>NC_139149.1:89310949-90535002 GCF_964270905.1 Leucopleurus acutus | reverse complement strand
AGAGATGCCCTCAGCCAGCTCCAGTCAGGAAGGGCAGGTACCAGTGTCACCATAAGAGGTGGTGTCACCCTCGCCTGTTCCTCAGAGCACTTGCCATTTGAACGGCCCTTCCACATACATCCACCCATTTTCGTCTCAGGACCCCATTGAGTAAGTAGGAAGGAGGTCATTGTGGGCAGCATTTTCCAACTGAGGAAACCAGAGCACCAAGAACGTAAATTCCACGCCCAAGATCCCTCAAAGATTTGAGATTTGAACACCAGGGTTCTAACTTGAACCCCTGCGTTTCCCTCATGGTAACCCGCTCTCACTCAGATGACCAGGGCTGAGTACGAGCCTTGGCTGGCCTGCCAGGAATTCTGGGTTCTAGTCACAACTCTGTCTTTTACTTACTGTGTCCTCATGAGACAACCACTAGCCCTATTAGAACTTCAGCTTTCTTCTCTCTGAAATGAGGGGGTTGATCAAGGTGTCCTCAGGTCACCATGGTGACATAAGTGAAATCAGGCTAAAATGCAGGCTTGCAGAAAGGCAGCAGGTAGCTGCTTCCACTGGAAGGCGCCGTCTTGGCTGTATTATTAAGCACTTACCAGGTGCCAGGAACTGTGTAAAGCCCTGTAACACCAGATGAGGCAGGCGCATGTTAATGGAAATCCAACTTAGCAGATAAGGAAATTGAAGCTCAGGGAGGTGAAGTAACTTGCTCAAGTAACTGTCTTAGCTCAGGCTGTCATACAGAATACCACAGACTGGGTGGCTTAAACAACAGATATTTACTTCTCACAGTTCTGGAGGCTGGAAGTCCCAGATCAAGGTTCAGCAGGGCTTGGTTTCTGGTGAGAGCTCTCTTCCTGGCTTGCACACGGCCACCTTCCTGCCTTGGTCCTTACACAGCATTTCCTCTGAGTACACGCAGGGGAAGAGAAAGAGAGAGCTCTCTGTTGTCTCTTCTTGTAAGGACACGAATCCTATCAGATCAGGGCTCACCCTTATGGTTTCATTGAATCTAAATTACTTCCTGAGGACCCCATGTCCAAATACAGAGACACTGAAGGTTAGGGCTTCAACATAGGAATTTGGGGGGCACACAATTCAGTCTATAGCAGTCGTACAGGCAGAAAGTGATTTGAAGGTGGGATTGATATCAGGCCATCTCACTCTGCCTGCTCTCCTAACCGCTATTATGCTATATTTGGCCCAGAGATCTGAGCTGGGGGTAGAGACTGCTGGGTGCAGTGAAGCTTCTGTCTTTTGATCTCTCAGCTGGTAGATACAGCCCCTCTCCCTCTAAGTCACTACCTTCTCTCCTGGATACGAGGGTGGATGGGAAGATCCTCCTTTGATCAAACTTTCTGAGTCCTGAGTGGTAAGTAAGTAGCAGGCCAGGGAATGGCGCCCCAAAGACCATCCTACACCCAGGCAAGAGGGATAAGGCTGAGCCCTGAGGACTGGTTCCTTCACAGCTCTCTTTGAAACTGGTCCAGTGCTGGACCCTCCATCGATATTGCTGGTTGAACAAAACATGCGGGCCCAATTCCCTGGGCTCCCGGGATGAGGTTGTAGTCAGTTGTCACTCATGTGTGGAAGGATGAGAACTTAATCCACACTGGCAAGCCACCCACTGGAGCAGCTCTAGTTGTGCTTGTCAGTTACTCATTATTAAAGACTTTGCAGTAAAAACAGCCATTTAGACTCCTGTACAGGCTTCCACCGAGCCAAACAACAAACTAGTCATCCACCTGGAACGTCTCCTCTCTATAAATTACAATATCTGTGTGTTGTTTTTTTCTTAAAAAAAAAATTCTCTTCCCTGCTCTCTCATGCTTTACTTGTGTTATGCAAGTAGATTTCTGAAGGTTGAGGGGCTTCCTGATTTTTAAAAAAAACTCAGAAGAGCAGCAAACCACAGGATATCGTTCAGAAAATGAAAATGTGTCATTTTACCTCTCCACGGCGTCAAAGGCAGGGAGTCACAGGGAACCACTTGGCTCTTGTTAGCGGAAGTGGAGAGTCACATTTTCACAGCTGTAACGCAGGGGCTGTCACCGGCGCTGGGCGTGTTTTCAGTTGGCAGGGTACTTCACTCACTTTCTGTCACTTCACCTACAGTCACTACCCCCACTTCTTTCTCAGGGGAGCTAACACACGGAGCTTCTAGAGCTCAGTTCATCATCACCATGGTCACAAAACTGCTAGCTGACTGCTGACTCCCCTCCACCCAGAAGCCAGAAGCCTCACCCATGCTAGTTCTAATCAGAAAAAAAAAAAAAAAAAGATATGTTTTTCCAGTGAAATTCAACCTTGAGCGTTTTGGAAAAGGGAGGAGCCCATTTCTATGAGTCATGTCTCTTCCCAGGGGCAGGGCTAGCCGGAATAAAAGGTTGTGGCCCGAGCTGCACAGAGGCCACTGGACTTCCGGCATCCTGCCCATTTCAACCTTGCTCATCATCTCCGTGGTTGACTTTTGCAGGTGTGAAAGCTGTGGAGCCGTTTTCCACTCTGAATGCAAAGAAAAGTCTGTCCCCTGCCCAAGGTGTGTCCGTCGAGAGCTGCAGATGAAGCAGAAGTCTTTCTGGCGGAGGCTGAACATGGACGAGAGCCTGGAGGAGGCTTGCAACATGTTTGAGCTGTCCTACCAGAACACCTGACTCAGCGGGAGCCCAAGGCCGGGCAGTGACCTCTCAACCATCCATCAGTCCCAATGGCTTCCTAACTAGCCAGTTAGACCCCTCTGGAAGAAGAGTACGTCTCACCCTCAGCTAGATGTAGATATATATTTATACGTGTACACACACACATACCTATACGTCCTGTACGTATGTTCTGTATAAGTTGTTGTCCTAAAGGTCCATGGAGCTTTGTGGCTCAAACAATTACCAATAGCTGAATTATACTTAGCCATGAATTTCAGCTGCTTGCTCCCAAGCAAAACGTGTTTTACACACAAGGCTTTATAGTTCAGACATTTCTTTTTGGCTCTCAAGGGCCATTTATTACACAGGACACAGGAGAAAGCATTTCCTGCAGAGCAACAGTGCTTCGAGTTATTTTTGTTTATTTATTTTTAGCCTTCACAAAGGATGAGGTAACTGAGGCAGGCACCCATCATCATATTTCATAAGAAAATCTTCAAAACACAGCAATGACTCCTGGATCCTTCCAGGACCCTGTGTCCTTCCAGGACCCTGTGTCCCTGGCTCTCACCTCGGTATCTTCGCAGAGGCAGAGATCACCTCAGCTGAGCTGAATGGCTTGGAAATCAGGAGTGCGAGCTCCCTCTGACAGAAAGCATGAGTCCCTAATTTATTAGAGGAGCTGGTGCTGGTTCTGAAGTTAATCTCAGAAAGGGTTTTGCTTGAGAAAAGACCTCAGTAACCTACATGTTGTCGGTCTGTTTGCTGGTACGAATCCCGACGCCCGCCCTGTGATGTGACGCTCTACGGTATTTGCCAGGCTGGAAACATGGCTCTCTTAAGACCAGTCTTCCAGGAGTTTCATGAGTGACAGTTATGATTTTTTAATGGTGCTGGCCTGAGGAAATTGCCTAGGATTGTTGTTAAATACATCAGTTTATAGACCAGGAGGTCGGATGTAGAGTACAGACATTCCAAGAGATGGTCTGCAATTTCTTTTCACAGGATCCTGTGTAGGCGATTCCCACCTATTCATTATGAGTGCTTTATTTTTCATTGTTTTTCATTGCCCTCTCATTTTGACTTTTAATTTGTCAGTGTAACTACTTCTGCTTTCATATTTTTTAATTGTCTTGAAAAATCAGAGTAACTTGGAACTTTAAAATATCAACTTTAGACTATTAGGAAAATACCAAACTTACAAATACAATTAATGAGTTAAATCTGATATGATTTAAATAACTATATATACACATATGCGATTGCCACCATAAACTGAAATGAAAAGTACTAAGATAATATAGGAATAAGAACTAGAATGAGTCGCTTAGGCATTTGGCGGGGGATGTTCTCCCTCTGCAGTGCGCTTTTAAGAGCCAGCGTAGCAGTCACTGTGACCCAAATGGCAGGTAGGATGGCACTGGAAATCGTGGCTCCCATTCCTTCCACCTTAACTCTTTCCAGAACAGAAAAAATAAGCTTGTATTGAAACAATTCTCAATAGGCTGTATGAGAAGATCCTGTATATTTCCACTGAGCGGATGCCTTCAGTGCCTTCATGGTTTAGTAGTTTCACTGCTAGTAGGATCTGGAGAATCAGTGGCTCACAAAGTCCACGGGACATTTAACCCCACTGCTCCTTTCCACCACACCCGGCTCCCTCCGGATCCCAACTCATGATGCTTCCATCCGTTTAGAGACGAGACATTTCAGACGCACTTTTGTGCAGACTGCTGGGTGTGAGCATTTCACCTCTCTACCCATGCCAGTTCCTTTGGCCTCAGGCCATACATTTCAATGTAATAGCTCAGCACCATGCATGCATTTATTTTCTGATTATACAGTAGCTAGAACCAAGGCATGAAAACTTGTTAAACGGCCAGGGCGCTATTCATGAGACACCTTACGGTGAATTTTACTCTTAGAAAAACAAGTTGACGCCCCCCCAGCGCCCACCCCACTCCACTTCATAGAGACTGTTGCACACAAAAGAAAAAGGGTGGAAAATCTCAAGCACTTGGCAAACAGGCAAACAAATTTGATCATCTCCCCTTTCCTCCTCCCTTTCGTGAAATACAGTATTTCTATTTTCCAGCCTCAGTGAAGATAGCAGAACATGATCTTTCACAGGAGAATTATAGACCTGCTTATTATAAAACAGATGTGCTCTGATGGCACAGTGCCTTTTTCCCTCCCCCGCAGCTCCCTGTCACTCTAGCTTACTTCTGCCTTTGCCGTCATTTATGTATCTGTGATTCCGACTGTCAGCGAGGCCGTCCCCAGCACACTGCATTTGGGAGACCTGAAGCGCAAGGCCGTCTCCTCCCCTTCTAGCGTATTTACTGTATGTACAGAATTTCCTGTCCCATCTCACAGGCACCCAGGGCCAGACCCGCCGAAAGTCAGGGTGACACTCTGGATATCTGTTCTCAAGGCTTCTGCTTTCACCAGGCCCATTTAGAGGCGCTGCTGAATGTTTGCAGTCCCTGTGAACTCATAAGGAGAACTTTCCACCCACATCATTTTCTGCTTATTTTGAAAAGGTGGGGGGGAAAAACGAATGTGCTATCATCATCAGCTACCCAGACCTGGAACCGTACCCCAGCTGCTTCTGTTTTCTCTCCTCTTCGTGGAGCCCTGACAACCTGGCCGGTGCTGGCCGCAGGCCCACATGACACGCTCAGCCACCACCACCCAAATCTAACAGGACAGAGCAGAGCCGCCTTAGGAGTTGGGTCTGCCACGAAAATTCAAAATTGCTGTTTTCAGCCCAGAACCTTAGCGAACCTTCAGCCTTAGCGCACATGAACACCCTTACTGTTTTCAGCACTAACAAATTACTTGGGGCACTGTAGGCAATTGTTCCACTGCTTAGAAACTGTTGAAACAAAAGCAGATCTGTGGATTACCACCTCCTTGAGACCAGGCTAATACCTGCTTTCCCTCATGGTCCGTTTTTCATCTCATATTAAATATCTTGCCCATAAAGCACATAAGAAAATGGCCAATTAATCTCCTAGAGCTGGCAGCCGACTCAGGGCAACCTCTTTTCTCTTGAAAGGCCCATTCCCTGGTGTATCACTTGAGGAAATCCCTCCGCACGGTGCCAGGAACTCATGTGTGAGACAGTCCAACCCTGGTGAAATGTTGGCATCTCACCCTGCAGTAAAGAGGCCAGTTCCTAAAATAGACCTCAGTTTGCACCGCGGCAGGAAGGCCGCAAAGTACTTAAAAAGCAGTCAACTGGGATGGGAGTCGTGTTCTCTCCAGGTCGGCTCTTCTCGAAGTTGAATGCTCTTTATATGAAAACCATGTAAACTCTCCTCTTCCCCCTTTGCTTCATTACCTTTTCAGGGGACTGATTTATAGTCACCTTCATGTTTGTTGTGCTAAAGGGTAGTCTTTTTAGGAGCTTAAATACTTGATTAGCTGAGAAGGCAATCGCTTTTGGATTCTTCTAGAATAGGCCTCTACTGAAAAGGGAATATCTCTAGGACTTGGGATTTGTGGTTTCCAACCAACCCAGTGGTGTCCTTCAGACTCCCACTGAGGGACTGGGCCATGACTTCCTTCCGGCTGCGGTGAGAGCCAAGCTGTTCACACCGCTCTAGCTGCTGTAGGCAGCCTTTGCTAAGCTGGAGTGAGTGCCCCTGCATGGGGTCTGGCCTCTGTTTTTGTCTCTGCATCTGTACACACTGAACATTGACACTGGATAGTTTCTTCCCATACCTTCCTGAAAAGGCTTGGCTTCCAAACCGGTGGCTTTCTTCTCTACCCATTAGCCAGAAAAGGCCATACGTAAATTACTCTATCAGGGTAGGACTTGCAAGAGGCCGCAAATGTTTAGTAACATTTTCTGCAGAGAGGCATTATCTGAGGAAGCCGAGGTACGCACTGCTCCTAATTTAGGGTTAAGCCAATGCTGCAGTTCTTGTGTTTGGGCAGACTTCCTTACCTTCACTGATCTGTGTTGAAATAACTGGATTGTGAAGTAAACTTTCAACTCCTGATTCTAATACTGCCTGGAGTCAACACAAAGGTGATTTTTTTTTTTTTTTTTTTTTTTTTTTTACTTCTCCCAGTAAAGAGAGATGCGTGCGGTTTCCCCCCTTATTTCTTAAGTTTTCTGCCTCACTACTATCCTTCCTCTAAGATAATGTGAAAAAGCAGAGAATTGGGGGCAAAACTGAAAGAAGTGAACATGCCCTCGTTGGCCTGAATTGAGTCATCGGAAACACTCTCCATTTTCCTTTCCCTGGTTCTTGTTGACAACTGGGCATTAACAACACAGCTCCGAGTGCTGTGTACCCTGCACCATTCTTCTAACCCTCAGCTCTACCCTAGCAGAACTAACTGCCCGACTCGACTGCTTGAACCCAGTGATGGGCGAACAAGCCCTGCTCAGTTCATCTGAGCAGACAAATGTGATTTCTATCATGTGGGACAGTGTCTCGACAGTTAAGTCCCAGCACCCCAAGTCATTGTCAAACTCCAGATTAAAGTCAAAAGAAAAGTGTGGAACACCCTCCCAAGCACACCCACAGTTGTCAGGGCTTTTATTTTAAATGAGCTCCAAGCGATCACGTGATAGGGCTCTCTCCCCGCTACAGTGGCCTCCAATGTGATGGAAGGCTCTGTTAACCTCAAGTGAAAAAAGAGCTGCTGTTTCGCTTTGGTTCCTCCCAGTGGAAAGAGACACCATCTTGTTAGAAAGGTCTGGAGTGAAGCCAGTTGTTACCCAGGTAGAAGATTCAGGCGCTTGCAGCAACTCTTAGCACAGCAAGATTCCCGCCTAGGCCATTGAGCTGCAGCCCAGCCTCTCTCCCCTTCCCTTGATCTTCCTTGCCCCAGTCCTGAGCCCAGATTCAGGCCTCTTGGCTGGTAAACTGGCTGGTGGACCACTGGGTCCTGTGGCTCCTTCTCATGTTGGCCGTTGCATTCGATTCTTTTCCCCGTAGGAGTGCCTTACAGTACTGCCTAGTGTTTCTAGTCTAGACTATCTGACCCATTAGAGGCCTGCAGGACCCTTTGCCTCCATACGGACCACTTTGCTTCTTCCCTGCTGGCCGCTCTGTATACAGGCAAGCTCGGAGCCTGCATGTTCCTCAAGCATGTCCGACCTTTCACCTTCATTTAACCTGGTGCCTTATCCTCACGAGTACAAGGATTCCTGTTGGAAACACATTGTCAAATCCGACTGGTGGAAACGCTACTTGGAGCCATTGACACTTACCAGGAAATACAAAAGGTACAACCACATAATGTTTTACGCTGTTTTTCGAATCACTCTTTTTGTTTGCTTTTGCTTTTCATTAACCAAACTCAGGGGAATGTCACAACGTTACCAAGGCCAATGGGTAGAGAAATTAAACCAGTTATTCAGATTCAAATCTGTAAAGTCAGTGAACTTAGCCTTTTTCAGATGAAAAAATTACACAAACACAAGGATTTTCTTTTCCTTTACTGTATGTTTTTTTTTTTTTTTAATTTTGCCACCTGTTTTCCAAGTGGAGAGTGAGAAGGCTCTTGGAAGAATTGTGGTGAAAGCATTTCTGTGTGGCATGGGCAGTCCACCAAGCTGTTAAATTAGGCTTTCGCCACCGGAGGCTGACGTTCTAATTTTGGACACCTATCAGGATCTTATTGTGAAGAACCTACCTTAGAACATTTAAGGGAAAGAAACCTGTCTTTAGGGAACAGTAAAAGGAGGGAAAATGTGTAGGTTGCAAATGATAAGTATTGAACGTGGGGTGCAGAAGACTTCTGCACAACTTGTTCTTAACGCTCCTGGGTCAGATCGGTGTCATTTTCCCTTATTTCTGTTCATGCCGTACAGAACTGTCTAAAATTGGAGGTTTGGGCTATTACTATGTCACTCTGTGTTGAGCTATTTGTAATATCTAATGTGGTAACTTATATATGTGTTGTTTCTGTTTTCTGGATTTTATTGCCTTTTGTTTTGGCATAACTTATCCATATTTTGTTTACATCATTTTTTAAATATCAGTAACTGTAATAATATAAAATGAAGCTGTGTTGTGGACAAGACCCCTAGTTTTTATGGTCATCTGTCATACAATTTAAGTGCACCAGTTCCTAATGTATAAAGTTCTCTCTCTCTCAATAAACAATGCGGAAAGTGCTTTCTCTTCTCATAACAACTTATTAAAATGCTGTTTTTTGCGGGGATGGTGGAAGCCCAAGATGAGCCCTGGATGTTAATTCAAAGTCAAGATTTGAGCTTTATTGAAAGTGAGCTACTGGGGACTTTAAAATAACTCTTAATTTTTTTTTCTTTTTTTAAATTGAAGTATAGTTGGTTTACAATGTTGTATCAGTTTCAAGTGTACAGCAAAGTGATTCAGCTCAGTGATTAAGAGCTATAATATATATATATATTATATATTAGTTATATAATATATAAAATTATGTATATTATAGCTCTTAATATTAATCTTGCAGATAGACTTTGGTTTTTTTCTAAATTCTTCAACCTCAATATTCTCATCAGCCCTTCCTATGCTCATGAAAAATATAGTATAACTTTTAAAAAGTTGCAGATGTAGCGTTACAGGCCTCATTTGCCGAATCAGGCCATGATTTCTTTCAGGTCTGAGACAAAGCCGCGCAAGCTCCCACATGGAGTGTCTGCCACAGCTCTTCCCCAGGCCTTCTTGCCCGGGTTTCATCTCGCCACTGTACTCTCCAAATCAGGAGGGACAAATGCGAGGCAGTAGGCCATTAGGCAAGGCCACTGTTCATTCCTGAAGGCCATGCTTTGAAAGCAAAGAGTGAAAGTAGAGAGAAGGTGTCTATGTGAGGACAGCAGCCCTCTGGGAACTAACAGGTGATTGGAAATATCTGCACTACCTTCCCGGGGCTGGCCTCACCCTGCCACCAAAAGGCTACGGGCACAACCGTCCACCTGGAACCTTTCAAAAGCACCATTTAAACTCACTTGTTCAAAGAAAGACATTGAAGAGAGCAGAAAAGGTGCTTCTGGTTAAACATTTACCACAGGTGGACTCTGAGCCTCAGTCTCTAAGACACACCTAGACAAGTTCATGCCCAGCTGCCCCTCCTCCACCCTCAGGAAACCAAGTGGGGCTCACGCGCATTCTGTCCAAGGAACAACTGGACCTCATCTTCACAAGAAACCTGCCACAATCCACAATAAAAAGGAAAGAGTTAATGTTTCACTGAACCAAACTAGACACGATGTAGCCAGAGCCCCTATTCATCTGATTCACAGGACGGGTTAGCTTCCCCCCAGTGGCGGTAAACCTGAGTGGCTGGATGACTGCAGGAAGCTTTCACATTATCAAAAGGAGACATTTCCAGAGGGTGGAAAGAGACACCATTTTGTTCCTCTCTCCCCGCCGCTCAGGAGATGGTGATTTGAATCTCCCTTAATTGTTTCCCCCGTCCTGTCCTTTGATGATGGCTTTAATCAGTGGTTCCCACAACAGAAGCACAAAAACACAAGCAAAACGTCAGGACCCCATCACAGACAATTGACTCAGAATCTCTCTGGATGGGCCTGAGTATTTCTATTTTTAAAAGCTCCCTGGGTGAGTCCCATGCATTCTGAAAGTTAAAAACCACTAGACTGAATGAAGCAAGTTGCTTCGTTGAATGAAATATACATTTGCTTAGCATACAGGTGGTCCACTGTGGGAAGGATGTCAGAGGGATGTAGAGGGACTGATCGGTCTTAGTTGCCCTCCGGCCCTCCTGGCAGACAGAGAACAGTACTTTGGAAGCTGCTGCTCATGGATTGCCATTGTTTTCATAAAACTTTAACTTTATACCCCCTTCATTTTCTTCCGGGGTGTGGTTAGTGTCTATTTATCCAGTATATACCATTGCCAGACGGCCGGGTGAATAGAAGTGACCAAGTCATGGCCACAGGTGACTAAGCTAGCCTACAAAGAGAGCCTTGTACCCTCCCTTTCATTTGTTCATTCCTCCTGGTTATGCTGCAATTGTCCTCAGATGTATGCATGTGACAGTCTGCTCCCAGGTCAGGCCCATCCAACTAACATGAACCTCAGCACTCTGGATAGTGGTGTTTAAAATGGAAAATCACTAGGTGCTTGTTGCCCAGAAAGGCCTGGGAAATTCAGGAAATCTTGAGCTGTGTTCATATTTGCCTTGGTTCCGTGGAAGAACTAGACTTTAAAATGAACCAGAATCATTCTGAATCAAGGCATCTATTGAACTAATGACCTTCAACCTCACCTGCCAGTTGCAGGTGAATGGAAACTTAGTTCTCACCCTCTCCTCCTTTTATGAAATCAATAACTTTGATGATAACAAGTATTCCTCACTGATGGAACACTTGTACAAATGGTTCAGTCTTATAAAAGACGTGATCTTCTCCATTCCCACAATGCTTACCACAGGGGAACACCCACAGCAAAGACTTTATTGAGAATCATTGTAGGAAGGTAGTGTTGCCAAGGGGCGGGAATGCAACTGGAAATGAACCAGGGACTTTTTCTAAAGCAGCAACATTAAAAACTACATTCCTGGGCTTCCCTGTTGGCTCAGTGGTTGAGAGTCCGCCTGCCGATGCAGGGTACGCGGATTCGTGCCCCGGTCCGGGAGGATCCCACATGCCGCGGAGAAGCTGGGCCCGTGAGCCATGGCCGCTGAGCCTGCGCGTCCGGAGCCCGTGCTCCGCAGCGGGAGAGGCCGCAACAGTGAGAGGCCCGCGTACCGCAAAAAAAAAAAAAAAACTGCCTTCCTGACTTGACGGGGGTAGGTGTTTAAAGTGTATTTTTATTATTGTATTGGATTCTGATTGGGGTAGAGGATTCCTTCCCCAGGAGAACAACGGCCCCTGGTATATAGTACTCAGGAAGATCAAGGCAAAGCACCTGCAACAGATTCATTTATTCTCCCCTGTTTGCATCTATTCCTTCATAGCTTGGACAGAAATGTCTAGCAAGAAGAAAAAATTGTTCTCATAGCTGATCATACAGAAATTCTGATTTATGTGCAATGACTTACAATTTACCTGGACGATCGGGAAATTCATAATTCTCCCACCTCTATTTCAGATTCCTCCATTAAGAGCTATTGGTTTTAAGCCAATCAGCTAGAGTTCATGGGTTCATACAATATTTCAGATCCTGCCATACAATCTCAGGCAGCTGTTGGTCTGGGAGAAATTTCTCCAGCTTTTATCCAGTCCCTCCCAGACAGCCTGATATGAGAATCACTTTCAGTGGCTTCTGTGCTCTCCCAGGATGGTCTGTTGTTCTGAAGCTGAAGAGCTGCTATTAGCACCGTCATTTTTTCAAATGAACATTGAGCTAAATTATCTCAAATGTATAAAGGAACATCTCTCACTGTGTTATGGAAAATTGCCTTCCAAATTACAAGACTATACAAAGTACATATTAATTTTGGGCCCAAGGACATCCAAATTGCCTTAGCTCCCGCGCTGTATTGTGATGACACACTCTTAATAATGTCAGGTTCCAAGGATACCGCAAGGTGCACGCTGTTATGAAAATAAACCAGAATCTTTCTCCATTAGGATCACTGCACGCATACTCAAGCCCAGCTGGAGGTATTTTGCTCTGAGATTCAAGCCTTTTGCAGAGGAAATAAATTCCAATTGCATAGGCAGGGAAGTGAATGTGAATTCTAAACTGGGTCAAGCTCCCCAGATGGCTTTCTCACTGCTCCCAGGAGTGAGGCAACTGAGGAAACAGCCACCGGCAGCCCCAGTGCCCAGAAGAGATGCCTGATGACAGACGTCTCAGGAAGTACCTCCCGCTCATGCAAGTTCAATTCCACACCAAGAGGAAGGGGGAAAGCAGAAGTCAGGCACCAGCTGACAGACTTTGCCAAGTGCCAATGCTTATAGCGAATGTGTGTCAACATGTGGTCCGACAGCCAAAAAGCCCTGGAAACTAGCCCTGCCCCAATTGCTCCCAAACCTGTAGCCCTGGCACAATAGTCAGCTCACGAGCAGCCCACCACGGGGCGTTTCTAAATGAGGATTTTCGAAGACAAAAATAAACATTTTCAAAAATAAAAAAGTACTAGATTTTGCCTTGTTTGTTCCACCTACTCTTGTTTCTCTTTTACCTTTTTTTTTTTTTTTTGGTTGCTTGTTGCTGCGCGCGGACTTTCTCTAGTTGCGGTGAGCGGGGGCTACTCTTCATTGCGGTGCGCGGGTTTCTCACTGTGGTGGCTTCTCTTGTTGCGGAGCACGGGCTCTAGGCGCGCAGGCTTCAGTAGCTGTGGTACATGGGCTCAGTAGTTGTGGCGCACGGGCTTAGTTGCTCCACAGCATGTGGGATCTTCCCAGACCAGGGCTCTAACCTGTGTGCCCTGCGTTGGCAGGCGGATTCTTAACCACTGCACCATCAGGGAAGTTAGCAGTGGCTTCTCTTAATGTGGAGCACCAGATCTAGGCCCACGGGCTTCAGTAGTTGCAGCATGCAGGCTCAGTAGTTGTGGCACCTGGGCCCGAGAGCACGTGGGCTTCAGTAGTTGTGGCGCATGGGCTTAACTGCTCTGCGGTATGTGGGATCTTCTCCGACCAGGGATCAGACCCATGTCCTCTGCATTGGCAGGCGGATTCTTAACCACTGCACCACCAGGGAAGTCCCTCATTTACTTTTTCTGAGAAAATATCACAGAGCAAATCACAGACATAATGACACGTTATGCTGATGTGCTTCAGCATGCATCTAAAAAAGAGGCTTATTTTTTTTCTCCATAGTCACAACGTCATTACACACTGAACAAAAGTAACAATAATTTCTTGTTATCATCTGATGCTCAGTTCCATATCAAATTTATCTCATTGTCCCCTAAATATCTTTTTTTGTTTTGTTTGCTCTGACAGTAAAGATTTTACAAAATAAGAATACGAGGTACCCCTCCTGAAGGTTTGATACACTGTAAAGCGCTGTGGTTGCCTCCCCAGCTTCCCTTTCTCCTTCCCAGTCCCCTTGAGAGGACAGTACCCCCTGCGCCATTCATGCTGGCCCAATGCAGCCAACAGAAGCTGCAGCGGGAACACACAAGAGTGAGTCCTTCCAGGTGCATCATTCCCAGCCTCTGTATTCAGAAAGCTGTACCAAGGCTGGGAGAAAAGTTTTCTTTAATTGAGGAGAGGGGCTACTTCAGGAGTTTGCTGCGCCCCCAACATGACGATAGTGACTTGTCAATGGTTGCTGAACACCTGACTAATTGAAAGGACTGGCTCAAGAAACAAGGTTGGTCTCTACAGAATTGAGTAAAGACAGAACCCTTTATGCGCAAGGATGGCAGGTGCCCCCCGTGCAGAGGGTCCCGTCTATTCCCTGGCACCACGTTGGAGCCAAAGGCATTAGCTCCTGAGCCAACAGCCTGGTCCTCGGGGGCGGGTTCCTCAATTTCTCTCCCATCCCGCGAGATGCCCTCACCAAAAAGACTTTAGAATTAAAATGTTCTTTATTCAGTTCTTCCATTGGATGAGTATTTCACTTTAAAGCATGTGATATTCATGACATAAAATTAAGAGGCACCAAAACGTATGAGAGAAAAGGCTCTCCAAGAGAGTCTTCCCAAATAAAAGACTCTGTCCAGATATTTTCTAAAACATGTCATTGTTTGCAGAGGTGCTAGTTGGGCCCATCACTGAGCATCTTTTTTTTTTTCCATCAGCTATAAATGGCTGTTTGATTAAGATTATTATTTAAAGCAGGAAGGAACCTAAGATTCTCTATCATTATGGTCAAAACTTTTCAACTTTAATTTCTCCTTAATAAAATGTCTGATCTCAGACCACAAAAATAAACAAACAACAACAAAAAAAAACCCCAGAGATAATGGCAGGAATGGAATGCCCGGTGCAGTGTGAACATTATGCTAGAACTGGAGCAGCCCCTCTCAAACTGTGGTCCCCAGACCAGCATCAGCAGGGAATGTGTTACAAGTGCACATTCTCAGTTCATTCACGACCGGGGGATGGGGGGGAGAGAGGGGAGACCTATATTTTAACTATGGGGCGTGGGATTCTAATGCAGGCCGAAGTCTGAGACCCAGGAGGACACAGAGGATGTCTGCTAATAATCCAGCACTCCCTGCCTCCCCCTTCAGTCAGCAGATCTTTGGGGAGGCCTCCCACAGGCCAAGTGCTCTGTTAGATGCTGGAGTTGCAGGGGCACAGCCTTCCCCCTCCCTCCAGCCCTGCCCCGAAACGCAGAGTGAACGGAGAGAGGTGAGCACAGAAGCCAAGAGGGCGACGTTAACCAGCTCTGTTGTGGCAACTGCTAGATTCCTGGCTCCTTGGCTTTGATGCTCGGTGACCTTGGGCACGTTGTTACCTCCTTCTCTCTGGGGATAATCATAGTCATCAGGTTATGTAGCTGTTGTGAGACTTCAGTGAATTAGGGCGGACAGGGCACTTAGCACCGGGCCTGGCACACAGGAAGAGTCTCATTCCTTTCAGGGTGCAGAGGGAGAGCACGGGCAGGATGTGGGCCAATCTCACCAGGCCAGGAAAAGCTTCTAGGGAGAGGGCCCCTTGGAGGTTGGTCTGGGAAGGGGAGTCATTCTGTGCAAAGCTGGGGTGCCGGCTGGCACCAGGTGGCCCTGAGGCTCCTGCTGGTTCCAGGTGACTAGGGTTCTGAGGGTTTGGGGGGCATCTCCAGCAGATGGAGCCTGGGGGCCCAGCAGCCCTATCTGGCTATCATTTTGTCCTTGTCTACCATCCTGCCCAGCTCCCCTTCTGGACTATTTTAAACATCAGAATCGCCTTCTGCAGCTCCTGGACTTTGTGACAGTCTAATCCACCAGCCAGCAAATGTAAGCCTTCTCCCCTTCTGGCTTCCCCTACTTGAGAAATGTGGCCGAACAGAGGACTTCATCATGCACCAGCCTCAGCACCTGCTTCTCAGCCATCCTGTCTGGAGTTTCCCTCAGAGCCTTTTCTCACCAGCCTCTCCCACTTTTGCATCGATTTGCAGAAACACAGGAATGTTGGTTGTGCAAGTCGGCTGATTCAAGCTCCCCGCCCAGGACCCTGAAGTTGTCTGCGGCAAAGTCTATGTTTTTTTTCCAAAATAATTGTTTTCCACTTTGTTTTTATTATTAATTTAGAAAGCCCAGCACAAACCCCAGCACGGCGCCGCCTCTGTGGGTCTATCCCCCTCTCCATCGGGAACCTGGGCCTCCCGTCCCCCTCCTCTCCCTTTATTTCAGCGGCCCCCCTCTTCCTCCCCAGCTCCACAATTGTCACTACCAATTAGTGCATTGTTAGGACACACAATGGCGTTACTGTAGCCAGTGGAATGGGAGGCCTTTGTGCTTCTCCAGCCGGCCATGGGGGCAGTCAAGTTTCATTTAGAGACTTAAAACACAACACCAGAAGAAAAATAAAAAAACAGAGAAAGAAAAAAAGCAGAAAAAAATAAAAAGACGACAAGAAAGGAAAAAAAGAAGGTAAAGATGAGGATGAGGAAAAGGAGGCAGGCGGCAAAAGCAAAGGTTGAAAAGGAGAGGAAAAAAAAATCTGCCATTCAGGAGTTAGCCCGAACTCATGAAAAGACCCAAGTGGTCGCTACACACTGAAGCCCCCCTCAGAACACAAAAAGGGGCTCCGGCTTAAGAGTAATTAGTGGTCTGACTGTGCTTGGAACACTGTGTGTCTTTAGAGGATTTTCCCAACTTTTCTCTTTTTTTTTCCAGTCTTCACAAATCAAGAAAGTGGGAGGAGAAAGGTGCAGCCGTGGGGAGGGAAGGGGCCTGGAGCCACGCTGGCCCCCAGCAGTTCGGGCTGGGGGGGAATCGGCCTTTCTCTTTGACAGGTAAATTGGTTTTATTCTCTAAAGCTTGTAACTAATTACAGAGGGTATTTTTTCTGGAAGAACATGACATATGGGTGTGTTTTAGAGTCACTGTTTTATTTGTTTCAAGTACCCTTCGAGCAGCCTGGCCCTTTTTGCGGCCCGGAAGATGCCACCAGAGGCCCAGCCCTTTCATCCAGAGCCTACGGGTTGTGGACTTTTTCTGTCAGCCACACTTTGGTGTCCAGGAGAGCTTTTTCCCACTTGTAAAATTAATATCCCAGTTTAAACGTGGGACCAGCCTGGAAGAGCAGCTTTGGCTTCTGAGCTGGTCTTCATTTGGAGCATGCATCAGATAGCTCTCGGGCTGGAAACACAGCTCCCCAGGTTTTCACTCTTCTCCTCCACACTGATCCCCCCCAAATCGATGTGTTTCCGGCTTGTTAGAACTCCAGGTACAAGGGATGCTCTCTGAGCCCAGAAGCCACCCTGAAGTTAGGCTGGTCTCTCTCTCCTCCCCCCTGCCTCTCCACACCCTCCAATTTCTAGAAAGTGCCAAGACTCACCATGTCAGACTTGCCACTGAACAAGGATATTCCTGTGTTGTTGTTTCTAAAATTTTTCTTGGAAACACCCAGCCAAATGCAGCCAGTTCATAACTTGTGCCAACTTCATGCTGCTACTTGGGGTTTATATTTCCCTTCAAATGCATTAAATATGCCTCCCTCTTCCCTCTCTCTGAGTCAGACCAGACTCCCAGTTTTTGGTTGTTTGCTTTTTTACAAATAAGCTAATTAACGGAGACATCCATTCCATGCAAGGTTTACATAAAATCACCCTCACCTTAGAAACAATTTACCCAGGCTCTACCCAGGACCGGCTCAGTGTTGTGCCTCCTCTGTTTTGTTTTTCCACCTGTCAACTAGAAGCAAAGAAAACTGGGGGCTGTTCCCAGGTGTTCGCTGAGACGGGAGGGATGGGGGTGGGCATCCGGCAGTGTGAAGACCGCAGTTCTAATCCACATCCTGCCAATGACCACTGGGTGTTCGTGTGCAAAAGCGGGGCCCCTGTGCTCACCTTCAGGCATTGTCATGAGGATGAGAAGAGACAGCCTATGAAAAGGGAGGAGCCCTGGCACACACCGCCTGGCACTGAATACACACCGGCTTCCTTCCATGTTGTCTGCGGTCAGGAGGCCGCTGAAGGGGTTCATTTTTCATTCCCTCCGTGCTGTGCTGTGGGACTGTGCCCGCTCTTGGTGGATGCCTTGTTACACACTGGCTCTCTCCGCCCCACCTCCAACCCCCAGAAAAGAACGTGTCCTGATTCTATCAGGAAATAAAGAGTGAAACCCTCTGATAATGGCCCCTGGAATGTCACAAACACCCAAGTCAGGAAATGCAAATCCAAGGGAGGCGGTATTGAAACAATGCTGATTGAGTTTCTGCTAAAGGCTGGGTCTCTGGGACTGGAGTAGAGAGGCAGGATGGATTTGGTTCTCCCCAGATTTGGGTTAAGGCAACGTCTGCCTCATGTGGCAAACAGGGAAGTGTCCTGAAAGCGTTCTTGGTGAGGGACTTGGGGGGCAACATTGGTACCTCCCACTCTCCTCCACCCTCAGCCTTTTGCTCTGGGAGGGGTCATGGGAACCCAAAGACCTGCAGAACCTGCAAAGAAGGCGGCACCCGAGATCGTAGTGGAGGACAGCCCAGCCGTGGCCACAGCAAACGAGACTTCAAGCCTGACGTCCTGCCATCAAGTTCACCGCCCACACATCTTTCAGAGCCCTGTCTCCTCTCTGTCCCACTGTCGCTTCCTCTGTCCGCTGTCACTTCTCCCATCTCCTCCTCTCTCTCCAGGCCATTTCAATCGCTTCTTAACCAGCCTTCCCTCCAAGCCCTTCAGTGCTGCCCCCCACATGGTCTTTGTCAAACGCAAGCCTGATCTTGCCTCAGCCCCACTTAAAAATCTCCTAAGGCTCTCAGTTGCCTTCAGGACACAGTCCAAACACCAAACCAACCCAGAAGCCCTTGATGGTATGGTCCTGCCCTTCCCTTTAACCCCATCTCCTGCCATCAGATGGCCTTGTAGGCTCGTTAGCTGTGCTTTTGCATGGGCCTATTACGGATTTAATGCTCGGCTGTTGCTGTCTTGAAATTCTGAAGAATTTTTTAAGGAGGACCTTGCATTTTCATTTTGCAGCAGGCCCCAAAATTGTGGCAACTGGTCGTACTTCTCTCCTTCATCCCCCTTCACATTCCCCTGCCAGCAAACTTCTTACAGTTCTCCAGTTTTGTGCAGTTCCTTCTATTTGGAACGTTCTCCTTGTCTATTTGCCAAGCTTTTCGTCACCCATCAAACTGTGCTGCGTGTCCCCTTCTCTGAGAATTTTCCCGAATTCCGCTGTCCAAAGAAAATAATGCCTCTTTGCACTTGTCCACTTTTCAGTTTATCGCAGCTTATTCTTATTTATTTCCTGCTTCACCTTATAGGTTAGGAACACCAAGATGACAGAAATGGTGTCTTGCACAAGTACCAGGATTTCTAATGCTCCTTTGAGTGACATTGAATCAAGTGTTATATTTAAGAAATGTTTATTGAAAGAATCATTAAGCTTTCACTCCAATGACCGTACCTGTGCTCTGCGTGCACATTTACTGCGACTCTATATCCTCACTTAGCCTCACTTGGGTCCCTCAGGGCCACAGTGCAGGTCACCACTGTCTGGGACCAGTAAAGTGGCCTCTGTTAAGTGGTGAGCCTTAGAGTGTTGCTGTCCAATAGAACTTTCTACAGTGACGGAAATGTCCAGTACAGAAGCCACTGAGCATGTGTAACCTCATAGCTAATGCAACTGACAGCCTGAATGTTGAATTTTATTTCCCTTTAACTCATTTAAATGTTCATAGCCACAATGAAGCTCCCACATTGGACAGCGCAACCCTCCATGATGTTACTGGTCCTTGCCACAGACCGGGGAGCAAGTCTGCTCACAAACCTTGCTGTTTCAGAAACACATCTGTGCAAATCACAAGCCTTGGAGCACCTCCAGACGAGAAAGGTTTTCCAGGACACGGAAACCAGTCTTTTCTGCTTCCTTGATTGAAACCAGCAACCCCTGTCCACACACATTCTGCTGACGACCACAGTTTGGGGCTCCCTGGTGTAGACACACCTGGTTTTACCTGGGAAATGAGAACAAAGAGCCTTCCACACGTGGGAGGGAAGTACCTGTTGGAGTCAAGGGTTTCTACTTTGGATGCCAAGGGCAAGAAGACTAGTCTACATTCCTTTTCTCCGAAGCCGTCCAAGATTCCTATTCACACTAATTATGGCTCTTCACGGGGTCTTCAGGTTCTGGATGCTGGGTTGTAAAAGACTCTGAGTGAAGCAAAGAGAGAGGGAGAGGATTCCATTTTCGAGGTGCATTGCTTCTTTCAGCGAGAACTTCTGTAACCAATACAGGTAACGGTAGACCACCTGGGGCCAATTTCAAAGATGAGAGCAGCCGGGTGAGTAGTAGAACTCACAACAGATCCAGATGGCCGAGATTCAGGACGGCACAGGCAAATCACAGAAGAGTGAGCCCCTTGGCTTCTTTGTATTTAAAAATGATCCATAGAGGTTCCCTGGCGGCGCAGTGGCTAAAAACCTGCCTGCTAGTACAGGGGACACAGGTTCGAGCCCTGGTCCGGGAAGATCCCACATGCCGCAGAGCAACAAAGTCTGTGCACCACAACTACTGAGCCTGTGCTCTAGAGCCCGTGCTCGGCAACAAGAAGCAACCGCAATGAGAAGCCCTTGCACAGCAACAAAGACCCAACACAGCCAAAAATAAATAAATAAGTAAAAATTTATAAAAAAAAAAATTGATCCACAAACTTGCAGAAAAGAGGAAGCCCCTATAGGATTTGGGTCATAATTTCAAATGCTATTTTAGATTATTATCATCAAGGGGTCCAGTGGGATGGGCAAAATAGGTGAAGGGGATTAAGAGGTACAAACTACTAGTTACAAAATAAATGTCACAGGAATATGATGTACAGCATAGGAAGTACACTCAATAATATTATAATAACTTTGTAATGTATAAAGATATTGAATCACTATGTTGTATACCTGAAACGAATATAATACTATAAATCAACTATACTTCAATTAAAAAAAAAATATCATCAAAAGGACAGATTAACGTTCAGGCCCCCAAGTAAAATATGGATCCTTCCCCTCAACTTTACTGCCACCACCTCCACCACCACGGCCTCTGGGTTCCCTAGGGGCACTCCCTATTTTCACAGGCCCTAGAGTAGACGTTTCTAGAAAATTAGCTACACCTAAGAGTGGGAAGTTAGGATGAGAATGGGGAAAATGATAGCTGATACTGTGGGACCTTTCCTCTTAAAGTTCTGCTGATTGCACTTAAAAACAGATATAGCGTGTTCTTCCCAGAAATATAAAATTCAGTTTGAAGAGTTCGTCCACATCTTTCTTCTCCTGAGGACAGTTGTTCATACTAATTATTCTCAGCCGACTCTAAGGTTATAGAGGCTCTGAAATGATCCACTAAAAATATACTTTATCGTCCATATTTGGCTCTACAGCTCTATTTAAAGGGAGTTGTGTACAAAACAACGTAACCCAGGCCTCTGACCCCCACTATTTGTCTGGTATGACAAGGAACAAAGTTTAGAGAGCAATACAGGAATATAAGTCTGTATTAAGTTATGAGCTGCAAACTCCCAGTGTAGTGAGAAAAGGCAGAGATTTCTGTGGGCCACAGTCAAGAGGCAGCATCCCAGGAGGAGATAAGCAGAGTCATTCCCAAGAGATGACAAATTGGAGCCACCACCTGGCCTTAGGAACCTCCTCCAGCCCCAGGACCTGGCAGCACCTCAGGGAAGCAGTCCCAGGAGGAGGAGGGGCTCGGCCAGTGAAGCTGTAAACACCTGAGGTTCAAGGACAATCAGTCAATCCAACCTGCCTCCCCACACCCTGGGACACAGCCCTGGGACTCCGAACAAAACCATGATTCCTTCCTGCTCCCCTTCTACACACATGCACAGGCAAAGCCACCCACTCCTGGCCACGGTTCCTGTTAGTAACCCTGATCCGGTGTTGGGGAACCGTGAACACAGAGTAGGATAACAGTCAAAAAAGATTTCAGTGCCTGCCACAGAAGGGATAGGGATGAATTCCCAACTCTGCTCTTTACCATGAGCTGTGAGACCTCCAGCAAGTGACTTAGTCATCCTCAGCCCTCCCCATCTGTCAAATGGGATGATAAAGGTTCCCTTGCAGGATTATGATGAAGACTAAGTAAGATTAAATAACAGATATACAAATTATTGCATAACATTAAACCTATAATTACTAAAAAGAAAGAAAGAAAGAAAGGAAGAAGGAAAGAAAAAGAAATAAAAAAGAAAGAAAGAAAGAAAAAGGAAGGAAGGAAGGAAGGGAGAGAGAGAGAGAGAGAAAGAAAGAAAGAAAGAAAGAAGGAAAGAAAAAGAAAGAAAAAAGAAAGAAAGAAAGAAAAAGGAAGGAAGGAAGGAAGGGAGAGAGAGAGAGAGAAAGAAAGAAAGAAAGAGGAAGAAAGGAAGAAAAAAGAAAGAAAAAAGAAAGAAAGAAAGAAAGAAAGAAAAAGAAAGGAAGGAAGGAAGGGATAGAGACAGAGAGAGATAAAGAAAGAAAGAAAGAAAGAAAGAGAAAGAAAGAAAAAAGAAAGAAAGGAAGGAAGGAAGGGAGAGAGACAGAGAAAGAAAGAAAGAAAAAGAAAAAGAAAGGAAGGAAGGAAGGGAGAGAGACAGAAAGAAAGAGGAAGAAAGAAAAAGAAAGAAAGAAAGAAAAAGAAAGAAAAAGAAAGGAAGGAAGGAAGGGAGAGAGACAAAGAAAGAAAGAAAAGAAAGGAAGGAAGCAAGGAAGGAAGGAAGGAAGAAAGAAAAAGAAAGAAAGGAAGGAAGGAAGGAAGGAAGGAAGGGAGAGAGACCAAGAAAGAAAGAAAGAAAGAAAATAAGCCTATAATTACTATTGACATTATCTTTCCTGGAGAAGAGGTAGGAAGACTGAATTAAGAACCACTGTACCTTTTCTACTGTTTTTTCTAGTCTATGAGTTATTTGATCACTAACTATTCTCATTTTGACAAAACCCGTTGCAGTACAGTTTCCCTGGAGTGCTATTCAAATAGCAGAAACTTGAATTATCTACTATTTTCAGAGCAATTTGACTTAATTTTTTTTTTTTCTGAGACTGGTCAACCAGGTTAAACTTAGGGAAAACTGTGCTGTGAGGTATCAGGAAGAATTTAGTTCAGTTTCTGGACTTGCCTGATCATAGTCGGTTCTAAAAAGGAAACACTAATGAAACCATGGGCTGTCAAAGGTAATTCAGTCATTCAGTAAATATTTATGGAGTACCTACTACGAGGCAGGCCCTGTGCTGCACACAGATGGCTGCCTGTCTGTGCGCTGTTATTTTTATAATAATAAAAACTCACCAATAATTGTTCCTTAAATAATCAAAGAGATAAGGACAAGGTCTTGGATCTGGAATGATGTAGAAACTTATTTTTCAATGTGTATGACTTGCCATATATACAACAGATAAAAGAAAGATTATCCAGATTATATAAGTATTGTCTAAAGTCCCACTAAAATCATACCAGAGAACGGGCAATTTACAGAAAAGAGAACCTAAATTGCCGGTAAACACATGAAATATACAGTGGAAGATTATGTAGTATTTAAAATGAATGAGTTAACATAAAAATCATCATATGATCCAGCAATTCCACTTCCGGGTATTTACCCCAGAGAATTTAAAACAAGGACTCAAACAAATCCGCACACCCGTGTTCATGGCAGCATTGTTACCAACAGCCAAAAGGCACAAACACCCCAAGCATCTATCAGCAGATGAACAGGTAAACAAAATACACAAACATACGACGGGCTCTACATTCAGCCTTTAAAAAGAAGGAAATTCTATCACACGCTACAACTTGGATGAAGCTTGAAGACGCGATGCTAAGTGCAATAAGCCAGGCACGAGAGGGCATCTATTGTATGATTCCACTTATGTGAGGCACTAGAGTAGTCAGATTCACAGAGACAGAAAGTAGAATAGTGGTTGCCAGGGGCTGAAGAGGAAGGAGTGGGGAGATGGTGTTTCCTGGGTGCAGAGTTCAGTGGAAAATGAAAAAGTTCTGGAGATGGATGGTGGTAATGATTGTGCAATGATTGTTCAGGACTTAATGTCACTGAACTGTACACCAAAAAATGGTTAAAATGGTCAGTGTTATGTTATAGATATTTAAACACAGTTTTAAAAGCATTTCTAAACTTGGATTCCAAAATAACTATTTTTTTAAATTTTTAATTAGGCTTATAGGATATTCTTGCTTCCCCTCCCATCATTGAACTTCCTCAATGAGCCTTTACTATTAAAAATGCAAGAGGAAAAGAAATGAACAAGGTCGACCAAGAAAGAGGTCTAAGGTAAATCATTATGTGAAAAAGGATGATTGCAAGTTTGATATATACAATATTTTCCAGGTATACTAAGGAAAAGAAACACATCTTATGTGTAAAAGGATAGAGAAATGTCTCCAAGGAAATACCCCATACTGGTCACAAAAGTTACTTCTCAGGAAGAGAATGGGAGATAAATGAGAACTCCTGGTTTATCTTTATTGTTGAATAATTTAAAATAGATCCATAATTTCCCAGTAATGGGGAGGAAGGCTGGGGTCTCCTGCCCAGTGGGCTTGGCAAGTGAGGCCTCGGACTGCCACATCTGACTTTGATAACATCCTACAAAGTGAAAAACAGGCTACTGCATGCCAGGGGTATAAGGAGACCATTCTGATTGCAAATATCATGAACCATTGTCTATAAAAACAGAAGCATATCTGTGAAGTCCCCAGTTTCAGTTTTCAGTGTGGAAAATATTCTCACCACGGTCCTACTTGGGTGGTAACAGCTCAGCTTTGAGCCAGAAATATAGGAATCTAAATACACATTTTATTGGTGTGAAGTAGGCAAACTTAACCTCTCCAAGCATCGGTGTCCTCATCTGTAAAATGGGTATAACAAAAATACAGATTTGGGGAGGGGGTGAAGATTATAAAGCATCTAGCATACACCAAGCACCCAGTAAGTACAACTAATATAAAATAATGAAGTCTCATTTCTTTAAAAGGGTACTTCAAGTTAAGGCCTCTCAAAAACCAAAGCCAAAGCTATTTCTCTCCCTTGCGCAGTAGCTGGCATTTAGAAGGCAATCAATAAATAGAACCCAGGGCCTTACCCACTGGATCCTTGGTTCTCAGACCTCAGTGGGCATACAAATGATCTGAGGAGCTGGTCAAAGATATAGATTCCCAGGGGAATTCCCTGGCGGTCTAGTGGTTAGGACTCCATGTTTTCACTGCCAAGGCATGAGTTCAATCCCTGGTTCGGGGAACTAAGATCCCACAAGCCGTGTGACCAAAATAAATACAGATTTCCAGAGTCCATACTCAGAAACTGTGATCCAGTTGGGTTGGAGCATGACCCCAGAATCTGCATTTTACCTTCGGTGATGTATAAAGCGAAGTTAAGAAACCCTGCTCCAGGAGTAATATTTGAAAAAGGTGAGGCAGAGTTCCCCACCAAAATGTTCTTTTCTCTACTCTGTCTCCCCCTCCTTCCCTACAAGAAAATGATTACTCCTTTTCTTCTCCCTTCTCCAGAGTTTTGGGAAGTACAGTTTCCAGAAAGGATGGCCTTGCTATTTCTTGACAAAGTCTTAACAGGACAGTTTTTTGTTTGTTTTTTTTTTTTGCCGTACGCGGGCCTCTTACTGCTGTGGCCTCTCCCGTCGCGGAGCACAGGCTCCGGACGCGCAGGCCCAGCAGCCATGGCTCACGGGCCCAGCCGCTCCACGGCATGTGGGATCTTCCCGGACCGGGGCACGAACCCGTGTCGCCTGCATCGGCAGGCGGACTCTCAACCACTGCGCCACCAGGGAAGCCCATCAACAGGACAGTTTTTAAAAGAAAAGGGAGGGGAGGTAAGAGAAGTGGAGAAGGAAGGAAGGAAAAAGAGACAGCTTCTTGGAGATGGCGTGGAGGAGGTAGCAGAGAACTTCCAAGCTTTTGATAATTAAACCGAAAAGACTAAAAATCCTTCAATGTCCCATCTGATGGGCAGACAGACCTTTTCCGTCCTCCTGGACAAAATCCAGAGTTCTCCAGTTGGGAGAAATAGCGGAAGTGAGAGAGAAAAAACAAAAACAGGCTGGAGGAAGGAGGTGCTGATGGGGAGGGAGGGAAACTGACGTCCTGCGGTCGGTGGTAGCAACATAACTATGAGTTCAGGCCAAGGCAAAGGGTCTCCTTTTCAGTACCTTTTAAACAAAAATAAATAAATAAAAATAAAAACTCACCTAATGCTTTTTTTTTCTGGTCTCCCGCCGCTCTGCAAACACCAAGTAATGAATTCATCTGCCCAGGACAGCCCCTCCAGAGGGAGGTAAACAGTTACAGGCCCTTAGGCCCCATCGGCTAAGTAAACCAGAACTACAATGGGCTAGAAGTTAAGCAGCTTGTGTGAAGAGAGGCTGCGTAAAGTTAATTAATCGTGTCACGGCTGTCGCTGATAAGGCAGGTCTAGTGGGTGGTTATATTTCACAGTCACGCAGCTTTAGGTGAAAGTTGAAAATTAAAACAGCTGCTTCTCCAGTAGATTGGAGGTTCCAGAGTCAAACCCTATTAACACTGGGGCTTCAAATGAAGGGGCGGGTTGATTAGAGAAGCACGAGGACTAGAGGTGGGGGCTTGGCGAGAAGAGGGCTTGTTAAAGTCAGTCACTAAGGCAGCCATTAACCTGGAGTTTTAATTCAGAAGACAAGAAAGACACGTGAAGCAGTGCAAGGCCTGTGAACAACATCCAGAAGAATCCATTTGTCTCATTCTACGTCCAGAAGCCGTGCAGCTCTGACCCCTCCCCCGCCATACCTACCCTCCCTCCATCCGATATGCTTAACCTTTTTTTTTTTTTTTTCTGTACGCGGGCCTCTCACTGTTGTGGCCTCTCCCGTTGCAGAGCACAGGCTCCGGACCGCAGGCCCAGCGGCCATGGCTCACGGGCCCAGCCGCTCCGCGGCACGTGGGATCTTCCCGGACCGGGGCACGAACCCGTGTCCCCTGCATTGGCAGGCGGACTCCCAACCACTGCACCACCAGGGAAGATCCTGCTTCATCATTTTTAAAACCTTTTTATTACAGGAGACTTCAAGCGTACGTATGACCCCCAGGCTCCACTTCAACCTCAACAATTACGAACTCGGGGTGAATCTTGTTTCATGGAAACCAGTGGTTCTCAGACTTGAGCGGGCATCAGAATCACCTGGGGGGCTTGTTAAACCACAGATTGCTGGGCCCTCCCAGTAATCTAATTCAGTAGGTCTTGGGTGGGACCTGAGAATTTGCATTATCAAGTTCCCAGGTGTTGCCAATGCTGCTTGTCAGGAAGCACACCTGGAGAACCACTGATCTCTGTACCCAATCACTTTCTCCTTCAGTATTATTATGAAGGCCAGTCCTAGGACAGCATATCATTTCATCTGAAATATTCAGTGCTCTAAAAGATAATGCCATTCTCTCACACCTAAAAAATGATGGTAACTCATTAATATCATTAAATATCTAGTAAGAGCTCAAATCTCCAAATACCCCATAAATATCCTAGTTTTTTTTTTTACAATTTGTTTACTTTAATCAGAGTCCAAATAAGGTGTACATATTGTGACTGTATGATAGGTCTTTAAGTCTCTTTTAATCTTTAACCATTAACATTCCTTGAACTCTTTTATTCCGTGCAATTAACTTGTTGAGGGACCTCTATTATTTTTTAAGAGGTAGGACGTGGTGGTAACCTCTCTGGAGTCTTGGCTGCATCACAAGCCTTGTGACCTTGGCCAAGTTAGTCAACCTCCGTCAGCACAGAGGTACTGGTAAATGTTTAACAACCAGTCTGGGGTGGGGCGGGGGAAGGGTACAAGCCCTCATTTGTACATTTGCCAATTTCTGTGGTGTAAATGCCCCCACCATGGCCTGTTCAAGCCACCGATGTGATGTCACAAAATGGAGAGCTGGGAAGAGAAGTGTGCAGTAGCACATTGTTACACAAGATTTCCACCATGCAGGTAAAACATCTCCAGAGCACAGATGCTATTGAAAAGTAACAAAATAGTTAGGAAGTGATGAATGTTGAGTATTTATTACCTTTGTTTTTAATGTAATTTATTTAATTATATGCTTATGTATCTAATTTTCAATAACAGTTGTGTTTAACCACTAGCTTGCCGAATTCCTGAAAGTTTACCAATCAGCAATGGCTCCTGCACACAGCTGCCTCTAAGTCTCGTCTTTCTTACCTGGGAAATGGGTGATGTAATAGCAATAACGCTTAGCGGTGAGGATGGAAGGAGACGGTGCCCTTGAGCACACAGTAGAGATTCAGTGCCTGTACCTGGTCGGGTGGATATCAGATAGAGAGTTACTTGCTCCCCCTGGCTGGGCAGGGAAAGCAGCGATGTGGGGCTTGTATCAGATCACTAGATACAGGGGAACCGTTTTCAGAATTCCAGGGGAAGCAGCAGCCAGAAAGGTGGGAGCTCGGTCACCTAGGCCCAGGAAGTGGCCCTTGGCCCTGCCTTGATCACCACACAAATTCCAACTGCCCAGAAGAAATGCACTTGCAGTGAGGTGATTCAGGCCCGCTCCACCCCTCCACTTTACACAGAGGCCACTTAAACTGTTTGCTAAAATCAAGACCCTTCTTTTGAGGTAGATCAGGTTACCCAGCAAGGTGATTATTGCTTCTAATGGTCTGCAAACAGGTTCTCAACGGTTAACCCCTCCATCCTCTGGGGACACTGGGCCAAGCCGGCCTGGGCAGAAGCAAACACAAGCGCCAGGGGCTCAGGGGTTGCAAGATGCTAAAAGAATAAGGCTGGATATAGGAGGGCCCATTGCTAGCTCAACTCCAAGATGAGTGCTTAGTGCCTCCAGAGTTCCCCAGACAGCCTGTGGCCCACTCCTGGAGGTCTCAGAGCCCTAGGAGGCCCTAAGTTTAAGCCAGGGGCTGGAGAATTCATAGGCAGACCAATCACTGTCCACAGAATAAGTAAATAAAAGAGGCAGGAGGGAGTGGCACTAACTCTTTCACGCCTGTCAGACTTGGAGTTTTCAGGCCACTACTTCCCTTCAGTGTGAGCTTGGACAAGTTATTGAACCTCTCTGAGCCTCCATTTCCTCATCTGTACAATGGGGATAACAACGGTTTCCACTCTGTAGAGTTGTGGGGTGAATGAAAGATAACATGCGTAGAGCACTTAGCCAAATACCCAGCACATAATAAGTACACAAGAAATAGTAGCTGCTAGGGACTTCCCTGGTGGTCCAGCGGTTAAGACTCCATGCTTCCACTGCAGGGGGCACGAGTTCAATCCCTGGTTGGGATCTCACATGCCGCAAGGTGTGGCCAAAATAAAAATAGTAGCTGCTATTATTATTCTAACGCTTGTAGATTCTGTCATAGTTAATAAGATGCAAATCAATTTAAAGACATTACATTTAATTTGGAACTTCCCTGGTGGTGCAGTGGTTAAGAATCTGCCTGCCAATGCAGGGGACACAGGTTCGATCCCTGGTCCGGGAAGATCCCACATGCCGCGGAGCAACTAAGCCCGTGCACCCCAACTATTGAGCTTGCGCTCCAGAACCCGTAAGCCACAACTACTGAAGCCCATGCACCTAGATCCCGTGCTCCGCAACGAGAAGCCACCGCAATGAGAAGCCTGCGCACCTCAACGAAGAGTAGCCCCCGCTCGCCGCAACTAGAGAAAAAGCCTGCGTGCGGCAATGAAGACCCAACACAGCCATAAATAAATAAATAAATAAAAGACATTACATTTAATTAAAAGTAGCTTTCCCTTTCCATGTACTTTCTCATTCAATAGATATTAAATGTGTCATAGGGAATGTCTTTGGGGTGTTTAGACTTGGTCCTCATTCCTGGGGAACCACTGATCTAGCCTCTGGGAGAGCAGCGCTTTCTCCATGCACCTCAAGAGGTCTCAAGCCCATAAAAGGTGACAGTGTTTTACACAGCTGAAATGGAAAAAAAAAATGCAATAGGGATCAAACAGCATGACCTTAGATGTGGAGAAGAGAGAGTCTGGGATGAGGTGGAATGGGAAGATCTACCTCCCTTAAGAGAAAAACTAACTACAGTGTGTATTTAGAAAAATATGATGTCATCAGAGCATCCTTTTACCCCTTAGTGGTGTCCACGAACTCTTTCTAAGCACTCTAACATGGAAAAACAATTAATACTTAACATGAAAACAGGAAATTGTTGACTCAGAAATGGCCATCTCTATCTGGGTGTTTAAGGCACAAAAAGCCTTCCTTTGGCTCTGCATTGTCGTGAAGCAGGGTGCAACCCCGTGGATAGGGTGAACCCGTTTATGTGGAAGTGTATGCCTAGAAAGAGTATCTGGCAAGTTACTGCATGAAATAGCTCACAGCAGTTGGCTCAGAGGTGCAAAATTTGAATGTAAGAAAATAATAATTTTTGCTTACTTCATTACTTCAGTATAAAGTTTTGCAACAATCATGGACAACATTTTTTTTCTATTTTTTTAAATTTAGATATAATATTAACATGCACAGATATACAGACTGATCAGTTTTTAAAAATGCATATATCCACATAATCTACACCCCCATCAAGATAGAGAACATTTTCATCACCCCAGAAAGTTCCGTCATGTCCCATCCCAGTTAATCCTCTTCTCCTCTATACCCCTTATATCCCCCCATTCTTCCAGCCCCTCCAAGCAAACACTGTTTGCACTTCACATAAGCAGAACCATACAGTATGTACTCTTGTGTCTGGCTTCTTTCTTTTTATTTTAGAAGAAAAGTATTTTTTTAAATTAATTTATTTTTTGGCTGTGTTGGGTCTTCGTTGCTGCGCACGGGCTTTCTCTAGTTGTGGAGAGTGGGAGCCACTCTTCGTTGTGGTGTGTTGGCTTCTCATTGTGGTGGCTTCGCCTGTTGTGCAGCACGGGCTCTAGACATGCGGGCTTCAGTAGCTGTGGCATGGGGGCTCAGGAGTTGTGGCTCGCGGGCTCTAGAGCACAGGCTCAGTAGTTGTGGCACACAGGGTTAGTCGCTCCGCAGGATGTGGGATCTTCCCGGACCAGGGCTTGAACCCGTGTCGCCTGCATTGGCAGGCGGATTCTTAACCGCTGCACCACCAGGGAAGTCCACGTGTTTGGCTTCTTTCACTCATCATAATGTCTGAGAGATTCATCTGTGTGGTCACATTTATCAGTAATTTATTCCTTTTTAATTGGTGAGTAATATTCCATGGCATAAACCACACTTTATGTAGCCATCTGTCAATGGACACCTGGGTCGTTGTTTTCAGTTTTTGATTATTATGAATAAAGGCACAAAAAAAATTCACATCCAAGCCTTTTTGAGGGCATGTTTTCTGTCTCTTAGGCAAATACCTAGGAGTGGAATTGCTGGATTAAAGTTGACTGCTTTATGCATTCCTCCTCAGGCACTCATAGGCCACTGCCAGGATGAAATGGAGGCAAAGAGAGCTGGGGGGAAAATGTAAATCTGAAACGAGGAGGATGTGGCATTTTAAGGCAGAAGATACCATAGATGGTGATTTGGGAGACCTCAGCCTCAAACTGGCTCTTTGTCTTTGGGCAAATCAATTACTCAGGGAGAATGCCCTGGCGGTCCAGTGGTTAGGACTCCACACTTCCACTGCAGGGGTCACAGGTTTGACCCCTGGTTGGGGAACTAAGATCCTGCCTGCCGCACAGCACGGCCAAAAATAAAGAAATAATTAATTCCTCAGGGTTCCAACTTTCTCATCTGGAAAAGAGGAGCAGTAATGTTAGAGATGGAAGGTAGGAGCAGACGTTTTCAGGTAGACATACCAAGAATGTGGGGAGGGGTCATTATCAGACCTCTTAACCCTCTGAGGTGGGAAAACATGGTCAGCGTCTCCAACACTGAGCATAAGTGAGGAACAGATGCTGTTCATCATGGCTTTCTGGATGTGGCCAGGGAAGAAATGAATGAGTGATGAATCCAGCTCTGTGGGGTCTCCAGCGCACAGCTTGCCAGAGCCAGTTTCCTATCTTCTGCACCTCTTTTTCCTTCCTCGGCAACCCAGCAGAGCAGGGGATCCAAGCCCAGATTTCACATGCAAATATCTAAATTCTCCAGGGGATGAACTTGGTGCTGGAGTGGGGCATGCTGTGTGGATGGTCGAGGAAGGCTCAGGGATGCCCTTTAGTGCTTGTCGAGGAGAGCACTGCCAGTGAGACTTCAGCCCTGGACCCCAGGCAGACAGCACAGCAGAAGCTGTGGGAAGATCCCTGGAGGGTCATCGATCACTATCTCCCAGGTCCTGTAGTTACTCTTGCACATGTTTGGTCTTCCCTGCTGCACTATGATCTCCTAGAGGTCCAGAGAGCTGTGTTTGCCTTTCATATCTCGTCAAGTTCCCTGGAAATAGTGAGGGTCCACGGACTATTGAATAAGTGAGTGAACCATCCTTTGGCCGAGGCAACATTTTTCAAGCCATGCATGATGGCTGCCCTGCCCAGGTGAGCTAATGCTGGGAACGTTACTTCCCGAGTGTTAGATTTTCCTACCGCCCATTCCAACATAAGTCTCAAAGTTCTAAGTCCCTCCCATGAAAATTTCCCCTTTGTTTATAGGCAGGAATATTTTCCCTCTGTGTTCCTGCCTCTGGCAAGATCTTAAACATCATCAGGGCAGAAAAGTACACACTCAAATCAGAACTTTGGGCAGGAGGGTGGGGAAAAGGGAAGAGGATGTGAGCGTTAGGATTTTACAGATTTACCCACCTGGCCAGTGGTATGTCTGTGGCTCTGATTGTGGTCATTTCTCCTGGATCTATTAGCTCTTATTTTGTCAAAATGACTCGCTCTTGCTTTTCTTTCCTTGCTCCTGAAGGCATGGCCTTGGGAGGGAGCCGGTTTGGCAGCTGTGAGAAGCGCAGGAGCGGGAGGGAAGGCAGAGGCCTGATGGTAACGCCCGCCGCAGCTCCTGCGTGAATACTGAGGCCCTCTGATTACAGTCCCCAAGGAGCAATGGCACCATGGACTTAGATTTTGTTTCAAAAAAAGAAAAAATCAACCTAGCCTGAAAAGTAATCTCAGGCTCTTTGGATTGCAGTCCTGGCCAGCGCTAACCGGGGTAGCCTGGACAAGCCACTTCACGTCCAGGCGCCGCAGGGAGCTTTCCTTCAGAAACCCGAGGAGAGCAGCACGATGACACAGATGGAGAAGTTTGTCCTCAGAGGTCACAATGAGAGGCACTGAGGACTGAGGTTTAGGGCCGCAGAGAAAAGCAACTCGTGAAACCCTGCACTCAGTTACTTCCTGTCTCTTCCCATCTTCTCTCTCACCAGCCTTCTTGTTCCCCAGCCAACTAGAACAGCCGCCTGGCCACACACACACACACACACACACACACACACACACACACACACACACACACACACACACGCAGTGATTTCCCACTGGGCTCCAGGTGCACTTGGTCTGGAATGCTCTTCCCTCACCCCTGCAGGGTTGAAGGCTTCCCAGCCAGGCCCTGGAGCTCCAGGATGAACAGGGTGTAGACAGGCCTGGGGTGGAAGGCCAGCCCCACTCACTACTAGGCCTATGTGATCTGAGCGAGTTACTTAATCTGCCTTTCCCTGTGTGTGAATGGAGCCAGTATTACCTTCCTTTAAGGGGTATTGTGAGGGCTAAATTAGAGGGTATGTATTTAGCATACTGCCAGCACCTAATAGGCGCTCAAATAAATATTTAAGTGAATAACCGAACAGAACGACCCATGGGTGTCTGGGGAGCCGTGAAGGCTTGGATATGAAGAGGATCTGAGATCATGAGCTCTGTGAACTTAGGAACCACGTCTGTCTTATTTACCTGACACGGTGCCTGGCATACAGTTGGCACTTGATTGGGGCTCGTCCAATGAGCTATTACATAGGGAAAGCCGTGGAGGGCAAACTAAAAAATCCGGAGATTACTTTGTGTTTTTACTGAACTAACATTTATTAAGTGCCGACTATATGCCAGGCAGCTTCTGGGGGGGAAAGAAGCCAGGCTCTGCCCAGAAAAGCCAGGGCTTAGGATCCAGTTGGTGGCAGGAGCAGGGATGAGCGTTGGATGAGCTGGAGAAGAAGGATGAAGGAGGCTGGGGGGTGGGAGGCTGGCCTGCCAGGGCCCAGCAGGGCTGTGAGTGTGCCAGAGGCGCTGGTGTGGGCGATAAAAAGGGGAGAACACTTAGCAGGTGAGGGGACAGGCAAGACCTAGGGTGAAGTCAAATTTTTTTTTTTTTGCAGTACGCGGGCCTCTCACTGTTGTGGCCTCTCCCTTTGCGGAGCACAGGCTCCGGACGCGCAGGCTCAGCGGCCATGGCTCACGGGCCCAGCCGCTCCGTGGCATGTGGGATCCTCCTGGACCGGGGCACGAACCCGCGTCTCCTGCATCGGCAGGCGGACTCTCAACCACTGAGCCACCAGGGAAGCCTGAAGTCAAATTTTTGTAGTCATATTTTCTCTCCCTGTACTTGGCCATGGGAAAGTGAGACCTCATTTGCCCCATAGTGACAGATTGCTTGACCTGGGGGGAGGACGCCTCCTCTCCTCCCAGAAAGGCAGCAGGTTTGGTGTCAGAGACTCCCACGGACTCAGAATTCCAGAAGCTTATCTGAACCTGGAAAGCAGGGGACTTCCCATTGCCCCCGGGAGAAGGCAGCAACCAACCCCACCTTAACTAGAAACTCTGTCCTGCCCACAGCAAATGTAGAGAACAATTTCCCAGCATAACACAAAATGCCATAGTCTGAGACCCAAGGCCTGGAGACTTTCTGAGAGGGATAGGAGTTTGGGCTGAGTTCAGGAGGCGCTTAACTGATTATTAAGCAAACACCTTTCACTATACTAACTCAGGGTGTTTCCATCTGTGCCTCCTTAATGTGCAATTAACTGTTCTCACTTTATTCCATATAATTTCTCCCCCTCTGTCTCTCTGTCTCTGTCTCTTTCTCTCTTTTCCTCTCTCTCTCTCTATCAATCGTGTGAGATTTGTATTTATCCATTCATTTAATAGTTAATTATCCATTGAGTGCCAACACGCTGGAGATGAAAACAAGTTAGAATTCCGGCTCTCTAGCTTGGCAATAGTTATTAAAAAGTTAAATGTCATCACAGTCTTTGATTCAGCAGCTCAACTCCCAAGAATATATTTTAAAGACAGATACCCACAGGTGTCAACACTTATATGTAAAAAGATAATCCCTGAACCGTTTGAAATAACAACTCAACATGAGGAACGATGCAAACACCCACTAGTAGGGAACTGATAAAATAGATGGTGAGAAATCTAAACAATGAAATACAGTAACTGTCAAAAAAAAAAAAAAGGATACGTTTTATGGAATGAGAAGGAAAGATAGCCAAGAAAGATTATTCAGTGAAGAAGCATGTATATTATATACCACTTTCGCTTTTTAAAATTTGTGTACTTATACGTATACAAAGTCTCTCTAGATTCTACAGCTCAGCTGTTCAACCTGTAGCCAGTAGCCACATGTGGCTATTAAACACTTGAAATGTGGCTAATCTGAATTAACCTAGCAGTGCAAAATTCACAGCCAATTTCAAACACTTAGTATGAAAACAAGAATGGAAACTATTTCAATAATTATTTATTTTGATTACATGTTGAAATGATAACATTGGGATATATGGAATTAAATAAAACATAATATTGAAACTGATTTTAGTTTTTAAAAACACTGGATTGTTTTTAGTGTATTTACAAGAAAACGTAACATTACATGTGCGGTTCACATTATACTTCTATTAGACATCAAGCACTATTTCTAGGTCAGGAGCCGGCAAACAATGGTCTCAGGGCCAAATTGGGCTGAAGCCTGTTTTTGCCAATCAAGCATTATTGGAACACAGCCATGCCCATTTGTTTAGGTGTTGTCTATGGCTACTTCCCTGCTATAAAGACAAAGGTGAGTAGTTGTAACAGAGACCATATGTCTGTAAAGCCAAAAATATTTACTATCTGGCCCATAACAGAAAAGGGGCCTCAAAGTTGCCCCAACATTTATTTTACAGGAATCTATAGAAACCACAACCTACAGTGATTATCTTTAGGGGCTGAGATGAAGCAGATTTTTAGATTTTTTTTCCGGTATGAATGTACTATTTTTATCAGCGGAGGAGAAAAACAATTAAAATAACTTCAGAAACCTTCTTTCGAGGGGTGCACATTCTAGTAGGGGGTCAAGCAAGTAAATAACTAAAGAGTCAAGGGAAACTACAAGGTCACTGTTAGATGTTGGAATGTCAAGTGGACAATAACAATAATAATCACCAGTGATTACTCAACACCTAGTAGGTGTTGGCCACCATGTGCAAAGTAAGGCTTTCTATATCTTATTTCATTTTATCATAACATCCTCGTTTTACAGTTGAGGAAACTGAAGGCTGGAGACATAAATAACTTGCTCATGAAACAAGTGCAAGCTGTTAACCACACTGGACTCTTCCAGGGAGCCAGCCTGGAGAAACGATCTGGGTGACCTCTATTATCGCTCTCCTTGACTCTATTTATTTCTCTAACTAACATTTTCATCTGTTTTCCTATTAATAGGCTTGAGCCTGAGGAAGGCAGTGTGGGTGTTCTTCTTCTCTGGGATGTGCTAAATGCCTTTAAGAATCTCTTCATTATAAGCATTAACCTGCTGGTAAAATTCTGCAACTATTCAAAAGCAAAAAGTATCTTTCCCATTCCAAGCACCCTCCTTCCCCACATCCCCTGTGCCCTAGCTGGAGGGTGGCCTCTCAGACTTCATACTGAAAGCATATATAATGCTTTTAGCAGAAGCAGTGCATAATGATACTGTCAGGAGAACTGCTTTTATCACTTAACACCAGAGCATGGACCCCTTTACATGATAGCGCTCATAATCTACTTAGGTTTTTGTTTTTTAATAGTGGCGTGTTATTTTCATAACCCCTTTTGAAATGAAAGCATCCATGAAAGTTCTGGCCGAATACTAGAAAAATAACTTTTAAGAATCACTTTTACCCTGTAACCTCTGTTTTCAGGGAATGGATTTATGTGTATGATTTCTCCATGGACACAGCAGCAGGCTGGGTACAGCTCTGGATGTGTTGGAAGACAGCCTCCACATCAGTTTTCAGTCTGCAGCAGCAGCCTGCCGACGAAGAGACGCGATGGAACACAATTGTCTTTGGCTGTTGATGTACTTACACAATCAACAGTGTCATCATACACCTGTAAAACCCAACATAATAACTGTCACAGTAATTATGACTTGGCAGGGGAATGTCAAAGTCATGTCCAGGCAGGGTAGGCTGAAGAATAATGCCTTAGTGTCTGCCTCTCTTTTTCTACTTTTCCAGCCACTGAGCTAGCTTAGGCCCCTTCACCTTGTCCCTGGACTCCTATCCAAGTCTCCAGGAGTCTCCTAACCTCAGACCTCCTCTGCTACAATCCACTTGTCACACGGTGGCCAGATTACACTCCCCCAAACACTGCCCCTGGCCCAAATACCTGAACTAAATTCCAGATCTTTATCTTGGCATCCTAGTTCCTCCTCAGGGTTGCCCCAAGCTATTATTCTGATTTTAGCACTGAGTTGCTCTCTAAACCCATCTCCTCGCCTCTAGCCAAAGTGGTCCTCTTTGCCCCCAACTCACCGTGCTCATTCCAGACCCTTCCTCTGCTGAGTTTCCTGCCTGGCTCCCACAGTCCTCTCGTTCTATCTAAATCCTTCCCAAACTCAAATGAACTTCTCCTGAAGATTCCTGATTCCCTCAAGCCCAAATGTTTCCCTTGTCCCAACATAAGGATGATTCCATGTTCATTCTCTGATCATGGGATGGTTTCAATTGTTATCTTTTATACATAAAGATCATGTACCCCCCCAACTAGACTGTACTAGATCAAAGTACATATCATTTGATATCTTTCTCATATCATTTATATCTTCTATAGAACATATCGCAGCACATTTCATATGATGCATAGTCAGTAAAAGTCAGTACAGCTCGATTAAGAGGAAACTCACTACCTCTGATCCAGTAAGTCAAGCTATGTGATCTTCTCTTCCTGGAATTGCAGAGACTCCGTCCGTCCTCTCCATGGGCACTATGATACCACCGTCACTTAGCAGGAGAACTTGGAAATGTTCCACGTGAATACTTAAAGAGCCTTTTCCTTCCCCTCCTTCTTCTCCGCTTCTACCTTCCTCATCGTTGCATGCTAGTCTGTTCTAAGGGTGTACCGTAATTTATTTAACCGTTTCCTATTGATAGTCATTTACATTATTTCTAACATTTTACTGTGAATAAATGCTGCTCTGAATAATTTTGTAATCTGTGACTATTTCTGTAGAACAATTTCCTTAAGTTAAAATTGTTAAAACAAAGGTATGTTCATTTGTAGTTTTGAAATATATTTTCAAATTGCTCTCCTTGAGGGGATATAACAATCTACACTCCCACCTATAAAGTTTGAGAGATAGTCGTTGTATTTAATGTTTGCAAAATATTCTGTTGAACAGAAGACCCATACTTGATTAAGCCATGCCCTTATTTCTGTATCTTTAAGCTCTGTCCCTATTCAATAGAGAGACCTACTTCCATAGCCCTAGGAATCAAGAACTTGATCCTTTGACTTATAAATCACACAGCTTCTCCACAAAACCACCACAACAACAGCAACAAAAAACCCCAAGCACCCAACTCTACTTCATATGCAGGGATGTCCTCCTAAAACAATACGTAAAAATAACATTTTTGTAAATAAAATCAAACAACTAACAAGAAAAGTCAGCATAATTCGGTAGAAACAATACAGATTTTAAGGTCAAAGGAGCAATTTTTTATCTTTCTAAGTTGCATGATCTTGGACAAGCCACTTAATCTCTATGAGCTATGATTTCCCCTCTGAAAAAGGACCTAGTATTACGTGTTTTGACATGAATGACAATGTGCGGAAAGTGCATCTAAGCTGCGCTGATATGCAGCTGAGGAACCATGTCTTACTCACTGTTTCACCCCCTGTATCCAGAGCGGCTCCTGGGATGGAGCGTCTGCTCAATATGCAGCGGATGAATGAAGCATATTTCCACTAGTCCGCAGGATAAGCGACCTGTCCAAGGTCAGGTAACAAACGACCAAGAAAATTTAAAGGTAGCCAAGGCAGGAGTCACACAGGTATATCTGACTGTTATCTCTCTAGCTGACCAAAGACTTCATAACTGTCCTCAGCTTTGCTTTATTCCAAGTGAAGAGCTGTCAGGAAGACATCTTCTATAAGGTTTTTCAGAGTCACTCGCCTCCCTTACTTATTCATGTATCCCATACTTTCAAGACAGTGTTTTTTTCTCTAGAGAAGTGAGACTTGATTTTATATCTGGGCTCCAACTCTACCTCTTAGCCTTAGATCAAACCTGTTCTTTAAAATCATCCAATTCCCAACCCCGTGTATCTGGCCCTTTCCTTTGGGTATAATATTATATTTATACCCAAATAAAATATTCTCTGACCTCTGTCCCACCTTCCCTATCCCTTTCGTAACACGCCACCAATGAAGTTCTGGGACCCATATTAATTTTCCGATATTATCTCAAGCTTTCATGGTTTTGAGTCTGCAAGCCAGCTCTGTAATTTGATGGTAAGACCCAGAAAATTTAAATTATCTGCCCAAGTTTACGGAGTGAATTGGGGGCGTGGATGGACCTACACTCAGGCCCTCGGGTTCCAGGTCCGGAGCTTGGTCAACAGCCTCTCCCTCGCGCTCACTCCCCACAATTTTACATTTGCGATGTGCTTTTGTTTCCAGTTGCTCAGGTAATCATCGTAGTAGTCTCAGAGGGCATGGCCTCATCGCAATTGCTGGGGGGCAAAGCACCTCAAAATTCAGAGGCTTAAACCAGAAAGCACTTCCTACTCTAGCTCCTGCACCTACAGTTCATGTGAAGGTTGGGTAGGCAGACCTGCCCGTCTTGACTGGGTGTGTTCCTGCATCTCTGGGTCAGCTAGGCGACTCTGTTCTAGGCTGGGCTGGGCTGGGGCAGCTTCCTTGGGGCAACTCTGCCCCACGTATCTCTCACCCCGCTCCTGGGGCCGGTGGGCCAGCCCAGGCACGCTCTTCTCATGGAAATAGTAAAGATGCAAGAGACCACGTCCAATGACACAAGCACGCTTTCAAGCCTCTGCTAATATCCTATTGACCAAAGCAGGTGTTACAGTCAGAATCAGTGGTTTGGAGACGACACTTATCTCTTCATGGGAAGAACTACAAAGTCACATGGCAGAGGGTAGAGATATAGGGAGGGATGAAGATTGGGGGCATTAATACAATCTACCAGCTCTCAAATATCAAGCCATCCTAGGTTAAGCTAATTTTTCTTCACACCTCCAAGCACAGGCCAATGCTCTAAAGCATGGTCTCTCCTTCTCATAGGTATCAGAGCACATGCGTGTAGCAAGAACGGGTTATGACGGCATTTCCTTTCCTGGTAACTTCAGCACAAGGCCACACTTTGGCCTGCTGCAGCAGGGTAAACAGAGTATGAAGGTGACAAGCCGGCACTGGCTCCAACCTCCTGGCTCTGTATCTAGCTGCGCCCACCCTAATGGCTTCTTAGAATGTGATTCACTGCTCTAGGAAGAGAAAAGTAATTGACAGTGTAATTTAGATTGGGAAAATTGCTCTGAAAAAAAAATTAGAGAGCAACAGACCAAACACTCTGGCTTGAAGGGAGTTTTATACCAAAAATCCAGGGAAAGTGAACAAAGCAGGAAAAGTGATGTGGCGAAATGGAAGGGTAGGTGGGCACCCTACGGAGGCAGAAGCGAGAGGCGGGGGAGAGATCTAAAACCAGGAAGAACAATGAACAGTACAAAGAAAGTCCGAAATAATTACAGAGGAGAAATATGGAAAAGCAACAAGCCTCACGGTTTCTGTGATTTGTTTTGATTTCTGGAAGGGCTCAAGAAGGAAGACTTCCACATGTAATACCAAGTTTTTAAGGAAAACGTCTCCAAGAGGTTTCTTGCACACCCTACCCTTTCCGTTGCCAGAATAAATACACTAGGAAGCTGATCACCTACGACATGAAATCCAAACAAACTGAACAAACTCAGGGAAACCTGAGAAGATCCAGTTTCCCACTCAGATAACTTTGTGATCATCAGTTCTCTGTCTGGTTTAGATTAGAAGCTCACTATACAGAGACCTTCATAATTATACAAATAACAATATTCACATGTGAATATGCTGCAAATGTTAAATTAAATAATAATAGTAATGTCACTAGCCACAAAGTCGTACTGACTAAGGCCACACACGTGTGCATCTGTGGGTTAGGAGAATAGCTCAGTGCCCTTAGCTGCCCGATGAAAGCCTTACCTAGCCTCTCCCCCAGGAGTGTTTGGACTTTCTCTAATTTTCTCTCATTCAGCTTGTTAAACCATCCTAAATCTTTTTTTCTTGGCCCATTTCCTCACCTGGGAAAGAAGGAAATAAAAATACACGACTATCGGGCTTCCCTGGTGGCGCAGTGGTTGAGAGTCCGCCTGCCGATGCAGGGGACACGGGTTCGTGCCCTAGTCCGGGAAGATCCCACATGCAGCGGAGGGGCTGCGCCCATAAGCCATGGCCGCTGAGCCTGCGCATCCGGAGCCTGTGCTCCGCAACGGGAGAGGCCGCAACAGTGAGAGGCCCGCGTACCGCAAAAACAACAAAAACAACAACAACAACAACAACAAAAATACATGACCGTCAAGGTCCACTTACATAGGTAATGCTGTGATTTTTCTCCACCGCCATCCCAGCTCATTCCACTGTACATTGAAAGAATGAAATCAGTGTGGCATTAATCTTTGTCCAGGTATTTAGTAGCAGAAGTCAGTTGACACACATATCTAAAATAAAAACCATGATTGACATAAAAAAATAATAATAAAATAAAATTAAAACCTCCATGGTGGTACAGCATGAAAAATCTCTTCAGCTTAAGCTGTCCCAGGTACAAACTTTGTACCCTTGGGCAAGTTACCACATCTCTTTACGCCTAGCTTTCCTCATCTGCAACATGGAGGAAAGAAGAAAACCTACTAGTATTGGGTGTTATGAGGTGTGAAGACTGAATGAGGTCACGCACAAGGCATTAATGAGGGACTTGATCCGCAGACAGCATTCCATACATTTTTTTATTATTATCAGCAAATGTGATTTTGGCACCCCTTGGGATGGCTGGTGTTCGTTCACTAAGGTGTGAATGCTGAGAAAAGTTGTTTATAAATGAAAGATCTTGTTTAAAAAAACAAAACTTTTTCATCCTTATTGACTTGCTAATGTGAAATAAGACTTATGCATGCAACACAGGAAGTAGCAGCCTGGGTTGAGGCATAAATGTATCCTGGGTTTCTTCTTATTTTCTTTCATTTTGGTTTATCTGTTTCTATGCATTTAGTTTGGTTCATCCTACTTCTCTACTTTCTACCAGTGAGACAGTGGTTCTCAATGGTGACTGCACACTAGAATCATTCGGGAGCTTTGAAAATCTCTATACCCGAACTATCTACGCTGTTAGAAGTTAGAGTAGTGGCTGGGGGGGTGGGAGGAAAGGGGAGTGGCTAAAAGGAAGCATGATGCCAACTTCTAGGGTGCTCGTGAAGCTCTCATTCTTGAGCTGGGTTGTGGTTACACAGGTACCTTCAGTTTTTAAAAATTAATTGTGATGTATACTTAGGTATGTTCATGTTTCTATGTGTATAATATACTTCAATAAAAAGTTAAACACAAATCCCTATGCTGAAGTTGCACTGAAGAACAATTAAATCAAAATCTTTATGGGTGGGACCCTGGTGTCAACACTTCTGTAAAGCTTCCCTGGTGATTGCAACGTGTAGCCAAGCTTGAGAGCTGCTACAGAGGTTCTGACCACAGTGGGCCCAGATCTCAGAAGTGGCATTCAAGCCAATTGCAGCAAGCCCTTTGGAGCAGCCAGGAGTCAGTGGGACTGACCTGCTATTTGTTTAGGCAGGTCCCAAATCCAGGTGGTATTACTGGGGCAAGAGCTTTGGACCTGGATAGAAATCTAGGTTTAATATCCGGCTGTCATTCTGGACATTGAGAGACTTTGGGCTAGTCACATAGATAACGTCACAGAATTGCTGCTTCCTCATCTGTTAACTGGAGCTCACGCTAGGACTCCTCCTTACCTTGGGTGGCTGTTCCTTCCCATACATCAAGGGCTCCATAAGTGAGCTATTATTATAAGATGTTGCGAATTTGCTAGTGACCCACAAGAAGCCACTTTGTCTTTGCCTCAGAGATCCTGCAGAGCTGCTCGGCAGTATTTTTACATTGTCACTGTTTATTGCTCCTACCACTCAAGAGGGTGAGTGCACCCTCTTGTACTGGACCAATAAGGAAGGAAGAGGTACTGGTTTAGGTTTTTGTTGTAATCAATGACTTGCTAATTGCACATTGATTTGCAACCGCAGACTCGAGAGCACGTAGATGGGATAGCGGCACTTGCGTGGCTGCCTCTGCCCCTGCGTGGCTGCCTCTGGGTATTCCCTTTGGTGGGGCTTAACTAAGTCAACCCAGTGTTCCATCCCTTGAGAGAAGACCCTAATTTCTCTTGTCTGCACCTTCTGCTTACCTCACCAGAGAAAACATACAGATGGCAAATAAGCATATAAAAAGATGCTTCATTTCATATGTCACTAGGGAATTGCAAATTAAAACAACAATGAGCAATTGCAAATTAAAACAACAATTAAGATAAAATTAAAACTACATGCCTATTAGAATGGCCAAAATCCAAAACACTGACAACACCAAATGTTGGCTAGGATGTAGATCAACAGAAACTCTCATTCATTGCTGGTGGGAATAGAAAATGGTACAGCTACTTTGGAAGACAGTCTGGAAGTTCCTTACAAAAGTAAACATACTCTTACCATACATTCCAGCACTCCTTGGCATTTACCCAAAGGAGTTGAAAACTTATGTCACATAAAACCCAAACACAGACATTTTTAGCAGCTTTATTCATAATTACCAAAACTTGGAAACCACCAAAATGTCCTTCAGTAGGTGAAGGGATAAATAAACTCTGGTATATCTAGACAATGGAATATTATTCAGTGCTAAAAAGAAAAGAGCTATCAAATCATGAACAGACATGGAGCAACCATAAAATGCATACTACTAAGGGAAAGAAGCCGATCTTAAAAGGCTACTTACTCTATGATTCCAACTAAATGACAGTCTGGAAAAAGGCAAAACTGGGGATTAATGGTTGTTGGGGTTGGGAGAAGGAAGGGATTAATAGGTGGAGCATAGAGGATTTTTAGGGCAGTGAAAATATTTCTTATGATACTATAATGGTGGTTGCATGTTATTATACACTTGTCAAAACTCATAGAATATAGTACCAACAGTGGACCCTAATACAATCCATGGTCATTGGTGATAATGACGTGTCAATGTAGGTCCATTTATTGTAACAAATGTACCACTCTGGTGTGGGATGTTGATGATGGGGAAGGCTGTGCATGTGTGAGGGCAGGGGGAGTATATAAGAAGTCTCTGTACTTTCTACTCATTTTGCTAATGTTTTGTTATTTGTAATTTCTTCTAAAAAAAAAAGAGGATATTAAAAAAAAAAAGAAATGAGTTATCAAGCCATGAAAAGACACGAAGGGACCTTAAGTGCATATTGCTAAATAAAAGAAGCCAATCTGAAAAGGCTACATACTGAATGACTCCAACTATATGACATTCTGGGCAAGAAAGTAAAAAGATGTGATAGTCAGGGGTCAAGGGTCAAGGCGGGGTGAGGAAGTGATGATTAGGTGAAACACAGGAGATTTTTAAGGCAGTGAAACTACTCTGTAGGATACCGTATCGACGGATACATGACATTATTTGTCAAAACCTATGGAACTGTGTAACACAAAGAGCGAATCCTAATGCAAACTATGGACTTTAGTTAATAATGGTATATGAATATTGGTTCATCAATTGTAACCGCACTAAGGCAAGATGTTAATAATAGGAGAAACTGTCAGTGGGAAAAGGAGAGGATATATGGAAACTCTCTGTACTATCTGTTCAATTTTCTTTTTCTAATTTTATTTTACTTTATTTCTTTATTTTTGGCTGTGTTGGGTCTTCGTTGCAGCACGCAGGCTTTCTCTAGCTGTGGTGAGCGGGCCCACTCTTCGTTGTGGTGCGCGGGCTTCTCACTGTGGTGGCTTCTCTTGTTCCGGAGCATGGGCTCTAGGCACGCAGGCTTCAGTAGTTGTGGCACGTGGGCTCAGTAGTTGTGGCTCACGGGCTCTAGAGTGCAGGCTCAGTAGTTGTGGTGCATGGGCTTAGTTGCTCCACAGCATGTGGGATCTTCCCGGACCAGGGACTGAACCCGTGTCCCCTGCATTGGCAGGCGGATTCTTAACCACTGTGCCACCAGGGAAGCCCTATCTGCTCAATTTTCTGTAAACCTAAAACTGCTTTAAAAAATTGTTTATTAATTTTTAAAAAAGTGCAACCGATGGCTTGACCAGTTCTGTATATACCACTTTCTTAGGCAGTAAATTATCTTTGCAGAGCGCCTTTGGGCAACAAGCAATGATGCAGCACAGCCCACATAGACAGAAGGGTTTTGAAGCCAACAAGCCTTCAAACTCATCTCCCCACTAGAGTGTGAGCAGGAATGACAGAAGGGGGAACAGAATGTGGTGTGTGGAACCCTGGGTCCCCCTTTTAGCTACAACCAAGAAGTCACTGAGCACAGGAAGGCAACCTTGCAGGGGTAGCACTGCTCTAAGAAACAAGCGACACTTCTGACTTGTTTTACCCAAATAACTTAAATAAGCAAATAATAACCAAGTGATTCATCCTACATGATCTTCGGTTTTCCCATTGATACAGCTGACGGTGTTATGCATTACAGATGCTGCTGTGTTGTTTTCAAGCCTTCCCTGAAAGCCTTAACAAAAACGTCAAAACATACTCGCATATGATACTGATGATAAGGAAGTGGATATGTGTGATCACATATGAGATATCTTATTAAGGAAAGTGTGGAGGGCTCTTCTTTAGAATATTTTCAAAAAGCTCTTCTAAACACTAGATACATTTTTTATTACTTTTACTGCTGTTAGTCTCCTACTTGTTAACCTGAAGTTTTGTCTAAGGACCGCAGGGGTTTTCTTAACCTTACAAGTAAGTTTCTGTTAAATAGAACCTTGTCACGCCACTTGTTGCTATTGATAGAATTTGTTAACCCAGCAGTGAAAGCAATCTGCCCTCTCAATGCATGGTAGCACCTCAATAGTGGAGATTCTGTAATGAATTTTAAAATCAGAGATGAGAAGCATTTCCCCCACCCACCTGGGATTGGAAAGAGAAAATTCAGTAAGACAAAACAGGATGCAGAGATTAAGAAGTGGGTTAGAGCCCACGAAGTTCTAAGAATCACAACTGTTGAAGAAATATTAAGCAGACCAGACAATAAGTGAAATGAGTCCAGGTTGAGTGAGATTGAATGCTTTCCCCAAGTCCCACATGGTAACTGCTTTTTTTCTTCTGTATGGAGAAAAAGAATTGGGAAGAGATTTCAGATTTCTAGAGATTCACTTGAATAATTCCTACTGCACTGCTCACTGGGACAATATTCTTTCTCCTCCCCAAGGTGGCCGTATGCAGCAGCAGTTCACCCCATCCATTCACTCTCATCACTTAGAATGGAGCTGTCCCCATTCAAACATCGAGCAATGGCACCGTGAGAATTGATAGGCCCATGAAAGCAAGGCTGATGGGAGCCCTGGGGTGCACCCCCAAACTAAAAGGACTCAGGTTGCAAGATCTGTCACTTAACAGTCACAGCAGGATATATTTTTGGTAATTGAAACCTAATTTGGATTGTGTTTTTGGAAAATGATAACATTTGTTTCCTAAAAACTAGAAAATTTTTTAGCAGGGAGTGGTGGTTCTCTCCAACTCCACTTCGAAGCGAACAAGGCAAACTGTTTAGAGTACAAACTTTTTCTTCCCATGGATTTATGTAGTAGATGTTTCAAAATGACTGGCAAATACATAGAATTCATACAAAGTTAGAGGCAAAAGGGTGCTCCAGAACCCTCTGGTTGAATCTCCTCACTCTATAGTTGAGGAAAATGAGGTCCAGAGAGGCTAAGTGTTATGCCCAAGGGCACATAGCTGGCTCACAAGATGAGACTTGAAGCCGGATTGCCCATGTACTGGCCAATGCTCTTTCCTCTCTACTGTGCTCTACTTCCCAGCACCACAAGAGGACACCTATTGCGTCTTGCAGAATCTAGACTATTTTTTGAAAGCTTGGAACTAAACTTGTGACTAATTAGAATACAGTGTTCCACCACCTTTAAGTCACCAGCTAAAATCCACTGTTCCCCGTCGCAGCACGCCCGAGGCCTTCTGGGTAACCAAAGAAAGATTATTGTCTCAACTCAGTTCTCTGTGTCTAGGTACCCACAAAATGGAAATCACTTTACTTGGAGAAGAGCAAGAGGACAAGATGAGATGAAAAGGAAGCATGTTTAAAATGGATAAAAGGAGGCACTTTTTTCCCACTACATACAATTGAACTGGGGAACTCACTGCAGCAGGATATTAAGATCAATGGTGAAGATTTGTGTTTTAAAAGATTAGACATTTCACATGCATATCATCAACAGCGACACTCAATAGGATGAAAGTAAGATGGATGAAAGTTCTCAAGCTTCAGTGCATAAGTTGATCACCAACTGGGTCAGGTGAAAAGAAAAAAAGTTGTCTACTGGGTTAAAATTTCACAGAAAGGCAGATCTGGGGGGTTCCAGTCATTGCTGCTGTGCGACAAACCACTCCAAAGTAGTGGTGTGAACCAACAGGCATTTTATTATTCACACGGGTGCTGTGCATCAGGAATCTGGAGAGCGCACAGCAGGGGTGGCTTGCCTATGATTCATGACATCTGGGGTAGACTTGAACAACTAGGGGTGACTTGAGGTTGGGGGTTGGAATCATCTGGAAGTTTCTTTACCTAACCTGGGATGACCTGAAGGCTCACCCAGCTGGGACTGTCAAGTGGAGCATCTATATGTAGGTGTCCCAAGAAAAAGCACTTCCAAAAAACAAGTGTCCCAAGAGACCCAGGTAGAAACTACACGGCCTTTTATGACCTATCCATGGAAGTTTTAGAGCATCACTTCCAACACAGTCTATGGGTCAAAACCGTCACAAGCCCACTGAGATTCAAGAGGAGGAGACTTAGGACCTCCTACATCCCTCCCCTATGGGGAATGGCAAGATCACGTTGCAGAAAAACCTGTGGGATGGGAGAGGTTTTTGCAGCCACCTTTGGAAAATGCAATCCCCCAGGGAAGGGGTGGGTGATGTGAGGTTACAAGAACACACAATCTAGTGGAAAAAACGGACATATGAACAGAGAATCACAGTACAATAAAATAAATTTCAAGGTAGTTATTTCCCCCTCTTTTACAAGAATTCTTTTTTTTTCCCTTTGATAAGAGTCATCACATTAAAATTTTTTCATTCATTTTCTGTCTTCCACTAGATTGGAATCTATAGGCATTCAGTTTCCTACTGTAACCCCTGTGCCTAAAACACTACCAAGCCCAAAATAGGTACTCAATAAATATTTGCTGAAAGAGTATATGAGTAAAGTGCTGTAATAGAGAACTGGTGGGAGGGCTGTGGGAGTACAGGCAATAACAAAGCACTCAGCTTGATGGAAATGACATTTGAGTGGGTCTTGAATGCTCTTGAAGGATAAATAACAATTTTTCTGGTGGAAAAAAGAGGGAATAAATTTTTCTCCTTAAATCTCCTCCAGAGACTTCATTAGCCAAGTTTAAGTGGGCAGATCCTCATCCTAAGTGTACAGACTGCATGTAGTAGTTACAATGCTCTTGGTTGCAAGTGCAAGAAAACAGGGACTCAAATGTATTTAAAAATAAGCAGTGTATTGTATCATATAACAGGAAGTCTGGAGGCCAACAGTGCAGGCCGCCTCAATGCCATCCTTCTTCACTGGGTCAGCTTAGCTCTTTTGTGGTTGCAAGATGGTGCCCACAGTGGTAGGCATCACAGGCAGACGAAATAATACCCAGCAGGGGAGAGGACTATTTCTCCTTTGGAGTAAGATCTTTCCCATAAGCCCCTGACAGACTTACCTCACATTGGCCCCCACACCACGCCTTATTGGCCAGAACTGTGTCCCATGCATGTATGTAACCTAAACGCTGATAAGAAGAAGGGGAGAAACACGAGCAGTTGGACTAATCACGTGTTACTCCTTGGGGCTTGATCTGAAGCTCCTGCCTCTCCTGAAGCACAGGGCTATGCAGAAAAGGGTGGATTCCCCAAGAAAACAGAACAAAACAAAACAAATAACGGGGGTTTTGTTAGGAAGGAAAAAGGGGAGATGACTCTTCGGCACGTAATCAACAGTGTTTGCAACATTAGGCTTGGAGAAGGTTAATGTTCTGTTTTCTTTGTGGATGAATATTACCTAACACTTTTATTTATTCTTTTTCATGCTTTTTGCTCCTTTCCTTTCTCCTCTGCACTAGTAGTCAGCTGAATAAATCCAGAGCTGTATCAGTAGGAAAGAGTGTCATGTGTGCAGTGTACATACGAATCTAATTAATCAAAAATATGTTGATTAGATGTGAGTGCACTTTCAGGTAAGAACCTTGATTCATATGCTTCTGATAACATAGCCATGCCCAGCTGTTCACCACTTGACTCATGCTCTTTCATGGCCTTGTACCTGTTACTTGTGCTGATTCCTCTGTCTAGGAAGTCCTTCTCAATTTCCTTACCTATATTGGATACTAGGGATTGCCTCTCCAGCCTCCATTCTATCCTCCTAGTAATTTGCTTGAAGAGATTGAGAACTGCAAAACTACTTTTTTCAGACTCCCTTGCAGCTAGGGTCTTGATCTGAAGTAAGTTCAGTCAATCAGGTGCACTTGTGTAAGATTTGGAGGCAGATGCAAGGAGAAGGCATCATTCTGTTGCTGTTGCTGTTGGCCAGCACGGTTTGAGCAATAATGTTAAGAGACATTTAATGCTGTTGGACTCAGTGTCCTGTTTCAGTGGCTAGTCACCAGTTTCATGGGTGTGAAGAGCCCTTGCTGCAGCACCATCCCCACTTCTGGAACATAGCTACTGTGGTAGGCCCTTGAACTCAATAGCCCAGGGGTACCCCCCCCCCGACTTCTGCCCCTCCAGCTCATCAATTTTGTAAGCCTCTGTTTGATTCTCAGTATTAAATATTTCTCTGTTTGAAACACCTAGAGTGGTTTCTATTTCCTGTACTAAACCCTGACTCATAGATCACTTAATTCATATTCAGCCTTCCAGGCACAGCCTGGGCCTTCCCTGAGCCACCAGGTTGGGCCAGGTGCTTCCTCGGTTCTCCCACCATGTCCTGCCTGGTAAGCCCATGCCTCTTCATCTTTGCACCCCTGGCACCAGTGTTTGGCTCACAGCATGTGCAGCATCAACATTTACCGCACTGAAGCTCCCTCTGCCAAGATACAAGAAAGGTCCTGAAATCTAGTCTAAAGGGTGCCCCACCTCATGCCTGGTCTGCAAAGCCCAAAGAACAAGTGGCCCTAGACTTATACTGGATTCTAGATGAATCCAGAGCCCTCAGCTTTTCCGTACTTTAGTCCTCCACACAAGAGGCCACACCAGAATTGAAAATTTGACCTGGTCCCCAGGAAAGGGATGATAAGGAACAAGGGAAGTTGCTTATCTCAAGAGTTACTATCTGGTGGTTTTCAGGACCCTCTACTGCTGGGCCTACAATGAGGCCTGCAATCAATGGCAGCATAGCCTTTGGAGCGAGGAAAACCCAAGTTGGAAGGTGTGTGCTGTTGTGTAGCAAGCTACTTTCTGAACCTCAGATTCTTCATCTATAAAATGGGGTTGATAATATCAACCTCACGGGATTCTTGGGGGTAAAAGAGATTATATATGTAAAATGCTCAGCACAGTGCATACACATTGGAAATGCCTAATACCCATCAGTTACTGTTATGGCCACCATTGTTGTTGACTGTGCCATTACTGTACCACAAGTCTGTTACATATTTTTTACTTCGTATACATATACTTTCCTTCAGCCCAAACAGACTCACATGCAATTAGACTAGAATGTACTTCTCTATACTTTCTCCCGAGGTGTTCCACTTTACATCATGATGTGATTAACCCTTTTCTGCAGAAGATGCAGCTAGGCCCAAGTTTGGGGCTGTGCTGAGGAAATAACAAAACCATCTATGTCAGTGGCTCTCGACCCTAGCTGAAAATCAGGATCACCTGGAGAGTTAAAACCAAAACGGCAACAAAAATAAACAAATAAAACGAAACCAAGAAGCAATGTCTGGGTCCAATGTCTGGGTCCGTCAACCAGAGATTCTGATTCAGTAGGGCCCAAGCATCAGTGTATCTTAAGCCTCCCAGGTGATTGTAATGTGCAGCTGAGAGCCATTGTTGAGAGTGGGAAAGATTAGTACTTCCATCGCCTCTGGGAAAGAAGAAAGCAGCTCTTACTTTTCTATAATCTCCACCACAGTGCAGGAGGGGAGAGGACTAAAGATTATAGTTGAATGATTCCACTTATAATGTGAACAAGGCATTCTTATTATGAACCTGGATAAATGACTCATCATGGTAATCCTCTGATTAGTGTCTGGGTTTCTCATCTAGAGGTGTCTGATCTGACGAGGAGTTATCAGGAATGCTCTAGGACATGGAAAAAGCTAGTCTGGAAATACCTGTGAGGGATTTCAAGTTGGCTTGTGGGTGTCTGTCCTGTGCCAGCCCTGTGCACACTCGCGCACTTGCGGGCTGGGGCTGATGTCAGGTGTATGCACTTTGATCCAGGGCAAGTGAAATGATCCCTGCTTTGGCATAAAATCTAGCTAATATCTAAATGCTAGAGAGAGCTGGTGACAGCTGGGAGTGTGCTCAGACATAAGGACAGGGATACCTCATTTGACTGCACTTTGCAGAATTTGCTTTTTCACAAATTGAAGGTTTGTGACAACCCTGAGTTGTCAGATGATGGTTAGCATTTTTTAGAAATAAAGTATTTTAAAATTAAATATGTACTTTTTTAGACAGAATGTTATTGCACACTTAATAGACTGAAGAATAGTGTAAACATAAGTTTTATAGACATTACTGGAAAACCAAAAAATCCATGTGACTCACTTTATTGTGATATTTCCTTTATTGCAGTGGTCTGGAAGCCAACCCACAATATCTCTGAGGTATGCCTGTACATCTAAAAAATGTAACTTTTTTCCCATTATTAAAGTGATACACAAAAGAAAATAGAGTGGGAAAACAGAAAAATAGCATGAACCCAGTAGAAACTAATAACAGACTTAGAGTTACGAGGTGCTAGACATGGTTTTAAGCTCTTTACCATTTAAATTCATTTACCCCTCACTACAACTCTATGAGGGGTAACTCCACTTTACAGATGAGGAAAGAGGACCTGGAGCTGTTGTGTGACTTGTCCAAAGTGGCAGCTAGTAAAGGAAGAGCCAAGGTTTGGACTCACGCTGCGTTTAACAGGGTATGGTCAACCTCAGAGATATATATAGCTCATAAGGTAAGCTTTATCCAAGGATTCAATGCCTCTTGCTAAAGTTTAAAGAGTTAATCTCAGTTGCCATTTAGTCATCCATTTATTTCACAAATATTTACCAAAGGCATCTATGGGCAGCATACTGTTCCAGGCTTGATTATCAAGATATTGAAGAGTATACAGAGGCTACCTGTCCAGTCATTCCTATAGCATTGAACTCTCAAGTGTCTCAACAGACTATACATGTATAATAAATACACGTCTACTAAGATTAGAAATGCAAGAACTATTCTCTGATTACAAAATCCAAAACCAATACTTCAAAACTTTCGAAATGTCACAGTCTTACTAGGTGGAATGTTTAGCATGATCCTCTGTATTTTCATCAATTAATAAGTACACCTTGGACAACAATTTAAGTTGAACCTCATGAATTCCACCTTGTAGCAATAGTGTTTAATATAGCAGTAGTGTCTTCAAGACAGAAATTTGGTGTTTTTGGATGGATGGATGGATGGATGGATGGATGGATGGCTAGATGGAAGGATAGATGAGTGAATCAATAGCTAAGAATGCCTGGCAATGTTCTAGTTGCTTAAAAATTGCATCTTTAAAAATAATTCAGTGTTTTCCAGTTTGTTAAACAATAACTATGACTCAGAAGAAACTTGTGATTTCTGTCCTTTCCATGGACTAAATATGTAACTTCAAGGAAGCCATTATGATGCCAGTTCCATCTGATGTGAGGATCAAATGAGCTAACTGAAATGAATTATGTAGCACCCTGCCTAATACATGTTAAACAGCATATTTTAAACTGCCTTTAAAGTGAAATACTATATGTAGAAAAGCAAAAATTCAAATGATACAAAAAGCTATACAATGCAAAATACGTTTCTTCTGGCCAAGTTTTCCTGCTATCATTACTACTATTATTAGAGATCTCCAAGCAAAAATAACATCTCCCTGTTGATTAAGAAGGGAGAGGTTTACAGACTAGGAGATAACATCCTTTGAGTCAGAACCAAGTGAAATAACACGTGTATTCTGGCTAAATTCCAGCATGAGTGATTAACATTCTCCAACTTCAAATAATTTTTATTATTAGCCAACACTTGTCCATCCCCAATAATACACATGTTGCATACAGGCCACAGAATGAGGCAGCCTCTCTTGGCATGTTCACAATCTGTGCATACTTTCCACTGAGGGTTTCCCTTTCTTTTTGATTGCTATTCCATAGCTTTTCAACTCCCACTACTTTCAACCCTGGGATGTTTGCCGACACTGAGTGCCAAGTAGTTCCAAAGAAACAAAAAAAATATGAGCACCTGTAGAATCCCAGGGAATGAAAGAGGTAAAGTACATTTTAAACATATTTATTAACAGTTTTGATGTTTGTGAAGCGATTTATATTTATTTCTTTGAATTTTGCGGCTGGGATTAATACACATATTCCTCATTATTTTTCACAAAGTCTTGCTGATAAGCAGGAGGAAGAGGGCTATTCTGCAGTTTTGTCTCCCCGTCTGTATAAGTGGGATCCAGGACACAAGAACGACTCAGCCCTAAAGTGCAGTCCTGAGTCCCTCAAGAACTCAGGCCCTCCTGCCTTTTTTCTGCCTTCTTCCCAGTAGAAGGAAGGGGTGGGGGGAGCGGGAAACAATTCAAACCCTCTTTGTAAGCGTGTGAATGAATCTCAAGAATGCTAAACACCTCAGTCTTCCAACCTAATTAGAACACGTAGAAAAGAGGCATTTTCAGGACATTTAAAACTTGCAGCATAATAAGCCATCTGGAGAGCGCCACAGTGCGTCCCAGTGGTCGAGGCGCCCAGCAGGTCTTCGCGCGGGCTACCCGCTGCTCCGTGCGCCCCGGATCCCCGGCGGCGCGCGGGTGCGCGGCTCAGCAGCGGGTAGCCCCAGGGTGGGGGTGCAGCCCCTGCCCATCACAGAGCCCGGAGCTAAAGTTACTTTTCTCTGCGGGCGACTTCGAACTGCCTGGATTTTTAACCCGATAAACTGATAAAGGACTAACACGTCTGGAGTCTTCCAAAGACGGAAAGAAAATCACTTTCTTGTCGCAACAGTAAGATTTTGTTACGAAATGCAAAAGTAAAGGTTAAAGCCTGGGAGATAACCGGTCGTATATGGGGGGACGGGGGAGGAGGTGGTAAAAATTGTGGATGTCGCGTCCCAACTATCTCGGTTCGAATCCCAGGTTTGCCATTTGAGAGCCTACTCTGTGTTAGGCGCTCGGAATACCGCGCTGAACAAGATTATCTAGGTTGTGGCTTTCTTGGGGGAACTATCATTAGCTCGGTTGCCTTGGTATGCTTCTAAACTCTTGTTTCTTCACCTATAAGGAGTGCCTGCCTCATAGAATTGTCGTAAGGTTCTGAGACATCCTGTATTAAGATGAGAACGATTAACGCGCTGTCTGACACACAGTAGGGGCTCAGTAAGCATTTGTACTTCTCTCAATTTGAGCTCACCTGGTGAGGGCAGCGCAGAGAGGAGACAGGTCCCACGGTTAAGAATGATTCTTTAAGCAGTTCTTTTAAACAAGCGCTGGACTCTAAGGATGCTTACCTTCAGATGGGAGACCTGGTAGGTGTCCTGGAAGCTAGGGTTCATAAGCGAGAACATTACGGGAAACTGAGCCCCGCACCAGTGGGAGCCAGCAGAGAACTCAGGAGGGACTTCTAGCTAGGGTTTCCCGCTCCGGGTCTCAAGAAGGCGTGATTAGCATTAGCCCCGCCCCCCATAGCTTCCCGGCCGGCGATTGGCCCACGCTCCTCGGCTGCCAGCTCCAGGCGGGGCCGGAGGGCGCCTGGAGAGAGGCCGAGCCCGCGGGGCAGTGGGCGGGGACGCGCGGAGAGCGTGGCGGGGCGGCCCACCAACCGAGCCCCAGCGCGAAGGGGCGGGGCCGGGGCGGAGCCTCCCGGCGGGCATTAGAAGCAGGTGACCCGGGCTGGGCGGGAGAGGCTAGTCAGCTCAAGGCAGTGACTCCGCTGCGGCCAGCGCCGCCGCCGCCGCCGCCGCCGCGCGCAGTTCAATACCCGCCGGAGGTGGGCCAAAGGGTGCTAGAGCGCGGGGGAGGAGCGGAGCCCGGCGCGTCCCGGGAGAACCGCCACCGCCCCCAGGAGTCCGCTGGAGCGCGGATCCCCCTGCAGGGGAGGAGGAGAGCGGCGGGCGGGACGCGGCGGCGGGCGCGCACCATGCAGTCCCGGCGGGGCCAGCGCTGGCTGCTCGCCGTGCTGTGAGGCGGCGGGATCCCCCGGTCGCCGCACACCGCCTTCCTCTTGCCCAGGTGCTGCCAGGCGCGCTCGCCCTTCGTCCGGCTCCCGGACCCTGGTGGAACGCACGGCCTGCCCCGCGTCCTGCCCCGCCCGGATCATGCGGGGGGGCCCGCAGGAGGTGAGGGCGAATGACCGGTCTGCGGCGACCTCGTTCAGGGGGCGACCCCCTCTCTGAGACGCCCCCACCTGCTGCCATGTGCTGCCTCCTCGGGTACCCAGCCTATCGCCAAACTTTCCCGATGCCAGCCTGTCTCTGAGTCGCGTTTCTGAGCGAAGTGTCCCAGAGACGGAGGGCCCAGGCTGGCTACGGACTATCTGCTTCTCTCGGGATCCTCAGAGGTGAGAGCCCGCGCCTTCCCCTTCTCCCCGTTCTTTTCCCGGCCCTCTGCCCTTTTCCCGGGGGCTGAGCGCTCTGACCTTGGGGTGCAGGCTGGCAGGCCCTGCGAGAAGGGAGGCGGGGTGAGGGGCGGGGAGTCTGTAGTTTGGTTCCAGGAGGTGGGAGGGGAGGGTAGGGAGAGAGGTTAACTTAGAGTTTTGGAGACCGCTTGCGGGGATTGCGCCGTTGACGCCTCTCTATTTGGGAGTGGTTGCAATTTTTCTTCTCCTCCACCTTCTTTTTTAAAGAGTACTTTCCTTGGAATCGGAGCCCTAACCGTCCCTCCCCAGCCCTCTCCAGCGAAGAGCTGAGCGCTCCCTGCGGAGGCAGCGCCCTCCCGAAACAGTTTATCTTTGGACGGATTTCTTTAAAAGAAAAGAAACCAACAGGTTGCCAGTCCCGGCGCCACACAAGTCGGCGGAGAGGGAAGCCCGGATCCCGGTTTCCCCTGCCTGAGCTGGCCCCGCGCTGGCTGCGGGAGACGAGGGGAGGGAGGGGGCTATGGCTCGGCCAGACCCGTCCGCGCCGCCTTCGCTGCTGCTGCTGCTCCTAGCGCAGCTGGCGGGCCGGGCGGCGGCCGCCTCCAAGGCCCCAGTGTGCCAGGAAATCACAGTGCCCATGTGCCGCGGCATCGGCTACAACCTGACGCACATGCCCAACCAGTTCAACCACGACACGCAGGACGAGGCGGGTCTGGAGGTGCACCAGTTCTGGCCGCTGGTGGAGATCCACTGCTCGCCGGACCTGCGTTTCTTCCTGTGCTCCATGTACACGCCCATCTGCCTGCCCGACTACCACAAGCCGCTGCCGCCCTGCCGCTCGGTGTGCGAGCGCGCCAAGGCCGGCTGCTCGCCGCTCATGCGCCAGTATGGCTTTGCCTGGCCGGAACGCATGAGCTGCGACCGCCTCCCGGTGCTGGGCCGCGACGCCGAGGTCCTGTGCATGGATTACAACCGCAGCGAGGCCACCACGGCGCCCCCCAGGCCCTTCCCGGCCAAGCCCACCCACTCAGGCCTGCCGGGGTCGCCGGCCTCGGGGAGCGACTGCGCCACCGGGGGCCCGTCGGTGTGCAAGTGCCGCGAGCCCTTCGTGCCCATTCTCAAGGAGTCGCACCCGCTTTACAACAAGGTGAGGACGGGCCAGGTACCCAACTGCGCGGTGCCCTGCTACCAGCCGTCCTTCAGCCCCGACGAGCGCACGTTCGCCACCTTCTGGATCGGCCTGTGGTCTGTACTGTGCTTCATCTCCACCTCCACCACGGTGGCCACCTTCTTAATAGACATGGAACGCTTCCGCTACCCTGAGCGCCCCATCATCTTCCTGTCAGCCTGCTACCTGTGCGTGTCTCTGGGCTTCCTGGTGCGCCTGGTCGTGGGCCATGCCAGCGTCGCCTGCAGCCGCGAGCACAGCCACATCCACTACGAGACAACGGGCCCTGCGCTGTGCACTGTCGTCTTCCTGCTGGTCTACTTCTTTGGCATGGCCAGTTCCATCTGGTGGGTCATCCTGTCGCTCACCTGGTTCTTGGCGGCTGGCATGAAGTGGGGCAACGAGGCCATTGCGGGCTATGCGCAGTACTTCCACCTGGCCGCGTGGCTCATCCCCAGTGTCAAGTCCATCACTGCGCTGGCACTGAGCTCCGTGGACGGGGACCCGGTGGCCGGCATCTGCTACGTGGGGAACCAGAACCTGAACTCGCTGCGCGGCTTCGTGCTGGGCCCGCTGGTGCTCTACCTGCTGGTGGGCACGCTCTTCCTCCTGGCGGGCTTCGTGTCGCTCTTCCGCATCCGCAGCGTCATCAAGCAGGGCGGCACCAAGACGGACAAGCTGGAGAAGCTCATGATCCGCATCGGCATCTTCACGCTGCTCTACACTGTGCCAGCCAGCATCGTGGTAGCATGCTACCTGTACGAACAGCACTATCGCGAGAGCTGGGAGGCTGCGCTCACCTGCGCGTGCCCCGGCCCGGACTCTGGCCAGCCGCGCGCCAAGCCCGAGTATTGGGTGCTCATGCTCAAGTACTTCATGTGCCTTGTGGTGGGCATCACGTCGGGCGTTTGGATTTGGTCCGGCAAGACTGTGGAGTCGTGGCGGCGCTTCACCAGCCGCTGCTGCTGCCGCCCGCGGCGGGGCCACAAGAGCGGCGGCGCCACGGCCGCGGGGAACTACGCCGAGGCGAGCGCAGCGCTCACGGGCAGGACCGCGCCGCCGGGCCCCGCCGCCGCCGCCGCCGCCTATCACAAGCAGGTGTCCCTGTCGCACGTGTAGGAGGAGGCCGAGGCCGAGGGACCGGGACCAGGGCCGGGAGTTGAGGGAGGGAGGTTGTTTTGTTTGGTAGCTTTGCCAAGGTCACTTCCGTTTACCTTCTTGGTGCTGATGCCCCCTCCCGGGGCAACTTGGAGAGAGGGGAGAGGGACCGTTTCAAGGGGAGTACCTGTCCCAGGACTTCTCAAAGGGGCTCAGCTCACGTCTGTTCTATCTTACTGCCTTTTCAAGAGGAACCCTGTTTTTAATTTATATGTAGTTTTCTTAATTTTTAACTTTGTTGCATTTTGGCAACAAAATTTACCTTTGCTTTGGGGGCTTTACAATCCTAAAGTTGGCATTATAATGAAGTTCCACTTGGTTCAGGTTTCTTTGAACTGGGTGGTCTAAATTGGGAAAATATATTTCCTATACTTCTGTCTTTAAAAATAATGTGAACAGTGAAAGTTGCTGTGACTGGGAAGTTGTTCCGTGTGCTTTTCCAGGTTGTTTCGCCTTCCACTGCTTAAAGTGTCCAAGATGCTTTAAGGTGAGCTGCTTGTCCCTGTTTATAGTTCCTAAGTTAGGGGACACCCTAAGTCATACCAAGGAGGGGGGTAGCATAATGTGGTTGGGGCCTCCGGAAAGTGACAAGGTTAGGCAATGTTTAGAGATTCTAATGTGTCCGTCCTAGCTTCGTTTAGCAAGCTTTGGTTTCCTTTCTATAGTACTTGTAATCATTCTCGTTCTTAACAGTGCCAGCTTTGCCTGAATAAGTTAGAGGTAGCATTGCAGTGTCCGGAATAAATATTTGGAAGAATGCGAACCTAAGGGATGGTGATTGGTTGAACTTGAATTCTAGACTGTTAAGATGGCAGCTTTGTGCCCGAGGAGGGGGTGGTTCTTTTTTTTTTTTTAACATCTATAGTGAGTGGTTCTTAATAGGCTTTGGTGATGCCACTTTTTAAAACTTGTGTTAAAACTTTGGTAAAAATAAACCCACTTCCTTCTTCTGGAAGGACTTAGCGATAGTGCTGAAGGGGGTTCCTTTTTACATTTAAGGACTAAAATGGATATAACTCCTGTAATTAAGTAAATTTCCAACACCTGTCTTATCTGCTCCACCCCCCCCCCACCCCCCCATCCCACCTCCTTTATCATGTTAAACAGTCTTTTTGCTTTTCTTATTCCTCCTCTCCTGGAGGGCTGTGATTAGAAACCACACCCACCCTTGAATGAGGTGCTTGAACGGGGGGAGGGAGGCTGGCTACCTGTGAACAAACACTGGCAGCGATGAGGGAAAATAAGTGTCCCTGGACTTTGGACTAGATTACAGCCAGATATTCCAAAAGCATCGAGACACTGCTCTCTGCGGCCTCTGGAAACAAATGAAACCCATAACACCCTTGCATAAGCTTTTAAAACATGGATCAGTGTAGCAAAAGGAAAGCTGTTCCCCCCGCCCCCCTCGCCTCAATATATTTTTCTCTTCCTCCTCTTCTGAGAAAGCCTATATAGTGATGAGCACACACTTTACTGTTAGAGAATTCTGTTTGCTTTTCTAATCTGTTGAACCATTCCCTCACTTATATATGAAAGCCTATGTATTGATGAATACACACGTACACACACCACGCACACATACTTTACTGTTAAAAATCCTGTTTGCTTTCCTAATCTATTTAACCATTCATTCAAGAAGAGTGTGAGGCCATTACTGGGGAAGGGGGTGACAGTGCATTGGCCAGCAGAATACCAGTGACCAGGACTGAGTGGGAACTAAATTTAAGAAGCTAAAATGGCAAAAGCAATTAAAATTTGGGAATGTCTCCCTAGAGAAACAAGTGTAGGGGTTTGCGCTTCATTTATACCAAAGTTGGAAAAGTCAGATTTAAGCCCAGGCCAGTTTTTAGATTATGGATATTAAGTAAACAAGTGTATACTTTCCATATAGGATTTAAGCACTTTGCTGGTGGAAAGAAGCCTGGTGTTATAGTTTTCATGGACTTTCAAAAGCTATTCACGTTTATAAAAATGCACTGCTTTTACACACTCATCCTCTGAATCAAAATGTCAGTATATTTGACAAAACCTTGTACACAGAGCTACAGAACTTTTTGCACATCTAATTCCTCTACTTGTTCAGAAGAAGCTTCTTAGAACCTTGAAATAGATCCCCTGCCTGAGGGCCAGTTCCTCTCTTGTTTTTCAAATGAGGAACTTTTCTGATCACCTTGACCTCTTCCCTCAGTTAACATGTCTTCCCAGAAAGTACATAGATTATTCTGCTGCCTTAGGTCATTGTGACTAATTTGGGTTTTTCCTCTTCCTTTTTTTTTTTTTTGTGGAGGAGTGTAAAGATGACGCAGAATGTATCTAAAAGTTGTGGGATGATGTGGTTGAAGTGATTTAATTCTTCCTTTTAAAACAACTATTTTTCATTTTGGCAACATACCAAACCTAAAAAGAACAACCAATTTACTTAAAAAAAAAAAAGACAGTTAAGACACAGGATACTAAGTCAAGGAGAGGCAATACAGGTAATGCATTTGGAGATCTAGGTCCAGGCCAACTCTCAGAGCTGCCTCTGTTTTCAGCCTCTGTTTTCACCGCCGCTCTCCCCCTCCCTTACCTCAAAGATGAAGCCCACCTGCTTCCCTCCAGTTTTACCTCAGCCACCCCTCCTGCTACCCAGGGCAGAGAAGCCCATCTATTTATGGTCGCCCCCTATTTCCATCTCATATGCTGTTTTCTTCTGATTTTTATTTTTATTAGGCAAACAATCCGTACTCATGAAAACAGTTACAAAATGAAAGGTTGTGGGTTGGTTTAGCAACTTCTTCACAGCCAGCTCTGTGATTTTAGGAAGGATTTAAGGCCCAGTTTAGTTTCACAGGTGCAGCTTTTGGGCTGTCCCTTTCATGGTTCAATTGTAAGCAGCGTCTCCCGTCATAGATTTTAGGGGGTAAAGATTTAGAAGGAGCTAATATGTGACTTCTCAGTAAATCAGTTGACAAGACTTAGGAAGTCGTTCTAATTCATATTCTTAACCTCACACTTTGAAGTTGTCTAAATTGGCTGAAAATAAGTGTTCTCGGTGCCTTATTGGTTTACCCTTGCAAACCTTTGTCATGCTTTCTCGTAGTCATTTCCAGTGATAAGTCTGTGTGTGTGTTGTGTGTAATTGTGAGCAATGTACAAGCTTAAATAATGTGCTGACAGCACTGTTTCCAAGTTGGTATTCATTAGGCCGTTTCCTCCTGGGCTAGGGCTGCACTAATCCTGACACCGGCTGCCAGGAGAAAACCTCATGGATCCCACACCGCACCTTAATAACAGCATCCGTGACCTGCAGTCTCAAGTACAGAATGGGAACCCCAGAGCTAGGAAATGTAGTTGTATATTTTAATGAACTGCTACCCCTGCTAAAGAGGCTTCTTTCACTTTTGTGCTCTACAGAAAGACCAAGGGGGGTAGGAGGGACAAAGCTTTGAATAACTGCTTTCTAACACCGAATGTGGCCAACAGGATAGAGAACATCACAAATCTAGGCAGGTGTGAGGTACAGTGGCTGAGGATTTCCTGCTCCCCCTGCATGCCCTTTCTTGCCTCCAAAGTCCAATCAAGTGATCCTGGGAAAGAAATACACCTAGGTTGAGGAGGGTGGTTTTGAAAGCAAAAGCTACCAAGACATTAAAGCAGGGTGAATGAAGGGTAGGCAGGATGAAAGTAAGTAACCTGGCTCAGAACTCTCAAAAGCTTCTAGCAGCTTGATGACAATTACAGGATTTATTTCAGTCTGTGGTACATCATTTGAAGACGATATTACTTCATGTTGTTACAAACTGTATGTATAGTATGTATGTGTTGTGGGTGTGTATATAAATAATATATATTATATATATGAGAGATTTAGTGACTTTTGATACGGGTTTGGTGCAGGTGAATTTATTACTGAGCCAAATGAGGCACATACTGAGTCAGTAGTTCAAGTCCAGGGCATTCAATACTTCTTCTGATTTCCGTGTATGTGTAGTGCCTGTCCCATGCGGTATTGTCAGTGTCATGTCAAATCCAGAACTCAAAGCAGAGCCAGCGATATTTTATTTGTAGACAATCAACTAGAATCTATAAAATTATTACTGGCAGGTGATTATAATTCCAGGGTCCCTAACACTAGCGAAAGGAAACCCAGAGCATCTTGATAAGAAGTTTTCTGTTTTTGTTTTGTTCCTGGAAGTCAGTAGAAAAGCAGTTGTATGTGGTTATATTAGTGTCAAGATACTTAATTTGCTGACCTTATTATTTCAGAAAAAAAAATTGTATGTATTATATTTGTGGGAAGTTAAACTAATGCTTTGAGATTTTTATCAAATATGGAGAGTAGTTATTTATGAAAAACAAAGAAATGTCTATTTTTGTTTCTTTGTTCCCAATTCATGTAGATAAATTTTAAAGTGCATTAAAGCAATGGTAAAGCAAATAAGATGCTGTACAAGTATTTTTCTCATGCTTTTATGGAGAGACACTGTTTTCTAAGAGTATCTGAAGGAGGTATGTGCATTCTAATTTCATGATCAGATTTCTCAGATGTACTTTGAATATAAGTGGCAATGTTTTTATTGATAATAAAATCAAGGAAATTCCAATCACCAGAAGGAGAACTAATGAAAACATGTTTTACCTGAATATACTTCATAGGTTTCTCCTGCTGATCCTGTGATTGTTTCATGATGCACTTGAAGAAATGAAGGAAAATACACGTAAGAACAGAGACATTGCCTGAGATTGTGTTCTATTTTATCAACCCTCCATCTATACTCTGTACTGAAGCAATCTGGATAGAAGTGCTGCTCTTGTGTGTGTCTGGTTTGCAGTCAGAAACCCCCAAAACTTTATCATTCAGCAGTTAGATCCACAACTTTGTATTAAGGTCTAAATACAAGTCAGGGAACCCAGATAAGATAAGAGGATATATGGTTCTCCCTCTGTATTTGTGGGTAATTGGTTCCAGTAGTCTCCCTCCCCCCGTGCCGTCCCATACCGAAATCCATGGATGCTCAAGTCCCTTATATAAAACGGTGCAGTATTTGCATATAACCTACGCACAACCCTCCCATCTTCCCCCGCACCCTCCTTTATCCTTTAAGTCATGTCTAGATTACTTATCATACCAAATACAAATCCTAAGTAGTTGTAAATATAATGCAAATGGTTGGTGGTGTGCAGCCAATTCAAGTTTTGCTTTCTGTAACTTTCTGAAATTTTTTTCCCTAAATATTTTCAATCCATGGTTGGTTGAATCCACTGATGCATAACCTGTGGATACGGAGGGCCAACTGTAAATTGATTTAGAGTCGGCACTTCCCTGACAATCTGGACAGATGCTTAGTAAACCTGAGATAATTAATTTAGCATCCAAGTGAGTACTATGAGATTGGTACATGTTAGGGCATTTGGGAGAACAGAAAATACAGCAGTTGAGCTGGATCCTGGTGCAAGAGCCACTGTGCCTTACCCGTACAGGTCTCTAGTTGGCACATCTTCCCAATGCTTTCTCATTGTTCATTCCCCCCAGTGGGAAAGTGGGGCACTGTTGGACTTAGGAAGTTGGAGAAATAGGTAATAATGCTTCTTTTAGTGATTTAGTTACAGAGCTCTTACGTGCAACAGAATGAGCGGAAGTAGAATGGTTCTGTGCATAGACTTGGGAGCTAGACTGATTAGGGATTCAACTCCCAGCTCCATCATTCATGGGCTGTTGATCCTGAACAAATTACTTAAGCTCTTAGTACTTCATTTGTGTACTTCATCTTAGTACTTTCTCATCTGTGAAAGGGGGATAATGATAGTACTTATATTTTAGGGTTGAGAGGATCTAAAAGATTAAATCAGGTTAAGGTAAGTAAAACGAGGAGGAAGCAGCCATTCAGGCGTGGAATGGAAAGGGAATTGAAAGACTAGGTTTCAAATTTGTGTCTGCATAAGAATCATTTGGGGTTCCTATTAGAAATGTAGATTCCCAGGCTTCAGCTCCAGGAATTGAGACTAATTTGGGATCCAAGAATTAGGTCTTTTTGTTCTGTTTTAGTGAACTTTTAGAATTACTTTAGGCTTACAGAAAAGTTGCAAAGATATATCCATTTTGCCCTAATATTAACATATTATCATAGCACATTTGTTAAACTAAGAAGTCAACATTAACGCACTACTGTTAACTCCAGACTTCATTTGGATTTCACCAGATTTTCCACTGATGTTCTTTATCTGTTCTAGGATTCCACATTGCATTTAGAGAAGCTTCATTTCTTACAGGGACTTTCAGCCCATGAGAGGCAGGTGTGGTCTGGAGACCACATCTTGAGAAACACTAGGACATGTCAAGGGTGGAGGAAGGTCAAATTGCCCCAACCTCACCACCATCCTGGTGGTGGTGAGGTTGGATATAGAAATTTGACTTGAAGAGTCGGGATGGAATCCTCTCCCTTAGATGAGAGGGGTTACCTTAAGAAGTGAGGCATCTATTCCTAATGCCAGATGAAATGAGTTTTGGAGTTCGGAAGGTGGGGTTGCTGCCTAGCCTGAGGAGATACATCTAGGGTTGTGGGCAGATCAGGGGAGTGAGGGCAGCAAATTGGGAACAACTACTTTGTGGGAACACAGGAGGGCTCAAGTAGTTGATTAGAGGGGATTACCAGGGGCCAGTTAGCCTGGGAGACATATAAATCCTGTATTTCCTGGAACCTGGTGATAATGTTTTAGAAATGGGTCACAGTAGTAACCAACATCAAGCACTGCCACATTGGACACGAGCAGAAAGTCAAAGGGTGAAGCTGAGATGACCTTGTTGAGAGAGTGCAGCGGGAGGTGGACGAAACACTGACGCCCTGTGTTTGGAAGAGTCAGTTCCCCCAGTGAGAAGATAAAGGGCCACCATCTGGGGAGCTAGATGTAAAGGTCAGTAGAATTGAGAATGGTAAGATGAAGGAATAGATGTTGTAAGAAAAAGCTAGCAGAGTAATTTGAGGTCTTGAAGTAGAGGTCGACATATTCTTGAGGACCTTAGGTTCTGAGGCTGTCTCTAATCACATTCAAATTACTTAGCTGCCCTCACAGCAGTTAGTCATCACCTAACCTGTTCCTTTTTTTTTTTTTTTAAAGAACATTAACCTCTTTCCATTTGACTCTGGATTTCTAATTTCTGTACTACTTCACTTTCCTGGTTTTTTCTGCATGTTAGAGACCCTAAACCATAAACTGGTATTCATAACATTTGTTTCACATGAAGTGCATGTTATCTCATCTGCCAAACCCATTTAAAATGTTCTAGTGGAAATTGCCTCAGAAGCCAAACAGGTTGCACCTGTGTACAAGGGACCAGGTGTCTCTGAAGGGCTCCTAGATCTTTTGTATTCTTGCTGGCAAGGTGTCAGGCTGGCCAGGTTGGTAAGTGGCTAACAGTTAAGATTTTAGGTGATCTAATCCTTAACTTGATTGATAGATGCTGGGTGTAATCTACAGATTCTGCATAGAAATTAGCACTTACCTCTGGGAGAGCCCCTACCAGCTGTCCAGTGCTTTACCAAATAGCTCTATACTCAAGAATGCGGCTTCTGGGTGAGGGACCAGTCGTAGTCATTTTACATGTGGTTAGAGAGAAGGCTTGGGTGATGAAAGATTTTAGCTAACCTACACGCTATAGGTAAACATTTTCGAAAACATTGCATAACCTGAATACAGAGTGAATTGTTTTCCAGTAAATACTGGCTTCAGCATTTTTCAAAAATCAAGGAATGGTATATTTTATAGAATGGGAAAACTAAGAAATGAAACTTGACCTGTTGTAAAACTAGGATTTAGTGCTGTTGAATTTCAATAATGGGCATACAGGGTACATTAGGAGCAAATGTGAAAGAATAGGGTCATGATGGGATCTGATACAGGGTGGAAAAAATTTCTCTTAACCAGAAACACTGGGCCCTAAGAAGTTGTCTTAGGGTCAACCATATGAATTTAACATACAAAAACGGCAATTTAATTTGGTTCAAACATACATTTCAAACCTCTGTCTTTTCCTTGTAAAGAATAAGGTTCAGTTCATGATATACCACAGTTAAAATTGCACAGGTGTCAGTATTCCACTAGAGAAAAAAAATTTTTTTTAAAAAGAGGAAAAATAAAATTTGAGTTCAGGTAGTCAGATATTCTTTTATAGTCTTACTACTTTAGGGAACAAACCCTTCCTAGGTATAAAATCCTGGAAAAAAATGCCATAGTTGCCACCCTATTAGTAACTAGTTTCCATGCCCCATATTTGTTGGAGAACCTACTTTCAGTGATGTTTAAATTTTTACCTTGATTTGCCTCAATTTCCCATTTATTAAAATGGCTGTATTGCCTCTAGAATTAAAGCTGAAGGGAAAAAGCAATTTTTAGTGATTCTCCTTATTCTACCAACTTGTTCTTGAAGCTACAGTCATGTCCAATGTTCCTACCCCCAATTTTTTTTGTTTTAAACCTTCGACCACTCGAGATATGTCAGCATTTCTGCTTAGTAACTGGCATATTATTACGCGGTGCAAACTACTGATATAAACAGTGACTTGGGATAGATTTTTTTCCCTTCTGTACTAAATAAGATCATTTCTCCTAGTCAGCAACTTAACAAGAACAAAGTTAAAGGTCTGACCTTAGGAAGGTAATTAAGGTGGATGAAAACATGGCAATACTATCAGGACTGATGGAATATTGCTCAAGTGCAGTGGCTAGGGTCTAAAAGAAACTTTAGAGATCTGGTATGTTTCCAACTGAATGTAAGTGAAATAGCATGTTAAAGTCAAATTACGTAGCTTGTTTAAAAGTCACCCTCTTAGGGGCTTCCCTGGTGGTGCAGTGGTTGAGAGTCCGCCTGCCGATGCAGGAGACACGGGTTCGTGCCCCAGTCCGGGAGGATCCCTACATGCCGCAGAGCGGCTGGGCCCGTGAGCCATGGCCGCTGGGCCTGCGCATCCGCAGCCTGTGCTCCACAACTAGAGAGGCCACAACAGTGAGAGGCCCACGTACCGCTAAAAAAAAAAAAGTCACCCTCTTAACAGCAACCACAATTCTACTGCTTCCCGTTCTTCCATTTTCTTTCCTGTTCAATTGCTTGAAGCCCTCAAACAACTCAAGTTCTGATTCTACAGTATCCCTGTAATTCCTTTCTCTGTGTATTTACCCACTTTTATCTTTCAATGTGCATTTCCATCTTGGCACCATAACAAACAATTAAAAAATGCCATCTAATGCATTATGCCACCGAGCACTGTAGCCAGTGATTTTAAGTTAGATTATCTTCAGGTTGAAAAGAGCGTAAGCTGAAGAAATAAATGACTACATCTTAACTAAAGGCAGGGGTCAAAACAACTTATGGTTAGTTTGAAAATGCTTTAAGGCCCGACTATCAGAGCTGATTGAAAACATTTGAGTTAGACAGAGTTGTTATGTGAATAGTGAGAAGTGTTACAAACACAGTAGCCATATGTTTTAATTAAAATAGAGTTTATTAGCTTTTCTTTTAATATAAACATGAGGAAGAAAAACCACATAAGTTGTAGCATTCTTTTCAAAATAAAACTGCAATCAGTATTTGAAGCTCCAAACTCCATAAACAATATTTTTTGAGGTGGTAGATTGTAATATTTTATATACCGTAATTTATCATTTATGTCTCTGTCCTTTAAAAATGATGGAACCTGCAGCACTCAATATAATGTGAAGCCTTGCTACAAAGAGAGAAAGTATTTCTGGCCCAGAAATGCTTTGTTTACAGGCAAAATTCCTAGGATTACATTTGAGAAGGTAGGAGGAGAAAGATTTCACATACTTGAGAACACTAACTTTTTTTTTTTTAACATTTCAAGTTTAGGTGACATCGTTACCAATCTCCTAAAAGACTGATTACTGGACCTCCCTGCCTTTTAAAGCCTGAGGTAAGGGTTCCTAAGGTTTTACATGATTCCTCTTAAATAGCAGAACTTGAAGTGAGACACCTACAGCCAGGTTAACACATAGGATAGAAAAGCTGTTTCGTATCACTTACTCTATCACTACTATTAGGGTCCAGTTCCTTTCAATTTATTACATGTGAATTAACACTGTTGTTCATAATTCCTTTACCAAATCTAGAAAAAAGAAACTTAGGTGATCAAGCAGGTAAGCGGCCCAGCCTTGCAAAGGACTACTTTAGAAAGAGATGGGCAGGTCTATGAAGATACAAGGTATCCCCTTAAGTCTTAGTGCAATTTTAAGCTTTGAAACTTGTAGAAGTGTAAATGCCACAAACTTACAAAACATCATTTGAAAGTTTAATTGAATTTCTTCTAAACTCATTTTTTTTAACATCTTTATTGGAGTATAATATTGCTTTACAGTGGTGTGTTAGTTTCTGCTTTGTAACGAAGTGAATCAGCTGTACGTATACATATATCCCCATATTTCCTCCCTCTTGCATCTCCCTCCCACCCTCCCTATCCCACCCCTCTAGGTGGTCACAAAGCATCCAGCTGATCTCCCTGTGCTATGCGGCTGCTTCCCACTAGCTATCTATTTTACATTTGGTAGTGTATATATGTCAATGCCACTCTCTCACTCCGTCCCAGCTTACCCTTCCCCCTCCCCGTGTTCTCAAGTCCATTCTCTATGTCTGCATCTTTATTCCTGTCCTGCCCCTAGGTTCTTCACAACCCTTTTTTCTTTTTTAGATTCCATATGTATGTGTTAGCATATGGTATTTGTTTTTCTCTGACTTACTTCACTCTGTATGACCTCACTACAAATAACTCAATTTCGTTTCTTTTATGGCAGAGTAATATTCCATTCTATATATGTGCCACATCTTCTTTATCCATTCATCTGTCAATGGACACTTAGGTTGCTTCCATGTCCTGGCTATTGTAAATAGAGCTGCAATGAACATTGTGGTACGTGACTCTTTTCAAATTATGGTTTTCTCAGGGTATATGCCCAGTAGTGGGATTGCTGGGCTGTAGGGTAGTTCTATTTTTAGTTTTTTAAGGAACCTCCATACTGTTCTCCATAGTGGCTGTATCAATTTACATTCCCACCATTCCCTTTTCTCCACACCCTCTCCATTTATAGTTTGTAGATTTTTATTTTTTTAATATGGAACGCTTCACGAATTTGCATGTCATCCTTGCGCATGGGCTGTGCTAATCTTCTCTGTATCGTTCCAATTTTAGTATATGTGCTGCCGAAGCAAGCACGTTTGTAGACTTTTTGATGATGGCCATTCTGACCTTAAGCTCTTAATTTTTTATTTCAGCCCATTGTTTGCTATCCTCAAGAGGGGCTGAAACAGAACATTAATATTAAAAGCTTAATGTTTAAAATTTACAAACCTAAATGAGTTTAGAAGAAATTCGATTAAACTTGCAAGTGACGTTTTGCCAGTCTGTAGCATTTATAATTCTGCAACAGTGTTCTGGAGTATCCAAGCACACTATATTCAGGCTTGCAATTTCACTGAGACTTCTGGGACACCTTCTAGTTCACTGCCGGCTTGTTAATTACTGGACCACCATGTTGGCTGGAATTATGAAAATATCCTTTAATACAAGTATGTAACAAAGAGGAAAATCATCACAAAATCAGAAGCACCATCATAGTTAACAAGAAATGCAGCACGGACCCAATAGAAGTAAATAACCTACTTTCTCTGTTTATGATCCCAAACATGCTAATATGCTAATAAGTACTGCCTGCAAAGAATGTGGATGACAAGTGTTATTCAGCAGCTTTTTGGTTTAAACTGATTGCCAATAATGACTAGCAGCTTCAGTGGTATAGTAGGGAGGAAGAACCCTTCAAAACCTAACGATGCTACAACAGTCTGTTCCTAAGTTTGGCTTTATGAGTTGTTAGGAGTCACATTTTTTAATGGTAATACTGCACTGATTCTAAAGGAATATGCAGCAGTATGGGACAGTGAGGCAAGAAAAACAGGAAAAATTATATAGTTAGTGTCTTTAAAGTCTAAAAATTTAAACTATTAATTAAAAAACCTCACACAGTTCACAGCTATCGGCCTACACAGTAAGCAGATATTTGTGCGTGGATTGGGAGCTTTTCGCTTTGGAGTGGTTTTTGTAACTCTGTTTACATTAAAAAGGACAGAAGAGTGTGTTACATTGACGAGGCCCCGTTCTTTCCTACAGCATAATCTTCGCTTGTCCATGAGTCTCTTGAATTCAATGTCTTTCTTTAAGGTGAAAATACTAACTTTGCTGGTTTCTGAGCAGGAGAGGTGATATTTCTCCAGTCCTTGTTACGAGGGGTTTATGATGTTACAACCCCTCACTTCTCCCTTAAGAGAGGATGGCATTGGAGCGCTGAATACCAATGAAATTATCAGCGCTGAAAGACCTTCTCATAGCAGCTCTACACAAGTCTTTGTATTTGTCTTCACACAATCTGGAAATGGCCTAGGAAAGTCAATCAGGTAGAACATAGGTACAATTAGGGGAAAAAAAAATGTTCGGACCTTAAAAAACCAAAAAAGCATCATTGATAAGGCACACATCTACATTCGTTTAGATAGTTCATAGTTACTGCTACTTTGGATAGCTGATATCTACACTAACTGACAATTCCCTAAGGTAATAACCTTTAAGGGCTATGATTAGATTGCTGGGGCAAGGGATAACTTGCCCTAATAACTTGGAGTTACTTAAAAATTGGGTTCCTAATGATAGGCTCCTAATAGCAATATCATCTGTTACCTACACACTTGATCCTTAAACGTAATGGACATACACTTGGGCAAAATCAGTGTTTACTCAGCTATTCAACTTCTATTCAATTTTCATTAGTTATTACATACTCTAAGAAAATTTTAATGAGGTAGGTATGTGCTGAAGGTAGGAGAGGTCTAATGACTGAAGCGCTGAAAGGTGCTATTTCACTTGCACATAAATTATGGTAGAAAAACATCTTATTCTAAAGTACCACCAAGGTACCACAGAAAGTATCAATTTTAAATGTGTTCATTTCAGTTGCGAATTTTGCTGTATACCCACCAAAAATCATAAGCCATAAATATTACTTTGTTCCATGTACGTTACCATTTACATTAAAAACTCATGTACTTTCTACATCCAGTATCTGAACCCACATTTTACCTTCCAAGTATAGGTCTCTCAGGTTAGCCACCGATGCTTTGTCTAATAAACTCATGGGACTGAACTGTGATACACACACACACACACACACACACACACACACACACACACACACACACACACGAACTGCAAGCTGAGTAAAAAACAGTTAAGAGGGACTTCCCTGGTGGCGCAGTGGTTAAGAATCTGCCTGCCAATGTGGGGGACACGGGTTTGTGCCCTGGTCCGGGAAGATCCCACATGCCGAGGAGCAACTAAGCCCGTGCGCCACAACTACTGAGCCTGGGCTCTAGAGCCCGTGCTCTGCAACAAGGGCAGCCACTGCAATGAGAAGCCCGCGCACCGCAATGAAGAGTAGACCCCGCTCGCCGCAGCTAGAGAAAGCCCGCGTGCAGCAGCGAAGACCCAATGCAGCCATAAATAAATAAATTTATTTATTTAAAAAATCAAGACAGTAGAAATAGTAGAAATAGTCCAAAACATCAATTATATATATATATAAAAAAAAAGACAGTTAAGAGTGGTAAGTAGATTATGTAGGTACATATGATTAGGGATATAATTTTAAGAAATTATTCATGTATGGTTATATGTTAAGTGTAGAGGTTCAAATGGAAAACCATTAAGAACAGATTAAATATGATTTAAAGTATTCTGAATTATGGTTACAGAAGAGACAATTTTTTTTTTATAATGTGAGATCCCTGTATAAACCATAAAAGACACAGGAAATATGATGCCAACGGGTTAATAAGCTCTTCAAACTGTTAACAGCTTTCCATTTTCCTAATCACTGCTTAATATAATTTAGCTACAGATGTGGCTTCGGTGGCTGACAGAAAACCCCAGTTAGTGATTTCACAGCCTTACCTCTAAGTTCTGTGCTCTTTCTTTGCTAAGAGGAGTGAATAGAAAATTCAGGTTGTTGTCATCTGCTAAGGAGCGAAGGTCAAAGTAGTATTTGGCATACACACTGGCGGGAACATTAATATTAAACTGCAGTAGCTCCAGGAAGTGCCTTTCCATCTCATTCCTGGGGGAGGAGAAGACAAAACCAACACAGGACAATTTTAGTCAACTGGGCTATCTTCAAAAATACCATTCTGAGCTACTAGGATGGCTCTAAATACTGTTTTGAAACAAATAATGGCTACCCAGCTGGATTAATACCCTAATGTTCAAACAAGGTACAGCTATTTGTGGTCCTTTCTGCGTCCCAGCACTTTGAGTTTGGGACAAGGGGGAAGAGGTTATGGCCCTCTTATGCACTCATGCTGCTGACTCAGGGGCTCATTCTTCAGAGTTCCATTAGTGCAGCTGTACGATTCATGCTCCACACTCACTCACAAGGCCCCGCTATAGTGATCAGATGAAAGGAATGATGTATGCTGTTTATTAGCTCTGAAGAACTTGCAGACATTTTCACCGGGCTGATGACAGGAAGGGGCTTATTGAAGTAGAGGCGAGCCAACAAAAGGAGTGGGCACATCACCACGGCAACAAATGGATCCATCGGGAGCCACTGCTATTATCTCTGAGGGGGGAAAACTCTTGAGGCAACAAGGATTCATCTCAAGTAAATAAATAAATAAGCTACATTCGATGGGAAAGGGAATCCCCCTCCCCCCGCCACAATGCATGGGGCTGTGTCAAAGGACATAATGCAAGTTTCTGTTCACCTTAACCTTACTAGGGTGAGTTGTTGTCACCAGGACAGGACAGGATGCACTTTTTAAGCTTAGGAAGGCAGTGAGATTATGTCTCAGCTAGACTAAACCCACTTTACGATATGACCTCTGATAGAGCAGTTGTTTTCCCCCGGTGTTAGGAGAGCAGCCCAGGATGTTCAGACCTACCGCCCCCTGCCAGGTGCCAGGACAGACTGCACACGCCCACAGGGAGCGAATTCAATGAAGTGGGAAAGCAGAGTGTTGGGAGCAGGCTTCTGCTATATGACCGTATCCAGCCATTTGCTTGCCAAATGTTTAAGTAAATAACTATAAAATTAGAGTAAATCTTACCACTTTTCACAGCAATCACTTTAGAGAGTTGATTATATAAAAATGATAAATACCCAAACAAACATGCGAGTGGCTTATTTTACAATACATTTGGTTTCTTGGTTTTAAAGTGTTAATATTTTATCCATTGGATAAATCAACAAATGCTCCATGTTCTCCTGTATGGAGAGCAGAGTATGAGCAGAAATGAGGTTTCTCATTTGTTGAACTTTAAACCTAACTGAACCTACTTCCAAAATTAATTTCCTGTTCATACGGCCAGAAGTCTATAGAAATGTAAATCAGATAATGTTTTGATAATCAGCTAATCAGGACTTAATTTACTACAGGAATAAATGCACTTCACTATCCCTTTTATATTTTCTCCACTAATACATTTTAATTGTGTGGAAATACAGTACTTCATAGGATTAACATGTCTATTAATAGAGCTTTAATCACTGAAGAAAAGCATTATGCCTATAGAATATGCATCTTCTGTGTTTTTCGTTGTTTTTTAAATGGCTAGATGGCTGAAGGGCATATCATTTACAGGCGCAGCAAATTTTCTGAACAGCAGCTGCTCAGTTTAACTTACTCTTTTGAAGGGAAATATATATTTAACAGGACACATAGATGTTAGAAAGTTTTAAAGAAAAGCAGATAGGCAGCAATTTTTCAATTCAGACTCAAAATGAGACCATTACAAATAGTGGTCAACAGCAGAGGGATGAAACAAATGTGTATTAAACACTTTGCTGTAATGCTTTCCGACTTCCAAAGATCATAAACAAAAGCAGCCTATTATAAACATAACTCCTGGTGATTCTCTGTTCTACACAGAAAAGCGTTGTTTAGAAGTAGTTTGTTCATAGCTGGACACTGCCGCCAATGCTCCTGGGCTCACATCTATGAACACCCACACAGTTCCCTGCATGTTCTCTGATGTTGTACCTGGAACCAGAGCCCCAGTCAGCTCAGTTGCAGACTCTGAGAAAATTTCAGCTGCCATCATGGCAGGGATGGTGTTCACGATTACAAATTTTCCTTCCTTCAAGGGACCAGTTTAAAGACTGATGATAGTGTTGGTCAACGTCACTTTAGCTTCTGCAACTTCCAAAAGTACTTCTATTCATTTCAAATTCATTATCTGCTGTTACACTGTTTGCTAAGATTGCAACCAGCAATATCACCATGACCACCCAGTTTACATTATCACCGAAGAGGACATTTTCACCAAAAGCCACTTTGACAGCTACTGACAGTCACTGGTCCCATCTCTTAGTCACAACTTTCCTCGCTTCAGCTGTAAATAGGCACTTTGGTAATTCTGAATTATCTAGAGTAAGGGGCAAAGGTAACAAAAACAAACTCTTGCCCCTGCCTGCCATCTTGATCGGCCTCTGCTGTCCAATATAATCAACAGGTGTCCTTTCACATTTTCCTGAATGCCACCCACAAAGACATTTTCACTGTCAAGCGGGCACTTCGAGAGTCTGCTGGAATTACCTCTCTGGCTCATCCTGCTTCCCACCCTTGGGGCCCTTCACCAGAGCCAGACTGGAAGCCTGGTGTTTCATGCCAATGTGAGCGTGCCATCTGTGAGGAGAAGCTGCCTAGTTAACTCAAGGCCCCACAAAGTGCTGCTGCTGTGTTTGCTGAGTGCCCTGGGTGAGGCTCCAGTGATGCTTCCCGGCCTACCTGAGAGGCAGGTGTTTCCTAACTCAGCAGACTTTAGGGGAGGAGAAAGGAACACAGGGATCTGAAACCTTTATATGTGGCTACCTGTACATCATAGTTTCTGTAACAACAGAACCTCAGATAAAAAGGAGGAAAAGACCAGCAAAAACAAATACACAATGTGCGACTCAGGTTGAAATTATAACCTGTCAGTAGTCTAGAGGCCCTAAGACCTTAACAGTGGCCACTTGCTTCAAAGACCAGGCATGTGCCCCTTAAAAATGGACTGGACCTGATAGACAGCTTTAAGAAAGCTGTGAAGTTACTTGCTGTACCATATTGTTCTGGTAGTGAGCTTGTAAAATGTTTGGCAAAAACCACCAGAAAAATAATTTCAATTTATCAAGCAGAATATTACAACAATAACACATCAAGACCTACCAATTAATGAGGGGAAATACAAATTGTTATACTACAGCTAGATAGAAGGAAGTCTGTAATTTTATGTCTATTTCAGCTCTCTGCACAATGTAACATTTCTTAAAATGTAAACTTTATGGGAGCAAATGAGGCATTGGAAAATGGTTACAAAGTTCACCGTAACCTTACAAACTCACATGTCCTCAACTGTAATGTCCTTGAGGATCTGGCAGTAGTCCACATTCCATACAGCCTGATCGTCCCAAACCTTGGAGGCAAGAAGAATGGCTCCCAAAACAATTCTTTTCCAGTTAGTGGGGCAAATGTCGATCTCAGCATAAGTTAAAAGCCTTTCTAAGTAAACCTGCAAAAGTAGAGCACTGATCTTTGATTTTAGTTCAGTTTAAGTGCTGTGATAAGAATTGTTAGGAATGACAGATTTCATCTCTTTTTGACATGCCTTTTATTCCTAGGTTCTGCAAAGACTTTGCTCAGACAAGCCAAGGCCAGAGGCCAGGTCACGGTTGTAAGTCAGATGTTTCTGTTAGTCTGATATTTCTACTCTGCCCGTGTGAATTTCCAACCGAATTTTGGTCACAGGAATAAAAGGACATCTCGGCAAAGGGCATTCTAAAGACACGCATTGTATTATTACCTACCCACTTGTAAAGGGCAGCACATACAGCCCAGGGTCGATTTCAACTGTTCAGTAAATGCTTGAGTGCCTACTACGTGCAATGTACCTACCAGACTGGTGGTGGTTGCATGGCGATTTTACATAATGCTTGAGTGTGTAAAATTCTGGTAAGACTGAGCACATCTTTATCTTCTCTTCAGAGTAACCAGTCCTTTTGTGGCATGAACTTGAAGATAAAAACTGGTGGTCAAGAGAGCCTCCCAGTGGCTGCTGTGTGGCACAGCAGGACAGGCAGTACAAAGGGGCTTTACAGCTGTGGAGTAATTCCCATATTTTAGTGCCTTTTTAAGGAACACACATGCATACAAAGGGTAGTCCTTTTCATATCCCCTATTTTTCACATCTCCATTATCATTTCATTATTCATTTCTGTCTTCCATAATCTGCAGCTTAGTCAATTCTTTTGGTTTTAAGGTGGGAAGAGCTGCCTGTGTCTGTATCCCTGGGGCTCCTCTAAACCTGCTGGTTTGTGAGATGATTTCATGGTTTCTTTTACATGTATCAAATGTCTATCCTACAAAGAACTGGATGGAGTTAACAGCTGAGTAAAGATTATAGAGGTAAGCTGTGATTTGTTGTTACCTCTGCAGAAGAGTATATATGCCATTTGACAAAAAGAAAAATGTCCAGTTTTAAAGAGTATGTTTACTCTCTGAAGGGTTATCAGATTGACAGCTCAGATTCGCCAACGCTCCCCAAACTCTACTGTGTTTTCAAACACGGGTATTGAGATTATATGTTCTTAGTGAAATTCTGCTCCCATTCCCCAGAGAACTCAGCACTCTCTAGTACCCTAAGAACGACTCTCCCTGCAAGGTTCAACTCTCTACTTTATGGGACTAATCAGAGGCACTGAAACGACACTGGCAATCTCTCAACGTCCTCTCACCTTTATACTGGCAAACTTGGTACACGTGCCGATATTCATTTATCCCACTTGCCCTCCTGTCTCGGAGGAAGCGAGATTTCTTTCTTTTCACTGAAGCTAACTCTTCTCTGAATGAAGTTGATCCCATCTCACTTCCGCAGAACACTGTTCGCACAGTTAGTCTCTTTCTGAACAACTTCTCCCTCTCTGTCAGAGGCTTCCTCCAGGGTGAATGCTTACATGTCCCCAGCCTGTCCCCCGCCTGTCCCCCAGACGGCGTCCTCATCTCCCATCCTCTCCTTAACCCACTTCAGTCAGCCTCCTGCCGCTACCACTCTACAGAGGCTACTCTTGCCATGGTCACCGGGGCCTTCACACAAACAACCCAGAGCTCCTCATCCCAGAGCTCCATTCCCCAGGCCTTCCCTCATACTGAAAGAGCACTGCCACACGCCCAGTCGCTGGGACCAAAAACCTGCACTTGAGTTATCCTGCTCCAATCTGTTAGAACTTCTTGTTATCTCTGCCTTCACTGGTACCCTGACCGCTTTTCTGTCTGTCACTTCTGACTTGTATCGCTGCCACTGCCTAACTTCTCTGCCTCCACTCTGCCTCCCAACAGAGTACAGTCTGTTCTCCCCAAAGCAGCCAGGAGAGCCTCTTAAATTAAGAGTACTTTATGCGGCTGCTCCAGATCTGCCAGAGGTTTCCCATCAAACAAATACCTTCTTCCCGTGGCCTGCAAGTTACGAGGCCCTGTGCGGTACAGCATTGTCCTTCTGGGACCTCATCACCTATGTTCTTTCCCTCGTTCCTCACTCTGATCACAATGGCCACCTTGCTTTTCCTTGAACACACAGCATGTTCCTGTCTCAGAGCCTTGCCCTCGTCCCCTCTGCCCGTCATGCCAGCGTTCCTGCTCTTCCTCAGTTCAGCCAGGTGCTGGGTTCAAACATCACCTCTTCAGAGAGGCTCTTCCTGATCTTTCTAGGAAGCCCCTCTAATCACTTTCTCTCTTTACCTTGCTTTCTCTTCATGGTTTTTACCACTACTTGAAATAGTCATCTTTTAAAAAATACTCATTGGGGCTTCCCTGGTGGCGCAGTGGTTGAGAGTCCGCCTGCCGATGCAGGGGACATGGGTTCGTGCCCCGGTCCAGGAGGATCCCACATGCCGCAGAGCGGCTGGGCCCGTGAGCCATGGCCGCTGAGCCTGCGCATCCAGAGCCTGTGCTCTGCAACAGGAGAGGCCACAACAGTGAGAGGCCTGTGTACCGCCAAAAAAAAAATAAATAAAAATAAATAAAAATTAAAAATACTCATTAAAAAAAAACATAGTTTGCTATACACCTGAAACTAACACAACACTGTAAATCAATTGTACTCCAATTAAAAAAAAAAACATTTACGTCTTCCACAGTTGCTCCATAAAGGCAAGAACTTTATTTATCCAACCTATTCTCTCCTCCACCCCCCACATGTAGAAAAGTGACACAGAGTAGGTATTCGGTGGGTATTTATGACATGAGCAACTTCTTGGTAGCATTTAGCGTTTGGACCACATTCTCCTTCTTGAACCTCTCCTGGTGTCTCTTATGATTTTCTGCTGGGCTTCCTACCACTGTAGCGGCTCCTCTGGGGATTTGTCCCTTAAGTGCTGATAGTCCCTACAGATCTATCTTCTACCCACTTTTTTTTTTTTTGCGGTACGCGGGTGTCTCGCTGCCGTGGCCTCTCCCGTTGCGGAGCACAGGCTCCGGACTCGCAGGCTCAGCGGCCATGGCTCACGGGCCCAGCCGCTCCGCGGCATGTGGGATCTTCCTGGACCGGGGCACAAACCCGTGTCCCCCGCATCGGCAGGTGGACTCCCAACCACTGCGCCACCAGGGAAGCCCACCCACTTTTTATTTTACATACTTTCTCTGCATTTGAACAGCTACACTTAATTCCCTCCCTCTAACTCAGATTCATGCTCCAATGCTATATATTCAAATGATTACTAGACACTGCCATTCTGCTGTCTCACAGGTACATCAAGCTTAACTTGGCTACAAAGAAATGCCCCTCTTCCAACCCAAATGGTCTCCTTCCTGCATTTCCTAGCTCTCCACATGCAAGCACCATTCCTGCCTCTCTCAAGCATGTGCTAAGCACTCCAAGTGGCCTGCAGCTCCAAGAAAAGGCCTGTGTCTGATCCAGTACCCACTGAGGGGTCTCTTTTCAAAAGGACAAGCCTCCTCTCCTAAATTCTGCCTTGATAGGAGCAGGCAGTGAATGGCCTAAGTATTCCTTCCCCGCAGGCCATGCAGCTGACTTTCCCCCCTACAGGTTTGCTATAGGGAGGAGTAAAACAATCCCAACTACCTCTCACTTGAATATGATTTATTATTCAAATGATAAAATCTTACCATAGGAATTCAGAATGGATGACAAAAAGGTCCTTACAGCTGTAGCTTAGCAGGCTAACTAGAGTAAAGCCTTTTGAAGCACTACTGGCACCCTAATCCTGGGCAACTTCACATGCAGGCAATAAGAGGACAGCAGGGATGGTTAACACCATTATCCGAGGAACAGAGAATTGAGGGCAGTACTTCTCAATCAGGACACACATCAGAACTGCCTAGGCAGTACAGTCTGGGACTCAGCTTCAAACTACACGGAACCTGTTTCTGCCTGTGGACCAGATAGTTCAGTTATCGCCCCACCCTACCACCACAGCATGCGTCGTCTGTGTGCGTGTGTGCACTGCACGTGCATGTGTGTCCTCAGGTGTGGAAGGAGAAGCCAGAAATCTCTCCTGCTGCCTTTAATAGCAATTGTTTTGTGATGAGAAAAGCAATGGCAACATTTAAAATCATAATGATTATTAAAGCTCAAATGTGTATACTTTACTTTCTTTTGATAGGTTTCTCTTAATAAAGTTCTAATGATCATTTCAGGAACCTACTTTCATTTGGGAAAAACAGGATCATACCATGTGTACAAGACAGAAATTTCTACAGATGCTTTATGAAAGAAAAAATCTTACCAAAGTTACTATTGCACATTCAGCAGTTAGTTGTGCGGCACTAAAAAGAGTACGAACAAATCTGTAAATGAATTTGTGTTCAGGATCATGCTTAAAGTATTCCTCTGGAACCTTTTCTCGCTGAAAAGGAGAAAACATGCAATATAAGTGTCCATTGAAGAAAAATACTTAAAAGTACCCTTAAGATAGCAGTCTTCACACTTGGGCCCACGTGCCCCTTAAAAGAATTTTGATTGGGTGACATGTCTTGTAGCCTTTTAAATATAAACAGTGGGATCCTAAAATACCACAGAGATCCAATACTCACCACCATTCATTAAAGAAAAATACAGGCACAACCTCAGAAAATTTATGTATTTCCACCTTCCTCCCCACAGAATTCTAACCAAATGTAAACTACTGGGTTGGCCAAAAAGTGCAATTGGTTTTAAGTAAAAATAAAAGACACAGTTTTCATTTTCACCAAGAATTTTATTGGACAATATATTCACTAACCGAACAAATTTTTTGGCCAACCCAATATTTTTAGGCTCAAAAGTCTTGCTGATCACCATATGTCACATTTTCTGTCACACATTTCCAGTGTCCTGTAACCATAAGGCTCTAAGAATGTGCTGTCCTATACAGCCGTCACCAGCCACATATGGCCACAGAGCACCCGAAGAAGTGAATTTTAAAACTTTGTCATTTTAATTGGTTTAAAATTTAAACAGTTTTCTAATTTTCTTCTTAAAGGTCTTACCATATTAGGTTTATTTACAAATATTTATATTGTTTGATGCTATGGAAAATCATCCTTTCAAAAGATACATTTTCTGTTACTTGGGTATGTTTACTTACCTGCTCACTATTCATACAAAGTGCAACTCGGTTCTTATCCATCAACCCCTTATACAACACGCCTTCGGTAAAATGACTAGACACAACATGGTGGGGGGAAGAAGACTTAAAGGAAGATGAATTTGACTTCGAGCTGGAGGAAGTAATTTTCTTCTAGTAATTAATTTCAAAGCAAATCAGCATGAAATAAACACAACTGTATAAGAGAAAAGTACAACTTCAATAAAACTGACACTTACTGTGAGTGGATGTGATCTCTCATCAAAAATATCCAAGGATCTATCTGCATCTCTATAAAATAAGAATGTGCATTTAAAAAATTAATTCAGGAGTTACTATCTTAGTAAAATATCTGCTAGGAGTAGAGAGAGGGGTAGAGGAAGCTTAACCTTCAACAAAGCAAACAGTTGTATAAACTCTTCTCCTGGATTCCGCCCTTAGAAAGGTTTCCTGACCTATTTTTACTCAGCACATCAAGTTCCGTGAAATCTTTTCTACAACCAGCCAGAGTTGCCTTAATAAGCACTGACCCTCCCTAACAGGCAATGCTAGTAAGCCAATATATTTTCACTCCTCTAACCTCACACTGGAATATGCAAGAACATCTTATAAAGCAGTGGTGGTGGGCAATAAATTCTTCTAACTTCAATGAATGTGAATATGACATTCATGGTTTTTTCCCGTTTTTTTTTCTCTTTAGTTCTTTATATTCTTATTGTGTATTTCTTCCTGTCTCTTTTAAATAGTTTAAGTTAAAAATGTAATTGTCTTTTTATTTTAAAAGAAACCAGGCTTTTTATTTAAAATTTCACCACACTAATACACTGTGCTCATTTAAACAGCGGTTCTCTAAATGTGGTCTGCAGGCCTCTGGGATTCTCCCCTATCCCCTCTTCGGGAGGCCCAAGAGGTCAAAACTGCTTTTATAAGAATACTAAGACACTACCTGCCCTTCACACTGTGTGACATTTGCTATGGATGTATAAAAGCAAAAGTGGGTAAAACTGCTGGTTTCTGAGCATGAATCAAGGCAGTGGTACCAAACTGAATTAGAAGTCATCCAATTATTCACTGCCACTTGCAGTTATAACTCTGCTTTAAGAACATCCTTGATAAAAGAGTAAAAATTAATAGTGTTCTTAAACCTTGGTCCTTCTTTTTAATATTCTGAATAAGTGGAAAGTATGCATTAAGCACTTTTACATACTGAAATATGGCTGTGTTAAGGAAAAGCACTTGTGACTTAGTGGTAAGTCATTTTTTTCATAGAACACCATCTTTATTTGAAACACTTTTTTCATCGAACACCATCGTTATTTGAATGTACAACTGACAGTCATTCTTTCAAATATGAACAAAGTGAGCCTGTCACTTCAAGGAAAATAACTCTAAAGTTACTTGTTGCCAATGATAAAATTCAAGCCATCAAGCTAAGAATATCAGGATTTCTGGAAAACTTGTACCTTCTATTGTGAACTTGACAACTTCTGAATACTTAAAAGACTTTTCTGGTAAGATTGGTGGTGATACTAACAAAAGTGAGTTTTTGACACTGTCTAAAGAAATGTGAACCAATACTTTCCAAATGACCAACGTATAATATTATAAAGTCACGTACAGGTAAAAAGATCTACTCAGTATGCATGACAGATCAATGGGTATTAATTTAACATAGTATTTACTACAAGTTCATTGATATGATTTAGAATTCCATTTTAACTAACTTAAGAAACTAGCACATGCAGACTTTTGGCACAGTATCAAAGAATATACCAAATTATCTGAAGGCTTTAAAAATACACCTTTTTCCAACTATATATCTGCACGTGGCTGGATCTTCATATTGTTTCTTCAAAACAAATGACTGAAGACAGAATAGATATGAGAATCAGCTGTCTTCTATTAAGGAGATACTTTTCTCTCAACATTTTTTGTCGTGGAAAATAGTTATTTTTCATTAAAAAAAAAGACTTATGTTAAACACTGGGGTTCCCAATCAGGGGTGATTTCGTCCCCCAGGGGACTTCTGGCCATGGCTGGAGACAGTTTTGGTTTTCGTAATGTGGAGGGAAGAACGTGCTACTGGCAACTAGTGAGCAGAGGCCAAGGGTGCTGCTATATATCCTGTAACACACAGGACAACACCCCACAACAAAGCATTATCTAGCTCAAATTTCCATAGTGCTAAGGAAAACCCTGTTTTAACATACAATGGATTTAATTTTTTAAATTCTCAATTTCAATTTCTAATACAGTAAATTATCAATATAACCCATATAAACAAACACTCTTTGGGATGCTCGGTAACTTAAGAATTAAGAGTCCTAAGATAAAAATGATTCACTTCAATATTGTAATAAAAGCACTCTAATAATAAAAGCTTATGCCAGTAACGCCTACAGTTATTACCTAACACTAAACTTCATACCTTGTAAATTAATTAGCTGGAATAACAAGATAGGTTTTAAAAGAGCTCACCTGTTCTTTATGTGGTAATATATTGCTAAGGTCACACTGTGGAGGGAAAAAAATACATTGTCATAACTGATTTTTATCATATCAGGCCTGAAGACATTTTTAGAAAGGGGTTAGCAAGGAGGGAAGACCTTCCAGAGGCCCTGAAATCCTCTAATTCAGAACAGTACCACATGGGTGCTTTCCCCCTTGTTTTAGGTTCTTCGGCTTTTGGCAAAATTAGGAGACCCAAAATGCTAGATGTGCTGTTAGAAGGCATGTTTTGGTTGATTATTATAATATATAAATTATTACGTATTTCCCCTGTCATTTGTCCTTCTACCCACAAAACCTTCTGTCATGTACAAGTTATATCTATCTAGACACATGCTTAAATTTAAGCCATACAGTAGTTTGTATGTGTGTGTGTGTGTGTGTGTGGTTTTTTTTGTTAGCTCCTGCATTTCAGTTGATTTAGTTCGCTATCCACCTACCCATCCATTTTCCATTATTTCCCTAAAAGTAAATAATAAATATACCAAAATGACTTAAAATCACTTTTACATAATTATTAGAAAATTTAATAGCAAAATTTTATAGCCACAAAACTGATGATAGGTCTAGCTATGCTGAAATAAGCAGTGCTAATAACACAGCATAATACTACACAGTATACTATTAATGACAGGTATTTCCAAATTATTTTAAATAAAGTATTAACGAACAGATAGATACAAGTCCTTAGGTACTCTTTTTTTTTTTTTTGCAGTACGCGGGCCTCTCACTGTTGTGGCCTCTCCTGTTGCGGACCACAGGCTCCGGACGCACAGGCTCAGTGGCCACGGCTCACGGGCCCAGCCGCTCCGCGGCATGTGGGATCTTCCCAGACCGGGGCACGAACCCGTGTCCCCTGCATCGGCAGGTGGACTCTCAACCACTGCGCCACCAGGGAAGCCCCTTAAGTACTCTTTTTTAAGTTACTATATTCCTAAGTTATTCACAGATGTTGTATATTAGGCAACAAAGGGGTTCTCTGGTTAAGTTTTATGCTCCCCTTTGTTCTCAGTGTCTAAAATGAAACTCAAAATAACTGAGGGAAGGCAAATCTGAATTTTATAATTGGTCTATAGAATCTTAGCACTTGTATCAAGGCCTGTAACACTGTTAGCATCAAAGATGGATACTTCTATAGTGCTTCAAAGTTTCATTTTCAAATTGATTTTAAAATCACAGAATTAGAAGTTTTATGATGGAAAGGACCACTGAACCGTAGATGACATTTAATTAAACAACCCATTTTACAGATAAGGGAACCAAGGCTTAAAACTGACTTACCCAAGGTCCCACCAATTATCAGAAGCAGTTCTCTTTCTCCTGCCCTCTAACCAAATAGTGGCTCCCAAGCTCAGCTGCACACTGGGATCATCTGAGCAGCTTTAAAAACTGCCTGGCTTCTGCTTCAAGATGTTCTGATTTAACCAGCACTGGGTATGACCTGGGCATCAGGATTGTTTTTAAAGATCCCCAGATGACTGCAGTGTGCAGCAAAGTTTAGGAATGAATGAGTTAGGGTTAAGATCAGAGAACCACTCGGGATGCTTTTGTCCATATGATCATGCTTCACATCATTCCCCATCCTGTCAAAAGGTGTGTGTGCATGGGTGAGAGAGAGAGAGACAGACAGACAGACAGGCAGACACTGTGTCTTGGAGGCAGGGGCAGGCGGGTGGACTTTGTGCATCCTGAAACATATATCTTGAAAAGTTGCATAAGTGATTCTAATAAGGCTCACCTACCCCACTGAGAACAACTACCCCACTGAAAACTAACCCCATGATAAACATTTTCAAAATCATTCCTAAAAGCCAACTGGCCCTATTTATTTTCTCAGTAAACCTTTATTTCACCAATAACATATGTGATGAATGATCATTTTTAAAACTTAATGAGAGCAAATTAAAATTTACTATACTTCCAAAAATTAGACTAGGTTGGGAAAAAAAAGGATGAAACCTACTTGTCTGAGCAAGGTTAATCTTTTTTTTTTTTAATTTTATTTAATTTTATTTATTTTTGGCTGCGTGGGGTCTTTGTTGCTGCGCGCAGGCTTTCTCTAGTTGCTGCGAGTGGGGGCTGCTCTTCATTGCGCTGCATGGGCTTCTCATTGTGGTGGCTTCTCTTGTTGCGGAGCATGGGCTCTAGGCGCATGGGCTTCAGTAGTTGTGGTTCGCGGGCTCAGTAGTTGTGGCTCGCGGGCTCTATGGCGCAGGCTCAGTAGTTGTGGCGCACGGGTTTAATTGCTCTGCGGCATGTGGGATCTTCCCAGACCAGGGCTCGAACCCGTGTACCCCGCGTTGGCAGGTGGATTCTTAGCCACTACACCACCCGGGAAGTCCCTGAGCAAGGTTAACCTTCAAAGTACTTTTGAATTATATACTGGACATCAGACTCTTTCGAATTCAAAAGAAGCTGTGACTCTAGCCAAAGTAGAGTGGTTTTTGTACCCACAGATTCAGTGTCTTGGCTGAATAAAAACATTCAGTGATTATGTGATAAGTGCCCAAACTCAGGACTTCAGAGAGAGATGGGGCTCAGTTTTTGCTGAAACATCATTTGACTGCAACTATTATTGTAAGCAAGAGAGGAAAGTTACATTATGACTGTGAACTTGCTGTCTTTAATTAAAGTAGAAGTTACTGATAATTTAAATAGCTAAAAAAAAAGCTGGCACATTAAAAACCAATTAAAAATATAATTAGCATATAAACTTAAGACGAAAAATAAAATTAAGGATAAGGATATTAATATTTTCAAATAGCATTTCCCAAACTGTGTCCTGGAAAATCAACGTTCATATCCTAAGGAGATGTTAATGTTTCGTGGACAACCGCGAGGGAGGAGGCAAGAAGCGCTGCATCCCGTTTGGCTTTTTTCTCTTAAATAAACCTGAAAGGTTCATCATTAGGGTGTTTTGAAAGTGCATCTCCAATTGTGGACTATGAGGTGCTCCCAGAAATTAAGGAATAGTTTTCGTCATCATGACACTGTTCGTGTCTTCTTAAGTATAAGCCTGACCACAGCCATGTTTCTGAAACCTCATCTCTTTTATTCTCTGCTGTGATTGATACAGTTGTGTGTTGGAGATATATTTATATATATAAACAAAAATTAAATCTATCAAGTTAAAACCTCAGTTGAACAAACTTCATCTACAAAGAAATTAAGCTTGAGTGTGTATTTCTTAAGACTGGTTTGATATATTTCCCCCCTCTTTGGGGGACAGGAAGGAGAAGTAAAATTTCATACAGAAATAGTGCAGGAAAAAAAATGCACAGTGGGATAAATCTGACAAAATCCAATTAAATTTAAATGCAGATTCACTTTGGTGCCAGTAGGGGACAATCTGTTCCTTCTTCTAAGAGTAGCTTCCAAAGTAGTATACGTTGTTTTAGGACTACAGCTCATAAAGAAGTAATTTTTTCTAGAAAGAGCCAATAAAAAGTACCTCTCTTTCTCATTATGTTCAACAATGTCTTAACAACAGAAATGCGTCAAATAAAGATTTATACTTTTTCTGGGATTTCTTATTTGCTAACTGGCTTTCCCTTCTATCATGCACTCTAAGATTACAATGGAAACTGAAAATTCATATTTAGGTCCTTGAAATCAATATATAGTTGACACCAGTTTTTTAACCTGATCACTGAAAAGGACAATTCAAATGAATGAAATTATGTATGGCTAGGATGCTTTTAGCGATAAGGGGGTCTGTCACTCAGCCCTTGGCAACCTAGTTGTACTCACCATTTTATTGTGGTTCTAAGATTAGGCTGGCTGACTGTGCTGTCATCTAGAAATATTGTTGAGCATGAGCTATACTTTTTAGTAAGCTGCCCTGGAGATACCTGAAGGGGAAGGGAAATAGAAGAAAATGTCACAGTAAGTTAAACCTATAAAAGTGTGTTTTTTTCCTTGGTTAAAATGTCAAACGATAAAGCATTAAGATTTTTCTTACACTCCATGAACTCCCTGAGTGTGATATCATGTGCAGCTCTATGGGAAACCTCTACACTCTGACTTCCACAGACGAGCTTTGAGAAATGAGTTATAAGATGCTGCCTTGATATAGTACCTATAATCAAACCTGGCAAGCACCTATTATAAATTACCTTTTATAATAATGTAAAAAGTTTAGAGTAAGATTTCAGGGTTTTTTCCTTAAGCAATGAAATGCAGCTGAGATTTCCTATTTCTATTCATTTACTACAATAAAACGTAATGCTTTATATAATACCGACATAGGAGTATTTCACTGCAGTAAATGAACACCAGTAATAAATGTATTACTTCAGGAGACAGTGTGACGAAACAAACGTTTTCGAATCAGAGGCTGGGCATGCCAGAGCTGCTCTATCACTAAAAAGCTGGGGGCCGTAAGTCTCTCTGGGCCTCAGTTCCCTTATCGGGAGGACAAAAAGGTATTGCTTAAAGATTCTCTCGCATCCAAAAAAACGGATAAAACAACTCGGAGAATTTAACTTCTCACTTCAGGTTTAAGTAAGACTGCCATTACATTACTCAAGTGAGAACCTCAGAGAATACTTTCCATTCATTTCAAAATTGTACTAATTCTGTTCTATGTGTTATCTGACACTCCTGCCTCACCCATGCTGCTCTCTGCCTGCAATGCCTTTTTCTTCCTCCTGTCCCAGCAAGCTTGACCCCATCTTCCTCTAGGATCCCTTTGCCAGCAGGCATACCACAAAACTTCTCACTTTCTGCACACTCACACATCTAATTTACCAACTGTTCCATGGTCTCAGCTGCTTGCATAGTACTACTCTCTTAAGTAAACAAGCTTCTCCAGGTTAGGAAGATTCTTCTCCTACCTCCAGCTACTGAGCACAGAATCTGGAACAAATTAGGATTCAACAAGGGTTTGAGAAATTATTTAAGATCAGTTACAACTAGAAGGTAAATCTTACTAAAGATACAAATTCGTGAGAGTTTATCTACAGTGGTATTGGATAGGTGACAAAGAATTTTTTGAGACCCTCTAGAGAATGAACTATCTTTAAAACACTTTAGAAGTATCCATTTATTTGTGAAGAGCCCATGAACACGGCAATAGTCAAATACTAAAACGGCCTAAACTATGTTAGGACAATTCTCTTCCTTAAAGTAAGGCCAATAACCAAATCCCAATCACTGAAAGCAACTGGAAGGAATAGTAGCATCCTTTAATACCACAGAATACAAACGATTTTAAAGCTGGGTTTTGTTTTCGGTTTTCGTTTGTTTACTAATTCAGATGAGCCTTCCTTCCTCCTACTAATATAAAACAGTCTTCACCATGCTGTCACACTCTCCCATCGGCGTCCTCCACAAATACATGAAAGGTGAGGCAGGGAGAAAATCTAGTTGATGCTTTTTAAAATACAGAGCATTTAAATAAAAATTGCCAGTATCCAATAATCAGAAATATCCAAATGGTATATAAAACACCATTTTGCTTGCTTCAGCTGCTTTATGCAAGGCCACTTATTCCTTATTAACAAAAAGTTCTAGATGTAACATATTTGAAAAGTACCACTATTTGGAAGACTAATTTCTCCTTCAAGCTAGAAATGTTTTAAACTAAAACTCTGATATGGCCCTTAAGTTATTTGGTTGATGTGTAATTTTAGAATCTCAAAAAACAGATACAGCATGAAAAATGAAAATTCACTCATTCAAATACTTTGATTCTAAACGAAGCAGGTTATCTTTTAAGGTCACTACTATTAGGGTATAATATGACACACACTACACGTAATAAAAGTCAATTCTGACCAAAAATCTATATATATGAGGGGAGTAAAAATAGTAAGGAAATGTACCAAAATATAGACTAGTTGGTAGAGCTCCGGGTGCTATTTATCCTGTTTTCCTCTATTAAAATTTTTTTTTCTATTATGAAAGTATATCGATTTGTCTTTGGAAATATTAGTGCTAAAACATTTAAAGTTTTTAATTAGATGTGGTCTATAGTCCTATGGGGACTCATTTAATGTATCAGCAACTTACAGTCTACCGGCTCGATCCTACAAAAGAAACACTTCCACAGGCCTACTCCTGAAACTATTCAAACTTTCCAGCATCTAGTATTCACTAAAGGATGGCAGAATTGAAGCCTCTGAACAAAGCCTAGATATATTAGCTGCCAGCAGATTACTTTCCTCTCATCTTGCTTGAAAATTTAAGATAACTGTCCTTTATGATTAAAGCCTTACCATTACTGGCTCAATAAACTACACTGGCACACGTAAGGGTATAAAATGCAAATACAAAAAAAGTCAAGTAGCAAAAAACACTACTGACAGTTTAATGTTCATAGGTATTATTTCAATTGGTCACTGAAGAAGAGTATTTATCTTCATTCAGCACTAAGGACAGAATAGATGGACTTTTACAATCTTTACAAGGGGAAAGGTTGCTTAGTAGACTTCAGGTTTAGTGGTGAAGACTAGAAAATAATCATACCTAGGGGGCTAGTAACAACCCCCAAAACTTATCATTGTTGAAATCCTGCCCCCACCCAATGAATCTTCCCATTGTGCCTACTGCCTCTGATTTTAACCCATTAAAAGAATAAAGCTGAAGTTCACTTTTTTCCTCCCCCTTTTCACAAGTTTTGGATGTTTATTAAGAATCAATGACTTTAACTGAAAAATTTGTAATACTCCATCTATGTTGCACATTAATGGACAATATGGTAGGGTGAGTGGTTTGAACAGAATTCATACTCAAGGCCTTAGTAGAAAAGTATAATATTCTAATTATAGGTATAATCAAAAATATTGTCTGAATTAATATCGTTAATTATATTGAATTAAAACTTCAAACTTAGAACCTATATTCAAAGAATAAATCTAAGTTTGAGTAGACTGACCACAAATCTATTTCCTCTCCCCCTTCTTTCAGAGGTATCATCTCATTAGAATTAAAGGCATTTTTTAAAAAGGCTATACATAAGACAGGATAAACAGCAGATGATTTTTAATGTTTGAAAGGTGAAAAGACTAGATAAAGGAGTGGTAACTGACATGGCAGAACAGAGGAAGCACAATCTTGGTACCTACAGAGAGTGACTAAGACAGGAACAAGAAAACCAGTTTGTCTTACAGAACCCAAGGCAGGCTCAGAGTTCAGAGGCGTGGTCCCCAAATCCTTGCAGTGAGGCCCATCAGTTAACGAGTTGTCCAAGTGATGCTTCCAATTAGATCTTAACAGCCAGCCAGGGACCATCACACGTTTGAGGGAAGCCCCCAACAAGTAAGAGATCAAAACAGGAAGAAGGAATGGGACTTCCCTGGTGGTGCAGTAGTTAAGAATCCACCTGCCAATGCAGGGGACACGGGTTCGAGCCCTGGCCCAGGAAGATCCCACATACCACAGAGCAACTAAGCCCGTGTGCCACAACTACTGAGCCTGCGCTCTAGAGCCCATGAGCCACAGCTACTGAAGCCCGCACACCCTAGAGCCTGTGCTCCACAACAAGAGAAGCCACCGCAATGAGAAGCCCACGTACGGCAACAAAGAGTAGCCCCAGCTCACCGCAACTAAAGAAAGCCCGCACGCAGAAACCAAGACCCAATGCAGCCAAAAAATAAATAAAATAAAATATAAGGATGCTTTAAAAAAAAACAAAAAAAAACAAAACAGTAAGAAGGAATTGATGGGAGTGATAAAACTCAGGAGCAAATGAAAACTTGAAATTGAATCAGTGAAAAAAAGAATGACAGGATATAAGAGAACTCTATAAATTGAAAATAAGGTAGACAAAACAATATATCCAATAGAAGGATTAGAGCATAGTCAAGGAAATCTCCAGGGAGCAGGACAAAAAGAAAATGCAAAGCAGGAGGGGAAAAAAGTTAGCGATCTGGTAAGTCTAAGACTTCCAACATCTGAATAATAGGAACCTGGAAGAAAAAAACAGAATATCAAAGAAACACACAAAAAAGGTCTATACCAAACCAAATTATGAAATTTCAAAATCCCAGGGAGACAGAAGGTACTAAAAGGTTCCAGAGAAGGAAGGGATGGGGGAAAATGACTAAAATCGGTAATGTACAATGTATCATACAATGTCAACAGGTGTAAGAGCAACATTGTAAATGAGAAGATGAGAGGGAAATGTCTTTAGAACTGCAAAAATTAGCTTCAACCTAGGATTCTATACTTTATCAAATAGAATGAGTTTCAGAGAGGCTAGATCTCTATAAACTTTCTGCCCATGTGCCCTTTTCTCAGGAAAATGTGCTCCAGTAAAACAAGGAAGTATAACAAGAGGGAAGCAGAATCTAGGACATAGGGGATCCAACACAAGAGAGCAGAGTTATGTGAGATCCCAGATGACTTCACACAGATATCCCAGGAAAAGAGGCACAGAGCAGGCCTAGGGGAACACCAGTCTATATGGGAGTAGGAAGACAAAAGATTGGGGAAAAGTGTCTCCAAGAAAAAAATGGAACAGATGTGGCTTAGTAGATGGAAAATATTTTTGATAGGCATGTGACAAATGGTAAAACATTTGGGGAAAAAAATAGCTGTTAGAAAACAGGCAAGTGAATATAGTCAGGAAATTAATTCCACAGAAAAAATGAAGAATGTGAAAGCAGGGAGACTGGGCAGGGAGCTACTTACTGCATCTGGCTGTGTGAGATCACGTTGGCTAGGAAAAGGGGGATTGGATTATCCTAGAGAAGTGCAGAAGTGCTCCAATGTCATTAATATTTAAGAAAAAGAATGAAGGGTGTACAAGGATGAGGCACAGTCAGAGAACTATATGGCTCAGCAATGCACACACAAATTTGCAGAGTCGTAGTAATGTAAACATTGATTCTGATTTAATAAAAACTGATACATGTTGAGGGAACAGAGGGAGGGAGATAACGTCATGGTGGAGTGAAGAAGCTAAGCTTTCACCTGCTATGACAAGAAGTCAATGGACAGTGCTAAAAATTAACTTACCTATTATACTTTTATTACTTTGGTTAAAAAATAAGATCAAAAAAATAAGGCAAAAGAATTTAAGGCAGATCTTTATACAACCACATTATTGAAATTTAACTTAAATGTCAGAACCCTTAAAAATGGGCACTACTAAGTCAAAGACTTTCCTGAATACATTTGATAATTAGGAAAATAGAGATTTAGAAAATCTACAAAAAAGATTCTACAGTATTGGATCCATCATATTTTTTAGGAATCATGGCAGACATATTTTTAATTCAAACTATTAATTTCTTAACTTTTCAACTGTTTACTTACATGGTTTAAATGGTTGCTCTTCCTCTTTTCTCGCACTAAGAATAAAAAAAATTAACTGATGAATTCTGATACAAATGCCATAGAAAAATAAAAGTAGTCGCTAAAATTATTTGATGGGTTACCAATAACACAATGAGATAAAATTCCATTCTATTTTTTAAAATAATTTCCAACAAAATATATAATTTAAATCACCCAGCAAGATGAGTCCGATAAATAAAATCTAAAAACTTAGTTTTACTTTTTTGACCTAATAGATATTCTGTATTAGGTACAAATGAAGGACTCCCCATTTACAAAAGAAAAGGACAAAGCACATTAGGCCAGGTGAGAAACTTAGCTAATAAAAAAATGTACCTGCTGCCTAGCTGAACTACTAGCCAGTAGTATTTTCTAATTCTTCATTTACACACAGCTTACTTTAATTACCACAATCTACAGATGACGACCCTAAGAACTAGTTTCTGGCCAGGCACTCGTCTCTGGAAGCAACCTGAACCATTTAATGGTAACCTACTCAAATACCTTACTGAAAAAATACACAACTGGAAAGTAATCTATATTAAAGGTAAATTTTAAAATGAGTGTGCCAACCTAAATGAACACATCTACAGCACACAAAACTGTTTTGCTCCAACAAAGGCCAGAAAAATAAAAGCTTGAAGAGGGTCTCAGGCCACACTCTTGCTCACGTTGCCTCCTTTAACTCCAGACGGGCATCACAGGCACAGATTCCTTAAGGCTGGAGAGAGACAGGCATGGGGCAGCTTTTCTTTTACTGTCTCCAGAGCCCCTCTACATGTGAGCAGCTCATGGCTCTGGAAGAAACTGAGAAACAGAGCAATCCTAACCAGAAATGAGTGGCTCAAGTACACACACTAGAAAAATGCAAGTTAGAAACCCCAGGAGCTTCCAGGTTGGTGAACATGTAGTACCCTTGCAGAGGGCATCAAAGCTCTATGTCCTGTCCCCATGCCTGGCCCTTTGCATCTCTTCCATCTGGCTGTTCCTGAGTTATATCCTTTTATAAAAACCAGTGACCTAATGGAAAAAAACAAAAACCAAAACAACAACAACAAAAAAACAAACCTCCGTTTTTTATTGTGCTGCATCACTTTAAATATTGTGGAATGTTCACTTCTTGTATTCCTGCTCTCGTTATCAACTGAAAAACTTGGTCATGTATGGCTTTTTAGCAAATAAACTAGGATTTAACATAACATTAAGGAAGACAAGCAGGCAAGCAGGAGTGCAAAAAATTCTACAGTTCTGATTCCCATCTTAAAACAAGGAGGACACGGGAAATTTATATGAGTTTCACATGCTGAGGATAATCTTCTGGGAAACCCCATAAGGCATGTTGCTCTCATTACCCTGGCACAGCACTACATTAGGATGAGAAAGTTTTGAATAGCTTAAAAGTTCTGAGTAGCATAAATCTGGATGTGAGATAGGCTCGTCTGGTTGAACACTGGGTAAAACAGGGCCAAAATCACAAGGCTCAATTCCCATATATAACAACTGATTTTTCTGATTTGATCAAATGAAAACCTAACTGTGACCTAAACCCTATCATTCATCTTTAACATATGTGCTCTTTGGAGCAAGCGGAAAAGGACAAAGTAGCACAGAGAAATAGACCACGTCTAAATCATGTGGCCAGTTGACTATGTTGATAAAGAGGTGGCGAAATGTATAAACAGACAGTCTAAGTGTTCTCCTCACTAAAACACTGACAACTAAAGGAAAGTGTATCATCAACATATTAAAATAAGACAAGTGAATACATGAAAAAGTGAAACATTTAAACCACTGTAAGAGTTTTTCTAAATACTTCCCATAATACACAAAACAAAAACAGTTTTCACTCTTTTTCTCAGGGGAAAAAAAAAAAACATTGTCTTACCATCCGTTTGAGATTTGCTCAGGAAAATTGTGCTTGCCCTTGGGTGGTCAGAAGGGTTTGATTCCAAAGCTAAGTCTGTATAGGAAGAAAAGAAAAAGGTGTGGTGATTTCGTTGAGTAGAAAAATACGTGATTTTAAAGATAGCAACACATTGATATAAATCAGTTTTAATAGCCTTGAGAAGAGCTTTTAGTAATGACAAAAAGGCAATTTTAGTAAAGGCACAATATAAAAATTCTATTGGGAAACAGCAAAATTGTAGAAACTCTCCACACATGTGGAATAAAACCATGGCTATGTCTTAGACTTCTTTAACTTGCACCTACATAATCGATGCCATTTTTAGATGAATCATATATGTGACTCCCCTCCTACTTATCAATTAAAAATTCAGTCACCCTCCTTTAAAGCTGATATTACTAGCACATTCCAGGAACAGTCTCAAGAAGCAAGTTATGCTGTGGCCAACTACTGTCAGATACCAGCTCAACGTATCAAATATGCCAAAACCAAGTGAGTTGCTTTTGGCAAATGTTCTTCAGACAATCAAATGGCTAATTCTAACTCCATTCAACAAATGAACTCATTTAACTGGCTGTGGTTTATCTGGGGGCTATTCATCATGGCAGATTTAAGAGGACTACATAAAAGTTCAATGTTCTAATCTATAGGAACACTTCCGTGATAGTGATTTTTAACTTTGCCCTCTATTTCCAAAGCTGAACTCTCACTTCTTCATTCCACGCTGCATGATTAATTTTGGGCTTCAATAAGAGTACTTCCTGGAGCAGATCATAGGGCTACTTGAAAAACACTTCTGGCCACACCTACATAAAAAGGTGGGTCTGCCTGTAGTCCACCTCGCACCAAGGTGGGATAGTGTCTTCTATTTAGGCAGAAATACAAAACAAGCACAAGCTACCACATAGGATAATAAGGTTGTTGTTTAAAACAAACAAACATAGAAGCCCTATGACACTTCCTTAGCAAAGTCCATCTCAAACCAATTAACCAATCTTTTAAGAAACTGGACCACGATTCAGATAAACCGTAATGGTTAAGGCAATTATTTCCCAAACCACATAAAAATTGATCTATTTTTGAAAGAGGGGTTTGATGGTCAAAGTGAAATACAAATATATCCCTGCCTCTTAGAGAATCAAAAGAATACACACATTGATATATTAAAAACTAATTAGTCTAGTAGTGAATTCTGTCTAACCCAGCATTTCACAAATTTATCTACCTGGAATCCCCTTTTCCCGCCCACAAAGAATTTTGCACGAACAGTAATTTTGGACTTCCCATTTTAACAGGAATCTGAGCCATCCATTTTAATGTTACTGCCAGCACTAGTAATTTACATAGCTAAACCAACTGCTTTGTTCTTCATGAAAATTCCTTCACTGAATTTGAAGTTTATCAAGCTGCTTTTGGAGAAAATATTCTATTCAACATTTTTATGTAAAAGACCCATACAATTATTTTAAAGTTTTTTTCTCCTACATATTTGAAAAATTAAACAATGGGAAAATAAATTATTTCAGCTGTACACAAAATGACAGGCAGAGGCTTTCACAGCTGCCTCTAACCCATGGCTTCCAAAAGGATTCATGACTACTTACCTATACCAAGAAAGAAAGTAAATAGACTACATCTGAATCTAAAACATAAGCAGAAATGTTTGGAAAGTAGCTGTATTATTTACCACTGTCTATGGCATGGTAAAACTTAACAATTTTCAATGGAAGTCCAGGAAAAGTAAGTGCCAGAATCAAAGAGAAGCAAGCTTTCACACACACACACACACACACACACACACACACACACACACACACACACACACACACACACACGCCAAACCAAGATGTGCCACTACAGATCTAAATACAAAAATCAAGAAGGCTGGGAGAAAAGAAATGACAACATGCAAAAAAAAGTAAACTCAGCCCAACTGACCAGAAAAAAGCTGGCACTCTCCCTACTCTGTCCTAGGGGATTCAAAGGTGGGCACAGGACCTAGGACTGGCCAATCAATCACAGCTGTCCTGGGACTTCCCAAGAAAAGAGAAAGGCAGAACTGTACTCTAGGATCCTTAGCTTGTCTTGAGCTGCTGGACACTCCTCTTGCTATCATGAGGGGAAAGGCTTTTCAGGAGACATCAACAGAGGAGAGCAGAACTGAGGAGATCATTTAACTCCTGGGTCAAGTAGTGCTTAACTCTGTGAATTTCTTTTAACTTGCAACTGAAGGAGACCTGGTTAATCAGCAGTACTGATGATCACACTAAAGGTGGGGAAAGGTAAAAGTCACTTGCTCATTCCTTTAACAAATATCATGAATAAAAATCTGCATGAGCCAAAACAATGCTCTGTTTAAAAATTATTCACAATCATTAACACAGTGATTCACAACCATTACTTTTAGTTGCTTTTCTTAGACGTTAAAAAAAGCTCTAATTAGTGTACAATTTATGTCTTCTTGTTACTAACAAGCGCTCTCCACCCCACTGTTGCATATTTATTGTTTAATGAATACACACTGGCCCATCAAGTGTTATTCCTATACTGGACTTAGCCAATCCCCTATTGCTTACAAAGTTCTATTCTTAAAATATTATGAGGAAAATCTTCATGTATATAGTTTTTTAAAATAATGGTTTTATCTCCTTAGCAAAGATCTTCGGAAGTGGGATGACCAAGCCAAAAGGTTAGATCGCTTTCACGGCTCCATGTACAATGCTAAATTGCTTCCTAAGAAGGTGGGGGGCACATTAGGGTATAATGCTACCAATCATGACATTTTGAGTTCCCACCCTTGCTTTGGATACTTGAAAAAAAAAAAATTCCTACTGATATGAATGAGGAAACTCACCGTAGATCTAATTTATATTTCTTTGGTTACACAGTTTGACCATGTTCCCACAGTTATCAGTGTTATTTCCACTTTGGTGAATTGGCCTATCATTTGAATGTACTGTAAACACCAGGGCCCTACTGCTGTCAGTTTGCATGAGGTTTTCAGAAAATATTAATCTTCTGTTTATAGCCTATATAACTAACAATTTTCTATATAACTTGCACTTTTTGCTAATGAAAAATACCACATCACTATTTTATAGAATGGACTTGTGAGCCATTAGACAGTAAACTCATACATACACACAATATTTCTGCACTTTCCATTAACTATCTTCCCAAGAGCCTAAGGAGACTACGTTAAAACCTACCACACTCTTCACCATCACAAAGGTAACACTGCCAACTATTAAGCAAAGCTTTACCGCCCACCACCCCTCTCACTCTCTCCCCACCACATGCACACACAGTAACTTAGAGACTTCAGGAAATTACTGTGCATTCAGGAAATTACATGGATTCTTCCTAAAGTTATTTCTTTAGAAACCTCTGAGAATGTTTTACCCAGGAGAAATATTCTTGAGCTCATGATTAGGGGTTATGATTAAAATTGTATTTTAAGACCCATCACTTTAGTATTATAAATTTAAATTGCAACTTATTTGACAACATGATAGGTCGATGTAGAAAAAGTATGATTAAAAAGAAATTAAACTCGGGTCTTAATGTAAACATTCCTCAGAGGAAACCTGTAAAACACCACCGACACTGAATACTGTTTTTCCTCCAATCTAAGATTCTACCAGTTGTTAAGATCCATCTCAATTGCAGTTGTTAAAAATGTGAAAATATAGGCAACTTAGAACAAATGAAATGCATTACTGAAGGCTAAAAGTGTTAAAGCTATGCTATCAAACTGTCAATAAATGATTTTTCCTTGTTAAAATATTAGAGGGAGGGCTTCCCTGGTGGCGCAGTGGTTGAGAGTCCACCTGCTGATGCAGGGGACACGGGTTCATGTCCCGGTCCGGGAAGATCCCACATGCTGTGGAGTGGCTGGGCCCGTGAGCCATGGCCGCTCAGCCTGCGCGTCCAGAGCCTGTGCTCCGCGACAGGAGAGGCCACCAAAAAACAAACAAAAAAAAAAGTTTAAAATATTAGAGGGAGAGGGAAGTGACCAAGAAAACATCTAACAGAAGCAGCATATTTCAGAAAGATTAATATCAACATATTGATTTCGATATATTCCAAATAAACAGGAGATGTCAGCAGTTTCTGGGCTAACTGCTGAGCACCAGTTTACTTAAAGGTAACCACTGCATTTACTGAACTGCCCTAGCATCCCTATACTGTACAGTGTATTAGTTTTATGGCTCATAACACAAATATTACAATTCTTACAATTACCATGTAAACTGATGATTTCATCTCCTTGAGTCCACACTTTCCACCCCAGTCAGGGAGTCCCTGCCAGCCAGCCCTGAGCTGGGCTGCCTCACCAGAGGGTACACAGCAGGCTCTGCACCTGCCAGTCTACTGCTCACCCAAGCCTTGATCCTGCTTTCCTAGCTTCTGACAATCCTGGCTTCCAAACTTCCCAACTCTGGTTTCCAACTGTTTCTGTACCTGCCTCTACCTTGGTTCTCAGTTTTGCCTTATTTTAACCCTCAATCAGTTTTACAGTGATCATGACTGAGAGGTGACATATAGGTAGGTACACCTGGCTTTATATATTGCTAAAGAGTACTTTACTCAGTTTCTTGGACTTTTAAGAAACTTTCTGGGTTGCAAGTTACCTTCATTTCATTTCACATTATGCAGTGTTACTGTTTTAACTCTAAAGTTTTATTACTTTAATACGCTAAAACAACAACAACAACAAAAGGGTGAGAAAAAAGGCAGTATTGGGCTTCCCTGGTGGCGCAGCGGTTGAGAGTCCGCCTGCTGATGCAGGGGACATGGGTTCGTGCCCCGGTCCGGGAAGATCGCACATGCTGCGGAGCGGCTGGGCCCGTGAACCATGGCCGCTGAGCCTGCGCGACCGGAGCCTGTGCTCCACAACGGGAGAAGCCACAACAGTGAGAGGCCCGCGTACAGCAAAAAAAAAAAAAAAAAAAAAGGTAGTATTCTAAAGAAGCTCGCATAATGTCATCAATAAATTCTGTTCCTATATGCCATGCATTTGGAATTTACAGTCTTACTAACAATATTCATTTTTAAAACCTTGGACAACTCAATTTATACCTAAGAGAAAAATTACTACACTACCTAACTCAGAACATGGTGAGAATCAAATGAAATGCAAGAGCAATCTATATACTACAGCCTATTTTAGGCCCTTATTAATATCGCTTTTTTGTTCAAGCCACTGTTGGCTCTCACCTGAGCTACTGCACCAGCCTCCTAACTGGTCTCCCTCCCTGCTTCCTTCCGCCCTTACAGTCTATTCTCACACAGTAGCTGGTCTCATCTCCCTCCACCCTCTCTACCCCCTTCCCTTTTTCTAAGAATTAACATCATTCCCTTGCATATAACCCTTCAATGGTTTCCCATTACAATTAGACTAAAATTCATATTTTTTTGTCAAGGCCCACTAGGCATACAAGGTCTTAATCCCCTATATTCCTCCTGGCATTCATTCACTCAGCTGCAGCCACCCACCTTTCTGTCCTTTGCACGCATCAAGCATATTCCCTTCTTAGGAACTGCACAGAAGCCTCTTCTCCCACATCCTCACATGGCTCTCTCAGGACTGCTCATGGGTTGCTTAAGGAGAGAAGCTGTCTTTAACCACCCCTTGTAAAACTGTCCTCCTCCCCAGCCCATTACCTTCATTTTCTTTCTTCTCAGTGTCTCACTACCTGACATTATTCTTGTGTTGTCAGCCCCCAGGCATCTCTAGAAAGTAAGGACCTGAGTTAGGGTACAGGCTTTGTCCTGTCTAACCACTGTCTGTCCTGCCTCTGGAATGGTGCCTAATAATCATGTTTCAGTGTACCCAAAACCAATTAAGTTTCTCCCAATTTTCCCACATCATCTAAGATTTCTTCTAATGCTGTCTTTTGATGTGTCTGTCACCTAAGACCAGAGTTATTTTCAGATCTCTTAGAGTAGTAGTTTAGTTACTCAGAATCAAAGACACAAGACAGGTTACCAAGAACCACGAAAACCTAAAAGAGGAAATCTAATGTTCAGTGAAAAACCAATGGTAACTTTAATTTGGGAAAAGAACATTTAATGTTAAAATACTTTAACTACAAAATGACTCACCCTATGAATTTAATTAAGTCGTAGACAAAGTGTACAATCAGAATGCTATAGGGAAGTATCAATACAATGCGTCAGTTTTTATCTGTGTCCCCTGAATAAAGCATTATAATGGGATTATAAAAGATGCTCAACCATAAAGGCTGGGTAAATGAATTATGCTCCAACCATTCGATGGCCCAGTAAACAGTTGGTAAAAGGCAGGCTGTAGAGCTATGTGCAGCTGCATGGAAATACATCATCCTGGAGCACTCTCTAGGTGTCAGCACAGTTCCAGGAGCTTCATGTCATTACTTTTCATTACAAAGTGGCACATAAAGAACAATCTCATCTTTGTAAAATAAACACAGTGTTATGTTTATATGCATACAAAAGGTTCAGGAAGAATCAACACCAAAATATTCATAAAAATTCTGGATATTCTGAGTGTGAGTGAAGGACTTTTCTGTGTTTTCTAAATCTTTTACATCAAATGTTTATTAATAGTGTCACCAAAAAAAGTAAAAAAAAAAAAAAGTGTTTAAAATAGCTACTGGAGAGAGGAAAGATCTGTTGCTCAGAGGTTTTTCCACATGATATTGCCAATTCCTTCCCTACCCACTCTTCAGGGGAATGGGAGGGAGGGGTCACTTGAGAGAGCACCTTTCACCAGAAAATTAGCAAAGCTCCTAAGGTCACAACATAAAGGCTGTATGAAAAGTTGATGAATAAAAATAAAATCAGATAACACGACCTTAGCATCTTATTTTCTATTATGACACTACCATCAGTTATATTAGATATACTGTTAAAGACAAAGAAGTAAAAAAAATTCTTTTGAGTCTATCTGAAATCTATACTACGTTCTTAGGAGTTACTTTTTTGAAATGGCTTGAAGAAATGTTGTTCTTCTCCAATGTTTCTGAAGAACAAGACAGAGCATCATTTATGTACGATTTTCTCTAAGTAACCAAATAATTCTCCACTATAGAAAAGCCAAAATGTTTCATATCTGAGTAGGTATTTCTCAGTTTCCAGGGAAACTGATATAAAATTGTCTGAAATAAAGACATTAAGAGCAAACTTCCAATGTGCCTGTACTTTATATTTGGCGTTCTGACCTTGTTTCTATGGAAACTTAATTAATAGGCAAATGCTGAAATTGAGGTTTCTCTTATCACTTTATTGAATGCCCCCCCAAAAAAGACAAATTGAAATGAAATTTTAACAATCATGTTAAACATAAAAAGGTAAATTCTGTACTCTGAACTCTATTTTTCCAGTTCCTGATTTAGCACTCCTTCCTTATCATACATAGTCGTATGCTAAATGCTTAGTACCTTACCTGCCCGCTTACCAGCTTCCCCTTATGTCCCTCTGTCCAGGGCATTCTCGGCTTCAATTGGATTTCACCAGAACAAACTCTTTAAAATATATCAACGTGTTTACCTGACTGGTAAATTTAGGCTACTTCATGACTTCTACTTTTATTCATATCCATTGCAATGAATGTACAGACATAGAATGGAGAGGTAAATGTTGCTTCTGCGTTGTGTACAATAAACTGGAATGGCAATTATCAAAACTGGAGTATGCTGAGATAGACCTAACTTATGGATAAATTATAAAATATAAGGTGCGCTCTAAACAGTTTCTTAAGCATCCCAAGAACTGAATTTGGCATATCTACCACCTCCCAAGTCTGTCTCTTTTGTTCAGTAGCTGTGTTACACAGTCATTTCAGATCTCTAAGTCTTGGCTTCTTCATCGGCAATAGAGGGAGAATATACACGGGCCTTATTTGTAGATGGAAGGGCCAAGTGAAATACACATGAAAATGCGTTGTAAATCTTAAAAGAATTCTATAAAGGTCCAATTTTCGTCTCTCATCCTACACTAGCCAACTACTCACTGTTTTTTAAAATCTTTTAGAGGCTTACCTTACAGCAACAAGCAGAGCAGTTTTCACAAGTACTTACATGCTTTGTGTTTAAAGCTACAATTAATTCACATAATTTGTTCATTTTTCCACAATATCTAACTATTCTGAAAAGGGAGTAGTTTCCACTTACAAAGCCACGTCCATCATAAGGGTGAATCCAAAGGCTTAATTATTCTAACTTCTAAGGAAATTAAGTAAACCCAACTAAAATTTAAACAGAAGAGCTGTAAGACATTTCGTCTATGAAATAATGAAATAATCTCTGGCATTTAAATGAAACAAATGGGCCAGTGGGGCTTTAACATCTTTATGATACAATGTTTTATACTTCAAAGAACACACAGTCTTTATTAAAGTGCCACTATGCTACCCAGAAAATTTTTTTTTAACCTAGAGCCATCCCTTTCCGAAATTCTAGAGGCAAAAATCAAACATTTCCTCTCTTCTTTCTCTCCTCTCCTCCCCGACAACACCCACCCCCCCAGCCATTTAGTCTTCAGAATTTTACCTGAATATTCTTAAACTTGAATAGGATTCTACTGGTGGGTGGGTGGGGGGCGGGGGAGGGAGCCATGGAGACACTTTTCTGCTTAATGGATGTGGCATGTTAACTCCCAAACCTGTACATTACAAATTACAATCTGAATGTTTTTTCTCCTTTGAAACTTTTGTCCAGCAGTCTCAGGAACCACGTCGCCCCCCCCCCCTTAGAACGGGTAAATGAAGTCGGTTAAGGTTATGCAGCTGAAGACATACTTGTGTCAAAGTGGGAATTTTAAAGTAATCAGAACTCCATGGGGTCTCCTTTGGTAAAGGAAAAAAAAACAAAACTATTCTCTGCAGCCGTGGCATTAACGTTTCACACCGTTCACAGTTATTTTAAGCCCCCTCCCACCATTTTCTTTCCTATCGTGTTCAAATTATAGTTAGAAGGGATAAAGTAGCTTCTATCAGGGCGACTGAAAACATTAAAATCCAAAGAATTTTACTTAAGAACACCACATTGACTCTGTCCAGATCTATTTTGAATTTAAATGACAAATCCTATAATGTTTGTCTTAATTGTCTCGAGTATCAACTACCTTAACGAATGAAGTCTATCATCAGGCCCTTACCTAGTTCCTTCGGTTAGGTGCCATCTGGATAGGGAGACGGGATGGATACGCCGAAGTTAGAGTATTTAAGTTTTCATTAAGAAAAGAGAGAATACACCAGAAAGTCTTTGCTAAGTCCCACGAGATGTTAAATAGAACCACGAACAGGAAGGGCCGCGGACTGGAGGGTCTCAGGCCGGGCTGGGAAATGGGAACGGGGGAAAGAACTGGGCATTCGGGTAGGGAAGAGGAAAGGAGACTGGCCGGACGCGACGGGTAAAGAATAAGGGGTGGGGACGCCAGGCAGAGTCAGCCTTCGTCCCCGGTGCCCAGCCCTGGGAGAGCCAACTCCGGGCAAGAAGGAGCCCTAGGCGGCGGCTCCCTCCCGGGGGACCCTGGGGGCGGCGGAAGCCAGAGGTAAGCCCGAGAGCAGACGGCGCCGACCCCGCGAGGAGCGAGGGGCGCCCGCTGCTTCTTACCTTCGGGCATCTCCCGGTCGCTGATGTGCTGCAGGTGGTGGCCTTCGCCACCTCCGAAATCCAACTCGGCGGGTTCCACGGCAGCCGGCGCCGGAGCTACTGCCACCGCGTCCCCGGCCGCCGCCTCGTAGACCTCAGACTCGTAGTCCGGCTCCGCTGACCCCGTGCGCCGGCCCAACTTGGGGCTGGCATTGGGGGACACGCAACAAGACAGCGAGTTCCCCATGGGGCGCCTCCACTCCTCGCCGCCTCCGCCTCCGCTCGCCCCCCGACTCCGCCGCGCTCAGCAGCCGCCCCCTCCCCCAACAATGGCGCGGCGGGCACTGGCAGCCCCGGGCTATGCCGGGGCTGCGCCACGCATGCAGGCGCGACCTCGCCCGCCGCTCGCCAGTCCGCCCAGCCGCCGGGCCCCGGGCAGGGCTCCGGCCCCGGCCGCACCCCCGCCGCCCCCGCCTCCCCGCAGCCAACTAGTCTGTGAGGGCGGCGACCAGACCGGCTTATTTAAAAGGGGTGGGGACCAGACAAGCGCTGAGACGCACAGCCACTGCCGGGAGAGAGCGCAGCCGGAGCTCCTCCTCCTTCCGCCGCCGCCTCCCGACTGAAAGTAGCTAGCCTGGCCGGCCCTTGCCTACCGGAACGTGTCCTTCGGTCACCTGGTTACGACGGACCAATCACGACCAGAGTTCCCTCCACGCGCCCTCCTCAGCGCGCAGGCATGTGACTCACAATGCCCCGCCCCCGCCCGCGGCTGCTCCGCCCCCCGAGCGGCGCGCCCCGGACTCCGGTTTCCATTCATCTCTCGCGCTCCGAGCTTTCCGATCCTGCGGGAAGCGCCGCGGGAGTTTGTTAATCGAAGCCGTCCTGATTCAGTGAGTGGGCTCTGTAGAAAGCCCCTGTTCGTAAAATGCCAGTTCAGTTAGCAACTCGGTTTCACCGGGTCGACAATTGACTCATTTGATGTATTGCTCAACGAACTTAGTTACACCCCAATTTTTGACCGTTTTTTGTAACTGAATGCTCCTCCTGTCTTGCCTTCCAAAGAGTGTTAGTTTCCGCCTGCAGTTTAACCATAGCAACCACCGGGGCCCTGGTCCTACTCTCAATAAAGAGCTGTGGCTGTGTCTTGAATGAGACTCGAGGACACGTCACCCCTCCACTTCCTCATCGGTAAATTAGGTACCGAACTCCTCCCTCCCACCTCTGAGACGCTGGGATTCAGCAATTCGCTTTTCTCGCCCGTTTCTCTCTTCCACGGCAGGAGTTTCCAGGTTTCCTACTTTAGCCAACAACAACGCATTAAAGCACGATTTTCTCATACAAACTTGAGAGTCACAAAGTGGAGTACCACGGTCTTGATTTGATGAAGATTATAACGATAGTTAACGTTTGGCAAACACTATGCGCCCGACCCCGTTCCAAGTGAGGTACTCATTTAACCCTCGGGAACAAAATCCTCAGAAACCTTCATTTTACAGATTTTACAGAAACTAAGTAACGTTCCCAAGGGCACACGATTGATCAGGGGTGTGGCCAGGATTTGATCCCTGATTCTGTGGATCCCCAAAGGCACCTTATTGTGATTATCAGAAAATAAAGGTAGAAGTCAAATTTGGTTGGAAGTGGCATAGTGTATCAGGATTTTCTTTTTTTAAGGAGGAACAATTTTTTGATGTGGATTTTAAAATACTTTCCCTCCATTCAATATTGATTAGTCCCTCCTACATGCCAGGCCTACATGCCTACCATCTGTGGGAAATAGTCCTGCCCTCAATGACCTCAGGCACGGTGAGAAGACAAAGGCTTAGAAAGCCCAATTGTCTGAGGTCACACTGCTGCAAAGTACTTAAACCTGAAATCCAAACCTAGGTCTATTAACCCCAGGTAGATGCTGGGGTAGAGCTTGGTTTTTTTCCCAGAAACATGAGAGCTATTGAATGTTGTGAAGTTAAGGAGTCACTATCAGGTGGTTTGTAGTGAGGTCACTCGACAATAAGTAGGACTGATGGAAGCAACAAGACCCAATAAGAGATTTTATATTCATCTAAGAGAGGAGTGAGGGTTCAAACTAAAGGCAGTGGCAGAGATTGGAGTGGAGGGAAAGGATCTGAGGTCATTTGGGAGGTAGAATAGAAGTGCTTAGGGGCTAGATACGGAGCGAGAAGGGGAAAAGAGAAGCAAAAATGGCTGCTACGATTCTGGCTTAGGGAACTACGGAGAGTGTGGTTACTTTTTCTTAGATAGTGCAGGAAAAGGAAGAGGTTTGGGAAGGAAGATCATTTTAGGTTCTGTTAAGTGGAGCATGGAAATGGAGCTCTCTGGTTGAAAGTAAAGCTCTGCAGGCTAAGTCCATTTTGTGATATCCCAGCTTATGTTTTCAAAAATAACACATTAAGTCAATTAAAAAATGTGATTGGGGAAATTCCCTAATGTTGACAGCTAAGAATATCACATTTTTCATGGAGCAACTTGGAATCTATGGTTTTAGTAAATGAGGCATCCTATGTAAAATAAAACATAAATGAAAACATTTAAAATTGTGTTGTCATTAAAGTATACACAAAGTAATTGAAGCTGTAGGTATAGAAGTGATTGCCTTGAGAAGACATGTATAATAAGGAAAGGAAGAAAGGAAGGAAAGCGAGAAGGAAGAGAAGGAAGGGAAGGAAGGAAAGGGTCTTCGAAAATAGGGAGATTTAAGTGGCATTTAAGTAAACCTGCCAAAGGGAGCAGTGGCAATCAAGGGACCTGAGTATTAATCAGGAATGACTGATCACGTGAGTCCCGTGAGGGTAGGGATCACATCTGCTTCTCATTTCTGGAGCAGAGCACCTGGCACAGTACCTGGCCAGTAGATGCTCCATTCGTAATTGTCCAGTGTTGTCCGTGGGGCAGGAAAGCTACAAATACCATTGGCTGTCGCAACTGGATGACTGGGGATGTGTGCAAGCTGGATGGCAGGCAGTGAGTAAAGAAATGAATAGGGAACAGAAGTGCCCTTGACCGGTGGGGAGGGCCATGCCGTGCATCCCTCTGCTCTCGCTGCAGGGAGATGGCTCAGCAACTTCTCCTGAGGAGGTTCCTGGCCTCCATAATCTGCAGGAAGCCCTCTCAGAGTCAGTGGGCGCCCCTTGCCTCCAGGGCCCTGCAGACCCCACAGTCCTAACAACCTGACAGTAACACCCAGCCAAGCCCAGTCAATATACACCACCAGAGTCTGTACAACGACCTTTAACATCCAGGATGGACCAGACTTTCAAGACTGAGTTGTCAACAGTGAGACACCGGTGGTTGTGGATCTCCATGCACAGTGGTGTGGTCCCTGCAAGATTCTGGGGCCAAGGTTAGAGAAGGTGGTGGCCAAGCAGCATGGAAAGGTGGTGATGGCCAAGCCGGATACTGATGACCACACAGACCTCGCCATAGAGTATGAGGTGTCAGCTGTGCCCACCGTGCCGGCCGTCAAGAATGGGGATGTGGGGCTTCCCTGGTGGCGCAGTGGTTGAGAGTCCGCCTGCCGATGTAGGGGACACGGGTTCGTGCCCCCGTCCGGGAAGATCCCACATGCCGCGGAGCGGCTGGGCCCGTGAGCCATGGCCGCTGAGCCTGCACGTCCGGAGCCTGTGCTCCGCAACGGGAGAGGCCACAACAGTGAGAGGTCTGCGTACCGCAAAAAAAAAAAAAAAAAAAAAAAAAAGAATGGGGATGTGGTGGACAAGTTTGTGGGCATCAAGGATGAGGACCAGCTGGTGGCCTTCCTGAAGAAGCTGATTGTCTGACAAGCAGGGAAGCGTCCTGACTGCCCCCGCCCACCTGGGCCCCGTGGTCCCGGGGGACCCAGATAGAACCCACAGCCCTTCTGTCCTGGCCCTTTCCACCTCCTCCCTCTGCCTGGCCCCTGTGGGTCTGTGCTTTGGAGACCAGGCCTCCAAACACAGGAGCCTCAAGTGCTCCCAACCTGACTGACCGCCAGGGTGGCTGCCCAAGGAGCGGTGCCACCTCCGAGCCGGGACAGCCGTCGCCCCACCCACTCTCTGCTCCCTCTAGGGCTTGTCGCTGTGCTCCCAGGAGGCTGGGACAGAGTCCTGGGGCCAGCCTGCAGTAACAGCTTGGTCTCCCTGCTCCCTTGTGATCTGAACCCCAGTGCCTGGCTCATCTGCCTCCTGCATTTTTCTTTCCTGCTGCTGTTTTGTAAAAAAAAAAAAAAAAAAAAAGGAAAAACGAAACCCAAACAAGTGAGAGTAATATACATAATTCCCTCATTTTTTGTAGGTCTGTAATAAAGTACTTTATGTGATCCCCTCTAAAAAAAAAAAAAGGAGAAATGAATAGGAGGTGAGAAAATGGAGACAAGGATTCTCTTCCCAAACATTTGGTTGAGAAGAGAGATGTGGTAGTCATTAGAAGGAGATATACAGTTAAGAATGCTTTTTTTTTTTAAGATGGAAAAAAAATGTGAGTATATTTGTATGTTAAAGGGTGAGAGCTGATAGAGAAAAAAGGAGTTTGAGGTTAGAGGTTAGAGGAGACGGCAGAATTGACAGAGCGAGGTCCCCAAGAAGGCAGAACTGGATGCATTCCAGGGCAGGCATAGATTAGCTTTGGACGGAGAGAAAAGCAAGGAGAGAGGACCTGGGTGACAGACCTCCATTCTGGGTCTGTCAGAATTGAGACATTTCTGATAGAGGACAGGTTTAGGAAGAGCTCATCTGACGACCTCTACTTTTCTCTATTATAATAGGCTTCTGTTTGGAAAGCTACTTTGGGAAAGAGAGGATAATGTGTAGAGAAGTTTACACGTCAGAAAAGCTCAATATACCTAACAAAAAAAGAAACAGTATCTTCCCTCAAAGTTGGATAAATTGAAAAGAAATTTGAGCAAAACCAAGGAGCTCAGGTATAAACAGGTATGTCACAAAAGTGGAAGATGTGAACTATTTGTTCCTCCAAACAGTTAAAAGACATAGCAACAACTTTGGGGGGAAGAGTTTAAAAAATTAAGAAGAAAATGACATGTAATTGCAAAAAGTGGGAACTTTACAAATGCTTTAATCACATAAGAGACCAAAAAAAGACCACAGGGAATACTCTTCTTTATTAAAAGGATACCAGGAGGAAAAGGTCACCTCGAATATCAGGGAAGCAAGGATGATTAATATTTAATTTAGTTGTTTAAAAGATGTAAGTAAGGTTTGGGGACAAAAACAGGCAACAGATTGAAATGTGGGAAACCACGGTGGAATGGGCAAGGATTCAATGAAGTTCAGTTTCAGTAAACAACATCTTGTTAAATCCTTAGGACCTAGTGACTACATTCCATGACAATAATAATATTGTCTGAAGTCCTAGGAATGTCATTAGATACCATTTTGGATGATTCTTGTAGACTTGAGACAACGCCTAAGATCGTTTCAAAATAGTGTCTGCATTTAACAGCAGACGCATACAAAAATAGGTAGGTGTGACCTTGAAAATTAAAGAATTTTTAACTTGCTAAGCAGAAAAAAATACTAGGAAGCATCGTTATGAAAATAGATTTGAAAATATTTTGTTTTAAGAGAACATTGGAGGGCAGTAAGAAAAAACTGTATCCTTTTATGACAGTGGCAAGTCTGGGAGAGCAAAAGGAAGCAAAGAGAAGTAATGTGGTTTGAATTAAGCAAGAGTTTGATTCTGTGATAGAATCTGACACCTTGCATATGCCTACTGATGGCTGAACATTCCCTGGGAGAACTTTATGATTAGTGTTTTACATGGTTCTGGAGTAAACTCCTTCATTCATTCATCTTATTCATTCAGTAGCTGTTCAATACCCGAGCCCTTACCACAGGCCACACTTTTTAGGTTCAGAGAATGTTGCTTTGACCAGGAAAAACAAGGTCCCTGTTCTCATGAAATTTATCTTCTAATAGGGGAGTCAACAGACAGTCTTCTCCATCACATCTCAAACTCATGGCCCAGGATGCTTATTGGTCTCCAGCTATTGTGACTTCATTCCAGACAGTAGGGTGAAGGAGGAGAAGGGAGATTTTTCAGAAGATCCACATAGTACAGTGCTTACATATCATTGGTTTAAAGCTTAGTCACATGGCCACACAGAGCTGCAAGGGAGGCTCAGAAAATGTAATCATATAGCTGAGTGACTAATGCAGAAGGAAGAACTAGATATTGAAACTGGATATTGAAAGCACTCTCTGTAACGAACAATCTGTAAGAAAAGATTAGAGAAGTTTCAACTTCAAGAATGATCATGATAAAATTTCATAGCCCTTTGCAAGCACGTATGAAAATTTTATACAAGGAGTTCTGTAATGATCTTGTCTTAAGCTAAGAGGACAGGAAAAGTGGAGAGAGGCTTAAACTCTAGAATGAAACTAGGTTAGATGCAAGAAAGTCTATGATGGTCAAGTGAACAGGATTATATATTTGTGTGTTGTAACTAATTGGATTCTATCTTGAGTATTACGACTAGTTCTTATAGAAGAGGATTCTGTGTGTAAGTAATATGTACATTTTTTCTGGACATAGAGTCTACCCTTATCATCATATTCTCAATGACGTATGTAAACAAAAAAAGTTAAGAATAACTATTATACCTGATTTGATGTGGAACAACTTGACTTCTCTCATTCCCAACTTCAGAACATTATAATCCGGATTTTTTAGTAAGTAGAGCATTCAATGGTACTGGTATAGTCAGTACCATTGTAGTAAACTACTCAGTGTCTCTTCTATGTGTCTTTTTCTACTCCTTCTGAACTCTTCTCCCACCTTCTCTCTTCTCACAACATCTAGGTTTCTTTCTGCCAAGTAAGTCCATTGAGATGAGAATGCGAATTTAGTTGAAATAATGCTCTAAAAAAACCCTGAAAAGGTGTTAGTTTACCATACCATCAGGGCAATTAATGCTCACTGGACAGGTCAGTTCTGGCCCCAAACATCCCCTGTGGCTACAATTCCAAAGTAAACATCAGAGACAAACTTTCTGAGACAAGTTCTAGGAAAAAGGCTGCAGTTTTAAGAGAGACTGGGGGTTCCCTTTTGCCTTCTTGGGACGGTTATTTTTCTCTGCCATTTAATGGTTTATTTACTTCCATTTGTCCAAGTGTTACAGGAAATCTAAAATCTTTCTCAGCCCACTGTTAGTGCTTCCTTCAATCACCTCCAAGTGGGGGTGGAAGTGCCTTTCTCTCCTGGTTTTCTAAAGCAGATGCCAGCTCTACTCCCAGCTCCAAAGACTGTAAAAGCATGTGGTCTGCACTTAACTAGTTTCATAAGAGAGCTCCCCTCTACACTTGCCCAGGAAATAACTCACTGCCAAATCCACTTAGAACAAGGCAGAGTGTTTAAAAAAAACCACATTAGATGCTTTCAATTGTATTTTTCTTAATCATGCCAATGTGCCTTTCCTCCCAGCATTTCCATATTTCCATTTGTTTCCCTTGTGTGACATCTTGGTACATTTAAGATATTTCAGTTTTATTCTCTTAAAGTTGCCTTACTGAAGTTAGAACCATTTTCTTGCAATGATTTAACGTGTTCCCCTCAGTATCTCCTAGGGGCCTTTTTGACAGCAGCTTCCTCAAATGAAGTTGATATTAGAAGGAGTTTCATTAACCTTGACAGCACGGAAAAGTTTGAAGATGTCTTTTTAACCAGGTTTGCCTCCTAGAAACAAAGATCATAGACTTTAGGACATGAATTTTTTCTCATGATGGCCCTATTGTCCTGTTCTGGAGACAAATCGATTTTTATACTCATAGCATGGCATCCACCCTGAAGTACCTCTAGAACTTTTCTATCAGAAGGGATTAGGACAGCAAACTGGATGGAGGTAGGGGCCAGGGAACTTGCCTTAAGAGTTATATTTGAATAGAAAGAACACTTGGAGAAAAACCCAACGACTTAGGTTACATTTGGGGGGCGGGTAAGGCCTTGTCCCTTCTAGCGACTAGACCTGGCCTCTGTAGGGTGCTCATTTGATGAGCCTAGGTTGAGTAATGCCATACACCCCATGAGTTGTTTCATTCCAGTTGTACTTACTACGTAGATAAAATCAAATACTCCTCTGAAAATAATACTTTGTTTATACAATCAATGCTTTGCCCAGGAGAGGCAAAGAAAAGCTGAGACCACAGAAGCAGCTGAAGCCAATGTCCAAAATGAGTCTACCCTGTTCTTTGCAACTGGTTTGCTCTGTCCCACCTTGGCCATCTGGTAAACCTCTACTCATTCTTTGAGGCTTAATTCAAGCATGTCCTCCTGGGCACTGATTCTCTGACTCCCTCAAGGCTGTGAGATTCTACATCTTCCGTGCATGAGTTCCTTCTGTAAAGCAGCCTTGTATCACATTGTGTGGCGATTGTTTGACACCCTCATTAAGCTAGCCACTCCCCTGAGGACAGAGCTGTTTTATTCAGCTTTTTGGTATCCCTGGCACTAAGTATAATACCTAGCTTGCGGCGGTCTCGATACATTTTTCTTGAATGAACAGATAAATGAATGAAAAAGTTGAATTGAGAGCACCAACAATCACAATTTGAAAACTGTTATAATTATTTTTTATTTTTCAGTCTTCTCCATTCTCTTTTATGCCTCTGCTTCTAGTTTCTGTTCCCCTGCAGCATTTTAAAACAACAACAGTCATTTTCTAACACTCACAATTTTATGGGTGAAGCAGGGCACAGTGGGGACTGCTCATCCCTTTTCCAGGACAGCTGGAGCCTCAGCGGGAGTGGATCTAGCAACTGGACATGGCCAAGATGGCTCACACAGGGCCACACAGCTGGAGTGTCTGTCCTGGCTGTTGGCTGGGCTCCTCTCCATGTCACGTCTCCTGAGGCTGGAATGTCCACAGTGGCTTCTTCACTCCTATGTCAGGTGCCTGGTCTGCGAAGGCTGGAACATCTGGGTCTGGCTAGACATCCCTCACCACATGGTGGTCTTGGAGTAGTCAGACTTCTTACTAGACAAGGATGTGTAATCCCAGTGTGTTTTACTTCTCTGGTAAAGACATTAATCTAAAAATATGGGGAAGGGACTTCCCTGGTAGTCCAGTGGTTAAGACTCTGTGCTTCCAATGCAGGGGGCGCAGGTTCGATTCCTGGATGGGGAACTAAGATCCCACATGCCGCATGGTGAGGCCAAAAAATTAAAAATTAAAATAAATAAATAAATAACAATATGGGGGAGGTGTAGTGAGCAGCATTCCTTCAATTAGAGAAAAAAAACCTCAAAGCTAACTTCTTCACTGTTATGAAGTGCGTCCAGACCATCATCTTACAATGGATTATGCTAAATTACTGCAACCATATCTAAGTCTTATGCATTATCCACCATTCAAATAATTCCTTTCCCCCCTTGGTCTCTTAAGTTTTTTGGTAACTAGAAAGAACACAGATTTCTGCAGAAACAAATTTGCCATAGGTTCAGTTTATTTTGTGATGTCCCAACTTATATGTTCAAAGTAACATATAGTCCATTAAATCAAATGGAGAAGAGTAATAGAGGAAATTTCCTATAGTTTACATGCTAAGAATATCTTATTTTTCTAGTGATAACTTTGACAGAGCAAATTAGACTCTATGGTTTCAGCAAAGGAGGTGTCCTATGTAAAATGAAACCGTTGATGAAAACAGCACTCTAAATGTTACTATCACTGCTACTTTTAATTAGTAATTTCCATGTGAATGTGTACTGTGAAGTGCTTGACATGCAGAAACGAATACCCACGAAACCCCCATGATACAGTAATATAAAAGTTCCTCAGGGAGACTCTCCACATGGGACCAAAGGCCCATCTGACCCATTACATAAGGATCTTCCCTTCTGGGAAGTAGGTGGAATGAACACGCTGTTTGCTATTGCCTGTTTTTGAAGAAAGGTATGCCAAGGTCTGTGTGCCCTTCTCCCCTGAAGTATCAGGGGAGAGGCCTGAAACATCTGCAAGCTCCGTTTAGTGCTCTTTTGGGTAGAAATCATGCTTTGCTGGCATTTTATGTTTCTATAAAAGAATAGGGAGAAACTTGCCTCTCAGAGTCCTCAATGAGATAAGAAGGTCGTGGTTAGGTAGCAATTGTGATTAGGTGTCTGCTGAGGAGAAAGACATAAACCGGATCAGAAAAATATACATTCCCTACAGGTATCCTTACAGGGCCTTGACTGAGGGCCAAATCATCACAGAGAGAGCAATGCCACTTCTGAGGCTCAGGATAATTTGGATAATTAATTATAATTAAGTAGCTATTAATAATGATTTGAATAATTGAAAGTTCCCCACCTTCAGTCTGTGGGCTGGGAGCAGTGCCACGCTGAGCCATAATGGAGCCTGAAACAAAGGCGAAATTAGTAATACTTATCTGGCTCTATTAAAATTGTTGATATTTTGTTCATTATAGATTTTTAAACATATTTTCATTAAAAATATTCCATTAAAATATTGTTTATCTTGATCAGTGTTTTGCTGTCCCCTTAAAAACTCGGCACTGGCAGCAAGTGCCTCATTATTCCCCCCATCCCAGGCCCTGTACCCAGAAGCAATGTGAGGGGTACTTTTTTTTTTTTTTTGCGGTACGTGGGCCTCTCACTGCTGCGGCCTCTCCCGTTGCGGAGCACAGGCTCCGGACGCGCAGGCTCAGCGGCCATGGCTCACGGGCGCAGCCGCTCCGCGGCATGTGGGATCTTCCCGGACGGGGGCACGAACCCGTGTCTCCTGCATCAGCAGGCGGACTCTCAACCCCTGCGCCACCAGGGAAGCCCCAGGGGTACTTTTGATATTGCTTGGTCTGCCCTTGACAGAGAATAAAGGGAGAGTCAAACCCTTGGATTGGTCCCTGACTTTCTGTGTCCTAAAATTTCTAAATCATTGAGCTCAAAAGAATCAAATTCCAGTCTGGGCCAGAGACGGAAGGCAGCCCCAAGTCTTGAGTGTACCACTATTACCCCATTTTATAGATGAGAAACTAAGACTCAGTACAATTGACAGGTATACCTAGATGACAAATCTAGAAGGTGGAACATGAAGACTTGAATCCAGGCTACGTGGATTCCGTGGGCTGTGCTCTCAGCCACTGGGCTCCAAGGGACTGCCCATGTACTGTTTCCTGCCGTTCCCCAGTGAAAAAGACAAATGATGTATTTTTCCTCTCTTAACGTAACAGCCAGTTACGAGTTATGAGTAAATATCTTCTATTAACTTTTAATAAATTTATTGTCCTTTTACTCTTACAGAAGTAATATATATTCACTAAAGAGAAATTAGAAAATACACGTAAATGAGAAATCAAAATCCCACCCCCAGAGCCACCCACTATTACCATTTTTTTGCATATCTCTCCAAGCTTTATTTTTTTGTTTTGTTCTCTAAGTCTTATTTTAATAAAGATAAATTATATGTATATGACTTTAAAATGAAACTATGCTACACATGCAGTTTTTTTAAATGTGCTTTCTTCACCTAACAGTATGCCTTGAACATCTTTCTCTGTCATTGCTTTTTGCAGAGTAATTTGTAATGCTTTCATAATACGCATTCACCCTTTCATGAATATTTATTGAGCACCTGCTACTTTCCAGGCATCAGCTAGGCACTAGAGATACACTGGTTAACAAAACAAAGAATTTGGCCCTCTAGGGTTGACACTGAAGTAGGAGACCTTCAAAAATGAATAAATAGGGCTTCCCTGGTGGCGCAGTGGTTGAGAGTCCGCCTGCCGATGCAGGGGACGTGGGTTTGTGCCCTGGTCTGGGAAGATCCCACATGCCGCGGAGCGGCTGGGCCCGTGAGCCATGGCCGCTGAGCCTGTGCGTCCGGAGCCTGTGGTCCGCAACGGGAGAGGCCACAACAGTGAGAGGCCCGTGTACCACACACACACACACACACACACACACACACACACACAAAAGAATAAATGTGTGTCAGTTAACAGGGACACTACTTTGGATGTGTCAGGGAGTCTTCTTTGATAAGAGGCTAACACGGGCTTAACTGTCCCATAAAACTGTCCCCCTTAAAATTTATATGTTGAAGTCCTAACCCCCAGTACCTCAAAATGTGACCATATTTGGAGATAGGGTCTTTAAAGTGGTAATAAGCTACAGTGAGATCATTAGGGTAACCCCTAATCTATTATGACTGGGATCCTTTTAAGAAGAGGAAATTTGGACACAGACACATAGAAGGAAGACCATGTGAAGACACAGGGAGAAGTCAGCCACCTGTAACCCAAGGAGAGAAACCTGGAACTGATCCTTCCCTCACACCTCTCAGAGGAAACCAACCTTACTAGCACCTTGATCTTAGGCTTTCAGCCTCCAGAGCAGTGAGAAAATTAATTTCCATTGTTTAAGCCTACCCAGTCTATAGTACTTTGTTATGGCTGCCCCAGGAAACTAATAAATTCAGAGAAAGAGGTCTTAATGAAGTGAGAAGGTACCAGCCCTATGGAGTCTGGGGGCCAGGGAGGGCCAAGGCTTGGTCGTTTGCATTAGAGGAAAGCAAAGGGGTCTGGGGCCTGGAAGGGTGGCTGAGGGGAGAAAGGAAGCAGAGAAGTCAGAAGAGGCAGCAGGGCACCGCTGGGTCCTCAAGCACCCTGCAGGCCTTGGAAAGAACTTCAGATTATACTCTGGGGAGACAGGAAACCACTGGAGAACAGTTGGACCTGACATACTTTAACAAAGGCCCTCAGCTTCTGCATGGAAGCCAGATAAGATGTATCAAAAAGTTTGTAAGCCTTTTATTCATCAATTAAATTATTTAGCAGTGCATCTTAGTGAAAGGAATGAGAAGCAGGGAGAGGGGTTTCTGGGACACTGGCCCCAAGCCTTAAGCCTTCTTTGTATCCCCACCATCCCAACTGGCCATCCCACTCCCCGATCTCACAAACTGTATAAACTGTCATTTTAAACCAGCTTCAGACTTTTTCATGAGTCCTTCTCCACGGGGTCATACAGTGGGACCTCTCCTCCCCCAGGCTGAGGCCAGCTGGTTGTTATCCCTCCCTTCGCTTATGTCTGTTCCCTCTCCCTGGGTCTCACACCAAGGTTCCCAATCCTCAGGTTCCCTCCACCCAGCTCAAGCCTTCTTAACTCACTGGCACCGACTGCCATCTGCCAAGATTCCATCTTACTCTTCTCTCTCCCTCTGTCCCTCCTCCTTTCCCTCATTCCTAGCTTTTCCTAGGAAATGGAGACATGGAAGTCTCCTCTGATATCTGAAAATGACATTTCACGGAAGTGGACAATCCCCATGTGAACTCACGGTTACTCAGCCCAGTTGGAAACCTCATGCCTTCCTAACAAGTCAGAGATAATGGCTGCAAGGGCAATAACAGCCCAGGGCTGGACCGAGCTTTGACCAGCGTGCTCCTGTTAGGAGGCTTTCATTAGTTTCCAGGCTCCTCTTAGGCTACTGAGAGGTCCTCTCTTGTAGAAAGAGCCCTCATCAGTAGCCTCCTTTAAGAATGTGTGCGCTTATTTTTGTCTCCTGCTCAAAATCTATGTCCTCCATTGCCTCCCACCCAAGGCCTATTGATTCTATCACTGTACACGTGTCATTCTATTCTAGGCTGCACTTTTATTTTTGTTTGTTTTTGTTTTTTGTTTCTTTTTGCGGTACGCGGGCCTCTCACTGTTGTGGCCTCTCCCGTTGCGGAGCACAGGCTCCGGATGCGCAGGCTCAGCGGCCATGGCTCACGGGCCCAGCCGCTCCGCAGCATGCGGGATCTTCCCGGACCGGGGCACGAACCCGTGTCCCCTGCATCGGCAGGCGGACTCTCAATCACTGCGCCACCAGGGAAGCTCCTAGGCTGCACTTTGACTGTTATTCACTGAAAACAAGGGATCAAACTGATCTTCTTTCTCAAAGAGCAATAAACACATAGAAGTGGAAAGAAACAAATGGATTCCATTAGTAAGGGTGCCAGTTCAGTCCAGACTACCAGGCTAATCCACTCTTTGACCGCAGGAGAGAGTTGACATTAAAAAACAGGCAGTGGCACCTATATAAACTGGATATTCCCAAGTGCAGATGCCCTGGGCCTACAAAGGGGAACACCACGAGGGCCACTGGCCCCGGTCCTCTGTCACAAAGGGCCTCAAGGCCATCAGGTTATACCTATAATTACAGAGAAGCATTGGCAGGTTTGAAGAAAGAAGATATCACCACCCAACTTAATTCTGGGTCTCATTACTGGGCCACATCTGTTGTGTATGATGTATCAATATTTTTAATAAATCCCCTAATGACTCCTTTAATCATTTTGGGAATGGCATAATTATATTGAACTGGATAAACACACGTGTACATGTGTAGGTTGAAACAGTTTACTCCTTAGATATTGACATTGAAAATATACCACAAATTTTGTAACTTTCATTTCTATTTTGCACTTCTTTTCCTTCTTTTTCTTTCTTTTTTATTTTGTTTTGGTTTAATATAGGACTGGCCTGGGCCTCTCTTGACCTCTGACAGGCCCCATGAAAACCTGAAACCGAGGCAAGGTGACAAAGTCTGGTCCTTCAGCGCTAAGGGCCTCCTCATGTTACTTCTTTACTTAGAAAAATAAAATATTGTTGCAGAAGACCCAGAGCCACAAATGTTCTTCCCAGGTGAATCAGTTTCCAGAATTCTTAGATTTTTAGTTTAATTTAGCCATCAGGGAATTGTGTAGACTGGAAATATCTAGGCAAGACCAAAACAAAATCTCAAGTGGGCATCTGTCTCTTCCAGGTGAGTTAGAATCAGATATGCCTCTGCGAGGAAGTGAGTGAGGGAACTGTTCTCACCCCACACAATCACCGCAAAATCAGATACAGGGTGAGTTAAATAGTTACACATCTTGCTGCATATCTTACCAGATTCCCATTTCTATTTTTTTTTTGAGCAAAATAGCAAAGCACCTAATCTAGGTCATTAAGCATGTTTGCAATACTATAATTTAATCTTTGTAACTGCCATTGCTAACCAGACACTAACATGCCCATATGCTCAGTATAGAAATGACGGCATGAAACTTTTTAGCAACTCCTTGTACTTCATAATAATACTGGGTCATCTTGAGTGTGAGGGATCATGACGCTGTCTGTATGTAGTTTTAAATTCCCTAGTGATGCCAAATGTATTTGTGTCAACAGATACTGTTCCAAAATACCGGAGTTCAATTTAGCTGAATACCAGGGGACTGACTCAAATGACTGCAGGAGAAATAAATATATCTTTAACTAACTCAGATGGCAAAATGTTGAAAACTCAGAAAATCTGTATTACAAAGAGCTGGAAAGTAGTAAAGTAAGACATTTCCAGAAAGGCTAATCAATTTAGTGTTTTCTTTAATTATATTATTGGAACCCTTTTTAATTCACATCTTTTCTCAGCCATATGTGAAAACCTGTTTTTTACCAACTTATGATAGCATCTAATTAATTATGAATAATAAATCATCGTTAGAAATGTAGAAATCTGTTTTATACCAGAGAACTATTCAATATAGTAAAATACCAATAATCATAGTATTAATAATCACCAAAGTAATATGTAACTCTGATTGAGTACTTAATATGAGCTAGAAGCTTCACTAAGTACCTTTATGGATTGTTTTATATTAACCTCCCAACAACCTTGTGAGATAGGTAAAATAATTTGCTATTTCCTATTCTAATGAATGGCTAAGACTTTTATTGAGAATTTTCTGTGTGTCAGGCACTGTACATGTATTAACTCATTCATTCCTCACAACTCTCCACAAAGCAGGTGCTCTCGTTATTCCCATTTTAGGCATGAGGAAACTGAGGTACAGAGTTGAAGTGACCCGCCCAGGGCTACTAAGCTGTAAGTGACATAGCCAACACCCAAACTCCATCTGTCTGGCTCCAAGCTCAATCTTTCCTTACTAAACAGCTGCTCAACACCTGCTATATTTTCTTTGAAACTTCTGTGTGCCAGGCACTGTAGCAAATGGTCTTCATATGTTAATTATCCCTCCTTGAGGAGCTCACTGTTTTCCCATTTTTCAGATGAGAAAAGGAAGGCACAGGCCACTTGCTCCGGGTTCTAAACCCAGTCTTGCCTGACTCCCGAGGAAAGTGCTGGCCACAGAGACAGAAAGTAAAGAACCTGCCGTCTTCAAAAGCCAGCTCTAGACAGCACCCGTCATCAGTCTTGTGGCAAGCCTGACTTTCTATGGGTTTGCTCAGGCTGGGAGAGTCAGAATCTATCCGCCTGGGTCCACCCGTTTCTTAGATTTTTGAGTCATTTGTTTAGGCCAGTGGTTTGAAAAAGTCACAGACGGGGAGTATAAGCACAAGAGAAACTATTCTTGCAGAGTGAAAACCAGCTTGTAGTTTTTCCTGTTATTCATTTTGAGCTTCCTCTTCCTTACCACTGAACATTGTTTAAGGAATTATTTCAGTACTAAATTACAGTAATTTCTGTTTCCTTAAATTTCTATTTTCTTAAATTTCTTTCTGACATACACTTGTAGCCTCAGCTTTTTATTTTAAATCTTGTATTTCTCTACCGTATGTATTCTTATATGCTTATATTCCAAATTAAGTCCAAGCTACATGAAGTCAAGGTCTATATCTTATTCATCTTTTTAATCCTTATAGGACCTCACATCTTATATTGCATAACGTGGGTGTTTGCGAAATATTTGGTAAATTAATCAACTTCATAGGCAGTATATTTGGCACTTAATGATAGCACCTAAAACTATCCTAAAGGGCAAGTAACTACAATCCCAGTACACAAAATCACACACATAAAGATACAAAATCCATATTTTGATACATAGCTTCAGCATTTGACAGCCACCTTTCAAAAATTTGGTGATGGTGCTATCCCAGCCTGGTGCCCTGTGCAAAAGACATTTCTGCTGCAAAATGGTGTTTCATTTTCCTGAACTGTGTACAGGATTGTCACTTTTCTTTGTTTCTTCAGAAATGAGTCCCTTCATACAATAAATCGTCATTTCTTCTTTCTGAAGTCATCTCAGTCTATCTTATTTTATATATAAATAAATAAATAAATACACACACACACACACACACACACACACACACACACACACACACACACATATTCACAAACTGACTTACAAAGCTTGAGTCCTCAACCAGGGCTCACTGCGAATGTCACCCTCTAGGACTAGTCAGTGTATAAACGCATAACCACACACAGTGCCCTTGAAGTTAAGAGCTCTGTGCTAGAAGAATCCAGCACTTAGAGCAGAGAATTCAACAGGAATTTGCTGTCCTTTGATTTTTTCCCCCCCTGCTGTATATTGTTTCCAGATTTTAGCATTATGACTTTTAAATTCTTTTCTCTGCAATGCAGAACCTAAATAGACAAGCAAAACAACATATCTAGTGTGTAAGACAGAAAATCAGTTGTTGGCCTACTTGAAATAGGTTCAACTTAATTTTTTTTAATTTGGATTTTTTAGGAAGTTGTTATTGTGGGGTAAATTTGATACAGTTGATCACATCGGGTTAGTGTTACTTCTCTTAGTTGAAACAAAATGAAGAGCTAGAGTTTATAAACGTGGCTCCAATGGGTACAAGCTCTAGTTGAATGGACATTTTGGTAACCTAACACCATTTTTTTTTTTTACATCTTTATTAGAGTATAATTGCTTTACAATGGTGTGTTATAACAAAGTGATGTGTTATCAACACAAAGTGGTGTGTTATAACAAAGCTTTATAACAAAGTGATGTGTTATCAACACAAAGTGGTGTGTTATAATAAAGCTTTATAACAAAGTGAATCAGTTATACATACACATATGTTCCCATATCTCTTCCTTCTTGCGTCTCCCTCCCTCCCACCCTCCCTATTAACACCATTTTTGAAAGTAGCTACAAAAGTTGTCATCAAATCCTAGAATTATAATGGAAGAAAGTCTGGGAAGGAAGTAATCTAATTCACCTGTTTTAGTGCAGATATATTCTAAAGATCAAATGAAATAAACTCGAGTTTTCTCTTTACTGACTTAGATCCTATACAAAGAAGGTAGGTGAATTCCCTCATGCTTCTTCCTTCCTACTTTTTCCTTTTTACACACACTCACACACACACACACACACACACACTTGCACATGTGTGTATGGTTGCCAGATTTTCTACAGTGCATGTGATTTTGACAATCAGAGGAAAAAAACGCACAATAATAAGTGTATATAGCACATAGTACATACTCAATAAATTTTGTTGAATGGGAAAAAATACATTTGAAAACATGAATTATAAAATCAAGTCTTGTCCCTTGATTTAAAAAAAATTGTATGGGCTTCCCTGGTGGCGCAGTGGTTGAGAATCTGCCTACCAATGCAGAGGACACGGGTTTGAGCCCTGGTTCAGGAAGATCCCACATGCGGTGGAGCAACTAGGCCTGTGCACCACGACTAAGGAAGCCTGTAAGCCACAACTACAGAAGGCTGCGAGCCACAACTACTGAAGCCCACGCACCTAGGGCCCGTGCTCTGCAACAAGAGAAGCCACCACAATGAGAAGCCTTCACACAGCAATGAAGAGTAGCCCCCGCTTACCGCAACTAAGAAAGCCCATGAGCAGCAGCAATGAAGGCCCAACACAGCCAAAAATAAATAAATAAATTTATTTATTTAAAAAATCATAGATACAGTCTCAGGGCATAATCAACCCTGTGAACAAAGATTTATGCACAAATATTTATTTCAGAGTTATAGAAATGAAAAAAATGGAAGCAATCTGAATAGGCAATAATAAAAGAATTATGAGATAAATGCTATATCCATGAGGAAATATTATGCAACCCTTTAAGCTATATTTATAACAACTTTAAAGGACATGGGTAAATACTCATGACATAATGTTAAATTTATAAAATCAAGGGCCTACTAAGTTGCATTTCAGTACAAGTTTAGCTCTGTAAGGACACAGTGCACAGAAAGAAGAACTGGAAGGGAATATACTAAAATGTTAATAGTGTTTCAGGGTAGTGGGACTATTGAGGTTTTTTTGCCTCTTTACCATATTTCGGAATTCGTCTCAAATAATAAAGATGCATTATTTTGATGATGATAAAAGAGTTAAAAACTAGAAAAATGTTTCTATGGAAGAGAATTTTTTCATGTAGCAGCTCAAAATCAATGAAAAGTTTATGCATTTATAATATAAACTAAACCCATCAGATGGTTTTAATTATAATGCTATGAGAGTCACATAATTGAGTTTCCATTATCCCTGCAGGTAATCTGTTCCAAAGTATAACAATCAAAAAATGTCAAGTTTACCTTCAATTCTTTTGTTTCTATTTGGATCCATTATGACTCAGTGACTTTGTGGGAATATGTGCGCTTATATCACATTCTAACATCTTTCTTTTACTAAATAATCTATTCGTTTCATCTTCTCTTCCTTGCATTTTCTTATTTTATTGTCTCTCTTTTTTTTGGGGGGGGCGGGTATGCGGACCTCTCACTGTTGTGGCCTCTCCCGTTGCGGAGCACAGGCTCCGGACGCGCAGGCTCAGTGGCCATGGCTCACAGGCCCAGCCGCTCTGCAGCATGTGGGATCTTCCCGGACCGGGGCACAAACCCGTGTCCCCTGCATCGGCAGGCGGACTCTCAACCACTGCGCCACCAGGGAAGCCCTTATTGTCTCTTAACTGTTTTATTTTATTCTGTATTATCTCAAGTTCCTGGGGTGCTAATTCTCTCATTTATTGTCTCCCGACTCTCCCTCATGGTGGATCATTTCCTCATGTAGTCCGTAAGTTTTAATTGTGAGCATATCTTTAGCAGGTACATTGTTTCTTTAGATATTCCAGGTGCTTTGCATTATAAAAGCGTCCTCAAAAAAAGATTTTGTGTTTGCTTCCAGCCCAGCTCTCGGGGATTTCACCCCGTTCAGGACCCATTTTCATACTAATTTCTGGCCTTGTGATTCTCATACCATGTGGATGGTATTAATTCAGATCTTATACCTCTGCATAGGTTTTTGTTTTTAGAAATTTATTTTATTTATTTAATTTTGGCTGCTGTGTTGGGTCTTCATTGCTGCGCGTGGGCTTTCTCTAGTTGTGGCAAGTGGGGGCTACTCTTCGTTGCAGTGCGTGGGCTTCTCATTGCGGTGGCTTCTCTTGTTGTGGAGCACGGGCTCTAGAGCACAGGCTCAGTAGTTGTAGCACACGGACTTAGGTGCTCCACGGCATGTGGGATCTTCCCGGACCAGGGATCGAACCCGTGTCCCCTGCATTGGCAGGTGGATTCTCAACCACTGCATCATCAGGGAAACCCCTGCATGGAGTTTTAAGTTCTCAGAGGAGACTCCTTCTTATGCACAAAGTGCCAAGGGCACAAGCTTCCTTTATGCAACCAGTGTGGTGTGTCTGATGCTCTCTTCACAGTAGGCCAGACCTCCAGGACTCTGCTCTTAAGCAGAGGTCTTGGTTCTAGTTCCCCACCTGGTGTGAGCCCTCAGTCATGGCCTTCATCCCTATATGGATACACAGCCATACACAGCCTGTGACTGGGCCCAGTGTCCCCAGGACTTTGATGTCATCTCATACACATATTGCTCTAGTTTTGAGTTCCATCTTCTGTTCTGGCGCCTAGGTATTTCCTTTCAAGCTATACATATATTTTAAAAGTTTTTGCATCTTATCCAGAAATCCTATGGTTTGGAGTGAGAGGAGTTCTGTGGAATTCTTGGAACTCTGGAGTGGGAAGAGTTGTCTCAGCTGGATCTCGAGTCCTCAAGAGGGTTTGTGGACAAGAGCATCTCAGACTATATTATTAGCACACCTCGGGTGTTGCCATCCATTTTGAGGGAGTCACAAGAGATTAGTCATTAACAACAGTTAGAGCATCTAACTCTTTCAATTTTTCACCTTTTAAAACAAATTCAAGACTCTTCCTGTATGATAACAATGACCTTCATTTCCTTAAATTCTTTAGTAGGTAGAAATGCTCTAAGAATGTCATCTTTTGTGTACGTTGAGGTAGGCAAAAAAGCTAAGAAGTTACTCTGGACTGTGTTCACCACCCTTTTAGGCATCATCTGAAGACATCCTCAACACCAAACCATGATCAAATTAATTCTTTAAAAATAAACGTAACGACAAGAAGAAAACTAGATTTACTTTCTGCATCTTCCCCAAGATTTTTCTTATGATAAATTCCAAAGTGAAGTTTCACCCAAATGAAACATAATTGATAAAGTATGTGCTGTAGTTGCTCAGTTACCGTAATAGGGGAATGATGTGGGCTTTTCCCCCCACAGCAAGTCCAGTCCTGAACTTAGGCAAAGAGCTCAATAGAGGAAAAATGAAAGCTACCTTAATGCGGCACCTCTCACCTTTTGCCTCTTGTCCGTGCCAGTGGCCACTCTTGCTCCTGAGATCTCTGCCATTTGCACCCACTTTCTCCCTACTGTTGATGAAAAATTTAAGGAGAGGTCTGGATACAGATAAGCAGAACCCAAAGGCAATTGATTGGTAGGTTCTGATTTTTAGCTACACCACTAAAATGAGTGTTCCTTAATTATATGATGCATCAAAAGAGAGTAATGGTAGGAATTATCTTTTTTAAAAAGACATAACATCGGGCTTCCCTGGTGGCGCAGTGGTTGGGAGTCCGCCTGCCGATGCAGGGGACGTGGGTTCGTGCCCCGGTCCGGGAGGATCCCACGTGCCGCGGAGCGACATTTGTTTCCAGTTATGTAGGACATCACCAAGATTTTTGTAAGCTTTTTTGTCACCCGTCATCTCATTGACTTTAAGAGAGTCCTCTAAGAAAAGGAGAGGGAATTATTACTCATCTCACAGCAGAAGCTGTCAGTGCTAAAGGCTCTCAGGTGTCCCCTGGGCAAACCTGGGGCATCTGGGTTAGCATTGACCTGAAACCTTCCTTGAGTCAAGTTTCCCTTTGCAGCCATGATCTTGATTCAGTGGTTCTTTCTAAACTTTGCTTCTCTTAGCTCAATAGTTGGGTCTCACCCTCTCATTCTGATCCCTCTGTATCTCAGCTCCACCACTTACTGAAATTCCCACGCATATCACTGCCCTCCCACCATAAATCTTCCCCCGGGGCTTTCACATGAGCCAACTGTACATTTATCACTTCAATTGTATTGACCATTAGCCACAATCTTCTAAGTTGTAACAGATGAGCCCGGATGATTCACGCAGGAATGGTAGGAATGACTGTGACAAATCTTTGGAAAGACAAACATGACTTGGTACGTCATTTGTGATGGGAAAATACTCTAGCATGTAAAAGGCATCTGAATTTATTAGCTTGGTGTAGCTATAATGTAACGACTAATGTATGGGATTTTTTTTTTTCTCACAGTCTGATAACAGCTTTATTGCATGCAAGCCTTTGTCGTTTATTGCTTCCTATGACTGTAAAAACAGAAAAGAGCATGTTATGCCTTGACCGGCTGACTTAGATTTGTGATTTATTTGATCAGAAATGTGCTCTCTAACCACAGCACTTCAATTTATGGTTGCAGTTGGTTGGACAGTAGATGAAAAAACATAAGTAGAGAGCACTTAGGAAATCGAGCTGCTTCCCTAAATTACAGTTTCTAATTTGGTCATCATTTTAGGCCCCAACGCTGCTTGAGTTCTGATTTTTGCCCCGTAAATTTATAAAAGTGATATGGATAAGTCAGAAGGGCTAACTAGGTGATGACAAGGCCGTGAAGTCTCCTTACGTTGCTTCAGCCTGAAGAGGGAGATCTGTCTGTCCAGTGTCACACTTTTGTATGTGAGGAGCAGGAAACAGCAGGGAGATGAAAGGGAAGTGCTGGGAGCTACAAGTCTGTGGTGCAAAGATGAAAACACCTGTGGCAGGGACAGAACGTGGACAGAGAGGAGAGAGGCCTGGTGCTCGGCTCTGCCCCGTGCCTGGGCACAGAAACAGTGGTGCAGCATTAGTGTGCAGAGGACGTAAGAAAAACAGATCTCCCAGAAACAGACTCACAGACACAGAGAACAGACTTGTGGTTGCCAAAGGGGAGGGGGAGTGGGGAAGAAATGGATTGGGAGTTTGGGATTAGCAGATGCAAACTATTATATATAGAATGGATAAACAACAAGGTCCTACTGTAGAGCACAGGGAACTATAGTCAATATCCTGTGATAAACCATACTGGAAAAGAATATGGAAAGGAATATATACATGTATAACTGAATCACTTTGCTGTACAGCAGAAATTAGCACAGCATTATAAATCAACTATACTTCCATAAAATAAATTTTTTGTTTATTTTTTTTGTTACTCGTTTTCAAATATCTTTATTCACAAACCTGTTATTATCGGTCAGTTCAAATGCCATATGTATGATAAAATAGATGATAAGAAGTATCATATTTACAATGAAATCATTACTTTATATAGCTGAATCAACTGATAGGCTACCTCCTGCTATAATAACTTAATGGGTCCAATTCTACCTTTCGAATGGACCCATTTTACGATTCTCCTAGAAAGGTTTGAGTTGGGTATAGTTTCTTGGTGCTTCTTTCTGTGATCCAAGGCTTAAGAGAAAATCCCTGGAAACCAGCAACTGGAACCAGGCCTCCCCAGGACTGAGGAGAGACAGGAGTGAGAAAAAAAGACATCCTGTCACATCTTAAAGTCCCACAACTGCTATGCTTTGCAAGAGGAGGAAAGAATCAGTCCCAAGAATTATACTGAACATTTCTCAAACATCAATATCAAGGATGAATCTCTAAAACAAGTTTGCAGATAGAAGCTCTCCAGCCAGTCATGAACTAAAATGCATATGCAATACAGTCAAGGATGCTGTGCTTACAGAACCACATACATCTTATTTATCTCTAATTTTAAAATAATTCATTGCCTTATTGGGTATGCAAGTGAGCATTGGAGAAAGTTGTGCATCTGCGATACTGGCTGGCGCTAAGGATTTCAGTGCTTCCAGAAGATGGGGGCTAGAGAACTTAACCAGGCACTGGAGGGGTTCTTCTCTCTCAGCCAGGATGCCCCCATTTAGTCACTTTTGAATTTCGTTTCAAGCTTGTATTGTGCAAATTCTAGTCTTGGTTGTGGATGGTCTCCAAAAATTTCTTGAGTCACTCTCTGGACTCTCTCTTTTTCTATTTTGCTTTCATGAATGATCCTTGAATCCATATTTATATCTAGCTCAAGGCTTCTTTCTTGTAGAGGTGTAGTAGAGTTGAGTTTCAAAGGTCTGATTATACTGTTTAAAAACATTAGCCTTAAAAGCGTCCAGATACTGGCTTCTGAGGTCCATTTTCACAGTCTGATGGTGTTTGCTAGCAATTGTCAGTGCCTGACCCAGAAGGGGTAGATTGCTTTTCACTTGGGAGGAAGAAGTGAAGGCATATGGAGTTTGGGAATAATACACCACGTAAGCAGGTTTGTACTGGTTTGGCTTTCTATACTGTGTTCCTCAGGCAATTCGAATCCATACTGCATTCTCCTCGGCACCTCTGAAGCTGACTGTCACATTTTTTAATGCTCTCTTAAGATTTTTCTTAAGAATTTTGAATTGTTCCATATCAAAAAGGTCAATGTCTTCACCTGGTCCTTTACTCATCTGAAAAACATCCCAAACTTTCTGATGCCGATGAAATTGAGTATAAATGATGTCTAAAAGGGCTGCATCATTGAGACTTGCACGATTCTCCTCACAAGGCAGAGCCAAGTCCTGAACAAGAGATTCCTTTCTCTGCTGGAAGTTTTCAGTCTGCAGTTGATTTTCAGACAAAAAATTCCAGGTTTTAGTATTGTCATCATTTCAGTCATTGGGATTTTCAAGATGGTCCTCCTGAAAAACTCAGAAACAGTTTCATCCATCTCTTTGGCATTGGGACTTGCAGCAGTCGCGAAAGAGTCGCTTCAAAGGCGTGGAACCAGGCTTCTTCAAGGCTCCCGCCACACTTGGGGGCCCGATGCCATGCCCCCAGGGGTTCTCTTACCGTCCCACATCGCCGGCCGGCTCTCTCTTCATCAGCTGCTCCCCAATAAATTAAATTTTAAAAAAAGAATAGAAAAGCAGATCTCCAAGGTCATGACTCTGATGAGTGGCTGGCATATAATGTTGATAAGGATGGTCTGGGGTAGACGAAAGAAGAGAACACCTGAACTTGGCAGAAAGAATAACTGTGGGTGGGATTATTGATTTATTTTCAGTATTTAGCAGATATACTGGATATCTTTTATCTTTTAATTTTTATTTTATTTTTAACGTCTTTATTGGAGTATAATTGCTTTACAATGGTGTGTTAGTTTCTGCTTTATAACAAAGTGAATCAGCTATATATATACATATACATATATCCCCATATCTCCTCCCTCTTGCGTCTCCCTCCCACCCTCCCTATCCCACCCCTCTAGGTGGTCACAAAGCACCGAGCTGATCTCCCTGTGCTATGTGGCTGCTTCCCACTAGCTATTTATTTTACGTTTGGTAGTGTATATATGTCCATGCCACTCTCTCACTTCGTCCCAGCTTACCCTTCCCCCCTCCGTGTCCTCAAGTCCATTCTCTACGTCTGCGTCTTTATACCTGTCCTGACCCTAGGTTCTTCAGAACCTTTTTTTTTTTTTTTTTAGATTCCATATATATGTGTTAGCATACGGTATTTGTTTTCTCTTTCTGACTTACTTCACTCTGTATGACAGACTCTAGGTTCATCCACCTCACTACAAATAATTCAATTTCATTTCTTTTTATGGCTGAGTAATATTCCATTGTATATATGTTCCACATCTTCTTTATCCATTCATCTGTCGATGGACACTTAGGTTGCTTCCATGTCCTGGCTATTGTAAATAGAGCTGCAATGAACATTGTGGTACATGACTCTTTTTAAATTATGGTTTTCTCAGGGTATATGCCCAGTAGTGAGATTGCTGGGTCATTCGGTAGTTCTATTTTTAGTTTTTTAAGGAACCTCCATACTGTTCTCCATAGTGGCTGTATCAATTTATATTCCCACCAACAGTGCAAGAGGGTTCCCTTTTCTCCACACCCTCTCCAACATTTATTGTTTGTAGACTTTCTGATGATGGCCATTCTGACTGGTGTGAGGTGATACCTCATTGTAGTTTTGATCTGCATTTCTCTAATGATTAGTGATGTTGAGCATCCTTTCACGGGTTTGTTGGCAATCTGTATTTCTTCTTGTGAGAAATGTCTATTTAGGTCTTCTGCCCACTTTGGGATTGGGTTGTCTGCTTTTTCGATATTGACCTACATGAGCTGCTTGTAAATTTTGGAGATTAATCCTTTGTCAGTTGCTTCATTTGCAAATATTTTCTCCCATTCTGAGGGTTGTCTTTTCGTCTTGTTTATAGTTTCCTTTGCTGTGCAAAAGCTTTGAAGTTTCACTAGGTCCCATTTATTTATTTTTGTTTTTATTTCCCTTTCTCTAGGAAGTGGGTCAAAAGGATCTTGCTGTGATGTATGTCATAGAGTGTTCTGCCTATGTTTTCCTCTAAGAGTTTTTAATGTCTGGCCTTACATTTAGGTCTTTAATCCGTTTTGAGTTTATTTTTGTGTATGGTGTTAGGGAGTGTTCTAATGTCATTCTTTTACATGTAGCTGTCCAGTTTTCCCAGCACCACTTATTGAAGAGGCTGTCTTTTCTCCACTGTATATTCTTGCCTCCTTTATCAAAAATAAGGTGACCATATGTGCGTGGGTTTATCTCTAGGCTTTCTACCCTGTTCCATTGATCTATATTTCTGTTTATGTGCCCGTACCATACTGTCTCGATTACTGTAGCTTTTGTAGTATAGTCTGAAGTCTGGGAGCCTGATTCCTCCAGCTCTGTTTCTCTTTCTCAAGATTGCTTTGGCTATTCAGGGTCTTTTGTGTTTCCATACAAAGTGTGAAATTTTTTGTTCTAGTTCTGTGAAAAATGCCATTGGTAGTTTGATAGGGATTGCATTGAATGTGTAGATTGCTTTGGCTAGTATAGTCATTTTCACAATGTTGATTCTTCCAATCCAAGAACATGGTATATCTCTCCATCCGTTTGCATCATCTTTAATTTCTTTCATCAGTGTCTTATATTTCTATATACAGGTCTTTTGTCTCCTTAGGTAGGTTTATTCCTAGATATTTTATTCTTTTTGTTGCAGTGGTAAATGGGAGTGTTTCCTTAATTTCTCTTTCAGATTTTTCATCATTAGTGTATAGGAATGCAAGAGATTTCTGTACATTAATTTTGTATCCTACTACTTTACCAAATTCATTGATTAGCTCTAGTAGTTTTCTGGTAGCATCTTTAGGATTCCCTATGTATAGTATCATGTCATCGGCAAACAGTGACAGCTTTACTTCTTTTCCGATTTGTATTCCTATTTTTCTTTCTCTTCTCTGACTGCTGTGGCTAAAACTTCCAAAACAATGTTGATTAATAGTGATGAGAGTGGACAACCTTTTTTTTTTCCTGATCTTAGACAAAATGGTTTCAGTTTTTCACCATTGAGAACAATGTTGGCTGTGGGTTTGTCATCTATGGCCTTTATTATGTTGAGGTAAGTTCCCTCTATGCCTACTTTCTGGAGAGATTTTTCATAAATGGGTGTTGAATTTTGTAGAAAGCTTTTTCTGCATCTATTGAGATGATCATATGGTTTTTATTCTTCAATTTGTTAATATGGTGTATCACATTGATTGATTTGCGTATATTGAAGAATCCTTGCATTCCTGGGATAAACCCCACTTGATCATGGTGTATGATCCTTTTAATGTGTTGTTGGATTTTGTTTGCTAGTGTTTTGTTGAGGATTTTTGCATCTGTGTTCATCAGTGATATTGGCCTGTAATTTTCTTTCTTTGTGACATCTTTGTCTGCTTTTGGTATCAGGGTGATGGTGGCCTCGTAGAATGAGTTTGGGAGTTTTCCTCCCTCTGTTATATTTTGGAAGAGTTTGAGGAGGATAGGTGTTAGCTCTTCCCTAAATGTTTGATAGAATTCGCCTGTGAAGCCATCTGGTCCTGGGCTTTTGTCTGTTGCAAGATTTTTAATCACAGTTTCAATTTCATATTGGTCTATTTATATTTTCTATTTCTTCCTGGTTCAGTCTCAGAAGGCTGTGCTTTTCTAAGAATTTGTCCATTTCTTCCAGCTTGTCCATTTGATTGGCATATAGTTGCTTGTAGTAATCTCTCATGATCCTTTGTATTTCTGCAGTGTCAGTTGTTACTTCTCCTTTTTCATTTCTAATTCTATTGATGTGAGTCTTCTCCCCTTTTTTCTTGATGACTCTGGCTAATTAATGGTTTATCAATTTTGTTTATCTTCTCAAAGAACCACCTTTAGTTTTATTGATCTTTGCTATTTTTTTTCCTTCATTTCTTTTTCATTTATTTCTGATCTGATCTTTATGATTTCTTTTCTTCTGCTAACTTTGGGGGATTTTTGTTCTTCTTTCTCTAATTGCTTTAGGTGTAAGGTTAGGTTGTTTATTTGAGATGTCTCTTGTTTCTTGAGGTAGGATTGTATTGCTATATACTTCCCTCTTAGAACTGCTTTTGCTGCATCCCATAGGTTTTGGGTTGTCTTGTTTTCATTGTAATTTGTTTCTAGGTATTTTTTGATTTCCTTTTTGATTTCTTCAGTGATCTCTTGGTTATTTAGTAGTGTATTGTTTAGCCTCCATGTGTTTGTATTTTTAAAATTTATTTATTTATTTTTTCGGTACGCAGGCCTCTCACTGTTGTGGCCTCTCCTGTTGCGGAGCACAGGCTCCGGACACGCAGCCTCAGTGGCCATGGCTCACGGGCCCAGCAGCTCCATGGCATGTGGGTTCTTCCCAGACTGGAGCACGAACCCGTGTCCCCTGCATCGGCAGGCGGACTCTCAACCACTGCGCCACCAGGGAAGCCCGTGTTTGTATTTTTTACAGATTTTAATTGACATCTAGTCTCATAGTGTTGTGGTCAGAAAAGATACTTGGTACGATTGCAATTTTCTTAAATTTAGCAAGGCTTGATTTGTGACCCAAGATATGATCTATCCTGAAGAATGTTCCATGAGCACTTGAGGAGAAAGTGTATTCTGTTGTTTTTGGATGGAATGTCCTATAAGTATCAATTAAGTCCATCTTGTTTAATGTATCATTTAAAGCTTGTGTTTCCTTATTTATTTTTATTTTGCTTGCTAGAACTCTTTTAAATCTTCCCCACTTTTTGTTTAAAATCAAAGGATTGGTTGAGGCTGAGGCAATGACAGTTGTGAGAAAAAGTGGGAACTTTAGAGTTTGGTGCTTATGGGTTCTTATTCAGAAATCTCATAAAAATCCAGAGTAGACACAATATAAAGAGATGAGAGGCATCAACAAAGACCGCATCTGAAAAATGATGAGGAGATCAAAAGATAAGACACTGGACACCCTTCAAATGCTATTTCTCCTAGCATTTGAGTCTTTTAAAATCTCACTATCCTCAAGTAATCCTTAAGAAACACAATTTATTTTCCATTTAGTGACTGACAAAGGGCTATCAAATCTTCACGTAGGCAATGTGATGATTAATTTTATGTTAGATCATGAAATGTTAGACTGGGCTAATGGATGCCCAGGTAGCTGGTAAAACACTATTTCTGGGTGTGTCTGTGAGAATGTCTCCGAAAGAGATTAGCATTTGGTTGAGTAGATTGAGTAAAGATCTGCCCTCACCATTGTGGGTGGGCATCGTCCAATCCACTGAGGGTCCGAACAGGATAAAAAAGGCAAAGGAAGGGCAAAATCTCAGCTTTCTCTTTTTGAGCTTGAATGCCCGTCTTCTCCTGACCCCAGACATTAAAGCTCCTGCTTCTTGGGCCTTCACATTCCAGGACTTACAGCAGTGCCCACTCCTACCCTTCCATCCCACCCACACCCCCTTCCACTTTGCAGGCCTTTGGACTCAAACTGAATTATTCCACCAGCTTTCCTGGTTCTCCAGCGTGCAGAGGACAGATTGTGGGACTTCTCAGCCACCAAAACTGTGTGAGCCAATTCATATAATAAATATCTTCAGTATATCTATCATCTATCTATCTATCTAACCATCCATCTATCAATCCATCCATCCATCCTATTGGTTCTCTCTCTTTGGAGAACCCTAATACAGCCCATTTCTTCACATAAAAAGTATTCTGTTATAGGGAGAATATGAAGCAGACTGAAAAGTATAATCAGACTTCTCGTCCTCTTCTATTCCATTCCCTTCCCTTCCTTTCCCTTCTCTTCCTAAACAATTCAGTCCTAAAGCTATTAGGTGGGAAAAAGCAAGGCATGTGCCTGTGGTAGTAGGGGTGGAGTGTGGGGAGCCATGATGGCCCAGCATGGGGCACCAGAGTCGGAGCAGAGAGGAAAGGGTGCCCATCAGAGGGGCAGCCCTGTGCAAATGCAGAGTCCCAGTGGAGTATAGAGGCCATTCCATGGAGGTGGAGGTCTTAGGGTAAGGAGGTAGGGTTGCCAGATTTAGCCAAGGGAAAAAAAAGCCAATAAAACAAAACTTGACACCCTATTAAATTTGAATTTCAGATAAACAATGAATAATTTTTTAGTATAAATATGTCTCAAATCTTGCATGAATTGTTTGTAGTTTATCTGAAATTCAAATTTAACTGGACATCCTGTATTTTATCTGGCAACATTACGAGGAGGGCTTCCACACAGAGGGTGGCCTGCTGTTGGGTGTGGAGTTCCAGTGGGTGAGAAGGGCATCCATGAAGAAGGTGGGAAGTGGCTTGAGCTGGGGAGTCAGAGCTGGAGCAGAGAAAGAGGGCACTAGCACGGGAGATGGGGCAGCAGAGGAGGCGTGAGGTTCTTAGAAAATCAAGGTGTCTGCAGGGCGGTGCTAGCTCCAAAGGCTCTAGGGGAGAATCCTTCCAGCGTCAGATGGCTTGTGGCTGCAGAAGTCCAATCTCTGCCTCTGTCCTTGTATGGCCTTCCCCTCTTCTCCCTGTGTGTCTCTCTTCTCTGTGTGTGTTTTTCATAAAGACACCTGCCATTGGATTTAAGTTCCACCCAGATAATCCAAGATAATCCCACCTTAAGATCTTAATTACATCTGCAAAGACCCCTTTTTCAAGTAAGGTCACATTCATAGGTTCCAGGGGCTAGGATGTGGACATATAATTTTGGGGACCACCATTCAATCCACTTATAGTTATATATAGAAAATTGATCAAATAAGCAAATGTTTTAAAGATAATAGAAGCCTGGTTTTTCCTAGTGGAGAACAATATAAAAAGATATTGGATTGGAATTAGGTGTGTCAGTGTGAACTTATACTTTTTAATATATAACTAGAGAAATAATTCTAGATGGAAATGTCTGCCTGTGTGTATACCTGTATGCTGTCTACTGGCCAGCAACATCCCAATAGCAATGAATACATGTAGCACCCAGGTCTTGGCTTCTAAATACCATTTTCCACTAAAGGGAATCAATTTTCCTTCGAGAAGTGGCTGATTCCAGGGCCGGTGCAAGAAAAGTACAAGGCAATCCTAGAATATTTTGTTGTACCAGAAAACAAAGAGGTTTTCAAAAAATAAAGAAGACATGTCAAAAGGACACAAGCCAACTTGAACAGGCTCCCAGTTGCCAAATCGGGGACAAACTGAACGTGGACATAAATAATGATAACAATGGATTATAATCCATGAATAAAACATGAATCTATGAGTCCATACTGATCTAAATGAATGAGTGAGTAAATTAAAAGTTTGATGAGAAACAGAATATGTTCATAGTTCCAAAGTACCTCCCCACAAAGTATTTATTAATTACAAAGGGGAAAAGAATAATTTTACAGTGAAGAAGCCTGGCAGACACCACCTTGATCAAATGGTCAAAGTGAACATCATCAGTAATGGGACAAATGTAAATCACATACGACCTGGTAGACGGCAAAGAGTAAAACTCAGCATTAGTTCTGTTTTTCTTGCCAAATATTCATAATAAATTTCGGCTTAAACATGAGGAAATATAAATTAAACCCAAATTGATAAAATAAAAAAATAACAGGCCTGTACTCTTCCAGAGTGTCAAGACCATGAGATCAAGAAAAGACTGAACCAATGTTCCAATATATAGGAAAACTATACAGAGACATGACAACTGCATGTAATACCTGACTCTGAATTGGATGCTTTTGCTATAAAGGAATTATTGGAACAATTGGCCAAACTTGAATGGAGACTATAAATTATTAGACAGTAGTAGTGTATCGATGTTAAGTTCTGGATTCGGGTTGTTATTCTATGGTTAAGTGGGAGAGTGTTATTTGTAGGAAAGCACACAGAGAAATATTCAGGGGTGATGCGGCATTGATAACTTATTCTCAAATGACTAAAGAAAATAAAATTCTTTGAATTGTACTTTCAACCTTCCTGTAATTGTTTCAAAATTTAAACCTGTTATTTCAAAAGTTTAAAAAATGAACAAGTACAGTCAGAAAGGCCAAGAAGTGTGTTCATATATGTCCACTGTAGCATTAGCTATAATATCAGAAAACTAAAAACATTGAAAATGTGTAACAATTTGTACATGATGATCTCAAGTGTGTTTTAAAATATGGAAAAATGATTATAAAGAAATATATGAAAATGTCAAGGTTATGTATATCTATGTGGAAGAACGATGATTTTGTGTTTTTGCAGGGGCATGTATTATGTACAGAAGGAATGTTATGGTTCACTAGGACTAGATAGTAGAATTTAATTATAAAGTAAATAGAAGTGAGGAAAGGGATTAGATGAAATTGTATGAAGTAGATAGTAGAATTGAATCATACAGAGAAACTGCACATATATGTCTTTAATTTCTGCCAAGTCAACTGTGCACACTCAAATTGTATTTTTCCTACAACCTAGAGCTGAAATGCAAGCCCAACAACCTCATCTGTTGCCTAACAATAGAAACGGTGATGGACTCCAATGCTGTAGGAAGAACTGGCTGCACTGAATTCACTAAGAAATGGTAAAGACTAGACTAATCTTGATTATTGCTGTACTCTGGGCAATTCAACACCTTTTCCAGGATAATTTTCACTTGACATGCTGTGTAGGAGGTAACCTTTGGTTAAAAAGTGACTCTAGCTTTGACCTTAGGTTAAATTTTAACATTTACTTTAATTCCTTCTAGGGATCTTAACTACATAGTCTAAATTTTTTTAAAATTGAGATATAATTCACATAGCATAAAATTTTTGTTTTAATGATCCATTTTTAACATGGTGCAGGATATCCACAGTGAAAAAAGAATTTTCGTTTTAAATTATTCTACAGATTTGTTTAAAAGAAATGGAAATTCAAATTTTAACATTTGGAAAGAAAAGTGATTAGATCAAATCAATGGGAAAAACGTTTGACTGGCCCCTTCATTAAAAACAACCAAGGTGGGGACTCAACTGAGCCTGGACATCGTAGCCGAAGTATTGATAGAAGTAAACAAAGTTTATCTTTATTGACACTCTCGCAACACACACACACACACACACACACACACACACACACTTTCCTTTGTCCTTCTCTCTCTCTTTGGCACTTTTCCCCCCTCACTTCTTTTTGCCCTACCTCTGGACAAACTCCCTTTCCCCACTCAGGATCCACTACAGGGAGAAGTTGCAGTTTACTATGTGTGAGGCCATGGGCAATTTCACAACCTCTCCAAGCCTCACTTTCTTCCTGGTAAAATGGCTGTAAGAGTAGTTCCAGCTTTGTTACGATATTGTGAATTTTTTTTCTTTTTTTTTTTTTTTTTTTGCGGTACGCGGGCCTCTCACTGTTGTGGCCTCTCCCGTTGCGGAGCACAGGTTCCGGAAGCGCAGGCTCAGCGGCCATGGCTCACGGGCCCAGCCGCTCCGCGGCATGTGGGACACCGGGACCCCCCCTACCCCGACCCCGACCCCGACCCCGAGCCCGACCCCGACCCCCGCCCCGGAGCGGGGCGCGAACCCTTGTCCCCTGCATCGGCAGGCAGACTCCCAACCACTGCGCCACCAGGGAAGCCCCTGTGAATATTTTTTAAAGGATTAATATGAAGTGCTTTACATTAATTCTTTAACGTTACTTTTCTTTTGTATGACTTTCCTGTCATTGCTGTAACAAATTACCACACACAGTGGTCTGAAACAACACACTGTGATAGCTTACAGTTGTGAAGGTTAGGAGTCTAACATGGGTCTCACTGGGCTAAGATCAAGGTGTTGGCAGGACTGTATTCCCTCTGGAGGCTCCAGGGGAGAATCAATTTCCTTGCCTTTTCAGCTTCTGGAGGCTACCTGCCGTCCACGGCTCGTGGCCCCCTTCTTTCCATCCCTCCAAGCTCTGCTTCCGTGGTCACATCTTCTTTGACCCTCTTGCCTTCCTCTTATATCTAAGGACCCTTGTGATTCCATTGTGCCCACCCACATAATCCAGGATAAACTCCCCATCTCAAGTTCCATAACTCACATCTGCAAAGTCCCTTTTGCTGTGTAAGTTGACATATTTGGTCATGGATATCTCTGGGGTCAGCATGCATTATTCTGCCTACCACACTTTCCCTTTCCTCCCATATTTCTTAACTCCCAGGTATTCCCAACCTGGCCTAAACCTCACTTCCTTGCTTGAGTTCTCTCAGGTCTCCTACTCAGGCCTCCACACTTCCAGCTATAACTTTCTCCTTCTCTTCCAGTTCAAACCCTACCCATTCCACAAGTCCCAGTCAAATCATGAGTCCTTTGGTAAAGCCTTCCCAGGCCATCGGCTTATAAAGATAGCTTCCTAAATCCCATTGCATATAGTAGCTGCGCCTCTCATTTGGCAAACACTCTGCCTTCTGGTCGTACATTCATGGCACACAGGTGCTGCATATACATTGAATGAATACATGAATCTCCACAAGACCATAAGAAATTGACAGCCATGTCATTTTTTTAGCTTTATTGAGACATAATTAACATATAACATTGTGTTAGTTTGTGTACAATATGATTATATGATATACATATATATATATATTGCAAAATGATTACCATAATAAGGTTAATTACCACATCCATCGTCTAACATGATTACCATTTATTTGGTGTGCAAACATTTAAGATCTACTCTCTTAGCAATTTTCAAGTACACAATACAGTATTGCTAACTGGGACATTAGCTCCCCAGAACTTATTCACCTATAACTGGAAGTTTGTATCCTTTGACCAACATCTCCCCATTTCCCCCACCCCCCAGCCCCTGGCAATCACCAATCTAACTTTAAGAACTGTGTCTTAAGCTACTTTCCAATCCAACACTGAACAATGGTTGAGGCGAAATATATGGCAATGATGAAAAGATAAAGCATGTCCAGGAGCTCCAGGGAGGAAATGTTCCAGAGCCCCATCGGTTTCTTTAGTTTAGAGCAATACCAACTTACTTCCTACAAACACATCTAGGGCAAGGGGTCTTTACGTATTCTCTTTGGGCTGGTGTCAATGATAACTTTAGCAACATTTTTTCCTGGACTCTTTCTGCCCAGCTTCTCATGCTCTTGTGATTTGGTACCTGTGTGTATGGACAATAGAAGCTCTTCCAGAAACACAAACGGCACCTCTGAGGAGTGCTCCAGAGGCCACAATGGTCTACAGAGGGTAGGGTAGAAGTGAGAAGTGGGAAAACCCTCTCATTCTACCTCAGGATATTCTTCAGAATCTGTGGTCTGCCTTAGTTTGCACACCACTAGCGCATTATTTACTGCCTGACATTTTTCATTCTTTTAAGAGTTTTGGAGAGGGGGCTTCTGTTATTCTATCTTATGCCCAAAGATGGATATCACTATTCCATGTGTAATTCTGTCTTTTTAGTTTATGATGACCACTTTCTGTAAGTAAGTGTTTTTACTTTCTATTACTATTTTGAAAAAATATCTTTATCAGAACTTTCTTCATTGGCTAATAGCATTCACTGGGCAATTCTTCCCAGTCAAGGAAAAGGGATAAGAAAACTTCCTGGTTACTTTTGTACTTATGATTCTAACTACCAGCCTAAAGTTCACATCAAAATACACATCACACAATGCTATTTGTTGTCTCACATTTTTGACAGATGAGTTGAAATCTTTTTATACAATTCAGCACACTATTAATATATGAACACTTTGCTGGTTTTTGTGAAATAAATAGATGAACAATAAACAGTTCTGGCCATCCAAGGAAGATCAGACATGAACGTAAAAAGCTGCACATGAACTATTTCAGGCATTCCTTCTGACTCACCACTAGTGACAGAGAGGGCCTTAGACCAAGAAAAATTAAACCCCAGATTAAAAAAAAAAAGTCCTTTCAATTTACTGGGCAAACAGCCAAAACTGCAGACCTCTCAGGTTTCAGATAACATTACAAAGAATCTTTACTGATTAGAAATTTGCTCTCCCAGCAATATACTACTTTTTCTGACTTCATAGTTATTGTGCCATTTCTGTGACTGTGTTTTACAGCTGGGCACAGAGGTGGAGTTTTGCTTGTGTTCAATCGTAGAGGATGAATTTGTAACTTTCCCCCTTCCCTTTGGGGAAAAAAAATCAGGAAGGAACTTAAATACAAGGCTTTTCCTCCCATTTTACATTCAAACATGTCTTGCAGGAAATGAACAAATAGTGATTCTCAAATATAACATTGTACTTCTATGTGCTGTAGTACAAAAAGAGCTTTACAGGAATTTTGTGTTCCGGAAGTTGAGATTTTTTAAGGACAAAGGTGGGACTTGGATTTTTTTCACTTCCTGCAGAATATAAATGCCAAACTCCTTAGCCTAACATTCAAGATCTCCAAAATCTCATCCCAGCTCACCTCCAGTCTTATCTATGTCCATCCTTACTCCATGAACCCAGCAATGTCCTGTGAGCCATGCTGAAGGTTTTTATCTCCAAACCTTTTTTGCCCTCTAGACTGCCCTTCTATCTTTCCTTTTCTCCCAGTCCCACTGTCAAATTATCTATTTTTCAAGGTACATCTTCAAAGAAAAGGCATCTATAAAGCAACCTGTACATAATCTCCAAGTTGAAATTTCCCCCTCTCTTGGGTTTTCATAATTTCCTGTAATTAAGGGTTACAGCTTTTGTAATGAGGAATAAAAACTTAAAAACTACTTAACTAAAAACTATTAACAGCTTATCAAATAAAACTTGAACACAGTTTTTTGAAAAGGGCAAGGAACTCTTTCAGAATCAGTTACATTCATGCCTGTAAATGCGTTCACTAGTAAGAAAAAAGAGATAGAAATGCCAGCCAACATAGGAAGCAGCAACAAGATAGAGTTGTCCTATGGACCACGAATTACTATTTTTAAAAATAATGGAAAAGGGAGAGAAAGCAATTAAAAAACTAGAATTACCTTAAAAAAGGAATATGACATGAAAAGAAAAAACATTTTAATGGGAGATTTTAAAAATGATAAATTAATGCATGCATACTTCTGCAAAATTTCTTCAAATTAATATGTGGGTTTAATGCAAATACTAATAAAAATTCCAATGTGATTTTTTTTTTTTTTGCGGTACCCGGGCCTCTCACCGCTGCGGCCCCCCAGTCGCGGAGCACAGGCTCCGGACGCGCAGGCCCAGCGGCCACGGCTCACGGGCCCAGCCGCTCCGCGGCATATGGGATCCTCCTGGACCGCGGCACGAACCCGTGTGCCCTGCATCGGCAGGTGGACTCTCAACCACTGCGCCACCAGGGAAGCCCCTCCAATGTGATTTTTTTAATTAAAAAAAGGAAGTAGGGCTTCCCTGGTGGTGCAGTGGTTGGGAGTCTGCCTGCCGATGCCGGGGACGTGGGCTCCTGCCCCGGTCCGGGAGGATCCCGTGTGCCGCGGAGCAGCTGGGACCATGGGCCGTGGCCGCTGGGCCTGCGCGTCCGGAGCCTGTGCTCCGCGACTGGGGGGCCGCAGTGGTGAGGGGGCCGCAGTGGTGAGAGGCCCGCGTACTGCAAAAAAAAAAAAAAAAAAAAAAGGAAGTAAAGTTTATTGAGACATGAATTAAAACATATTTTGTAAAAAGAAAGAATAATGCAGTGGGATTAGGTCTGTCTGATATACTAAAACATATAAAAGCTGCAATAATTAAATCAGAATGCTATTGGAAGATGACTAGAGAGGTAAATTAATGGAACAGAAAAGATAGTTTAGAAATAAATCTTATATATAATACTTTAGGAAATGATAATGAGAAAAGAAGGGACTTTCCAATAAATGGTTTTGAGAAGATTTTAGCTCTTTAAGAAGTTCCTCGTTCCATACTTTATAATAAAATGTGTTCTAAGTAGAATTTTAAAACAAATGATTAAAATAAAAGAGTAAAATCTTCAGACAAAGTAGAATATTTATTCAATGTCTGGAGGAGAGAGTTCTTTGAGGTTTGAAGTATGAAGAGGAATCAAAAGAGGAATGAAGTAATATTTGATCACATAAGTCCCAAAGAAGTAAGCGACTCATGTCTGGTCAAGTGGTGAAGCAGCTTCAGGCTCTGATAAAACCCTCCCACCTTTAGTGCCCACACCCGTCCCAAACACAGTAATAATAAATAGGATATGAAAAGGGAAAATCAAAATGATATAATTGAGTTCAAAAAAGGAAACAAAAGCAAAAAATAAACAAATGGGACCTAATTAAACTCAAAATCTTTTTTGCACAGCAAAGAAAACTGTTGAAAAAATTAAAAAAGGCAATCTACTGAATGGGAGAAAGTATTTGCAAATGATATGACTGATAAGGAGTTAACAGCCAAAATATATAAACAGCTCATACAACTCAATATAAAAAAAACCAAATAACCCCATTTTAAAAAGGGCAGAAGACCTGACTAGACATTTTTCCAAAGAAGACATACAGATGGTCAACAGGCACATGAAAAGATGCTCAACATTGCTAATCATCAGAGAAATGTGAGTCAAAACCACAGTGAGATATCACCTCACACCTGTCAGAAAGTCTATCATCAAAAAGACCACAAATAAATTTTGGCGAGGATCTGAAGAAAAGGGAACTCCTGTACACTGTTGGTGGGAATGTAAATTAGTACAGCCACTGTGGAAAAGAGTATGGAGGTTCCTCAAAAAACTAAAAATAGAACTACCATTTGACCCAGCAATTCCACTCCTGGGTATACATCTGAAAAAAACAAAAGCACTAATTTGAAAAGATACAGGCACCCCAGTGTTCATAGCAACATTATTTATAATAGCTAAGACATGGAAGCAACCTAAGGTCCACCAACAGGTGAATGAATAATGAAGGTGTGGTATATATAAACAATGGAATACTACTCAGCCATAAAGAAGAATGAAATTTTGCCTCTTGCAATAACATGGATGGGCCTGGAGGGTATTAAGCTTAGTGAAATAAGTCACACAAAGAAAGACAAATATTTTATGTTATCACTGATATGTGGAATCTAAAAATAAAACAAACATATAGAGCAAAACAGAAAAAGACTCCCAGTTATAAAGAACAAACTAGTGGTTACTAGTGGGGAGAGGGGAAGGGTTTGTAGCAAGACAGACATAGGGGATTAAGGAGTACAATTATTATGTATAAAATAAATGAGGTACAAAGATATAGAGTACAGCACAAGGAATATAGCCAGTATTATATAAAAACTTTAAATGGAGTATAATCTATAAAAGTTTCGAATCACTATGTTGTACACCTGAAACTAATATAATGTAACTATACCTCAATAAACAAATTTAAAAAACATAAATATAAATACCACCATGGAACTGAAACAAACAAAAAATGCCACAGTGAAGAGAGCAGAATTGCAGCTGTATACCTACCGGTCTTCCATTCCTATGTCCAAGGCTTCAGCTCCCTTAGGTACAGCTTCATACAGGGAACACTGAGGACAAGCATTAGGCCTGGGGCTCTCTCTAGTTATAGGAAACTGATAGAAAAAGTTGGCTCACCCATTGCTGAGAGGTATGGGTTCACAGAAAAGTGCAGATGTTGGGAAGCAGGAATTCAAAGACACAACATGAGGCAGTGAAGAAATCTGTGATGTCTACAATGCCTCCCATCCAAGTGCTAACCAGACCCGACCCTGCTTAGCGTCCGAGATCAGACGAGATCAGGCGTGTTCAGGGTGGTATGGCCATAGACTGATACCCGCAATATCAAAGTAAGTCAGGAATACCAAAATACTACTACGTACCCAGTTCTAAACTGGGGACTCCAGTGGGTGCTATGTGCCAAAAACATACGTTGTTGGGAAGGGGTGAACATGGAGGGAAAGGCAAAGAGAAGAAATAATCAAAAGACTAAAAAACTTTCTACTAAAAATGAGCCTTCTGCAAAATAGAATTCCAAAACCACATTAAAATATCTAACAACAACAACAAAAAAGAGTTTGAACCCCACCTCTCCAGTTGGAACATGAATTCACTTCAGATAAGATTAATTTTCTGGAACTGTTTGATAAGGAACTGGAAAGTAAATGTTCTGATGACGCTCAAAGAAATCAATGAAGATAACCCTTCCATTAAAAAAGAACAAAACAAATGAAGCCAGAAAATCAACAGTGAAACAAAAAACAGGTGGATCTGAAAAAGAAACAAATATAAATAAAAAATAGACATTAAAATTTAAAAATCAATAGACAGAATGAACTTTAGGCTGGAAATATTTGAAGAGAGGCGTACTGAACTGGAGGGAGAAATTCCCCCAGTTCATGGTCAAAGGAAAGAAAAATATGGGTAAATAACTAAAGGCTACTAAGGTTAGATGGTGAGGATCCCAAAAGAAGAAAATGAAGAGAAAAAGTTGAATCCTCCTATCAAATGTGTTCTACATACCAAAAGGATACAAAGTCAAATCATTACAGGGTGAGTGCAAAACATCAAGAATCAAAAGAAAATCTTAAGAGCTATCATAGATAAAAGACAGATTATGTGCAGCTAAGCAAGTCTTCCCATCAGAAATATTAGATGCTACAAAGAAGCCAGTGAAGTAATGTCTTCAGAATGCTGAGGGAAAAATAGATATCTACACTGCGAAACTTTTGCAATGTAGACGCAAAATGAATCCATTTTCAAATAGCAAAGCATAAGACCAAGAGTTTAGCCACCTACAGACCGTGGCTGATACTCACCCACTGTGACACTGGTGGTGTAAGCACAGTGGAGCTCCATTACACAACAGTGTGAATACACTTAACACTGCTTCACTGTGTACTGTAAAACGATTAGAATGGTAACTTTTATGTTATATGTTTCTTACCACAATGGAAAAATAATATCACGCTCAGGCTCCCAGCAATGCCACATTAATTTCTCTGTAGGGGCAGCAAAATGCATGGAGCACAGGCAGAAGGTATTTTCTTAAACTTCCCAGTTGGTTTTTATTTTTATTTTACTTTAATTTTTTCCCCAGATGATTTCTAATGTGCAGCCAAGGTGAAAACCACTGACTTATGCCTAAAAGAAAACCATATGAAATTTGAAAGAAAAAAAAAAGAAAAGAGGATGGGAAAGAGTGTTTGGAAAGAGAGGTATAAGGCAAATACAAAAACAGAGGTAATACTGTCCCCAAAAACCAGTGTAGTTGTTATTCTATTAGACAAAATATAATGTAAAGCAAAAAACTTAGATAACAAGAGATGCTACATAATAATCAAGGGAAGAATCATATACGATCATGAATTCGTATGTACCCAACACCACAGTTACAAAATATATGAGGCAAAAACTGACAGAATGACAAGGAGATACTTACAAATTCAAAAACATGGTGAGAAATTTTTAACACCTTTATTAGAAACTATTAGATCAAGAAGACAAAAAAACTCTAAGAAAGATATAGAATATTTAGAAAGTAAAACTAAGTAGTTTGGAGGCTTCCCTGGTGGTCCAGTGGTTAAGAATCCGCCTTCCAATGCAGGAGACGCGGGTTTGATCCCTGGTCGGGGAACTAAGATCCCACGAGCCGCGGAGCAGCTAAGTCTGAGCGCTCCAGAGCCTGCTCACCACAACTAGAGAGCCTGTGTGCCGCAAGTAGAGAGAAGCCTGCGCACCGCAAGGAAAGATCCCGCATGCTGCAACTAAGACCGGATACAGCCAAATAAATACATAAATAAATATTAAAAAACAAACAAACAAAACCCCCAAAACTAACTAGTTTGATCTAATAGAGATATAGAGAATCCTGCAAGTTGTAACAATGTTTTTTCTTTTCACAAACACATAAAACAATTATAAAAACTGATACCATACGAGGTCACAAAGTAAGTCTCACCAAATTTCAAGCAATCAGTATCATTCAGATTATATATATTTTTGTAATTTGTAACTTTTTCTTCTTGAAAAATTTTTGAAATTATGGCAAAACATTATTTGATAAAGCTGGATGTAGGTTCATGAGTGTTTGCTATATTATTCTCTAAATGTTTCTTTATGTTTGCAATATACTAATAATATTTTTTGGAATTTGAACCACCTGAAAAAATATATTTCCAACAAAGATAACAGCCAATTAATGTCACTTTATATAAAAAGCCCAGAATGAAAGATAAGAAAAACACTAAAATGTTAATATGTAAGTACACAAAAGACATTGAATGACATCCAACATAAAGAAAAAACAAGTACTTTACAAATGGAAGAACATTCATTCCGAGTAGAGTCAAAATTGTGAAATACCATGCTTACCAATTTAAGATTTAAAAACCTGATTGTACCCATGGTTGGTAAGGAGGTAACAACACATTCCTTCCCCTACATTTGGGGTGGCAGTCTAAATTGTTTAAAACATTTTGGAAATCAATTTAATAATATCCATCAGGGCTTCCCTGGTGGCGCAGTGGTTGAGGGTCCGCCTGCCGATGCAGGAGACACGGGTTCGTGCCCCGGTCCGGGAAGGTCCCACATGCCGCGGAGCGGCTGGGCCCGTGAGCCATGGCCGCTGAGCCTGCGCGTCCGGAGCCTGTGCTCCGCAACGGGAGAGGCCACAACAGTGAGAGGCCCGCGTACCGCAAAAAATAATAATAATAATAATATCCATCAAAAATCACAAAATTTTCCATGTTTTTTGACTCAGTAATTCCATTTCTAAGGATCTAGCATATGGATATGATCCTGAGTATATGAAAAACTTTATGTACAATGATGTTCATAGCATGTTATTTATTTTATAAAAAAAGATTCAAAACAAATTAAATGTACAGTTATTAAGAAAATAATTCCCCAAATTATGATATATTCTCTTGAAAAATCTTGTAGCCATTACAAAGGATAGGTAACAGGGGAAAATGCTTGCCAGAGCATGTCAAGTGAAAAGACCAAAATTCAAAATTATTCACTATGATTGCTAGAATTTGTAAGAAAAAAGCTTTGCAGGAACTACATCAAAATGTTAAACCTGATTATTTTTTCGATGGTGAGACCATAGGTGATTTTTCTTTCTATTATTATTATTCTTATTCTCTAATTTTTCTTTGTGTTTCTATTACTTTAATAATAACCTTTACACAAACTGCTTTAATGTTCCTGCATCTTCCCTAGGTGATGACGGATTGGCAGATTGTTAAATATGTTATAAACTGGTCTCTCTCCCTTTTGGACCAGGGAGGCACCCAGTAGAACCCCAAAGAAAACACAGGTTCCTTCTTTTGTCCCACGGTGTTCTCATGTCAGTAGACTAGGTTGAGGTCTTGGCTTGGAGGGAAAGTCAGCTCCAAGGTGACAGCCAGGCTCACTTCTGAACTGGGAGGGGAGAGGGGAGAGGGGAGACAGAACACACTCACATGGAAGACAGAGCATCTTTGAAGTCATATTGTGCCATTGTAGATGAGGGTAACTACAGCCCCCCTCGGGATGAAATGTGAAAGTTGAATAGCTCCAATAATTTAGGACAAAGCAGCAAGTCAAAGGACCCTAGAAGGATTTTAGTTACGGGAAGAGTACAGAATCCCTTAAAACAGACTCCCTGTCTAAAAAGACGGCAATCCTAGTTCTGCAGGGGTAATAAACCCAACAACAAAAAAAAAAACTGATGGAGACCACACAGAAAAGTAAGATTGCAAAGGAGAGCTAAGTAATTTAAATCAGAACTTGCCGTAGAAAGAATTTTTTTTTAAGATAATATTTAAAAACATTTTGGCCTATCCTCATTTTACAAACACATTCATAGGGTCAGGATGGCTGGAAATGCTGGGTGTTGGTTGGGTATGTGTTTCTCCACAGGACCTTTCCACGTGGCTAGCTTTGGCTTCCTTACAGCATGGTGGCCTCAGGGTAGTTGACTTAAATTGTGTCTCAGGGCTCCAAGAGACAAGAAGTGGAAGAGGCCAGTCTATGAAGAGCTGTGCACTGAAACTGGCACAGTCACCCTCCTTTATTCTATTGATCAAGGCAGTTGCAGGACCTACCCAGACTGAAAGGAAGGGTCATAGACTCCACTTCTTTTTTAAATTAATTAATGAATTTAAAATTGAAGTATAGTTGATTTACAACATTGTGTTAGTTTCAGATGTACAGCAAGGTGATTCGGTACATTCTTTTTCAAGTTCACACATATATTCTTTTTCAGGTTCTTTTCCCATTTAGGTTATTACAAAATATTGAGTATAGTTCCCTGTGCTGTACAGTAGGTTCTTGTTGTTTATCTATTTTGTCTATAGTAGTGTGTATGTGTTACTCCCAAATTCCTAATTTGAAGGGAGGCGTGACCAAGAATGGGTAGCCATCTTTAATCTGCCAAAGGATGGCCAACCAAATGGATAATCTCCAGTATCCCAGTCGGGCTACCACTGGGATGAATCCACTGGGATGAATCACTGGCAATTTTTGTCCTTGTTCTGCCTGAGTTCTGTCTCCATGAGAGTGTGACTGTCTAGGCCAAGGGGACATGCAAGAGGGGAGTCGTAGTTCCCCAAAAGAAAATATGTAGTCCTTACTACAAAAAAAGATGACTGGGCGCTACACAGGTGAAAACAATGTCCGCTTCAGACATTTATTGTTTGTTTTAAACCTATTTTTGTCCAGCGTGAGAATCTTCACACAAACCCATGCCCCTCCCTCCCTTTCACACCCAAACTTATTGTCTGTGTCTCTCCTTTTATTCAGATAACAAATGTTTGCCTGCAGCAATGCTAGGCAGGCCTAGGCTAGGCTCTGCGCTGGGGATCAAAGAAGAATCAGCCCCGGAGCTTGCCCACCAGTTGTTCTCTCTGGAGTAGGGGGATAATTGAGGAACAACAGTAACATCAGAGACAAAAGAGGAGATGCCATAAGAGGCACAGATAAAGTGCTCTGGAAGTTTAGAGGAGAGGGAGATAACATCCAGCTGCGCCCTTAATCACATACTGCCTCACGTCTCTTGTACTGTTGTCTTGTCTGGTTATTAACTCCTACACTGTTGAACAACAGCAAACCAGTCACACTGAATAATTCACGGGGCTGCTCCTTCCTCTGCATCCAGATCATGAGCTCCTCCGAGGCAGGGCTGGAGAACTCTGACAGGCATGTTGCAGGGGCTAATATGGCGGCTCCAACAGAAGAGAACATCAATGAGATGCTATCTGAATAAAGTCTACATACATGCTCAGAAACTTAGGCCTTTATTAGCTTACTAATATTTCTTCAATGCACTGAACTGGAGACTAAAAGATTGCTTTTCTCCATGGCCACCTGTTTTTTTCCCCCCTGGTGGGAGGAAATATCTTTCTACTGGGACCTCCTGCTTCCAATGACTGACATCTCAGTTGGGTGTGTTCTTCCACCTCAGCTATGGAAAGATGTCAAATAAAGGTGACTGAATGTTATAGTGATGGCTCTGCAAAGACCTGTTACACATAGTAATCTCAGATTTCTTCGTGGAAAGTTCTTTTGTGTGTATCCCACTAGTGTATCGCCTTTTGGCATCAATTCCAAGTCTTTCTGAAAAACATACTATGTCTTCTTTTTTGTTTCTTATTTTTAAATGGCAGATGGTTAGGAAATATCTTCTCACTCTTATAATTATTTTCCTCAGTTTTTCTCCATTCAACAGCAATTACCCTCATGTATAATCTTTCTAAGTAGTTATTTTCTAGCTCCTGAAGAGAATAATCCCAGTGAAGTCATTCATCTTATGTACTTCATGGTTTTTCTCAGCAGGAAACTTCTATTGAATATAATTTGTACCACAGTAACTAACATAGACACTTAAACATGCTTGGTAGTTAATTTGTTTTTAAGTGGACCAAGTTTTCAGATGAAACATTCAGCTGTTACACAAAGGGTGTTTTTCCTGGATTCTCTCCAAAAGTACCTTCAAAGAAAATTAGATATGTGACTACTGCACTTCAAATATTTTCCAGGGGAGAGGTGGAGTGAAAAAAATTGTTTCCTCTGGCTTAGATTACCTCACATTTACACTGTGCTAAGCACTTTACAAAACATGCAAATCGTCTGCTTTATGGAAAAGTAAAACCCCTTCTGGATTTATTTCTTGATGCTAGCAATATTGAAAAATAATTTAACTTACATTATACAGAAAAGTCTTTAGATAGATTTAACAATTAAACATATAAATCAAGTCATACCAAAGTAGCAGAAAACAGAAACGAACAGTTATGATATCTTTAGAGGAATTATAACTTATCCAAGCTTGGAAATGGCAAATGAAATATCAAAGGACAAACACAAGAGATTTGATGATTTGTAACTTGTAATATTAAAGATGATTTTAACAAGCAGCATTATTTTACCAAAGGTCGTTCATGATTAATTTAGAAGAAATTATTCTTGGCCTTTGGCATTCAATGATGTCCACAAGTAATCCCAAAAGCCAGTGATATGGAGAACTATGTTACTTTGAGTCAAAATTTGAATTATGCCAAGAGCGTGGTATGCCTGACAGAGTCCCTTACTTGAAAGTACCCTATTTGACCCCCAGCACCTGAACTGCAAGGTGACCTTGTCCTTCTCACCCGCTTGTTGTGTGTGACACACTTCTCTCCAGAAGTCACATGTATTTGCACAAAGGACCCATTGCATTCACTGAAACGGGTTTTCTCAAATGTGGAGATTCAAAAAGGTTTCACCTAGGATACATTTCTGGAGAATGATATCATTGCTGGGAAATTCCATAGAATGGAGATAACAGAAAGATCAATGGAAAGTTGCTGAATTTCTAGAGATTACTGCCTGAATCAGGACTCTCTCTAATTGGCTTTAGGAAAATTGCAACTTTGAATACGAATGACAGTATTCAAGTGAATCAATTAATGTTACTGTTAAAAAAAAAGAAAGGAAAAAGAAGAAAAAAAAAAGACACACACACTAAGGACCCTTGTCCCAGTCATACAGAACAACAATCACAAGAAGTTAATGTGATTTCTGACAGGGAGCCCTCTTGAATCAAATGATCTCTCCAGGCAATATTAACAACACACCCAGCTGGACAATACCCAGAATTGCCCAGGTGAGCAGTGTTGAAGGTTACACACCTCAGGAACGACAATAGCGGTTCCCAGCCACACCTGCATTCCTGCGTGCTGTCACATCTCCTTCCTGTTTCTCTCTGAGCTGGTCACACTATCATTAACCCCTATCTGGAACATGGCAGGCCCTCAGCTGGTCTCTCCAGGCTCCAGCCCATTCCATGACCAATGCATCAAACACATTCCCAAGAGGTTGCTATGACAAATGCAAGAGTGGCTTGTCCCTCCCAGCTTTAAAATGCTTCAGGGAATGGCCCATTGCGTTCAAGAGACTTCCCAATTCTTTCTTTTCTTTTTTTTTTTTATTGTGGTTTAAAAGTGGCAAATCGTAGTTATTGTTTGCCTTGGATGTGTCAATAAGTCATTTGAAATTAGTCAGGAAGAGTTTTATGAATTTTCAAATGCAGCTTTTAATCACATGTCTGAACTCACATTTACCAGTCTTTTGGGAAAATTTCCAGGTTTTTTTTTTATTACACCACACTTCGTGTGATATTCCTTTATAATAAAGTTTTATTAATTAAATAAAAATAACACAAAATTTACAACTGGAGTGTTAATTAACTATAAGCACATTGTTGTGCAATGGATCTCTTGAAGTTTTTCATCTTGCAGAACTGAAACCCTATACCCATTGAACAACTCCCCATTTCCCCTGCCCCCAGTCCTTGATAATCACTCTTCTACTTTGTGTCTATGAGTTAGCAACTTTAGATACCTCATGTAAGTGGAATCACGCAGCATCTGTCCTCTTGTGACGGCTTATTTCACTTAGCATAATGTCCTCAAGGTTCATCCATGCTGTAGCAGGTGACAGGACTTCCTTTTTAAGACTGAATAATATTCCACTGCATGTATATATCACCACATTTTGTTCATCCATTCATCCATTGATGGGCATTTGGGTTGCTGCCATCTCTTGGCTATTGTGAATAATGCTGCTTTGAGCAAAAGTGTACAAATACCTCTTCGAGATCCTGCTTTCTATTCTTTTGGATAAATACCAAGAAGTGGGATTACTGGATCACATGATGATTCTATTTTTGAGAAACTTCCATACTGTCTTCCATAGTGGCTATACTATTTCACATTCCCAACAGTGCACAAGGGTTCTAATTTTTCCACATCTTCGCTGATACTTATTGCATTAGTCCCCCCACCCCTTATCTGTGGTTTCACTTTCTGTGGTTTCAGTTAGCTGTGGTCCAAAAATATTACATGGAAAAATTCTAGAAATAAACAATTCATAAGTTTTAGATTGCGGGCCATTCTGAGGAGCGTGATGAAATCTCGAGCCATCACACTCCAACCCACACAGGATGTGTATCCTCCCTTTGTCCAGCGAATCCACCCCTTCGTCATTTAGCAGCCGTCTTGGTTATCAGCTCATCTGTCATGATATCTCAGTGTCTGTGCTCAAGTAACCTTTATTTTACTTAATAATGGCCCCAAAGTGTAAGAGTAGTGATGCTGGCAGAGACTATTGTATTATTATTATTATTTTACAGTGGCCATCCCCTGGTGATTAGTGAAATTGAGCATCTTTTCATGTTTGTTGGCCATTTGTACATCTTTTTTGGAGAAATGTCAAGTCCTTTGTTTTTAATCTGTTTCTTTTGTTTGTTTTGTTTTTCTGTTGTCAAGTTGCTGTTCCTAATTCTTAAGCGTGGTCTACACCCTTCCTGACCTGGTCATAAGCCTCATTTCCGTCCTCTCCTTACCTCACACACTTCTCATTGGCAAGCTTGGTTCCTAGAAGTTCTTTACTGGAGGAGCCAGGCTATTGATATCTCCACGTTTAGTTCCTGATGGGGTGCCCCCCTCTCTACCCCAAACACATTTTGACCGCTGGAGCAAAATCTACTTCTGTCAGAAAGAAAAATTACCTAGGGGGAATTACCTTTGAGAAGTCTTCTCTCACCATGTCCTGTAGCCCACCTACTGGATCCCTTCCAAATTTTTATTGGTGGATCTAATAAAACATTTCCACTACTAAACAGACACTAAAAGCAGTGAATACTCTTCACAGCAAAGGCTTTTTGTTGATGTCTGTTGTATTTTCTCTTTGCACTTCCCATGGAGTGACTAAACCTATCATACTTGATAAGGTCAGCAGTAATTATACACAGGAATTTTATCTGAGGCATTCTGGAATATATCCAGAAATGGAAACCAATCTAGTTAACAGGTGAGCATACTTTTTTTTTTTTTTTTTTGCGGTACGCGGGCCTCTCACTGCTGTGGCCTCTCCCGTTGCGGAGCACAGGCTCTGGATGCGCAAGCTCAGCAGCCATGGCTCACGGGCCCAGCCGCTCCGCGGCATGTGGGATCTTCCCGGACCGGGGCACGAACCCGCGTCCCCTGCATCGGCAGGCGGACTCTCAACCACTGCGCCACCAGGGAAGCCCATGAGCATACTTTTTAAAATGTCATTGATACGGACCATTGTGACAGAATAATAGTCCACATAGCATTTCCAAAAAATGTCTCTGCAATGTAAATTCTGTCAACGAATTTTTGAAATTCTTTCCTGCCACAAAGATAGATTTTGTTATCATGGTCTATCACGGAATGTATAAGACCAATTAGAAGGCGGCTTGAATTTTGGTGCCATGTTGAAACCCTAGGTGCTGCTCAGGCTGAAGTGGAGCTCAGAGGCCTCAGGCAAAGCCTGCTAGAAACCAGCCCGCTTCTGGTGTCACCATCAGTCTACCCTGTGTTCAGGGCTGATCATGTGGGCTGGCGATTTTTTTATTATTTTCTGCTCCCAGATGAGATGATAAGCTCCTTTAAGGTCAGCACCAATCTTACTTAATATTCAAGCTCTGGTGCCAAGCATGGAGACTGCCACAGAATCTATAATGTTACCTTTTTTCTGAAGAAAGGGAGGGGAGGAGGAAGAAAGACTGGTGGGCAGGTGAGCAAGCAGGAGCAAAGGGAAACACAGGGCCAGGCTTTGCCTCTGTGCCCTGTGCTGCCCAGTTTTCCTCGCCCAGGACTAGAGAACCCCGAAGACCTGGTCACCCGGGCTGTGCACTCAGGTCCCACCCGCACCCCCGTCTCAACTTCCCCAAGCTGAAATGGCTTAGTCCTCACAAAGGTCACCCTCCACTTCCAGCTGCAGGGTTCAAAGTGGGAGTTTAGATCCAGGGACTGCACACGGCAGTCCCGTGCCATCTGGCAAATATACTGATCAGGTCTCGGATTATTGAGAAAACTATCATTTAGGAAGCACCTACTCCATGCTAGCCAACATGCGAAGGCCTTCAGATTTGTTACCACATTTCACACATTTCAACCCCTTTTCAACCCTTTGGGGACTTTGTTATTATCCCCACTTTTCAAGTGAGGAAAATGAGACCCAACCAGGATTGTAATCAAGTTTCTTTAATGCTAAGGCTGTGCTCTGATTATTATGACACCCAAGGTCGGAGTCCTTTCAGATTTACAATAGACGCGGTCCATTGCTTTCATATTAGGTATTGGGGCTGTATACTTCATAGACTGAGTCTTTTAGGCCCTGCAGATATCTTAGAAAACACTGAGTCTAATCTCCTTAATTTACAAATGAGGAAGCTGACAACTTGACGTGATTTATAAACCATACAGTGAATAGAGTGATATAATCACTCTCTGTAAAGGTTTTTTTCTATTTGATTTTTAAGTATTTTTTTCTGAATATGAAAGCAATACAAGCTCAGAAAATTAATAAAATTAATTAAAAATAATCCATGATTCATATTCCAACAATCCTAACAGATTAATAAACATGGTTTTAGACTTAGTTCATTTGTATCTCACTTTAGGCCTTAGAAAACAGATGTATTTATTTGGCGAATGGTTATATATTTGTACATATATGCACACATACATATAGCATTAGTTGATATTATATTCTTTATAAAATATGGTATTCTCACTGAATATTATGAATAGCTTCTGATTTTATTAAAATTCTTTATAAATATTCTTAAATGATGGAAAGGATTTTTTACCATAATCATAAAAATAATATTTCTGGGGCTTCCCTGGTGGCGCAGTGGTTGAGAGGCTGCCTGCCGATGCAGGGAACACGGGTTCGTGCCCCGGTCCGGGAGGATCCCACATGCTGCGGAGCGGCTGGGTCCATGGGCCATGGCCGCTGGGCCTGCGCGTCCGGAGCCTGTGCTCTGCAACGGGAGAGGCCACAACAGTGAGAGGCCCGCGTACCGCAAAATAAATGAATAAATAAATAATAATAATAATAATATTTTTTCACTGGGGAGACATTTAAAAAATATATATAATTCCAAAGTAAAACTACCTATTATCCTATCACCAAGAGATAACCACCATTAACACTTTGGGTTTTCTGGGTTTTGTTTTATTTGAGGGGAGAGTGTCTTTTTGCTGTTTATGAATGTGTATATAATAGAGACAAATGGAACAGACATTTTCAGCCCTTGATACATTTGTGCCAAATTACTTTCCAGAAAGTTTGTTCTTATTTAAATTAACAGCATCAGTGAATGAAAATGTTCATCTCACAGTATCCTCACCAACTTCTAATATTATCTTTTAAATTTTGTGGCTAATTTTATAGTGGGGGAAAATGGTTATGAATGTGAATTTTAAAAATATTGATGGTTGTGAAAACAATTGCTTATAACTGTCTCATTTTATGAAGCAAAAAAGATTAAGTACATAATATTAAGAGCTCTATACAACTAAACTCTAGTTTATATCTTACTTATTTAGACTATTTTAAACCAAGATAACGGTGGCTTAAAACCTGTTTGCAAAACTGCATTATATTAAATGGAATTGAAAGAACCAGAAAGTATCTGGTAAGGCAGGTCAAACAGCCTCAAATAAGACTTCCGTGGGAGAGACGAAGGCAGCATCTCTCTGTAACCTATTTGTTAATTCGTCTCTTTCCTTCCTACCCTATTTCAAAGAGGGAAGACAACAAATACACTGATGTATGCAGCACAATGCAGACAGTCAGATCCTACCTGCAATCAGAATTTTTAAAATGTTCAACTTGGGTATATTTTGAAGCCACTGTTGATTTGGAGGGCTGTACATCAGAGTCACAATTCACGCAACGCTAGAGTCAGAAACCTAAACACTTTCAGAAAAGGTTTAATTTCTAGTCCAGTTACTACTTTCCTAAGGCTCCCCAATGCTGTTGTATGTGCCCCTCGCGTCTCTTTGCACCTGAATTTTTAAAAACAAACATTTATGCCCATTAAATGTTCAGTATAAATTACACACCACTGTTGACCTTAATATTGTAACTGAGCCATTGGTGGGAGGGGAGGGGCAGTCACATTTTTGGAACGTGCAGTGTTTGGTGTCGGCATTCAGCGTTCACAGCCCTGGGAAGGTCCTCTGCCACACCTGAGGGGAGGCACGGCCAGTGTGTGCTATCAGTGTGTAAGGCTACCCCTGGCATCTCTAGATAACTATGTAAGATAAGCCTGGGAGAAGGAGTAAGAGTGAAGTGGAAATGTTTGGATTGTATTTCGTAAACACCAAGACACGTGGAAACAAATGCAAAATGTTGGAATCTATTACAGCCTGTGAATGCAATACAATGCTGTCATTAGTGTTACCATCTGAAAAAAACGAAATCCCTTCATACTGAATGTATTGTCTGTACTGTGACTGTTATTCATCAGGGATTAATGCTACCATTGTTCTGGAGCCCTTGTGTTAAAAATGCATGATAATCATGATAATGGAAGCACAGAATTCAAACTCTTTCTCCCAACATTCAAGGCCTGACGTAACGTTGACCTAACCAACATTTTAAGCTTATCTCTCTCCTTTGCTAAGCTTTGTTCCAGGAAAACTAGTTACTCAACATTCTCTCCCCACCTCCATGCTTTGTTAGTGTCAGTCGCTCCACCTAGAATGCCCCTCTTACCAACGCTATCTGGCAGTTCTGTCAATCAAGAATCATCTTCTCAAACGTCACCTCCACGATATTTCCCTTGTCGACCTTTTTCTCTACTCCGAGGAAGGTTCTTTGAAGGTAGAAGAAGCTACATCTTACACAATCTGAATGACGGAGACCTTTAACTTGTTCCCTTCCTTCTTGAGTGTAAACTTGTTGCAGGAAAGTGGCTACCCAACCAGGGACTACAGTGGTCAGTATTGTACAGCCAGGGGTGCCTGAATGACTTGTTCTTACTGCTTGAATGTAAGTGGAAGTGACAGGTGTCACTTCTGGGCTGGGAGTTTTAAGTGTGCCTGCGTGAAAAGATGCTTAACGTCGCTAACTATCAGAGAAATGCAAATCAAAGCTACAGTGAGGTACCACCTCACACTGGTCAGAATGGCCATCATCAAAAAAGTCTACAGATGACAAATGCTGGAGAGGGCGTGGGGAAAAGCGAATCTCCCTACACTGTTGGTGGGAATGTAAGTTGGGGCAGCCACTATGGAAAACAGTATGGAGGTTCCTCAGAAAACTAAAATTAGAGGTATAATTCAAAAAGATGCATGCACCCTTATGTTCACAGCAGCACTATTCACAACAGTCAAGACAAGGAAACAACCTAAACATCCATCGACAGATGAATGGATAAAGAAGATGTGGTACATATATATATACACACAATGGAATAGCCATAAAAAGAACAAAATAATGCCATTTGCAGCAACATGCATGCAACTAGAGATTATCATACTAAGTGAAGTAAGTCAGAAAGAGAAAGACAAATACTATATGATATCACTTATATGTGGAATCTAAAATATGACACAAATGAACCTATCTATGAAACAGAAACAGAATCACGGACACAGAGAACAGACTGCTGGTTGCCAAGGGGGAGGGGTTGGGGGAGGGATGGAGTGGGAGGTTGGGGTTAAGAGGTGTAAGCTTTTACATATATACAATGGATAACAACAAGGTCCTACTGTATAGCACAGAGAACTGTATTCAGTATCCTACGATAAACCATAATGGAAAAGAATTTTTAGAAAAGAATTAAAAAAAAAAGAAGTGTGCCTGCCTTCTTCACTCTTCCTCCTCTTAGGCAGCTTGAAGCCAAAGATTTTGGTACCCTAGAGCATAGCAGGAACTCAAGATAGGTGGAACCCAAATCCCTGGATCATCAGGTGGAAGAAAGTTGCCTGCTGACCTAAAGCAGCATCACTGAGTTATTAAGCGAGGGTAAAATTAACTTCCATGGGATTAAGCCACTGAAATCCAATGTTTTCTTTCTTACAGAGCTAGAGCCATTTCGCTGACTAATACAACTTGGTATATTCATTTAGTGCTTGGCTCATTCCATCTCATACAGCAGGTGCTCAAAAAGTGTTTGTTAAACCGAACTGAAAATTCAGAGACAAACACAAAGAAATATAAATTAGGTTATACTGCTAGAACATAGTTAGAGATATCTGTTGACACCAAAATGCTCTTCCAACCCTATTTTCTATTTTTTTTTTTTTTGCGGTACGCGGACCTCTCACTGTTGTGGCCTCTCCTGTTGCGGAGCACAGGCTCCAGATGCGCAGGCTCAGCGGCCATGGCTCAAGGGCCCAGCCGCTCCACGGCATGTGGGATCCTCCTGGACCGGGGCACGAACCCGCGTCCCCTGCATCGGCAGGCGGACTCTCAACCACTGCGCCACCAGGGAAGCCCCAACAACCCTATTTTCTTAAAAAAAATATCCCCTCACCCCAAGTCCCTTGTTTTACATAAGTACTTATACATTGAGATCAGTTGTCACTTATTCTCAGGAAGAGAAAATAAGGTGTTTTGAGAACTGACAGTCATTCTCATTGGATATAGGTGCCAAGTTTTCTTCTGGTTATATGAGCCAGATAGCATAACTGTGAAAAATAATGGCAAGATGAAAGATATCCTCTTTGATTGTCAGATACTTGGGTCAGATTTTCAAATAAGACATAATTAGTGCATAGGGGCCCTTGGCCAGTGGCACTTTTATTCACATTCCAATTCGACTTTCATTGTAAAATGATGATGCTATTATTGCTGGTATAATTTTTCAAGGCTGAGCTAAGTTATACAAAAGAGAGATCTCTACCGGCTTCAAGTCCAAAATATCATCAAAACGAGACTGGGACCACCTTGTTTCTGCCCCTGACAGCATCTCCTGTCGCGGTCACTGGGGCATGAAGACCCAGTGTGGACTGTTGTGCGGACGCTACCTGACAATGCTGTCCCTGGTGGTGCTTTCTGCCGCCACCGCAGCTGCCCCCTCTCTGAAGAACGCAGCCCTCCTCGGTCCAGGGGTATTGCAGGCAACAAGGATCTTTCACAAAGGGCAGCCAAGTCTTGCCCCTGTACCACCTCTTCCTGAATATGGAGGAAAAGTTTGTTTGGGGCTGATCCCTGAGGAATTTTTCCAGTTCCTTTATCCTAAAACTGGTGTTAACAGGACCCTACGTGCTCGGAACTGGGCTTATCTTATATTTACTCTCCAAAGAAATATATGTGATAACTGCAGAGACCTTCTCTGCCATATCAACAATAGGGGTTCTTGTCTATGTAATTAAAATATATGCTGCCTCTATTGGGGAATTTGCTGATAAACTCAATGAGCAAAAAACTGCCCAACTCGAAGGAGTGAAACAGGCTTCCATCAAACAAATCCAGGATGCAGTTGATCTGGAGAAGTCACAGCAGGCACTGGTTCAAAAGTGCCATTACCTTTTTGATGTCCAGAGGAATAACATTGCCATGGCCCTGGAGGTTACTTACTGGGAATGGCTGCAAAGTGCATACAAGGAGGTAAAGAATCGCCTGGACTACCACATCTCTGTGCAGAATATGATGCGTCTAAAGGAACAAGGGCACATGATAAACTGGGTGGAGAAGAATGTGGTACAGAGCATCTCTGTGTAGCAGGAGAAGGAGACAATTGCCAAGTGCATTGCAGACCTAAAGCTGCTTGCAAAGAAGGCTCAAGCACAGCCAGTTCTGTAAATGCATCTGTCCCAATTGAGACAGCTAGAAACAGTTGACTAACTAAATGGAAATTAGTCTATGTGACAAAGTCTTTCTGTATTGCTCTCTACTGAAGTTAGCTTCCCTTTCCTAAAAATGAAAAGTTTGAGTTTCATATAAAGAGAGAATTAAAACAATCTATGGGCCAGTAAGCTGTTTCTCTCATCCTTCCTGCTCTGCATTTTGAGTTGTTCCATGATCACTTTTGAATAAGCAGTTCGCTTTGAATAAAATTTGGTACCTGACTAAAAATTATCAAGTTATAGTTTAAATTTGAATTAATTCAACCATCTTGCAAATAAAGTGACAGTTGAAACAAAAACAAAACAAAATAAGACCAAAAAACCAAGATTGGGTTGTCAGCCCTCCAAATCAAACTTCAGGCTAATCCAGTGTGACTGAATTATTGCATTAGAAAATCAGCGTGTAAAGCTTGACTAAGAGGAAGGTGATAAGGTAATCAGAAATTTGGCATACAGCTATATAGCTTTTCTTGGAGTTACTCTAATCTATTCTCAGTGTGCTTCTTTTTTGTTTGTGGCTGTGGCTTGCAGGATTTTAGTTCCCCGACCAGGCATGGAACCTGCGCCCCCTGCAGTGGAAGCGTGGAGTCTTAACCACTGAACGGCCAGGTAAGTCCCCACAGTGTGCTGCTTCTTCTTTTTTTTTTTTTTTAACCTTCTTCACCCTTCTCATCTATCTCAATAAACAAGCATCCACATGGAGCCCTATTCCTGCCTCTGTTCAGATACATTTTCTTATGATCGATCTGTATTCCTAGACCATTTAATTTGCCTGGTCAGCCTACTGCACCATCAGATTGTTTTCCATAAAAACATTAATGAACATATATACACTTATTTTTGATAATTTTTTCCAAAATTTTGTTTTTTCCTAAAACAAAAAGCTGAATCCACACTTTCTGATAGCAAGTGGACTAATTATGATTCAGACCCACTTTTGGGGGCCCATTAGTGGTTCATAAAAATCAATTTACTGAGTCACAACCAGCATTTCCAAAAATGAAATAAAATAGAATAGGAAAAACTATTAGAGGGTGTTATACATGGTAGTGGGTAAATACTGATTCATGAAAATTCTATTTAAGTTACTTATATACTGGCATGTACTAGGAGGCAAGATAAAATATTTCTCAATGTGAGCTGTAGTAAAAAATGTCTGAAACCTATTGCTTTAGCAGATATTTTTCTGGTTATTATTGTCTTAATAATTTAGCTACCTATTATTGTGGTTTCTTAGGGAGGAGGGAAAACCGGAAAGATCAAGATTTTAATAATTAGTATTGCTCCTTAAGGTAAAATGAAGAAGTAGAGATAATTCCTCAATGAAGAAATAGAATAAAAACTTCAGTAATTCTTTTTACAATGAAAAACTTTGAAGCCTAGTTCCTACAACATCCATAAAATTCATAAGGAAATGATCACATTGTCCTAAAATTACACTAATACATTAATTTGCTTAATTATTAGCTTTAAAGGTGAACTCACTTTTTAAAAACAGCTTTCTTGAGATATAATTCACATACTATAAAATTTACCCATTGAAGTGTACAACTCAGTAGTTTTTAGTATGTTCAAAGAATTGTGCAGTCATTACTACAACCTAACTTTAGAATATTTTCATCATCACCCAAAGAAAGCCCAAACCCATCAGCAATAACTCCCAATTCCCCACCCTCCCCAGCTCTAAGAAGCCACTATTCTATTTTCTGTCTCTATACATTTGCCTGTTTTGGTCATTTCATATACAGTTGACTCTTGAACAATGTAGGGGTTGGGGACACCTACGTTCCTTGCAGTAGAAAATCCGTGTATAACTTTGCAGCCAACCCTCCCTATATCCAAGTTTCCGCAACCTTGGATTCAATCAATTGCAAATTGTGTATTACTGTAGTACGAATTTATTGAAAAAAATCCATGTATAAGTGGACCCACACAGTTTAAACCCCTGTTGTTCAAGGGTCAACTGTAAATAGTACCATACAACACATGCAGTCACATATACATACATTCTTACTGTCTTTGGGGGCTGGCTTCTTTCACCAAGCATGTTTTCAAGGCTCATCCATGTTGTAACATGTATCAGTATTTCATTCTTTTTTATGGTTGAATAATATTCCATTGTACAGATATACCACATTTTCTTTATTCATCAGTTGATGGACATCTGAGTTGTTTCCACCTTTTGGCTGTTGTCAATAATGCTATTATAAATATTTGTGTACAAGTTTTGTGTAGATATATGTTTTCATTTCTCTTGGGTATATACCTAGGAGTGGAATGAGTCATACAGAAACTCTATATTTAATATTTTGAGGAACGACCAAACTGTCTTCCAAAGTGGCTGCACCATTTTACATTCCTCAGCAACTTATGAGGATACCAGTTTCTCCACATCCTCTCCAACTCTTGTCATTGTCTGTATTTTTATTATAGCTATCCTAGTGGATATGAAATGGCATCATATTATGGTTTTGATTTGCAGTTCCCTAATGATCAATTATACTGAGCATAGTTTCTTGTGCTTATTGGCCATTTGTATATCTTTGGACAAATATCTATTTAAATCCTTGGCACATTTTTTAATTGGGTTATCTTTTTCATTGTTAAATTGTAAGTGCTCTTGATATATTTTGAATACAATTTTCTTACCACAAATGATTTGCAAATATTTTCTCCTATGGATTGCCTTTTTACTTCTTGGTAGTGTCATTTGAAGCAAAAACCTTTTTAATTTTGAAAAATTCCAATTTTCTGCTTTTTCTTTTGTTACTTGCGCTTTTGACGCTGTATCTAAAAAGGCATTGCCTAACCCAGGTTTACAAAGACTTATTCCTATGTTTTCTTCTAAAATTTTTATAGTTTTAGCTCTTACATTTTGGTCTATGATCTATTTTGAGCTAATCTTTGTGTATGCTGTAAGATAAAGATCCAACTTCATTCTTTTGCATGTGGATATCCAGTTGTTCTGGCACCATTTCTAGAAAAGACTATTAATTCGCCCATCCAGTTATCTTGGCACTCTTGCCAACAGTCTGTTTACCATAAATGTAAGTGTTCATTTCTGGAATTTCAATTCTATTCCATTGGTATATATCTCTCTCTTTGTGTCACTACCACCAAGTCTTGATTACTCTAGCTTTGTAGTAAGTTCTGATATTGAGGATTGTGAGTCCTCCAACTTTGTTCTTTTTCAAGATTGTTTCAGCTATTACAGGTGTCTTCCATTTCCTTTTGAATTTTAGAATCAACTTGCCAATTTCTCCAAACAGCCCAGCTTGGATTTTTGATAGGTATTGCATTGAATCTGTAGATCGATTTGAGAAGTACTGCCATTTTAATAATACTGTCTTGTGAGCCACAAACATTGGATGTCTTTCCATTTATTTAAGTTCTAAATTTCTCTTTTTTGGGCTGCTCTTTGCGGCTCATGGAATTTTAGTTCCCCAGGCCCCCGGCAGTGAGAGCACCGAGTGGAGTCCTAACCACTGAACCACCAGGGAATTCCCTAAGTTTTAAATTTCTTTCTAATACTATTTTGTAGCTTTGTACAAAATACTATTTTGTAGTTTTCAGTGTACAAATTTTACACTTTTGTTAAATTTATCCAGAAGTATTTTATTCTTTTTGATGCTATTATAAATACAATAGTTTTCTTAATTTCATTTTGGATTGTTCATTGATAGTGTATAGAAATACATTTGTCTTTTGTATAATGTCTTTGTATCCTGCGATCTTGCTGAATTTATTAGTTCTAATAGTGTGTGATTCTTTAGAATTTTCTATATACAAGATCATGTCTTCTGCAAATAGATAGAGTTTTGTTTTCCTTTTCAATCTGAATGCCTTTTCTTTTTCTTGTCTTGACTGGAATCTCCAGTACAATATAGAACAGAAGTAGTGAGAGCAGACATCCTTGTTTTGCTCTAAGGGAGAAAGCATTGTCTCTGACCATTAAGTATGGTGTTACCTGTGGTTTTTTCTTAAATGCCCTATATTAGGTGAAGAGTTTCCCTTCTATTCTAGTTTGTTGGTTCTTTTTTTTTTTTTTGATATCACAGAAAGGTGTTGAATTTTGTCAAATGCTTTTTCTGTGCGTATTGAGAGGATCATATTTTTTCCCTTTATTCTATTAATATGGTGTATTAAGTTGATTTATTTTTGGATGTTAAACCAACTTTGCATTCTTGGTATAAATCCCACTTTGTCATAGTGTGTAATTCTTCTTATGAATTTCTGGAATTGTTTATCTTTTATTTCATTGAGAATTTTTGCATCTATATTTATGAGGGGTATTAATCTGTGGTTTTCTCTTCTTAAGATGTCTGGTTTTGGTATCAAGGTAATTCTGGCCTCAAAGAATGAAGAGGAAGTATTCCCTCCTATTCTACATTTTTAAAGAGTTTGTGAATGGTTGGTATTAATTCTTCTTTAAATTACCAGTGAAGTAATCTGGGCCTGGGATTTTCTTTGTGGGAAATTTTTAAATTACTAATTCAAAGTCTTTACTTGTTATAGGTTTATTCAGATTTTCTATTTCTTAAGTCAGTTTAGGTAGTTTGTGTCTTCTTAGGAATTCATCTAAGTTATCTAGTTTGTTGGCTGTTCATAGTATTCCCTTATAATCCTTTTTATTTCCATAAGGTTGGTGGTGATATCCCCTTCTTCATTTGCATCTTCTCTTTTTTTTTTCTTGGTCAGTTTAACTAAAAGTTTGTCAATTGATCTTTTGATCAATTTGATCTTTCTGAAGAGCAATTTTTGGCTTCATTGATTTTCTGTGTTTTTCTATTCTGTTTCATTTATTCTATGTTTACTATTTGTTTTTCATATAGTTCATGTCTTTATTTCTCTGTTCTTCAATTATTGCCTGCTTTTGTGTTAGATATTTTCTAGTGTACCAGTTTTATTCCCCTGTCATTTCTTTTACTATATATTTTTCAGTTATTTTCTCAGTGATTGTCCTTGGGATTATAATTAACATCTTAACTGGAAACGATCTAGTTTGGATTAATACTAGCTTAATTTCAATAGTATACAGAAACTTTGTTCCAATATAGCTTTGTTCACTCCATCTTCTTTTGTATAATTATGGTCATATGACATCTTTATATTTTATAAGCTCATGAACATAGTTTTATAATTGTTGCTTTACGCAGCTGTCATTTAAACAATATAGGAAAAGTTACACACACACACAGAACTCCCATTTATACTGTTGTTTATATTCACCTATGCTGTATTTACTTGTGTTCTTCATCCCTCTTTTTTTTTTTTTGTGAGTAGATGCATTCCTGAGAAAATAGGGGAAGCCCAGAAGTGAGAACCAATAAGGAAAACCAAATGTCCCTCCCTATACCGTGCTATTGATCTAGAAGGCAGAGGTAGAAAGTCCTTGGTAGAGCTTCCCTAAATGTGTGGTATGTCTGGCCTTTTCCTCCATATTCTTGGTACTCAGTATGGTCAAGGGTGAGATCTTTATCTTTCTATGTGGATTCAATTACTGTCTAGTGTCTTTTCATGTAGTCTGAAGCCCTTTATTATTTCTTGTGGGGCAGATCTACTAGTGACCGATTCTCTCAGGTTTTGCTTATATTTATTTGAATGTCTTCTCCATTTTGAAAGGATATTTTGCTGGATGTGCAATTCTGGTTTTTTGTTTCAGCGCTTGAAATATGTCATCCCACTGACTGCTGGACTCCATAATTTCAGATGAGAAGTCAGCCATTAATTTCACCAAGGATCTCTTGCACATGATGTGTCATTGTTCTCTTGCTACTTTCAAGATTCTCTCTTCATCTTTGGCTTTAGACAGCTTGACTTTGTGTATTTCAGTGTGGATCTCTTTGAGTTGATCCCACTGGAGTTTGCTGAGTTTCTAGCATGTGCAGATTGATCTTTTCCATCAAGTTTGGGAAATTTTTGGCCATTATTTCTCCAAATATTCTTTCTGCCTCTCTTCTCTCTTTTCTCCTTATGGGACTCCCATCATGCATGTTCTGGTTAATTTTCATTTCCTTATTCAGATTTTTAAATGCAGGCATAAATACTCCTATAGGTATACTCCTGTAGGTGAAACTGCTACGTTATGGTAGTGACATTAAGAACTTTGATAGCTATCACTATTTGCCTTCTCAAAAGTTTATAACAAGGCACTGTATATCAGCAACGTATGAGCAAGCCCATTTCTCTTAGGGACATTTTATTGATTGGAGGTTTTTAAAAATTATTGGATGAGGTGCTTATTTTCAGTTGGGCTGTAGTTCCTTAGCTGTATCTTACTGCCTCTCAGAATCTTTTTATCAATGGTGCTATTATTTCTAGTTCCTTCTAGAATCATCCTCAGAAAACATTCATGAAGAAGAAATGATGGGCATTATTTCCCAATGCTCTTTTGTTCTGTCTAGTTTTATTTCTCACTAAAGAGAAGTCTATTTGTTCTAAATTACATCTGTCTCAAATGCTAGGCAGAGCTGTGGCCTTTCTCTGAGCCCTCAAGGCCACGAGGAGGCTTATATTATAAACACAGTTTTGTTAACTGCTTTTTTTCCCACTCAACCACCTCATGTGAATATTTTCCAGTGAATTCTACAATTTATAATGGCTACAGTCATTCATAACTGCAAAAAGAAACACTAGTATTGCTCGTTTTGTTAGTTTCTGATTCTTCCCTGTAATAAATAACACAGCAATGATTATCAGCAACCTCCAGGCGAGCTGGAGCCCTGTCTATTTTATTCTTCGCTGTGTTGCAGCATCTAGCACAGAGTCTGCCTTATAAAAGACACCAATAAGCGTGTGTAGAATGAATAAGTGGTTGAATAACAAGCTCTTATGTATGTGTTATATGTAACAATACAAATGTGATTATTTCCTTCAAAAAAATAACCCAGAGGAGAAATTGATGGGTGGGTAGATCTATAGTTTTTAAGCCCTTGGCCAATGTTTTCAAATTGCCTACAGAAAGATTTTGCCAATTTACACACCCATTGGTATATAAGAGAACACCTGTTTCTCTACTCTGGCCAACTACTCGTTTGTTTAAATCTATGCAACTGATGGTTGAAGAACAAGGTATTCTTAACAGTTTTAATGTGCATTTCTTTTAGGACAAGTGATGTTGAACTTTTTAATGTCTTTCGCCATTTGCTCCTTTAACCAGCAGAGCTCATCACTCTGGGAGGAAGGCTGGTCTCTTTGAGTCATGGGGGCCACAACCTGGGGCTGCTCAGGGAATGAGAAGGCTGTTCTGTGACCGTCCCAACCCACTTGCTTCTCAGGCAATCTCACAGGGTGTCATCCTCATTGATAGGAAGAAAAGCAGGGAGAGGTCTAATTGTACCTTGCTTCTGGCACCACGACCTGGGCAATTCTGGTTTACCTTCTGGATCTTAGGAACTTAGCGGGAGGGCTCTCACTGCCACCACCTCCACTGACGTTCACCTTCCTCTAGGCAGACAGTCTCCAAGCTTTTTGGGTTTGGCACTCATGTTGGCAAACAATTTTTAAGCATGCCTTTTCAATATATGTCTGTTAACTAATAAAGTCTATATATGTCCAGTAATGTTAATGTATTAAATACATATAAAGCTATCACATGAAACTTAACATTTTAAAGGGTGAGATTAAAAAGATTTACAGAACCAGCAGTTCCAATGTTCCTTCTTGCTCAGTGATATTTCCCTTTGGGCTCCCTGACTTTGGAGTCCAGTGCTCTAGGGTATTTGTGGGAAAGTGGGTTGTCTCCTGTCTGAGCAGGTGAGTTGTTCACACAATTCTTAGGGAGCTAGACTTCCTTCGCCACTGTCCAGTTGGCTATATAGACCAGCACTTTTTATGGGGTGCTGTAGAAGGGCACTTTAATTACTGTTCCGTCAACTGCCCAGTGCCCTCTGATGCAAACATTTTATGAGGGCCAAGTGACAGTACTGGCTGTCTTTCCCACTCTCCTCATTATCTGCCTGCCTTGCAATCAGCAGCTAATCTGCTTATTCAAAGAAGACCATGACATTTGAGTAAAGGAAGGCAGCAGCGGGAGCCTAGTCAGGACCTACGCTTTGCTGTTAGATTTTGCATTACAATGATGGAACTGAGCAAAATATTTATATCACATCATACTGTGTAAACATGTAAGGTCTCTGTACAGAGAAATACACATGCCAAAAAAATTCAACTGAACTAATAAAGGAAACAATATGCAAATAAATATTATGAGACAATTTCTTTGTAGTAAAATTTACCATCAAATGCTTTCACGGAAATAGCTTTCCCCAAAGAAAGAAGAAAAATCCTCTAATAGACTTTAGTTGAAAACTTTGGTGTGGGGCACGGAGCAGTGCAGTGAGAAGGCTGATGTATTTGAAAGACCAAGGAGCTCTGGAGACGGACAACTGGATTTGAACTAGGTCTAGACCCCAAGCTTGCCATGGATTACAGTGTGACCTTTGACATTGAGATTTTTCTTTTAATAAGAGGAGATAATAATCCCCTTACCTTGCAATATTATGAAAATTAAATGAGAGAATGTCCACCAACCATTTTGCTTATGGTATTGCTCGATAAATTTTGGTGTTTTTTTTTTTTTTTGCCAGACCATGCAGAATGTGGGATAGTTCCCTGACCAGGGATCAAACCCACATCCCCTGCAGTGGAAGCACAGAAAGCACGGAGTCTTAACCGCTGGACCACCAGGCAAGTCCCTGCTTGTTTATTCTTTCCTCACCTTTTTTATTGTTTTTTTTTTTTTTTTTTTGCGGTACGCGGGCCTCTCACTGTTGTGGCCTCTCCCGTTGCGGACCACAGGCTCCGGACGCACAGGCTCAGCAGCCATGGCTCACGGGCCCAGCTGCTCCACGGCATGTGGGCTCTTCCCAGACCAGGGCAAGAACCCGTGTCCCCTGCATCGGCAGGCGGACTCTCAACCACTGTGCCACCAGGGAAGCCCCTCCTCACCTTTTTTAGACCATGGGAATTTCTTTCATGCCTGCTTATGCCCTAACTTCAAAGTTTGCCTCTTTTTTATTTCAGCATTAATGATGTAGCACATTTTTCCTAGAGCTGCTTTAACTACTTTAAAAATGTCTTAAATTTGAAACTTCTATTTTAAACGTCTCTGTTCTATTTGACCATTTCTAAGTCTGTAAAATGCAAACACGTGGGTTTATTCTGATGAAAGTTAGTGCATCTGCACTCAGCTACTTCCATAATGCAATTGGCATCAGAATTACTTTTAGCCTCATAAGCTGATTTTTTTTCTTTCTTTAATTATAGGTAACTCTAGTGTTCTAGAAATTCACATATCCAGCAAAACGCACACCCACACCCACTGAAAAACCCCTGTTTTAGGAGAGTGCTTCTCCACCCAGCTCTTTCTGTTCAGCTTTTCTGTGTTCCTTCTTCAGTTCTGCAAATACAGGTTTATATTTAGCCCCCTTTTGATTCTCCATATGTTCCTTCTAAAAACATTTCCTATTAAGGACTTTTCAATGGTTGATCTCTTGGAGAACTACTGAGTGAACATGACCCGGGGTAGGTGTGAGTGAGGTTTGTCCGCAGGTGGCATCCCGACCAAACCATGAGTCAAGGAAGCCCCTCAGGGAAAGTTCTGGCCCACAGCTCTCCCGTTTTTCCGGAAAACTTACTGCTGATGACCAGAGAGGGTCAAACACGGTGTGTGCGGGGTCAGTGTCACTTCCCTTTGCCCGTGTTCTCCACTCTGTGGGGAGAGTGAGTGGACAGCCAGAGGATGGGAAAGGTGGAGTTCCAGCACCACGGACAAGAGGTAGCCAACCTAGTGGCAGGGAGAGGCCAGCATGCCTACCTGCCCAGGTTCAGGGTGGGCAGGGGCTTCCCAGTCTGGGCCCTGGCTCCAGACTGAGGTCCTCTAAGGGAGATGACCCTGGCTGCCTGTTCTCAGGGCAACCATTTACGCTTGGCCTAAAGGACAGGAGGAGCGAGGGGAAGGGTTTTGAAGCCGGTGAGACTAGCCTTGGAGTCCTTCCACTGGGCCTTTGGAGTCACTCTGGGCCTTGGTTTCCTCATCTCTAAAGAGCATACAGTGCATGACTCATATGTGCTTTACTGCGGTGGTCTGGCACTGAACCCGTAATATCTCCAAGGTACACGTGTACTGCAATAAAGCAACTCGTGTGAATTTTTCGGTTTCCCAGTGCATATAAAAGTTATGTTTACATGACACTGCAGTCTATGGATGTGCAATAGCATTATGTCTGAAAAAACAACGTACATACCTTAATTTAAAAAAACTTTATTGCTGAACTTCCCTGGTGCTTCAGTGGTTAGGGCTTCGTGCTTCCACTGCAGGGGGCACGGTGGATCTCCCTGGTCCAGGAACTAAAATCCCGCATGCTGTGCATAGTTCGCCCCCCTCCCCCAAAAAAACAAACCTTTATTGCTAAAAAAAAAAGGATACCCATCATCTGAGCCTTCAGCAAGTTGTAATCTTTTTGCCTGTGGAGGGTCTTTCCTCGTGCTGATGGCTGCTGACGGATCAGGGTGATGGTTGCTGAAGGCTGGGCTGGCTGTGGATGTTTCTTAGATAAGACAACAGGGATGTTTGACACATCGACTGACTTCCTTTCATGAACGATTTCTCTGTAGCACGCAGTGCTGTTTGATGGCATTTTACCCACAGTAGAACTTCAACATTTGAGTCAATCCTCTCAAACCCTACCACTGCTTTATCAACTGAGTTCATGTAATATTCTAAATCTTTTGTTATCATTTCAACAATCTTCACAGCATCTTCACCAGGAGTTGACTCCACTTCAGGAAATCACTTTCTTTGCTCATCCATCAGAAGCAACTCCTCAGCCGTTAAAGTTTTATCAGGAGATTGCAGCAATTCAGTATCATGCTCAGGCTGCACTTCTAACTCTAGTTCTCTCACTATTTCCACCACATCTGCGGTTACTTCCTCCACTGAAATCTTGAACCCCTCAAAGTCATCCAGGAGGGCTGGAATCAACTTCTTCCTGACTCCTGCTGATGTTGATATCTTGGCCTCTTCCTATGAATCACTAACGTCCTTCATGGCCTCTAGAATGGTGAAGCCTTTCCAAAAGGTTTTCAATTGACTTTGCCAAGATCCATCAGAGGAATCACTATCTCTGGCAGCTGTAGCCTTAGGAAATTTCTTAAATAAGACCTGAAAGTTGAAATTGCTCCTTGATCCATGGGCTGCAGAATGGTTGCTATGTTAGCAGGCATGAAAACATCATTAATCTCATTGTACATCCCCATCAGAGCTCTTGGGTGACCAGGTACTTTGTCAATGAGCAATAATAATTTGAAAGGAATCTTTTTTTCTGAGCAGTAGGCCTCGACAGTGGGCTTAAAATATTCAGTAAACCATGTTGTAAACAGATGTGCTGTCATCCGGGCTTTGTTGTTCCGTTTACAGAGCACAGGCAGAGTAGATTTAGCATCATTCTTATGGACCCTAGGATTTTCGAAATGGTAAATGAGCATTGGCTTCAACTTCAAGTCATCAGCTGCAGTAGCCCCTAACAAGAGTGTCAGTCTGTCCTTTGAAGCCAGATATTGACTTCTCTCTAGATATGAAACTTCTAGACGGCATCTTCTTCCAATATATGGCTGTTCCTTCCATACACACAGAAAATCTGTGGTTTAGTGTAGCCACCTTCGTTATCGTAGCTAGATCTCCTGGATAACTTGCTGCAGCTTCTACATCCAGCACTTGCCGCTTCACCTTGCACTTACGTTATGCAGACAGCTTCTTTCCTTAAACCTCACGAACAACCTCCGCAGCTCCCTCACCTCTCTCAGCATTCATAGAATTGAAGAGAGTTAGGGCCATGCTCTGGATTAGGCTTTGGTTTAAGGAATGTTGTGGCCGCTTTGATCCTCTATCCAGACCATTCAAATTTTCTCTACACCAGCAATAAGGCTGTTTCGTTTTCTTACCACCCAGGTGCTCACTGGAGTAGCACTTTTCACTTCCTTCAAGAACTCTTCCTTTGCCTGCATAACCAGGCTAACTGGTGCAAGAGGCCTAGCTTCTTGGCCTCTCTCAGCTTTTGACATGCCTTCCTCACTAAGCTTGTTTCTAGCTTTTGATTTAAAGTGAGAGACGGCGACTCTTCCTTTAACTTGAAAACTTAGAGGCCACTGCAGGGTTATTAATTGGCCTAATTTCAATATAGTTATTTCTCAGGGAATAGGGAGGCCCCAGGAGAGGGAGGGAAATGGGGGAATAGCTGGTCAGTGGAGCAGTCAGAACACACACAATACTTATGGATTAAGTTTGCTGTCTTATATGGTTGAGGTTCGTGGTGCCCCAAAACTATTATAATAATAACATCAAATATCACAGATCACTATAACAAGTATAATAATAACGAAACAGTGTGAAATATTGCAAGAATTACCAAAGCGTGACACAGAGACACAGTGAGCAAATGCTGTTGGAAAAATGGTGCCTATAAACTTGCTCGCACCTATCTCATCAGCACATCTTGGATTCCCTTCCAGTCCTTTGTCTTTATCCTTTTGCCTTCATTTTCAGTTCTTTTCATTCCAGTTGCTTTGTAAAATTTTTGATTAATTAATTTTTAAAATATTTATTTACTTATTTATTTGGTTGCACCAGGTCTTGGTCGCGGCAGGCAGGGTCCTCAGTTGTCGCATTCGAACTCTGAGTTGCGGCATGCATTGTGGGATCTAGTTCCCTGACCAGGGAGCGAACCCGGGCCCCCCGCATTGGGAGCATAGAGTCTTAACCACTGCGCCACCAGGGAAGTCCCTATGATTAATTTATTAATTTATTTATTTGGCTACGTCTGGTCTTAGTTGTGGCACATGGGATCTTTCGTTGCAGCACGCAGGCTTCTCTCTAGTTGTGGCGCGCGGGTTTCGGAGCACGTGATCTCAGTAGTTGCTGCGCGCAGGCTTAGTTGCCCCGCGGCATGTGGGATCTTAGTTCCCCGACCAGGGATCAGGGATCGAATTGAACCTACATCGCCTGCACTGGAAGGTGGATTCTTTACCACTGGACCACCAGGGAAGTCCCTCATGCCAGCTGCTTTGATTCCAGTTTCACCCAGTTGATTCATTCCAATTGACACCAGTAGACAGTGGGTTCTGCTTCTTCCTTTCTAGATACTTTGTTTCCATCTTTGCTGAATGTTACCATATTTATTTACCTAGAGCTAAAAGCCCCTTGAAGAAATCACCACAACCACTGGAGGAGACGGGTGTTCCTGGCCTGGCATGTTCTGGAAACCTCCTTCCTCCAGCCTTCCTCAGCCTCAGTGCCCCGAGGGCCAGGCCAGTGAGCAGTGTTCCCTCCCCTCTCTGGGAGGGGACAACAGTGAGGAAACAGGTAATAGCAAAGTTAGTAAATGCTTCCTGTGTGCAAAGTACTGGTCTAAGCCCTGAGTATGGGGTAACCACCTTCCTCCTCATATCAAGTGGGCAGGGTCATGGTAAGATGCCCATTTTGCAGATGAGGAAAATGAGGCACAAAAATGCTAGTTCATTGGTCAAGGTCATGCAGCTAGAAAGGACACAGTCAGGAGTTAAATCCAGACCTTTGACTCCAAGCCTGTTTTCTTAATCCTTCGCTCTAAGGATACTCAGTAATATCCATTGCAGTGTTCAGTGAGCTCTTCCATACATCTCCTCCTTTGGTGCCCACGGCAGCCCTGTGTGGTGGGCATTGTCATCAACCCCATTTACAGATGAGGAAACCGAAGCTCAAGGCATGGCAGTGACTTGCCCGAGGCCCCGTGACTGGGGACTAGTGCAACTGGGACTCGAGTCCACATCCTGCAACCCCAACACCCCACTCTTCCCCTGCCCCGCCGTGCTGCAGAGCAGAACACTGGGCTTGTGCAGAAGTGGTACTTTCGAATAAACTGAACCCGAAGTTGCAGTAAAGCTAAGTAGGCAAGAGCATAGGAAGGAAGAAAGGCTAGTTTTCTGAGAAGCTGCAGCAGCCTGGGAGCCTGGTGGCTGAGTGGAGGTGGTGGGAAAGGGGCGAGACCAGAGACTGGTGCCCTGGTGGCCCAGACAGAAAGGCCTATTTAAGTCCAATGCCCAGAGAAGTCTGGTGTCCAGGGGAAAGGCAAGAATCTGGCGCTGGCCAGAGTCGCTCAGAGAGAACAGAACATGTCGGTTGGGCGCGGAGAGCAGCCAAGGGCAAGGGCAAGCCTGCATCGCTCTTATAATCTTGAATTTTTAGATAACGGGACTCTTGGACTTGTTTGAAGGCAAAAAGGATAGGCCGTTGGTGGAACAAGTTGGGGAGCAAGGCTCCCCAGAACTGGAGAGGTGACAGAATTCTTAGGGCCGGGTGGGGAGCGGACACCTTTTCATCGTAGGATGGACAAGAAAGGTGCAGCCAGAGATCACGCTTCTCTTTCGCGAACAATTTATCAAGGTGTGTGTGGACTCAAGTCACCTGCTGACTGTGAGTGTAGAGAGGACATTTTTGTCTTTCAAACACAAGTTCATTTAAAGATTAGGATCACAGTTGTTGTTTGGCAAATACAACAGCAAGTTATTATATATGAGGACCTTATAGAACGTTTATATTCTGTTTACATTACCTCCTAAAAACACACAACAAAAATATACCAGCTAAAGTGAAAAAGAGAAATTTATTTTCAGGTTACACCGGCATCTATAGGCCCTGGGAGCCCAAGTGCAGCCAGGAACCAGACACGATGGTTCTCCTGTCCTGGGCATGACAGGAGAACCTTCTCCACACACAGCACACTGAGAAGGACTCTGCACGGGCACGACTTTACTCTCTTTTGTTCAAGGAACCAGCCCAGACTGAAAGTATCAGTATTGTTTTTCTTCTTCAGGGAACAAAAAAGAAGAAAAACTGGCTTCAGGTAATTAGGGAATTTAGCGGCTCAAATAACAAACAATTCCCGGCCCACTGGATGCAGGTGGTCACACGGCACCACAGGAGGCACCTCTCCCTCCACTGGTACCTGTGCTGGCTCCAGTCTCTGCTGGCTCAGCCCTCTTGGGACCAGATGACTAACAGGAACTCTGGTTCTCCGAGAGTCCCAGCAAGTCTCAGGATGGGCTGCGGGTAAGCCCAGCGTTGGTCACATGCCCACTTCTGACCCACTCATGTCCAGATGGAAGGAAATGTTCATTGGCCAGACCTGGGACACGTGCCTGGTCCTAGAGCCACAGCTGAGGTCAGTCCCACCCCAGACACAGAACAGTAAGAGCAAACGCTACAGGAAGTTCACTGTTTTGCTGGGCACGGTTTTAAGTGCTTTAGATAACTCACTTTAACCTCAGCTTACCGTCTTTGTTTACTAATTTAATCAGCACATTATCCCCTTTTTATAGCTGGGGAAATTGAGGTGCAGGTGAACGTGTCTTAGCCAAGGTCTCACAGCTAGTTGCAGCTAAGACGCAGAGCTGGGATTTGACCCAGACTCTTGGGCCCCAGAAGCTGGGCTCTTGACCATTAGCAAAAGGGGACTGCTACCAACAAAATGGGAAATTGACATTGAGCTAACAGAGATAATAACAAGAGATGTCCAATAGCCACCCTGAACTCTCGCTCTGCAGAGGGAATTATTTGTCCAGCCCGAGTTGGGTATCCACCTTGGCCCAGGGCAGGATCACACTGTACCAAGGTGGCTGCATTTACTGTGACCTTGTACATGGACTAGTTCCAGAAAACAGGAGGGATAAAAGAATAAGCTCCCTTCTACCACTACCATTCTCTAGTAAGGTGTCATATGATTGGGGAAAGGCAATTGTAGTCACAGGGATAAAAATAAAAAGCTATCAACTAAAAGACCCTGGGCATAGTTATTCTACCCCTAAATTCTGCTCCCCGCAACGGGTGAGTGGGTAAGAAGGGTCCAAAAGCCTGCAGGTACCTGGGGGAACTGTGGAGCTGGAGGGGATGCCCAAGCATGGTCCGTTTCAGTTGTCTGGGTGCAGGAGAGGACCAGGGAATGAAGCCCAGTCCCGACTGCTATAAAGAAAAAGCACATAGGGTTCCCTGGTGGCGCAGTGGTTGAGAGTCCACCTCCGATGCAGGGGACACGGGTTCGTGCCCCAGTCCAGGAAGATCCCACATGCCGCGGAGCGGCTGGGCCTGTGAGCCATGGCTGCTGAGCCTCCGTGTCCGGAGCCTGTGCTCCGCAACGGGAGAGGCCACAACAGTGAGAGGCCCGCGTACCGCCAAAAAAAAAAAAAAAGAAAAAGCACATTGATTTACAGATGGTTATATTATGATTGAGCCACGTTGTGGATTTACAGATAATCCAAAGTGACACAAAAGCCCCACAAGACTCAGCTTACCGTCTTTAACAAACAATTCCCGCAAGACTTGTTTGCACATCTCCCACAAGACTGTCCTAAGTGGGAAAACATTCTTCAAGCCTTAGAATCACAGTTGGATAAAGGCGGTCAGTAGTTTCAGGTGATGCTGACAAGGGGGAGGGGGACAGGTGTGGGGCAATTAAGGTGTCATCATGAACTAGGGGGGAGCTCCAAAAAAGGATGACTTTACTGAAACTAAGCCACCCGCATTAAATGCTCCTACCTGTTTTGAAATTTCCGTCCCTTTCACACCTGTGTTCTGACAGCTTCTGCTGAGTTATACTACGGAACAAACCCCAGTCTCAATGGTTAGCTCAACAAAGGTTTATTTCTCATTCGTGGCTCACATATTTTATGGGTCGTTTGTGGTTCTGCTCCACCTGGGGATGGGGTTAGGGAGTGCCCCCATCTGGGGCCTGCAGGTCTTTAGCAAAGGGAAAAGGCGCAATCCTGCTGTGGCTCATAGGTGGCAAATGTCATTTCCACCCACTTTCTATTGGCCAAAGCAAGTCATGTGGCCAAGCCTGACTTCAACAGGGTGGGGAGACATCCCTCCTTTGGGAAGGGTCAACTAGGACAGGTCTGTAGAAGGCAGACTGGGTATTAAAAATAATGCAGTCTACCACATGCCCAATTTGTTTTCAAGGATTAAAATTTATTTGCAAGTATTCACGGGGAACCACTGGCTGTTTTGGTTTATTCTGATAAAAACAGAGCTGCATTAAAAAAAAAATAGAGGGCTTCCCTGGTGGCGCAGTGGTTAAGAACCCGCCTGCTAATGCAGGGGACACGGGTTCGAGCCCTGGTCCAGGAAGATACCACATGCCGCGGAGCAACGGGGCCCATGTGCCACAACTACTGAGCCTGCGCTCTAGAGCCCGTGAGCCACAACTACTGAGCCTGTGAGCCACAACTACTGAGGCCGTGAGCCACAACTACTGAACCATGTGCCTAGAGCCCGTGCTCTGCAACAAGAGAAGCCACCGCAATGAGAAGCCCGCACACCGCAACGAAGAGTAGCCCCCGCTCGCCACAACTAGAGAAAGCCCGCACCCAGCAACAAAGACCCAATGCAGCCAAAAATAAATAAATAAAACAAATAAATTAAAAGAAAAATAGAGCTGCACTTAATGTTTACGGAACAAGTAGACACTAAGTGTCTACATGAGTTGCATATGTTCCTAAACATTCTTTCTGGTGCTCCCTGAGCCAAATGCTACCAATCAGAACACTGGCTGGGCTAAAGGACACTCTTGTCTAATACTAACAAGGAAAAGCAAATGAAAACTTTCTAGATAAACTGTGAGTAAATATAATGAGGCAGATGTCCTATGTCAGTTTAGTGGAGTGCTGGAGAGGTTGGGAGGTTCGGTTTTGTTTCGTAAAGTCCTATGTATGATTTCAGCAGAAACCATGGAGAGCGGGGAGAAGGAATGGGGAAGGGGCACAATCTGTGACAGGCTTTATGGATGAGTAACCTGGGATCTTGGGATGTTTATAGTACAGGTAACCCTTAAGCAACAAGAGGGTTAGGGGTGCTGACCCTCTGTGCAATCAAAAATCTGCATATAACTTATAGTCAGCCCTTCCTATCCACAGTTCCCCTGTATTCTCAGGTTCAACAAACTGCAGGTCACGTAGTACTGAAGTATTTACTATTGAAAAAAATCTGACTATAAGTGGACTGGCATGGTACAAACCCATGCTGTTCAAGGGTCAATTGTAATTACTCAAGGTCATACCAATTAAACTGTCAGAGGCAGAATTTAAATTTTCATAGTTCCTCTGGCTCCAAAGCACATCCTTTTTCTTGTGCCCAGTGATGGCTCCCCAAAGGAAAGGAACAAAGAGGAAAAGAGAAAATAAGGAGACGGGAGGTTTAAAAAAAGGAAAGTTGAGAGGGAGAAGCAACACAGAGAGGTAGAGGAGGTAAGAAAGAAAGGAGATACTAGGAGAGAAGAAAGGAGAGGGAGAGAAGACCAAAAAAATACAAAATAAAAAAGGAAAAAATGAATAATAATATTGAAGGAGAAGAATAAAGTTGGAGGACTGATACCATCTGACTTCAAACTTACTGTAAAAATGTAGTAATGAAGACAGTGTGGTATTGGGGTGAAGGAACAGACAAATAGATGGAGGAGAATAGAGAGCCCAGGAATTGACTCATATAAATACAGTCAAGAGATTTTTGACAAAGTGGCAAAGGCAATGCAAGGGAGAAAAAGATAGTCTTTTCAACAAACGGTGCTGGAACAACTGGACATTCACATGCAAAAAATAAATCTAGACACAGACCTACACCCTTCACAAAAGTTAACTGGCTATGGATCACAGACTTAAATCAAAATGTAAAACTATAAAACTCCTAGAAGATAACATAGGAGAAAACCTAGATGACCTTGCATAAAGTGATGCTGTTTTAGGTATAATACCAAAGGCATGATCCATGAAAGAAATAACTGATAAGCTGAACTTCCATTAAAATTAAACATTTCTGGGGACTTCCCTGGTAGTCCAGTGGTTAAGACCCTGCGCTTCCACTGCAGGGGGCGTGGTTTTGATCCCTGGTGGGGTAACTAAGATCCCACATGCCATGTGGTGTGGCCAAAAAAATAAATAAAATAAATCAGGGCTGGAAGCCTAATGAGACACAAAAATGAGAAGTGAAACAAAATTAAACACCTCTGCTCTGTGAAAGAAACTGTCAAGAGAATAAGAAGACAAGCCACAGACTGGGAGAAAATATTTGCAAAAGACACATCTGATAAAGGACTGTTATCCAAAATATACAAAGAACTCTTAAAACTGAACAATAAGGAAACAATCATATTTTAAAATGTCCAAATAACAGGTACATGAAAATGTGCTCAACATCACTAATCATCACAGGAATGCAAATCAATGCCACAATGAGATATCACCTCATACCTGTTGAATGGCTATTATCAAAAAGGTAAGAGATAATAAGTGTTGGTGAGAATGTGGAGAAAAGGAAACCCTTGTGCACTGTTGGCAGGGATGTAAATTGGTACAACCACTATGAAAAACAGTATGGATGTTCCTCTAAAAATTAAAAAGTAGAACAGAATTACCATATAATGCAGCAATCTCACTTCTGGGTACATATATCTCTGAAGGAAATGAAATCACTGTCTTCAAGAGATATCAGCATTCTCGTTTTCAATGCAGCATTATTCACAATAGCCAAGATGTGGGAGCAACGTAAGTTTCATCATCAGATGAATGAATGAAGAAAATGTGGTGTGTATGTATACACACACCTCCCCACAGGGAATATTATTTGGCCATAAAAAAGAAGGAAATCCTGCCATTTTCAACAACATGGATGACCCCGGGGGTATTATGGTAAGTGAAGTAAGTCAGACAGACAAATACTATATGATACAAATACTCACTTAAATGTGGAATCTAAAAAAAAAAAAAAAAGGACTCATAGAGATACAGAACAGATTTTTGGTGGCCAGAAGCAGAGGATGGGAGGTGGGGGAAATGGGTGTAGGTGATCAAAAGGCACGAACTTCCAGTTATAAGTTCTGGGGATGTAATGTACAGAATGGTAACTGTAGTTAACAATACTGTTTTGTACATTTGAAATTTGCTAAGAGAGTAGATCTTAAAAGTTCTCATCACAAGGAAATAAATTGTAACTATGTAAGATGAGGGATATTAACTAAGCTTATTGTGGTAATCATTTTGCAGTATTTACATATATCAAGTCATTATGTTGTATACCATAAACTAATACAATGTTGTATATCAATTACATCTCAACAAAACTGGAAAAAAAAGATGCTCTACATCATATGTCATTAGGGAACTGCAGATTAAAACAACAGCAAGGTACCACTACAAGCCCATTAGAATAGCCAAAATCCAAAACACTGACGACACCAAATGCTGGTAAGGGTGTGAAGCAACAGGAACTCTCATTTCTGGTGGGACTGCAAAATCGTACAGTCACTTTGGAAGACAGTTGGCAGTTTCTTATAAAACTAAACACACTCTTACCATATGACTCAGCAATGATGCTCCTTGGTATCTACCCAAAGGAGCTGAAAACTTATGTCCACAAAGAAGCCTGTACAGGAATGTTTATAGCAGCTTTATTCATAATTGCCAAAACCTGGAAGCAACCAAGACGTCCTTTACTGGGTAAATGGATAAACTGTACTAAATCTATACAATGGAATGTTTGTCATTCAGCACTAAAAAGAAATGACTACCAAACAATGAAAAGACGTGGAAGAACCTTAAATGCACACTAAGCAAAGGAAGCCAATCTGAAAAGGCTACATACTGTATCATTCTAACTACATCACATTCTGTAAAAGGCAAAACTATGGAGAGTTAAAAAAAAAAAGTCAGTGGTTGCCAAAGGTTATGGAGGAAGGACGGATGTGTAGAGGACCGAGGATTTGTAGGAAGTGCAACTACTCTGTATGATACTATAATGCTGGATACATATCTTCTGCGTTTGTCCAAGCTCATAAGGTGTACACCACCAACAGTGAACCCCCATGTGTAAACTGTGGCCTTTGGGTTCTAATAATGTGTCAGTGTAGGTTCATCAATGGTAATAAATGTACCATTCTGGTGGGAGATGTTGAGAAGGGGGAGGCTGTGTATGGGGCAGGGAGTGTTTGGGAAATCTCTGTACAAATCTCTGCCAATTTTGCTGTGAACTTAAAACTGCTCTCAAAAATACATTAAAAAAACTTAAAAATGAATAATTGAGTAAAGCAAAGAAAGAAAAAAAAAGTAAAAGACCTTCACTGGTGACCTTCAAAGTTCACTTCAAACCATCTTTGCAGCCCCAGGTCCCAGTCTTCTAAGACCTGGACAGAGAGCGGGGCACGCCCCCAGCGGGATGCGAGAGGCGAGGAGAGGGGGTGGTCTAGGCCTGGCCTGAGCCTCTTACCGGTGGCTGGCGGGAATCACCCGCGAAGCTCTGAAAAACAGGAATGCTCGGGCCCCACAGCGCACCAGCTGAGCCTTTCCGGTGGCAGCGTCCAGCTCTGCGGAGTTGAAAAGCGCTCCAGTTCATCCTAACGTGCAGGCGGAGCTGAGAATCGCCATGAGAGAGCGGCGGCCGGTGGGGTCGCGGGTCAAGGTCCGAGAGGAAAAAGAAACCTTCCTGGGAGAACGATGAGCCCCCCGCCCCGTCCCCAAGCGCGGTCACATTCTTGGATGTTCACTCCAGCCGCGCGCTTCCCAGGGGCCTGCGGCCAGATGCCACACTCTCAGCAGCTCTCACCTCAAGAACAGGTGTCCCCAGGGCAGGTGCGCTCACCTTCTGCCCCGGAAGGCGGGAGACCCAGTCCGTGACTGGGGCCGACAGTGCGCCCCGCCCCGTATAACAATCCAGTCCCGGGAGCCACGTGCGGGCTCCACGAAGGGCTTGGTCACGTTTCCCACTCTATTGGCGCGGAGCGCGCGATTACACCAATTCGGACTTCACTTTGGTGACACGAATACAGATGGGTGTGACCACGTATTCTTCGGCGGGAGTTTTCTCCTATACCTCCTAACTGACCACCGTTAAAACTAAAAACAAGCAAGCACACACAGTGAAAAACACACACAAAAAAGGCGCGCGCGCGAGAACGAGCACCCATACAAGTGGACCCAGCGCCCGTCCAACGCCAGGCAGGTGGCTTCCGGGTTCCCGGTCGCGATGGCACCCACGGCCTCCGCTCACCACCCACCCCCCGCGCCTCCGCACCTAGCTCTCCCGGCCAGCTCTGCCCTCGGCAGCCAGAGAAACTGACTTGGGGGCCCAAATACCTTGGGGACACACGCGGAGGGAACACCGCCTCCGCCCCGCCGCGGCATCCCCGTTCCGGGGCCCTGCCCCACACCCGCCACTCCGTGTCCCCGGCGCTCAAGGAGCGCTTGTCGTGGGAAGGCGGGGGACCGGAAACGCGTGACCCCGGCGCGGGCCGCCCGCACGCCCGCCGGTCTACTGGCTCTCTGGCCCTTTAAGGCGGAGTTTTCCGCCGTCGACCTGGGGGCGGGGAAAGCGTCGCGCGCACCAGGCGGGGGCCGTCTCCCGAGCCGTAAGTGGAGGCGACGCGGTGCCGCGGATCGTAGGGTGTGGCGGGCCAGCGCCGCTGGAGGGGGGATCCTCTCCGAGCTCCCGCCCCTACCTCGCCTGTTCCCGCAGCTGCGGGCCCGCGGGAAGGACGTGCGTACCTGTCGGCCCTTCAGTGGGGCAGGCGGGGGGGCAGGTTGGGCGACTCTGGGGAGGCCTCCGAGCCGCGGATGCCCGAGTCCACGCGGACCCGGGGTCTCGCTACCCGCGAGCGACTCGGAATCCACGAGTGTCTTTCACGTTCAGTCTCCAGGAAATGGAACTGCGTCGACCGTGTATCTCCAGCCGGTGTCGTAAAGCAGGATAATCATACCGTTAACCCCCAGTTTAAGTTTAGGTTCGAGTCCGTGGTGGTCGCAATTGAACGCACCGATTTAGAGGGAGTGAGGGAAGAACAAAACACGAAAAAATGCCCTGCAGACCGCAGCGGGTTGCAGCCTCAGTCCACGCGGGCCCGGGCAGTTTAGGAAGCGGTACTTTCTCTGCGGCCCCGGGCTGTCACCTCCGCCTCGCTCACTCTTACCACGCTGCAAATTCCCTGAGTGGTTACAGCTGAGTGCATAGCCATCCCGCACCTTTGGCATGAATTCCCAGCGAAATCTCACTTCCCAGGAGAGCCAGGCAAAAGGAATTAGACAAAGGCTTCCCGCAACCGTTTGTTTTGAACTTGTAAAACGGCCTTAAGAAGCATTTGGAGCTACTAGAGAGATAATGCATTTTCTGGCTAGAACCTCACTCAGGATTCTTTTGCCTCACAGCTTTGAGCGAGCAGAGAGCTGGGCGCGGGCGAGATGGCCCTGGTGCCCTATGAAGAGACCGCGGAAAAGGGGCTGCAGAGATTTCACAAGCCTCTTGCCACCTTCTCCTTGGCAAACCACACGATACAGATCCGGCAGGACTGGAAGCAACTGGGCGTCGCAGCGGTGGTTTGGGACGCGGTAAGTAAGCCCCGGGGGCCTCTTAGCATCAGCCATTGATTATAAGACTGGTCTCTGTTTTTAAAAAGTAACAGCTTTATTGGGTTGTAATTCATATACCGTACATTTCACCTATTTAAAGTGTGTGTGTGTGTGTTTTTTTAAGTAAGTTCAGAGTGGTGCAACTATCTATCACTACTCAATTTTAATACATTGCATCACTCCACCCCTTCCAAAAAAAAAGTCCTACCCATTAGAATCTCTTCCCTGCTCCCTCCCCACCAAATAGATTGCATTTTAAGGGTGAATGAAGAAAACTGAAAGAAATTAAATGACTTACCAGTAATTTACCCAGCACGGAAGAGGGAGGACTGGGGCCCCTAGCTGTTTTGGACAATTATTCAGTTAGTTTTTAAGTTTAACATTGCACAAAGAATATTGTAAATTGACAAAGCCAAAAATGAAGATCATGTGTTTTCTTTAAGTTTTCCATAGTTGTAATGATCAAAAATTATACTATAATTGCTGCTTTACTTTTTTCTCTCCCAGCACTGTTTTTTCAGCTGCTTGTGCCAGAGACTTGCCCTAAGCATCTAGCCACACCTGGGATTCGGTGGGAGCTCAGTGAATGTTGGATAAATGATTCGTGTAGATACAATTTTACAATCTTAATATTGTATCAGGGGTGTTAGAGAAACACTTAGGAATAAAAGTCTTGATATATCGTAAGCCTGTAATACCACTTCTAGGAATCTAGTCCAGGGTAACTACAAGAAAAGTTTTCTCAGAAAGAGTAGTAAAGGTACATAACAGTGAGGAATGGGCGAATCTCCTACATTCTCACCAAGAAGAGGAATTGCTAAGTATGCTAATAGTATGTGGCCATGAAGAACAAATTATATTTTAAAATCACGTTAACAGTATACAGTGATTTACAGAGTTATATGCAAATGCTAACTCACACATCAAGTCCAAACCTTTGGCTAAAACTTCCCTTTTGATGCCCAGCTCCTCTGGGGTGACGAGCGTTAGGGACGCAGGAGAGTAGGAGAGAGGGAGGAAACTCCAGGAGACTTGGTGCTGCTCTGCTTTTTCCCTTCGGTTGTGGCCTTGCTGACTTGAACTTGGTTTAGGAACTAGACATTCCTTTAAGCAGAATCACAGAGACTGTTCATGTCAGCTCTACCAGAGTGATTTTATAAACCTTGAGTGTAAAAATGCTGTGACACAGTAAGAAATTAGCCTTCCCAGATTCAGCAGGATCCTATCCTGGGTGGTCAGTGTCACTGACCACTGCTGTCCCCCGTAAGGGCCTCTGGTGGGGCCTGGGGCAGCTGTGCTGGGGAGCTCGGTGTCTGTGCTTGCTGCAGGTGACCTCCCAGCAGCAGCTGAGTTCCTGTGTGAGCTGTTACACTGGGAATTGAACCTTGCGGTAGGAGGGGGGTATGTGATGTCTTCTTGGAGTATGTAGCCTGCTTGAAACCCTTCAGACCCTAAAGCGCTTGTTGACCTAAATTGTCATGCTGTGTTTTGACTCAGGCTATCATTCTGGCCACATATCTGGAGATGGGAGCTGTGGAGCTCAGGGGCTGCTCTGCCGTGGAGCTGGGTGCTGGCACGGGGCTGGTGGGCATGGTGGCTGCCCTGCTGGGTGAGTGTGACTCATGGCTCACTCCTGTGTGAGTGGAACTCATGGAGGGGCACCTTTTCCTGACTCAGAGCTCATTGTTAGTTTCCCTCTTACCGTGTTACTTTTTTTCCCCCTGTACTTATTATGAGTCACAGGCCAACTGCAGTGCTCTCAACTCCAGGAAAGCTAATTCCTTCTCCCTCTCTCATCCTATTATTTATACTTCTCACGGGAGATTGCTTTGCCCACTTCACTTCTGTGATGCCCATAATATGATCTTAAGGCAACTGAGTTCAAAGAGAATAATCTTATTTGTGTACATAGCTTTTTACTGTTTAGGTGCTGTCTCTGTACTCTCGGATTTAACCCTAGGAGGTCGGGAGAGCAGATAGTCTCTTACTTCATTGCTGAGGAAGCTTTGCTGGTTTTTTTCTTTTAGGGAGGGCTGGCCCCCTCTGAAGTTTGTACTGACATCTATTAAACAGTGTGCAGTTCTGAAATGATACCAAGGTTTGTCGTTTTTTGCTTGGCATACAGACATTAGTTTAGGCCTAGAGTATTTTTAAGCTTCATTTCTATTTTATAATTCATTGATGACTCTTTTCTACAACTTGCTCATACATTTCAAGCTGTGCGTTGATTGGATAGACCAGCCTCTGAGATACAATGTATAATATTCCCCACTTCAGTGTTGTCACCTGGAGCTCTTGTTAAAATGCAGTTTCTGCTTCTGTAGGTCTGGGGTGGGGCCTGAGAGCCTGCATTTCTAACAAGCTCCCAGGTGATGATGATGATGCCGTAACTGCTGGTCCTCAGACCACACTTGGGTGGTCAGGATCTAGAGTTCCATCAAGTGTGTACAGGTACTTGAGCACCCACTAAAGCCCCGCTTTTGTCCTGTCCTTTTTCTGGTAACATATCTTTTTCAGTATTCCTTTCTCTGTTTAGATTGTGCCTCCTGGGATTTGATGGGGAGCATGGGCAGGAGCGATGGGTGGACGTGTGAACATAGAAACTGATGCAGGTCCATCTGTCTGACACCACAGCACTTTCAGCCACTGAGGAGGACCTAGCCGATACACCACCTTTTGATCTCCTCAGGTTGACCTTATATTGTCCCCGTGTATGTTAGGTATATTTTTAATTTTCATTTTTCCAGTGAAGCTGGGATTCCGGGAGATTAAGCCACTTTCTGAAGTCCTGGTCAATGGTGACCTGAGACTCAAACCAGGCTTGTCAGACACAGAGGCCCAGGTTCTTTTCTTTCCATGGCACTAAGTCCCGTCTCTGTGACGTTTGAGAGGACTTAGCTGGAAGGGGAAATGAGGTTTCTTCTGTCTCCCCCTGAGAACAGGGCCTCCTCACTGCTGTCGAGACAGCAGAGCGTGGTGACCTGCAAAGGGTTAGAGGCCCACTTGGCTCTGACCTTTTTTTGTTTCAATTTAATTTTATCAAAGCATAGTTGATTCACAGTGCCGTGCCCACTTCTGCTGCATAGCAAGGCGACCCAGCCATGCATACATGCATTTTCTGTTACGGTCCATCACAAGATGCTGAATACAGTTAGTTCCCTGTGCTACACAGTAGGACTCTGCTGTCCATCCATTCCACATACAATAGTTTGGCATCTGCCAATCCCCAACTCCCAATACTTTCTTCCCCACCACCACGCCCTCAAATCCCCACACAAGTCCACTCTCCGCAGGCTCTGACCACCTTTAATTCTTACTAGCTATGTCACCTTGGGCAAGTTGCTGAATCTCTAAACTTCAGTTTCCCAATAAACTGGGGATAATAACCATAGTGACTGACTAACAAGGATCAAATGAGAGCATGCATAGAAATCTGTTAGCTCGCTGACTGGCACAAAGTAAATGCTCAGCAAGTGTTCTCTGCATTTTCATTTCTGATCTAGAAATCTGGATCTGTGGGCTTGGGAAAGCCAGCATAAGGTTCTTCAAAGACCATCACAGAGCAAAGCACTAGTTAATTGTTGCCACAAAAGATGGGGACTTTGGGAGGGGCGAGAACAGCAGAATGGCAGACGGTGTTCTTGTGGTTGCCCCAAAGCAGAATTAATTGCTCCCTTATTTCTCTTCCCCACAGCGCTCGGTGTTCTCCGCCCCAGCTCTGTCACATTTCACTTTAGGCAGTTGTTTCACGTGTCTGTCTCTCCTGGCAGGCTGAGGCTCCTGAGGAATGGGGCCATGTCTCATTCTGTGTGTCCTTGGCCCTAGTACAGCAGCTGGCACACAGTAGATACCCAAATAGTTCTGGAATAAGAGAAGAACTAGAAAATCATGAAAATTACTGTTTCTGTTATAAAAATGATAAAACTCTATTACAAAAATAGCCCTAGAAGCAGTCTAAAAAAAAGGAAAAACCCACCAAAGATTCTGCTTATTCATGACTTTGCAACATAATTACCATTAGCATTTTGGTATATTTCCTCCTATTCCTTTTCTCCATGCGTATTTTAATCATAGTTATAATCGTGATTCCATACGTGTGCCTATGTGTGTGCGTGTATGTTTTCACACATATATGATGTTTCATTTAACATGTCATGCACATTTCTCTGTGCTATGGCATGCTTTTCATGCTCATTATTTGTGGCTACAAAGTATTAGGCTGGAGAAATTTTGATGCTGAAACCTAAGAGTAAGAAAAAGTTAATCTCTTTAAAATGGAAACAGAACTAGAATGGGTAGTGCTTTGGAAATGTCAGAAAGAGGTTGATTGTTCCCCTTTTTAAGCTATTTTCATTTTTTGTAACCTTACTCATTGATTCCCGACTCTGGGGAACACCCACGGCGTGCCTGTCATGGTTTTAGAGCAGCAGGTCACTGCTCTCAGGAAGCATGCATTCTAACTCTAACTGGAGCGAGAGGGGGGAAAAGACAAATTACATTAAAAAGCCTCCCCCTCAAATGGTCAGTGATATGCAGACTGTTAATCTAGGGTGATGAGATTTTCTTGTTAAAAGAAAAAACAGCTGCTAATTCCTGGGCGGTTCCGGTGTTCTGGGTGTTGTGTCTTTATGGCCTTCATCCTCACCACAACCCGGCGTAGTAGGTCTACTTGGAGCTCTTTTCAAAGTGGCGAAATGGAGGCTTAATAGACGTCAAGTAACTTGCCCAAGGTCACAAGCTAATGGATTGTGGAGTTAGAATTTGAATCCAATTCTGACTCTCAAATCCTGGTTCTTCGTTTAAAAACCTCTTCAGCCTTTATACTACTTGAAAACTATTCTTAAGAAAAAAAAAATCACATCTTTAAGACAGGGTTCTGTAAGTTGGGTTGGGGTCAGGAATCTGGATTTTAAAAGCTTCCCAGGCGATTTGATGCCCAACCACGTCTAAGGACCGCTGTCTTAAATATAATGCTCAGCAAGAAATTGTCTTTTAGGGGCTTCCCTGGTGGCGCAGTGGTTGAGAGTCTGCCTGGGGACACGGGTTCGTGCCCTGGTAATTCCAGTGCAAGTCTCCACTGAACTTTCAACTTGTACGTTTAAATGAAAGCTGTTGATGTCTCTACGTGGCTATTTGTCAGCACGTGTTTAAACTTGAACTCTAATTCCCGTTCCAAACTTGTCCTTTCTCTTTTGTTCTGAGTTAGCAACACTATCCAAGTAGTCACTCAGGCCAACTCCTTGACCTGCCCTCCCTGCTGCCCACCCGGCCCTTGAGCCCTGCTGGGTCTTTTAACTATTTCTTGATTCCATTTCTCCCTTTCCATGCCCACTGTCTGGCTGGAGTGCTCATCATCTGTCTCCTGCAAGATTCTATCCACATTCCCACCTGACCTTTCTACCTCTGTCTTATCAAACCCACTTTTCCCAATAGCTGTCAGTGTGGCCCATGTAAAACGCAGAAGTGATGGGGTGACCCTGTGCCTTCCCATTGCCTGCAGGCCAAATCCCAGGCTTCTTAGTGAGGCTCTGTAATCTCACTTTGCTGACTTTCTCAGCACAGTTGCACTGAGTGAAGTTCCAGTGACACACACCCTGCCTCTGGCCTGTCCCTTCTGCCTTGAATTCCCCTCTTCACCTCTTTCCTCTGGTTAATGCCGCATCTTTCAAGTGTAAGCTCAGATTTCCTTTCCTTCCGAAATCTTTCTTCGACCTCTGCTCCTCTCGAAGCACTTTTCCTTTGTGACCACATAATTTCCTAGCACACCCATGTTCCTATATTTTACTCCCTACACTGCTTCATAATTACATTTATCTCTCTCATGAGACTCTCAGTTCCTAGAGGGCAAGGACTTTCTTACCCATCTCTGTATCTTTAGCACACACTCTGTGCTCCAACATTTGAATAAATTAAGGCGTTGCTTACAAAACTAAAAACTAAAAGTAATGACAAATGTTTACATGTTCTTTTTCCATTACCAAGTGAGTGACTGCAGGCTATGTTGTCTTATTGGGTCAGTTTCCATTAGTTTTTCATGAACTAAATATTGTCTCATCTCCCTCCTTACCCAGCATAAATCTCACGGGCAGTCATTTTATTACCATCTTCACGTACCATCAATACCCTGCACTTCCTTGCTTCATCCTCTTCACTGGGCTCAAAACAAGGTTACGTGCAGCTCTCCACTTGTTCCAGGCCTGCACCCAGGTAGCTGAATGTGGTTGGAGGAAACAGACTACTTCTGGGTCTCATTTTAAATTCCTGGTCAGGACCCTCTGGGGGGCTCTTCATGCTGCTGAGGAGTCCAGCTCTGCTCCCTCTCTGCTGACCTCCAGTCCTCCTTTCTCCACTTTCACTCTGAGCTGATGACATTTCTCCTTATTTTACTGAGAAGATTGAAGCAATCAAGAGAACTTCTGTAACGTCCCGGCACTGTCTCTAACCACCCCCTGCGTCTGCATCCACGGTCTGCCTTTGTTCCTGATGCTGTATGCAGGTGGACTGTGTCTCCTCCCCGGGGCCAGCCCTCTCTTGCCTGTTCAAGGGTGTTGTTCTGGTGGTTCTCTTTCCTGCATTATCACTTTTCCCTCTTTCTACCTGATCATTCTAATCAGCATACAAACTTGCTGTTATTCCTCCCATCCAAAAAGTAAAAAATAAAACTTAATAAGTGGCTGATTATAGTTCTGTAGCAGGAAATGTATAAGTTGACCCTGGAATATCTTGTCGTACCAGATAGCAAGGAAGCTATCGAGGATGACTGGGTTTGTGTCAAAAGTCCATTGGCAAAAGATAGACAATTTGAACATCGATAATGATGATGGCATGGGTTTAAATACATCAGATATGTTTAATGCATAGTTCATGATACAACAGCACTAAAGTAAACCCTATCTGTCATCTTTGGAGGATACTTAGAAACCAACTCTTTGAAATCTGGGTTATAAAAGGGGAGAGAGCAAAATTTATCCCGCCTTTCCTATTCAAACAATTCCTCTACAAAATGAATAACCAAGTAGTAATTGAAAGAAGCTTACTCAACAAATAAATGCAAAACGAATCTAATAAATTAAGGATCTGGGCATTGAGTATTTGTGGTTGCTCACATCACAAAAATAGAGCCTACCAGCTATTACAGCCTCTTGATGAAAAATACCACCACCACCTCTGAAATACTCTTGTTCAAAAAATCAGACTCAAGTCAAACAAATTTACAGGAGATACAGAGCACAGAGGAACATGTCAAACTATACAAATGGCATAATCAGCCAAATCTAAATTGTGGGAAACTACAGGACAGATGATTTGTTTCTTCCCTAAATTGCAGGAGAAAAATAAATAAATAAATAAATAAATAAATAAATACAGGAAACTGATAGATTAAAAGAAACTTAACACATCCTGTATACCCTTCACCCAAATAAACAAACAAAAACTCCCAAAACAAAACCACAGGCAAGATGATAATATTCTGTGAGCTGAATATTTGGGTGATAAAAATCGAGTAACTAGGGCTTCCCTTGTGGCGCAGTGGTTGAGAGTCCGCCTGCCGATGCAGGGGACACAGGTTCGTGCCGCGGTCTGAGAAGATCCCACATGCCGCGGAGCGGCTGGGCCCGTGAGCCATGGCCGCTGAGCCTGCACGTCCAGAGCCTGTGCTCCGCGATGGGAGAGGCCCGCATACTACCAAAGAAAAAATCGAGTAACTGGTTGAGGGAGTGATTGCCAGAGTCATGAGAGTGGTTACTGCTGGGTGGCCTGTGTTTGGGACTTGGCCTGTGGTCGGAGTCTGGGAGCTGTGACAGCAAGGAGGGAGCCTGCAGCTCGCCCACCTGCATCACTGTGGCCACCTCCTCACAGGTCTTCTTGCTTCTGGCCTTGCCCCACTGCTAGGAATTCTGTTAAAACCTAAGTCAGGGGCTTCCCTGGTGGCGCAGTGGTTGAGAGTCCGCCTGCCGATGCAGGGGACACGGCTTCGTGCCCCGGTCCGGGAAGATCCCACATGCCACAGGGCGGCTGGGCCCGTGAGCCATGGCTGCTGAGCCTGCGCGTCCGGACCCTGTGCTCCGCAACGGGAGAGGCCACGACAGTGAGAGGCCCGTGTAAAAAAAACAAAACAAAACAAAACCTAAGTCAGATCACTAGTACTTCTGCTCAGCACTCTCCAGTGGCTTCCCATCTCACTCAGAAAAAGCCAGCGCCTTTGTGGAACTTAACCTGTGAACCCCAGCTGCTCTGCCTCCCTCCGGTTACTTCTTTAACCTGTTACTTCTCTCATTTGTCTCCTCCTGCTTTATCCCTCCTTCCAGCCCCTCTGGCCTCCTCCTTGCCTGCCCCTATAGGCCTTTGCACTTGCTCTTCTACTTGCTAGGAATGTTCTTCCCCCTGATATGTATTCGGTTATTCCCTCACCTAAGTCACCTTCTCAGTGAGGCCTTCCCTTTCTACCCAACTCTCTTACTTCCTGATGTTTTATGTCTCTCTTTCCTGCTTTATTTTTTTCCTTAGTGTGTATCTCCAACTAACATACTAGATATCCTACTTTTAAAAACACCTCTTGCTGCCTATCTCCTCACTTGAATGTAAGTTCTATGAGGGTAGGGGTTTTTCTCCCATGCTGCTGGTAGACACTTGTATGTTTGTAGAATTGATGGACATTATGGGGAATGGTCAACTGACATTAAGATCCTACTGAAACTCCTGGAACACCTGGCAGGTTAGAAGTAGCCTCAGAAATCCCTGAGACAGGAGTTAGAGGAGGTCTCCATCTAAGAGCTATTAACAGGAACACTGAGGTGACATGCACAAGACCAGATCACTCCAGTATTCCCAACAGAGTGCTCTGTAGACTGTCAGGAAATCCAGAGGTAAAGTTCTAAGTTAAACCAGGAAAAGGCTGTCTGTGATTTCTGTTATCAGGAGAGATGAAAAGTATCACTGAATTTTGCTCATTGGGCAGCACTCTGTCTAGCAACAAACGGTCAAAGTGGTAGGTGCATGCATCTAACAACTTGCACATTTTCATAGTATCACACTCAGGACTGAGTCAGATGTCAAACTGAATTACATACTGTCCTAATGTTACATGTCAAGATAAGAAACATTCAGTATAAGCTGCCACTGAAATGGTCTGGGATCCTCTTGGGGATTACCCATGAAGATTACAGACTGAAGGATGCAGATGAGAAATAATTTTAGGAAAGAGTGAAACATAATTTTTAAGTTTCAGAATTTATGGGGTCAAAACCAAGCAGGATTACATGTACTATAGTGTTACTACAATGCAGATGAGGTATTTCAGGGCTGACCTTATGTGGTTGCTTCTCCTGAAGGATACCTACCAGTTCAGACTTCTCTCGGTCATATTGGTTCAAAGAGTTGGATCTCTTGGTTCATGGTAAACAACCCTCAAGAAACAGATTAATAAAATATTGCCTCATTCATTTTACACATTGCACGTAGAAACTTAGCACATAGAGAACATTACCTCACATTTTAACCTACAGTACTTTAATACAATCTAGTAATTTCTAACTACTATTTTTCAATAATTATATATGAATTGCATGAATACATATAGATGGTCTGCTTCATGACAGCATAAGGAGAGGAAGACTGAGATTTCTTAGTAGCCAGTTAATCTTTTCCTTGATTCTTTTTAAAGCTTTAGCCCCAGAAAGGAACCTTTCCCGGTTTATGGTATCTTGTCATCCTCATAATCGTTGGCTCCCAGATTTTTCATCTTTGGACTCCATTTTACCCTGAGGCCTACTGACTTAAAGATGGTGACCTAATGAATGAAGTATAATGGTAGATACCTGTGAAGGGTGGGCCACTTCTGTCTGCACAATTCAGAAGCATCAGCTAGCTTATCACCTGTATTTAATAGGCATAACTTCAGCAAACAGCAAGTGTGTCATAGAGGCAAACCAAGTTTCACTTTTACCTACAGGCAGTAGAGAAGGAGCATCTGGCCGTGGTTCTGACGTGTCACAGCTCTCCACAAAGGCATCATATTGTGTCTATGAGGTGGAATATTTAGAGACACTCACCCCGCTGTTTAACTTGATCCCTCTACCTATTAGTTGTACTGATGTGTGCATTACTTTCTGTCCCATGTTCTAGGTGCTCATGTGACTATCACGGATCGAAAAGTAGCATTAGAGTTTCTTAAATCAAACGTTCAAGCCAACTTACCTCCCCATATCCAGCCCAGAGCTGTTGTTAAGGAGCTGACTTGGGGACAGAATTTGGGGAGTTTTTCACCTGGAGAATTTGACCTGATACTTGGAGCTGATATCATATATTTAGAAGAAACATTCACAGATCTTCTTCAAACATTGGAACATCTCTGTAGCAACCACTCTGTGATTCTTCTAGCTTGCCGAATTCGCTATGAACGGGATCACAACTTCTTAGCGATGCTTGAGAGGCAATTTACTGTGAGGAAGGTTCACTATGATCCTGAAAAAGATGTACATATTTACAAAGCACAGAGGAGAAGCCTGAGGGAGGACTTATAGTTGGCTATAATTTATAAGAATGTTGTCACTGAGTGCGTCAATTAAGGTCTTAGACTGGGAATATAACCATATGTAATGAAATGGCTTACTGTACAAAGAGTCTAATCAAAGGTTCTCAAAAGGCAAAGCAAATGTGCAGTTTTAAAACAAAGCACTTTGTCCCATTGCTGTGACTTTTTAGTTACGTTTTACTCACTCTGAAATTCAATTAACATTAAAGGAAAGTGTGCAATTTTGGTTTATGTTGTTTCTGTATCCCATACTGCTCCCTCTCAATAAACAATTTTCACTGATGCTGTGATGAAGGGTTGGTATAAAGGCATCTTCAAAGCAGTGAGCTTGTTTTGGTGAGGCTAGATCCTGCAAATCATCTAAAACACATTGTAAGACATACGTTTAGCCCAGTTTTCTAATTTTCTGAGTATAAAACAAGAGGTTTGGGCTTCCCTGGTGGCACAGTGGTTGAGAGTCCGCCTGCCGATGCAGGGGACACGGGTTCGTGCCCCGGTCCGGGAAGATCCCACATGCTGCGGAGCGGCTGGGCCCGTGAGCCATGGCTGCTGGGCCTGCGCATCTGGAGCCTGTGCTCCGCAACAGGAGAGCCCACAACAGTGAGAGGCCCGCAAGAAAAAAGAAACACAAAAAAACAAAAAAACAAGAGGTTTAATGGACATTCCCTGAGCTGTTAATACTCTTGAAATCTTTTGTCTACTGCATTTAGGTCTTAAATACTTTTGCTTGTTTGAGATTAGGATGTGAGTTTTCTAAAGTCTCACATGCTTTCTGGCGTAATTTTGGATTTAGGTATATAAGCAAAGGTGTAAGTCAAAATAAAATTTTAGTTACTTTTTGATAGCATCTAAAATCTTGGACCTCTATGTGCTGGGAATAGGTTATCTTCAAATCAAAAGCTATAGTTTCTCCCTTCAGCTTTACCCTTTGTCAAATGTTGTTTTTGTATTTCTTTCCTAGCCTTTCCCTGCCTCCTTATACTGCATAGGATGACAATAAAAATAAGTTTTAAACCTCATCCCGCCATGGGAGGTTAGCTCCCCAAGTATAAGCTCCATCTGTATTGTACTGGTAATTGCTTATTCAATGTCTGTGCTCCCCAGAAGACTGTGAGCTTCTTGAGGGCCAGAATGCTTCTGCCCCTTTCATTATAGCCTCCCCAGTATCTAGTATATCATAACCAAATATTTGTTGATTGAAAAAGATACATTACATTTAGAGGGTATTGATCTCTGGGTTAATTGATTGCTACATTGTTTTATGATTATCTTTGATAGACTTTGTGAAGTCACACACATACCCTGCCCTTTTTTCACAATGTAAAAGCTTAAACAACAGCTTAAACAGATTGAGATCCAAAGAATGTTATAACCTCAGTATGGTATTTGGTACTAGAGATAGATTTCCTTCATAAACCCTTAGAAACAAGACCTCCTCCCTCTTAACCTTTTAGTGAATATTTTGGATGTGGAAACACCAAATACTTTGTTTTCTACACATATTTTAAATAGAGATTTGGCTTTAATAAAGATGAATTTAAAGTTCTGAGATTGTGATGTACCAGTTCAACCCAATTCTGATAAATGCACATGAAATTGAAATACCCACAGCTTACTGAATCCATAAAATGCCAGTACTGCACCATAGGCATGGAAGGTCTTTTAACAAAAGTAAAATGAAGGCCCTGCAATATCAACAACACTATAATGAAAGACTAATCCCATCTAGGTATATTAGAAATGAAGATACTAATTGGAATTCAGCTGCTTTCCTTTAACATCCCTGACTTTGGAGAGAGGTATTAGAATGTCTTGGGGTGTCCATGGAGTGGGCAGGGAGCCTGGATGCTTTACCAAGTGAAGGAAGCAGTGATCGGCTTCTTTTACATTTTCATAAAACAGTAAGACTCAGAAAAGGTTGAAGGTAATTCTTTCCCCTTGGCCTACAAATAGAAGAAGAGGTGAGAAAAATTCAGCAGAAATAGCTTGGTTGTCTAAGTGAAAATCAAATGATTTTTTCCTGGCTTTGAGTTCAAAATGTGGCCACAGGTCCAGTTCCCTAGGGAAATAGACTCAGAGGTGAAGGTTAAGGTGCAGAACGTTTAAATGAGAATGCTTTCGAGAGCGACACCTCTGACAGAGTAAAAGTAGCAGGACTGGGAAAGAGGAAGAAATTGGGTTGGGATGCGGTCAGGAAAGTCCTCAGTGGAATTCAGAGCTGAGATGGCCGGAAGCTGGGTATTGAGACAGGGGGTGGGATACAATACAATACAGATCCTTGTGTCGTCAGTCATTGGATGCAAGGAGCTGAACCTTGGGGTGAAGACAACACCTGAGAGACTCAGCTGAGAGCCATCAGCCACGAACATTCCCAGAAGCTGGGAGATGAGTGCTTCAGGGATGTGTGTGTGGGGATGGGGACGTGAGGCTATATCTGGATATTGTAGCGCATTGTCCACTATAGATGTCAACGAAGTTGTGACACTTGTTACTTAGGAGAAAAGGATTAATTTATCCCATAAATGTGCATTTTAAGTGTGCTTGTTTTGTCTTCAAGTTAAGGATAGAAATCTAGTCTCTGGACCTACTGTACTAAGCCTTGATCCTCACATTGCTCAGTTTCTTCAAACTGTTACACAGTTAACTTAGCCAGTGGGTATCAGTAACTTTCTTCCCAGTTAAAATCAAATACCATGGCCAAGATGCTAAGTTAAAATATACATCAGAGTCTTAGAACTAAAACTACAAAGTATGCCGTTGTCTTCTAAGTAGTTACCTCTTAAGGGTATCTTGCTTTAGTTCATGATAGAACCATCTGAATCCATGGTACCACCTTCAGATAGTTTCTAGCGGTACATTTATTCTTTTATACTAAAGGATCAGAATTATAATCAATCAAAATACTTTATCTAAGTGAACTGAACACTAGATTGAAAACTGAGGGCAGAGTAACATTGTCTGAAATGTTTCATCTTACCAGTTTATGCTCCAATAAGACAAGGACCGTACCTCATATTTATATTTCAAGTGTTAACAGTGACCTCTTCATAAAGGGAGTTCAATAAACATATACTCATGAAAAATACAGATTCCTTTACAGATCAGTTACCTTATTAAATTGCCTATTCTCAGGGATATCAAAATGTAAAGCATATTCTCAGTAACAAAATTGTTATGAACTTATATAAAAGATTCACTTCCAACATCATTTGTTTAATCTCTATGCTTTTATAGTGGTTGATAGAAGCATTTTCAGTCATTTTTGAAATCAAGAAACAAAAATAACAGTTTAAGATGCCTTTAAAAAAATTCAAGCACTCTTTTTTTATTGTTTTGGCTGCACCACCGGCTTGTGGGATCTTAGTTCCCTGACCAGGAATCGAACCCCCACCCTCAGCAATGAAAGTGCAGTCTTAAACCACTGGACCGCCGGGGAATTCCAGCAATTTAAGATACTTTTAAAAATCACTTTTTCATGTACCAGTATTGGTTAGAGGTCCTAGATATAGTTGGTGAAACAGACGTGTGATTTATTTTAGTGTCAGAGAAAGTCGTAATTTTTCTGCTCCCCAGAACCTCTACCAAGACAGAAGTAGCATTTTCAAGTTCTTTCACAAGAATGAGGTGAGACACTACAGTGAGTATTATTTCCCTGTTGTGGGAAACTAGAGACTTGGGCTCTCTTAGCACTGACGTGAACTGCAGAAAAAGCAGGGCAGTCCTCAGGGTCTTTTTTTTGCACCTTAAAAATTGAGGATTTGTTAGCTCAGAAGTTTCTGCTCTAAAAATCATGTTATGCTTTTCTTTCTACAACCAGAGAAGGGTTAAAATTTAACACTAGAAAGTATGGCATACTGAAAAATTGTTTCCTAGCTGAGAACAACTGTTACTCAGGGAGATTAGAAGGGAAAACAGTATAACAGAGTTGAGAAAAGGAAGGGCCAGCTTTCTTTTTTATAACTTTGTGTAAGGCTGGTTCTGCTACTTCTATTTTTTTTCATATAATATATATATGAAGAGAGAGACCATGAAGTTTAACATAAAAAAAACTAACCAACATGACATTTTTATTAATTTAGCAGATTAATACTGCTTAGGAAACCATCTCCAAATATGAAGAAAACCATACTTAATAAGTTTCCACTTTTCAGCATCTATCCTGGAGATATACTAACTTGTATATATCTATACTAACTTGTATATATATTAACAGTCAGCAGTTTCAAGCAATCTGAATGTCCACAAAAGAGGGTATTGGTTAAATAAACTATGCTGTATCTATACAATGGAATACTTCACACCTGTTAAACTGAGGTAGATATACATATAGTGAAATACAACTATTGCCAAGATACATTCAGTGGAAAAAAAGCACCATTTATATAAAAAAGGGAGAGGGAGGAGAGAAAAGACATTTACATTTGTGTGTATATGCACAGATTGTCACTAAAAGGATACACAAACTCACCCATTTGTACTGTTTAGTTTTTTTCCCAAATATACATATTACTTAAAAAAACTAAGTTAAAAAATATGAGAACATTATCAAGAAAGTGAAAAGAAAACTTACAGGATGGGAGAAAATATTTGCAAATCATATTATCTGTTAAGGGTCTAATAAGCCGAGTATATGCGGAACTCATAAGACTCAACAACAAAAAAACCATTAAAAACTGAGCAATGAACTTGGACACTTCTCCAAAGTATACAAATTGCCAACAAACACATGAAAAGATGCTCAATATCATAAGTCATTAAGGAATTACAAATCAAAACCCCAATGAGATACCACTTCACATCCATGAGGATGGCTTTACTATTTTTCTTTAAAAAAGCAAAATAACAAGTGTTGGCCAGGATGTAGAGAAATTGGAACACTCATACATCACTGGTGGGAATGTAAAATGGTACAGCCAATGAGGCAGTTTGGCAGTTCCTCAAAAAGTTAAACAGAATTATCATATGACCCAGCAATTCCACTCCTAGATGTATACCCCAAAGAATTGAAAACAGAGACCCAGAGCAAAAAACTTGCACATGAATGTTCATGGAAATAACTGCAACGTATAACAGATGAACAGATAAATTGTGGCATATACCTACACTGGAATACTACTCAGACATAAAAAGGAATGAAGTACTGATAAATGCATGATTATGTGTAATATCCAGAATTGGTGAGTCTACAGAAAGACTGGTGGTTGCCAAGGGCTGGAGGAGAAAATTGAGAGTGACTCTTTACCGAGTACAGCGTTTCATTTCGGAGTGATGAAAATGTTTTGGAACTAGATATAGGTGGTAGTAATACAACATTACGAATGCACTAAACGCCACTAATTGTTCACTTTAAAATGATAAATTTTGTTATGTGAATTGCACCTCAATCATAAAAATTACATTCAAATGCCTGGAAATTACCTTTCCTCTTCACTTGTTAGGCCCTCATTAGAATCCTAAGCCCCAGTTTGGTCAATATACTTAAGAAAGTTGTCGAGAAATTAAAATGCAGTGAGGGGAAGGATAATACTGGTTAAGGCAGGGCTTTTCTGGGTTTTTGCGTTTAGTGGATAATGGCAGCATCTGCAAGACGGAGAAGAACCAGCCAAAGGAAGAACAGATTTACAGGAGTAATTAAAAGTTCAGTTTGGACCTATTGTTTTGCAATCAAGAGTAGAGATGACAAATATGAGTCTGGAATTCAAGGCGAAAATTGTATAAACGTGTAGAATTGTTTCCTTGGCTGTGTGTCTTAAAGCGTCTTGAGGACAGGAACTTCTGTGCCCAGAAGTACGTTCTCAACAGGTACGTATTTGTGAAATGAGCAAGTGACAGCAAAGATATGGATGGAGAGAAGATAGGCGCTCTTTGCTTTTACTGGCGGTCCAAGCACCTGAACACGGTTTGCAAGGAGGGTCAACACAGGTCCCAGTTTGCTCAGCACAATCCTGGTTTACACCTCACACCTTCACTCTCAAAAATGTCTATTTGTACAATAAATTACGTGTTACTCTTTGTAGAAGAAAAAAAAAGGAATACAATTCATGTAATTCCTTCAATACAATGGCAGAGATAACAGGCTTAATAAACATCGCAATTAAAAAAATTCCTTTAGAACGCAACTGCTTATTTTCAGAAATTGAATCAATAGTACAGGAGAGAATCTTTTATTCTTGTGCTTTAAGCAAAGAGCAGATTAACCATATCTCCTCTCCTTTCCTTCCATTTTATGGTCACAGAACTTGAGAATTACAAGGGGAGCCAGGAAGTCATCTGTCCTTATCAGTTCTTCCAATGCAAAGATGCGTTTTATGACACTAGAGACAGCTGGCCATATGTCTCCTCCCATTGGTCGTCTCAACAGGGGAGTAACATCTCCAGATCTTCAGATAGGCACTGTTTAATCTTATTGAAAAAAGAAATCTTGTGCTAAAAACTAGGAATACAGTGAAATTAAGTAACTAAAGATATGTTCTTGTTGCTTGAGTTAGTTTTCTGTTGATGTGCACCACAAGCTCGTGATATATTCTAGCATAACTTTTGCCCTTTAACAAAAGTAATAAACCAAGTCCACAAAATACAGCTTGACACAACTAGCGAAAACCACAATGTAGAGATCCCATCCCAAAAAAGAGACTTCCGGAGTTTTTAAAAGCATGTTTATGTGACTGCACATAAATGTTTGTGTAAAAAGGGTATTATGACAGTTGATACCACAAAGATTACAGTAAGAAAAAGCACTTTATGACAATATTTCACAAATTCACAAGGATCACTTTAATATACAAAGCAATTGCTACCATTCTGAACACAAAGCAGCTAATATGTACATAGTGTTAATAAAATCCATTATAGCTCAGTACATTTTTCTTTTTACACAGATAAAGCACAAAAAGATTTAGGTAAAAAAAAATTAAAACAGGGATGTTTCTAGATTGTAGGGAATTTTATTAGAAATGTATTTCCCTCACTATAGTTACTTATTTAGTATTCAACTCCAATAGCAACATCAGAGTTAAAAATCAATACCCTGTTTTGTGCTGATAGTTCTGGGGGGAGGTATTCTTTACCCCAATCCTCAAGCAAAAACCAAAAAAATAAAAACAAAACCAAAACCAAAAACCCAAACAAACATCTTTCTCTCTAGAAACTTCCCTGATTATTTTGCTTCTAAAGTTTCAAGTGATACAGCTAGGTTAGAAATAATTCCTCTTCTTGGGGGGGATGACAACTGACGTGACAAATCAGTCAGGGATTTTACATGGAAAACGGCAAACTAGCACTCTTCTTTGCCATCCTAACCTATACTCACAGAAAAATGTTGACGAATTATTTCCCACTTTTAATATAAATAATTTTATTACATACACAAATTGGAGTGGCACCTGGATAAAAATACAATGTCTATAAAGCATATACCAATTCAATTTTAAAAAAATAAGAGAATAAAACCTCCCAAACACAACGATAGATCATTTCACTCAGCCAACTAACGTAAGATCATTACCTGCAGGGATTGTCTTCCTTCCCTACCAATTTTTTAACTACTTTAGATTTACTCTCACATCTCTGAGATGCTCCTCAGACACAAGCTTAGAAATGCCATACTTCTGTAGGCAAGTATTAAATAATGCCTCTATAAAGTAGGTAAAATTTGAATTTCCTACTGTATGACCCTTTCAAAAAGACATTTCCTGAAGACTGTTCATTTTCCTTTTACTTGCTGGTGAGAATAACTCAAAATGTATCGTGTTTTACCCAGCTAGGACCTGTATGCACAGTACCAGAATGCAGACAGGTCAATATTTTCTCTCTGTGCTAAACAACTCAGCCTGTTTATAATATCAAATTGCTTCACAGGCTTTGTTCTATTTTTTTTCCTATTTTAATTTTTTTAAAAAATAAATTTCAAGCTAAAACACCTGAAATATAATCCCTCCATTCAAACGTTATCTGGTCCCTCTTAAAGTTTGCCCCCTGAGGACACATACAAAGGCTTAAGTTACATTCACTAATCAATAAGAACTTATCATAAGCAGATGAGACAGATGGAACTTCAGCACCCTGTTTGATTTATTTGAAATTCTTCCATACTGACTCAGCTTCATGATATGTTCGACCGCTCAGGGATTAGTGCCTCTCTTAGCCGTTGATTTTAGAAAGTCAAGGAAACCAGTTCCTAGTACATACAGTGACTGTGCAGTCAACTTAAAAAAGTCAACATATCAACATTAAAAGTATTCAAAATGTATGTAAGCCATCCAACAAAAAGTTCTAGTTGTGCTTTGTACAACTGAGTGAACAAATTTATACAATTCTTCACCTACAGGCTTACTTAAGCATACCTCACTTTTCCCCTCCTCATCTGAAATCAGTCAAATGTGATGTTAACAAAGACAATTTAAAGTGAAAAAATTTAATCAAATTAATACATGTGTTCTCCATGATAATAATGATTAATTGCCTTGAGAAGTCTTTTACTGTTCTAGGCAAATTCAAGGATATCTTGGGATTCTATAAACAGTATTTAATGTTGGGGTGTGGACAGTCTTAAAATTGGAAATAAATATTTATTCACTTGAGTTGCTTTTCCTTCTATCTTTATCCATGATGAAAGACAATAAGATAGGGTTTGAACCCATCTTTTAATTAACTGGGCTAGTCTAATCTAATTTCCTGATATTTTTCTTTTACAGCATTTATAAGGCTAGCCTTTAGGTGTTAAAATATTTTAATCAATGAAAAAAGCTGCCATACAAAAAGCCACATGATTTGAAGAGAGGAGAAAGACAAAAAGTCAGATGACAATTAATTGATGAGGGAATTTCTCAAGTTTGCTAATACCCAAACAGGGTCATTTTTAAAAGTGCAAGTTACACCAAACATTTACAAAGAATATAATGTAAAAATAATCCAAATAAATATACAACTTTTGTATTAAGTCAATGGGAAACAATATACCAACAGCTTTCAGGGTTACAATGGCAACAAATAAAGCCTCTTGGAAAAACTGAAAAGGTGTGTTAACAGTTGTCTCTAAAACCCACTTTAATTCAAAATCTTAACTTTAAGATATTAGCCTTATTTTAATCCTGCAAAATTAAGCAGGCTTCTGATCTTCAAAATAAAGAGAACAATATATGCTGATAGCTGACTACAGCTGATCACAGAACTAAAAACATTAAAAATGAAATCTAGATTGAAGTCACTTAAAGTAAGTAAAAGCATCCTGGTTTAAACAAACTTGTTTCTTCCTAAGCCTTTGTATGATTCCACATGTCACCCCAAATGGTCAAAAGGATCAGGGATTAGGCCTGAGAGACAGAGATAAACTTCAGCCAGATGACTTCTGATCGGACAGCCTGCCTGACTGGCATTGTGCTTTCAGATACTAGCACTGCTGCTGACTTGCCATCAAGATACATTTTCTGACAAAAATCCCTGCTCAAATGAAAACACCAAAAATTCTCCCCCAGGATGATTTTTGAAAAATCAGTGGTACCTTTTAGAAGCTATCTTCAAAATGTTCTTACCACTGTTATAGCTGCCAGAGACAAAGCACAAAAACCAAATACTTTTTTGTGGGGGGGTGGGGGTGGTGGTGGTTCAAGTGACTAGTAACATATTTAAAAGTATCAAGCCAAAGAAAACTGACAATTAAAAAAAACCAGGAGATTAAAAAACATCAATCATGAGTGCTGGGGTAATTCAGTCCAAGAAACTACCAAAAGTGATGCAATAAAATACACAAAAATGTAAAATTTCATCTGACCTCAGTATACTATAATACTCAGCATTCCTGACTTAAGAGCTCTCAGAGCTTCAGATTATATACTGTATGTATATATATATATATGTACACATATATTATACAAATGCCATTCCCCCCCCGCCAGGAATATCTAAATCAACAGAGCACCTATGACAATATTATGGTTGCCAATATGGTACTTGAGTTTGAAAAATGAACTTAAAAATTACATCTGATATCAATTTTTAATAATGTGAACACATTGGATCTAGCCCTTTCTAAACCACTTTTCAGTTAAACACTATCAAAGCTTGAAAACTCATAAGAGCAATATATAAAAAATAAACCCCTCCCACTTCATTTTTATTAGAGTTAATCTGTCCTATAGATAAAAGTGCCACATGGCCCTATATTTGCAAAGTGAGCAATACCAAACTTGCTATTTTCTAGGCAAATCAGTAGCATACGTACAGATTCCTATGATGACATTTTTATTCCCTTTTGGCCAATGAAGAGAAAAAACATAATGTGGCCACATGTTATTGGCTATAAGATTTTTAAAAATTATGCTGTTTTCTTAACAAAGATTCTCAAAGTTGCATGCTTAAAAACAAACACCTTTTTCCCAATTCTCTTAAAAAAAGTTTGCTCAAAATATGCTTAATTTCTATCTGTATAAACTGAAATCTTCAAATCTCTCCAATGGTCTAAACAGATTTAGCAACAGAATACATTTCTTACCTCACCATTAAGTAACTGACTTCAAACCAGTGCAATCAGTCTTTTATAACTTATAAATGCAGCCAGCTAATATGGATGTGACTTGCCTTGATTTATCAGGGACTAAGAGGACCACCAACTTTCTAATTAAATAGAAAGCCTCAACTTTTGAAAACATTTAACTTGCTAAATACTAGGCAATTTTCATTTATAAAGCTTATGACTTTTAAAATGTTCAGGTCTGACATTCTGCCTCAAAGAAAGACTTCTAGTTTGTGAACAGATCTGTGATTTTGCTTGGTTTCTATTAAACCAGTTTTGGAAAATGACACATCTATGCAGGTATACAAATAATTTTTACACTATAACTTTCCCCATTAGCTCAGCAGGATAAACAACAAAATTTACAGTCGTTTGAAAGCCTTCTTGAGAATCTGGCGAACTGTCCAGATATAAGACTACATCACTCAATTCTTAGAATGGTGCTCCTTCATAAACTCTGTTCATCCTTGAAAAAAGACAACGGTTTGTTACAAATAAAAATATACCATTTACAAATATTAATTAAAAATCTTACTTTTCAAAATGGACTCAATAATTAACACCCATATCTGCATATTTTGTTAACACATTAACAAACTTAACTTTTAAAAACAACCCATGACTAAATATAAAACATTAAATTCTAGACTCTCTTTTAAAAAAGGAATACCTTCTCAAATGAGAAATTATAATCTAACATTATGTCAATCTCCAATTTTTCAAATCCACCTCAGTCTTATTTTTTTTTAAAGGGTAACTTTTAAATTTATCAAGCTTAGTGAATAAAATGAGTATTGGTAATTAAAAGTAGTACTGGAAACAATGTGTGATACATACAAATACAGACTGTTTATAGGTAAGGAATTAAAACAGGTAGCTCCTTTACAGAATAACAAAGGGTATATATAGCATATTGGAAAGCTAAAGCATAGCTATCCTTTTTATCAATAGAAAAAAACAACAAAGATATGTTTTGCAAGAATGACAATCCAAATATTGTAGTACAGCAGTCATTCAAATATGTCTGAAGAAAATTATTTTCCTTGTGCATATCTAATACTGTACTTTAAAAGAACTATATCCTTATAACTTCTTTCATTAAAAAATTCACTACTCTGTTAAAGTATGTTAATACGGAAAAGATTTAAAATCAGTATTTTTCTACAACACATAACATTTTATAAACAAATACAGCACTTTGCTTTAACATCTTGAAGGCTTTCCTGTTGGTGGTATAATATAAGTGCAAAGGGGAACAGTTTAATTAGAAAAACCTTTTAAAGTAAATGAGTGACAATATAAATATTTTTGAAGGCGATGACAAAAACATTTATTTAAAAACCTTGTTATATAACTCAAGGGATTGGTTTACTAATGAGCATCTTTTTACTAAGAATTTAGTACTAAACTAAAACAAGCTTTGTACTTTTACTTACTTTGATTTAATTTAAAATCAAATACCATGCTTTTTCATTCAGTTGGTTACTTCTTTTAATGTATTCAAAATGTTGAACACATACAGAATTGAATTAAGAAGCAACAAACTGCCCTATGGAAGAGCTGTAGTTAATACAGAATATTTTTAAGAACCAAGGACAAGTTTTCAGTATTGAAGAGAATGTACATAGAAAGCACTCCAAATTCATTCTTAATTTCTTCAACACCATCCTAAAATTCTTTTTTTAGAGGGTATGTCTCTTAACAATCTTACATAATTCACAATGAAAATGTGAAAACACGTCAATTTGGCAATCAACACGTCTTCATTGCACCTACTTACTTTATGCATGCGGCCCACACATTACTTCAGCTCAAGAGGCTGGGGTAATTCTGTCCCTAAGGCAATCAAGGAGCTCAGCACAAACCTTGAAATCATTTAAAAAAAGATTTTCTTTTCCTCATTTCCCCCATCAATTTACAAGTAAACAAATTATTACTTCTTGAAGAGGGCGGGGGATAAAAAGCAGAAGTCTCTTCATGATTCGTGGTGCTGAAAATTTCTTGAGGGGAGAAGTGGAGGCAGGTGTTGGAGCATTCACAGTTTAATGCAAAAGCACAAATGAATGAAAATTCTGTAGTTGCTTTCAGGCAGTTTTGCGCATAGAAAAAAAGAAATGTTTAGAAAATAAATGTTTATTTCGTCTTTCTGGTTGTGGCCAAGCCAGTCCTTTTTCCACCATAATAGGTGAAAATTTAAATCCCAAATTAATCTGATTTGTGGCAGTAAAGGTCCTTAAGTGCTTTTAGCTCCTCAATCAGTGTCTTGTTTTGGTTTTCAAGCACTGCCACTCTGTTTTCTAGACATTTCACATATTCTTTCTTCTTTCTACGACACTCTCGTGCTGCTTCCCTACAAGCAAAAAAGGACAGGAAAACTTATGCAACATTTCTGTATCATTTATTTTGCATTGATAGACTACATTAAAAATAAAAGATTTAGCTCAAAGCAACAAATGTTTTAATATATTATAGATTAGGCATTTGAGAAAAATAAACAGAATGACTTGGAAATTGTCTAATGTAAAATTTTAACATACGATAGAAAGTTGATTAAAAAAAAAATTCAAAGCACCAGTTTTAATTGATGGGGCATAAAGGTGGCAAGCATTTTCATACTAAATTAAGAATTACTATATTTTGGAGTAGAATACAAAATTGAAATGAGCTTTAAATAAAAAATAAAAAGAACTCTTTAGCTTGGAGAGTGCCTCTTAAAGTTTCTCAAAAATTTCGATCTAAATATTTTTAGATAGAATGAAAAGATTCTCCTAGTGGATTGTATGGGCGAAAGGACAGATACACAGAACAATGAAGCATGCTAGACACCCCAGAAACAAACCTATACAAATACAGTCAATTAGATTTTGACAAAAGTACCAGGGCAATTCCACAGAGAAAGGATAGTCTTTTTAACAAATGGTGCTGGAACAAACAGGTGTTCATACAGAAAAGTGAACCTTTTACACATTTCACACCTTATAAAAAAGTTAATTCAAAAGGGATCACAGACCTAAATGTAAAACATAAAACTATAACATTTGATACAGAGCAACTGGAACTTTCATACATTGCTGGTAGAAATGCAAAATGGTACAGCCACTCCGGAAAACAGTTTGGCAGTTTCTTATAAAGTTAAATATACACTTACCATTCCATCCATCCAGGCCACTCCTAGATATTTACTCAAGTGAATTGAAAGTTCATATAAAAACCTGTATGTAAGTATTTATAGTAAATTTATTCATAATCCTCCAAAACTGGAAACTAAGATGAACTTCAAGGTGAATGGATAAATAAACCACATCCATACAATACCAGGGATAAAACTAATTCCTGATTCATGCAACACTATCAATGAATCTTAAATGCACTGTGCTAAGTGAAAGAAGCCAGATCCAAAAGGTTACATACTGTTTTTATATGAGATTCTGGAAAATACAAAACAAGAAGATGGAAAACAGTTCAGTGGTTTCCAGGGGCTGGGGGAGGGGGTAGAGGCTGACTACCAAGAGGTATCACAAGGGATTCTTTTTAGAGTGGTGTAAATGTCTGTATGGCACTGTGGTGGTAGACACATAACATTTTATGTCTGTTAAACCCCACAGAAATATACAGCACAAAAAGTAAAGTAATGAAAATTTAAAATAAAAAACAGGATATCGGGGAATCCCAGAATTGAATGTAGATGCTCAGAAATCTAACTTTACTATAAATGTTTATGTATATGACATAAGAGAGTGGAGAAAAAAGAAGCAGAGCTAAGTAACTTTGAAAACAGTGCTTTCACTGGTACTTTAAGGCTAAAAACAGAAAGAACTGTACATAAATGCTATATTATAAAGTTGTTTCTCACAGGGGTACAAGTTGGCAATTATGGAACTATTTTATATACTAGAGTTTAACAAATACATAAATAAACCATCTTTCGTGGGAAGCCAAGTTTCTGTCAGAGAACGAAGTTCAAATAAGCAAAGGGGGGAAGGGAAGGCTAAAATAAGCCCTGTGGCTACAGAATAGAGTCAGAGGGATCAGTACAAACATATTTATTATAGTAATGTACACGTACAGAAATATAGTTGTGTGCATACATGGGCCAGTGTACACGTACACACACACACACACACACGTGTATATTTCCTAGCTCTGTCCTTTGAGAGGGCCTGTGAAACCTCAGTAGCAAAGAGCACAACTACTGCCTAACTGATTTCTAAATACCATTTTCCAATGAAAGAAACTAGGACTCACTGAATAAATGGCTGATTTCAAGGCTAAAGCAGGGAAAACACAAGATGAGAAGTTGAACCCAGATGATCTTGTAGGGCCAGAAAGTGAAGACGTGCTTGAAGAAAAATAAGATGCCATCTAAAGGACACAGGAACCAACTTGTAAGAGCTCCCGATGGCCAAAACTGGAATAATCTTATCATAATAATATTGAATTATAGCCCAAAGAATATAAGGTAAGTATCTATAAGACCGTACTGATATAAATAAATATGTGGGGAAGGGACAAATTTTCCTTATAGAAGAATTCCAGTTAGTAAATGTAGAAGGGATGGGGAAATAGAAAATCCTCATTAGAATATCACAGTAATAATTACTGCAGGAAAGATTCCCCTGTGAATACTAAAATTAGTGGGGAAAACTTGAAAGAGAGAAATAAAATATTTGCATAGTCTCCAAGCAACTCTGCGAAAGTAACACCAATTACCATGTTGGTTTTCACCTATGACCACAAGTTCTTTGATACTCTCCTTTCCAGGAGGTGGAGTTTAATTCTCCTCCCTTTCTAAATCTGTGACTTTCTTCTAAGGAATAGTGTGTAAAAAGAGAAAAATGATAACTGCAGCGGGAACACCTGGACAGCACTTTAACTAAGTGATCAAAGTTAACATTGCCAGTAATGAGTCATGCTGGTATGTGCTCCCTGATATGAAGTGACAAGAAGGGCAGACTACATCTCTGTGGTATTCTTCCCCCAAATCCATTACCTTCATCTAATCATAATAAAAACATCACACAGGCCCAAAGTGAGGGATATTCTGAAAGAAACTTAACTACTACTCTTCAAAAGTGGCAAGCCCATGAAAGACAAGGAAAGAACTGTCACAGATTGGAGGAGATGAGGAGCCACGATGACTAAATGCAATGTGGTACCCTGGACTGGATTCTGGAAGAGAAAAGGAATAGAAGTGGAATAACTGAGGAAATTCAAATAAAATGGACAGTGCAGTTAATATTACTATACCACTATAAAAAATACTATGTTAATTACTATACATAGTATATGACAGAATGTTAATTTCTTAAGTTTTGACAAACACAGCCTGGTTATGTAATATGCTAAACTTATAGAAAGGTGGATAGAGAGTATCTGGAACTCTGTTCTATTTTTATAACTGTTCCCATAAGCTAAAATTATTTCAAAATAAAAAAATAAAAACTGTATACTAAAAACGTATTATTTATCTTTGCACATATATATTAGGGGAAAAAAATTATACTCCAGAATGTTAACATTTTGGGTGGCACAATTAGTGTTGAGTAAATATTTTAGCTTATGTTTTCTAATGTGCTTATAATGAGCATGTTTTACTTCTGTAATAAAAATAAATAAAAATGGGATAATACATATTCTTTGGTAACCTGCTCTTTTCCACTATGAACATCTTCCCATCTCAATAAAAACACATCTGCATTATTAACAGTTGGTTTTATACAGTTGAAAGGATGTACCTTAATTTATATAGCATACACTTTAACTGGTTTGAATTTTCAGGTTTTTTTACCCCATTTCTAATTCATTTTCTTTGAATCTACTTATTTATATCCTTATCAGTCTCCTGACTTTGTTAAAATGTTTCTGGTTTATTGTTTGCTTTGCTACTTACCTTTTCCGTGGCTAATCAGAGGCTTTCATATTTTTAGATGGTCAAGCCTACTTAACCTTTTCCTTCATTACTTCTGCTCTTAGGAAACCTATTAAATTCTTCCTGCACTCTAAAATTGTAAGACAGAGGTGCTGGGTTGTATTGCTTCCATAATTTTTTACTCCTCCCTCCCTGTGGGAAGAGCACACCATTCCCATTTCACTGATGTTGGGCTTGTCCTAGCCTGTGCTTTGGCCTATGGTACCCGAGTGGACAAGATGTTCACCACAATCAAGCAGGTGCTTCAAAAAGTATTTCCCCTTTCCCTTTGCTACAATAATGACAGGACTCAAAGAGTTGCTCCTCCTTTGGCTGGGAGCATGTGGAGGAGAGCCATACCATGACCTGCAGCTGCCGAAATGTAACATAAGTGTTGGTTTTTTTAAAATAAATAAATTTATTTATGGCTGCGTTGGGTCTTTGTTGCTGCACGCGGGCTTTCTCTAGTTGCGGCGAGCGGGGGCTACTCTTTCTTGAGGTGCGCGGGCTTCTCTCATTGCGGTGGCTTCTCTTGTTGCACGGCACGGGCTCCGGTAGCTGTGGCACATGGGCTTAGTTGCTCTGCGGCACGTGGGATCTTCCTGGACCAGGGATCAAACCCGTGTCCCTTGCATTGGCAGGTGGATTCTTTTTTTTTAAAGAAGATGTTGGGGGTAGGAGTTAATTAATTAATTTTTGCTGCGTTGCGTCTTGGTTTCTCTGTGAGGACTTTCTCCAGCTGTGCAAGCCACTCTTCATCGCGGTGCGCGGGCCTCTCACTATTGCGGCCTCTTGTTGCAGAGCACAGGCTCCAGACGCGCAGGCTCAGTAGCTGTGGCTCACGGGCCCAGTTGCTCCGTGGCATGTGGGATCCTCCAGACCAGGGCTCGAACCCGTGTCCCCTGCATTAGCAGGCAAACTCTCAACCACCGCGCCACAAGGGAAGCCCAGCAGGTGGATTCTTAACCACTGCGCCACCAGGGAAGTCCCTGTTGTTCTAAGACACAGGTTTTTGCGGTATGCGGGCCTCTCACTGTTGTGGCCTCTCCCGTTGTGGAGCACAAGCTCCGGACGCGCAGGCTCAGCGGCCATGGCTCACGGGCCCAGCTGCTCCGCGGCATGTGGGATCTTCCCGGACTGGGGCACGAACCCGTGTCCCCTGCATCGGCAGGCGGACTCTCAACCACTGCGCCACCAGGGAAGCCCTATCTTCATTTTTGAGTAAATGGCAATTTGAATGTTATAGAATTTGGGGAATCACAACTTTTTCTTATCAAGTTTAGAAGACAGGCTGTGTTTGAGGCACATAGGGACATTTATCCTAGTGAATATGTTCAGGAGGAGAGTGCTTCTCTAACTTTTCCACCTAAGTAACCATAATGGCAGAGGAAACTAAATATGGGAGCACAGTCCAAAGCAACTGCTGCTGGTGTGAATTATATCTTTAAGTTTACCTTAAAAATGTTTTTTCTCTCAAATTTTTGAGCCAAATAAATATTCAAGGAAAGCATTCCATGTTCGCCTCTTGGTGCTACGTACCTCCAGCACACTGCCATGTGTTCTTGTCTGAGAGGCAGAGCAGGAGATGATGGTTGAATCTGACAGGTAGCAGGTGCACAGGCTTTGGTGCCAGAGCAAGGCTCATATCTCAGTTCTACCCATTTTTTAAAAGGTGTGACCTTTGGCAAAATATTTACCTTCTTTCTGAACCGTATCTCCTCTGTAAAGTGGACATAAGCTTCTCTCTCATTGTGGGCAGAACTAATAAAATATGTAAAGAAATGAGGTATCGTGTCCAGCACATACCAGGACCTAAATAAATAATATCTCAAGGGAAAGGTCAAAGTCAGAGTATATATTAGGTGGTATCAACATATAGACGATGCCTGAAATACATAGGTATGGATGAAAGTTTCAAGGGAAAATTTGAAAAGTAGTCAGAAAACCAGGTGAGTAAGCCGAAGAAGAGTTTAGAGAAATGAGCAGTCAAAAGTGTCAAATACTCCCAGTAAAGGTAAAATAAAATGAAAAGAGAATACTAGATTTGCCAAATGGGAAGGTATCTGTACCTTTTAATAGACACTGGAGTGGTATGGTGGGCACAGAAGCCAGATTCTAGTGAATGGAAGTTGAAAAAGTAGAAGCAGCAGGTATCTGGGAATAAAGGGAAAAGGAACTATACCAGAGTCAATGGGAAGTTTCCTTATAGTGAAATTAAATCCAAGCCAAAGTATTTTATTAAAGAGTTCACAGTAAGTCAGGTGGCTTCCCTGAATATCTCAAGCAAGCAGAGGTTGTTAGGAATTGTAGCTCTGTGTTCCGTGTCCCCAGCTTGGCGTGCATGTGGCTGGTGTGTGTGTGTGGGGGGGGGGGGGGGGGGGAGGGGGCGGGGCGGGAGAATCATAAATCGCACGAAGAGGAAAAGGAGAATTTGGTATGCCTGTCAAATTAATGTGCTTTCATAAATGGGCAGCCCTCTATACACCAGAGCAGACAAGAAGCTGCAGTGCTGCCTCCTCACCCACTACAATTAAGCTGCTTCTTAAGTGATTTCTGTGTAAGGGGAAAGGTTTCTGTTCCATAGAGCCAAACTACACAGACATAATCTGAAGTCCTTTGTTGCTTTCATAATCAAGAGATGTATTTTTTACCTGACTGCTCTGTTGTGTCTGCTGAGAACTGGTTTCTTCAGTAAATGTTCTCGTCTTAAACTTTATAACCTAGCCTTTACTTGAGACTTCTAATCAGACTTGCTTCTAATTTTCAAAAGGGTTACTTACACATTTCCTTACAAACATTAAAAAAGTTTAAAACACAGTTTAATTTATATTTTAAAATACATTTAAATATGAACACAGCTTTTATGCTTCTGTTTATTATTGTAGCTTACTTAAAATCACAGATTGATGGAGCACAAATGAAATAAGTTACTCAGCTTGTTTCCAACTCTTTTCCTAATAATCTGGAAAAAACTGTGCCGTTTCTGCCTAGGTGTAATTCACCAACATTCTATAACAGCTAGGAATATTTTAGGAATGAAAGAGGTTGATCTAAGCTGAAACATGAAATTGCACAAAAACAGACACTTCAACAGAGCACTGCAGTTACAAAGTGCTTTCAAAGGAATTATCTTACTTGACCCACATATTTGACCCCCAGAGTAACCCTCTGGGTGCGTAGTGGGATCCTGTTTTACAAAGGAGAAAACTGGAGTTTAGAAGGTTATGTTCTTCTAAAGTCACAGCAAAAGGGGTAGATCTAGGACTTGAATCCACATCCTCTAAGTTCAACCTCTATGTTTCTTTCACTTTATCACAGCAGTTGAAGAATCTTGAGGTGAAAAGCAGTGGAATATTTTCACTGTTTCAAACTTTTAATATCTTTATTTTCATTTTCTTTATTTTGTCTTAGGTCATTTCTATATCTTAAGCTAAATATTTAAATCCTAAACTAAATAAATAAAAATACTAAGGTAAATGTAAGTAAAAAAATTTTTATTACGTTTTTTTGATGACAAAGCCATTTAGAGCTATGAATTTACTTTATGGGAATAACTTTCCCACATTTAATAAATTTTTGATATGTAGCATTTTCATTGCTGAAGACTAGTTCTATTTTAAGATTTTTGTCAATAATAAGATATTCTCGGCATTAATCTATTTTTGAAGAATCTTTCTTTAGGTGTTAAATTGTTATTATTTTGAGTAAAGATAATATGCATTAAAACTTAGACTGGCCATCATACATTTACCTATTACAAATACATTTAATATAAATAAAACTTAACACTTAATTTTAATATATATATATATACATAAAACTCTTAATCTTAACAATACTACTCATGAAAAGAAACAATTTTAAATAACCTAGTTAGTTGGTTGAAGCAATAGTGAAAACATAGCAAAGTTGTGCGTTAAATCTCCCATGGGGAAATTGCATGAAAGAAAACTATTCTATCATCAAAGATGGACCCATAATCCCATTAGCCATCTCATAAGTGCAGCTTATGAGAAGCTAAATAAAGAAGTTTTAGCAAGATCCATCAATTTTACCAGAAAAATATCTCAATGCAAAGATCCTATTGTCAGCAGATGTTAAAGACACACATCTGGCAGAATCTGAAAATATGCCTGACCTACAACAATATAAGTAAATGCAATGTATGTACCTGTTCTTCATGAGGCGAACCTCTCTCTTTCGTGCTGCTTCTTCAGCAGGTTGTGTAGGAAGTGCTGGGGAGGACGCCATAACAACTCCAGGGGCAATGGTGCTAGTGGGTGCTGTGCGAATCTGGTATGTTTGTACATCTCCAGAGGCAGCTGAAAAGAAAAACAGTGAGCATGGTGTAAGACACTGAACCACTGTGACTTGGTAAAACTACGTGTCAATCATCAATCTAAACATATATTTTGGATTAAAAGGAAAAAAAGGAACAGATGATTCTGACTAAAATGTTGAAAGAATCAGCACTCTTTGGGACATTACTCAGAAATTAATTCCCAATTTAATGTATTTACTAGTATAGTCACTTGGATGAAAGAGGTCTTAACTTATGTCTGCTGGGTCTTATATTTATCTTTCATTGGAATGTAGTTCTATTCTGTTGTTAACATGCTTACCAACCTTAAGTCTAAAAGGTAAGTGGGGCACAGCCTGGATGATCTTCCTAGATAGAGTATAGTCCTCAATGTCTTCCTTTGATATTGGTAAATTCATATTAAAAAATTTCAAGTAGACTCTTGCCACGACATAAAAACGACCATGATTTTTCATAAAATAGCAAAATGGAAGAGAAAATAAAGCATAATGGTCAACTATTATAAATTCCTAATTGTAACAAAACAAAGTATGAAAAAGTGTACCATTTGATGCCAATTATATTACTTGTAAGCATTGTTTTAATGTAAATGATAACGGCTGAACAAACTGAAGTTTTACTTTTCTAACTAAATGATCCATCATTTGTGAAAAGAAAAAGTCTCTATTTGTCAAATCGCTTCTAAAAACAGCTTAATAATATGCCCTCCTAGGAATAAGAAACCTAACATTATCTGAGAGAATTTGAAGCTCTTTATAAAATCATCCATATTTGTTATTAATATCAATTAAAATGTGTAGTTTGAGTGGAAAAGATTTATATACTAAACATGTTACCATCTTCAAACTGACGTTCAGAATTCAAATTCACTGACATCCTGCTTTACAATTTTTGAGTACCTGCATGTAAAGTGAAAAGTTGTTTTACTCCCATTAATAAGCAAAATATTATCTTCTTCAAATATTATTTGTTTAGTAACAGAAAATATTCTGTAAATACATTAGGGCCCTTTAAATAAATTATGACTCACTAGTTGGTGTTTTAGAATTATTCAAAATTAATCATCCATGGTGAAGGGGCACATCTGTCATTACCTAACAGAGGCAAAACATATTTTTAATAAAAATATTTTAGAAACAGATTTATTATTATTTCCTTAATATGCAAATTTTAAATGTGGCATAAATCATATTCTTAAAATATTCAAGTGAATTCAAAGAAAAATGGTCAACTCCCATCCATAAAGATTTCTGAAACAAATAGGAAGAAAACAAAAAAATTAAAACAAAACAAAACAGAAAAAAGCTATTTCTATAATTCACCATGGATTTAACTACTTTTGCTCATAGACCAGGAGACTTACACACTGGTATAAGATTTTTCAGAATATAATGCTATCCTTTGAAATAGAAAATGATGATCTTAGAAATGAAGATGTAAATTTCTTTTGACTTAAAAGCAGAGGAACAGAATTTTGAACCTCCAAAGATTCTTATCAGTGATTTAGTACAACTTTTCATTTGACACATGAAAAAAAAATGAGGCCCAGGGAGGCTGGGTCTTACTCACAAAGGTCACAAAGTGAATCTATATATATTTAGATTTAGAATCTATCTTTTTTTAACTCCTAATTTTATTTTCTTTCCCTCTAACCTACCTCATTTCTCCTATATCCAATAAAGATAGATGTTATATTTTTAAAACTGAAAATAGTTGTTTTTATGCCATGACATTTTGGTCCAATTGGAATAATGGAAGAAGAGTTCATGGAAAACAGTATCTATAATGAAGAAAAATAAACTATATTTTAATAGTGCTTTGCAGTATCATACTTACTTTTTCTGAGTCTATAAAATTTTAACTTTTCAAAGAATTTACCACACCTGTGAATTCTGAATTCTCTTACCTTGAACAACAACTTGGTTGCTGGGCACTAAGATCTGCTGTCCATCAGTGGTCTGTGCATACTGTAGGATGGTAGTACCCGGCTGAGTGGCAGCTGCATTGGTCATGGTTAATGTCTGCAGGCCCTGTACCCCATCGGTACCATTGTTAGCCAGCTGTATTGCTCCTCCCTGGGTAATGGCAACTAAAACCCAATGGATTTTATTATTACAAGTTTAATTAATACCATGTAAGTCTTATACACACACTAAATTCAAAGCACAATAATTTGCAAGGCATAATCTAGGAGAAATTATTACAGCAAATAACATCACCAAGAAGGATTTTGTATACTCAAGTAACTTTCTGCTCAGGAAACCTATATCCAATTTCAAGAATACAAATGTACTCTATGAACATTATAATTTACAGTAATGTCAGTTAACAAATAAAAAATGAGAAAATGTTAAATTCCACTTGAAGTTACTTGGTTCACAAGAAGTACCACTCTGTGACCCACACTTCCTTTATTCTGGCATTAACTACATAATATTTTCCTTCTCTACGTTCATGTACTTATTAGCACAGATATGGGCATGTAACAGGCACCCAATAAATGATTATTTAATTCATAATTAATAAAGCAGTTCAGTAGTGCATTCTGTTCTCTAACTCGGTTAGCAATGCATGAAGTGTAACAAAAGTCCACTCAATGGAACAACGGAAATGTCCTATGGAACTTAATTATCACAGACCTCTTGTGGAGTTTAAAATTAGAGCCCAAGATCATAATTTAGAAAAAAATATTTTACTGCTATTTCTAAGTTCAAGCATTCTCATGTAGGATCCGTTGATTATTCACTAATTAATCATACTTGTCATTTATCTTTTACAAAGGAATCAACTTTGGCTCATACTAGTAGACATTTCACTTTATAAAAAACCTCAATTAACCTTTATGCTACAGTACATGTAAAAAGTTAATAAGATACTTTCCCTGTTAAAAGTTTTCCAAAAAGAGAAGGACTAAAAATCACAATATTACATATAAAATTGCATAATGGATTTTAACTAAGTCAACATGTCTGATTTGAGCATGTTACTTTTTGTCTGTTAGAAGGAAATTAGTTTGGGATCAACTGTCAGCTAGCTCTGGGTAACTAATATCCTGAGTCATCTATGTATGAAAAACTGGATTATTTACTGTTCAATCAAGAAATAATAACCGTTAATGGCTGTGATTTGGTTTAGTAAATAATACTTGTGGAAATTAAGATACTGGCATATACAATCTACCCACATTAGCTAATCCCATAAATTTTACTTATCTTAGACAAGGAGAAAAAAAGGAATATGTAAAAACTATTCTGAGATTAATACTTCAGGATAACTTGAAAGAATCAGGTTAACAGAATCAAACCACAATTTCTCAAATAGAGTTAATAAGCAAATTCCACTGTATTCAATGCACACAACTTTCTTCTTGACTACATACCAATGAACTCAAGGTGGGAGGAAAGAAGGAAACTAGAAATCAGGAGATCTGGGCTCTAGTCCAAGTTCCATCACTAAACTGTTATTTGAATCTGTTATCTCTTCTGTAAAAATAAAAATATCTGGTTCTAGCCACTAAGTACAATTGTTATAAAAATCAAATGAGATCATGTATATATGAAAGTACTCTGAATAACTCAAGTCTGAGCCTATCAAACATTGTTTTTCTCTTAATAGTTATATACTTCATATTCCAAAAGGACTTAAGATAGCTTTCAATAAAATAAGAAGAAAAAGATAGAAATCAAGCAACTGATATATCTTTAGGTGTGTATAATGATTCTACCACAAAATCTAGAAGAAGGAAAAGAGTATAATTAAACAAACCCAGCTGAGATTCTGAGGAGCCACAATGAAAACAGTTTCAGTTAGTGAAATAAAATATGTTTTTCTAACTAAGAATAAAATCTCTCAAACAAGACTTTATTATCAGGGACTGTGAACCAAGTAATGGACAAAACTAATAATAGTATTAGTTAAAAAAAAAAAAACAATTTATTGAAGGAGTACAAATTGGTGTAGCCACTGCGAAGGGTAATTGGGCAGGCTGGCTTGGCTTCAACAATTCCACTCTTTAGATGCTATCCCCACTGACAGGACAGGATACTACATATATAAAAGAATGTTCAGGTAGCATTGTTTCAAACAGTAGAAATGTCCTAAATATTCATCAGTGTGTGATTGTTAAATAAATTTTATATTTTACAGTGAAACACAATGTAGCTATTAAAAGAAACTACATACATAACTATATATGCATATATTTGTCTATGGTATATAAATAATGTAGGTCTCACTTGTATAAAAATACATGACACATGTATGTATAAACAGAATGAAAAAGAATGGAAGGATATATACCAAACTCTAATGGGGAGGGATGGAAAGGGTTTTTACTTTTTATTAACACTAAAAACCTCTACCATTTGAATTTTTACAACCATATATTTCTTTTGTAAGTTAAGAAACAAATAAATATTGTATATGTAAGTGGTCGTTATACTGATTCTTAACGACAATCAAGAACATAATGTTAAATCAGTTCCATCAAGGTCCTATGTGCACATACAGAGAATAAGGGATAAAGATAATGTATAAAGCTTTTAAAATCTCAAAGTATTAACCTCTAAAACTAGCAACTGTCAGTTGCCAAATTAAACATCTATTTTTCTCAGCTTCACCTCCCTCAACTTCACTTCCCTATTTGAGATTTTGATATGCCTCTTTCCTAAAGAGCATGCTTTCTATTTCTAGTTCAAGTGAGAATTGCTGTGGTGAGTGAATCTGTTACTAACAGGAGTATGCTGTATCCCTCAAGCGTGGTGAAGTTGAAGAAAAAAAAGTTCACATATCAAGGTCTTAGAACACACACCTTGAATAACTCAAATTATTTGGATATAAGGCTAAAAAATACACACATACATATAGATAGATAGTATCTATTTCTGCCAACAAAGAACTTAAGAAGGAAAAGAATGAGTGAACTCTAATGAGCTTACAGAATGGACAAGAAGCTTAGTCAGAAATGCCTGCCTTCTACTTACTATTAAAAGTTTCAGCTTTGGTTGAGCTAAAAAGTCTGCTACTTGTTTTTAATTCAGTTGGAATGCAATTAGTTATACAAACCAAGGCTGAGCTGTAAATGGAAAACTATGAACTTGGGAGTCAAACTTTTACACATATTTCTGACACAGACTACCCCAGGGCATTAGAAAACCAATGCAGCAAGAGTTTCAATGTGTACATTTAATTTGTAATTAAGGAAGACAGGGAGGAAAACTATATAATGGGTAGCACTGGATTTAATGAACAAATCAAAATGAAGACATCAATGTGTGAGGCACTTTGGGAGGCAGAAAGATATTGGGAAAAGAGGAAAAAGGTACCATTCACACAAATGCCTTTGATCAAACAAAAGCAGAACTCAAAAGTTCTTTATAACAGATTTAGGTGAAAGATAAGAAGAGAGACCCAAGTGTCAGAGACATCAGAGAAATGGAAACTTTGATAATTCTGCAAAAGAAATCTTTGCTTTCTGTGCAACAAAAAACAAAGTGCCCTCTTAATTTCAGCAGTCCTTATGCTCACATTATTACAACTCACTACACTACCTTTTATCTTAAAAGGAATAATAATTAAATGTGCTGGTAGACTGCAAACAAGCCTCTCCACCCCACCGTGAAACGTCAATATGATTTAAAAATGCTACTTTTAGAAAGAAAGATGAATTATTAAAATAGATGAATAATGAGACCATTTTTGGCCTTAAACATAATCAAAGAATGATTATCTGAAAAACTCATGTTTTCTATTAACATCATATGCTATATGAGGACTGAAATACAGAGTTTCAAGCAGTGGTTTGAAAAACTTGTAAGACTCTCCATGCATCTGCACAAAACAAAGGGCCATTTAAAGGTCTTACATACCTAAGCAATCCTAACTAAACCCTGAAGGAAAGAAAATACTTCTGTTACAAAACTTTGCATATAAGTAAAGGAAATATAATGACAACCAAGATTTAGAAAAGAGCTGGCACTTATAAGATTACTGTAAGGAAAATGCAGTCATTAGTTTTTCATTGCACTTTCCAAAACAGAAATATCTATTACTCACTATACTGTCCACTGCTAGTTTGGTAAATCGGAGTTGGCACCGTTACAGTGGTGATGGCAGGTGCTGAAGTCTCCTCTTCAGACTTCTCTTCTTCAATCCTTGGCACTCCTGGTGCATCAGAAGATAAGTCATTCAAAATTTTCCTAGAAAAATAGAGAACTATATCAATTAAAACAAAAGTAACATTTACTGGCTAAATACAAAGAAGAGGAAAAGATCAGAAAACTGGCAGAAAGCTGATAGTGCTTAAGAGAGAATTTTTAAATTTTACAGTTAAAAAATTTACAATAATAAACAATAAAATTTGCAACAATAAACTAAAAATGGATCAGGGATGCACATGTCAAAACCATATGAGGACTAGAAAAAACAGATGCATTTCTCTTTAAAATGAACATAAAGAAAGACTATGATTCAAAATCCAGGTACAATTAAAGAAGAGATTAATAAAACTGACTACAGGAAAAAAACGCTTTTTTATGACAAAGAACACCAAAAATAAAGTCAAAGATGATCAAACATACTAGGAGAAAATGTTCACATATATTACAGATAAAGGTCCAATATCCCTAACATACAAATAACTCCTGAAAACTAAGGGGAAAAAAAGACCAAAAACCTGATTTTTAACTTCTCAACTCTCAGATTGGTAAAAATAAAAAAAAGTATAACAATACAGTCTGTTAGCAAAGCTGTGAGAAAATACATGCTCTTGTATATTGCTGTTAGAAGTATAAAACTGGCACAACCCTTATGGAGGGAATTTGGGAAACCAAATGTGTTTACACAGCAATCTTACTTCCAGGAATTTACCCTTAAAATATACTTCCAACAGTACAAAATAAATATGCATAGGATTAATCATGGCAGCATCGACTGCAACTGCAAAAGACTAGAAACAATCTCCATGCTCACATATACGAGAATGGTTGAATAAACTATGGCTCATCCAAATAATGGATATAGCATGGTACCTTTTGTATACGAATGAAGGTGAAATAAGAAAATAAGAAAATACTTGTGTATCTGTTCATCTGCTCAAGAAAAAAAGTCAGAAAGGATAAACTAGATGGAGTTCAATTTGATTAGTTATCTACTGGGGGTGGGTGGGAAAAAAGTAAAAAAGGATGGGTGGAGGGACACTTCTGAGTGTGTGTGTGTGTATATGTACAATTCTGACTTTTGGAACCATGTTAATGTTTTACATATTCAAAGAAAGAAAGTAATTATCAACAAGGATGGCAGAAGAATTCTAAAATGGAAAACAAACAAAAACAAATGAATCTTACCACATTTCAAATGAATAACATAATCACAGAAGAGGGGAAAAAAATACTAACCCAAGTAATTTTTGAAATCTTAAATTTCTAACAAACCAGTTTGAAACTTAGCCTTAACCATCTACCAAAAATTTCCCCCTTATGTAGTTATTGTAACAAATTACATCTTCATGCCTTGTGTGTTCATTAACAGATTTATAATTATTGTTTTATGCATTTGCCTTTCAAATCATGGGAGAAAAGAAGAGTTACAAAGTAAAACTATAATAATACTGGCTTTTATATATTTATGTATGTAATTACCTTTATTGGTACTGTAGAAAATATTCTTACAGTTGTTTTTTTAAAAAAATAATTCCCCAGATTATATTTCTCATTTGTAAGATTTCTTACTCATTCTTTTCCACATCTGCCTGTTCCTATTTAGTAAACTTCTATTTTTACTGTAAGGATGGTTTTCTCTCTTTGCAAACAAGATACAAAACTATTTTAAACAGCTTGGAAACTGACAGCTGGTCAATACATCATGATTTGGGTATCACTGTTCTAGAACACTTGTTTTTCAAACTTCAGTATACAAAAGAAGCTCTTGAAAAGCATGTTAAAACACAGACAGATTCCTGGGTCCCCTCCCTAGAGATTCTAATTCATTAGATATGGGCTATGGGCCTGAGAATTTGCATTTCTAACCAGATGCTGATTTACCAGTCTGGGCTGTGGACCATATTTTGAGTAGTATTGGTCTTTAGAGCAATGTTTTTCAAACTCAAGTCATAACCCCTATGTGGGCCATGAAAACAATTAAGCATGTTGCAACCAACATAAACAATAAATAAAAAACAGCTAAGCATCACACATGATAAGGATGAGTATTGCTTTGTATTAATTTTTGCTTCAGATCCCTATATATAGGTATATACGTGTGTGTGTACATACACACCTATATATAATGAAGAAAGAGAGAACTGTAAAGATATATTCCTTATTGTGGTTTAAAAAAAGTTTAAAAGCTACTTTTCTAGACCTACAAATAAATCTACTTCTCTTCTGCACGAAGCCAGCAATCATTCTCAGTCTTTTTCTCCAGTTTTTCAAATTGTTGCTCCAGACCATCCTGGACATTCTCCGCTCAAGAAAGTTCACTTTCTCTTAAAGTGTATTCCAAATGTGGTCTGAGCAGTGGGATTAATTCCCTCCCTTAATCTAGACACTAGGTTTTTTTTTTTTTTAAACCAACATAGCCTTACAGCATATTGGCTTTTTTGGCAACCACATCTAATCAATGATAATTAAAAGAGCATAATTATATTTTTTAGATGAATTCTTAATCCAGAATCCTATACTTGAATAATCGATTTTATTTTAAACTCAAGCTCAGAAATTTTACAGTTATCGCCAACATTTCATCCTATTTGTTTCAATCTATTTCCCTTGGCTGCTATGATCTTTCAAGGTTCTTATTCTACCACCTATTAGGGTACTTAGCCCTTTAGTTTCTGTCATTTGCAAATCTGATAAGCACGGCCTCTATGTTTTCAGCTAAATTGCTGGTAAAAATAGCAAGCCAGATGAGAGCAAGTGAGAACCCTTCAAGGATTTCCTCTGGGTAAAAACTGATCACTATAAAGCTGGGCTGTTCCAATAAAAACCAGTATGTATTATTTAATTCCCATTTCTCCAACTTCACAAAAACATCCTAAGAATTTTGTTAAAGATCTTGTTATAATCAAGACATAGAGGCTAGGTTTCAAGAGTTCATAAACCAAAAGCAAAATAATGGTATACTCCACTATGGAGGTTTGATTATAAGGGAAGATATTATCATCTTTCATAAAAGTTAACGCTTTCTCTATACATGTGTGGTCTCAGGCATCTTTTATTTGATTCGTAACTGAAGTGCTATATAATGATTTTTGCTGGGATATACACTATAAGCCAATTAAAGGCAAATAAAAGATTTTTTTTCAACATAAAACTCATATAAGGTCTACAGCTAAGATTTGCCTAGAATTTATATATAGAGAAGCCATGTAGCTTGTTTCTTAGTACCAGGTTGAATCTGCTTCAGGATCAAATATCTTATATACTAACATGAGATACATTTCGAAGTTAAAAGATAAAACTAGCTATATTTTGAAAAAATTATGAGTATAAATAAAGGTAACACATACTTGGTAACAAAGAATTTCTTAAGACCTCAAAGTCAATTTACAGGTATTTATTTAGGGTCCTTAATTTATTTGTAAGGATAGAGAAAAGGGCTAGCTTAGCAGCCAAGAAAGTGGGAAAAAAAATTTCAACATCCCTTTGAAAAACAGAAATATATATAAATAGAAATAATTCAGGCTAAAGCAGGGAAGAATAAGTTTGAAGTTCATTAAACTCTGAAGTAAGCTTATGAAGATTTGTGGAACTGCTCTTCCTGGAGATATTTAATATGGAGCCAATTTCTACGTAGTATTAGAAACAGTTTTGGTCCATCTTGGAGGCAAGGCATGGATTTACACAACTTTTGTAGCTGAACACAAAACTACAGTAAGGTGCCCCTAAAATTAGGGAATATCAGCAAAACATCACCCTGAACAACTATTAAATTAACAAGCAGCTATCATGCTAAGTACCATGGCATAAGAAATGTGTTGTGTAGTAGGTAGTGTAGCCTCAGAATTGACATATAGCTAGAAAATGCTATAACCTTATCAAATGTATTCCAATCTTTTTAACAGAAAAGCAGCAGCCAGCAAAGTCTACAAAAACAGAAGAAAAAAAAAAAAATCAGTGTTTATCCAGGACTGTTCAGAGTAAGAAGTGCTCTTATTCTGTACAGTAAGGTTCTACTTATTTGAGAGAAGCAACTCAGGATGAAGAGAAGTATTCTGTATGGTCCTGAATCCAGCAGCTCATTGGCCTTCCGACATCTCTTCATCTGCAACTACATAAGGGTACCTTTATACTTCTGATTCTAAGTTCATTTAACTATTAATTTTCCATACCTGTAGGAAGGCCTCCTTGAAAGAATTTCTCTTCGTTTTTGGGAATCGGTTACACTATCCACTGACTCCTGTGAATCTTCACTTTCTGCAATAGTTGAAATCTGAAAATAAAGAAGAACTTTATCTTGATAATCAAATTTAGTTCTCATAAAACTTTTATGAATTTTAAGAAAAAGTGAAATACAAAAGGACATATATAAACCTTATATGTGATTCAGTAGAAAAAAAATCAGTTTTTATGGGAGACAACCATACCATCCCTTTCCTCTCCCCTTTACTCATCCTACAGAAGTCAGAGGACCTAAAATTTTTTCGTCAAAACCAGCCTAATCTCTTTCAGGACTTCTTGTAATCAACCCAGAATGTATCAATATTACTTGTCAGTTGTTTTCTTACAGTTGTTAGAACAAAACTACCAAGTAAAATAAAGTTTCTGACATGAAAGAAAGAATAAACGACTAAATATTTGGCCATTAAGTCTAGTGACTATACAAATATTTTCCTTTAACTACTGGGTAAATAGTTTTGAATGTATTTACAACTGTACAAGTAAGATCGGTGATCCTTCAACCGTGTTCCAGATGGTTGTTCCTAACAATTTTGGAAGAAGCCCTCTGCTACATATAGACACGTTTCAAAGTTGGCATTCTACAATTTTTATTAAGCAAAACTTCAAGGTAAAGGACTGTGCATTTCTGGAAAGTATCCTTGGATTGAGAAGTAATAAAGGTAAGTTGAATACAGATTTTACATGGGATAATAACAGCAACTAGCATTTACTGAGAACTTACTATGTGCCAGGTGCTATGCTAAAGCATATACATATATTACATTACTCAGTACTCACTAATACTTACAGGAACTTTACGTGCTAGATAAGTACAATTATTATGTCCACTTTACAGATGGAAGAACTGAGGCACAAAGAGTTTAAGTAACTCACCCAAGTCACAAAGCTACGAAGTAGTGGAGTCACTGTCACACTTGACATCTCAATTCTAGACAGCCTTACCAGCATCAAAATCCTGTTGGTTCCAATCTCAAACCAGTTTTGTCAGAAGCAGCAACCCAGGAACGTCTTTAGACCATTTTTAGACTAGAAGTTCACTCATCTAGGCAAGCTTGTCTGTCAAATTTATACTGCCAAGTTTCTCTAGTCTAATCAGCAGGAGCCTCCTGCTCCTTCCTGAACTAGGTGAGCATCATGCTGTAAGAGTGAGAGTTAGATTTAGCCAAGGCAAAAGGGTCTCTGTAGGTTAGCTCCCTGAACAAAATTTATGGCAATGGCAATAAAAATGAACACATTTAGAGGAACTTGAGAAATCAAGTATGTGGTCTGAGCCTAAGGGTTCTGGACAGCAGGTACTCATTTTCACAGAGCTTTGTGATAGACACTCACTTTAAAATGAAATTTGCTAAATCTAGTAATGCTTTACAAAATATGTCTATAATAAAGTAATGTATGTGCCCCTCCAAACACTTTAAAGTATAAACGGTATAGTCTTATAGACCTAAAAATTAACAGGTAACACTGAATGAATCCAGAAATGACTGATAAAAAGATGGACAAGGCTGAATTTAGTCTGTGACTCTCTATAGAGTAATAATGCTATAGTTACTGCCAAAGGAGCACCCAGAACAATTTCCTACTTCTGTAGCTGCTGTTAACTAGCCCACTCAGCATAGTCTCTGCACAGACTTTCTCATAGATGTAGAGTGATGAGTTGTGAAACAGCCTTAGCAGAGAGTCAGAATTTCGAGGAATAACAAGAAGACTGAACTCAAAGTGGATAGTATCCTGACAAGTGTTTACCCTCATTAATGCTTCTCAGAACCTTAGTTTCTCTATTGTTCTTTCTGCCTTTTTTTTGTTTAACCCTCATTCTTACAACCTTCTTTTAAGGATACATAATGACTTAGGCACACTTTCCCAAGTTGAAAGTCATTAAAACAACAATTTTAAAGCACGCTACATAAACCACCCATAGGACAATTTTGAAATGAAATAAATTATCATTGCTTATTAAATATATGGCCCTTAATTTTTCCCCCAAACTCAATGGATCTATTGCTCCCAGTAAAACGAAAAGCCCCCCATTCCTCTCATCTGAAAGAATTTGTCAATTCATACAAAAGGAATTAACTTATCACTCTGTCGTGACTGCAACTTAAAAAAAAATTGAAGTATGATTGCTGTACAATATTATATAAGTTACAGGCGTACAGTACAGTGAGTCGCAATTTTTAAAGGCTATATTCCACTTACAGTTATTATAAAATATTGGCAAAAAAAATATTGGCTATATTCCCTGTGTTGTACAATGTATTCTTGTAGCTTATTTTATACATAATAGTTTGTACCTCTTAGTCCCCTACTCCTACATTGCCCCTCCCCGCAGGTAACCACTAGTTTGTTCTCTGTGAGTCTTTTTCTTTATATTCACTAGTTTCTTGTATTTTTAAGATTCCACATATAAGTGATATGTACTGCAACTTGTTAAATGTAAAGGGAATTCAGAACTATTCAGTACTACATAATGAATGTAACATTTCCTCTTTGGGGGAATACTATCCAGAGAGAACTTAGAATTAGGAAGTCAACTCTTATGGTCTATCTACCAAAAAGCAAAAAAACCCAACCCCACACCCCCAAAACCAAAAACAAATCAAAAAACAAGAAAATCCCAAAACCACTGAACCCACATTTCTAAGACCATTAAAAATCATGCCAAAAATCCTTTGATAATAAACAAAAGTTTATATGTAATAGGTTATTAAAAATACCCACATGAAAAATTATATCCCAATTTTAAGTATCACAGTCTACCATCACATTTCAACGATAGATACCCTTCCTCTGGTCCTCACCTCCTGTCACCTCTTATTAGCCCCTTCCTGAGCTCCTTAAATAGGTCTTTAACCATGGCCACTTATATGTTAAGAAATTTTCAAAAAGCCAAACCACCACCTGTACATGTAAAGTTTTACATCTATATTTCTCTATTTTCTCTTAGTTTGTTAAAAACCCATATATTCTGTTTATAAGGGGGGGAAAAGTCCTATTCTGATGCTATTTGAAATTTCAAAATAAAATATACAGTGACTAGAACAAAATTTAAAAAATGGTTGTATTAGATGTTTTCTCAAACTATACATGGTACCCTGGAAACTTAAGCACTTTTCTTGGGTAGAGTTCAGACTCAGGTTTAGGTACAGTTTTTACTCACTGGATCAAGAAGTTTAATAAAAGTCTAGAGCAATAATCTCCAAACTCTTCTGATCTGCAGATCTCCCTTATAAATTAATTATAAGATTATAAATTAATTATAAGAATATTTTATATAAGCATATATATTTATTTACAAGTTTTATCTATATCATAAAACAAATTAATTTTTAAAGAGGATAAGTATAAATATTAAAATACATCTGTTAATTTCTTAAAGATAAATCATTTAATATTTCGTAACAGTGAGAATGATGTGCTTTAATATGATTAATTAAAAATCATTTAGTATTTTGTAACAGTGACTCAAAAATCTGATTCTAAGCTTGGACTTTCTGAAATGTGATTTAACATCTGCTATTGTTTAAAACAATCATTTTTCATTTTCATCTGTCAATTACACAAACTTCTGATGAGATTTACTAGTATATTTTCATCTCCCTGGCTCTTGGTCAGTTATTATATGCTAATAAAAGGTTTTATATTTTAACAAATAAGTTCAACACCTACTGAAACTCTAGAAGACTTCTGAATAGTTTAGAAACTCTATTTCCAGAGTTTTGAAAGTATATAGATTTGAGTTTTTAGGGTACAAATTTACACTGTTTGCAGGTAAAAAAAAAAAAAAGTATGGGAACATTTCCAAACTTCTATATTCAAAATACTCTGTCCACAGCACAAGTTTCTTTCAAGATACAGTTATTCTCTCATGCATTGTTAAAATGCCACTTTCTCTCAGAAAGGACAGTTGAAAGGAATTTGTTTCTTTCAAAAATATCTGTTAGGTAACATATCCCTTGCAAGTCATCCCTTGCTTGCCATTGTTAAAAAGAGCGGAAACTTTGGAATACTTTTCTTATGTAAAAAGCAAACAAGTAAACTCATCCTTATGTTAAGCAACTCAAGTACTTTGCTATATGATAATCACTGAATCTCTATCTTGCACAAAAGATTTTTATTGTTGTTCCCATCACATCATGAAGTACTGTAAAGACTGTATCAGAAAGTTCATCTCCAACCGCTATCCCTCTTGCTCACTCTATTCAGGCCACTTCTTGCTATTCTTTGGTACATAAAGCATACTCTCACTTCTGAGCCTTTGGACTTGCTTTCATTATTTGTATGGCTTAGCCTCCTTCACTAGTTTATAGTTTCACTGCTCATCGTGTTCCCTGACCACCCTACCTAAAAAAAAACACCCTTCCCTCCACATCATTCTCTATCCCTTTCTCCTGCTTTAATCATCTTCCCAGCACTTAATCCTCACCTGACACATTTTATTTTTTCATTGTCTCTCTTCGCTCAAATGTGATCTTCATGAGAATAGAGAAGTATTATTTGTTCACTGCTGTCTTTCATATCACCTAGAACAGTGACTGGCACATAGCATGTGACCAATAAAAATTTACTGAGGAAATGAATGTATTAAAAATGCATCCAAAACTAACAAGTGAGGATGCCACTGTTAACTTCTATACATTTGTGTAACTCCCATTATTTTTGTGGGAATTCTTACATAATCTGTGAGATTTGATGTACATATATACATAAGGATAATGTTAGGGCACCAATGTCAAGCCATACATGAAATATTAGTAGTTTAGTTTCTAATACTCTGAGATGAAAAAAGATAAACAGAAGTCTTATTCTCACATCAAGAGAAATGTACCTTGTATATTTTGGAAATGCTGTTCTAGAATACTAATATTCTCCCATCGAGAAGTTTGAGGAATCATCTCTCTCCTTGTTTGATCACCTCTTCTGATATAAACCACTTCCTACTTATTAATGCTAATCACTGTTAACCAGCTAACATTACCATTAAAGTTTAATAGCTTCTCCATGGTTTAGGGCCTTTAAAGAAAAAAATACTGTTTATGTTTCTGTTTGTAGAATTCAGGCTTTTAATTATAAGCACAGCTCACTTTGATGGAAAAATCTATTTTTGAAAAGATGAATACACATTTCTATAAAGTTAATGGTCATATAACCCCAGGTCCAAATTATTATTATTACTCTTACCACAAAGTAAAGATTAAAATTAAGAATATAATCAACAATTAGGCATCATATATTAAAACCAATGTTTGTAATCTTAGCAAATTTTGTGATAATTTTTGTGTGTTCTTTATAGAAAGATCTCCCACTGTAAGTGAAAAAGAAAAAGTAAAGGTTAATGTGGAGTCTGGAATCTAGGTCTCCTGACTAGCAGGTCAGGTTCTTTCCACTATCATCAAGAGGAAGATAAGAGCAGGGAATTAGTAATGGCATACATAGTATGAAAAACAGTTAGGAAGCATTCAATGAAATAAAAACTGAGGCACAGGACAGGAGACTATTGTTCAGTCAGTGTGGTTCCACAGAAAAATCAAATTCTTCAGTCTTTACCTGGACTATACTGTCTCCTACTCAGTAACAACAAATTCCATTCCCAATATCTTTCAGTATGGAAATGCACAGAACTTGATGATTTTATATCAAAATATTCTTTCTTTTTTCTCCACCCCCCACACCGCCCTGCCTTAAATGTCCAAGCAAACCAAAGGCACAGGGACAGAATGAAGCAGAGGTGGGTTAACAGTGGCTCAATGACTCAATAGTATGATATGGCTGACAAAATCTGGTATATCCTTTGATGATACTGATAGAATGCTTATAGGACAAAGGAGGGACTTCTCCCCTCTCCAAGTATCAATCAATCTGGCTACTAAACTCAAGGAAAACACCAGAGTTCTCACCCACAAGAAGACAACAAGGATGGTGAAGAGGAATCAAAGCTATGTCATATATAAATGGCTGAAGAAAAACAGGCATTTACTTAGTCTGGACATTTTTTTTAAATGGGAAGGATGTGGAAGATGGGGAAAAGGAAGCAGCCCAATAGAAAAAGAAGTTAAATTTGCTTAACTAGTTTCTGAGAATAGAATTGGGACCACTAGGTAAAAGTTTTAGAAAGATATTCTGGTTCACCACAGGAAAGAATATTTTAGCAATTACCCCCAATTATAAATCAGTTACCTCTGGAGATAGAGCATCCTTTCTCTGAAAGTGTTCAAGTAAAGCTGGACTGCCATTTGGAGGAGGAGAGAAGGATATTATATAGGGAAATTAAGCAACAGACTAAGGGCTGGGTAGGTAACAAGTTTGGCCTAGACCTAGAAGATCTCTTAAGATTTTTATTCAAACCTTGAGTTCTATGTTTACAGAGAGGGACAAAGATATAAAGAACAATTTCTCACCTTCCTTTCTAAAAATAGTTCTCTCCAAATCTAGGACCTAGGACTCACCTGAGTTCCGGAGAAAAGTCTTTTTAAGTCCTTACAGGAAGACTGTGAAGCAAAAAATATGAAATGGGAGGCTGGGGTTATGGCCTACTTGAATGAACGTTCAAGTCTTTTTTTTTCCCCAATAAGCTCATCGAAAAGATGTATACTGCCCTAGGTTCCCTACAGTTAAGTAGAGGTTTACACACCTTTATTCCCTTTGGATACAAACCAAAGGAACAATCTTTCCAAAGAATAAGATAACATGTATGGAAAAAACCCCTGATTCTTAAAGTGCACTTTCTGAATATATCATTTCAAAGTTATATACTCTAACTTAGAATCCTAAACATAGCTGGTTTTCTCTACATTCAAATAATATCTTAGGTAAGGTTATTACTTTTTCACAAGGGTTATTTTTTCCAATTGCATGTTTAGAAAATAATTACAAAGTTATTATTTTTGTATCTTAATTTTCCCTAACTGAGGTACATCAGCCTTATAGTCTCTCCCAACATTTCCACTTTATCCCATATACTTTATGATTTTTCCCATTCAATTGTTTTCCTTTTTTAGTTTAAGAAAAAGTTTTTTCTTATATGTCTGTTCTTGTGTATATATGTTCCTATACTTAAGGTGACTACAGATGCAGCATATTCCATAATTACTGTAAAGTAAAATAAACTCTGAACTAGATATGTTCCTATTTTCATAATGAAAGGAGAGAGATATGGCTATAAACAACAGTTATGAAAGTAGATGCAGAACTTTTTATACACATACCTGAACTGTCTGGACTTGTGGAGACTGAATAACTGATGGCTGGGCCGCCTGAATAACTCCATGGACTTGAACTGTCTGCCCATTGGGTAGCTGTACTAAAGTTACGGTGGGAGCAGATGATGTTGCATGAGCTGCTGGCATAGATACCTATGGTGTTGAACATGGAAAAAAATTACCATCACAGATACCTCCTGGGGAGTACTCATGTTTAGTAAGAAACAACTCTTTGGCAGCAAAAGGATGACCCTCCTGCTAGGTTAAGTATTCCACTGGTGTGAAAGAAACTAATCATTAAACTTAATATTCTTTTTGAAGAAAGACTACAAATGCTTCCCATGCCCCCTACTTTTAAACTCCTCCCAAATGACAAAAACCAAAAAACTATTTTAATGTAACATCAAAATATATAACACAGACTTCCTTTGAACACTAAATACCACTTTATTTGTATAGTGCCTTACATTTTCCCACCTGCTTTCATATTCAGTTTCTCATTTTGCCCTTCGAAGAAATCAGACTGGTTAGAATAAGGGTTATCTCCATTTTAGAGACAGAAATATGAAGTGCTCCAAGAGATTAAGTCACTTACCCAAGGTCAAGAGATATGCTAGCTTTGAAGAAACATAAGTCTTCAGAATATCATGTGTTAAATAACCCATGTTCTAAAACATAACTGTTCCCAAACTTGGGCAAAACTTAGCTACTAAATCTAGAACAAATACATATCTTACAGTATACAGCATATTTATCTCTTGTAAACTAATTACAAGTATGCCTTTCATTAATGAGAAAGTGTTAATAGATATTATAAACTGAAAATTTCTATCCTCACCCCACCCACTGAACTGATAATAATTGATATTTCAAGGATTTATTTTCCTCTTGAAGAAATAAGGGAGCAGAACTGAAAGAATATGAGAAACCAGTTTTCTCCTGAGGCACAAAGGCGGCAGATTTAATGACTCAATACCCAGGTTAGAAGGGTTCTTAAGTCATACATGTCTATCAGATGGTATTTACTGTTCCTGTGCTTGAATGCGTTTGGGGGTAGCAATTTTATTTGTTCATTTGGTAAAGTTATTGCGGATATGTGTCAGAAACAATGTTAGAACTGAAACTACAGAAATGAGAAAGACATAGGTCCCTGCCCTAAACGAAATTATTAAGGCATGTGTATGAAGGAATGGGGAAAAGAACACAAATAAATATAATTCAGTGAAGTAATGAGGTTTGCAAAGGGAAGAATGGACACACTGAGGAAAGCTACCCCGCCCCACCCAAGAGGAGGGGAGGCTACCAGGGAAGCATGTGAATTTGAAATAAAGAATACAAGTAAGGCACGTTATTATGATTTGCAGGGGGGAGGCACAGAATTCCAGGCAGAGGGTAGCAATGGCAAAAGCAAAGAGAAACAGCAGTGTCTGTAAATGGCAAAGAGGGATGACCAGCAGCCAGTACTACTGGAGCACATAAGTGTGTTACTATATGATGTAGGAAGTGTGGAAAGATGGAATAACAGAGGTAGGCAGAGGCCAGATGGGCTAGTCATGAAAAATCTTACATATGTTACGTTAAAGAACTTGCATTTTACCGTGAGATTGGGAAAAGCACTGAAGGGCTTTTGAACTCCTGAATATCATGGTGAGGCTTGCATTTCAGATAGATCACTTTAATTTAGTGGCAGTGTGAAAGACACTTATCTCAGAGGAAGAAAAAAGTGGAGGTGAGACCAACTGAGAAAGTTTATATATAGTAGTAAGGGTGAGATGATAAAGGCCAGAAATTAGGCATGAGTTGTGGTAGGGATGGGAATGAGAGAAGTGATTTAATGAAAATTCAGGAGGCAAACCAGAAAGGGCTTTATGAATGACTGATTGAAGGAGGTGAGACAGAAATCAAAGACGACCCACATATTTCATGTTTGGGTGAGAATTAGTAGACTATGCCATAAAGAGAGAGAACACAAAAAGAAGCTTATGAGTGGTTGGGGCAGTGGTGGAAGATGATGGAACTGATATGATATCTGAATTTGTAGAGATGTTTAGCAGGCAGTTAAATATTTGACTATGAAGCTTGGGGGAGATACCTACTGAAGGTAGAGGCTAAAACCATGAGCTTCTCCTTTGGACAGTTAGGAAGGCCTTCCTTATCAATCGTTTTTCTGGCTACTATACATCTTATTTTTACCTTGTTTTCAAAATGTGGTCCATGGACGACCACCATTAGAGTTATATAGGGTGCCTGTTTATAAAGTCAGAATCTCTGATGAACCCAAGGACACTTTCGCCTACGCCAAAGTTTGAGAACCAAAACCATAATTTATTTAGAGTATCCCATCTCAATGGAAAGCTCTTCTAATATTTGAAGCAATTAGTACGTCCTCTTCTCTGAGTATTCTCTAGGGTAAACATAACAAGCTCACTCAACAAATAATCCCTTTTCTACCCTAATTATTCTACATAATGGCTACTCTCATTGTAAGTTTATAAAATACAGATATACCAAAAAAGAAAAAATTGCTTATATCCCTACCACTCGGAGTTAATCACTTAATATTTCTGCTGTAGATATAGGTGTTTTTAAAGATGCATATATACACTCAATTTTTATAACACTATCACAGAATCTACTTTATCTTTCAAATCCATTCTAAATATCTCTTCATACCATTAATAGTATTCTTTAATGATAAAGAATGGTATAATGGTAAGAATTACATAATTTGTTCAATAAATCCCAACAAATTATTGGAATTAAATTATTAGTAATAATTAATTAAACAATAATAAAATCACTAACTTAATATTATTAAATATTAAATTACTGAATATACAAAAAATTATTATTGAATATTTAGGTTTTCAAATTTGCCTATTACAAGAAAGTTATTTTACAACAAAATTGCAACGATCATCCTTTTACCCAACTCTTTACTTAAAACCATCCATAAAAATTAACATTCCCATACTCAAAACCAACATTGTTTTTTTTTTCCACTTAAAAAAAAATCTCTGTAAATTCTAAAAGTAAAATAAGGCATTTCATTATTGTTTTAGATCGACTTTCTTCCTTTACTAGTTAGGCTGAATTTGTGTTTTTACTGTTCATTGATCACATCACAATGGTCTTGGACTTGAAAATTTTATTATATATTTCTAGTATTAAAGACTGACAACCAAAAAATAACTGGTATCAGAATTGAGAGAAATAATGTCAAAAATGTATAATATATGTGTTAAGAACTTGGATGAGCAAGTAAAATAAACTCTGTAATTAGGTATTAAAAAGAACAACAACAAAAAATATAAATGGGAACAGACACTAGCTTTCCTAAAACTCAAATATCATGTCATTCCACTTATCAGTGATTATATGCAAATTGAACATGTGCATATAATTTTGTTCTTTCTTGAATTTCCAATTAAGCTTCATGACACTGATTTTGTTTTTATAGGCATAATCACACCAGCAGAGAAGAATGGGAAAGGAGGTAACAGTAAGAGTTTTGGAGGCTGGAAATGGATGAATGGTAATGAACTTGGAAAACCTCAGAAGGCCAACTCATGAGGCAGAGGCAGGGACAGACTGATTTCTGCCACAAAGTCCTTAAGAGGCTCAGGATCTAAGGCACCCCAGAAGGCAGAGTGAAAGGAAAGGCTGAAAATAAGGAAGGCTGATCGAAGGTCTTTGAAAAGCAATTGGATCCCCTCTTCAACTCTCTGTGGAAGAATAACTAATCTATACCCCATGCTGACAGAGAAATGGAGGTTTATTTTCTGGATAGGTGGTTTCTTGACTGCCTAACACCAGCCACTGCTGAGGTGGGTACTAAGTCCCAGTCCTCTTCCCTCCTCTGGCTCAAAGGTCTTTACCTATAAGCAGAAGATTAGTAAAGCTTTTCTCTGCAAATGTGACCAACACTAAAGGGAGAAGAAAGACTTAAGAGATAGAGATAATGACACAATAAAGATGTAAAAAAAAAAAAAGAGATAATGACAGTGGGATGCCACAATCATCCTACCGTGAAGCTCACAACTCAGATGTTAGGCCCCAAAAAGAGCCACAGAACTACCAATACAGGTTTTTGGTTCCCTACTTTTAAATGTAGGCAGAAAACCTCGAGTTATGAAATACTCAAGGAAATCTTCTGATAGGAAAGATGGTGACCAAAACAGATAGAAGGGAGAAAAGGTACACAGAAGAAAATCTATGTGGAAAGAAAACTTAAAACTTAATTAATATTATCAGAGGTAAGAGAAAATACTGCCTTTGTGAAACATAAAGAGGATGCTATTAAAACACAAAAGGACTATTCAGAAAAAAAGGGAACTCTTGGAAACATGACAGCAGAAATAAAAAAAATCTGACAGATGGGTTGAAATGTGAAGTTGAGAAAATCTCCCAGAAAGACAGAGACAGAAAACAGGAGAGAAAAGATGAGAAAATCAGAGAAACAGTCCTATAGGTAAAATATCTGGATCACAAGAATCCTAGAGAGAAAGGAGAAAGAAAAAAAAATCATCAACCAAATAAAGAAACTGCCCAGATTTGAAGACCCGAGATTCCACTAAAAAAAAAAAGCCCACTGAATACAACTGCACAATGGATGAAAACTGCTACAAACCAAGGCCTTGATGATGAAATAGTGAAGCACTGCTAACAGAGAGATTTTTACAAGATAACAGAGATACAAAGTAAGAAATGGATTTAGTCTTTTCAAACAGCAACACTAGAAGTTGACTGTGGATCAATGCCTTCAAAATTTGAAAGAAAAATGATTTCTTTACCCAGTCAAACTTGCTCAAGGGACCACTGGAAACAAAAACTCCATAAGAGAAAGACAGTAGGAAGAAAGGAATTTCCAGGATGACATTATTTAGTGGACGTGGAGGACAACCAGACCAGAAAATGATGTCCCAAGAGATAGATATGTTGAAGGTTGTCACCACCAAGATCCCTGCTGGTATTATATCTTCTTTTTACCACAGGGCTGAATGCTTGGATGAGCCCATATTCTTATCTGTGCACATTTGCCTTGACCATGTGCTAATGAAGTCCTGATGCTCTTACCTTCGTTCCCGCACCTGCTTCATCTTGAGTACTTTTACTTCATCCCTAAATGTATTCTGCTTTGCCTTACACCTGAGGGCTGGAGGTGGGTCCAGGTGATCTTAGGAGAAAACACAAAGCAGCCCACCGCTTCTGACTACATTCCTGCTGGAGGTCTAGTATTTGGCCCATATTTTAGCTCAGTGTGGTAACCACCTGTGGTTAGCCCTCTATATCCCAAGACCCACTGTTGCTCATGACTCCTCTAAGAGAGCTTTTAAACTCTCTGTGAAGCTGAAGCTCAACATACCAGAGCCTTGGCTAGGATTATTTTCTTTTGGGAGCTTTCAATCTGAAAGAGGCAATGTCACATTTTCTTACCTAGCAGGTTATTGTTTGCTACTTGGTTTTTATATTAACCACCTTTCTCACTCATATATATGCCAACAATTATTAATAAAATAAAACATCTGAGAAAAAATACACAAGAACAAAAATGAGAATATAACCTTAGAATGCTTAAGACAAAGACAAAAATGAAAGAATCATGAATCATATTTAAAATATACAGGGACAAAAACTATCATCCTTGAAATTTACTTGTGTGTCAATTTATTTGCTTATCCTATTTTTTAGTTTAAGCACATGTAAATTTAGCCTTTCAGATTATCTGCATTCCCATGCTCCCAAATAAATCTATATGACATGAAAAAAAGCAGTTATCATATTAGGTTTTCTTCCTTTAAGAGACAATCTACCCATCAGTTTAAATGTAATTACTTCTGAATTATGTCACTACAAATAGTGTGTTAGTGTTTAACAATACATTTTTCTGTTATGTTACTGAATCAATACTATCATTTCTAAAATTAGGCTAATACTAAGTAAATAGGAATTTTGATATTCTAAGAATCTTTCTGCTCATTTTATGTATATCTCTGTAATAAAAACTAAGTTCTCTTGTTTAAAACATATTCCTCTTAGAAGAGACAACTTGGAATCTCTCCATGTATTTTATACCTGGGCTAATGTGGCAATCTGTGGCTGGGCTTGAACTGTCATTTGCTGGCTTTCAGCTTCTGTTACAGCTGCATCTCCACTCTGCTGGTTCTCTGCTCCAGATTCCATGGTCATTTAGTTACCTACAATAATATGGAAGAGTGTTACAAGCACTACAGTGCTTTGTGCTTTTGTGGTTTTAAAGGCAATTTTCAAGTTGTAAATAAGTATATGTGGTGGTTAGGTTAGCAGATGCACTCAGAAATCTAGTTAAACTATAATGTAGTTGAATTATTGTCAGACTTGTCCAAATATGCTGAGCTAAAAAGTTCTAGTATTTTCAAAAAAGAAAGAACTTTTTCCTTTGCCATTTCTTCCCAATGGGATATTACTCCATCTATTATAGAAGACGGGATTCCTCTCTTCCATGAATCTTCCCAACTAACAAGGGGAGGAAGGGCAGCAGCATAATTATAATTTTTTCAAAAATGTATCAATCAGGTAAGGAGGGAGGGTAGAGAGTAGAAGTGAGTTGATGACAGGGTCTATGAGATACTGGCTTCAAGGTACCGCCTATATGGGTATTCCCTCCTATTATAGGGAAGAAACAGAAGAATTATAAGCTACTTCCTTGGGAAATTATTGGTGGTAGGACAAAATAGCCCAGGTTTCAACAGCCCAAGTTATTGGGCATCAAGGTAGAAAGGTGGGATTAATAGACACAGAGTCAGACCTCAAACAACTGAAAAGGTTACTTTGTGTTCTGACTCCTTACCCTATATATAGTGTGCAACATTACACACGTGTGTGTGTGTGCGCGCACACACACACACACACACACACACAATAAAACACCTTTTAAAATTTTAACTGCAAAATTCTGGATAAGTTAACCAAGGCTGATCTTTCTTACTTTTTGGAAGCTGCTTTGCTAAGAGTTTACTATATTTCTTAGATCTGGCACTGGATGACAGCAAAAGTGAAGAGAAATTCCTAGCAGCAGTAGCTGCTACCTTGAGGTTAGGGAAATTGATTATATATAGCAGATATAACTGGGAAAGCAACTGTGTCTAAAGGAGTCACAATAAAAGGGATTACTTCTTATTTGTGTACTACTGTTACCATTCAGTACCTAGCATATTACCTGTCAAAAATAAATTTAATAGTGAGGACTACCTATGGTGATTCCATAAACAACACAAGAACTCCAATGCTTTTCCAGAATTTATTACATTTATTTCATAACTCCGACATCAAAATAGTCACTGATCCTTATGTGATTATTACATGCCATCAGAATGTATCACATGCTAACATTTTGCCATCATTCACAGGATTCTATAAAAAGAAAGTGTTTTTACAAGTGACAGTTAAAAATGAAAATATCTCTGTAGAAATGAATATAAATAATGTAGAAATACAGAAGCCACCAAACAGATGACAAAGGAAAAGATCAACAGACGACTACATAATTATTTAAAACGTTAATATGACAAAAGCCACCAAGACAAGTACACAAGGAGAAAATATCTGCTACATAAAATCAACACAATAACATCTAGAATACAGAGAAACTACTAATTCAGTAAGAAACTCTTATTGGCTAGTTCACAAAGATATATGTTTCAAGGATGGAATTTTTTTTTATAATAGCAGAAAAATGGAAACAAGTATCCATCATTAAGGAGGACCATTAAAAAATTAAAGCAATAAAAAATAATGAAGTCTATCTATAATGTAAAGACACATAAAGCTTTCCAAGACAGACTGAGTGAAATGGCAAGTTATGAATATACTATAAAGTAGAAGTCCATTTATGTTAAAAACAAGTAAAACAAATTGTTGTAAAGGTGTATGCATGAAAAGAGGTATGGGAAGTTATAACTGAATCATAATAAGTGGTGGCTCTGAAGAGAGAAAGATTTGATAGAACTGTATAGGATGATTTTCACCTTTTACTTGTTACATATTTTAGTACTTTACTTTTATTTTTCTTTCTTTCCATAAGCATGGATTCAGGATTACTTGCACGATTAAATAAATTTTAATACCAGAAATGACAGATAACATTTTGAAACTCTGAACCAAAAGCTTTACTTCAGTCATGATTTTGAGATATCTGCTAAAATTTTTTAAATCTGATACTTTTTATATGAAATTAGTATTTTTGTTTAAGATTCACCTAAACTGTTTACCCTACATTTCCAAAGAGTAAAAATAACTATTTAAAAAAAATTATCAAATAACTTTATTACCCTCTGTGATAATTCACTGAATTGTACACTTAAAACCTGTGCTCTTTTAGACTAAAAAATTTAAGAAAGACATCAAAAATAACAGAAAGCAACATCAATAGCAAAATAGTTTATGTATACTAAATACTGTCCATATTTTTGCTCTGGAAGAAAATGGCACATGAAAGCAAAACATCTAATCCTAGTAACAATAAAATAAGTAAATGAATCCATTTGAGGACAGTACTGAGTCAAGCTAAATAAGAGCAGAAACCCGCAAACTTTTCTCTATCTTCTCCCCTAAGTCATCAATTTAATGAGAATGAGAAGATAAATACAAATTTATCATCATAATACTTCCTTTGTAGAGAGAGAACATGCAACCATTTTTGAAAGACTTTAGTCGAAGCCACATTTTTTTTAACCTATGCTGTCATCCATATAGTTTCACTCCACCATTTGATTAAAAGTAATCCAAAGCACAGATCATATTTCTTTTGTTTTTGTTTACTTTTCAGTATGTCAGGGCTACTTAATTCTTTTTTTTTTGACATTTAAGGTATAGGGTATCATTACAACTTTTTGTTTCAAAAATTAAAATATTTATGACTCTATAATAATAAAAGAATAAAACCATTAGCTAACATAAGTAATTACAGCTACAAGGACACATTCAAAATAGGAATGTGATTTGCATCCTTCTTCCCTCCCCAACTAGATAATATTCTTTTTACTTATTTTTTACTTTCTTCTAAAAACAAAGTGTGGTATTTCCAATGGTTAGCATCCCCCATGTGAATAAACTGCCAGTGTTTTATTATCATTTCATTCAGGCAGACTACCAATCCTTTTTCAAGGTGGGGGACGGCCTTCTTAATTAGTTTGAGTAGATATCAACCACTTGGGCAACAGTATAATTACTGTGTCTCATCAGATAATTCAGGCCTTCCTCAAAGTACAGGTGAGAATTACTTACAGAAAAACAATTTGTTTTAGATAAGAAATTCAAAGGACTCAACTAAAACAGAAACCATTCTTTTGGTTTTCACCTTGAGGGTACTGAAATAGCAGTCTCCAACTAAACTAGCATTTAACACGAGCACCTTAATTATGACTTTGAAAGCTTTTACTTTTTTTGTTTGTATCTTCAGGTGAAGAGAGAAGAGATGCTATGGTATAATGTGTACAGTCTTCAATTTTTCTATTAACCCAGGAGCAGTCTTAGCCAGCAGAGCAGTACTTCAGACACAGGATCAGTTACTAGACCCAATATGTAGGTTTCCAAAATTACTCAAGAAAGGAGACTCCTAATTCATTACACAAATGAATGCTTTCTGAGAGTGCAAAAACAAAGAAAGACTGAATACTACTGTAAAATTAAAAAAAGATCAGGTACATATGAACTCAGAGGGAATGTTGTACAAATATTGGACCTGGAATATTAGAAACAATGAATCTTAGAAATCATGAAAGATCTAGTCTTGACAGTTTTGTGAAGAATTCTTAAGAGTTCTTCCAATAATTCTGAATTCCAAAATTTATTTGGGATTGATATTTAAGATTTAGGTATTTTAATGAATTTATCCCTAAAAATTTACATAATTCTTTGAAAACTATGAACTTAAAGCAAATTTCAAAAGTGTCACTCCTAAAAAAAAACAAATTTTAAAAAATAAATTCACAAAGATACATGCCATTTTGGGACTTCCCTGGTGGTACAGTGGTTAAGAATCCGCCTGCCAATGCAGGTGACATGGGTTTGAGCCCTGGTGCGGAAGATCCCACATGCTGTGGAGCAGCTAAGCCCATGCGCCACAACTACTGAGCCTGCGCTCTAGAGCGCGCAAGCCATAACTACTGAGCCCATGTGTCACAACTACTGAAGCCTGTGCACCTAGAGCCCATGCTCTGCAACACAACGAAGAGGAGCCCCTGCTCGCTGAAACTAGAGAAAGCTCGCGCAGCAACAAAGACCCAATGCAGCCAAAAGATACATGCCATTTTGCTACAAAAAGATACATGCCATTTTGCTACAATGGTCTTCAGAGTTCTAACTCATAACATGAAAAATAAAAAGGGAGTGATCCTGCAGTATTATGCACCCAATCTTGAGCAAAACAAAGAATGCTGTTCTAAGTAGTTGGGAAAGACCCTAACATTTGGTGGAAAGCTGGATCTGTCACCAAGTGGTCGTTGGAGAAATTAAGCTTTTTGTGTTCCAGTTTCCTCATCTGAAAACAAGAGAGATGAATTAAAAGATCTCTCTCAATTTTTAAGTGCTCTGATCTTAGGAACTGACAACACAAGATATATGCACACACACACATAATTATGCAGACCACTTAATAAAATTATATATTATTTCCTTTTAGTACATAGTTCATAGTAAAGAAAACAGACTAAGAATAGGTCACCTAGCCTCTCAATCTTGGGCAAATATAAAAATATTACCATTCACATATATTACAATATATAAAATTTATCAAACAGTTTAATAGTCCCTTTTCTTAATTTTCAAAGAGGATAAAGCAGCTTTTTCTTTCCATCCTAGAAAGCTTCAAGAAATTTATCTAAGACTGTATCACTTTTGTACCTTTATAAAGACAGTAGATATTTAAAAGTTTAAAACATAGCTTAGATAAACATCCCAATAAAGTGTCAAATGACTGCTTCCATGATATTTAAAAGGAGAGTATGCTGTAATAGTCAAGAGTGCTGGAACGCCAAAGAAACACTAGAGACAAATACAGTATTGATAAATTTGGGGATTTATTTTCTGATAAGAAAAATGGTATAAGCAAAGGCTTAAATTATAGTAGGCCTTTAGAGACATGTGTGAGTCGGTGCCTGGTGCGTGATCTTGCATAGAAGCAAGGATAAAAGATAAAGAAAAAATGGTCATCCCAAGCCAATCAGCAACTACCTGGGCAAAATGAGAATATGAGAATGATGTCTCTTAAAGTAAGTCATTGGTAGAATTTTTATGTTGCAATGTATTTTACTTCTACTTTGTAAAGCAATATATCCTGAGGTAATTCACCACAAGTGAATAACTCACTTTTCCAAAACCAACACTATCTTCAATTTTAACAATTTATATTATATACATTATACTTGTATTACAGTATCATATCTGAGCATTTATATGTCAGGAACTGTTCAAGTTACTGGGGATGAAGAAATAAAATTTTAAAAAACTTTGTCATTGTGGAATTTATATTCTAATGTGTGGAAATAGCAGAGAGAAAGTAAACAAGTAAAATGTGTAACAAATCAGAAGGTAAGATGTGTTGGGTAAGAAATAAAGCTGGGAAGGATATTGGAGGGATTTTCAGTATTATAAAAGGAGACCAGTAAAGCCCTCATTGATAAGGTAGCATTTAAATTCACTTACCCAGCACCTGTATAGAACTATACCAAATCAGGGATAAACTGCTGGCAGCACTAATTCTGTATTTTCTGCCTCTACCAAGTCAAGTCAACTAAAGGTCATCATCAAAAAAGAAAGCAAGCCCATATCATCACTTTTGCTAACAACCATTAAGCAAAAGGAGAGAATGCTGTAAATCTTCACTTTGTTCTTTTTCCTAAAATATTTTGACCTTTAAGAAGTGCCCAAGTCCTTATGGTCCTAAACATTCTAGTTCAAGTTTATGAAAAATAAATCCATCTCCCTTACAACTTAGTTTACTTTTTAATCCCTTAAATCTATGAGAAATTTAATCCAGTCTAGGATGAGAGGTAAGTATTCAGAGAAATGCACTGTGAAGAAGAAATAATATATTCATAATTAATAGAACATATGAACATATGCTGTGGTTTTTAAAATGCAAATGACCTTAATTATAAGCAAGAAGAAAAACTTCCCCTGCACCTAGCAAGTGGGCGACGACTCCTGAACTCTCCCATCAATCTGGAAGTCCAGGGATTTAAGGAAATCACATAAGCAGAAGTCTAACGTCTCCAGGGTGATCACAGCAAAAGTCACATTTGGGCACATGATTTTATAACTAAATGACTAGTATGTTGTCATAGGCAGATATACTACTAAAAACATTTTGCAGCAGTATACCTAAAAACGTCTAGGGGTGATGTACAATACTTTCTACAGTTATTTTGTACCTGTTTTTAGTACTTTACAACTGCTTGAAAGCCTTGCTAGCACATTCTCACACCTTCAACATGTCTTGATTAATATTCTATAAGTGTTATGATTAATTTACTAAAGAGAGTGGCAAAATGCTCAGCTGCTACATAAAGGACTCTAGCTTTCCAGGACTCAATGACTATGTTGCACTGCCTCTTTTCCTCTACTTTTTTTTCCCCTGTATGTTTTTTGGTTGTTAACCTTGAAATACTTCATTTATCTTTATCTCGTATGTCTTATCTAGCAGAACTGAGATGTATGCAATCAATACTGGAAATTTAATGGTCCAGGTTTCTGATGCTAATAATAGTCTTTTGCTATTAAATACACCATACTTTCACTGAAACCAGCTAGGAAAATAGCATATTCAAATGCTGCATGTGTACATATACATGTGTGTAGGTACATATATATGTACACATTCACACTCCCCTCTCAACACACATATCAACTTCAACTGTAAGAACCTTATTAGATTAGACTGATCACACCCTAGCAAAATAAGGTTATATACATACATTTTTAGGGAAAGAGAACAGCCAATGTGATAAACTAAAATAAACTGGTATCTTTATAAAGCTAAGTAAATTCTGACATAATTTTCAGAAAGTTTCCTCTATGCTCCTACTAAGGTCTTTCTCCCTTAACTAGAATGCAAATCCATACTTTAGCCTACAGTCTAGATATTAGAGGAAGGCAAGGTAAGTTGTATATGAAATTAATTTTGTGTGATCTGAATTTGGTGAGATTTAATCATTTATGAGACAAAAATAAAAGCTTGAAAATTTGTATGTTTTAATAAATTCTTTGTATTAATAGTAAATGCCAGTACTCAACTACCACTACCTAAAAAGAAGGCATACAACAATGGGGAATCTTTTCAATGTTATTTAATAAGACTATTTCCCTGATTTGTTTATTGGACTGAACTCAGAGAAACTGCTTTAATTAAGTTCAAGATTTGTATGTTATGATTTATTGCAGTTTTGCAGAGCATTTAAATGCTATTTTTAATTTTAATGCTATTTTTAATAGGTGAAGTTATTTAAAAATGTGTAGCATGCTCTATAAGAAAGATACTGTCCTCAAAGGAAGTACTTAACAGAAGTGAAGTAGGATTTATAGAAATGTATTGCATGATTTATGATATAGCCATCCTCATATCCTAGTGCGACTAATTCTACAGTATCTTTCAGTAAGAAAGCTTTAGTGATTTCTCAAATCAAAGTTACTATTATTTTTTTAAGTACTGGCAAAATGTATTTGCCTTGTTTTCCTTCAGGTAAGACTACTCATGGCTCTGAAAGGAGCCTTCACATATCTGGTCACCAAGAGACAAACAGTGTTGCTGAGCAAAGCAGCAACTATGACTATGCATTATTTTAGATAATAACATTTTATCCCAACCCTTCTTTGCAAACACACATCTGATACCATTTTCACAACTTGAGCCTTTCAAAGAAGTGACCCTATATAAATTTCTATATATGAAGTTCTACTAAATAGATTTTTGAAGCTGATTTTTTAAGGAAAAAGGCATTATGCACCTCCTACATACAGTTACTTTTAGAAAAGCAATTTCCGTGTTGTCTAAAGAGTGAAACTGTCTTCAAATTTTAAGTTCTGCTTCATAAACTAGCTCAAGGTTAATACTGTAAGGACCTACAAAAGTTATGCCTTGAAGTTAAAAATTTATAGCCTACTATTCCATTTACTCAATAAAACCCCAGGGACTATGTGAAAATAACTTACATTGAAATGGAAAATGAATGTCCAAGTGTTTTCAAAAATAAGTTTATAAAGTTAACGTTTATCATTTTAACAGTTCTGTTTTGAGCTAAATTTTAAAATGCTATTCTTGGTGAATTATTTACAAATTAGACATCAAAGAGTGAAAATCAGTTTTCCTGAAGTGAGACAGCACATGTTATATGGTGGGAGTCATAAGACAGGAATTCTGGTTTCAGCTGTGACTTCACAGATGGAGAACTAAAGATGTTAAGAGATTTGTAAGAACTTCACAAGACTGTTCAGGGCTATACCACCTAGCCTCAAATATTATAAAAAGTGAAGAAATATTTGACAGCAGAACTGCATGAACTATTAAGCAACATGCTAATCATTTTAATTATGTCTTGCTTACCAGAAAAATCCCAAGCACTCAAAGCACCAAGGGTATATTGAACTATATCTTAAAAATTAGCCATGGTTAATCTACAAAGTTGAAAAATGACATGCAGATGAGCAAAGACTTTACGTACAGTTTTGATAAAGACTCACTTCAGGTTTAGGTATCTTTATCTCTAATCCTGAAAGAATCAATGCTGAATCAAGTCCAACATTCCAGATAAATGCACTTCTTTACCAATCAGGCAGTTTTTTCTGGTAATCACTTTGATTAATACAATCTCATGCTATTTTTCATGTTTCAGAGGTGGGAAGTATTAGTAAAGCATCAGAATTAACTAAAACTCAAAGGAGAAAACTTTCTTTTTAAGCTATGAAAAACGAACCTAATTTCCTTGGCTTTTAAAAAACAAATCTGTAATTTCAGTGTTTTAATTGTCTAATAAGCACTTATGTCTGCTTCCTTTAACCTGTGCAACTCAAAAGGGGGATTGGTTTTAATCTTGCCTTTTAAATCTGTGACCCTCCAAGAGGGACTCATTCATTATAAGTAAGTTTTCTGTGCACATTACATAATAAGTGTTCTGCCAAAAACTATGAGGACTATAGTTTAAAGCAGGCAAGAACCTTTCTCTCAAAGAGCTCACAAGCTAATAGTAAGAAATGAAAAATGTATTATATACATATAAAAGAGCTAGGCAAGTATAAACTACCATCAGTTTACCTATAAAGTCCCTCCAAACAAGTATTTAGTTAACAATGACTTCAAACCATAAACTTCTATTTTGAAATGATAGGAAAACAATGAATTATGGAAAAAAGGAAAGCAAGAGCTGGCTATTTATGGTAATCTTTCTGTTGATGCTGACCTAATAAATAAGATAATGAAATCAATATATTTTTTCAAGACCGTGGCTACTTCCTTCAAGTGAACTTTTATAAACCAAAACTTAACTATTGTTGAGGAACAAAAATTTCTAGTAATCATCAATAAAGCTAGAACCTTGGAAACTTTCTCCACAAAGAGATAATGCTGTTAATATTCAGAGTGATGAAGACTATGCTTCACTGTTATTTCTTGCCCAGGGAAAAGGCTCTACCAGTATGTAAATTTAAGTTCTCCAGAGCTCAGTTTAGTCATCTGCAAAAAATGAAGGAGTTACTACTGCCTTCATGGTAAAAGTTTGCTAAGTGTGAATTCCCCCCCAAATAGCAGAATTTATGAGTAATATACTACACCCACACAAACATAATAAATTCTCTCATAACAAATAATTTGCAAAATATAGTATATTGAATTAAAATGTTTCACTCAAAGTTGTTATTTCTTGATTTTTATCTTTGCTTCTTTTGGTCAGTCACTCAACTAAGGGATCTGGACACAGGATAAAAGAGAAGACCAGAGCAGGTGGGGTGTAACTCCAAATATGCATTAGCAGATTTAGTTATTTTTCTAACTAAAAACTAAAACTAGATTTTAGTTTTTAGTTAAATAGTGGTGTCCTGTTTGCCTGGGCTTTCAGAGATATTTAGAAAATGTCTGTTATAATTAAATAAGAATTTATGATGTCCAAGATATGACACCAAAAAGCACAAGCAACGAAAGAAAAAAACAGAACTGGAAATTGTCAAAATTAAAAACTTTCGTGCCAAGAAAGTGAAGACAATCCACAGAATGAAAGAAATTTTTATAAATCATATATATCTGCTAAGAAGTTTGTATCTAGAATAATAAAGAACTATTACAACTCAATAAGACAAATAACCCAATTTAAAAATGAGCAAAGGATCTGAACAGACACTTCTTCCAAGATATATAAATGGCCAGTAAGTACACAATAAGATGCCAGACAGCATTAGTCATTAGGCAAATGCAAATCTAAATCACAATGAGATACTACTTCACACCCACTAAATGGCTACAATGAAAAATAAAAACAAGTGTTGGTGAGGATACAGAGAAATCAGAACCCTTATATATTGCTGGTGAGAATGTAAAAAGATACCACCATAGGTCTGACAAACAGTCTGGCAGTTCCTCAAATAGTTAAAAGTAGTTACTATATAATCCAGCAATTCCACTCCTAGGTATAAACCTAAGAGAAATGAAAACATGTGCAATAATTGAATGTTCATGGCAGCATTATTCACAACAGCCCCAAAGTCCAAATATACATGAATTCATGAATAAAATACTGCATATCCATAAAATGGAGTATTATTTAGCAATAAAAAGGAATGAAGTCCTGACAGATTCAACATGGATGAACCCTGAAAGTATTAATATGCTAAGTAAAAGAAGCTCATCACAATAGAGTCCTTTGATATGCAATGTTCAGAATAGGCAAATCTAGAGACAGAAAGTGCATTAGTAGTTGCCTAGGGCTCGGGGTATGGACAGATTGAGGCGTGATGGTTAAGGGATGTGGAGTTTCTTTTTTGATTAACAAAAATGTCCTAAAACTGACTGTGGTGATAGGTGCACAACCTTGTGAACATGCTAAATAACTACAGAACTGTACACTGGAAATGGGTAGACTGTATGGTACGTCAACTGTAGTTCAACAGTGCTGCTAAAAATGAATCAATGATGTCCAATTTTTAAACTGCAATATAATCTATCATGAAGGAGAAAGGATTAAGAGTCAGGATATCTATATTTTAGCCCAAAATATCACACCATTCCTGTTTATGTCGTTCCTCCTCTTACATGAATAACTTAAAGCTTCCTGCCTCACACTCAGGGTTTCTCGTAGTGTGGATTTATAGTTAATGTGACACTTTCTTCACCTCACCAACTTGTGAACATATCAAGTTCACTCTACTTCCATGTCTTCATTTTTGTTGTCCATGCCACTGCTTACAATATACTCCCCTTTACTACTACCTTCCAAGTTCTTCCATATGCAATTTGAATACTATCTTTCTCACAAAACATTTCCTCACTGAACGCCTTCTCTTCTAAACTCAACAGTCCTTCAAGATAGCAAAAACTGATACTCTGCCACATATAAATCATTCTTTCTTATATTTTTGTCACCTCCACTATACTGTGAGTTCCATGAGGGCAGTAAAGCCACATACAAAGGCTTTACTGTTTATAGCAACTAGAACAATACTTCATTTAATATCTATAAAAATACCTAAATGAATAAATTTTCTCGTGATTATTCCACCAAATACAAAAAAGCTAATGGTCAATAAACATTCACTGAATAAATGACTAGATTGATAAATGGCAGGAAGTAAAACCATAACAGCAAACAATAAAGCTGCTACTGACACTTTTAAGGAAATGATACCCCTTTAAGAGTACAGAATTCAAAACAAGCAATAATTTTCACTTCAGTGATGAAAAACAAGATATTTCTGAGTCTCCTACTGCTAATCGCTTACACAAATAGGGATAACAACTCTAAAAATTGTTATTCAGCTTTGTTTAGATAACAAACACTTTTAGTTACATCTATGCTGTCATATAATTATAACCAGAAACTCACATGCAGATAACCAGCTCATTAGGAAAAGAGTTAAAATTGAAGAAAGAGGGCTTCACCAGTAGCGCAGTGATTGAGAGTCCGCCTTCCGATGCAGGGGACACAGGTTTGTGCCCTGGTCCGTGAAGATCCCATATGCCGCGGAGCGGCTGGGCCCGTGAGCCACGGCCGCTGAGCCTGCACGTCCGGAGCCTGTGCTCCGCAACGGGAGAGGCCACAACAGTGAGAGGCCCGCGTACCACAAAAAAAAAAAAAAAAAAAAAAAACCTGAAGAAATCTTAGTTTCCAAGAAGATTCACTAATCTTTGGGAAGACATTTTCTATTACCATTGGTATAAATAAATTCTCAGACATACCCTCTACTCTGACACCAAGGTCATTAGTTATTTTAACTTCTCACTTAATTCTCTCTTCTCCAACCAAATGTCAGTCATTACTTCTCTCCTTTAGGAAAAAACTTACCATCGATCCCTCAGACCTCTTACTCTCCAAACCTTGACTGTTGATAGACTATTCAGAGTCTAGATTAATTCAGCCAGGAAGACTTTGTTCAGACAGTCCATCTCATTTATGGTAAACTTTTATTACTTTACTTCAACCCTGAGAAAAAGCAACTCAGGCATTTCAAAGTTTAACAAGGGGTACTATTGTTAAGTTGAGATTCATGTAACTAGCCTCAAGAATTGATTAAATACATAAAGGTAAATTTTTCATCACTGGATATGTAAAATACTGTCTTCTACTTATCTGCTGGAATTAACACCGAAGTATGAATGATAAATCTTCCCCTCCCTCCCTTCTTATTGGTAACCTAGGAGACAGGTGAACAAAACTAGGTAAAATAACAAAACGTATCTTTCCAGGGCCAGGACTGGCAGAGCTAAGAGAAGAATGCAAAACAAAATAAAATAAAACAAACAGGACGCAAGATAAGACTTTGTATATACTAAGGAAAGAGGGGCATGCTGGGTGAGAAGAGAAACAAATGGCTATTCTTATCTGTGTTTCAAATATGTCTCAAAAACCTACATTTACAGATTGATAGTACAAAATAAATTTAAAACCATACTTTCTTCTTACAACTCCAAAAAGTTTAACCAGACTAAGCACATATAATGACTGAGTTAGCATACGTATTAAATTGGCAGAGGAAAACAAGTAGCCATTGTTCTAGTTCTAGACCTTTACCTCTACCCCAAAAGGCAATTCACTGATACAATGACACTGTGAGAAATCATTTAATTCCCTGGTAGCCTCCAGATATGTTCCAGAAGAAAACTTTTCTGCCTTTACAGATTTCAATTATCCACTCCCCCCCCTCCCCCAACCAAATCTAGAAAGATAAGTGCTTTGTAAACATTTTAGTCACTGAATGGGCAAAAATAGCATGTATTAGTATTTTATATAAAAATACTAGTAAATCCTCAAAATAATAGTAAGACAATATTCTTTCATTAAAAGCTTTAACATATGTAACTGTCAACGTAAGCACACAAAGAATGAGATACACCATAACAGCTTCATTTAATGATTTTTTTTGAAAGATAAGGGACTTTTTTGTGTCCCTGCTGCTAGAGTATTAGTTATCATTTTCTAAGCTTAATCAACTTAAAAAACTTACAGCATGTGTATTTTAAAGATAAATACACTAACAGCATGTATATTTAAAATGAACTATAGTTAAATGCTGCTTAGAAGGTCCAAAAAAGAAAGAGAGGTACTGAAACTTGTTTTGTTTTCTAGTTGAAATGAGTATTACTTGGGTCAACTGGTTGACCAAGGACTTTCACAGTAAAAAAAGAAAAAAAAAATTATCTCAGCAGTAAAGTCTCAGTAGACAATCATACAGAAGAAACTCACCATTTATTTAGATATCAAATATAAAACTCACTGATAATGACACTAAGAAACATTAGAAAATCATCAAAAAATAAGTTAATGAGTATATAAAAAATTAACTCGGAGAAAGCTAGTACACTAATCAGGATTACTGGGTAGTAATAGTCCATGAGAATAGTCTGTTTAATAAAAGGTCTGGACTACATGAGATGGTCTTTCTCATTCAGAGAGAAAACTATAGACTATTTTTGGTTGAAATAACAGAAGGAAGTAGTTTGTTCAGGGCTATAAGAACCACAACAAGAGTTAAATTCAGATTAAATTCACTTTGAGACTTAAATCTTCTACAGCTTGCTTTCCTCTTCATGTACATCGCGATCATTTTAATAAAACTTAAAAAAAAACCCTGAAACTAAAAAGGTAATTAAGGCAGTTCAAATAATTTCCAAATTGGCATCTCTCATTCAAACGAAATCTTTCATTTAAAGAAATAAAGGCATAATGACAGCATTCCTTACTTTAAATGGTCACAAAAGAGCTAAAAATAAAATCAGCTCACCAACCGGTTAACAAACACAGGTATATCCAGATGATGAGGTGCCTCATAATTAAAAGAATGAAGCTCTTTATGTCCTGACACAAACCAACTGCTAAACCATGTTAAGTGAAAATAGCAAGATATATGAGTGTACATAGTATACTATCATTTGTACAAAAGGGATGGGCGGGGAGGAGAGTACATACATATTTGCTTGTGTATGGACAGAACACCTCTGAAAGGAAAAACAAGAAATTGGTGCCACTTGGGTGACTGGAGGGCAAAACACATGACTCCCTGCTGTATTACATCCTATGTGTTTTGAATTACGGACTATCTGAATGAATTATTTATTAAAAAAATAAAACTGGAAATACAAAACATAATCCTTTCTTCCATCTTCAGGTGTGATCTCTCTTTCCTTTGACTGCTTTCTGATGACATAATACTCTGCATTGTTAGTCATCATGTCCCCAAAAGTTCCTTGAGGGTAGAGATATGACAATGTAATTCATCTTTGGATTCGCTGCAGCTTCTGGCCCAGTGTATTAAAACACAGTAACAATTATGATGAATAATTTAAAACATAATAGGAAACACTTGTTGAGTACTTGTGACATGCCTCATGTTTAATATGCATTAACTTATTTAATTCCCACATTTGTATGAGCTAGATATTGTACACTTATGACCAAGCAAATTGAGGTATGGAGAAGAAACTTGCCCAAGGTTCCAAGCTAGGAAGTTAAAATAAACCTTAAAAATAAATAGCTGTCATTAATTGAATCCTTAAGGAAGTACTTTATAATTATCTCACAATGCTATAAAGTAGCTTTATCAGATAAGGAAACTAAAAAGATCAAGAAACTTCTTGTAGGTCACAAAATTCCTTGAGGGTAGGCACATGATAGTAGTGGCAACAGGAGGATTCAAACTGGCATGTGATTCCCAAACCCCATGCTCTTTCCATTAACTACATTCTCTGTCACAGTAAATGCTAAATATTTGAAGTACCACAAACTGTGTCTCAAGTGATAATGTAGAGATGAGTTCATACATGAGTAAGAAAAAAACCAATCTTTTCATTTTTTCCATTCCCTATATCCTTAAATTCAGATTTGAGCTCTAACTATTCAATAAAGAAGCCATCACTGGAGGTGACACTGTAACATGAAGAAAGATATGCTTACAAGATTATGTCACAGGCTGGCTATAAACAAGTCTACATAACCATTCCTGATAAGATACTGAAATGAAATTATAAATTTCAATGATACATTGTAAGCATTAGGTTACAAGTAAATAATTTTTTTCTACTGTGTAAAAAAAGGAAAAAGATTTTTAAAATGAAGTGAAGTGGGAGATATATACTTGGTTTTACTGCAACCATATTATACCCCCCAAAACAAAACCTAATGTCTTAGAATGAAAAACAAAATAAAGCTACTTCTCTATGAAGAAACAAAAAGTCTATTAATCAGATCTAATCATGAAAATGAATTTCAGAAAGCAGAAAAAGGAAGGTGCCATTTTATGAATCAGGTTTCTAAGTTTCCTTAGGTCCTTATGTGGAAAAAAAAATCATTCGAAAAGTGTAACACTAAAGTCTTAAATTCCATAAAAAGTGTCCTTTTAATATTCTTCAGTCAATTTGTGTCAAAGACTCATTGGCTTTCTGAATACATGTCCATTAAAAAAAGGTTCAAGCAGATTTAACTGTAATTTCTGCTGATCCCTGGGAGGGAGCAAAAGTATAATTTAGTAAGAAGCTCTAAATGAATATTCAAATATTAATGAATATAAAAGTTTAAAAAGTTTCACCTGAGATTACTAAAAGAATTAGATTATGAATTTATAAATAAAATTTTCTAAAAAATCTTTTGGATAAGACTGAAGAAAAATCCTATCAGAAAACTTTTTTTTCTAATTCAACAAAGGAAGAGTCATTGTCATATAGTCTGTTACTCAACTTATGCTGGTTTGCAGAAAACCCTTAAGGAAAACCAGTAATCTATAGTATCATCAAGACCATAATTTCCTCAGTGTTTGGAAATAAAATCATCTTCCCAATTCTTATGGAAAAACTCTTTATTACATCTTCTTAATTGTTTCTTGGTAATGACAAATTGCTAAGGTGGTTTTTTAAAGACTTGCAATACAGCAAAGTAGGTTTTGGAAAAGTGACTTGCAAACAGAAAATCAGAAGACAGTGCTTCTACTAACAATATTTATTCCTAACAAGAAACCTTGTATCAATCACAATTCTATCACACCCTGAGACAGGTAAGTATTTTAAAAACAAATAACCTGTTCATCTTTTGCATCACTTAAAATAACCATTTTGGCTTTATTTTTTAATTCAGGAAATGAGTGTAAAAGATTTCAATAGCTGGCAACCAAAAGTATCTTTTATACTAACTTAAACCTTTAGAAGGCAAAACTGTTGCAAGCTAAGGCTAGCATGAAATTCTAACTTCTGAAGAAGGCAAGACAAACTTAAATAGGTCATATCCCAGGTCCTTTAAAAACTGTCTTTTAATCTTTGATGTGTCAATGACTTTTTTGCTGTCCCTCTTCCCCAACAGGGAAAGAAAAAATAAACCTTGCGACTTAAATTATTGTCGCTCTGGGGCTGGGGTTACCTACCGCACGCTAGACTAATAATGGATACTTTTAAATGCCTATTTTTAGAATTAGTATTAACCAATCTCTTGTTTACATTTAGACAGAAAGATGTGCGAAACATGGCAGGGGGTACATGGGGAGATCCAGAAGACCCAACACCACGGTTGCCCGCCCCCCCCAAAAAAGGTGATGTAAAACAAAAGTACATCGGCTAATATGTTTCAACGAAGTGTTTCAAAATCTCTCAAGTGATTATTCCCTTATTGAAAAGGGTTAAAACCGAAACTGTTTTCAAACATCAGCTTCCCTTTTACAAGATCCCAACAGTTTTTAAAAAGTTACTACCAATATGTTTTTCTTAGCACCCTCTTCCTCCCCGAAAGAATGCATTTCCATGACTACTGATTTTAAAAAAAGAGGGTGAGGATAAAAGTCAAAATTATTTTAAAAAGCGAGAGTTCTCATTCCTTCATGTAAGTAGAAAAACACAGAAAACATCTTTCCAACGGGGTGGGAGCAGGGGAAAAGGGCGTGAATAAAATACAGTACGAAAGGAAACCTTGGGTTTCGAACTTTATTGCACAAAGAGAGAGTGGAGAGGAGAGTAGGTCAGCCGGAGCAGCGCTTCCCCTCGCGAAGCGGGCATGCAGACAAGGAGGCTACCGGGAAGGCAGACACCTTCACCTCCTCTGCCCTCAGCTGTCGCCTTCTTCCTCCTCCACCCCCCGCGGGCACCCCGGCGGCGCTGCCCGGGCGGACGGCGGGCCGGGTCGGGGGCGAGGCGGGCGGCGGGGGCCGGGCGGGTGGAGCGGGGGGCAGCGGCCGGCAGGGCCAGGCCGGCGGGCGGCCTCTCCCGGGGTGGCTTCGGGCTCTGGGCTCCCGGCTCCGCGCCGGGCCCGGCTCGACCCGGCGGCGGCGGCGGGAACGCGGGCGCCAGCTCGCCGCGGCCGGCCGCCCGCACACACCCCCGGCCGCCGGCTCCCACCCCGCCCGCCGCCCCCCGCCATGAGCGCCGCCGCTGGCTGCAGGCAGAGTCGCTGCCGCCCCGGCCGCCGCTGGCTCCAGTCCGCCGCCATTATTCTTTGTTCGCTGCGAGCGGCGGCGATGGTGTGGGGCTCGGGCGGAGGCTCCATCTTTACCACGGCCCCTCCTGCGAGGGGAAGGCCCCGAGCGCTGGTGTCCGGCGCCTCCCCGTCCCCCCTCCGTCCCCCCGGCTCTCTCCGGCTCCTGCCTCCTCCTCCTGCTCCTCTTACCGGTGGTACAAGCTCCTCCGTCACTGCTTTCGTTCGCGGCCCGGATCTCGCTGGAGTTTTATTCTCTCCCCCACGTAACACACCGCGTCAAACTACACCTCCGCCGCGTCACTCACCAACACTCCGCTTCTCCCAGCCGCCCGGGCCACAGGCAGCAGCAGCCGCCGCCGACTGAGGACTCGCAGCCAGGGAGCCAGCCAGCGCCGCCCAGTGCCGAGTGCGCAGCGGCCGCGCACGGAAACAGCCGAGCTCGGCCCGGAGGAGCTCGAGCGGCCCCGCCCTCAGCGCTGGAGGCGGAACTTGCCGAAGACCTTCGAGTTCCTTCGGGCACGGCGGAGGGCTTCCGCGGGGAGAGGGAAGGCGGAGGTGGTCTGGGGCCAGGGGTGGGGAGGAATGATCTAAGCCCCCCTCCCCCTCCCCCTCCCCTCCTCCCTCCCCCGCCCTGCCGCTTATCGATGGATAAAACCGGCGGCGGAAATTTGCAGGAAGAGTTAGGGTTTGTGTGTGGCAGGGTGGGGAATTCCCGAGGGGTGTCGACTGCTCGATGGAAACTCCCGCGCGGGCTGCCCTTGCGGCGGTAAGCGGCGGGCTCTAGGGCGGCTGCGGCGTGCCGGGTCTGGGTCCCCGAGCGCCGCCAGCCCCGGGAAGTTTCAAACGCTGCCGGGACGGGGGAGACGCGCCACTGGGCCGGGGCCGCGCCTGAGTGCGAGAGTACTGCGAGCTGGGGAGGAAGGCCTGCAGCGGCTCTGCGGTCGCCCCCGAGGCCTGGGGCCTGGGCTGGACTCTGGGACGGTAGGCCGCGGCGCTGCGCCGGCGCGGCCCGGGGGCGTCGTTGGCCCCTGTGGGGAGGGTCTTCCGCCCCTCTGGGCGGGCTGGGCGGCTCTGCTTCGAGAATCCGCTGAGAAACCTGGCGCCCGCCGGCGGGGCCGTTCTGTTTCGGGGGACGGAGGCTCTGGGACTCCGGTCACCTTGGCGGGGTTCAGTACAACAGCGAGGACGGCCAGGCCTGGGGGGCACATCTTCGGCCTCCGAGCCGTGACCTGCCCTATCCGAGGTTGCTCTTCTACACTTTCGAAATGTCTTACCTTCCTCCTCCACCTGCCCGCCTTTTTTTTTTTTTTTTTTTGCACCATCCTGTGTCGGTTTCTTTTCACAGCCCGTTTTCTGCAGCACAGGGTTGCAGCGGCTGCACCCTTTTCTTCACCACCCACTCCCCCTGTGAACCCGCAGTGTGACTTCCGTTGCCTCGAAGCTACTGAAACTGCCCTTTCAGAGGTCACCCGAGACACGATACCGACTTTACCATTATCCTTTTTATTGAACTCGACAGTCCTCTCCCGGGCTTTCATGTCTATTGTAATTCACTTTCAGTCCCTTAAAGCAAACATGTTTTAGGAAGCCGAGAGGGTCCAAAACAGAGCTCCGTCCCTTATTGACTTACTGTTGAAAAAGAAAGAGTTCCCTAGCCTGGTCCTGTAGATCCCCTCGTCCTTTCTCTTTGGGCTGAGGAATATCCCCCTTTCCTTCTGTTATTTTCAACCTTTTCTTCTCAACCGGCGTTTCTGTCCAGTATTTGAACAGTCTCTCATTTTTTGGAAAACATTTTTCTCTTTAAATCCCTCTCTAACCGCGATTGTCTCTTACCCCGTGGACGTTCATGTCCCAGTCTCCTCAGCCCTCTCCAGTCTAGTTTCTGTTCTTACCACACACCTGAATCAGCTCTGAATTGTCACAGACAAGCTTCAGGCCTCATTTACAAGACCTCATTCTGGCATTTTACACCATTGCCCACAGCCTCATCCAAATATTCTCTGCCCTCTGCTCTTGTTTTCTTTTACCTCTCTGGTTGTTCTTTAACAACCGGCTTCTCCTCCTTTAGCCAACTGTTAAATATTGGAATCCTGTTGAGCTTCATCCTCTTCTCGAGTCCCACCATGTGCATTTTCCTAGGTGGTCTCATCCTCTTTCCGGTGGCTTCAAATACCCTTTGCCAAAGACTGTCCAGCTCAAAACTCAAGCCTAGATCTTGCTTTTGAACTCTAGATTCATATTTCTAACTGCCTGTGCTACACTTTCATCTGGATGACTTGATGTCAAACTCAACCTCTTTCCTCCAAAAGCCTCTTCCCGTAGACCTCGGATCAGTAAAGTACAGCCTGTCCATCTACTCAGTTCAGAAACCTAAGACACCTCCGACACACATCAGAATCACCTAGACCTGCCTTAAAAAAATAGGATTTGTGGCTTCTCATCCCACTCTAGTCTAAGCTACATTCATCTCTTGCTTGAAGTTCTGCACTACCTACCATGGAGGTCCTACAAAACTGCTCTTGGCTCATTCCAATCCATTTGCCATACTGCAGCCAGAGCAAATTTTAACAAATACAAATCTGATCAAGTCACTACCCTGCTTGAATTCCTTCAGTCCTTCCCTTTGCTTACTGAACACAATCTTAAGTCCTTGTCATTAAGGCCAGGCCCTCCATTATCTGGGCTCGTCTTCTTCCCAGCCTCCCCAGCAGTCCCTCTAGCTCTCTGCACTCCAGCCATGTTAGTCTTCTTATTTTTTCCAGGCTCTTTTCTCTTGTTCCCTACTGTAAACTCTCACCTCAAGGAATTTATACATGCTATTCCCTTCCCCTGAGATTCTTTTCTGATTCGTCATACTTGTAATTATTTGTTTAATGTCCATGTGTGGTCTGTGCAGGTAGGGACCATGTCTGTCTTGTTCACCACCAGAATTTCTCTCTTCCCATCCCCAGCACAATGTCTAGAATGTAGTGGTGCTCAGTAAATATTGAACAAATAATGAATATCTCTACGGTCCTGGGAAAAAATCCTTAATATTTTGGGGTTCAAATCCTGGTTCAGCCACTTACTAGCTGTGTGACTTGGGCATATTTTTCATTCTTGCGCCTCAGTTTTCCCATCTGTGAAATGAGAAGATGATAATAGCACCTATATCATAGTGTTACTGTGGTAATTAAATGAGATCATTCATGGAAAGTGTATTTGGCACAGTGACATGTAATAAGTGTCTATTTAAATGTTGCCTATTACTAGCTTTATTTGTATATCTCACCCTTGTGTCAAATACATTTGCAAAATTGAGCTTATTATCTTCCTGCTCTTCTTACCCTGGCCCTATACATGATATCAAAATATTAGAATTATTTGCTCATAACCAATGCTTCTCATTCACCAAATACAGTAATTTTTTATTTAAAAATTTCCGTATATTCTTCTTTTCTGTTCACACTGATCGTCATTTAGGGCCTACCTCTTCATGCCTTAGTTACTTTGCTGACTTCCTGGGTGCTTCCTAGGTGCTAGTGGGACTGCAGGCCCACTTCTCCTATTCACTTCTGCCCTACTCTCAGACCAGTGGGCCTCAAACAGTTATTAAGTCATACTTTCTCCTTGACTTACGCTCTCCTGGCCTCTGTTTTCACCTAATTTTGTTCATTCACTCATTCAGTCATCCAGTCATTCAAGTGCAAGTTATTTTACTAAATGCTTTGGATATACTTTAGATTTGAAATGTAGTCTCCCAGTTTCATATATGTGCTCTGGCATCTCCATAAACCATAGAAATGAACTAGAAATGTCAAACTTTAGCATCCGTTTTTATCTCTGGGACTTGAAAGCTACTCCCACTTTTGACTCAATTTTTCAATTGGAAAACAGGGTCAATATTGGGGAGATGAAAGTAGGGAAGAACACATGGATGTAAGTTGACATAGTATAAGGTAGATAAGATGGCAAAGGGGGAAGGTCTCAAGAGATGATTATAAAAGGCTTCAAGGAGAAAGTGGTATCTGAGAGCTTTTTTCTAACCACGGCTTCCTTTTCCTGTTATTTTTCTCTCTTGCTTCCGCTGTTGAACCTAATTTTCACCCTCACTGTGAACTCAAGTTCCATGAACACTGCCTATTCTAGTTCATCACCTCTCAGGACTTAATTTGTTTTTCTACCTAACCCCAAGGCCATGGTGACCTATTTTGTTTATTCTAAAAATACCTGTTGAGCACCTATTTTGTGCTATGTACTACAAAACTGGGGCTATCGCAGTAAATAAAACATTGTTTCTGCTCTCAAAGGTACTAGCATAAAATCTTCAACTTCTCTTCTTTCTGACATTTCTCTTTTTTGTTCACTCCTTTGTGCCCTCATCTAGCGTCATGGTTGTAAATACAATGCCCATGCTGACAACCCTCAAAATTATATCTTCCCAAATCACCCTCCCAAACTTTAGACTCATTTAAACAACTGCCTACTCACACCTCCACTTGGATGTTGTCTTAGCCTTGGTTCTCCCAGAAAGCAGAATCTGAGGCAGTCTTCTGTGCTCTTATTTTATTAGGGAGTACAATCTTGGGGAAGTGAGGGTAGGGAAAAGTAGTGAGTCAGGACAGGAGGTTAAGATTCAGTCAGAGGATGCTAACACTACCCTCCTCTGCAACATACACATACTTCTGTTTCATGTGGGCACCAAACAGACCCCTGTGTGAGATGTGTGGCCTGAGCATGAGGCAAAGCACTATTGGGTCATTACTGCCTGAGGTTGGTTGGCCATGGCAATGAAAACAAAATAAGTGGTAGAAGACCCTACAGGCAAGGAGGCCAAGAGGATCCTAGGTGATACAGAGGTGTCTAATAGACATCTCAAACTCAATATGTCCAAAACTGAACTGATTTTCCCCCTCACATCTGCACCTGCAGTCTTTCCCATCTATATTGCTGAGGTTAGAAATCTTGGAATGACTCTTAATACCTTCCTTTCTCTCACATCCCACATCTATTCCCGTAGGAAATCTTATTGGCTGTACCTTCAAAATATATCCAAAAACTGACTACTTACCACCTCCACTGCAAGTGAGCTGGATGTATAATACTTTCATCTCTTATCTAGATTACTGCAATTGCTTCTTAAGAACTTCCCCCTACTTCCGTTGCCGTACACCAGCCACTCTTCTGCCTTAGCACCTGGGGGCTGTTTCAGTGCTTAAAATGCTCTTTTTCCAAATATCAAGAGAGCTAACTCCCTCACTCCTTCAGGTCTTTGCTGAAATGTCACTTTCTCACTGAGGCCTTGACAATAATACTTAAAATTACAATTTGACACCCACCTCAATCACCCCTATTTTTTCTTATGGCACTTATTACCTTCAAATATACTGTCTGTTTTACTACTTTTTTTTTTATAAATTTATTTATTTTTTGGCTACGATGGGTCTTCGTTGCTGCACGCAGGCTTTCTCTGGTTGCGGTGAGCAGGGGCTACTCTTCGTTGCGGTGTGCAGGCTTCTCATTGCAGTGGCTTCTCTTATTGTGGAGCACGGGCTCTAGGTGTGCAGGCTTCAGTAGTTGTGGCACGTGGGCTCAGTAGTTGTGGTGCGTGGGCTCAGTAGTTGTGGCTCACGGGCTCTAGAGCGCAGGCTCAGTAGTTGTGGCGCACAGGCTTAGTTGCTCCGCGGCATGTGGGATCTTCCTGGACCAGGCCTCGAACCCGTGTCCCCTGCATTGGCAGGCGGATTCTTAACCATTGAGCCACCAGGGAAGCCCTGTTTTACTACTATTTATGTTTATTGTTGACTGGCTCCCTTGCTAAAATACACGTTCTGAAAAGCATTATCTTTCTTTTGTTCACTGATGTATCTCAAACACTTGGAACCATGCCCTGACATATAATAGGTGCTCAATATATGTTTGTTGAATGAATTCCCAACTTGCTTGTGTTCAGGTGGTTCATTTTCTTGGTTGCTTTTGTAATGAGCAGGAATATAATAGTTTTCTTGGTTGCTTTTGTAATGAGCAGGAATATAATAGTTTTCTTGGTTGCTTTTGTAATGAGCAGGAATATAATAGTTTTCCTTCTTATTTGGTAAGATTTCCTATAATCTTGATGTAACAGTTATCAATAAGAATTCCTGGAAACAACTGAAATCCCAAACACCTATCTATAACAGCAAAAAAAAAAAAAAGAAAAAGGAATGACCCAAATGTCCCCATACTAAACAGTTAACTATTTAATTCAACTTTTGTCCCTTATATGTACTCATACCTCTTTTAACATTACATGGGAACTATTCATTTGTTTGTCTGCATCCTTTATTGAACCATGAGCTCCCTAAAGGCAAAGTTGTGTTTTGTTGAACTTGCATCCCTAGTAACTGACATATAATAGGTGCTCAGTAATGTTTCTTGAATGAAAGAAAGAATGAATGGTTAGAGTTTTTCCAGCACTGGTCAAGGGAGCGGTACCCTGCCCAAGTGATTCAAACATCTGATCTACTTAGCAGTTCTTCCCCTGCAGTGTAGATGGATGCTTGAGAGTCTTCATAATTGGAAAGAGCGCAAGGTGGAGCTGTTGTCAGCACGCATGATGTAATCCTGTGACTTTAATTGTACTTTCCCAATAGTTTTCCAACAGAGAGGAGAAAGCACTGATCTGTTACATCTATTTCTGTTCTGTTTACCAGTTATAGTTCCCTATGTAAATTAATATGTTGCTTCTTAAAATTAATCTTCAACAACAGCAACAACAAAACTCTCCATTTCTACTTTCTCCTCTAGCTACTGTCCCATTTTTTTGCTCTCTTTACAGTAAGTATCTCTGAAAGAGTTATATATTTACTGTCCCAATTTCTTTTCTCTCATTTTCTGTTAAATCCACTCCAGCTAGCTCTTGCCCTCAGCATTCCACCAAAACTGCTCTCCACATTTCTTAATCCAATGGCCTGTTCTCAGTGGTCTCACTTAGCAGCACTTGACACAGTTGATCGCAACTTCCTCCCTGTAACACTTTCTTCACTTGTTACACTTGTTTCTTCAGTGTTACAGGGCACTTCACTCTCCTGATTTTCATCGTGCACTCCTGGTCATTGTTCTCAATCTCCTTTGCTCACTGCCCTCTCAATATTGGAGCGTCCCAGGTCTCTGTCCTTGGACCTTTTCTGTTACTATACTCTCTCCCTCAGTGTCTTATTCATTCTTATGGCATTGGATATGATAAATATGCTCACAACTCCCTAGTCTCAGATTCAGCCTTGTATATCCAAGAAACTCCGCATCTCTACTTGGGTATTTAATAGACCTGTCCATTTTATTAAACCCAAAACCAAACTCCAGATCTCGCCTCCCCTCAGAAACCACCTCTGCCTACAACCTTCTCTATCTCAGTTAATGGCACCTCCATCATTCCCATTGCTGAGGGCGACTCAGCAGCTCTTTTACACCCCACATCCAATCTGTCATCAAATCCTCTTGTTATCTCTTCAAAATATGTGACCGCTCTTCCAATCTCCACTGATACCAGCTTGGTCCAAGCCGCTGTTACCTTTGATTAGGATTCTACATCAGCCACCCTTAACCTTCATTCCTTTCTCAGCCCAGCAGCCAGAGTGATCCTTTTAAACTTTAAAGCTGACCACACCATGATTCTGTTCAAAACTATCCAGTAGCCCCCCATCTCACTCAGAAGAAGCTGTGATTCTTACAGTTAGGCCTACAAGACCCCACTTCCTCTCTGATTTTACTTTCTGCTCTTCCTACCCTACCTTTCTCTGCTCAGAGGCCTGTTGACCATCTTGCTGTTCCTCAAACACTTTGGACCCACTCCCCTCAGGGACTTTGCATTTGCTGTTCTCTCTGCTCAGGATGCTCTTTCCAGACGTTTCCATGTCCTCTTCATCTCCTCAGGTCTTTGCTCAAACGTCCGCATTTCTGTGAGGCCTTCCCTTACTACCCTGATGAAAACTGTTCACCCTACACCCCACCTCTCTCTTTGATCTTTTGCTCTGCGTATCTCCTTTTGCTACTTAGTTTTCCTCCATAGCACCTGTCACTTTCTGGTATGTTATCTACTTAGCTCATTTATTGTGTTTGCAGGTACTTTTGTCTCTTTTTTCACTGCTATATTCTTAACATCTAGAACAGTGTCTTGTACATAGCTGGCACTCAAATGTTTGTTGCGTGAACGAAGTTGAAATTCTGGACTTAATCTCCCGGCATTGGTTTGTGTAAACAGGTCTCTCTCAGTTTGATCATCTCTGTATGCATCTATAAATATTGTTTCTGTATTGCAGCCTGAATCATGGTGGGTCCACCAAAGTTTTGCCTTCTTGTGGGGCTTGATTTCATCATGGCCACGCTCTCTGCCATCTCTGTCTCAGTTCCATAGAACTTGAAAGAGATGAAGACCTCTTTGAAGCTTTCTGATCTTCCCATGTCTCAGAGTCAGAACTGATCGGGAAGATTCTGGTTGCTTCTTATTTCTATTCTGAGGACCAGGTGGTTAGCTACTAGTACTGCTGCATTCTTGTCTTCCTTGTGACTGAAAGCAGTGCCATGTAAACAAAGTCAGATGGCCTCTTATCCTCTTGGAAATTTACAAAAGGCCAGTGGTTGGCAAATAAAACTGGTAGCAGCAACAAGTGAAGATTTATTGAGCTCTTACTTTGTGCCAGGCACTGTTTTAAACACTTTTGATTTATTAACTAACTTAATCCCCATAATAACTCAATGAGGAAAATATTAACATTAGGAACATTTTATAGATGAGTAAGCTGAAGCATGGAGGGGTGATGAGATAAACGTCTCCGAGGTCTTAGAGCTAGCAAGTGGCAGAGTCAGAATGTGAACCCAGACAGGCAGCCTGGCTCCAGAGCCTGCGCTCTTAGCCACTGTGCTCTGCTGCCTGGTTGTAGAATGAAAAGTGGGAGAGGGAATTTGCTTTGAGAAGAAAGCAAATTATAATTCCATCGATGTGAGTCTGTCATTCTGAAAGCATCATTGTAACACAAGCACTTTCTTCTCATGTCAGTTCTATCGCCATTTTCATGCATGATACAAGAATTAGGCTAAAAGCTTCCACGATACCTTGTCACTCTTCCTAGCGAATGAGTAGGCTCCTTGAAACACTCTGCCTAGCCACCCCCTTTCATTTTTGCTTCACTAATTCCTAGTCTTTAGCTGAGCTCTGAAGGGTGTGTCATGAACTCTGAGTACCCTACCTAACTCCCTACCCCAAACCAACACTCTAGTCTGATTTAGGTGCCTGAATTCCATATTTTTGTTTCTGTCAAAGCACCCATCACACTTGGGACTTCCCTGGCAGTCCAGTGGTTAAGACTCCGTGCTTCCACTGCATGGGGCAAGGGTTCGATCGCTAGTCGGGGAGCTAAGATTCCACATGCTGTGCAGCGCAGCCAAAAAAATAAATTAAAAAAATGTTGGCACTTCCCTGGCAGTCCAGTGGTTAGGACTCCGTGCTCCCAATGTAGGGGGCAAGGGTTCAATACCTGGTCAGGGAACTAAGATCCTGCATGCCACATGGCATGGCCAAAAAAAAAAAAAGTAACAAATGTGGAGGAAAAAATTTTTTTAAAAAGTACCTATCACACTACTTGTCATTATTGGTTTAAATGACTAGTTCTGTGCTAGACTGTAACTTCGGTGGGGGCAGAGATTGCATCTGCCTTATTCACTGCTATATCCTTAATACCTAGCATGGCGTTTGGCACGTTGGAGGAGTTCAATAAAATGTTTTTTTAATGAATAAAAGTGATATTTCTATAGAATATCTGCAATCATACCCATGCATTAAGGTGAATTTTCTTATGGCCAGACTAGTCCATCTTTTTAGAAATGCGAGAGATAATTTTCTTTCAGTCTGCCTTCCAGCTGTTGGGTTTTTATGTTAGCATTTCTTATGCCATAATGCTAGTTTTCAATTAGTGACTGTTTCTGCTTCAGATTCAACTAACGTTCAACTGTAATGTAGCAGATGTCTCTCTGAGGTCTTTCATATATGTCTGCTAATTTAAATTAAGACAATTTCTTTGGGTTTCAGCTTCTTCAGCTACACAGCCAAGATACCTGATTGACTTGTGCAAGATCAGACTGTAAGTTTGAGAATTGGGGTTTGAATTTAGAACTTCCAATTCTAAATTTAGCTTCCTTTTTTTCATATGTGATGTTGCCTTTCTGTTCCTATCTCTGATTCTTGTCTACTAGTCTTTGGTTAGCACCCATATTACTGAGCGACAAGCATATTTGATAATCTTATAAGCACCTCCTTCAAAAAAATTTTTCCCCACTCCTTTGTTCTGTTTTCCAATTTTATTTATTTTCTTCCCATTTCCACTCTGCCAAATTCTCTCCCAAACAGTGGCACTCAGGGTTTATGAAAACATTTCTGGGGCCTGTCCTAATCTCATGTATGGATTAAGGGCTTTAGTGATATTTGGTTATTTCTATTATTATTCCTATACTATTATCATTATCTATTTGAGAAAAATATATGAGAAGAATCCCAGGAATTGGAAACAGGACACATACTACTTGGGCTCCTGATCAAACAAGGTGATTGAACACATACTTTTTGCTTTGCTTATTCCTGGCACCCCACAGTAAAGGAGGAAGGAAAGTATAAACCCTTATGATAGATAGAATAATGGTCCTCTCATAAATACTCATGTATTAGTTCCTGGAACCTATGAATGTGTTATCTTACTTGAAAAAAAGGACTTTGCAGGCGTAATTAAGTTAAGGATTTTGAGCTGCGAAGATTATCCTGGATTATGTGAGTGGGCCCAATGTAATCACAAAGCTGCTTATAAAGGAAAGAGGGAGACAGGAGAGTTAGAGTCAGAGAGAGAGAAATTGGAAGATGCTCAGCTGCTGGCTTTGATGATAGAGGATGGGATCACTAGCCAAGAAATGCAGACATCTTGTAGGAACTAGAAAAGACAAACAGATTCTCCCTTAGAGTTTCCTCGAGGAATGCGGCCTGGCCAGCACCTTGATTTTAGCCCACTGAGACTGATTTTGGGCTTCAGATCTCCAGAACTATAAGATAATAAATTTGTGTCTTTTTAAGACAGTAGGTTTGGGGCAATTTGTTACAGTAGCAATAAGGTACTTATACAAGCCCTCAAGGACAAAAAGAACGGAAAAGCAGACAATGGCAGTTGAGAGAATTCAGCACATGCTTAGAAGACAGGATAGATGGAGGAAGGGTAGCTGACTTGGCAGAGTGGGAGAAGCTGGTACCTAAGTGTCTGCAGAAGAGAGACCGGTGAGAAGGAAGCCAATTTGCCTGACAGAAATCCAGAAGGGTTCAGGAATTAGAGGCCATGCCTGCTTTATCCCATTTGCAGAGCCTGGGAAAAGAGTACCAAGAGAGGCCTACAGAACATTTGTCCAAATATTTAAAAGTTATAAATCCAGCGAACAAACTGCTAACTAAAATATATTCAATCCTTCTATCTTGAGAAATGCGGAGAAAGGACCTCCATTTGGGGGTACTCCTGTGAATTTAAGGAAATTGTTCTGCATGAAAGAGAGAAACCAACTAACCACCAAACAGAAAGTCTGATATGTATGAATGTATTGAGATGAGATTTAAACAAGTAGTAGAGAATTTTGAATTGGTGATATGCGCTTAGGAAACTAAGTAAACGAAGAGAACAATACAATTATTAACTCCAGGGAAAACAAAAGGTTTGGCAGGAGAGGAAAAGTATTCACAGTTATCATATGGCTCAAATCTAACTAGAATACAAGGTCCCAATAATGTAAATACTCATTATTAATCTAATTAAATTTATGATATATAGTGAAAGGAGCACGTATGTGGTGGGCATGCAAAGAAGGAGGAGAGTAAATCCTCATTTCCACAGTGAAAATCAGTAAGTAATGCCTACAACAGAAATATCAAGTTACCACCATTAAAACATGTGTGTAGAGACGTGAAGGTGAATTCCAAAGAATTAGCTAAAAAAATTCACAGTGGTTATCTCTGGGGAACGGTAAATATTCATTGAGAGAGCTTTGACTCTGCAAACTTTGAGCATGTATAACTTTGATACAACTAAATTCTTATTTAAAAGATGATCTTAAGGGGAATAAATATTGAAGATTCTTTCCTAGATTTGAAAAACATGAGAATTAAGATTGAAAAAGATATTCAAATCTCTTGAAAAAGGCCCATATCAGAGCACACGACCACAACCTATTAAAAGCCTCTGGCAGGGGATGAAGGTACATACAAAGGACTAGAAATAAAAACAACAGTGGTCTTCTCAACAGCATCATTGGAAACTAGAAGACAATGTCTTAATGCTTTGTGATTCTGTGGGAAAATTATTTCAAATTCAGTATTCTATTATTTTCAGACATATTAGATCTTTCTTGTCATGAACACTTCCTCAGGAAACTACTAGAAGATGTGCATCACCAAAATGAGGTGGTAAAACCAAGAAAAGAAGATCTAGGAGTCAAGAGTGTTATCTGTCGGCTTAGGCTATGTTGCAGTAACAAACAATACCGAACTCTCCGTGGCTTACAATACAGGTTTCTTTCTTTTCACCCAATGTGTCCATCGTGTAGTTCTGCTCCTTGTCACCTTCATAATGGGACCCAGCCTGATGGAGCATCCTTTATCTGGGAAATTGCTAGTCTTGTGGCGGAGGGAAAAGAGATGATAGATCTCTTAAGCTTCCACCTTGGAATGTCACGTGTCATTGGCCAAACAAGTCACATGGTCACTTCTGAGTTTAACAAGGCAAAAATGTCAAATCCTTCCATAGGATGGAACCTCACAAGTCATAACCAAGCCTGACATCAATGGGGCACATATTGATATAATCGACCCCAAGGCAGGAGCTGCAGATATTTCAAACAGTAGTACAGTCTTTCTCAAAGGGAACCCCTGCATAGAAGGAGGCAGAGGGAATACCCAGGTCAGCAGCTGTGAGAAGAAGAGAGCCCCAGTAGGAAGGTCAGACCGGGGGGAGGGGAGATTGGCATTAACAGCTTTTCCGACAGGTTTGATTGTTAGATAGCTGCCACTCTGAGAAGGCACTGGAAGACAGAGTTGGGGTAGGAGACTGCTGTTTTCTCATCGGCTTTTTTTGTTTGAAGTGAGATCTAAAGAAATATGTAATATAATAATTTAATATAAATTTGAATTATTTTTTAAATGGATAGAAATTTAGCTTTACTTTGATGTGTTTGTGTGTGCTTCTGGGATGTATATGTGTCCTGTGTTTGTGGATATGTGTGTGATTAAGATGGTCCTTTTCAGACTGTAGTTGGGAATAGTTTGTTACCCATCTGCCACAAGGTGAGTATAGAAGTTGAGAATAAGCATTTATAAACTTTAATAGCAGTTCGGCAGAGTATTTTGTGTCTGTTGAAATCAATCATACAAAATTTGGGGGTTTATGTTTTGTATATTTTGGTTTTTTTTAACTTACTTTTCTAGTAACTCATTTCTATTGTAATTTACAAAAGTTTGCAGTAGATTGGAATTTTTTAAATTTGGTCCTTCACCACAGATAGTTTTAGAAGTACTGATTTAGAGTATAAAGGGAAGGATTGAGGATGAATATATTTGAGAATTATTGTGCTAGAACAATCCGCAAATGACCAATGCCACATTTTCTGACCATCCTTCTTCCTCCACAATTACGAATATGAGAATGTTATGTAGAAAGAACAGAAGCATATTGAGGTCAGCATTTGCTGTCCTTCCACAATAAAGTTGTTTATGATATTTTCCTCTTCCTTCATCTTACTCTCTCAATAAAGCACCTGGAAAGAGACCAGAGAAAACAGTGGTATTTTCCAAGAAGCCATGGGAAACAGCATTAGTAACCCCGAGAAGGTGGAGACATTTGACTTTCTAAGGACAACTGCTTTCTTTTTTGCAGTCCTATCCAAATTCTGCAGTTTTGACTGCAGTACTCTCATACTAGTGTTAATAGTCAAATATCTAAGGCATTAGTAATAATAACATAAAAAGATAGGGTTTCTCTTGCCTTTTTAACTGTCTTACTAGGTTCTTAGGTCCTTTCCCTTCAGGCTTTATGCCTTTGCTACCTGATGCTTATTCAAAGAAAGCAAGGAAAACATCCACACTAAATGTCTTTTGGGGCTTAAAAACTGATGCTTACTGTGCTGAAGTAAAATATAATTTATCATAGGATGTACTTCAGAAGTACCAGAGCACATTTCTTCTCCAGAAGAGTAACATTTCTTTCAATACATGGATAAAAAGAATGAAGTGGTCATTAATTCTATCAATCTTAATGCTGATGTTCACCTTGATAAAACTTTTCTGATCTCTGTATTAGTTGTGGTTCAGTCATGTATGTTGCCTTGGTGACACTGGAAAACAACACAGCTGATTCATACCCTGACAGGAATTGCTACTCCTAACTCAGGTACAGGATACAGGGGTTCAAACTGCACTCTAAGAAGCATCCCATCTCTGCATAGTGAAAGGCTATTGGAGGTTCGCTTGTGAGGTAGGAGTTACTGTATCTCCTAAGACTGCATCAAGGTATCTGATTTTTGTGTTCAGATACTTAATGAGTGATTCTCAAGTTTTCTATCTTTTTCACACACAGTACATTTCCATCAGCATCCAAAGATGGAGTGGGGGAAGGGACACTGTCTATTTTCAAAAGTTCCTCCCAGCTAGACTTTTACCCCCCTCCTTCTGCAAGGAATTTAGAAAGAAGTTACTTGTTTGAATATGTAAGGATGGTGGGGAAGGAGAGAATAAATCTTTTCATCTGTATACATCCCAAGGCTGCAGATGAGAATAAGAACCCTTAAAAATCTCAGTGTCATGATTGCCAGTGTCCCTTCTTTGTGTAGACAGTTCTTAGCAAAGAATCTAGTCCTGTCAGCTAAATTCTTATATTTTAGTATTTGACACACTTTTTTTTAAGGGACCTGTCAAAAATGACAGTGATTTGGTCTATGTTTCTGTAAACTGCATTAACGACAGTGTTACTTCTTCCCAGGAAATATCTTCTTGCCAACTGAATTTAGAGGATGCACTTGCTCATGCCTCCTTGCACAAGCAGATTTTATATCATTAGGGTCTTGCATTTGTAGATCAGGAAGAAAAACTTTGTTTCATCGTAATCCATTGGTTTGAGCAGATACTGTCACAGTTCTGAGATCCTCTTAAGAGATCCCTTAGTACATGTATTCTCAAACTATGAATGAGGGTTATAAACATCAGTGAAACGGAATTGAATTTACTAGAATTTGGTGTGCTTACAGCCCTGGTTCTTATTCTAGGTTCACAGAGTCTCCCCAACTAGACTGATCCTTTTCCAGGATGGACTACATCCCTTTTCCCCCCACTCCCTACCCTCCAGTACAGTTACCCTGTGTAGATTCATATAATGAATCTGCAAATGTTACTGTTTAATATATTATTGTCTAATACTCTGTAAATGTCACTAACATCTGTTCTATGGTACATTGCTAAATGGTTTTTGTAACTGTGGATTTTGAGCCCAACCAGTAGAATGCTTTTGTAATTGTGTGTCAGAGTTTCTCGTATTTTTTCTGGGAAGCCGGAACTGAATCATTTTCAGGACTTTTGTATAACCTAGTGTGTCATCTTTAGTCCAAGGTTAAACAAACAGCGTATGCTCTTGTGGCCTACGTGATACAAGGTATGAGAGAGCTATAATCAAAACACTCCCTGAGTGGCTCACTGCAGCTCAGGAATGTTTATTGGAATTACCCGTAATACAGCGTGAAGCCGAAGGAGTTGAGAAAACACCCTCTCTTTCTTTCTGTTAGGGCTTGCCCTAAGTTGTAGCTTCACTGTCAGAGCTTGCTGCACACACAGAGGCAGAGCACTGGCACGTGAAAGGAAGTAAATCACCCATTCATGTATTGTCACCCTTTAGACTGTAAGTGCCTCAAGCCCAGGGACAAAATTTTACTCATCCCTTTAGCCCTGCACCTCCTTCTATGCCTGTTTTTTGACCTGATCAGAGGGAACCAAACAAAACCCAAAACACAAAACCCAGGACAGAAAAGACTGGAATTAGAGGTCTATGTGTAGCAGAGAGAGCAGCCATGCTTGGGGTAACATGTGGAGTATGTGTGGAAGACCCATGCTAAAGATTTCATTCTTAAAATTCTTAAAGGTGAGGAATTATTAAATAAGAGGCTGATAATATTTTTTCCAAGGGGAAAAAAACAGCAAAGCACAAAGATCATATGGGACATACAGAAGACACGTAAGTTTTCTTCACTATTTTGAGCTTTCTCTTAAACGGGGTGAAATTGGTAGCTACTTCATAGGATTGTTGTGAGAAGTGAAATAAAAATTTCCATATATAGCACTTAGCACTGTCGCTGGCTCATTGTGGCTAGTAAATGTTAGTTATTTTTATCATAATATTTCATTGTATCCAATTAAAAGATATTTTTTGTGTCACTAAGAAAAACACTCCCCGTTAAACTGTTACATGGTGATTTCTTATCACCAAAATTATTTTCTATTTCTTGAAAATTTAGGTCTATCTAGATGGATTTTTAAAATAATATTTTATTCTCAGGTCATACATGAAAAGGTAAATGTAAATAAATTATTTGAGATATTTCTAGAACTTTTTCATGTTCAGAGTCTAATTCTTCAGAATCACGTTAAGACTCAGAGACATTAATTTCTGTGTTTTTCCTCACAATGTTGTCTGTGATATCAAGTATTGGGAATTTGAAATGGAGCACTTCTAAAATGTGCCCCTCTGCTGAATCCCAGATTTTCTTTCAAACCACTGACACCCACTCTTCTTGTGCTTATTCCGTCTTACCAGAAAGTATCAACAGCACATTTTCAGATAACAACCAAATTCTATTCTTTCGTGAATTCCATGGAAGCATGGTCTTCCCATGTTAGTTCATGACACCTCCATCGTAGTAGTTGCTCAGGACGAAATCCCTGGAGTCATCTTTGGCTCTCCTCTGTTTGTGATGCCCCACATCTGTTTTACCATGACGCTAAATCCAAACTCTGGGTCTCATCTACCCCTCTCTACATTACTTCTCTGGCCTGGGGCATCATCCTCTCTCACTTATAATTACCTCCTAATAGGTTTTTCTGCTTCTGTCTTGGCTCCATTACAATTTTATTCTCCACATAATGGCCTGAATGAATCTTGCAAAATAAGTCAGATCATGTCTCTCCACTACTCAAAACCCAGCAATAGCTCACCATTTCACATAGAGTAAAAACCAGTGTTTGTAATGGCCCCCCAAACCCCCATGACTGATGCTCCCTGCTTCACTTCTCTCTTCCCCTCCTAATCCCTTCTGGGGCATTTTGCTCCAGACTCACTGGCCTCCAGGCTTTTTCTCAAACTCACCAAGCATATAGCTGCCTGAGGGTTTTTGCTCTAATTCTTTCCCCTACCTGGAAGCCTCCTCTTTTGGGATCTACAGAGATAATTCCCTCACTTCCTTTGAGTCTTCGCTCAAATCTCCTGTTCTCACAGAAGCCTACCTTGCCACCCTAATTAATACTATAATCTGAACCTTCCTCTGTACCCTAGTCCACCCCAGACCCCTTAACCCACTCCATGTTTTCTTTTTCCATAGCACTTATCATTATAACATACTATAAAATTTACTTACGTATTATAGTTTATGTATCATCTATTTCTCCTCACAAGGGTAGGCAACTTTGATTTGTTCACTGATGGTTCCCAGGTGCTCAGAATGGTACCTCATCTGCATTCATTCAATGCTTGTTGAATTTTACTGAATGGTGATAAATCCTATTACTGAGGTCCATGCAAGGTGCCATGGCCCACAATGAGCAGGCTAAAACTTTGTGAAGGACCTAATGCCTCAGCTGAACTTTTAAGGATAAATACAGTGAGGCAGCTAAAGGAATCATGAGAAACAATGAAGTTACAGATGCAAAATACTCCTTTAGGTATTGTTTCAGGTGGATATTTAGATTGGACTCTACCTGTTGATTACAGTTCCGGGCATGAAAGTCAATCCCCATAGGTAATACATTTTGCAAAAAAATTTCAACAAAGCTTATTTTCATCTCGGTGTACCACGTTATCATAGTGAGCATGGATAACATTTCATGGTCAGACTGCATGGGTCAGGAATTAGATCAATCGAGGTGCCAGATCTTTGTTTTGATCAACAGAGTAATCAGTAATGAAAATGTTAGGGTTCTGCTAACCAAAATAGTAGTTAAGGAAGTTTACAGTCTTTAGAAAGGAATGCAGTGACATAGAGATTTTTCTCATTTGAGGTGTTCTTTCAGCATAGACCAGGGATTGTCCTCAGAGATAGAGCCTTATCTATTTTGGTACATGGGGTAAGATACAAATTCACTCTCAATCAGCTTTGTAATTTCTGATGTATGACTTATGTGTTCTTAAAAATTTATGCCAGCTAGTCGCTTCATATTTAAATAATTATTCTTGATAATTAGATGTCAAGCTCAGTTGTTTCTAGCTGTTGGAGGAGTATATGTGCTGTCAACATGTAAATATAACACACTTTAGAGTTGTGCACGCTTTAAAATGTTTGCTTGTGCCCTTTAAATTTCAGTAGACAGATACAAAGCTCTTTCTCCCTTCCTAATTTTGACTCTTTTCATAGAATCACCTAAGCTCAGTCTCTGGGTGGCACACAGTAATCAATATACGTTATTTGAAAGACTGAATCAAATATATTTTGATCCAGAAGAAACATATACTCTAAGCCTTAGGGACTTGGGGAAACTGAACTTAATGTACTCTTTTGTATCTGTAAAATAGGGCTCATCATACTTCCCATCCGAGTCTTCATGAGAACTAATATACGTAATAAGAGTTAATATATGTAAGTCTTTGGCATATTTCTTTTATTAATAGACTTTATTTTTTAGAACAGTTTAGATTTACAGAAGTGAGCAGATAGTACAGAGAATATATACCTACATCTCCTCCCCTCACCCCATCCCAAGCCTGGTTTCCCTATTATTAACATCTTACATCAGTGTGGTATATTTGTTACAATTATCGAGCCAATACTGACATCTTATTATTAATTAAAGTCTGTAGTTTATTCAGATTTCCTTAGTCTCATTTACCTAATGTCCTTTTCTGTTCCAGGATCCCATCCAGGATACTAGGTCACATTTACTGGTTGGGTCTTCTTACGTTCCCTGTGACAGTTTCTCAGACTTTCCTGTTTTTGATGATTTTGACAGGTTTTAGGAGTACTAAAGGTACTTTAGTATATTCAGGTACTTCAGGTATTATATTGTAGGATGCTCCTCTATTGGAATTTGTCTTTGGTGCATTTTAAGGCATGTAAAAGTGTTAGTTATTGTTATTGTTGCTTCATATTTAGATTATGTTGTGGAACAGAGGTAGGATGTGATGGGGAGATAGTTTTGCTGGACGTAAAAGAAAGATTATTTGAGGCTTGGTCATTTTATCAGTGCTTAAAGACTCTCTGGAAAAAATGTGGTTTTCCTACATCCATTCTTTCATCTCTCCATTTGATTCAGTAAATATTCACCAAGTCCCTGTTGTGAGGGTAGAAGTGTGTTGGATGCTGGGGATTCAATGATGAACAAAGCAAAACTGCCCTCACGGAGCTTCTAGTCAAATAAGGAGACAGCTAATAGGCAACTAAAAAATTGAACAATCTAAAGAATAACTTGTGACAAGTGAAGAAAAAATATTCTTATATTAAAGAACATCTCAGCTGGTGAGGGGAAGGGGGGCTACTTTATTCGAATTATATATTAGTTAGGAGCAGATTTAACTGTGAGGGGCAGAAAACTTTAAAAACAGAAGCTTAAGATAGGAATTTCTCTCTCATGTTCAGGAAGTCAGGGAATCAGTCTAGAACTAATGTGGCAGCTGCATAGTATCAGGGTCCTGGGCTCCTTCCATATTGTTTCTCTGCTGCGCATGGATTCATTTCCCAGGATCACTTCATGATCTAAGATATTTTCCAGGGCTGCAGCCATCATATCTGAATTCCAACTAGCATGAAGGTGAAAGAGGCAGAGAAGGGAACACCCACTTTCCCATTTCTGCTTACTTTTTGCTGGTCAGAACTTAGTCGTGGCCTTACCTAGCCTCCTTACCTAGTCTTTATCCAGGTGGCCAGGTATACCAGTTAAGCATCAGAAGTGTTACTGCCATAGAACAGTGGTTCTCAAACTTCAGCGTGCATCAGACTCAACCTGTAAGACTTGTTGAAATACAGCTTGCTGGGCCCCACCCCCAGAGTTTCTCTTTCAGAAGGAGGCCAAGAATCTGCATTTCTAACAAGTTCTCATGTGTTGTTGATACTGCTGGTCCAGGACCACACTTTGAGGGCCACTGCTGTAGAAGAAGCGGAGCATGGATATTGGGAGAGTGGTCTCTGATTCGGAGCATAATTTGGACTTTGATCATTTACATTTTTGTATTGAGACAGATTATGCTTTCTGAGGCCAAGTATTTCATCTCTGGTGTACCAAATCTGGGTAGCTGTACACAATTCAGTCATTTTTGTATAAGGTCAGTATTTTGGTTATCTACTGGTAGGTAACAAATTACCCCAAAACACAGTAGCTTAAAGCAGAAATTTGCTTATGATTCTATAGGCCTGCAATTTGAGCAGGACTCAGTGGAAAAGGCTTGCCTCTGCTCTACATGTGTTGGCTGGAGGATGCAACATGGCCTCACTCACATGTCTGGGGATGGCTGTCAGCTGGGCACCATGGGGCTCCTCTAAGAGACTCTGTCTAGCAGTACAGCTTGGACTTCCTTACATGGAGGCTTGGGGCTCCACGAGGATGCCTAGAAATCACACTGAGTCCCTTCTGCCAAATTCTGTGAGTCTGTGAGTCAAGCAAGTCACAAAGCCAGCCCAGATTCAAAGGGAGAGGAAATAGACTCCACTTATTGATGGAAGGAGTAGCGGAGTCACATTGAAAACGAGCATGCAGTTGAGGGGAATTATTGTGTCTGTCTCTAGCAATAGTCTACTGTAGTCAGGGCTGAGAATGTCTATATTACAGCAGGAATCCCTAACAATTGTAAATATGGACATAGACCTGTCAACCATTGTGTTTTACCCCTACCAGGACCAGAGTATAATGTGGATAAGACATTTCCAAAATATTTTTGTGCACCGGTAGAAAAGAAGTATGACAAGATTAAACAGGAGTTTAGAAAGGATTTTTTGGTTATTGAAAACACTTTACCATACCTTTATCGACCTAAAAGTTCACACACGAGGAAGAGAACACAAGTTGTAAATAAATTCACAAATATTTTTCTGCTGGCCTTTAGACCCATGGCTCTTTTTTTTAAAATGTTTTTCTTAAGTTTTGAATTTATACAGCATGTTCTTATTAGTTATCTATTTTATACATATTAGTGTATATATGTCAATCCCAATCATCACCCCCCCCACACTTCCCCCCCTCGGTATCCATACATTTGTTCTCTACATCTGTGTCTCTATATTTCTGCCCTGCAAACCGGTGCATCTGTACCATTTTTCTAGGTTCCACATATATGTGTTAATACGATATTTGTTTTTCTCTTTCTGACTTACTTCACTCTGTATGACAGTCTCTATGTCCATCCATGTCTCTACAAATGACCCAATTTCATTCCTTTTAATGGCTGAGTACTATTCCATTGTATGTATGTACCACATCTTCTTTATCCATTCGTCTGTCGATGAGCATTTAGGTTGCTTCCATGACCTGGCTATTGTAAATAGTGCTGCAATGAACATTGGAGTGCCTGTGTCTTTTTGAATTATGGTTTTCTCTGGGTATATGCCCAGTAGTGGAATTGCTGGATCCATGGCTATTTTGACTGAAAGTAGTGATCTCAACTTTTGAAAGTCAGTATCTTAAAAATAATGTTCTCATACCCGTATAACAGGAATTCATACTCTAAAAGAGGTCAAGTTTATAGTATATTTATACATAGTATCATTTAGGACATGGGTAAGAGACATTCATCCCCCTGTGAAATCTCTACAAGTTCCTGAAATTTTCCAAGGAGTGGTTCATTATTTGTTCCAAGCATTGCTCATTTTCACTGGATTCTTACATAGCAGATACTTCTGGGAAGGGGAGGATAGGAAGTCAGTAGCACTGTACTATGAATAATTTAGAGGAACAGTCTTCTCAGAGAATTCTGAGAGTCCTGGATGCCTTTGGAAGAAGGGGTTGCTGAAGCAGGAGCTAGGTGACATGGGGAAGGGAAGGATGAAGAATGGTAAGATGGGGTACTGAGCCACACGCCTGCTGCTGAGGTGGCATGCACTGGGCTTATGTGATGTTAAAACAACTGATTCCATACCAGCTCTTTATTTTAGAGAGAATATTTTGTTCCTATAATGTGATATTCATACACTATTTGTGTTTTTTCCCTAAACACTTCTCCACAAAGAATATTTCTTTACCCTGAAAATAACTCCAGCCGCCTGCTCTGAGGTCCTTCTCTAATAATAACTTTTAGCTGTTGTGCTTTTTCTTTGGAACGAGGTATCTGTTCCAGCCCTTCCTTCTCACCCTATTTTCCCAGGTCGGAGAGACAGCCTGGCATTCTGTTGGACCTCTGAAGCTGCCAGTCCACTGTGGGAAAAGTCCAGCTTGGGCGGAGACCATGCTGTTTGTTTGCCAGGTGTTGAATTGACCGCAGGGCGGAGCTGCCCTGCAGCCTGTGTTTTCCTTGTTTGGATAGCAAGCTTATTTACCTCTGATTTTCTTAAGGGTCTTTCATTTTAACCTTTGCCTTTACCCAGTGAAAACTAAATCCAGCTCAGAAGCCCTGATGAGTTACATTCTAGGGAGCTGCTTTTGTTTGAGGAGCTAATATAGTGCGGGACTGTGATTTTATTATTCCCACAGAAAGCAAGAGCCTGTTCTGTGGTTCAGATGAAAAGCTCTGTGACTAACAAGATTCTTTCTTCCTTTTCTCCTTTTTTTGGGTTACATTTCTCCCATTAGCTGCCAGGTCCTTTTGCGACAGTGCTGGCTGAAGTGATTTATCACGTAGAGAGAGTGAAGGAGAAGTGGGAACTGTCTGGTTGCCTTTCACCCCCTGACAGCGGGGCTTCTACTCCTGCCATCAGGGCAGGCCATCAGCCTGCCAGTGAGGTGGTGTGAGCTGAGGAAAGGAGACGTGACTCAGAGCTATTGCAGCTCTGGAGAAGTCCCTGGATGCAGGGCAGTGAGCCAGTGGGTGCAGTCTGCCTCCTGGTTTTCCCTCCTAAAGCCAAAGGCTCTTGAAAGCCAAGACTTAGTTTGTCAGCCAAACTAGAGATGGGTGTCCTTCTGTGGTAGTCCTGGGGATCTACTCAGTATGGATTTTACAGTTAGCCAGAGCCTGTTGTAAACTGGAACTAGAGCTGACCAGGCATTTTTCCTCTCTTAAGCCTCTGCAAAGGCTTCCTTCCCCACACCCCAGCTGGTTGGCAGGATCCCAGGGGATACCCACAGGCTGTTGAAGGCTTCTTGACGTTGGAGTATCCCATTTTGCACTCCGAAGTCACTGTTTCCCCAACCACTTCATAGAGACAAGCACTTTTTTTTTTTGGAAAATATGTGACAGTTTGACACATCCAATTAGTAGCTTAGTGTCATGACAGTAGCTGAAGAACCATGTGATAAAAGCATCTCTAGTCTTGACAGCTTGCAAAGGTCCACCTGAAAAACAGGTGAGCCATGGGCAAGAAATGTATTGGAGGGAAGTGCTAATTTGCTAACAAGATAGACCAACAAGATGTCAACAAGTAGAGAACAAAAATACAATCTCTGGTATCCTCTTGGAGAAATCTCTGCTGATGAGTCCTCCACCTTCCAGCCTCTGTGCATGGGCTCCATCCAATGCCTAGAACTGCCCCAGTTTCTGAGCCAGTCCTGACAAGTAGGAACTATAGCAGTGTACTATAAAAGTGTTACCAGGAAAATAGAAACCATGCTGAGTATTTGAATTGGGGGAATGTAATGCAGGTAACTGTTTATACAGGAGATGGAAGAGCTGAGAAGCCGAACAATGGATGGCGAGATAACTCAAAGAATAGCAACAGCAGGAAGCCACTGATACTTCTGAACTGGAACTCAACAGGGAAGAAGTGCTCTTTTACCAAAGTGCAGGAGGCACGAGGGTCATCTGGTAGAAAACCACTGTGGGACTGTCTGGTGGGAGTTGGAGCCACAGAGGAGATGGCAGAGACACTGCCCTATGCAGAGAGGGAGGGGGAGAAATACCCTGGGAAACATGGCTCGCCAAGGGTCAATCTCCTGGAATCCAGAGCAGAGCAGCAGAGGGTGAGGGCTAGCCCGGGCAGGGAGTCCCATGTGGATGTGTGTGGAAGGGAGTTCAGAATCAAGTCTTGCTGCGTGTGGACCTTGTGTCTTCAGTGCCAGGGATGACTCCTGGCTGCCATGAAATCTACCAGTAGCAGCACCTCCTGTCATAAAATAGTCTGGTAGAGTGTAATGGTTAAGATGTACAGTAGAGTTCTTGCTAGGAATGGGGGGCATATGAATGTATGCATTTTTTCAAAACGCATTGAACTATAATCTTTAAGTTATACCTCAATAAAATATAAAAATACAGAAAGAGTATTAGGCTCTGGAGCCATACTGTCTGTATTTGCTACTAACTAGCTCTTATGGACTGAATTGTGTCCTCCCCCCACTCTCCCCCCACCCCCAAATTCCTTGTTGAGGCCCTAACTCTCAGTGTGACTGTATTTGGAGATGGGGCCTCTAAGAAGGTAATTAAGGTTAAATGAAGTCATAGGGTGGGGCCCTCACCTGATAGGACTGTGTCTTCATAAGATGAGGAAGATAAACCAGAGATCTCTCTCTCTGTGTGTGTACTGAATTAAAGGCCATGTGAGGACACAGCAGGAAGGCAGCAATCTGCAAGCCAGGAAAAGAGGCTTCACCAGAAATCAACCTTGCCAGCACCTTGATCTTGGACTTTGAGACTCCAGAAGGCTGAGAAAATAAATTTCTGTTCTTAACATCACCCAATCTGTGGTATTCTGTTACAACAGCCCGAGCTGACTAATACACTAGCTGTGCAACTTTGAGCAAATCACAAATCTTCTGTCAACCTTAATTTCTTCATCTCAAAAATGGAGATGGTAAAAGTTTTCCTTCATAAGGTATTTGGAAGAATTAAGTGAAATAAGAGTTTAAAGCACTTAGCACGCAGTAAGTATGCGTATGTAGCTCTTACTGTTCATACCCCTGAATTTCCGCCTCAGTATCCCTCCCTGGAATTCCAGGTCTCATCTGTCATCAGCTGCTGCCTCCCAACCCCCTAGCCTACACGGGGTCTTGCTGGTCCTCTCCCTGTGTTCTGCTGCTGGCATCCTTCAGCCACCACTTGGGGTCCTGCTGGCATCATTCACCTGCGTTTCTCTTTGCTGTCAGTGCTCCACTTGCTGACACCATCTCCACTCTCAGAATGTCGTGTCCCTGTGCTTTTCTGCTTTGGTCCATCTACCAAGTGGCTCGTATGGCTGACCCAGCTGTATCCGTTTCCCACGACCCCATCCCCTCTGGTCCTGGCTCCCTCCCATCAGCCTGTGTGCTTAGGTTGGCCCAGCACACTTCCCATCTTCCTTAGCGCTCCAGGCTGTTTACATTGACTCTTGAAGCTGTGGCTGCTCTAGATTTTTCTGTCTAGAAATGCATTGGGCAGGGTAAAGGGATGAGCTTGCTTTGCAGCTGCGTTTGCATAGCAAGCACACCTTTATGTTTGTTTGTTTGTAACTTAGATTGTGGGCTTATTGGGTTGGATTTTAGGAAAAATAATGGAAACTATATGTTTAGGAGGGTAGGGGCCATGGTCACAGGCCGACTGGATACAACTTCCCAGCATTAGTTCTTCACTCAGCACTTATTACTGCTTTTATTCGGGCCTTGGGATTTGTGGTTGTCTGACTGAGGTTTGTTGGGTGGTTTGTAAGCAGTGGCTCTCAGGTTTGCGATGACTCGTGTATTAGTTTTCAACTGCCACACACCTCAAACTCAACAGCATCAGACAACACACACATTATCTCAGCGTTTCTGCAGCTTTTAGTCTTTTAAAAGTACAAAAATGATGCAAGCTGGTTATAACAAGTTTAAACATTAAGAAGTTTATAAAGTAAAAATGATACATATGTCCTTCTGACTCCCCTCAATTCCACTTCTCCCCAGAAATAACTGCTGGTAGCCATTCAGTACATGCATTCATATTTTTCCATGCTTAGATGAACGTACACTCATACACACATACGCACATTTTTTGTAAAACAAGAGTAAGCTCACACTTAAATTAGGCAGGACTTTTGTTTGCAAGTGATAGAAACTCTACATCGAATATTTTAGGCAAAAAGAGGAATTCACTGGCAGAAGACTCTAAACCACAGGACACACTCCCTCTGTCTTTGTCTCTGCTTCTCTCAGACCAGAATTCTCTACTAGCTGGAGCTCTCATTACCAACCTCCCCTGGCTTCTCCACACAGAGAGCTCATCCCTCTGCCTTCGCCTCTAAGTAAAATACTCCCAAGAAGTACTTTGGCTGTAAATAACAGCAAACCAAACTATCAGCAACTTAATAGGGGCTTATTCTTTTCATGGAACAAGATGTCTGGAGGTAGATGGTTCTGTAGCCCAATGGTGCCATGGTTCTGGGTCAGTTTCTCGCATTCTCTTGGTCTTCCCCTCATGGTTGCAAAATGGGTGCAGCAGCTCAATGCATCATTGTTTCCCTTGACAATGTCTTTTTTTTTAACCTGACTTCTCTCAGAAGCAAAGCCTGAGAGATGAAGGCTGTGTGCAGGGACTTGGGCGATGCTTGCGGGGAGCAGGAGAAAGGACGGGGGGTGAAGCAGGGACGGAGGGGCAGCTAATGTAAGGGCGCCCTACTGAATGGGGCAGTGCTGCGAGTGAGCTAGGGCTAGATCCTGCTGGCCTTACGAAATATATCTCAGGACTGGGGGACCAAAGAGAAGCATTTTCCTATTGGTGTGGAAACGAAACAGTACGTCAACGAGCATATTTTCCAATCAGTGTATGTATATGTGGTATACACAGTTCATAGCTCATAGTATTTTGCTATACAGATGAGCCACCCTTTGCATTTTCTCCTATCAATGCACATTTAAGTTGCAGCCCTGCTTTTTTTATCAAGTTGCCATAAGCACTGAAAGGGGCATGGCTTTTCCTCTTTTTCTTTTTTCCAATCCCAGGACTGAGGAAATTTTATCCCATTTCAAGGTTTTGGCACCTTGAAAAATATAGCAATATTTCATCTTGCCAAAACACAACTATTTCAGACTAACCTATTCAGAATAAAAATAGAAAAGAGGTAAAAATAGCTTCTAAGTAGCCAAATAGATGTCAAACAGTCACAAAATCCAGTGGAGTGAGCAGTGCTGTGTGTAGTGTCACTCTGGTTTTGTCTTAAATCTCACACATTTCACTTGTAAGAGAGGGCTTTACTGGGAGCCTATTTAACGTTTTACTTACAATTCTAACCAGTGTGGTATCCTAGTTACTATTTCCACAGCAAACGAGAAAGGGAAGGAAGCTGCTAAGGAAGCCACACTGACAAAATCAAAAAGTGACCACTGACAAGCAACAGAGGAGGCAAAAAAAACAAATAACAATAAGGAAAAAAACCTTTAAAAAATGTCATAAACATGCAAAAGAATATCCTGTTCTATCTACTCTATGGGACAGTAAATGGACTGAGGGTCACAGCCAAAAAGAATTGTTAAAACTGCATTCAGAGTGCTCTTTACAAGGCAAGGGAATGAATAATTTATTTTATGCTGTTATATTCTTTCATGCAGTATTGACTCAGTATGATTATTCTTTATGTGTAATATATTTTAGAGAGATTTCCCAATAAGGTTTAAAGTGATGAAAAAAAGTTGATTCTAAAACCTCTGGGGAGAGGGTATGGAGAAAAGGGAACCCTCTTGCACTGTTGGTGGGAATGTAAATTGATACAGCCACTATGGAGAACAGTATGAAGTTTCCTCAAAAAACTAAAAATAGAACTACCATATGACCCAGCTATCCCACTACTGGGCATATACCCTGAGAAAGCCATCATTCAAAAAGAGTCATGTACCACAATGTTCATTGCAGCACTGTTTACAATAGCCAGGACATGGAAGCAACCTAAGTGTCCATCGACAGATGAATGGATAAAGAAGATGTGGCACAGATATACAATAGAATATTACTCAGCCATAAAAAGAAACTAAATTGAGTTATTTGTAGTGAGGTGGATGGACATAGAGTCTGTCATACAGAGTGAAGTAAGTCAGAAAGAGAAAAATTAATACCGTATGCTAACGCATATATATGGAATCTAAAAAACAAACAAAATGGTCATGAAGTACCTAGAGGCAGGACAGGAGTAAAGATGCAGACGTAGAGAATGGACTTGAGGACATGGGGAGCGGGGAGGGTAAGCGGTGACAAAGTGAGAGAGTGGCATGGACATATATACACTACCAAATGTAAAATAGATAGCTAGTGGGAAGCAGCCACATAGCACAGGGAGATCAGCTCGGTGCTTTGTGACTACCTAGAGGGGTGGGATAGGGAGGGTGGGAGGGAGACGCAAGAGGGAGGAGATATGGGGATATATGTATATGTATAACTGATTCACTTTATTATACAACAGAAACTAACACACCATTGTAAAGCAATTATACTCCAATAAAGATGTTAAAAAAAACTAAAATAAAACCTCTGGGGGAATTTTACTCTCCAAACAACCATTTTCCATGGAGTTTTAGCCAAGAAATTTCTTGCAGCAAACCAATTGGGCAGCCAGAGGAAATGATTTCTCCACCTCTCTGCACAAGGGGGCGATGTGCACCAGCCTTTGCCTCTAATTCAGGCCAGCGGTGCTCTTGTCTCGAGTGCACTTGCACGGTCACCATCCATCCTGGCACTGTGACGGATTAAGCTGGGTAGGCAAATATTAAAAGAGTTTTATCCATCCTCCTAGAACTTTTCCAGAAATGTTAGAGGTGAGCTGGAATGGAGGGGGCAAGAAAAGAATCCTTTACCAGGAAAAAAGGCATTTGGGAACTTTTTCTACAAAAGTTAAATAACTAGCAAACATGTCATTTATTTCTTGTTTAGTTTGTGTAATTAGTAAACAGTAATATCCTAGCTGTGGCATCAGCCAACCAAGCCATTACTCTGTGTGTGTGTGTGTGTGTGTGCGTGCGTGCATGCTTGGAATTAACTAATAGTATTGAATAGAGATTGTTTTTTTTACTTTGTTCCAGATTCTTATAGTTTAATGCACTAATTCTTATATATTTGTAATCTTATTACTGTTCTTAATGTTACCACTCCATTTTGTTTATTCCTTGTCATTTCTTCCTCTATTCTTCCTTTTTCTGTTTTTTGGGTCTTACATGCTTTGTTAGAGAGAATAATGCCCCCCCCTGCCCCCGCACCAAAAGAAGTGCATGTCTGAATTCTATGAATTCAGAATTCTATGAATTCTATGAATTCAGAACCTATGAATATGTTATGTTACATGGCAAGGGGAATTAAGGTTGTAGGTGGAATTAAAGTTACTAATCAGCTGACTTTAAACTAAGGAGATTATCCTGGATTATCTGGTAGGCCAAAAGTAATCACAAGAATCCTTAAATGGGCAAGGCAGAGGCCAAAAATTTAGAAAAAGAGAAATGGCATTGTGAGAGAGACCTGCTGTTGATGGCTTTGAAAATGGAAGGGAGTCACAAGCTAAGGAAGGTGGCAGCCTCTAGAAGCTGGAAAAGGCAAGAAAATGGATTCTCTCCTAGAGCCTCCAGAAAGGAATGCAGCCCTTCCAAAACCTTGGTTAGCCCAGTGAGACCCATTTTGAAGTTCTGAGTTCTAGAACTTTTAAGATAATAAATTTGTGTTGTTTTAGGTCAGTAAGTCTGTGGTAATTTGCTCCAGTGGCAATATGAAACTAATACACATGCTCATAAATTACATTTAAGATGTATTTATGAATTGTTTATTGTGTGCTCAACACTGTACATAGGGAGAAGATGCAAAAGTAGTATAAAAGTCACACCTTCTCACAAGCCATTGATATTTCAGTACATGAAATAGGGTTTTATTTCTGTTATACAGATCTTTACCTATTATTATATGATGCTCATAGTTGCATAGGTAACTCCTATTCATCTAATCAGCTACATTTATTAGTGCCTTCTCTGTGTCAGGCATTGCACATATAAAGATAAGTGAGATACAAAGATGAAAAAGATAGTTACTTAATATGACCAAGCAGAATTCTTCATCTCTGCTACCACCTAATCTGCACCTCCTGCAGTCTTTCCCCAATCTACCAATTCCTCAAACTCCAAATCTATAGGATAGTTGGAGTAGAGGTTTTCAACCAGTGGTGTGAGTGAGAGATATTGCTGTGGTGGGTAAGAATGGGCAGGTAAAAATACAATGCCTGGACCTGCCCCTGGAGATCCTGACTCAGTAGTCTGGAGAAACATTTGGCTATAGGTTATTTTGTAAAAACTCCCTAGGTAATTCTTTACCTTGTTTTAGAGAATGAGATAAATATAGTAAAAAAACAGGCCAAAGAAATTTCAACAAGTTAAACATTTGATATCATACAGGTGGTACCATTAGTTGATTACAATATAATACAAGTAGAAATTAACAATAACAACAATAAAAGAGAGCTACTCAAAATCTATACATTTGGAAGTTAACAAAGCACATTCCTAAATAGTTAATTTTCTGGATGAAAAGAGATTCAGAGTAAAATTGCAAAATATTCAGAATGAAACCACAATGAAAGTAGTATGTATTGGGACTTCCCTGGTGACACGTTGGTTAGGAATCTGCCTGCTAATGCAGGGGACATGCGTTTGATCCCTGTTCCAGGAAGATCCCACGTGCCGCAGAGCAACTAAGCCCGTGCTCCACAGCTCCTGAGCCCGTTTGCCACAACTGCTGGAGCCTGAGTGCTGCAACTACTGTGCTGCAACTACTGAAGCCTGTGTGCCTGAGAGCCCATGCACTGCAACTGCTGAGCCCACGTGCCACAACTACTGAAGCCTGCACTCTCTAGGACCCGTGTGCTGCAACTACCGAGCCCGTGTATTGTAACTACTGAAGCCCACGTGCCTAGAGCCTGTGCTCTGCTACAAGAGGAGCCACCACAATGAGAAGCCTGTGCACTGCAACGAAGAGACAAAGAGTAGCCCCTGCTTGCCACAAGTAGAGAAAGCCCATGCACAGCAATGAAGACCCAATGCAGCCAAAAAAAAGAAAAAAGAAAGTAGTATGTACCAAAATTATAAAAAGTAGCCAGAGGGCAATTTATAGCCTTAAGCTTTTGTTAGAAAATAAAAAAGATTGAAAATAAAATACCTAGCTCAAGAAGATAAAAAAAGAAATCCTAAAGAGTAGAAATATTCACATCAGGTTAAAGATAAAAACAAAATTAATGAAGCAAAATAACCTTAGTGGAACTGATTAATAAAACTAAAAGTTTGTTCCTTGAAAAAAATGAATCACACAAACTTTAGCTGTGACAAACATATGGTATTATTATTAGTTGTAGTATTAGTATTAATAGTAGTGGTAGTAGAAGTATTAAGAAAACGTGTATATAATGCTGTATATCAGAGACGTTTATTACCTACCAACTATGCATGTACTTGCTACTTTTCAGGCCCTCTTGGTCATGAGCCTGTAAGCAGAATGGCTACTGAACTGTAAGTGGAGCGACATGTACCATTTCTCAACCAAAGCATTTAAGAGCTTGTGTATGATCCTTCAGCTTCCCTCTCTCCCTCTTTCTCTGCTGCTGTGATCTTGAAGGCCATGTCCTGACATAGCAAAACCATTCATTGGAAGCAGCCTAGATTACTGAGTCCCCAGTTGAAGGACAGATGCTCTGGGGAGTTGCCTAATTGACATAGCACCCTGTGTGAGCAAGAAATTAAACTTCCTTGAGTTAAGTCACTGGCTCATGTTTTAATGTAACATAGTCTATCTTATCCTGTCTAATTCATGTTTCATAAAATGTGTTTTTGTAGAGTACCTCTCAGTTGTTAGATACCTATAACTTAACCAATTTACTGTGAAAGTTAAAGTGTAGGAGGAGAGTGGAAAAGGACAGATTAGCTGAACTCTTCAAAGTTCATTTTTCCTGTTTATTGCCAGGCAAATATACCTAAAGTCCCAATTAGTTTCCAAGACCTAATAGACCAGGTCTAGTATGCCTCAAATCCTGTAGAAAAAAATGGCTTCCAGGCACCTCCTTTAGTGTTTTCTGTTTAGAATATTTTTCTTAATTTGCTAATTCACTGTTGCTTTAGAAAGATAGTAGATTAAGCATCAACTCTTTTATTTCTAACTCCAATAAACTATTAATGTGATTTATTACAATTAATTTATTATGGCATATTTCCATCAAAATAAGAAAAATGAAAATAATACACAGCCAACAGGTCTCTGCATTAAATTACCTGTAACTGAATTTGACTTGATTTTGATGCTACTTCTCACATTCAGAGTGCAGTAGAGCAAGCCACTTATTAACATTTATTGTAACACTAGTTCTGTATTATTTGTACAGGAATGTTTTAAATTGTTAGTCATATTTCTGAAATGCACAGAACATTGAAGCACACACTGGTTTAATATACAGAGTCAGCTTGTCTGAGTTCCTATCCCAATTTCACCACCTTACTAGCTAGGTGGCCTCGGGTACTATTTAACCTCTTTGAGCCTCAGTTTCTCCTCCTGTAAAATGGGAATAACAGTAGTTGCGGTGGGGATTAAAAATGGTACTCTATGTAAATTGCTCAATAAGTGTTGCTTTTGGTGATGTTGATGATGCTTACGATGGAACAGGTTTGAGAGTAGTCTAGTCACATGGAGCTGGTACTGATGAGCAGCTCTGCCTCTTGCTTCCGGTGTATCTTTGAGCAACTTACCCTCTCTCATTTTCAGTTTTCTCATGTACAAATGAGGGTAATTATAGTTATCTGGTAGGCTTGCTGGGAAGATTAAATCAAATAGAGTATTACAAACAGTGTTTAGCACAGAGCTGTGTACACAAGGCACTCAGTGAATAACAGCAATTATGATGAAAACCAAAAATTGATTTAGTTTACCTATATAGGACAAATATCATACAAAATAATATTCTCTGTTACCATGCTCTTCCACTCCTTCCTGTGGCCTTAAACAATGCTATTTCCTGAACTCAGGCCAAGTTCTGATACCAAGAATTCCAATATATAAAAATAACCAATACTTTTTGTTTTGTTTTGTTTTGTTTTGTTTTGTCAGCACTGCACGGTTTGCAGGATCTCAGATCCCCAACCAGGGATTGAAGCCTGGCCATGGCAGTGAAAGCCTGGAATCCTAAACCACTAGGCAACCAGGGAACTCCCTATTTTGTATTTTTTAATATCTAGATTTCATGAGGTTTTATATCTGGAAACTTGAAAATCTTTTTGTTGTTATACTAATTTTATTTGCCCATGTTGGATTTAACTCAGAGTCCACGTTTTTGTTTTCTTTTATTTTCTTCTTTCTTCCTCCTCCCCTTATTCCACCCTTCTGATTTTCCTTCCTCCCCTCCTTCTTTATAATTACATATACCTCCAAACTGTCTTCCATGCCACTCTCTATAGCACGAAAGACTAGATCCGTATTGTGGAAGAGCGGCTCTGAGAATGCAGCATTGAAGCTAGCACTGACCTTTCTTGGCTTCCATGTGCCCATCTAAATGATTATCTCCTCTGCCACACAGAGGCTACCATTGCTCTAATTATTGCTTTCACTCTCATTTCTGTCTAAGCTTTACATTCTCCCAATGCACTGAATATTAATTTCAGGTTGCAAACATTTGATAATTTTTAACCCATGCTTTTTTCTTCAATGCTACTGTAAACATATTAGTTTCACATTCTCTATTGTTTACAAATTTAAAATATTAATAAAATTAATATTTTATTTCTAGAGTAGAAAAAGTACCAGTGATGTTGATGTTAATGTTAAGATTAACAGCTCTTGTGTGGGGCGTATTATCTCTTTTTCTGAAGAGGGGAGGGTCATTTTGAGGTTTGGGGAGAGAATCCCGTCTTCAGGCATGTTTGGTGAGGTTCTCGGAAGAGCAAGTGTGGGAGGAGGGAGTACCATGAGCTTGTAGGGGGTGCAGATTTGTGGTCAGCATTCTCGGCCCTTCTGGGGAGTGGGGACACAGTTGTGCATATCCATTCTCGGGCGGCAAGATGGCATAATGATTAAGAGCACAGGCTTTGGAGACCGATAAAGCTGGCTTCAAGAACTAGCTCTATCACTTGCTAGTTGCATGGCCTTGTATAACTTACTTAACTTCACCAAGCCTTGGTTTCTTCATCTGTTAAGTTGGAACAGGAATAGTACCTTTCCTTAAGGGTCATTGTGATGACTGAGAATACCTGGAAAACATTTAGCACAGTGCCAGGCACAGGGTATATGTAGTAAATGTTTGGTATTGTTATGGCTATTTTATTATTATTATTATTATTATTATTTTTTTGCGGTACGCGGACCTCTCACCGTTGTGGCCTCTCCCGCCGCAGAGCACAGGCTCCGGACGCACAGGCTCAGCGGCCATGGCCCACGGGCCCAGCCGCCTCGCAGCATGTGGGATCTTCCCGGACCAGGGCACGAACCCGTGTCCCCTGCATCGGCAGGCGGACTCTCAACCACTGCGCCACCAGGGAAGCCCTATTATTATTATTTTTATTAATTTCTATAATTTAATAATTTAGTTTAGTTCCAGAATGAGAGTTTTTTCACTCCTCCAATCAGTCATGTGATCCTTGACTTCAACCCCTGGCTTTAAAATGGGAAGCTGTTATTTCTTCTCATGTGTTTTTCTATGTTTGTTTGACTATAAGGAGGATAAATCATCTTCTTCCTTTTCTCCTCACTCTTTTTCTAGTCCATTTAAATCTAATAAAACTCTGCCTGGTGTAGGTTTCACTCTAAGGCATATAGACATCAGAAGAAAGTGGTTGCTTGCTCCTGCCATTTGAAGCATGGATTTGGACACAGTGGAGCCCTGCTGGATGAGGCAAAGTTCTAGAACTCTCAGGGGCTTGACTGCATGGGTTTGAAGGACTCAGCAGTCTCAGTCTCACTAGGGGTGATTTTGTTTTCGGAGCCTGGTGAGTTTGATGGGGATATTTTTGCTCTGGTGGCGGGGGACTCCCCAGACATCTGTGTGACTTTCCTGGAGGCCTTCCCATGTTTTTTTTTTTTTTTTGCGGTTTGCGGGCCTCTCACTGTTGTGGCCTCCCCCGTTGCGGAGCACAGGATCCGGACGCACAGGCTCAGCGGCCATGGCTCACGGGCCCAGCCGCTCCATGGCATGTGGGATCGTCCCAAGACCAGGGCACGAACCTGTGTCCCCTGCATCGGCAGGTGGACTCTCAACCACTGTGCCACCAGGGAAGCCCCTTCCTCCCATGTTAATCATATGCTGGGATGTGAGAGGACCATCATCTCAGTCCCTCCCCGGCCCTTGTCAGCAGCATGCGAGCTGGGAGAAGTGAGCGTCAGCCTCTGGCTGAAACCAAGAGGTGGCAAGGAAATGGAAGCCTGACAACACACATGGGCAAGATCAGTACTGAAGCTGCAGGCCTGAAATCACAGTGTGTGCGCCGGAATATTTTTGGCTTAAATTATCTGTGATTGCTTCATCACTTCAACCTATTTTTGTGAATATATTTTTTACTTACAGAGTGCTTTCACATTAAGTAGAAAAACCCAGTCTTTCCTTCCCTATGTTTTTCCTTTACTCTCATAAGGCTATCACATTCACAACACTTCTGACACTCTGGTCACCAGATGTGTGTGTTTTTCCTCCCCACCAAGGATTTCTCTGATACAAGTGGGTGTTCTACAATGTAACTCAATTCTGATACTAGCTAACTGGAGACAGTATCAGATCCCACAGGTTAAGAGCTCAGTCCCACAAGACTGTACCCCACACCCCCACTTCAGATGCCAATCACAAGTAGTAGGTCCCCAGCCCACCCACAGCTTCTGTCAGGTTTGGCTGTAAGTCAGAGGCTCCCACAACCCCTTCTTTGGGTTCCACTGATTTGCTAGAGCTGCTCACAGAACTCAGGGAATCACTTATAATTAAGAGGTATGACAAAGGATACAGATGGACAACCAGATGAAAAGATACATAGATCGAGGTCTGAGAGTTTCCCAAGCACAGGAACTTCTGACCCCGTGGAGTTGGGGTATGTCACCAACCTGGAAGCTCTCTGAACTCCATACTTACTGGGATTTTTGTGGAGGCTTCATCACGTAGGCATGATCAATTATTAACTCCATTTCCAGCCCTTCTTTCTTCTCAAGAGAATGGGGGGTGGGATGAAAATTCCAAGCTTCTAATCATGGCTTGGTCTTTCCAGTGACTAGCCCTCATCCAGGAGCCCACCCAATGAGTTACCTCATTAGAACAAATCTGATGTCACCTCATTAGAACAAACTCCTATCACCCAAGAAATTACAAGGGGTTCAGGAGCTCTGTGCCTGAACAGAGGGCTGGGGGCAGAGACTAATGTATTTTCTATCATCTCACACACATATGCCAACTGGCATGATCCTCACAATAGTCTTTTGAGGCAGGCAGGGTAGGCCTCAGCCCTAAGTGACAGAGAAGAAAACTAAAGCTTTCTCCAGTTAATCTTTCTAGTAAGCGGCAATGCAGTTTCTGGCTCCCGGTCCCATTGTTTAGAGTGTTTTTGGCTGGGCTGATTGTGTTCTTCTAGGTAAGCTATGGTATGGCTTGAGGCCTGCTGGGACAATCTCCAGGCACCAAACTACTTCTACTTTTCTGCATCATCTTCTGAAATTCTATCATTTTGAATCAATCATACATTTGATTTAGCCATACCTCTCCAAGCCCTCTCTTACAAAATGCAAAGGGATAGGTAAATAATAAATGGTAAATCAGTTTGCTAGATTACTTTCTCTCTTGACAGCTAGCTGAGATCAGGGCAGGTAGGGATGGAAATGTAGATGATAGATGGAGAGAGGGAACCTCTGGAGTTTGAAGGGCTCTCTGAGAAGGGGAGGCCTAGGAAGGTGTATTGGTTTTCTATTGCTGTATAAGAAATTACCACAACTGTAGTAGCTTAAAACAGCACACATTTATTATCTCACAGTTTCTGTAGGTCAGGAGCCCAAGGATGGCTTAGCTTTGTCCTCTGGTCAAGGTTACAAAGCTGCAATCAAAGTGCTGGCTGGGCTGCATTCCTTTCTGGAACTTGGGATCTCCTTCCAAGCTCCCATGGTTGTTGGCAGGATTCAGTTCCTTATGGTTGGAGGACTGAAGCCCTCTGCTCCCAGAAGCTGCCTGCAGCTTCCTGCCACGTGGCCCTCTCCACAGGCAGTTCATATCATAGCACCTTGCTTCTTCAAGGCCAGCCATAGATTTTCTCTCTCAAGTCTCTAAGATGTAGTGTTATATAGTGTAAATATGATCATGGGGGTGACATTTTGAGATTTTACCTAAAAAATCTAGATCTTTCAGTGAAGCTGGGCCTACATTCTCACTGGCAAACAGCTGGTAGGAGCTGAGTAGTACCGGTAGGTAGTAGCTTGGCCATGAAAGGACCTTAGTTTCCTGTAGGATCCCTGCCTTCCACGGATGCTATATCTGCACTGCCATGCCCTGCTTCGGTCATTCACTGTACCCTTCCATCTCTCGTGGGTATTGGCATTTGTGACACAGGATTACATTCTTGAAGAAACTGAGAAAGTGTATGACTCCAGGAAATGAAATAAGGAGGCTGTGATTGAAGAAAGGGGGTGGGGCTGAAGCAACTATGACCCTATACCCTCTCATATGTCTAATCATAACACCAGAAAAGGTTGGACTGAACATAACTGGGTTTGTTCCTGGCTCTGCACTCACATGTGTGGATTTGAGTCTATAATTTCACCTCTCTGAACCTCAGTTTCCTCATCTAGAAAGTCTTCTCTTCCCCCAGAGTTTCTGATTCAAATAGGCTGGGGTAAGGGACTAGGAATCTATCATTTTGACAAGGGCCCAAGGTGATTCTTCATGGTCAGGCAAGTTTAGATGACAAGTCCACTCACAACTGGGCACTGGCCAGCAACTCAGGAAATAAGAGCCAGTTCTTGGCATTGACAGTTAGGGCTCATCTAAGCAGGCTAGAATTCATGGAAATATTTCAGCTCCAGAAGGAATATTCTCAAGGAGAAAATATTGAGAAGTTAAGAATCTAGGAGACTTAGAAACCAAACCATATAGACTGGGCCATCATGGTGGAGCAGGGGAAGCATGGATGTAGTACACAGGGTCCCCCAACCACTACCACCTCCTTCTCACTCCCCAGTAGCTGGCTTCCTACACTCCATAGATGTAGCTGCCTACTGGGTCAGTACAGGGGCTGAACATTTGCATCTTATGTCTCAAAATATTTTGTAAACTGCTGCTGGGGCAAAGCTATGCAGCCCAGTAAAAATCAGGGGCTCAGTAAATGTTGATTGAATAAGGGAATCAATAAAAAGTAAATGTTTCCTGAGGTCTGGTACTTGGTACTTGGTACCACTTTGATGCACTCTCCCACTCTTTTTTTTTTTTTGCGGTACGCGGGCCTCTCACTGTTGTGGCCTCTCCCATTGCGGAGCACAGGCTCCAGACATGCAGGCTTAGTGGCCATGGCTACGGGCGCATCCGCTCCGCGGCATGTGGGATCTTCCCGGACTGGGGCACGAACCCGTGTCCCTTGCATTGGCAGGCGGACTCTCAACCACTGCGCCACCAGGGAAGCCCACTCTCCCCCTCTTAATCTCTCTGAATGTCTCTGAGAACATGGAGAGAAGTTCTCCTCTGTCTCTCCACACACTCTACTGAACTGAGTGCTATCTATAGAGAGATTGTAGTTAATGAGGGGCCCAATTTAGAAAAAATCTTTTATTTCTAGCCAAAAGCAAATAAGTGCCCACAATTTCCTGGTTTAAAAAATGCAGTTATCATTTTTCATTGAAAAATAAATTCTTCTAGTTTCTAGAACACATTTTTCCCAACTAAGGAGAATTTCTAGTAACTTATAGGTGTGGAAAACCTCCCTGTAGGCAAACTTGATTTTATCATTACACTGTCATGTTTGAAAATATAAGAGAATTTTAAGTAGCCTAACACAAATGCTGATCTTTATAAAGCTTTGTGGTTAAAAGGGCATGAGATTTATCAGTGTTGTGCAGTCTCTTCTTTCTAATCACACCTCAATAAGGCATGAGAACAAAAGACATGAAGCACGGAAGGACACATGCACTTTATGAAGTCCTGCTTTGGGTAAGACTTCGCTTCCCCTAGGATATATTTTGGTCAGTTAGTTCGTATATTTTTGGTCCTGTCTCTTTCGAACACACAACATTGGTTTGGGTTAATAGCCCAAAAGAGCCTTTAAATATTTCATAGCTGTTAGTCCTGATGAAAACTCAACTTGTACCAAAGTTATCTTTTATTTATGGGCCTCTGGGGGCATCCATAGTGCTCCATGAAGCATGGGAAAGACAAGTTTATGCTCTGGGCCTTCTGTGAGTGCTTGGCATTTAGATAGCAGTGACAGGTAGGAGTGTGAGTGGCTTTGTGAGTTATTTGGAATGATAGCCTCCTGGTTGGAATGACATGCTGTCCTGCTTGGGGGAAAATGATTTCACAGGGTATGGTCACTGGTCACTGCATTTGGAATCATTTTTCTGGAAGTGGTGATGAGCATTTAAGGGACAGATAGATTGGGAGGATAGATGGGAAAAAGAAAGGCATTTGAAATGAGGGAAACTGCATGACCAAGGCACAGATGTGCTGTATCTGGTATATTTGGGGAACATATTTGGAGGAATAGCATTAGATGAGGCTGAGCGGTATAGTGGGCCTGGATTATGAAGGATCTGGAGAGGCAGGCCTTGCCATTCTAGCGAGTGGAAATAAAAGGTTTTCTATGGAAGGTTTCTTTTTTTAAAATTATAGTTGATTTACAATATTATTTTAGTTTCAGGTGCATAGCATAGTGATTCAGTATTTTTATAGATCATACTTCATTAGAAGTTATAAAATAATGGCTATCATTCCCTGTGCTGTACAATATATTTTTGTTGCTGTCTATTTTATCCATAGTAGTTTGTATCTCTTAATCCCATATCCCTACCTTGCCCCTCTCCACTATGGAAGGTTTCTGAGTAGAGAAATGCCATAATAGTAATTACTTTTTTTATTGAAGGATTACCATACACAAGTAATGATACAAGTTCTTCTATATACATTGACTCACAGCACCCCTGGAGTGTAAACACCATTTTCAGTACCTCATTTTTCAGATGAGGAAACTGGTCATTGTAAAGTGGCTGAGACAGGATTTGAATCCAAGCTGTTTGGCCCTACTGCCAATGCACTTAAGCAGTAGGCTATCTAGTACTCCTCAACTGGATAAATGGTATCTAAGGAAGGTTAATCTCAGAGTTGATTGGAAGGGGGAAAAAAATCTTGGTGGTGAGAAATCCAGTTAGGAGGCTACAGGAGTAATTCTAGGCATGTGAGAAACCATTCACATGTTTGCTTCCTGCCTCTCCGTCACTGATTTCATCCATCTCTACTAGTCTATGCTAATTCCAGTCCTCATTGTTTTCTGCCTCCTGCCCTGCTCCCCAGCAATCCATTCTCCACTCTGCAGCAGAAGGATCTTTGTAAAAGCAAATTGGAGCATGTTGCTCCCTTGATTAAACCTTCCAGGTAAAATCCAAACTCTTCATGAGCTGGCTCTCATTTCTTTTCAGCCCCATTTCTAGGCACCTGCATAATTTCACACCAATAAACATCAGCTGGTATTATTATCCCGTCACGACCCACTTATCACACCACTGTATTTGCTGAATGAAGAAAATCAGTGAGTGGGAATGAGATTAAGAGATGGATATGTGTGCTCGCTTCGGCAGCACATAGACTGAAAATTGGAACCATACAGAGTAGATTAGCATGGCCCCTGCTCAAGGATGACATGTAAATTCATGAAGCCTTTCATATTAAAAAAAAAAAGAGAGATGGGTATGGTTAATAGGCAGATGTCTGATTTTAACATTTTCTCCCCACCTGCAGGCCTGAGGCAAAGAAACCCAGAGGAAAAAAGATCTGCCTTTTTATTCTGGGGCCTCTGCAACTTCTCCTTCCAGAACCTATCTAGCAAATGTTTTCCCTCTTATAGCAGCCCTTTTGGGGGGTCTGTTTCCTGGTCTCCATCCAGCGTAACTGCCTTGACTGCTGGCTCTGCTGCCTGGAAGCCTGGGGCTTGGCCACGCTTACTGCAGCTCCAGCTCCAGGAAGCCAGCCCCAGAGCCTCTGGCCCCTCTGCTGCCTTGGGAAGGGGATTCAGATCATTTCGAGGAAAAAGGAGAGGATGATTCAAAGATGAGTAGACAGTTTCAAGATGGCTGACTCAGAGGATGACTCAGAAGAAAGCTAGAGGGGTAAGGAGGGAGGACAGTAGCTGTGATGGTAAAGTGCAGGGAGGCCTCTGGAGGCTTCGAGGCTGGACTTCAGTCCCATTTCCTGACCTCAGGCATGACCCTCAACTGTCCCAAGTCTCAGCTTACTCTCCTCAAGTGGGGCCAATCACAGCATCTGCTGTACAATAGTATCTTGAAGGTTAAAGGGAAAATGACCCTCGGGCACTCAGCATGATGGCCCATCACAGGAAGCACCCTCCAAAAGTCAGCTGTCATTGCTTTAAGTGGGAAGTGACAATAAAAGGGTGTGGCCTAAAACAGGGAGTTTCAAACTTTTTGGTATCTGGAGGGCCCCTTAGGCTCGTAAATGTTATTGAGGACTTCAAAGAGCTTTTGTTTATATGTTTGTTATATCTAGTGAGACTTACCACATTAGAAATTAAAACTGCAATGTTTAAAAATATTTATTAATTATGTAAGACCAATAATAAACCCATTGTCTGTTAACATATTTTTTTAAATGGGAAATAATAAGTTTTTCCAAGACAAAAATAATCAGAAGAGTGGCATTGCTTTACATTTGTGTAAATCTCCTTAATGTTGGGCTTAATAGAAGACAGCTGGGTGATTCTATAGTCCGGTGCAGGACCACATTCCGGTAGCCTCTGGATAACTCCACTATACTCCTGTGAGAGAATGAGCGTTAAAAAAAGCAAATAACATTTGGTGCTGTTATGAAATAGTTGTGACCTCAAAGTCTGCCTGGAGTTTCAGGGATTTTCCAGGGGTCCCCAGACCACACTATGAGAACCACTAACCTAAAAGATCATTTTTAAAAAGATTTTGTTTTCAATCTGTGAATAAAGATAATGCCATAAAATGAGATTATATATCACCTCCATCAAATGGGCAAAAATTAAAGAGTCTGCCAATATCAAGTGTTTCTGAGGATGTGAAACATCAGAAGCTCTCACCCTGTGTAGCACAGCTATAAATCGGCTTGACTGTTGTATTAGGCATTACCAAACTTCTCTTTAAAGTTAAAGGCGCTCATACTCTACCACCCAGCTATTCCACTCCTCAGGAGAATTAAGAAACAAATGATGATATCTCTATATAACAGAATACTACAATTAAATACTAAAATGAACAATAATGGTAATAGAAGAGTACAATAGTAGTAATGTGATATATTCACATAATAGAATGCTGCAATTAGAAGTGAATTCACTAGAGTCATGTTAATATGAGTAAATCTCAAAAATGATGTTGCGCAAACACTGAGTAAAAGACATGCAAGTCCAGAGTAACATTTATGTAAAGTCTGAAAATGTGCCAAACAAAAGTACGTATTGCTGATGGACACATACTTACATAGTGAAAATATACCATCACGCAAATTCAGGACAGTGGTCGCCCCTGAATAATGAGGACAGGCAATGAAATCGGGGAGGATTTTGGTTGGGGAGGCTTCAGATATACCTGTAATGTTTTATTTATCTATTTTAAAAATCTGAATTTAAAATGTTTTGTTTAAGCATTTATTTAGGTGGGAAAGCAAATATGGCAAGGAAACAAGGCCATGACAATAAAAAATGAAAACTCACTGCAAAAAGCCTATGGGCAAATGACACCCTCAACTCCTTCCGTCACACTGACCATGAGGTCAGGGTCCACGTAGGAGCAGCTTGGTTCCAAAGGCTCATTTGTAATTGATTCTTTGGTGTTTTCCATGGGTTTTCCCATGGATACAGTTAATTAAGTTGCCTAGACTAGGTCATCTGCCCAGCCCACAGAAACCCATTAACTTCACAGCCTTCCTGACCAATAGAAAGGGATCAGCAGGGTTGAGAAAGTGTTTCCTGGGAAAGTTTGTTCTGACTTAGCCAGGAGCAGATCCTCTCCTGGACGTCCTCGGCCTGACTCACCTTCTACTTCCCTTTCCAGCCAGGATTTGAGAGAGGGGATTCTCACATTTCTGAGCTAGTCAAGCTTGGCAGGGGTAGGATAAATATCTGGCAGCACAGTATGGGATATGTGGTTCTGTGGGTAGATTGTCTGGGAATTTGGGGCCAAGAGATGTGGGGGCGGGGGAAACCTGTCAGCCCAAATCTCTGAGTTGGAATAACTCTTGATCTTTGGTCAGCTTTAGAGTTACCTCACTGATTTTCTACTAAGACCTCTTTTACTTTCTCTTTTACTGACAATCTGGTTGTTTCTGACCTGTTTCTCTCCTCTCTGTTCCACTGTAGAAAAAGGCCACAGTCCCACAGAGTCTCCTGGGTCCTTGACAGTGGACACTCTGCTACTAGTGACTCCAGAATTTCCTTATAGGCAGGGTTTAGGGTGCTGACTTGGTGGAGAAGAAGGATTTGAAGATATGTTTATGTACCATTTAAAAAAAGATGGAGGCGACGTCAGTGTCTTATTAAATAGGGTGGGAACTGGTGGAGAGGTGGAAGCTGAGGCTCAGATACCTACCGCTCCCAACTCCTGCTCCACCCGCCCCTCCCCCCACATTCTTACCCAACTCAACAGGAGTTAATTCTCCTTCTTCCCCTCCTCCACTCTTCTCAGTGTCTGAACTAGCATTCAGCTTGGGGCTTGGGGAAAAAGGCACTGATAAAAGTAAAGAGCAAAAGGAGAGTTAAGAATTTTAAGAATTCTCTGAGTCTCCAATATGAGTTGGTCCTGATATTCATTGAAACATAGGTCCAGTTCATTAAAGTACGTTTTAAATTTACAATTTAAATTTGTCTTAAACAACAATAATAACATAAAAAGACACTACTCATCATTCCAACTCAAGTGCTCTCATTTTTGGACATTCCTTTCAGTCCTTATTACCTTGATATGTTTGTATGGCTATAGGTTATATGGGTACAGTAAGTGCCCTACATACAAACGAGTTCCGTTCCGAGAGCAAGTTCGTGAGTCCAATTTGTTTGTAAGTCCAACAAAGTTAGCCTAGGTACCCAACTAACACAATAGGCTATATAGTACTGTACTGTTATAGGTTTATAATACTTTTCACACAAATAATACATAAAAAAACACACAAAAGATCAAGAAAACATTTTAAATCTTACAGTACAGTACCTTGAAAAGTACAGTAGTACCAGCTACATCACCACTGCTTTTACGCTTGATTCGGACACCCTGGACTTGAAATAAAGATACTGTACTACTGTACTCTATACAGTACTGTACAGTAAAGTACGCAAGAGCACAACCACTTGTAGAGGATGCACGCACATGACAATGTACGCCAGACACGTGAACTAACTTACGTGATTGGCTGTGCAAAGCACATTTGCATCTTTGAAAGTTCGTAACTTGAAGGTTCGTATGTAGGGGACTTACTGTATATGCTTTTCATCTTACTGTTCTCACTTATTATATACACATTTCTTTATGATCCTACCTAGTCCTCAGACTTTTTTTTTTTCTTTTGGAAGCAGCTCTATTTTTCCAGTTTTATTGAGATACAATTGATACACAACTTTGTATAAGTTTAAGGTGTACAACATAATAATTTGATATATGTGTATATTGAGAAATGATTACCATAATAAGTCTAGTTAACATCTATCACCACACATAGTTACAATTTTTTTGTGATGAGAACTTTTAAGACCTACTCTCTTGACAACTTTCAAATACACAATACAGTATGCGTGTGCATATATATATATATACATATATATATATATATATACACACACACACACACGCACACACACACACACACACACATAGTCACCAAGTTGTACACTACCTCTCCAGGACTTATTTATCTTATAACTGGAAGTTGGTACCCTTTGACTTGCTTCACCCATTTTGCCAACTCCCCAATCCCTGCCTGTTCTCTGTTTCTATGAGTTTGGTTTTTTTAGATTCCACATACATATACTTACTTTTTTAAAGGCCTGGTAATGCTCTGTTGAATGGATATTAATGGATTAGAGAAAGTGTTCCGTATTCTAACTCAGGGAGAACATCAAGACCTCATGGAGCTGATTCAAGGGTGAAAGGTTACAGCAGATGTAGTGTATTTACAATAGTATCTAGACAGGATAAAGGCTGACTAAATGTTGGCTGTCATTATCTATAATTATATCTTCACCTTTTTCTTTGAAAAAGTCCCACCCATTTAATGAAAGTCTGGGCCTCTCCTGTGACATGCTGCCACTTCTTCTTTTTTTTTTTCCCTTGTGGAGACAAAGGTACATATAGTTGATAACTCTGGATTTCAGGCTAGCAAAAAGACCTAAGTAGCTTCGTTTCCATTTCAGGAGAGCAGCTCAGTTAATATTTAAAAATTTTTATTTTATATTGGAGCATAGTTGATAAGCTCAGTTAATTTTAACTTCCTTGCTTACCAAGGAGGAGTAACTTCTGGTGGGAAAAGTTGGGGAAAGGCCAAAGCAGGGGCTCTGGGATGAGGCAATTGGAAAAGTTCTGGGGCCACTCACACATGATACAACAAATATTTTTTTGAGCACTGCTGGTGGTTTTGAACCAGTCACTGAGCAAGGCTGCTAGGCCCTGAAAATACAGGTGAAGGACATTTTCTGCTCCCAAGTTGCTCACCGTGTGGAGAGGAAGATGTTAGATGGGGAAAGAGTACACAGGAAGAATGAACATCCTGAGTGCTTAGGGAGGAACCTCATGCACACCAGACTGATGCTCAAACTGAGCTGGGTAGGGTTCCTCCTGGGAATGAGTCTATTGAGGCCATTACATTACATTAGAGAAGGCAAGAGCCAGATCATGAAGGATCTTTTGTGCTGTGATAGGAGGGTTCCCCAAATACCCCTGCCCCCAGCAGACAAGGTAAGAAGTTATAAGGTACAGAAGGGACAGAAGAAACGGGTGATGAAGTTTGACCTTTCTTCCTCCCTGACATTTTCCTTTCCTTCCTCCTCTATTGCCCTACAGATTTATCCTGCAATATCACAAGGGTTATAGTTGAGAAGGTGGAGGGGAGAGGAGAGACAGAAGGAGAGAGAAGCCCCAAATAATGGCAGTGGAGAGGAAAGGAAGTATCAGAGCCACCTGGCTGGTGCAGTCATTTGCATTTAATAGATGTACCTGATTGAGGCACCTGAAACCCAGAGACTGTCCTAGAAAATAAATTTACCATGTTATGCAGTGATTCCACCAGCCCCAAACTTCATCTCTTAGTTATTTATGAGTTTGTAGAACTTGAATAAATGCCAGACAAATTTTTCTGAGTTGGATTCTTCATTTAGTAAGTTTATTTTGGAATATTTTTTTCCTATGACCAAGTTAAAAGTTAGGTTCACACACTAAAAGGTGAAGAGTATTGATATTTGAGGTAAATAAAGCAGTCATCCTGATAGCTACTAATCGCAAACCAACTTTTCCTCTCAATAATGAGGCAATTAAACAAATTGAGGTGGTGTTTTTACTGGAGCTGTATGAATAAATGACTGTAGATTTAGCAGAATACGTATTGACATATCAACTTTTTGTAAGGTTTTTTAAAAAAAACTTTTTTAACCTAACTTTTTAAGCCTCTGTGAAGTTAAAAAAATCATAAAATGTTAAAAAATATTGGGCTTGGTTTAAATATTTTTGTTTTTGCTATATGAGTCTAAGGCTAACAAAGTGATGCCTAGGATACTATTTAAGCATCTGAAAGAACGTGTTGATTCCTTTCCTTTAACAATAATTTTTGAGCAGTCATTTCAGTGAATTTAGAAGTTATGTGAAAATCTTTTAGTGGAACAGCTATGATTTAGGAGTGTTAAAGTTTTCAACTCTAAGAATAAATTGTATAATGTTTCAAATCTATCATCATCTTGAATATCCTAGATATCATGGTAGTTTAGTGCTGGAGCAAGAAATAGTTATTAAAATTGACTGGAAGGGCTTCCCTGGTGGCGCAGTGGTTGGTTGAGAGCCCACCTGCCGATGCAGGGGACACTGGTTCGTGCCCCAGTCCGGGAAGATCCCACATGCCGCGGAGCAGCTGGGCCTGTGAGCCATGGCCGCTGAGCCTGTGCGTCCAGAGCCTGTGCTCCGCAACGGGAGAGGCCACAACAGTGAGCAGCCCGCAAAAAAAAAAAAAAAAAAAGACTGGAAAAGTCTAGTGGGAGATCGTTTAAAGGCCTCAAAGTAAAGAAACATGAAGAGGAAAACAACACGAACAGTGACTTCATCAAGAAGAGGTGTAAAAATTAAACAGATGGGGGACATTGCAGGAAAAAAATGTTATAACAAATCTACCATTTTCCTTCCAAATAATTTCCCCAAATAATCAAACTGTAAAAGTTACATCACATGCAATTAGTAATGTTTTATTGTATTTCTTTTAGTTTTTTCCCTCTCATATCTCTGCCTGTGGCCATATAGACAGAAATTAGAAGACATGTGCTCCTCAAAACCAGTGAGGGGAGAGGATGTACAGACCCAATAAGCAGTTACCATCATTCAGGCTTATGTTCAGCTGCATGGAAGAAAGCCCTGGCTTCTTTGGCCTAGACAAGGATGCATGTGATGAGGAATCTGGGTGGGGCAGCCCAGAGCAGGTGCTGGTGCCTGAGGAAGTCACTGAGGACCTGGGTTCCTTTCTATGTTCCATGGTCACCTTGCCTCCACCATGAGCATTGTGTTCATGCTCCAGGCAAGATAAAGGGGCAGGATGAGACCTGCGGAGATTGTACCGTGGACGGTCCACCCTGTGAGTTTTGCTCTCATTTGCAATCAACCAGCACTGATTTCCATGGCCACCTCTAACCATAAGGAAATCTGGAAGAGGGGAGGATTTTTTTTTTTTTTTTTTTTTTTGCGGTACGCGGGCCTCTCACGGTTGTGGCCTCTCCCGATGCCGAGCACAGGCTCCGGACGCGCAGGCTCAGCGGCCATGGCTCACGGGCCCAGCCGCTCCGCGGCATGTGGGATCCTCCTGGACGGGGGCATGAACATGCGTACCCTGCATCGGCAGGCGGACTCTCAACCACTGCGCCACCAGGGAAGCCCGAGGGGAGGATTTTTAACTGGCTACTTTGCCATCCCAAATAGAATCGAGTTCTCTTGGTAAGGAGGAAGGGGAGAATGCTCTCATTCTTGATCTTTAAAGTATTTAGTTTCTCCCATTTGCCATTAAATGCAAGTTAGGGTTAATCTATTTCTCTTATTATCTTTCATCTCCTGCTGCACCTAATAGTAGACATTCAACAAACGTTAGTTGATTGATAGATTGATTTACTCATCAGAAGTTTTCAAGCATACTTCATGTCAATATACTAGGGACTTATAGTTGCAATTTCAGACATTCATACACATGAAATAGAGAACAACCTAACTGACATAAAGGGTATATTATCTCCATTTGTGTTTTGTTTTCTACTTGTTTATAATGTTAACGTACTTGTTAACTGGACTTGGTTCCAAACGTGTTTTCATCAAATTACTTTGTTAAATGTGACCAGAAGGGCAGAAAAACATAATGGGGGCATTAGACACTTGGATTCTCATTGCATCATCGTTTGTGGGATTATTGCACAGTCTTTCTGGTTCTCAGTTCCTCTCTATAAAATACAGGCTGTAGCAATGGCTGTCCAATATAGGTATTGGGAGGGTGAGCGGCTACATAAGACAGAGAAGAGCATGCATGGGCTCGGAAGTCAGATGACCTGGATTCCTTTTCCAAATCTGTCATTTACTAGCTGTGTAGCCCGTTTCCCTGTCTGTAAAGTGGGATGATGGAGGTACAAACGGCAGAGGGCTGATGTGGAGATTAAGTGGGTCAATATATGCAAAGTGTTTAGAAAGAACTTGGCACATAGTAAACACTCAAAAAAATTAGCTACAATTATACAGTGTTTCTAACTGTTTATTTAGAAGTAAAATAGGATCGGTCTAGAAGTATGAGCTTGTTTTTCTCCCATGCATGGTTTCATGAGTGCTTCCTTAATCACTCCCTCCCCTTTCCTCCCTCTTCCCTTCTCCCCCCCGCCCCTCAACTCCCTCTCCTCCTCATATATTTTGCCTGTGTCTGCTTTGACATCTTTGGGGCCAGAGGGGACAAAGGGAGCAGCTAAGATGTCTTCAGAGGCTGGGAGAAGCAGCCCTGTGGACTGATTGCCATAAACCAGTGTGATGGGCTCTCGAGCTGGGTGCCAATCAAAGTAAAGCAATGAGACCTGTCGGGAGAGATGTTGATTTCCGCTGTCACACATGTCCCTTTTTGGACTCTCCCCAGGACTCTTGACCCTACTCTGCAGTAGTTTGAAATGAATTTTATTAGGCTTTCATTAGTCCTCATATCTATTTTTTTCTCTTGGTATCTGGTATCTAAGCTACATGAGAGCCAGTACCACATACTTGGCCAGTGTTCTGCCCAGACTTCTCCTGCATGTTCAGCCCTCTCTCTGCTGTACCAAATCTAGAGAGTGAGGTCAGGGGTTCGGAGGCCCAACTCAGCTGGTTAATCAACAAAGCAATGAGGCTATTTCGTGTTCTTCCCCTTCTTCAATTTCCTCATGAACCAGAATTATAAATAGGATGCTCTGTGACCTTGGGGTCAAAAAGGGAATAATCAGGCAAATGAATTTCAATTATAATAACTATTATGAACATAACATATTAATAATGAATATCAAGGATTCAGCTCAAAGACAATAAAGGCAAAGTCTCCATGAGTCTTTTCTCTCTCCCTTTTCCCATTTACTTTAGAACTTGTCTCTGGGTAGAGTGATAATAGGATTTTTAAAAGTGAGTAAAAATTTTCACCCCAAAAAATAACTTGCTAATTTTTATCCTGAATAATTCCTTGACTGATGAAGCCCCATTTAAACTGTTTGCAAACACAAAAGGAACAATAATCCACACTAATAAACAAATCTGAGAAGGTGTATAAAACTCTTTTATTTGCCTAATTGGAGAAATTTCTGGAGAGGGATTTTCAAAGGAAAACAGTTCTAGCATTTGTGTCTAAATATATCTTCTTGCTTTTGTTATACTTCAACCTGAGTGTTTTTAAAATTCTTGTGTAGAGTTGATTCTCCTTTGTTAAGGATACTGTTTTTCAGAATAAGTTAAAAAAAATTTTAAATTTATACAACCCTGAGCTTCCACATTTCTTGTTGAGAATAATTTTCTCTCTGAATTTGAAGGGAGTGATGTCTTGTCACCATATTTGATATTGAGGGTGTGGGTTTCATTTTACTCCAGCAAAGCATTGAGTTCACACTTTCTCTCATCTTCCTGGGTAGAGAGAAATGTGAACAGTGACAAAGCGAGCTCTTCACAACTCTTTCCCTGATTTTTCTTTGTGATGTCACCTTCTACAGAGTTCAAATGGGATATTCAGAAGAAATAATCTCATTCGACAGTAAGCAATAGCTATTATGAAAAGGACTAGTAAATATTTTGTAAAATACCAAATTATCGGGTAATTTAAATCTGCTAGATGGTGCCCCTCCTCCCCCCATTTTGATTATTAGGTACAAAGTTGTTAACCTTCATCCCTGTGATTCCAGAAATACCTTTATGATACTTACTATATCTGAACTTAGGGCATTTTTCATTTAAGCAAGACTTCTCAACCCATTATTACTAATTCTTCATTGTGGAGACTGTTCTATGCATTATGGGACATGGAGTAGCATCCCTGGTCTCTATCCACTAGACACCGGTAACATCACTCCTCCAGTGTGGCAACTAAAAATGTGTCCAGACATGGACAGATGTCCCCTGGGGAGCAATAGTTCCCTCAGTTAAGAACCATGGGTTTACAGCAGTATTTGAACTGGGAATACAGTGACATTTTCTCTACAAAGTGCAGAATTACTAGAGGATGTTAAGAATTAGAAACTCCATGTTCTGACCTGGAAACACAGGCACAGAAATTTACACATGCCTTGTGTGTAATGAAAGAGGGAATCAGAAAGTTAAAGTTCCTGTAGTGCTTGGATCAGTCTGCCTAATTGATTCTGATGAGATAAATATTAGGAAGGGGAAGGCACAGAATAGCTAATCAACAGCTTCACCTTAACTAGTCCATTTTGCTTGCTAGCTAGCAATATAGTAAAAAATATTTCTCAGGAGATTTCTAATTTTCAGATTTCTAACATAAGACATATACTTAACTATAAAAGGAAATTTTATATATGGTTGCCGTTGAAATCAGTGATTATTCAAGTCCATTAAAATTAAAAATGTAGGGTTTTATTTTCTTTCTCCCAATCTCTGTCTTTTTCATTATTGTTTGTTATATTTTTTTATTACACAGCTTACATATGTTCCTTATAGGGAAAGTAAAAAATTAGAGTTAAGCCAAAGGGGGAAATATCCCAAATCCCATTACCTAGATATAACTGCTATTAACATTTTGATGTATATTCTCCAAAGATAAGTTTATAGAGCCACAGCTTCTTTTTTCAAAACAGCTTCTTGTTTTTCTTTGTTTTGTTTTTTTTGCGGTACGCGGGCCTCTCACTGTTGTGGCCTCTCCCGTTGCGGAGCACAGGCTCCGGACGTGCAGGCTTAGCGGCCATGGCTCACAGGCCCAGCCGCTCCGCGGCATGTGGGATCTTCCCGGACCGGGGCACGAACCTGTGTCCTCTGCATCGGCAGGCAGACTCTCAACCACTGTGCCACCAGGGAAGCCCCTTTTTTATCTTTGAATACCACTCTAGTATTTAGTTTACATCTATTGCTGCATCATTGTAATGCTGTCTTGGTCTTTATAGGATTTTCTTCTGTAGACTCAGCTGTCTTCTGATTTATGGTTATTGTTACAAAATCCCGTTGAGGTAGAAGGAACAAGTATTATTATCTCTTATTTATGGAGTATTAAAAGGTAAAGAGGGTTTAAGTGGATTATTTCATGCTCCAGAGTTTATCAGGGGAAAATGTTTAAATAAGATCCCAGGTTTTCTGCTTCCTAATTCAATGTGCTTTCCATTAGTCTGATTTAGTTATTTTAAATATAGATTTATACTAAAACTTTCTTTACCGAAACTTGAGGTGCTTTAGAGATAACTTTTAACTCAAGTAATGCCTAAAACCCTTAGGGAAGTTGTAATCATGAAGGGAGACAATGGAGGGAAAGTGTAGGTGAAATGAAAAGAGATAAATCAGAATTAGTGCTTGCAAACTTTGCCCTCCCCTCCCTCAAGGTGGAGTGTTATTTAAATTTGCTGAGCTCTGTGGCTGCTAACGAATAAATGTGTGCATCGTAATTCTCTGAGCTAGAGCAGAAAGGTAAATAACTTAAAGGCCTACAAGGCACAGACAAGAACTGTAAATCAAGGGAAAGGGCTGGGTGTGTGTCAGGGAGTGGTGGGGACCTTGGCAAACAACAGTGGGCATGCTCCATCCAAGGGGGCTTCCACTCCTCAGCTCTAGTGGAAAGAGAGCACCAGTCGTGCCAGGTCTTCTGATGTTACTGAGAAAGCAAACATTGGATTATTATGTAAAATATTCTGATCAAACAAACAAGCCACGCTAGTATGTTAGCGAATGAAGTGTGCCTTGCAGGTCTCAGTCTACTCTTGGCATTTTTGAGCTTTGGCTTCCATATGTTTTCAGATTTAGAGTTCCACCAAGAATAACAATCGGATTTGGTGAGTGAACTTTCTCCTCTCACTTGCATATATTCTTCAAGAGGGACCTTGATGGTGGCTCTATTTCCTCCTCTTTGCACAACGCTCTCCAACCTTATTTCTGTAAAAGACATTTTCTCTCTTTAGGGTCACTAGATGGTCTACCTGCCATCCACATCGTCACTTCCATGTAGGTGTGGCTCTCATAGGGCAGGTGCTCATGGCACAGGCTGGGAGGCAGCAGGCTTCCGTTAGTGATTCTGAGAGCTGTCACTCAGGTCTAAGAAAATTGCCTTGCAGTGTCTACTCTTGGTATGGTAACTCTTATCTGGCAATCTCTTCGTGGTCTGCGATTTCTCTAGGTATAAATGATCTGTCCCTGCAGGAAACCAGAGGGTGATTTTCTATTCACCACCGCCAACCGTTGTTTTTACCTAAAAATATATTTATGAACTGATCTGTTGTTTCCTTCAAATATAATAACCCCTTTTCCTTAGAAAGGAATGGCATAGTCATTTCTGTCAGAGAGTGTTCAGATTAGAGACACTCAAATATTTTCTGCTCTGGAGCTCGTCTAAGTTTTCTGTCATGAGAAAAACATTTCTTCCCTGAGGAACTGAGTTCTGAAAGTTCAGGAGCCCAGTAGCAACGTGATTTATTTTCCATTTATTTCCTTCAGTTCTCTATAAAACACATGTAAAAATGATACAAACCCAATCCCAAGTTATATATAAAACTTTGAGAGTGTGTGGAACCTAGAAAAATGGTACAGATGAACCGGTTTGCAGGACAGAAATAGAGCTACAGATGTAGAAAACAAAAGTATGCACACCAATGGGGGAAAGTGGTGATGGTGGGGTGGTGGTGGGATGAATTGGGAGATTGGGATTGACATAGATAACACTAATATGTATAAAATGGATAACTAATAAGAACCTGCTGTATAAAAAATAAATAAAATTATAAAATTCAAAAAAATTTGAGAGGATATTGTGCTGTATAAATAATATATCATATGACTATATGTGATGCTAAATGGATGCAAAATTCTTCAAAGTACTTTGGGAAAATAATAGAAACAAAAAATGTTCCGATTTAAACACAGAGTCATGTTATTAAGACATTGGCCAGGAGAGGGCAGCATTGCCTACATAAATCCCAGAATGAAGACTAAATCTGAAGCGCGCAGATACATCATGAGCTTCTTCCACCTTTCGGTTTCAAACACAAGGACTAATAATAGAAGCAGCGTTATTTACGTTTAAAAATTTGCAGTTTTTTCAATAAAACATCTTTATCTCAGCCATTAGGATGAGGCTGTTGTCATCCAGCAATGGCACCTATCTTATGTTTCATTTTTTCTCTTTTCTTTTCCAGCATGTCTCATTCACATTCTCCTCTCAGTTTCTGTAGTTTGATGATTTATTTTTAAAAAATTCACCCGACTCTTTTATGGTCCTGGTCACATTAGTTAAGCCCGGGGGAAGGGGGCCTCTGTCTCTCTATCTATAAAACTCCCAGGCAGTTTAGTGGGTAAAATGTTGCCCAAGCTGTGGGCGGGTATTGGTTCTGCCACTTAGAGACTTGCTTTTCCCCATTGGCGAACAGAAGGTAATAACAGCATGGATGCATAAGATAGAGAGTGCTCAATAAACACTGAAGGAACCACGCTGGATTTTTTGTTTTTAATTGAATGGATTGCTAACATTTAAAAATCTGGAGAGATCATGCGAAATTTCTCACTGATCCAGTTTCGTTCACACATATTACTGGCCTGGCTTCTGTGGGAACTCGGGTTGATGTCCTTCCCTTGGTCCTTCCATTCTCCCACTGCCGATTCATTATCTTCTGATGATATTGAAAACTGTACCACGGCCAGCAAGAACAGCTGAAGGAAAGGAAAATATATTTTCCCCCCAGGTTGCAGAAGATGATTTTGCTTAGTCCTAACAGCTCTGCTGAGTCTTTTATCTGAGCAATCTGAAGCCCTTAGCGCTGCAATTTAATCTAATTTGTTTCTTTTGTCAGATTTCATTTTGAGGTGGAAGCCTTTGAGAGACTAGGAAAGGGCATTTCCTATGGGAAATTTGGCTTCGTTCATTCCTAGGTGGCAGGTTGGGGGGTCAGGACTGTCAAACGGGGAGGACATCTGGGGCCTGATGGTAGAACAAAAAGTCCCTAGGGACAGACTGAGGACAGTTACGCTGTGACATCCTTTCTCCTTTATCCCTCCACCCCTATGTGTTAGGGTTTTCTTATTTTTAATCTTGGAAAAAAAAAGAATTTGTGATTTATAAACCCTTTATTTATAAATAAATGGTTATTTCCTCGCAGCAGGAGGCTGGGGTGAAGCTTTGCCCTCCCCAGGAGCCCATGGGGAATTTAGTCATCCTCTCCTCTGACTTCGAGAACTGTGCTAAGTTACTAAAGGAAACCACCACTCATTTATTCAACCCTTTGCCCTTAAACATTCGGAGACTAATGTGCTTGTTGGAACTGCTCTCAGGGTGGCAGCAGATACTCAGAATGGTGTTTCCACTTAACATTGCATTTCAGCTCATTGAAAAACATAGCACATCAAAAGGCTGCTGTGAGAACACTTTTCAGACTATAAATCGGGGCTGGAGGAGATGCTTAATTAAATCAGTCCTGAGGTTACAGGAAGGAAAAGCAAACCTCTCCCTCCCAGAGCTGACCCGGTTCAAGTAACGTGGCAGCTAGAGAACTTGGAAATGTGTTAGTAGGACTAACGTCCATATACTCGAATGAGGCACTTCCCTGTCCAGCTGACAAGCAAGAAATCACATGTGGAGGCAGATGACGGCTCTGATCTTCCAGCTTAATTCTGTGGGCAAGAGACACATGAAGGTGGCCAGAGAGGCTGAAGTGCTGTGTTTCAGATTACAGTGCCAAGGACAGACTTTTTAAAAAGAACTTATTTCTACAGAATCCTGTTATTCACCAGCAGGCACTTGGGAAGCCTCGAGTCAATCCTGTATGGGGACTCGGTGTTTGAAAGCATAAATCATTAACTAAAACCTACCAGTTCATGAATGAGGAAACCTGGTCAGAGTTTGGGATCCTAGACCATGGAGTCTGCCACAAAGGAAAGGCCGTCCACTCAGAAGGGGCAATGAGCATATCGTTAGTAGGGCTGGGGCACCGAATATGTCACCAACTCAGCAGGGCCCACGCAGGAAGGCCCGCACACCCAGTGGGTCCCTGCTTTCTCACTGAAGTCTCTCTGAGGTTCACGGACTACGTGATCACTGTTCATGCAGCATCTCTCAATGGCCTCCTCTCTCCACATCTCCCCAAATTTAAAGACAGGATCACATGACTAAAAGAAAAAGAGCAGGACCTAAACGTGAAATCACAGCATTTGGTTTTAGCCAGAAGACAAGAAGGCTGAAGACATAACTAATTCAGTCCAGCAGATCAGTGTAGGTCACTGTGGTACATCCTGGTCTAGAGCTCACGGGCTCTGGTGATACATGTCACGTGGGGAGGAAGAAAGTTTTCGTCGACCCTTGTAGCGTCCCTGGCTGGGTCCGAAAATTAAACTGATGCAAAGACAGATGGACAGGAGAAAACCACACACATTTATTTAATATGAGTTTTATGTGGCATGGGAGCCTCCATAAGGAAATGAGGACCTGAAGAAATGGTTAAAACGGAGTGTTTTTATGGCAGGTTGGTTGAGGAGTGGAGAGCTGTGGAGGGATATGGTGGGGCAAAGGGTATGAGCTGAATGTAGTAATTGGGGGACTTAGCCAGACCTCTTGGGTGGGATTCTTTCCATCTTGGGAGATAAGAATGCTCCTTTTGAACAGTATGGAGGTTCCTTAAAAAACTAAAAATAGAACTACCATATGACCCAGCAATCCCACTAATGGGCATATGCCCTGAGAAAACCATAATTCAAAAAGAGTCATGTACCACAATGTTCATTGCAGCACTATTTACAATAGCCAGGACATGGAAGCACTAAGTGTCCATCAACAGATGAATGGATAAAGAAGATGTGGCACATAGATACAATGGAATATTACTCAGCCATAAAAAGAAATGAAATTGAGCTATTTGTAATGAGGTGGATAGACCTAGAGTCTGTCATACAGAGTGAAGTAAGTCAGAAAGAGAAAGACAAATACCATATGCTAACACATATATATGGTATTTAAGAAAAAAAAATGTCATGAAGAACCTAGGGGTAAGACAGGAATAAAGACACAGACCTACTAGAGAATGGACTTGAGGATATGGGGAGGGGGAAGGGTAAGCTGTGACAAAGCGAGAGAGAGGCATGGACATATATACACTACCAAACGTAAGGTAGATAGCTAGTGGGAAGCAGCCGCATAGCACAGGGAGATCAGCTCGGAGCTTTGTGACCACCTGGAGGGGTGGGATAGGGAGGGTGGGAGGGAGGGAGACGCAAGAGGGAAGAGATGTGGGAACATATGTATATGTATAACTGATTCACTTTGTTATAAAGCAGAAACTAACACACCATTGTAAAGCAATTATACTCCAATAAAGATGTAGAAAAAAAAAGAAGAATGCTCCTTTCCTCCCTCCAGGTACAGGGAGGACACCTCTCACATGAGGCTGTGACCTGCTTCAGCAGAGACAGGCAAGGGAAGGAGGCCAGAGAGTCCTTCCTGCACCTACTATTTCCTCAGACTCCGTCAGCTTAAGATACTCAGTGCACCAAGGTGCCGGTTTGGGGGTAGGGTGTCTGAAACTCCATCAGTCCTGATGTGGAACAAAGGAGTCAGTGCCTTGGAATCGTTACCATCCCCCCCACATCTATTGTCACATATTGATTACACTTGTTTTTCATTCATAATTTTCCATGACTCATTATTGCCCATGATACATCCACATCAACCCTGTAAGCCCCTTTGGATCTATTTGTTAGCTGATCAGTTCTTGTTAGGACTTTAGGTTAAGTTCATAGTCAGAGGAGGACGGAAGGAGAGCTTTGGGGGGAGGTGTTTATTCGCATCTCCTGTGTCTGAGTACATAGATAAAGACCACTCCCCTTCCGTACTTTTGTTATCTGACCCATTCCTCTCTGGCACCTTCTTGTTTTCTTCCTGTTTTCCTCTCCCTTGAAAATTACAAAGACAGCCTGAACGACCCTCAAGGTTTGTGATAGAGGTCAAGTGTCTGCCTCACTCCAAGCAGCTCCCCCTTGCCCCCATGCCCTCTCCAGTGAATGGCGAAGACATGCACAGCTGAGGGATCGGAAGCGGGGCAATGAGGACAGCTGAGTGGAAAGGTGTGTGGGAGACCTGCTGAGGGCAGGGAGCTGGGTCTGAGGCTGAGGTGATGAGCTGTTTGACTCGGGCCGTCCCTCAGCTATAAACTCAGGGGCCCGGCTGCACGTGCTTGAAGGCTGGCCCTGGGCTTCCATGAGTCCATGAACAAGGACGCGACAGTTTGCCATTTCAAAATCCTGTAGCACACTCTTAAAGTTCATTTATTAAAAAAGAAACCTTCCTGTGATCTATATATTTATACCCCATTACCAATGCAGGTATATATGAATAACTTATTATAACCAATCGAAAAAAAAAAAAAGAAAAAGCACCCAAAGGCAGAATGATGAAGTAGGCGATGAATGCTACCAGGCTCACTCTGGTAAGTGAGTAATTTGTTTATTCCCTCTGTACTCGGGGTTGCCACTAAATCTGGACTGGAGAAACCAGTAAATATTTTTAATGTGACAAGAAAATCAAAGCATTCTGTGCATTGCACACTGTTGTTACTACAAGTTTTATTTCTTTTTTTATGATTAGTTTAACCTCTTGGGCCTGATCTCCTCTGAGAGCCCTGTGAAATCCTGAGATGGGTGAGGGGCCAGCTGGAGCCACCGCCGTGTGCCGGGCCATCTGTTAGTCATTCTCACCACACAATGGCTGGGGCCTTTCTGATGTGGTGCACAGAACTGATTTGTGACACGATTCCAGAATATTTATTTTTATTCTATTTCCTTTATTTATTTTATGGTGTTACCACATCTATCTTCGGCTAATCATGTAGATGGGTTCAAAACCTGTTTAGACCCATACCCGTTTTTCAACCAGCTAATACCATTTGCATTGTACGTCTTGATCCATACACTAGCTAGCTGATTTTCTTCTCTCCAGTGCAGTAAGTGAAGGAAACGCGCGCGCGCGCGCGCACACACACACACACACACACACACACACACACACACAGACACACAGACACAGACACAGACACGCAAAACCATCTGCCCATCCTTGTGAAAACCTAATAAAAATAATAGCAAAGAGAGGCAGGGTTTATTCAATTTGGTTTAGACCTGGGCAACGTTAATTTCCTTGTCTCAAGACAGCCCATGTCTTGGAGGGTTGAATGAAACTCAGCAAAGGCAGACGTAGAGCTGGCGAGGTTCACTTGGTGACTCCTTCCAGCTGGCGCAGAGAGAGTTAAACTTGAAAAAAAAAAATTGAACTGCAATCCTGGCTCATATTACCCATTAGCTGGGTATATTGCCCAAACTTATAGTCAGATAATGCAAACAATAACAAAGTTATTGATTGAGGAGATGTCAGGCAAATAGGTACTTATCACGATGCTGCTGATAAGCTCGGGGTCTCCCTCGTGTGGCAGCGACAGAGGCCTACTGATTCTGCAGCTGGTCATTTGTGGCTTCCAGCCGACACAGGCTGATTGTATAAGCGGGAGCTAGACTTCCCTAGCGTAACAAGGGAACACTGCAATCACCTAAAAGAATGCCACAAACTCTGGCTGTGGGGAAAGGTGGGGTTGACGCTACATCGAAAAGAGGAGCCTGTGAACAAAGCCTGTCGATGCCACTAGGGCACAGAGTGCTGCAGGGCTGTCTCCTTCTCCGGGCACGCTTCTTTCCATGTGACTGGAGGATTCACACACGAGCAGGGCCTTAAGCAGCTGGCGTTAGTGCTGAGCTCTGAGCTGACCAGTAGGGGTGCCGAAGACAGATGAGACCCACAGACCCTCCCCACTGAAAACCAAATGTATCACCTCCACAGCACATCTGCTCCCCAACCTGGGCCTTCCAGTTGGCAGGGGAATCTGGCCAGACGTATTATTATTGCTTCTCCCAGCATGTGATCAGCCTGAGGCATTCATGGTTGATTGTCTAAATTTTAGATGTGAACCACCAAAACGCCATCTCTCTTAGCACTTTTAGTATTAGGCGATTACATGGCCATGGAGGAGATGTAATAATACTCATTATTTTTTGGATGGCCTGTAAGAAAAGGATGCTTGATGTCTGCCAAACAGAACTGGTAATTGTTTTGACACTTGAGTGTGTGAGGGAGAGAGGGAAGCTGGTGTGGGAGTGTGGTGTAGAGGATGCAGAAGTAGGGGGTTACTGCATTTATTTTCTCACCTTCCCATAGGTAATTCTGCAGGTGATTTGGCCGGCTTCAGAAGTGAGGGAGCAAAACACTTTGTATTCATCGTTATTATCAGTTCTTCCTCATGCAGAATGACACAAAAGGGTATGGGATATTTACACAAAGGATATGCTCTAGGAAGGAAGAGGAATTCCATTCATTCATTCATTCATTCATTCAACAGATATCTGAGGGTCTATCATGTGCCAGGCTCCATGCACAGAGCTGTGTAGAGCAGGTGGGCAAGGCAGCTGGCTCCTGTCTCTGTGTTGGTTTCCATCTGATGAAGGGTAGGGTGGGTTTGAGGCAGGTAGTACACAAACACGTTTGCTTTTAAAGATTTATGTTGTTTCCAATTTTCCAGCTCCTGTAGATAAGCAGTGGGCCTCTCTAGGAGGCCTGGGATTATTTCGAGGGACAACTGCTGTCAGTTTTAAAGGCACCACTTCCTCAATTGAGCTGTCCGGCATTACAGATGTTGCTTTTGAGACTTCTCTTTGGGAGTTGTCATTCAGAGCTTACTTTTTTTTTTTTTTTTTTTTCGGTACGCGGGCCTCTCACTGTTGTGGCCTCTCCCGCTGCGGAGCACAGGCTCCGGACGCACAGGCTCAGCAGCCATGGCTCACGGGCCCAGCCTCTCCGTGGCATGTGGGATCCTCCCGGACCGGGGCACGAACCCGTGTCCCCTGCATCGGCAGGCGGACTCTCAACCACTGCGCCACCAGGGAAGCCCCAGAGCTTACTTTTAATATCCTCAGTCCTTAGAGGGTGAATCTAATTTGACTTTTAGAAATACTCAAGTATCATCTGGCCTTACATCTGGTGAACGTGATGAGGATGAATCATCACCATCTTCTTTGGCTGTTCTTAAAAGTGTGTGACTATAAAGTAATGTGACTGACTTGGGGGAGGGGGGAAGGCTTCTACGAGCACTTTAAAAGCAATGCAGAGGAGGGCTTCTGAAGTGTTCTGAACAATGGCAGCATCTTTGTCATAGGGAAGAAGGGCAGAGGAGCGTTTGTGGGCTATGACATCAGAGCGTTCTTGGGTCTCATCACTGCTCCTTCCCTTCATTGCTGTGTAATGTGAAGCCAGTTCCTTAGTCCCTCTAAGCCTCAAGTTGATCATTTACAAAACAAAGCAATTTTACCCACCACACGGAGTTATTATGAGGATGAAATAAACTAAAATAACTAGCAGTTGTTATTATCAATGATACAGGAAGCGCTTCCCACAAGGAATAAGTTGAAGGAGCTAACTCCTTTTTTTTGAACTGTGACTGCTGAACTGTTTATAAAAGGTATCGGTTGCATGTTTAGGATAGTGGGATACCGTGCTGGATATTATCTGTCTGCTGCCCAGGTGCACTCGCCACCCTTCCCCAGCCTGCTCTCTGCCGCTGTGGACTGCATGGGGGAGACCCTGATTCCCTGGCTTCTGGATGGATTCAGACAAGGGTGGCACTGACAGGTGATCAGAAGGTAGGAGAACTGAGTAGTTGGGGGTATTTATTCATCCTGCTTGCTTTCCAAGGGGGTGCGGTCCTCACCTGGAGGCCATAGCTCTCAGGTCCTAGCCCCTCTCTGCAGTTCTGCTCCCCCTGACCCCCACCTAGGGCTGGATCCCTGACTCATCTGGTTACCACATGGTTAGCCTTCTAGTGATCTGTTGCCCTAAGGTTGAGATTAAAATGGTTTGATTGTGTTAATTGTATCTGGAAAGAGAATAGGTTTTTAATAAATTTTGAGCTATGCAAAAAGCAGAATTTAACAGAGACCCTGAGAGAGGGCTTTAGAAATGCTTGACACTCAGAGTTTGCTCTCTAGGCAAACCGTCAGACTTTGCTTTTTCCCCTGTCCTCCTGTAATATTACACGTCTTCATGTTAAGTGCTAGCATTGTCAGAGGAGCACTCAGAATAAGTAATGCTACTCAGCGAGTCACAAATGGAATCCATGTCAGCCAGTGTCGTGAAATGGATCTATAACTGGCTTTTTGTCCCTCAATTTGAGATGATCTAATTCAATTTCTATGATTTATGGCTTGAGAGAAGACACTTTCTGTCCCCCTCCCGAATTTTATTGTTTCTCTCTTACTCCCAAATTTCCTGAGATCTGAAGGAAATTCTTTTCTGAAGGCAAACTGGAGCCTGTTGCCACTGCCTAGCATTAATTATAATCATTTTGTTTTACTACTGCTCCTAACACAAGAGATCTGAAGTATCACTGAAACTAATCTACGTCTTTGGTATTGAGATGCGATTTCTTCTGTAGGAAAACCCAGTGATTTTTTTTAGACAATGGCTGTGCAAATCATGAGGACGGTGTGAAAGTGATGGGCTGGTCTGATTGCCGACATGAACTGCTAATTTAAAGATGATGGACTGGGCCTCCCTGGTGGAGCAGTGGTTGAGAATCCGCCTGCCAATGCAGGGGACACGGGTTCGAGCCCTGGTCCAGGAAGATCCCACATGCCACGGAGCAACTAAGCCCGTGGGCCACAACTACCGAGCCTGCACTCTACAGCCTGTGCTCCGCAACAAGAGAAGCCACCACAGTGAGAAGCCCGCGCACCCCGATGAAGAGTAGCCCCTGCTCGCCGCAACTAGAGAAAGCCTGCATGCAGCAACAAAGACCCAATGCAGCCAAAAATAAATAAATAAAATAAGTAAATTAAAAACAAAAAGATGATGGACATAGTGCTCAAGTAGCTACTGTAGTGGACAATGTCCAGCCTAGATCCCTCTACCAGGTTGGCACAGCATCCCTTTCTCCAAAGAATTGCCCTTGGCTATCAGGAGCCTCTTTGTGGGAGGTTTGAAGACACAGGGGCTAGAGAAGTATATGTCTTCTCCACCCAGCCTGTAGTAAAGGATTGACAGGATGGGTACAAAAGACAAAACTCCTTGCTTAAAGGGGTACACCTCTGCAGGGGCCTCCCCTCCTCCACTCTTCATGTCTCCTCTTCCCCAGCCTGCTTCCCTCACCTCCTGACAGCTCTCTTCTTTACCATCCTTGGTAAATCACATATCCCTGAATTCCGGTCTCAGGCTCTGCTTCAGGGAGCTCAGCCCTTCTCCCAATCTTATTCTTTGAAGACATGGTAAATGGGAGAGGTGGGTAGAGAGAGGTGCTCGTCCTCTTATGTGGAGGCGGTTGAGTTGCCCACGGCTGCTTCTCAGGATGCTCTCGGAATAAATAGATGCCATCTTGATGACTGCCTCTGACACGTCTGTGGACACCAACAGTTGTTTGAGTTCCAACTTTCTCCAGTTCTGAGAAGATTTTAAATATTCTCACCCTAAATCTTGGATTTATTGTCTTGGGATAGCTTATGTCACCAAAATTCTTGAGTCATAGAACTGTTCGCTATTTGTTCAGCTGAGAGCATTTTGCCAGATCTTTCGTTCTTGAGCCTTCCATTGTGGTCATAGGTCCATGGTGTTTTTGATGACTCGGAAACATAGTCTTGGACCATCTGGGCACCTCTTGCTGTTCCTTTGCGGGAAGTGCTCTCTCCCTTCCTCTTTGCCAAATCAAGTCCCTCATCACATGGAAACCACACTCCTAAAACCTTGTCTGAGGGACCCTACCCTTCTCTGCTACTCCAGCCATTCCTGCATCCCCCTGACATCCATCATTATAATTCCACAGAACTATGCCCAAACTTAAGGCACCTATAGCTTTGCTTTATTTAAAAATTAAAAAAAAATTGTGATATAATGTACATAAAGGGCACGCATCTTAAGTGTGTAGTATGATGAATTTTTACATATGTTCTTCCCCAGGAAACCACCACCTGGATCGAGATCTAGAACATTTCCTGCACCCTATGTGCCTTCTCAATCTGTTATCATCCACCAGCAGTAAGAGGCAACCACTCTTTGACTTCTAATAATAGATCAGTTGTGCCCAGTCTTGAACTTCATATAAATGGAATCATCCAGTGTAGATCTGTTCACTTTCACTTGTTAAATACCTGTGAGATTCATCTACATTGTTTGTTCTTTTTTTTTTAACAGCACTTCTTGTTGTTTGTTTTTATGTCTTACTATTCTTGATGTTTTGCCCTGTATTCCCTTTTACCTTGCATACCTCTTAAAGTACAGGCTGTGTCTTTTATATATTTACTATATTAACATATTGTGGACATTTAAAAATATTCCACAGGTGAATGCTGACTAGATTCCGGTTCATATGGCTACTCAATGAAAGCAAGCTTTTGTCTTCTCTCCCTGGTTGCGTGGCATGTGTAGTTGAAATAGTTGTATCTGGGGCTGAAGCATGTTTTACTGTAAGAATAATAGCAGTAATAAATATTTATAAGACCTTTATCTGAGGGATTCAGAGTGATTTGCAGTTTCTAGTTTATCTTTTCATTTTCTTTTAGAGTTTGGCAGGAAAGCCATTGAGGTTCTTTTGCCGATGGGTAAACTAAGATGCTCTGAGGTTAAGCCACTGACCTCAAGTCCTAGAGAACATTAGTGGCAAAACTGATGGTATAATCTAGTTTCAGCTTACTCTCTCTCTTGGATTCAATCCCAGGCAGCTCTCATCCCTGGCAAGTGTTTTAGGATTATTCGCATGGAAAGAGATATATTAGTATAACCACAAATATCAGGAGAGGTTTAAAGTTTTGGAATTCTGTTATTATTTGAGTTCATATTATGGTGTTGTCTCATTCTATGTACGTAAGGGTTGATGGCCTGTCTTTAAACGTATTTTGTCCTCTACCTTTTGTGTTGCTTTTTATAAGTGTTGCTTCTACATAAATCAGATATAGGATATCATAAATTAGCATTCACCAATACATGCATTTGGAACTTTTCCACATAAATAACATACAACAGTCAGTTTTCACAGGAAGAGTTTGAAGACACAGGGGCTAGAGAAGTGTATGTACAAGTTTTGAGAGGACTTGTGAAACAGTTTAAAGTCAAATCCGTCTCTTCCTTTCTTGCCCTAAGGTTGGATTTTGTTTTTATTCATGTTGTTTGGTCTGTGCTTTGTTGTGCAGGGGAGGAAAAATATCTTTCCCTTCTACCTTTCTGGATTTTGGCTGGGACCCCTATAACAAAAGACAGATGAACAAGAGAAAAGCATAGACACTTATCTCATGTAAGTTTTATGTGACATGGGAACATTCATAAGGGAGTGAAGACCTGAAGAAACCGTTAATGCTGAGTGTTTTTACCCTAGGTTTGATGAAGAGTGGAGAGTTGTAAAATGTGATAGGACAGAGGGGTATGAGTTAAGGGTGGTAAATGGGGGGAACTTAGTGAGGTTCAGGTTGCTCTCAGCATCCCTCTATCTTTGGAGGTAAGGATGCTCCTTTTCTCAGGGAGGACATATTTGGGAGGGCATCTCTCACATGACCATCTTATTACCTGCTTTGGGGGAAGGTCAGAAAGTCCTTCCTGCACCTGCTGTTCTCAAATTCCTTCAGCTTAAACTATCCCATATGCCAAGGTGCCATATTTTGGGGTAGCACGTCCTGAACCCCATCATTTGGTATACTGAAAGCTCTTGATATCTTCAGCATTTCATTGCTTCTATATAAATGGACTGAGATGGGAATGTCTCCCAATTTTTAACTTCTTTCCATTTTTCTTAACCAACCCAAATTCATGACTGGGATAGTTGTAATTCTTAACTTTTAGGGGGATTTAACGAGAAGCTTTAAGAATAACAATATAATATGGCAATCGATCCCCTGACTTTGAGCTCCGTTTAAGTGTTTCTGATTCCTCAAGCTCAAATCATGAAAGCACTGAAGTAATGAATAAATAACTCTTCTTGCAAACGCACACACTGTAGTGATTAACAACATGGCACATATTAAAATTCAGGTAATTATGCTCTTTCTCTGCTTTGAAAAGAGCTCAAAATGCTATGTAGGCACTGAGTCCAGGAAGGAAAAGGCTTTACAATCTACTTTGTTCATGAGATGCTGTAACAATAAACAGAACTGCTATTCTGGAAGCATCTGTTAAGCCAATTACATGGCAAGTTTTCAAGTTCTAGAATGGGTGGATTTGCAATTGGTGAAAAATTTGGTAACCAAGAGAAGACAGGATCTAGAGAAGAGGGCAGGTGATGAACAGAGAATGTGTGGGCATGATCTTGATGGTGTCTATGTTTTATTGAAACCTGGAAATTAGACACTTTTACGTGAAATATTTTTTTTTCTTCACATAACAGTTCCCAAACAAACAGTTAAAGTGGTTTCAGGTGATTAAAGCAATATAGAAGATTAGTTTTCTTATGTATAATCACCTTTGCTTCTCCTTTATTGATGAAAAGAGCTTTTCTCAGCGGGTTGTGTTATCTATTTTAGATGTTGCCTGATCTTGTTTTTTAAATGGAAATCAGCTTTTTAATCTTTTTTAATGTAAATTTGATAGCCTGTACCAGCAATTATTCTGCTTTGTTGCAGCTCCCTCTTTAGAACTGTCTCTGTTTTATGTTTAATTGTCCTAATTGTCCAAATTTGAATAAACCTGGAGAACAGCAATGGAGATCATTACTTGTTTTTAAATTTACAAAGCGGTTTAAGCACTCCTTCCTGAACTTCCCTTTAGTTCTTTACACTGTTAATTATGATCTGGCAGATTGGAAAACCTTGTTATTTTCCCCAGAGCTTCTACTCCAAATTATAGGTTTGTTTATTTTTGTTTTACTACTGTATATCAGACTTCTCCTTCTCTTGAACATGATAAAAAGCTCATCAGAGAAAATTTACATTCACTTTTTAATCAGTGCAGGATTTTAGCAAGGGGGTATCTACATGAAGAGGTACCTTCTGTACTCTTAGAGGTTGGAACCAGTAACTATAGTCCAGGAAAAGGAATTAATCCATTTCATCTATCCATCTATTATCCATCCATCATCCATCCATTCATCCATCCATCCATCCTTTTAGCTTCCAATCTATCCATCCACCTATCCATCCACCTAGCCATCAATCTTTGGAGGGCTTGAACTGGATGACACATCAATTCAATGAGATTATGTTTTGATTTAAGAGTTTTTAGAAAATAAGTAGATTAGATTCTAGGTCAAAACTGACTGAATATTAAAGTTGATTTTGTGCATAAGTTAATTGGAGAAAAAGAAACAAAAGAAGATAACCAAAGGAAGTCTTATCTCTGTTTATGGAGGTTCTTGCAGCTTGTGGTTTTATGCTTTGGTTCAGATCAAGGCCTTGGTCAGGAGACAGTGCACTTGATTTAGCAATTGAGCATGAGGCTCATCTGTGTCCACACATCTATGTTCCACACACTGTCTCTAGCAAGACATTTCTTTTCTATCACCGTGCTAAAGAGAAGTCACCTTCACAGGCTCACTCAATACCTAGAGACACTTGGAATGAACAAGGAGGTAGGTTAATTTTTGGTCCATCTGGCGTGCTGGTTGGGTGGCATTAGGTATCAGTAAGAGAAATCCTTCATGTAATATAGGCAGTCACATATAGATACATAGCTAACTAGCTTAACTGATTTTTGTGGCTAGAATTGCCTAAGGAGACAGAGCCTTGGGATGACCTTGGGCAAGACACTAAAACTCTCTGAGGTTAATTTCACCCCCTCCCCACCCCAGTGGGGCCAGGGGAAGGAGTAATTTTTCCGGGGTGCAATATATGGAGAACAGACTAGCGTCTCAGTAGTTTAAAGAAGCTCCATTATCATACACAAGGGCAGATCAAATGAAAATGAAATGTTCTCTCATAGCATCTCCAAGTTTCAGCAAGTGAATTCTAGTCATGCTTTGTATTCACAGACAGGAAATGTCTATTCAGAAGGAATGAATAATAGATAACTACTTTCTTTGCTTTACACCTAGTTATAATTCTACAACTAACATAATTTTAAATGAGTTCCTTTCCTCCCAGGGATGTTTCATATTCGAGTTACATACTATAACCTCAAAACTCAACAGCGTGAAAAATCAAACAGCTGGGGAAAATGTATCTTTAATTTTCCTACCAATTTACCACCCCCTGCCCTCTTGTTCCAGATTATCTGCCTGGTCCTTAGGCAAATGGTATATTCTAAGTCCCTGTACTCTCATAAAGTTGATGGACCCCAGCCAATCTTAGCTCCAGTTTTTCAGATCCAGTTTTTATTTGCTGGGGTTTAAAACCAAGGTTTACCCTCACAGTGGTATGTTAAATACCTCATTTGCTGAATCATACCTGAAATAAATTTAACAAAATTTTGTTTGAAATTGCATGTAGTGTTCATTTTTAGTGTTATATAGTTCACGAGTAGTAATTTATGTTTAGTAGGAAGTAGTAATAAAAACTTAGCCTGGTTTATAAGAATCGTAGATTATCTTGTTATATAGAGTATATTACTTGTAAGAAGAAAGGGAATCAGGGTCAAAGAATAACATAACGTAGACTGGGAGGAAATCATAGGCATAATTTTATTAACTGTTCATTAAAGAAGTGGGGGAACAACGGTTCTGAGAGATGCAGTGACTTGTTCAAGGTCACACAGCTGGTTTGCTCCAGAGTTGGCCCCAAACCTCACAGTTTTTGGCGTCTGGTCGAGCACACTTTCCATCACAACATGCAGCCTCTTAGTTTGTTAGTTTGGGGTCAGAACTATAATTAACACAGGGTAGGAAGCCTAGATTATGAAAAAGTTGGAGGGGAAATCTAATGAAAATCAAGCTTTTATGAAAGTCGTAGGCAGTCAACCTGTTCTATGATATATTCATGGTGTCCAGCTGCAAGTGGAGTTTGGCCAGTGGCTCTTCTTTCCTCTTTGACCTCCAGGTTCTCTTCCTAAACAGGTGATTTAAGAGTCTACAGTTAGTGCAGAAATTCTAGCAGAGTGAAAAAAGTAATACAGCAATAAATAACTGTAAACAAAAAAGTACAAAAATAGTAAAAAAAAAAATTACAGAAGAAAGTAATATAGTAATAAAAGTAGTACTTTTTTCCAAGAATTCTGATGTGACATGATGAAGCAGTGGATGGGGAGCACGCATTCCCCATGACAAAAAGTTTAGCCATTCCCCAGAAGTTTAGCCATGACAAATTAGGAAAAGTAGTGTTTGGTGTCAAATGATAATATAAAAGTATGGCAGCTTGACAACCAAGATGGCACGAATACAAAAGGGGCAGGATTTAGGACTCTGATGGAGATCCACTGGCCACACAGATGGCATGAGCATGGGATGCAGCAGAGCCCTAAGGGATTGGAAATGAACACCAAGCCCACACAGAATCCTATTTAAATATATACACACAAGTATAATATGTGTATGCATATATATGCGTACAGATATGCACATGGGTTTTTGTTCCCATTCCACAGGGTGGGATTCATTAGTTATATTTATAATATCCATTGATAAATAACATCCCCAGGAATTGCTCGGGATGCCAAATGGATCTCATTAACAATTACAGTCAAGATGCTAAGAGAAGCAGGCTAAGAAGTACCTCTTACAGAATGGCTCATTCCTCCCAGGTTGGGATATCCATTACCCCTTTCTTCATCCCTACCTACTAATAACCAGTGTCTTCTCACAAGATCCTGGTCTACTGACTCTTCTGTCTTGATAGACACTCTTGGAGAAGGTCCTATGATTATGTTATGTCTGTTAACATCTGTATAAAAATTATTTTCCAATATCTCTGTTCAGTGGTGATTTGTGGGGAGGGAGACCACAATAAGGCTGATGTATGGCCCTAGTGACACAATCTCTCAGGGAATCAACTCATTTGAGCCACCATATTAGAGTGAGGACGCTGAGTGTTTTAAGTACTCCTAGACACGATCATTCTTTTGGTTATTGACTCACGTGATCAATTCCAGTTGACAGCCGAATGTCATCATTTTAATTTATCAATATATATAATTTTACATTATTATATTAATTTATAGTTATATTTTAATTTCTACTGAATTATTTGCGTTCTCTATCCTGAAATGTCCCATCCTGATATCAACTTACCTGGAGGTGAATTTAATCAGAATGCTGACTGGTGAGCATAGAGTGAAAATTGCTTTGGGAGGAAGTTTTATGTAAACTCTAGAAAAGCCCGATGAAATATCCATACTCCACAACTGAATAGATGATTTGATGACCAGATCATGGAATCTCAATATTTGGTACTCTTTTACCATGAGAAGTATGAGTTCCTTTGGAGTGGAGAAAGTGGTGAGGAACAAAATTGATAAGCTATATGTAAAAGGCAGAATGGTCCCCCAAAGGTGTCCAAGCCCTGATCCCTGGAGCCTGTGAATATACTTTCTTGTATAACAAAAAGGATTTTGCATCTGCAGCTAAGATCATAGACATGGATTATCCAAGTGGGCCCAGTGTAATTCCAGAAGCCCTTCAAAGCAGAGAAGATTCTCTGGTTGGAGTCGAAGACACGTGGTAGAATCGGAGACAGGAGAGGGAATCAGAGAGATTCCGAGCATGAGGAGGGTTTGAAGTGCTGCTGCTTGTATGAGGCCTGAAGAGAGGCCTTCAGGAGTGAAGGGCAGCCCTTGGCTGAGAGCCGTTAAGCAAACAGGGCCTCAACCCTGCAACCCCAGGGAACAAAATTCTAACAACAACTTGAATAAGCTTGTGGGCAGATTCTTCCCTAGAGCCTCCAGACAGGAAAGCAGCTCGGCCCACACCTTGATCTGATCTGTGAAACCTAGAGCAGAAGAGCCAGTTGAGTCATGCTCTGCCCAGACTTCTGATCCATGAAGTTGGGAGATAATAAATGTTTTGTTTTGAGGGTTGTTTTAAGCCTTTAAATTTGTGGTAATTTGTTGCTTTAGCGGTAGAAAACCAAAACACTATGTTAGTATGTTTAAGTTCAATCTAAGAAAAATCATCTGAGAAAAATCATACAGTTGTGCATGTGAACACACACTCCAAAACAGAATTCAAAGGAAAAGGACAGTGAAGTACGAGGTAGGTCATTCAAACACCAACTGTTACCTGTAAGATAATGAAAAGTAAACATCTGGTTCTTTGCATAACTGTGATCAAAGGAGCATAATGTGTTTTGCATACATTTGGAGGAAAACCAACTGCATCAGGATTTTCATCAAAGGAGGATTGTACAGGTGTCAAACCGGGGTCCAGGACACTGAACCACTCCCTATGTTATAATGACAAGGAGGTAGATGTACAAATCTAATCTGGGTACGTAAGTAAGCTGTCATAGAGTGCCCAGCAGAAGATACAGACCACCTCAATCGGCATCCTGGGTGGGGACCATGGTGAAGTCAAAAGAAAGAGGAAAGGGAGAAAGACTTTTCTCTGGGCCCACTTTTCATGCTTATCTCTCATTTTCTGTTGACACACTTTTGCCGGCCTTTCCTCCTGGTTCCAGTGTTGGGCATATGATCCAGGGCTGACCCATCTATATATTTTTTTTCTCTCTTGCCATAGGGATTGGTTCAAGATGTGGCCAAAAAGCAGTCCAAAGGGCACCAGGACTTTTCTGGGAAGAGTTGCACAGGCTCTCTTTCCACTGGTGTCACCAAACTGGTAAGATGAATGCTCAGATTGTTGGAGGTTCTCTTGCCGTCTTGTGGGAAGAGCATACCTGGGAATGAAGTCAACACAGACAAAGCAGAACTGAGAAGATGGGGCAAGACAGATAGCTGAGTTTTTGAGCATGTAGATCCAGCTGAGCCTCTGGATTTTACTCTGGACTTTTTCAGTTGCTTGGTTCTTAAGTAATTTGAGGTGGATTTTTGTCCCTTGACATACAGAGTTCTGGTAAAACTGTTTCAGTTAGCATGTCACTGCAGATGGTTTGCAAATCTTATTACCTATTATCCCATTTCAAGTTGCCTTTAGAGTATCTACACTGGAGGCAACATTGGCACCAAGATTTGAATATGTTTAAAACCGAGCTTATCATGATCTTTACTCCTCTCTGACCATTCTTTATGTCCCCTTGGCCATGCCTCTTCTTCTGTTAGGGTTAGAGACATGGGAAGGGAGCCTGTTGCTACTAGTAAGCACTTCTTTACTCCTGCTTTTGTTAATGGCTCTCCCCTTCTTTGGGTATCTGCTTGTCCCACACTCCACATGGATTCGGTGGCTCTCCCACCCAGAGTTGGTGCACTACCCTTCTGGAAACTATAATTGACCCAAGGATGGGCACATGACCCAAGCTAGTTTTTAATACTTGCACCTAAATAGTCCTGACAAATAAATTGTCTGCCATCTCCTCCTCTGCCTACCTCCAATCAGCCTGCTCCATTCTCAGATCCTGTAGTTTTGGGAGTTATTTTTCTATTTCCCTTATTTTCTTTTCATCTAAATTGACAACACTTTTTTCCTAATTATACAAGAAATAAATGTTTAATGTTGAGATGTAGAGCATAGAAATAGGTATATGACAGAAAATGCAATTCACTGCCTCTAAGGGTTCATATGATTAGATTGGGCCCACCTAGATAATCTATATCCATAACCTTAATTACATCTGCAAAGTCCCTTTTGTCATAGGGAAACAGATTCACAGGTTCCAGGGATCAGGGCTTGGACATCTTTGGGGGGGCCATTCTGCCTGTTATATATAGCTTATCAATTTTCTTCCTCATCACTTTCCTCACCGCAAAGGAACTTTTGATGGTGGTAGGGTACTGAATTTAGGAATACCATTGTCTGGTCATCAAAGCAGTGTATTTGGCTATGGAGTAGGGATACTTCATTGGGTTTTTCTAGAGTTTGGATAGAACATCATTCCAAAGTAATTTTCAGTCTGTGCTCACCAATCAGCATTCTGATTACGTTTGCCTCCCAGGTAACCTGGTATCAGGAAGGGATTTCCCAGGATAGAAAACACAAATAATGGGGTCAGTAGAAATTAAAATGTATGTTAAATGTAAGTGTAAAATAATAAAATAAAGTATAAATATAAAATATAAACTATTATCTATAACTATATTACATAAAATTTTAATCTATAATTAGGCCATTGGCCTAATATGCTGACATTTTAGTTTATTTCCTTTAAGTTAGTTTGCTTATGTATTCATCTATTTATTCAATTTTATTTTGATTTATTCTTATCTGATGCAATCAGAACTCAGTGGTTGGTCAGTTCATTAAAATATTCAGTTAACTTGATGTAATGGAAAGTAAATTAGGTTTACAGTAGGAAGATCTCAGTTACTTTGAGCAAATTATTTAAGTGTTACATGGTAGAAAGATCCTGGAATTTGGAGCCAGAAGATTCTGTGTTTATATCCAGCTCTGGAACTTTCTGTGTAGCCTTGAGGCAAGTAACAACCTAACTGAGCAAATGAGCATAGATTCTTTGTCTATGAAATGGGGCTAAGGATACTACCTGGCAGTGTTGCCACCTAAATCAGTGATAATGTGAGTAGAGAAGATATTATTATGCCTGACACATAGTAGGTACTCAACAAATGGTAGCAATAAGTAACCTTACAGTCTTTCATCTGTCTTTTGATGTAGGGCTAAGGTCTTTTCTTTGAGCCTGAGTCTGCTGTGAGAAGGCTGCAAAGTCTTTCCTGCATTGAACACACCCATAATAGGCTACAGTTTCCCATTTTAGGCTGTTTAAAGTGGAGTGAGAACTTAGAGCAAAGCAATCTGAGTCAAGAATTCTAGAATTTTATTTATTTCCCCCATTCTTTTGTGATGTTTTCCACATCTAATTGATAACATTTCCCCCAATAACCTCCCTTTATTGAGTCTTTCCAATGATTCAGTCAAGTTTTTATAAAAACTCTCTTCACAGACACACTTCACTGGTTTCCATAGTTGAATAGATTATATGATTATAATAACAAATACAAGTGGCATTAACAGGTTTGGGAAAGTAACTGACTTTAGATAAGGATAAAGGAATTCAATTTAGAGTAGAATCACAGAGTCTCTTAGAGAGGAGTATACCAACACAGGCTCATTCATTCATTCATTTAATCTTTATTTAGTGACTACTACATGCCAGGCACTGTTTGCCAGACACTACTATATGCTGGGCACCTGAGGATACAGAAATGAACAAAGCTGACAAAAACCTTTGCCCCTCTTGGGTTTCCATCTAGTGCTAGCATACGGTGTCCTGGGACATCAGTCAGCACATTTTACAGAGGGATTAATGCCATCAGTTAACGAAATAAGTTGGTCATTTAAAAGCACTCTTTCAGTATTTCTGTATTTTCCCTTTTTTAAATACTCCTGCTTAACTTGAAGTGATTTCAAACCCTCATTCTCCTTTATGCCTTACGTCTTTTCTATTGTCAACTTCTCTCAGATTTTTTTCTGCAATGTTTCTTGACAAATAACAGTCAAGAGCCACCTTATGAATCTCTCTACCCCAAATATTTTCCTTTTCAATGCGTCGCATGAGTAGATGCTAGAATCATAGTCTTTGGGAAATATACTCACCATCGCACTCTGAAAGAGAAGGCTGGTTTCATGGGCATTTGACCCGTGTATTTACACAGGGCTCAGGCTCAGAAGAGCTCCACACTTGGTTTAATGCTCTCCTCTCAGTCTTGAAATTTTTAATAATTTTTGAACAAGGGGACCCACATTTTTGTTTTGCTTTGGGCTCTGAAAATTATGTGGCTGGCCTGCCTAAAGATCCTTATTTTCTCACTCTATTAAATCCAAACTCCTCTGCCTAGCCGTTAAGGTGATTGCCCACCTTCCCGTCTCAATAACCTCTTATTTTAACTTCTCCTTGATGGAATCTTTGTTTGAGATTAGCCAGACCTGCTGCCCTTGCATAAAATCGGCTCACTTCTGCAACTGTGTTGTGGCTTAATCAGCTCTTTCTGATGGGAAGGGGCCCTGTGTTTTCTCTGCTCCAACCTGAATCTCCAAACCTTTATAATCTGACTCAGAACTCCCCCCCTCCAACCTGAGTTTGTTTCCTCTCAGTATTTATGTAATTATGAATTTAAGCTTTCTAATAAAATAACCATAATAGCTACTCCACCTTTAGTGTTTACTGTGGGTCTCCCTGGCATGGAACTAAGTGCTTTGCATTCATTATCTCGTCTTTACATAGACTTCTGTGTTCTCTCTTCAGTTTGGGGTATGCTTATTCAGTAAGGTCTGACTCTCTATGTAGACCACGTTTTCTGAGCCCACGGGTCGTGTCTTCCGCATTCATTTGCACTCTCTCGGCACCATGCACATGGTGTTGGTGTAGTGCCAGGTCTCTGTGCCTGTTGCCAATTGACTGACAAAATGTTAATAAAAGCTGAAAGTTTAAAGTATTGCACTTCTTTCATCTACTGATTTTTTTGCAGCTAGCTGTATCCTAGGAAGACTTTAATGGCCTGAGGAATTTAAAAAGTGGTCTGTATCATAACTTGAAGTAATTGTTCTTGTGATTGAAACTAACAACTATATAATGCCTGCCAGGCATAATGTCAAGACATGATTTGATTTCAGGTTAAATTTGCAGCTAAGTTGATTTTGCAAAACATGCCCACATGTGCTCAGGCCATATGAATGTCCTCCCTACCTCCATTCACCCTCAAAAGTGCACTTGTCCGTAGAGCTGGATATCCTTCACTTGTTGGAATATTTGACCCTGTGCATTTAAGGCTGAGGCTTCCAAGACTCATTAGAAAAAATTGTTGTTGATCAGCGTCTGCCAAATGTAAAATGCCATATTCAGATGCCTTTAGGACGTCCATAAAAACAGCCAGAAATAGGGCCATGGTATTTATCAAGTCAAGGGAGACTCATGCCTAATAACAGTGAGTTGTTTTATGCTGTTAAGAAATGAGCAGACCTGTCAGGAAAATGTTCAACATAAGCTAATGTCCAACTTGCTGGAATAACTTGCACACTGTGGGGTTCCCATCTGTGAAGTCGCTGGGGAGGTGGCTGCTTCCATGTGATTCTTCAGATTTGTCAGTTAAATTAGATACTCAAGGGCAAAACCAACAGACAGGGGCATTGTGGGATGCTCCTGGAGGATTCAGAATCCATAAGCCATGAGTAGGTCCCATTCACAATTTTGTTCATGCTGATACTAGGGGTCATATCAGTTTTATAGGAAAGCAAGGGATAAGAGAGCAAGCCAGCAGGTCAGCCCTCTTGAGACTATCAGTGGCAATATGCCCAATGCATCATTTGTATGACTGGCGAGAAGGAAATGGCTTTATTTTGTTTTCCAGTAGGAAAGTCCCAGAATATGATGTTGAGAGAAGAGTTGGTAGGTTTTTAGGAATTAGATGTCTTTGCTGTACCAAGCCAGGCTTCTATCAAGAAAGTTATATTTATGAGAAGCTGATCGAAGTTTTACTAATATTTCCCCATGACACACTGATCTGAGGATAAAACTAGCATACAGTAACAAAAAGAAGAGCAAGTTTCTGTTTTGACCTCCTTTAGCAACTGTAAGGAAAGCAGCCATTTCATGTATTCTAGTTTATTTTTCTCCCTCTTTTTCATTGCCTTCCCTCTCCTTGCCCTCACCATTCTCCACTAGAGGGCCTTCAGAAGATCATGGGTATGGAGTAAGGATATCCTGCCTATGAGAATGTAGAAGGTATATTAACATACTACTCAATACTGTCTCAACCCACATCCCTTCCTCCCACCAGTACTGATCTAAAGTCTTTGGACCAACTTGGTAAGGCTCAACTCTTTCTTCTTTTAGGGTAAGTTATTTCCCAGGAAGTTCCTTGAACCTTAATGAAAAAAGGCTCCTGGTGAATTTACTCCATTAGTCCCCAGATCCAACCCCAGATCCAGGTATGTCTGGATTGTAGGATGAACACTGAGTCAACGGAGAAAGCTCCACTGCACCACAGCAGGATAGCATCTCAATGGCTTCAAGATTTAAATGTCAGATGGTGGGAGTCAAATTTTGTCAGGACAATCCCAAGTATTTTCCCGTATGATCCTCAGAAGCAGACCCTGAGACAAGGAGTCAAGTAGAGATGATATTTTTGAGAGATGAGCCTAGGAAACACTGGTAGTGGAGTGAGTAAGTGGGACAGGAAGGAACGAGGCCAATAAAGGGTGCATTTTCAGGCTAGTCATCACTTTGGGTAACTGGAGCTTGTTCTGCCTAGGAACCCTGGAAGACTGTAGAATATACCTCAGAACTATCCCAACTGAGAGTTGAGGAAGCTGGGATGTGTATCCACCAAATACTCTCTGTCATTTGTTGATTCCAGGGGCATCAACCCTCAAGCACTTTAGGCTTGTCCTATAGGAGATCCATCTCTTGAAACCAGAAAACCTAAGTAGAGAATTGCAGATATTTGCAGTTAGCATCCTTTGATGTGTAGAGGTGAGTGGATATGGATAGGCACTGACCCAGCCTGTTATTGCGAGTGGGAAGCAGAGTAATTAATAATCAAGTTCAGCAGAAAAGCCACTTTTTGGTGGTTTTCCTATCAGTGCATTAACAAAGCTCATCTCAGACAAAAGAAAACTGGGAGACTGGCAAGGGAAAACTAAAATACTTATAGTTTATATAATTTCTGCAAGGTAACTAACACTCAACTTGCTGTTGGGTAGGTGTGCAGGAAGTTTTAGCAAGAGAAGAGAAAACTGATCGGCAGATGGGCTCAAAGAAATCTGCTTGTACAATATACTTTGAAATTATCCATTGTGGGCTTAATCTCTTTGCACAAACCCAAGAGTCCTTTAGCTAATTCCTTTCCCAATGAAGGAGGCAATCAATGTTCTTTCAGGGGAGAAAATTACTAGAGAGCCTAGTATGTGTTTTGATGCCCTAATGAGGCACTATGAATTACCCAACCCAAACCAATTAAGTTTTAGCCCAGATAGAGGGCTACTGAGGAGATGAGGACACAGCATGCATTTAGGACAGAATTAAGTGCTCCCATAGCCTGGAAACATGCTTGGGGGAAAGCCAAACCTTGTAGGCTCTCTGCCGTCCTTAAAGCTGGCAGTAAAAATGTGATCCAGCTCAATGTTAGCTTTTGACGCTTTTGCTTCTTTGGCCTTAAATTTAAAAAATGTCTGTAAAACATAAAATATGTTTTGAACATTACATAAGGCTATTAAGGGAGGGTGAATCATGAAAACCTGGTATGTCAGAGACAATAAAGTAAGCGAAATGAACTACCGGGGACTAGCTGCTTGACCTTGGGCCAGTTGCTCAGTCCTTTCTTGTCAATCAAATAGGAAATTATAGCCCAATAATGTGGTTTTGGATTGCAGCTCAATAAGCAAGCTCTAATCTCTTGGTTACGCCTTACTGTACAATGGGAAACCAAGCACTTATTTTCATTTCAATGTGATCTGTTCCACTGGACTGTGACTTCCTAAAGCACCCGCCACAATACCTAGCTTGGCTTAGGGACTCAGGAGCTATGTGTTGAATAAATGTGAAATGAATAGTGGAAAAAGTTATTTCAAATATTATGGTGCACCTAGAAATATGTGAATAAACACACCATCAACACAAATAACTGTTTTAAAAAGAATGATGAAATTTGAATTTTTATACAGTCCATGTACATCAGTGGCGCAGAAGAAGCATAGCAGGAGGGTTTCCATTAGTGAGAAGTGTGTTGTGTGGTGACTGAGACACAGCCTTTGGAGTCAGGCAGCCCTGGGCTGGAATCCTGGCTCTGCTACTTGCTAGCTGTGTGTCCTTGTGCAAGTTACTTTACTTCTCTGGGTTTCAGTTTCTTCTTCTGGACTTTATAGTTTGTAATAAGGATCTTGTAACCTTGCAACTCTAGAAGGGCTTGAGGAACAGTATATTACTTAAAAGAGCTCAGTCCAAGATGCTTATCATACATACACACAAAGTCCAAAGTGAGGTGCAAAACTTCTTCTATTGGGGCAGCTTCCAGGTGTCTGCTCCTCTGGTGAGATGGGGCTGGGAGATGCTCTCCTCAGCTCCTTGCCTGGGTGGGCAAGTCAGGCTCTAGGGCTGGCAGAAATCCTCATTTGAGGGTCCCAGCGAGTTCCCCAGTCAGAGTGCTGCAGCTGAGTGGAGTGGCTGCTTGGGACTACTGCTTGGGGGCTGCAGAAAGACTTGTTGGAATCTGACAGGTTATCACTTTGGGATCATTGGCCAGCTGCTCCTGACGTGGCCACATGAAGGCTCAGACTGTCCCAGTCTCTGAACTGAAGACAGCAAACACTATTAGCATATCTCTCACCACCATGAATATAGGTATTTCAATGAAGAGTATCAGGAGGACATCTACGAATCCCAGACTGGCATGTGCAAGTTCTAAGGAATGGTGGAATAACCCAATATACCTGGGTCACCTTTGGAGACAGCTGAGACACAGCTACAACAGGGCAATGGCAGACACCCAACTCATAGCCCATATTCTCCAGCCATGTGGCTGACAGGGTCTTGGTGCTCTGGCCGGCTCTCAGGCCTGAGCCTCTGAGATGAGAGAGCTGAATTCAGGACATTGGTCCACCAGAGACCTCCAGGCCCCACGTAATAGCAATCGGCAGGAGCTCTCCCAGAGATCTCCATCTCAACGCTAAGACCCAGCTCCACTCAATGACCAGCAAGCTCCAGTGCTGGACACCCCGTGCCAAAAAATGAGCAAGACAGGAACACAACCCTAGCCATCAGCAGAGAGGCTGCCTAAAATCATACTAAGTTCACAGACACCCCAAAACACAACACCAGATGTGGCCCGGCCCACCAGAAAGACAAGATCCAGCCTCATCCACCAGAACACAGGCACCAGTCCCCTCCATCAGGAAGCCTGCACAACCCACTGAACCAACCTTACCCACAGGCAGACACCAAAGACAATGGGAACTACGAACACGCAGACTGCAAAAAGGAGACCCCAAACACAGTAAGATAAGCAAAATGATAAGACAGAGAAATACACAGCAGATGAAGGAGCAAGGTAAAAACCCACCAGACCAAAGAAATGAAGAGGAAATGGGCAGTCTATCTGAAAAAGAATTCAAAGTATTGATAGTAAGGATGATCTAAAATCTTGGAAATAGAATGGAGAAACTACAAGAAACGTTTAACAAGGTCCTAGAAGAACTAAAGAACAAACAAACAATAATGAACAACACAATAAATTAAATTAAAAATTCTCTAGAAGGAATCAATAGCAGAATAACTAAGGCAGAAGAACAGATAAATGACCTAGAAGATAAAATAGTGGAAACAACTACCGCAGAGCAGAATAAAAAAAAAAAGAATGAAAAGAATTGAGGACAGTCTCAGAGACCTCTGGGACAACATTAAATGCACCAACATTCGAATTATAGGGGTCCCAGAAGAAGAAGAGAAAAGAGAAAGGGACTGTGAAAAAAATTTTTTTGTGGGGGGAGGTACACGGGCCTCTCACTGTTGTGGCCACTCCTATTGCGGAGCTCAGGCTCCGGACGCGCAGGCTCAGTGGCCATGGCTCATGGGCGCAGCCGCTCCGCAGCATGTAGGATCTTCCCGGACCGGGGCATGAACCCATGTCCCCTGCATCGGCAGGCGGACTCTCAACCACTGCGCCACCAGGGAAGCCCTGAGAAAATATTTGAAGAGATTATAGTTGAAGACTCCCCTAACATGGGAAAGGAAATAGTCAATCTAGTCCAGGAAGCACAGAGAGTCCCATACAGGATAAATCCAAGGAGAAACATGCCAAGACACATATTAATCAAACTATCAAAAATTAAATTAAAAAAATAATTAAAAGCAGCTAGGGAGGGGCAACAAATAACACACAAGGGAATCCCCATAAGGTTAACAGCTGATCCTTCAGCAGAAACTCTACAAGCCAGAAGGGTGTGGCAGAACATATTTAAAGTGATGAAAGGGAAAAACCTGCAACTGAGATTACCCTACCCGGCAAGGATCTCATTCAGATTCAACAGAGAAATTAAAATCTTTACAGACAAGCAAAAGCTAAGGGAATTCAGCACCACCAAACGTTTTAAAAAATGCTAAAGGAATTTCTCTAGGCAGGAAACACAAGAGAAGGAAAAGACCTACAATAACAAACCCAAAACAATTAAGAAAATGGGAATAGGAACGTACATATTGATAACTACCTTAAATGTAAATTGATTAAATGCTCCAACCAAAAGACATAGACTGGCTGAATGGATACAAAAACAAGACCCATATATATGCTGTCTACAAGAGACCCACTTCAGACCCAGGGACACATACAGACTGAAAGTGAGGGGATGGAAAAAGATATTCCATGCAAATGGAAATCAAAAGAAAGCTGGAGTAACAATTCTCATATCAGACAAAATAGACTTTAAAATAAAGACTATTACGAGAGACAGAGACGGACACTACATAAAGATCAAGCGATCAATCCAAGAAGAAGATATAACAATTGTAAATATTTATGCACCCAACATAGGAGCACCTCAATACATAAGGCAAATGCTAACAGCCATAATAGGGGAAATCGACAATAACACAATAATAGAAGGGGACTTTAACACCCTCTTTCAGCAATGGACAGATCATCCAAAATGAAAATAAATAAGGTAACACAAACTTTAAATGACACATTAAACACGACGGACTTAATTGATATTCATAGGACATTCCATCCAAACAACAGAATACACTTTCTTCTCAAGTGCTCATGGAACATTCTCCAAGATAGATTACACCTTGGGTCTCAAATCAAGCCTTGGTAAATTTAAGAAAATTGACATTGTATCAAGTATCTTTTCCAACCACAGCGCTATAAGACTAGATATCAGTTACAAGAAAAAAATTGTAAAAAATACAAACACATGGAGGCTAAACAATACACTACTAAATAACCAGGAGATCACTGAAGAAATCAAAGAGGAAATAAAAAAATACCCAGAAAAAATTAACAAAGAAAACATGACAACCCAAAACCTATTGGACGCAGCAAACACAGTTCTAAGAGGGAAGTTTATAGCAATACAATCCTAACTCAAGAAAGAAGAAACATCTCAAATAAACAACCTAACCTTACACCAAAGCAATTAGAGAAAGAAGAACAAAAAGACCCCAAAGTTAGTAGAAGGAAAGAAATCATAAAGATCAGATCAGAAATCAATGAAAAAGAAATGAAGGAAATGATAGCAAAGATCAATAAAACTAAAAGCTGGTTCTTTGAGAAAATAAACAAAATTGATAAACCATTAGCCAGAGTCATCAAGAAAAAAAGGGAGAAGGCTCAAATCAACAGAATTTGAAATAAAGAAGGAGAAGTAACAACTGACACTGCAGAAGTGCAAAGGATCATGAGAGATTACTACAAGCAAGTATATGCTAATAAAATGGACAATCTGGAAGAAATGGACAAATTCTTAGAAAAGCAAAACCTTTTGTGCTTTTCTAAGCACAAGCCCTGAAATTGAAACTGTGATTAAAAATTTTCCAACAAACAAAAGCCCAGGACCAGGTGGCTTTACAGGAGAATTCTATCAAACCTTTAGAGAAGAGCTAACACCTATCCTTCTCAAACTCTTCCAAAATATAGCAGAGGGAGGAATGCTCCCAAACTCATTCTATGAGGCCACCATCACCCTGATACTAAAACCAGACAAAGATTTCACAAGAAAAGAAAACTTCAGACCAGTATCACTGATGAATATCGATGCAAAAATCCTCAACAAAATACTAGCAAACAGAATCCAACAGCACATTAAAAGGATCATACACCCTGATCAAGTGGGGTTTATCCCAGGAATGCAGGGGTTCTTCAATATACGCAAACCAATCTATGTGATAAACTGTGTTAACAAAGTGAAGGATAAAAATCATATGATCATCTCAATAGATACAGAAAAATCTTTATACAAAATTCAACACCCATTTATGATAAAAATCCTCCAGAAAGTAGGCATAGAGGGAACTTAGCTCAACATAATAAAGGCCATATATGACAAACCCACAGCCAACATCGTTCTCAATGGTGAAAAACTGAAATCATTTCCTCTAAGATCAGGAAAAAGACAAGGTTATTCACTCTCACCACTATTATTCAACATAGTTTTGGAAGTTTTAGCCACAGCCATCAGAGACGGAAAAGAAATAAAAGGAATCCAAATTGGAAAAGAAGAAGTAAAACTGTCACTGTTTGCCGATGACATGATACTATACATAGAGAATCCTAAAGATGCTACCAGAAAACTACTAGAGCTAATCAATGAATTTGGTAAAGTAGCAGGATACAAAATTAATGCACAGAAATCTCTTGCATTCCTATACACTAATGATGAAAAATCTGAAAGAGAAATTAAGGAAACACTCCCATTTACCATTGCAACAAAAAGAATAGAATACCTAGGAATAAACCTACCTAAGGAGGCAAAAGACCTGTATGCAGAAAATTATAAGACACTGATCAAAGATATTAAAGATAGTACAAACAGATGGAGAGATATACCCTGTTCTTGGATTGGAAGAATCAACATTGTGAAAATGACTATACCACCCAAAGCAATCTACAGATTCAATACAATCCCCATCAAACTGCCAATGGCATTTTTCACAGACCTAGAACAAAAAATTTCACAATTTGTGTGGAAACACAAAAGCCCCCAAATAGCCAAAGCAAATCTTGAGAAAGAAAAACGAAGCTAGAGGAATCAGTCTCCCTAACTTCAGACTATACTACAAAACTACAGTAATCAAGATAGTATGGTACTGGCACAAAAACAGAAATATAGATCAATGGAACAGGATAGAAAGCCCAGAGCTAAACCCACACACATTTGGTCACCTTATCTTTAATAAAGGAGGCAAGAATATACAATGGAGAAAAGGCAGCCTCTTCAATAAGTGGTGCTGGGAAAACTGGACAGCTACATGTAGAAGAATGAAATTAGAACACTCCGTAACACCATTCACAAAATAAACTCAAAGTGGATTCAAGACCTAAATGTAAGGCTAGACACTAAATACTCTTAGAGGAAAACAAAGGCAGAACACTCTATGACATACACCACAGCAAGATTCTTTTTGACTCACTTCTAGAGAAAGGGAAATAAAAACAAAATAAATAAATGGGACCTAATGAAACTGAAAAGCTCTTGCACAGCACAGGAAACCATAACCAAGATGAAAAAACAACCCTCAGAATGGGAGAAAATATTTGCAAATGAAGCAACGGACAAAGGATTAGTCTCCAATATATACAAGCAGCTCACGCAGCTCAATTTCAAAAAAACAAACCACCCAATCCAAAAATGGGCAGAAGACCGAAATAGATATTTCTCTAAAGAAGAAATACAGATTGCCAACAAACACGTGAAAGGATGCTCAACATCACTAATCATTAGAGAAATGCAGATCAAAACTACAATGAGGTATCACTTCACACCAGTCAGAATGGCGATCATCAGAAAGTCTACAAACAATAACTGCTGGAGAGGGTGTGGAGAAAAGGGAACACTCTTGCACTGCTGGTGGGAATGTAAATTGATACAGCCACTATGGAGAACAGTATGGAGGTTCCTTAAAAAACTAAAAATAGAACTACCATACGACCCAGCAATCCTACTACTGGGCATATACCCTGAGAAAACCATAATTCAAAAAGAGTCATGTACCAAAATATTCATTGCAGAACTATTTACAATAGCCAGGACATGGGGGCAACCTAAGTGTCCATCGACAGATGAATGGATAAAGAAGATGTGGCACGTATATACAATGGAATATTACTCAGCCATAAAACGAAATGAAATTGAGTTATTTGTAGTGAGGTGGATGGACCTAGAGACTGTCATACAGAGTGAAGTAAGTCAGAAAGAAAAAAACAAATACTGTATGCTAACACATATATATGGAATCTAAACAAACAAACAAACAAACAAAAAACGGTTCCCTAGCAGCAGGACAGGAATAAAGATGCAGACGTGGAGAGTGGACTTGAGGACACGGGGAGGGGGAGGGGTGGGCTGGGACGAGGTGAGAGAGTGGCATGGACATATATACACTACCAAATGTAGAATGGATGGTTGGTGGGAAGCAGCTGCATGGCACAGGGAGATCAGCTCGGTGCTTTGTGAACACCTAGAGGGGTGGGATAGGGAAGGTGGTAGGGAGACGCAAGAGGGAGGGGATATGGGGATATGTGTATACATATGGCTGATTCACTTTGTTATACAGCAGAAGCTAACGCACCATTGTAGAGCAATTATACTGCAATAAAGATGTTAAGGAAAAAAAGACCACTTCTTCCATTCGGTTTGCTTTTTGGGTCTACTGGGTCCATTTTGATGGGTATCAAAGCAGACTTATTTTCCCGATCTCTTTCTCTCTCTCTCTTTTTTTTTTTTTTTTTGGTTCACGGGCCTCTCGCTGTTGTGGCCTTTCCCGTTGCGGAGCACAGGCTCCGGACGCGCAGGCTCAGCGGCCATGGCTCACGGGCCCAGCCGCTCTGTGGCATGTGGGATCTTCCCGGACCGGGGCACGAACCCGTGTCCCCTGTATCGGCAGGCGGACTCCCAACCACTGCGCCACCAGGGAAGCCCCTAAGTAGGGTTTTATATCTTGTCTACCTTCTTGAAATGTATGCCCGTTTCAGGGCTACTGGTATGTGAGTACCTTCTTCCGGAGGAATTCCACAACCCCCTTTCCAGCCCATGACCATGGAAATGATCAACAACCGCTTGTTCCAGAAATCCTGGGAACCATTCTTTTAGGTCACTTTACATAGAGGCTACCCATGGGAAAGCTTTTGAAAAATATCTATTTAATCTTCTATTATGAAATAATTAACTACTTAGTTTGCTCTTTTGTTTATGAGTTTCAAGACTTTTAGCAGTGGAAGGATCTTAAAGCAAATGTAATCCAACTCCCCTTTACTTTAAAGAAGAGAAAATGTAAACTTGGTTTGCTACAAATCCTTCATATCTTTTTTTTTTCTCCTTCCAGTATTTCTGGATGCCAAGAGCTTTGTTTGGGGGGAAAAATCTAAAAATTACATGCCTGTAGACTATTTTGTGCAGACTGATATTTAAAAAAATTCCTTAAGATAAAACAAAATTCACAGTTGAAGTTATGTAGCTGCTTCGTGAGGTAGTGACATGGCATAATGCTTAATATAGCTTATTTTTATTTATTTTTTTACACCCATGTAATAACAAAAAGACACAATGACATCTAGAGCCATAAAGCCAAACAACTCTCCCAATTCATTTTACAGCACAAGGTGGGGAAAGGCACAATTTGGTATCCTGACCATTTTTATAGGGGTTCAGAGACAGGTTAGACATGTCTGAAATATGTCCTTCAATTCTTAGAACTCTTTCAGGCATTCCTACTGAAGGATGTTCCTTGGAGAAATACTCCTATAAATACAGGATGTTTTCATTACTGCATGTGGTTGATTCAGCCTGTTGGCTACATGACAGTGAGAAGAAGTGCCTGAGAAACGACTTCATATAGACCACGTTCAAACAGTCCCTAGAGCCCCCCGGATTAGAATGACTCTAGTGGGAGTGCTTGGAAATGAATGTTCATATATCATTGGGGTCTTTAAAAAAAGGTTTAAGGTTCTGTAGGCTGTCTCCGTTAGTGCAGTGAAATGATGGAATGATAGCATGTATGGAGATGAATTTCTGCCTATGAAAATTTTCACTTCTTATTGAAGAAAGCTACAAAATCAGTAACTCAGATAGAAAGACAACAAAAGAAAACAAATCCCCACCCCCCAAACCAAAACAAAAAACAAACCCATGCAAGGAGAGTGCAGGAGGATTTATTGGGGAACAAATAGTAAATAATGGGGGCATATATTATAGGTTCAATTTGGGTGTTTTCTTTAGGGCTGTAGAGTTACCTGCCAATGGAGTGGAAGCTGGGCCTTTAGAGCATTGTATGTTCTTTTAAATAATAACAATAATAATATTCCATGTTTATGCACCTCCTTACAATTTTCAAATATTTTTACTTCTTTTTTGAGCCCCCAAATAATCTTAGAAGATGGGGTATATTTTTATAGATGATGAACCTAAAGCTCAGAAAGATGAAGGGACTTGCCCAAGGTTGCACAGCAAACAGGTCTCTAGATCTTCCGACTCTCAATCCAGTGCTTTTTCTGCCATCCCACACTGACAAATAAAATATTGCTTCTCTGTTTCTGTAATATTGCCAGTGTTGTAAAACTATTACAACCACCCCTTCCCTGATCATAAGTTAACTTCTGTTTATTGAATAGAGATTTTATGATGTGAAAGATTGAGGAATACAGTGCTCTTGACACTGGGTGAGGAAGGAATTGACTTAGGGATGCATCACTTTTGGAGAGATGTTGAATTGGTAATGAAACATGCAATTTTGTAGTAGCTTATTGCAAATCTATAGAAAACAAATGGGCAGGTTGGAGTAAAGCAGAATTGTGAATTGAGAAAATTATTTACTATAATTAGATTGGTCTGTGGGTGGGATAAAACTTATGAAGAATGCTAACCTTTGCCTGCCAAGACAGGAGTAATACAACCTCATGTGTGGAATAAAACTAATTACCATCAGGAAGGACTTTTTTCTCTCTCTCTTTGCTTGTTGTTGCCCTGGGTATTATAAAAATTTCTATCTGACCATCTATCTTTATTTTTTTTCTTGCAACACCCTAAACAATTTAGGAACTGTGTCAGAGAAGTTTAAGAAAACAAAAACAGAAATAACGCTGTAGGAGAATAGATTCTAGCTTGATGTAGAAAGCTCATCACTTATGAACACGTCTGTCCTTTTTAAAGAGAATGTATTTAAGGCTGAATTGAAGGGTGATTTCTGGGTATTTAGTAGATATAAAAACCAACTGACCATAGAACAAAAAAAACCAAACCAAAACACAGATCCACAAATGAAAAACATTACCAACTCACTATGACATGCAGTTAAAAGATGGGTCCAATGTTGGCCTTCAAAGCACTAGATCTCTCACCCACATTTTTCACCAACTTCCTTTCTGCATGTGTGACCTACTCGTGCTTGGCTTTCCTGCCTACTGCCAGATCTTCCTGTCTGGCTCAGAACAACTTCTCACTCAACACCCTTCAAGGTAGCTTCCTAATGTTTGTGCAGGAAATACAAAAGATATTCTAACAAACATCTATGTACTCCCCACCCCAAATAAGTGGTAACATTGGTTCTAAAGCAAATATAACCTATAGTTTGTTTACATTTACTTCCAACTCATAAACTTTCATGGATCATGATGACCAATCCAGGGGTAAATATATGAGGGATGAGAAGTCTGGATCTAAGAATATGCATATTTCAAATCAAAATTGAAAACAGAAATACTGGTTTAGCACAGTGAAGCTGCACTTGTTCAGATTAATTTTTAGAAAAGACTGAATTAGTGAAAAAAATTAGAACGCATTTTGTAAAGAAGTGTGGATGTGAAGTTTAATAACTTACAGAAACATATAACTAGAAGACAGCAAAAATTTTCCTAATAAAGTTGTTTATACAGAGCAAATCAAAAGGAATAATTTTTGTGTGCATACCGGTTGCTTTTAGGCAAATGGAGTCAGAAGTATTCAGAGTGTGGTACTTTGAAACAGCGAGACTTTGGCAAATATTTATTGAGTGAATGTATACTATTTGCCAGGCACTGCAGCAGGCACTGGAAATGTGAAAATAAGGAAGCTCTGAGTTCTTTACAGACAGGACTTTTGTCTAGGAAAAGATACATATACATAGTCAGTTACAATGCAACCTGGTAAGTAAAACTATAAAGGTAGACGAAAGTTGCATTTTAAAAAAGTACAGTGAATTTTCTTAAACATTCTTCATAAAATTTTACATTTACACTATTAATTTACACCATGAATCTTTTGTGTCAGATAATGTCCTGCCAAGTTTGTTATATTTCAAATGAATAGAATTTGCCTTAAAGATGGTTTATTATAGAACAATAAGAAAGAATGTATTGGTCCATCTTCCCATATTTAAAATGCAGCAATTCAGTGTTTTTAAGTGTATTTATAGAATTGTGCAATCATTACTTTTCGAACATTTCATTGCCCAATAAGAAACCCTGTACTCAGTAGTACTCATTTCCCATTTGCCCCACAATCTCCCTATCCTTAGACAAACACTGATCTACTTTTTGTCTCTATGGATTTGCCTATTCTGAATATTTCATATACATGCAGTCATAAATTTTGTGACCATTTTCTTATGCTTAGCATAATGCTTTCAAGGTTCATCTATGTTGTAGCATGTGTTGTTACTTCATTCCTTTTTATGGAGAAGTAATATTCCATCATATGAATATACCATATTTTATTTATCCATTAAACAGCTGATGGACATTTGGGTTGTTTCCATTTTTTGGCTATTATGAATAATGCTGCTATGAACATTTATGTGCAGATTTTGTGTGGACATACATTTGTTTTCAATTCTCTTGAGTATATACCTACGAGTGAAATTGCTAGGTTATACGGTAACTTTGTGTTTAACCTTTTGATTAACTGCTAGACTCTTCTTCAAAGTGGTATTGCTGAGAAAAAGATATAATAGCAACATCATTTTATATTCCCATCAGCAGTGTATGAGGGTTCTAATTCCTCCACATCCTTGCCAACACTTGTTATTATCTGTCATTTTGGTTCTAACCATCTCAGCGGGTGTGAAGTAGTATCTCATTGTAGTTTTGATTTGTACTTCCCTGATGGTTTGAGTACCTTTTCATATGTTTATTTGCCACTTGTATATCTTCTTTGGAGAAATGTCTATTCAAATCTTTTGCCTATTTTAATTGTCTTTTGATTATTGAATTGTATGTGTTCTTTTTATATTCTAGATAAAAGTCTCTTAGCAGGTATATAGTTTGCAACTATTTTCTCCCATTCTGTTAGCTGTCCTTTCACATTCCTGATGATGTCCTTTGCAGCACAAATTTAAAAAATTTTGATAGAGTTCAATTTATTTTTTTCTTTTGTTGCTTTTGCTTTTATTGTTTGTATGTAAGAAACCATCACCTAATCCAAGATCATGAAGATTTATGCTTGTGTGTTCTTCTAAGAGTTTTATAGTTTTAGATCTTACATTTAGACTTTTGATCCACTTTGAGTTAATTTTTGCATATGGTGTGAGGTAGAGGTCTCACTTTATTCTTTTGTATGCTTAGCTATTTGTCCTAGGACCAATTTTAAAAAAGACTATTTTTCCCCATTAGTGGTCTTGGCACCCTTATTGAAAATCAATTGACCAAGATATGTGGGTTTATTTCTGACTCTAAGATTCATTCCATTGATCTACAGTCCATCGATCTATCCTTACACCAACACCATACTGTCTTACTTACTGTAGGTTTGTAGTAAGTTTTGAAACAAGGAATTGTGAGTTCTACTTATTTTTCTTTATCAAGATTGTTTTGGCTACTCTGGGCTTCTTGAATTTCCATAAGAATTTTAGGATCAGCTTGTCAATTTCTGCAAAGAAGCCAAATAGAATTTAAAAATTTAATTCAAAAAATTGCTATTTAAAAATGTGAGAGGGTAGAAGGAGCTTCTGAGTGTGGCTGCCGATAGGCTAGTGTCTGTGTCCCCATTGTGAGCCAGAGCCACCCTCAGCCTCACCAGGAGACTCTCCAGACCAGCAGTTTTTTTCAGTTGACACTTTTGATGACCATAAAAGGGACCCAGGGCAGACTTCTCTCCTTCATATGAACTCTATGAGGATCCATAGCCTGGTAGCAGAAGAAGTTTCTGGACCCATCTGCCACCTTGGATAGTCCAGACGAATCTGGCTGTGTGGCTGACAGGGTCTTGATGCTCCGGCCGGGTGTCAGGCCTGAGCGTCTGAGTGGGAGAGCCGAGCTCAGGATATCAGACCACCAGAGAACTCCTGGCCCCATTTAATATCAATCAGCGAGAGCTCTCCCAGAAATCTCCATCTCAACGCTAAGACCCAGCTCCACTCAATGACCAAAAGCTACAGTGCTGGACACCCCATGCCGAAAAACTAGCAAGACGGGAACACAACACCTCCCATTAGCAGAGAGGCTGCCTAAAATCATACCAAGTTCACAGACACCCCAAAACACACAACTGGATGCAGTCCGGCCCACCAGAAAGACAAGATCCAACCTCATCCACCAGACACAGGCACCAGTCCCCTCCACCAGGAAGTCTACACAACCCACTGAATGAACCTTAGCCACCGTTGTTTTGTCAGACACCAAAAACAACGGGAACTATGAACCTGCAGCCTGCAAAAAGGAGACCCCAAATACAGTAAGGTAAGCAAAATGAGAAGACACAGAAATACACAGCAGATGAAGGAGCAAGATAAAAACCCACCAGACCAAACAAATGAAGAGGAAATGGGCAGTCTACCTGAAAAAGAATTCAGAGTAATGATAGTAAAGATGATCCAAAATCTTGGAAATAGAATGGAGAAACTTCAAGAAACGTTTAACAAGGTCCTAGAAGAACTAAAGAGCAAACAAACAATGATGAACAACACAATAAGTGAAATTAAAAATTCCCTAGAAGGAATCAATAGCAGAATAACTGAGGCGGAAGAATGGATAAATGACCTGGAAGATAAAATAGTCTTATCTATAACTACTACAGAGCAGAATAAAGAAAAAAGAATGAAAAGAATTGAGGACAGTCTCAGAGACCTCTGGGACAACACTAAACGCACCAACATTCAAATTATAGGGGTCCCAGAAGAAGAAGAGAAAAAGAAAGGGACTGAGAAAATATTTGAAGAGGTTATAGTTGAGAACTTCCCTAATATAGGAAAGAAAATAGTCAATCAAGTCCAGGAAGCACAGAGAGTCCCATAAAGGATACATCCAAGGAGAAACACGCCAAGACACATATTAATCAAACTGTCAAAAATTAAATACAAAGAAAAAATATTAAAAGCAGCAAGGGAGGGGCTTCCCTGGTGGCGCAGTGGTTGGGAGTCAGCCTGCTGATGCAGGGGACGCAGGTTCGTGCCCCGGTCTGGGAGGATCCCACATGCTGCGGAGCTGCTGGGCCCATGAGCCATGGCCTCTGGGCCTGTGTGTCCGGAGCCTGTGCTCCGTGGCGGGAGAGGCCACAGCAGTGAGAGGCCCGCGTATCGCACAAAAAACAAAAACAAAAACAACAACAAAAAAAGCAGCAAGGGAAAAGCAACAAATAACATACAAGGGAATCCCCATAAGGTTAACAGCTGATCCTTCAGCAGAAACTCTGCAAGCCAGAAGGGTGTGGCAGAACATATTTAAAGTGATGAAAGGGAAAAAACTGCAACTGAGATTACCCTTCAGATTCAACGGAGAAATTAAAATCTTTACAGACAAGCAAAAGCTAAGAGAATTCAGCACCACCAAATGAGCTTTACAACAAATGGTAAAGGAATTTCTCTAGGCAAGAAACACAAGAGAAGGAAAAGACTTACAATAACAAACCCAAAACAATTAAGAAAATGGGAATAGGAACATACATATCGATAATTACCTTAAATGTAAATGGATAATTTGCCCCAACCAAAAGACATAGACTGGCTGAATGGATGCAAAAACAAGACCCATATATATGCTGCCTACAAGAGACCCACTTCAGACCCAGGGACACATACAGACTGAAAGTGAGGGGTTGGAGAAAGATATTCCATGCAAATGGAAATCAAAAGAAAACTGGAGTAGCAATTCTCATATCAGACAAAATGGATTTTAAAATAAAGACTATTACAAGAGACAAAGAAGGACGCTACATAATGATCAAGTGATCAATCCAAGAAGAAAATAAAACAATTGTAAGTATTTATGCACCTAACATAGGAGCACCTTAATACATAAGGCAAATGCTAACGGCCATAATAGGGGAAATCAACAATAACACAATAATTGAAGGGGACTTTAACACCCTCTTTCACCAATGGACAGATCATCCAAAATGAAAATAAAAAAGGAAACACAAGCTTTAAATGACACATTAAATAAGATGGACTTAATTGTTATTTATAGGGCATTCCATCCAAAAACAACAGAATACACTTCTTCTCAAGTGCTCATGGAACATTCTCCAGGATAGATCACATCTTGGGTCACAAATCAAGCCTTGGTAAATTTAAGAAAATTGCAATCATATCAAGCATCTTTTCCGACTACAACGCTAGAAGAGAAGATATCAATTACAGGAAAAAAAACTGTAAAAAATACAAACACATGGAGGCTAAACAATACACTATTAAATAACCAAGAGATCACTGAAAAAATCAAGGAGGAAATAAAAAATACCTAGAACAAATGACAATGAAAACACAACAACCCAAAACCTATCGGATGCAGCAAACGCAGTTCTAAGGGGGAAGTTTATAGCAATACAATCCTAAGTCAAGAAAGAAGAAACATCTCAAATAAACAACCTAACCTTACACCTAAAGCAATTAGAGAAAGAAGAACAAAAAACCCCCAAAGTTAGCAGAAGGAAAGAAATCATAAAGATCAGATCAGAAATCAATGAAAAAGAAATGAAGGAAATGATAGCAAAGATCAATAAAACTAAAAGCTGGTTCTTTGAGAAAATAAACAAAATGTATACACCATTAGCCAAGAGTCATCAAGAAAAAAAGGGAGAAGACTCAAATCAACAGAATTAGAAATAAAGAAGGAGAAGTAACAACTGACACTTCAGAAGTACAAAGGATCATGAGAGATTACTACAAGCAACTATATGCTAATAAAATGGACAACCTGAAAGAAATGGACAAATTCTTAGAAAAGCACAACCTTTTGTGTTTTTCTAAGCACAAGTCCTGAAATTGAAACTGTGATTAAAAATTTTCCAACAAACAAAAGCCCAGGACCAGGTGGCTTTACAGGAGAATTCTATCAAACCTTTAGAGAAGAGCTAACACCTATCCTTCTCAAACTCTTCCAAAATATAGCAGAGGGAGGAATGCTCCCAAACTCATTCTATGAGGCCACCATCACCCTGATACTAAAACCAGACAAAGATTTCACAAGAAAAGAAAACTTCAGACCAGTATCACTGATGAACATCAATGCAAAAATCCTCAACAAAATACTAGCAAACAGAATCCAACAGCACATTAAAAGGATCATACACCCTGATCAAGTGGGGTTTATCCCAGGAATGCAGGGATTCTTCAATACACGCAAACCAATCTATGTGATAAACCGTGTTAACAAAGTGAAGGATAAAAACCATATGATCGTCTCAATAGATGCAGAAAAATCTACAAAATTCAACACCCATTTATGATAAAAACCCACCAGAAAGTAGGCATAGAGGGAACTAACTCAACATAATAAAGGCCATATATGACAAACCCACAGCCAACATCATTCTCAGTGGTGAAAAACTGAAAGCATTTCCACTAAGATCAGGAACAAGACAAGGTTATTCACTCTCACCACTATTATTCAGCACAGTTTTGGAAGTTTTAGCAACAGTCATCAGAGATGGAAAAGAAATAAAAGGAATCCAAATTGGAAAAGAAGAAGTAAAACTGTCACTGTTTGCCGATGACATGATACTATACATAGAGAATCCTAAAGATGCTACCAGAAAACTACTAGAGCTAATCAATGAATTTGATAAAATAGCAGGATACAAAATTAATGCACAGAAATCTCTTGCATTCCTATACACTAATGATGAAAAATCTGAAAGAGAAATTAAGGAAACACTCCCATTTACCGTTGCAACAAAAAGAATAAAATACCGAGGAATAAACCTACCTAAGGAGACAAAAGACCTGTATGCAGAAAACTGTAGACACTGATAAAAGAAATTAAAGATGGTACAAACAGATGGAGAGATATACCATGTTCTTGGATTGGAAGAATCAACATTGTGAAAATGACTATACTACTCAAAGCAATGTAAAGATTCAATGCAATCCCAATCAAACTGCCAATGGCATTTTTCACAGACCTAGAACAAAAAATTTCACAATTTGTGTGGAAACACAAAAGCCCCCAAATAGCCAAAGCCATCTTGAGATAGAAAAACAGAGCTGGAGGAATCAGTCTCCCTAACTTCAGACTATACTACAAAACTACAGTAATCAAGACAGTATGGTACTGGGACAAAAACAGAAATAGAGATCAATGAAACAGGATATGGTTACCTTATCTTTGATAAAGGAGGCAAGAATATACAATGGAGAAAAGACAGCCTCTTCAATAAGTGGTTCTGGGAAAACTGGACAGCTACATGTAGAAGAATGAAATTAGAACAGTCCCTAACACCATACACACAAAAAAACTCAAAGTGGATTAAAGACCTAAATGTAAGGCCAGACATTAAAAACTTTTATAGGAAAACATAGGCAGAACACTCTATGACATACATCACAGCAAGATCCTTTTGACCCACTTCCTAGAGAAAGGGAAATAAAAACAAAAATAAACAAATGGCACCTAATGAAATTTAAAAACTCTTGCACAGCATAGGAAACCATAACCAAGATAAAAAGACAACCCTCAGAATGGGAGAAAATATTTGCAAATGAAGCAACTGACAAAGGATTAATCTCCAAAATATACAAGCAGCTCATGCAGCTCAATTTCAAAAAAACAAACCACCCAATCCAAAAATGGGTAGAAGACCGAAATAGATATTTCTCTAAAGAAGAAATACAGATTGCCAACAAACACGTGAAAGGATGCTCAACATCACTAATCATTAGAGAAATGCAGATCAAAACTACAATGAAGTATCACCTCACACCAGTCAGAATGGCCATCATCAAAAAGTCTACAAACAATAAATGTTGGAGAGGGTGTGGAGAAAAGGGAATCCTCCTGCACTGTTGGTGGGAATGTAAATTGATACAGCCACTATGGAGAATAGTATGGAGGTTCCTTAAAAAACTAAAACTAAAAACAGAACCACATTATGGCCCAGCAATCCCACTACTGGGCATATACCCTGAGAAAACCATAATTCAAAAAGAGTCATGTACCACAATGTTCATTGCAGTACTATTTACAATAGCCAGTACATGGAAGCAACCTGGGTGTCCATCAACAGTTGAATGGGTAAAGAAGATGTGGCACATATATACAATGAAATATTACTCAGCCATAAAAATAAATGAAATTGAGTTATTTGTAGTGAGGTGGATGGACCTAGAGACTGTCATACGGACTGAAATAAGTCAGAAAGAGAAAAACAAATACCGTATGCTAACACATATACATGGAATCTAAAAAAAGAAAAAAAAATGGTTCTGAAAAACCTAGGGGTAGGAGAGGAATAAAGACGCAGATGTAGAGAATGGACTTGAGGACATGGGGAGGGGGAAGGGTAAGCTGAGATGAAGTGAGACAGTGGCATGGACATATATACACTACCAAATGTAAAATAGATAGCTAGTGGGAAGCAGCTGCATAGCACAGGGAGATCAGCTCCGTGCTTTGTGATCACCTAGAGGGGTGGGATAGGGAGGGTGGGAGGGAGGGAGACACAAGAGGGAGGGAATATGGGGATATATGTATATGTATAGCTGATTCACTTTATTATACAGCAGCAACTAACACAACAATGTAAAGCAATTATACTCCAATAATGATGTTAAAAAAAAAGTGAAAATTCTGAATGTCCAAGGAAGCATTTAGAAGTACCTTGCTATTTTATAGCTATGAAAACCCCCATTGATCCATTTACGAACTTTGGTAATATGGACACACTTTTGAGCAGAAGCGCTTCCCTCTTATTAGATACACATCCTGGAAAAGTTATAGGGCTTCCCTGAACCTATTTATTAATCTATTAAGAAGAAAGAGAAATTGGATTCCACCACATTTAGAATTAGAAACTATTAGAAGAGTGGAAAGGCAAGCCACAGAATGAGAGAAGCATTTGCAAAACATCTGACAAAGAATTTGTATTCAGGATAATAAAGAAGAACTAATAAATCAATAAGAAAAAGGGAAATCTCCCAGCAGAAAAGACTTGAGCGGGAACTTCACAAAAGAGAACATACAAATTAAAGGGTGCCTACCTGTAAGCTGAAAAATGGCCCCCCAGAGATATATTCACTTCTTAATCCCAGAAGCTGTGAATATCACCTTTTATGGCAAAAGATATCTGGGTAAGCCCTATATGCAATTATATGTGTCCCTATGAGAGAGACAGCAGGAGTTTTGACACAGACATACACAGAAAAGGCACACAGACAGAGGCAGAGGCTGGAGCGATGTAGCCTTAGTACAAGGAGTGCCACCAGAAGCCACCAGGATCTGGAAGAATCAAGGAATGGATTTTTCCCTAGAGCCTTCAGAGGGAGTACAGCACTGCTGACACCTTGATCTCAGACTTCTGGCCTCCAGAATTATAAGTGAATAAATTTATTTTGGCTTAAGCCACCATGTGTATGGTAATTTGTTACAACAGCCGTAGCAAACTAATAAACTGTCTTTATCAGTTGTCAGAGATAAGCAAATTAAAAGCACAATGTGATACCTCTACCCAGCCCCAGAAAATTAAAATGAAAAAGATGGATAATTTTAAGTGTTGGTGAGAATGTGGAACCGCTAAACACCCATATGTTGCTGGTGAAATGTACATTACAACCGCTTGGCTAAATTGTTACGAAGTATCTTCCAAAGCTCAGTAGATGCTTATCCTATGATTCAGCCCTTCCACTTAGACATGATATACCCAAGAGAAATGCACACTTTTACTCAAAATCATGAATATGATTTTGAGAATAAATAAGAATAAAACTGTTCTAATAAATAAAATATAAATAAAATAAAATAAATAAACTGAATAAAACTGTTCTAATAGCTCCAACTTGGAAACAACTCAAATGTCCATGAATGGTAGGATGGATAAATACATGATGATATATTCATACTATGGAATACTATACAATAATGAAAATGAATAACTACAGCTTTACAGATTAACCTCACAAACATAATAGTGACAAAAGAAGCCAGACCCAAAAAGAGTATATATACTGTATGATTCCATTTATGTAACATTTCAGAAACAGGCAAAACTCGTTCATAGTGTTAGAAGTCAGGATAGTAGTTACTCTTTAAGATGGGTAATAACTAGAGGGGGACATAAGGAGTTAGGCTTTAATAAAAGGAGATGAAGTTAATAAAATCTGTCAGTTCGTAGGATGTGTCTCCTCCATTTATTAATTTATTTAAAAATGTTTATTTAATAAATATTTATATTTATTGAGCTTCTATTGTTTGCCAGGAACTGTTCTAATGCTAGGGTTGTAGAAGTATGCATGACAATGTTTCTGCGCTCATAGAGTTGACATTCTAGTAGTTTCCTCTCTAAGCACTGGAGTACACTGTTACATTGTTGGCTCCCTATGATTCACACCACATGACACTCATATCCTTGGGTAGTTCTTTCTCACTTTGATTTGGATTTGGCCAGGTGAACTACTTTAGCCAGTAAGATGTTAGCAGGATGCAAGCAGAAGCTTTGAAAAGTGCTTGCAGATTGGGGCTTTAGCTCTTTGAATGTTCCTTTCTGGAAGCCAGATGCTATGCTATAAGAAGCTTGGACTCAGTGACTGAATATTGAAAGGCCACATGCAGGAAGTGCCTGAAGGGTGAGAGTCCATCTTGGATGTTTCAGTCCCAGCCAAGCTCCCAGCTCAACGAAACCACGTAAGCGACCTCAGCTACACCATGGCAGGCAGAAAAACTACCCAGCAGTGCCCTGTCAATCACAAGACTTGTGAGAAACAATGAAATGTTGTTTTTTTAAACCACTACGTTTTGGGGGTGGTTTGTTACAGAGCATTTGATAACCAAAACATACAAATGGGTGAGCAAATAAATAAGAAATACAGTTTTAGACTGTGATTTAGGCAATAAAAAATTAAACAAGCTAATGCTATAAAGAGTGACTGAGGGGCTTCCCTGGTGGCGCAGTGGTTGAGAGTCCGCCTGCCGATGCAGGGGACACGGGTTCGTGCCCCGGTCCGGGAAGATCCCACGTGCCGCGGAGCGGCTGGGCCCGTGAGCCACGGCCGCTGAGCCTGCGCGTCCGGAGCCTGTGCTCCGCAACGGGAGAGGCCACAGCAGTGAGAGGCCCGCGTACCGCAAAAAAAAAAAAAAAAAAAAAAAAGAGTGACTGAGGAGAAATTCAGAGAGGCTGGTATGAGCACATTTTAAAAACTTTAAAGTCACATATGCTTGTGAGGAATTACTAGGGTGTTCTATACAGAACTGAGGAATTAACTGTTTCTTGTTGGGAGGGTCAGGTACTGTTGGGGATCAACAATAGAGGAAAAACATTGGAATTTATAAGAGCTGGATTGGAGCTAAGATTCTGCTCTTGACCTTGGGCAAAGCCCTGGTGCTTTGGGAGCCTCAGTTTCCTCATCTTTTATGTGCAGATAATAACACTTAGCTTACCTACCCTCCAGGATTGCTGAGGAGGTTATACTTTGTAATGTTTGCAAAAGTACTCCAATGTCTTAAAATATTATTTAAGTGAAAGCATTTCTATGAAAAAAGACATTTTGATCACCCACTTACTTTCTGAAGTCTCTGCTCTGTCTGCAAGATGATACATTCAAAGTCAATGAAATAAGTTTTATGTGCCATACCCACAGTCTGTCGGTACCTTCTACTGCCATGGTCTTTGTTACACATTAGCCTTTTTAATTTATTTAGCATCCATTGGGACCAAGGTTCTGCAGTTTTGAATAATCCACGAAGTTGTCATTGAAAGCTGACATTCTCTATGTTGATAATGAAGAAAAACACCAATGAACAGCCTTATTAGTGTAAAAAGTCACACAGTCTAAAGCCTCTATCCCATTAGGAAAAAACTCAACATATGTCATGTCACATTAATAAATACCGCATTTGCAAAGTGCACCTTATATCAACAGTAAATTCCCCCGTGGAAAATTGATTCACTTTTAAATTTTAACTGACTTCTTTTTTCTTTATAGACCCTAGTTAGTTTCCCCCCTCTCCTTTTCTTTCACAAATAATGTAAGTTTGTACGAGAAATGCATCATTCTCTAAACCAAACAGCAAAAAGAGAAACAAAATGCAGAAAAAAAGAGGTAAGGAGAAATAAAAGTAGAAAAATAACAAATTGGTCATTAAGAGCAAAAAGATGCATGAGATAAAGAAGGAGGCAAGACGAACATCTACTATATTGGGCTTCGTGCAGATGTAAGTATAAAATGCTCCACAAGTCCTGTAATTGAGAAAATCTATCAAATGTCCTGACAGCTGCTACGGCATTTCCAGAAGCGATAAAACTTGAATTTATTTCACTCTTAGAAAAGGGGCAGTATCACCTTCTGGTGGCTTTAATGAAATGCCATAAAATTCGAGGAAAAACTGTGTTGTAAAGTCATAAAAAGGTAGTCGGAAGTGGATTGTTGGAAATGCTACGGGAGGGGTTGGCGTGTCTGAAGAGTGATGGAAGGGGATCGGAGGCCTCTCGGCGAGTTTCTTGGTCACCAGCAAAGCGTTCACTTTCCCACCGTTCCTGATCCCTGCTGCCTGGGCTGTAGGACCGGGGAGGGTGTGCTGAGAGGAAAGCGCAGTCCGCGCACTGCCCCTCCCGCTCGCCCACTCCCAGGGTTTGGCCAATGGCTTCATTGCGCTCTGACTTTTCACCTTTGACACCAGGACTCATAAACCCTTTCCAGGCTCACCTACTCCATTTGTATTTCGTGGAGGTCACCAGCAGGAGTACTGTCACCTGCCTTTCTTCAGATGGCAATGATACAGTAAATTGGAATGGATGCTCCCCAGCCACAAGGTCACCCATCCTGGGTGCAGACCTGGAGAGGAAGCTACCAGTTCTTGGGGCAGGATTTAGAGCAAACACAGGCAGACACATATTCTGCTTTAGAATCTGATTATTCAGGGCTTGGCTCACACTTAACCTTCTTCCAGTTCTCTCTGACCTTGGTTCTACTGAATGATATTGTGTCTATGGGTCTACTTTTTCCCCTGGATGATGAAAAACTAAGAGGGCAACGATTGTCTTAAAGTTCCTTTTTAACCCCTTTGGCACCCTGCCTCACACTTTGCACACAGTATGAGCTCATTAGATGTTTCCAAGTGGAATAGAATTTTCAAAAGCCTCTAATATCTTCTATTATTCAGTCACTTCTGTGTTGAATAACTACCCTTGGTATTATCTATAGAAGTGTGAGCTAAATTCATTTATTGAAGATTATAGTAAAAGTAGCAATTACATAGTATTTTACTTTATATTTTCAGTTTGGTATTTTAATAAAGTCACATTAGATCCATGTAAAGAATTCTATTCAAAGATAAATAAACAGAAGCCCTGAGTTTTATAGTGAATTTCTTTGGTCTGTCAAACTCTGTGCAAAGATTATGAAGTTAAACTGTCAACTTTAGAATAAAGGCCTAAAATGAGGGATTTATATGTGAAGATCAAGATATGCCTATGAGATAATGTTATTCAAAAAAGAGAAGGTGAAGAGAAAGTTATTTTAACTGGCAGCAGCTCTGAGAAAGATTTTAGCACAGACCTTTTGAAGCTGTCCTAAAAACAAAAACAAAAATAAAATCTAACTAACTAAATAAAATAAATAATGATTTCAGAACAGTGCAAGGAAGTGAGAGGATCAATAAGATTAATGAAGACAAAGAAAATAAAAAGGGATTGTGAAGTTTGAAAGTGGGAATGGGTATTTTTTCTTTAGTGAACTGATGACCTCATGCCCTTGGCATAAAGGGGAATTTCTGCCGTATAGGTTTGACCCAAACCACAGGTTAAAGAAATGTCAGTAAGAATGTCAACCTTTGGAAAATCTTGTGAGCGCTCACTGTTATTGAGTTATGACTGTCACTTGAGCAGTGCCTTCAGTGGAATAGGATATAAATTTCCCCAAGGCAAGAGCAAGTGCTTGGAAGCCAACAAAGTTTAGTGATCATCCTTTCATTTTTCTGTGCTCAAGTCCTTTGTCAGCTTCAGAACTGGGAAGTCAGCTATTAAATTAGAGATGAAATAACGCCAGACTCCAAATGTGGCTGCCTCACACTCCTGTCTTTAGCCAGATGTGCCCAACTATCACATTCATCATGATTAGAGTGAAGGTGGTGGGAAAGTGGCATACAACACACCCACAGGAACCCTCATTCACACAGGAGACTCTCCTCCTCAGTGAGCACAGAGTCACTGCTCGGAGGCAGGGAGTAATGGTGAAGGCTCTTCAAAAGTCCAAAAAGGAGGTATACCTTTCCTTTTTATGCATAATTGATCCCAGCTCTAAGTTCCAATGATCTCCATTAGGTCATTTACAAAGCTCTTTGCACAGCCATATTTAAGCAGTCACCTCTGGTGCTGCAACTATCCTGTCTTTTTGGTACAGATCTATCCTTGCTTAATTGCTTTCTGTTTGGGGGTAAAACCTTCCACTTTCCTCTCATCTCTCTTCACCCACTTTTGATTGGTGAAAAGCTTGAATCAGCACCAGATGGTGTGGGAACGATACTGAGGGCAACATGGAAGGACCGTGGATCTCAACGAGTTTTTAGAGGACATTGAGGGGGTAACTGAAGCTCATGGTGGTGGTGGGAACTGGGCAGGCCAGACGGAAGTCCTACCAGGGCTTAAGGGCACTTGGGCATAGTTATCATTATGGTCGAAGTGTGAGCTGGTCTCCAGGGTGATATGAAGAGGTCACAGATTATCACTGTCCCGCTGATTAGAATCTATAAATCACGCGTCTTTCACAAGTGGCAATGAGACTGGGAATAACTGAGGGGTGTGAGAGCCTGGAAGCTGCTTTAGACCTGGATGAAAATGAGCATGTGCTCTGTCATTTCTGCCACAGCCTGCAGCCCACAAAACTGTAACAGGTTTTGTCAGGTGTGAGGTAAGCCATTGTCGGAACACAACTAGGAAGGAGTGAGCTGTGTCCTGTATGCATTTTAAGGAGTATATTTATCAGGAATGGTTTTACTTAGAGCCATAAACTATATTCTGAGAATTCTTTGCTCACAGAGAGACTCTGTTGAATAAAATGATAGTAACTACTTGGATTGAATGGCCGCTTCTCATGTTAACTAAAACAAAATGCACAATGGCAACAAAAAAGGTCACATGCAGGTTCTAGGTGTTTTATGCTGAGCAAGCATGATAGATCACTTCTAAAAATTCCCAGACAACATGATGCTTTTCATTAGGGCAAGGATATTAGGATTATTTGAAGAAAATCTTTAGGATATTCTAACGTTTCTAAGCGGCATTCCACTACTGATTAAAAAAAGCACCCAGTATTCTCTGAAATGTTTTCTAATAATATTCTCCACCTTGACAGTGTGGAAAAATTTCAGTCTTTTCTCACTCTTTCTAAAAATCAGAGAGAGAGAGGAGGGAAAATGGCAGTGGGAATCATGAAAGATTTTAGTTCATTCGGAAGTTGAAGAGACTTATTTTTCAAATGTATTCTTTCAAATCCAGATTCCTATAACAGATGCTCTCAACTCCCAGGCTCCTTCCATCTGTAATTCAATTTCCTTCTAAACATGATGCTGACATCTGTTGCAACGCAGACACACACTTAAGTACCTGCAGTTTCTCTGTCAAGCTCAGTGTCATGGTAAAGAACTGTGAACTTTGCAGGGTAGGGGAGCAGACACTGGAATCCACAGGTCTGCAGGCAGAAAGAAATTTAATGTCTCTCTCATGATTCTGATGCCTCAGCGTCTTTCCCTCCCTGACACGGAGGCTCTTGTTCAAGATTTTCAAGGGAACACAAAGTGTTTATTTAATACCGCAATTAATTGTTTCAGCTTCACTTCTGGAGCCACCTCAAATCAGCACATTCTAAGATTTACCAGGGAGGCGGGGAGTGTGTCTTCAGATTTCTTCCTGACAGAGTGGATTAGATAAATTCCCACACAATTCTCTAAAGTATTTTAAAAACAAAGCACTGCATGCTGCATTTAAAGATGCTGATCTTTGTCCTCTTTCTTTTCTAATCCCCTTCCCCCAGCATTACTATAAAGCAAGACCATTTAAGGCATGGATTGAGTTCAATCATTCCATCATTAATTAATTCATTAAATAAACATTAGTCGAGTCTCAATTCTGTGACTGGTATTGTGCCAGGTGCTGGGAAGAGAAAGGTTGATGTGATGTAGGATCCATCTTCAGGAATTTCAGTAGTGCTTTATTTTAGAAAAGTACTGAGCCTTACCAAGGCTCCAAGTGGTGAATGAAATCAGGGTTTTATGCCAAAGGAAAATCCATAAATTCTGTCAAGAATACAACCTTTTATTGGGTAAAATATTCTTCCGTTAGCAAGAACTTGTTTTTGAGCTTCACAGGAAAGTAGAAATCTTTGCTATATATCACAACTAATTTGGGGCTGATGTTGGGGGGAATGGGATATTCCTTTCAACCCTTCCTGCCTCACCAATGCAGACAAGCCGCTGACATCTGATGCATGACTCTTGATGAGCCATGTCATTCCTTCAGGTGGCTTTGCTGATGCTGTGTTAAAGTCATGAAATCATCCAGGTCTTTAAAAAGGTTTGTCACGACATTTAACCTGGACATCTTCTCTACCAATTACCATCATTTCGGTTTTGTACAACACCGTCAAAAGGCTCAGTGGGCTGTGTGAATGTGGCTTGTGTCACTCTGTACTGACTCAGGATGAGTCTTGCTACAAGAGCCAGTCCAACTGTGACTGGCAATGGGCAGAGACAGAGGATAGGACTGCAGGCCGGGGTCACAAAGCTGCTTGCAGGTGGGTCTGGTGTAAAGGATAGATAAGGAGAGTCTGAATTATCATAATTTCTCAGGAATTTCCTTTAACTAAGATATTGCAAATTGTTGGGCCTGGGCTGAACCTGTTCCACAGATGTGTTATATTGGGCCTGCATTGTATTAACATTTTTATTTTTAAAATTGGTTGCCCTCATGTAAAAGTTGGGAGATTTCACATTAAATATCTATCTTCTGCCTAAAAATGGGAACATCTAGCAACACAGGGCCTGCATTGCTACATGGCAAGAGTGAGGTGGAGCTGAGTTCCAGCTGTCCCCTTAGATGGGACATGCATTTTTTATATAACCTCAGTCCACACTACTCCATATTGTCCCATACCTAGCCTGCTTCAGTATTCAGTTACTTGCCTGGGTCCCTGATCTCCATGAATTAATTAAACAAAAAGTATTTTCAGTCAATCAAAATGTTTTTATTGGGTCACTTCTCTACTTTTAAGAGCTTGCTAGGTACTGTGGGAGAAGCAAAGTATTCCTAATCTGCCCAAATGAGGAAGAAGGCAGTAACATCTGCAATAATTAGAGGCATGGCCTGGAAGACACCACAAATCAACATAAGAATTTAGAGAAAGGAATGTCATTGATATTCTTAGTCATTAGGCTTCTGTTTTTTTTCCTTTTTTTTTGTGGTACGCGGGCCTCTCACTGTTGTGGCCTCTCTCGTTGCAGAGCACAGGCTCCGGACGCGCAGGCTCAGCGGCCATGGCTCAGGGGCCCAGAGTCTCCGCGGCATGTGGGATCCTCCTGGACCGGGGCACGAACCCGCATCCTCTGCATCGGCAGGCGGACTCCCAACCACTGCGTCACCAGGGAAGCCCGGCTTCTGTATTTTATTAGTTCTCTTTTCCAAAAAAAGAGAAAAAAAAAATTCTCATTCATGAAAAGGAAGTTCTTAGGAAGTTTAGAATGTAGCTATTTAACACATTTAAGTGCATAAGGCATTTGTATTCTAATCACATTTTCAAGAAAATCTTTTTGTTTATGCAGAAAAAGAACACTATCCCAGGCAACAAGTATTACTTGCACCTAATAGAATATAAAAAGAAATGATGCTGAATAGACTACGGAGATTTGGAAGAAGGATGAACAATACTAGTTCTATTCTGCAACTCTTTGGGACCCATACAGAAAATCTAATGCTTAAAAAGGATTGTAATTGTTGAGAAAGACCTGGGCTATGTTTTAAAATTCTAGGTTTAATTTAATATCGACTTTCTGGCTAGACTTGTGGTCTGAATTTGCTTTGTGAGAGGAAGGCTGACATAGCAGGAAAGGTCAAGGTCTTATTGGCATTAAATAGGAAACAGTTGGCTACCTTCCCTAGGAGCGAACTCAGAGTCCATTACCCCACCACTTTGCTTCTATCTGAAAACAGGATCTAGTCAGCACAGCTGGACATTTTAAAGCCACCACCGATGACTGGGAGATTCTAGTCTCTCACATGACTTAGGGCACACGTGTATATGCATGAGATGCCATGCTTCTAGTAGTGAATGCTGATCAGTGAGGACATTAGTAACTAACAGTATCAGTGAAGTCCTTGTTTGAGCCTTAATAAAAGTTAACATTTATTGACCACTTATTATGTCTTAGACACTGTGCTAAGGGCTTTATATGTGTTATTTAATACTCACAACAGCTTTATGAAGTATGCTCAACTAATACCCCCTTTTACAAATAAAAAAATGGAGACCTAGAGAGGGTCAGTAACTTATCCAAGGTCACCAGCTAGCAAAGAGGTACTGATGGGAGCTGAACCCACACTTGATACCAGCGTCCCTGCTGTGAACCACAGGCTATACTTTAGGTACAGTGTGCCTTGGCCTTTCCCCATATGGCTTATCGGCCCTCAAACTTTTCTTCTTTGGAAGAAACTGCATAATTTCAACACCCTGGGGCATCCATGGGTTTGCAAGTAGTCCCCAATACTAAGGAGGACCTCAGTCATTTTCTTTAATCCTATTCCTGTACTTCCAGCCATTGCTGGAGAAAATCACAAAATCAGGGCAAATGGTTTCACTATAAAGTCAACATAAGCTCAGAAAGGGCCCCAGAGCTGCTGAGTCTTTTACATTCACTCGCAGGGAAACCCAGCTCAGCAGCTGCTTCAGACATGCCAAGGTCTTAAACTGTAGCTCCAACCCAGGCCCTCTACGATCAGAGACCTTGGCAGACACCTTTGCTCTAATTCACAGAGAAAATGAGACCTATGGGACACGAGCTAGCCTCCCCTGCCTTGCTAGAACGCTCTTGTGCGCTCACGCTGTTTCTATTCTTTCCCTCTTATCTCAGAGGAAGACAAACTCCAGTCTTTCTTTTTAAGATTCACCTACTTGTGTGCCCACCAACCCCTGGCCTTGTGCTGCCTCCAAGCCCTGCTTCCCCAGTTTTTCCTGGTGTTTCTTGCGTCTGGAATCTCTCTCCTCTCCACTGCTCCTCCCAGGGTGGCATGAAGGCAGCGCCTAGTGACTGGGAGCTCAGCCTCTGGGTCAGGCTGCCTGACAAGTGCCTGTTTCTTAGGCACTGCCACTTACCTCTGTGTGACCTTGGGCAATTCACTTCATTTTCCTTTGACTAAACATCTTCATTTTAAAAATGGAGATGACGGAGAAGCCTATAATGGTTGTGAGGATTAAGTGAGATAATTCATGTCGAGGGACACCCATGACCTTGATCTTCCCACTTTGTTTCAGTGCCAACTTTCTTCACTTCCTCCCCCTCCCCTAACAACCCTGATCATCACTTCAACTACTTTCTAGTCAATGATATCACTTCCTACCCAGAGTTCTTTGGTTTTAACCAACTGTCTTCTCCTCACCTTGAAGTGGGCTGTGAGATCCACTAGTAAATATTCGTCTCCACTCCCCACTGAATCATCCTCACTGCCCTATGTTCCTTCCCACATTTTCAGGAAAAGCCAGTGGCTCTTGCTTCTACTTTGAGGGTATCATCTTCCATGGTCCTTATTTTTTAATATATTTTGAAATAATTTGCTTGTAAGCTCTTATACTCCCAATTTTCCTTTAAAGGAAGAAAACTCGGTAGTACCAAAGGATCTAGGTAGAACAGGAAGGAAAATCATCCCCACGGGCTCTGGGATCATACTAGCTGTGTTCAGTCCGAGTTGCCTGTTTTTCTCTGTGTGACCTTTGGCAAGTTCCTTAGCCTCTCTGTGGCTCAATTTCTCATCTCCCTGTAGGGTTGTTGAGAGTTATTATGAGCAAAGTGCTTAGAAGAGTGCCTGTTATGATTAAGCACTCAGGTAAATGTTACATATTATTACAAGAACTGGCACTTGGAGACCTCTCTGTTGTCCTGTATCAGTAGATCAAGCGAATACACAGGGATCTCAACATCACATTCAGAGGCAAAGGAAGCATATGTTATCACCAAGAGGCTCTGTTTAAGAGGTAAGGAAGTATGGGGCTATAATAATGTTTGGTTCAGAATAATAAAGGGCTGGCAGCTAGCCTCATTCCTGCAGCTACGGCCTGGGAATCTTGATAAAGTCCGGAATTCTTCCTAGTTTTGTTCAAAGTCCTCCTGCCATACAGACCTCATTGGTTCTGATATTACTCTGGTTAGGACAACCCGCCTCTTGAAGGAAGATGGGAGCGTAAGCGTAGAGCATAGCAAAGTGAAAAGGGATTTTGGGATCCTGGTCCAACTTCCAGTTTCTACAGGCGAGGAGAGTGTGCTGTGATGCTCGAAGGCTGGCCCCCTGATTCAGAAAACAGCAGGCTTCTAGACCCAGGGAACCCCTCTTCCAGACGGTAAGAGGCGGATGTCAGAGAGACATGTGCTGTCTGTTGACTCATTTTGTGCATTTCCTGTGTGGTTCTTGCGTCTTGCATCTAAGTTACTGACTCAGATTAACCCTGCTTAGCTTGCAAGACCTTTCAGGGAAATCAGAGAACGAGATGCAGTCCCTGCAAGTTGTCACACATGATTAAAGAGCTGGAGGGAGTGATTTATGTGGAAAGATTAAAATCCCTAAATACGGATGGTAGTGCTGCCCTGATTGAGTGGGGCTTTCGGTATTTGCAAAGGGAAGACTGCAAACTTCAGTGGAGGTAGGACTGCTTTAAAGGAGTCAAAGGGCGATGTATGTGGCAGAAATGTGATGATATGAAAAACAGGGTACTACTTCCTGATGAAGCCAAAAAGACCTGATTCAGACAGGAAGTTCTTTGTGGCTTTTATTTTGTCAGGCAACTGGCTATCTCTGGAATTTTCTACATGAAGAATTTGATGCTCTGTGCCATGAGATAGTTCTCAGTAGCTCTTACCCCCTTCTTCTGCAATGTTCCCATTCTTTTTTTAAAAATAAATTTATTTTATTTTATTTATTTTTGGCTGTGTTGGGTCTCCGTTGCTGTGCGTGGGCTTTCTCTAGTTGCGGCGAGCGGAGTCTACTCTTTGTTGCAGTGTGCAGGCTTCTCATTGCAGTGGCTTCTCTTGTTGCGGAGCAGGGGTTCTAGGTGCGCGGGCTTCAGTAGTTGTGGCACATGGGCTCAGTAGTTGTGGCACACGGGCTTAGTTGCTCCGCGGCGTGTGGGATCTTCCTGGACCAGGGCTCCAACCTGTGTCCCCTGCATTGGCAGGTGGATTCTTAACTGCTGCGCCACAGGGGAAGCCCCTGCAGTGTCCCCATTCTTCAGGCTCCCTTTGCTTCCTGTCCCTCCACTAAGGCTCCTCCCCCCAGTGTCTCTCCTGCTACCCTGTTGCTCCCCGCCTTCCCAGTACCCCGCATCCACACTCCCAGTCAAATGGAGTTTCCTGGTGTCCTGATTTGACGTTAGGACTATGAAGCTAGAGTTAATTGGAAAAACTATTTCCTGTTAAACTTAAGCTAGGTGATTAACTGGCTCTCCCAGATAACACTGACCAAGCCCTTAGCAAGTGTTGAGACTTTTCAGCACTTCATGTGTGTGTGTGAGTGGGGTGTGTGTGTGTGTGTGTGTGTGTGTGTGTGAATGTGACTGTACAAAGAGTGGAGGAAGCGGCAGGGTGCTTTTCAGCAACCTGCACATGATCCTGTATAGGCCACAGCCTACTCTCAACGCAGCTCAGCACAGATGTGGGGTCATTGACCAATCAGAGTGATCAGGGAGGACTTCTTAAGGAAGTGATGCTAAAGCCAAAGACTGAAGGCTGAGTCTGAGTTAGGGAAGGGAAGGTAGGAGAGAAGGGGGATATATTTGAATTTCTAAGGACAGTCTTGTTTTCCATACCATGATTTGGAAACATGGTTACTATACCATTAACTGCAATAAACTAAATACAAAAATGGTGTCCTAGCTGCATAGATGTTCTTTTTCTACAGGGCAAGTCAAAGACAATCTATCTGTGCTTCTTCTCTACGCTAATGGCTTTACTCTGGCATACCAAGCCCTCAGAAGTCTTTTCCTGATCCTTCTCTAATGGACCTTGTGCTCTATCCTTGCAGCTCCCAGATCACTCTGTTCCCTTTTGGACCTCTGTACCTTTGAACAGCCTTTTCTTTTTTTCCTGGATTATCGCCTCACTGTTTGGATTTGTCTGCCAAGCTCTTTAGCTTTTTGCTAAGAGCCAACTTAAAAATCACCTCCTCTAGGAAGCCCTCCGTGATTAAGGGCATCTTCCTCTATAGCATTCTAGTGTCTTGCACTTGTCCCTATTTGGCACATATGTCAATATCATATTTATTTGAATATAAGTTACCCCTTCTGGCCTGTCAGCATGTTCCGTTCTTTTTCTTGGGTTCTCAGTGCCTAGAATAGTGTTGGGCATAGGGTAAGTGCCTAGTAAATATTTCTTGAGTGAACGAATAAATGGTGGCACAGCTTTGTATACTCCATAACTGTAGTGTGCATGTATAAACAGTCATCCATTGGCAATAAACAGGAGCTGAGATAGTGGAACATTTGGACTTTCTGTTTTGTGGGGTAATTGAAAAAAGGTGCATTCATTTATCAGTCCCGTGGAGTATAACTCTTATTTTTAATGGGTAAACTGCAGGTGTCTCTCTTTAAAAGTAATTTCCTTAAATGGGATAAGGTTTATTTTTTGGTTCATATTTGTTAGGTTATTATAGTGTTTTAAAATATCTGGCTCAGATCACTTAAAATTTTTAAATTATACTTTAAGCAGCTATTAGCATAACAATATTATCTATTAATAGAGATTCCTACAGGAGTAAAGGTACCTGCAATTTACATGAAATCAGAAAACTTGGTGTGATTAGTAGCATCACAACAAACTCAGCATGACTATTGTAATGACTACATTTCCCGTCACTGTAATTATCTCCTAAAACTTTTATTGGGAACATTGATTGCCATTTGCTCACTCATTCACTTTGAGAAAGTGGACTGATGAACAAGTGCCAGGAGTGAAATAGTGGCTGTGCAGGTCCCGTAGAAAATACATGCTGGATGATTACAAAATGAACTGTTTGTATTGGCCAGGAGAACTGTCTGACCTTTCTGGGTTCAAAATAAATGAAAGATTTCATATTTCTTTCAATTACTAAGAATTTAAGTAAAGAAGATGAATGACAGATGGTGATTTTCTAAGAGAAAATGTGAAACGATTATTTGTGTTTGAAGGACATTAGGCACAATGTCACGTCCCCCTCCCCCTTGCAGTGCATCATTCCCGTTCACCTGTTTGAGGGAAGGTAGGAACTTGACTCCTTGAATCTGTCCACTTCTCTCCATCTTCACTGTCAAGTCCGTCAGCCAGGCTGCCATCAGCTCTCGTCTGGACTACTTCAGCTGCCTTCTAACTGCTCTCCCCACCTTTAACTGTACTGCTCTCCAATTCATTCTCTCTACTGCAAAGTGCTCTTCCTAAAACAGCAAATCTGATCATGTCACTCCCCTGCTTAAAGTACTCTGACTCCCCAGATCTTTATTCTGGTTTATAAGGCCTTTCATTATCTGATCCACACTTAGCCCTAAAGCCTTATGACTCACCACATCCCTGTAGAATTTTTCAGACACCCTAGCCACAAGGAACCAGAAGGGCTTTCCTTCCTGACCGTGGTCTCCACTCTCCTCCCCTCTTTGATCTAACTTCTAATCACCTTCCAGGGTTAGATGTTCCCCTCTGCACTCCAAGGGCATTCTTAACTGACTGCTCTTTTTGCACTTATCACCCTGTCCTGAAATTGCCTCTTGACTTGTCTGTTTCTGCCACTGTTCTGTAAATTCAATGAGAGCAGAGACTGGGTCTGTCTGACTCATCTTGTATCCTTAGCACTAAACATGGAGAGAAGACAGCCAGACATGGCTAAGAGATGGAGCGATTCTATTTTCCAATTTTGCTTGTTGCTGCTTTTAATTCAGGTCAAAGGCAAAATGTTAATTTCACCCCAGTGTCTATTTCTAGGCATTGTTCCACACTTTCCCTGTACAAGTGGAATTTCTCTTTGGAAGATGGCTCAAAGAACAGAACAACAAGTGAGACCGTGTTTCTAACTGGTTGTTCTGAGTACAGAAAATGTAAATGTGGGTGAACATGTTTAGTCTGTCCCTTCCAGATCCAGGCAGGAAGGACTAGAGGCTGATAGAGCAGAATTTCCGGGTGTGTATGTGTGCATGCGCCCACGCACATGCCTGTGTGGGTATCTAGGTGTATTGTGTTGCCCAGCATGGCAATAGGTTAGCTTTGCTAGAAATTAATGCCTGTGAGTTCTTCTGATAAAGCAGTTGCTGAGCTCTGCTTTCTTTGCCAGAGAATGACCTCTGTATGTTAAAATGGTTTCAGAAAGAAAAAAGCCACAAATCCTAGAGGGTTACCCTGAGATGTCTGATCACTACTCTAGCCCAGATTTAATGACTAGAAAAGGTTTTTTTAGTCTTTTTGGATATGGCTGTGTATGTGTGTATATGTGATTAGCATTGGATCAGACCAATTTAGAAGAATGCAGCTTATATCAAGAAGATGAAATTGCAGAATATGAAAAAGATAACCTGGGATATCTAGTTACAGATAGGCTGTAGAGATCTTGATTTTTTGGCATTTATTAAAATTATTTTGAATACACATCTTTTTTTCCAAAACTTTTTTTCCCCAAAGTCTCCCCACAGCTCCCAATGAGACTTCTTTGGAGGTTTGCTATACAAACCTTGCTGCTGCTCTTCTTGCTGTCCCAGACTAACAGATAATCGTGGAAACGTTCTCCTGACATTGCTTAACCCTATGACTGCAACAGGCACCTCAAGCCCCACGGCGCCCTTTGTCTCACAAATAGTACAAATTGGGTAATGTGATTGAACAAGGCTGGCGGATTCCTGCCAGGATGAAGACAGAGTAAGGAGTGAAGGAAATCTAAAAGATGTCTGTCTCAGTTCCTCCCTGCCCTTCCCAATGCTGGATCCACATGGTCCAATGCAAGCACCGAGCAGGCTGGCCTACTGATGAATCACAGAACAAGGTGATGTGTCATTTGTATTTCTTGAAAAACAATCAGGTGGTAAGAGCCTGTCTTGGGTTGCTGGCAAGAACTTCAGCGATTATATAATCACCCAGACAATTTCTTCTTTCCCCGGTTTTCCATTTGGGGCTTTAAGTTGCATCTTGTTTCTTTAAGCCAAACAGCTGACTTGACTTGTGTCTGACTTCTGGGAATAATTGAATTCTTCTGGCGGTGCAACCGGAGAGTAGCAAATGAAAACTTCACCCTGAGACACACCCACACTCACCCGCACGCAGACATGTGGGCTCTTCCACAGCACTCTGTGTGGTTTGGACAGAGAGATATGGGGAATATTCGTGTATTATTTGCCTTGTTAATTTCCCAGCCCATTTTAGGGGTCAAAGCTATAAATCTCAACAATGGATGTGGGAAAGTGAATTTTTGTACGATCAAGGGGCATGTGGATTTTTAAAAGTTGAGAAATACTGTGACAGAGAGAAGTGGCGTCATTTAGTGATCTCTCCAGCCCTGCTTTTATGGAAAAACCATGCCTTGGTAGAGAAGGAAGTCAGAAAGGCAAAGAAACTAACAATGCTTGAATGTTCAATTCCTGTTAATGCACTTTGAGTGAATTAGCATGTTTAATTCACACAACAAAGCTCCTATTTCACCAATGTTACAGATGATGAAGATGGGGATTAGAGAGATTTAATAATATGCTCAAGTACACTCATCTGGTAATAGAGTTAGAACTTGAATCCAGATTTCTCTGATGCCAAATATAGCTCCAATTATATCACTTTAAATCACTGGGGGGGAAAGAAATCTACAACCTACATAACTGTGGACCATGGAGTTGCTTCTCCACTTGTCACAGCAGTTGTCTTCTCTCTCCCTCCCTTGCCTGCCTGTCTCCCTGCTTTTGAAAGCCTCATTACTGCTGGTAGCTCCAGGGAACATCCTGAGTGCAGCAGGTCCTCCTTCCTTCTGGAGTTGTGCATGGCGCCAGCATGCATGTCTTTACACAGAATTAAGAAGGAATATTATTTTTTAAGATTTTAACTTTTTTAGAGCAGCTTTAGGTTCATAGCAAAATTGAGAGGATGGTACAGAAATTTCTCATCTACCCCCTGCCCCGGCCATTCACAGCCTCCCCTGTTATCAACATCCTACATCAGAGTGGTACATTTGTTATAACTGATGAACCTACATTGACACAATCATTATCACCCGAAGTCCAGAGTTTACATTAGGGTTGACTCTTGGTGGTGTACATTCTATGGTTTTGGACAAATGGATAATGACATATATCCATCATTATAGTATCATACAGAGTATTTTCACTGCCCTAAAAATCTTTTATGTTCCACCTATTCATAATTCCTCCCTTGTCCCCCAGTCCCTGGAAACCACTGATCTTTTTACAGTCTCTATAGTTTAAATCACTGTTTTTTACAACTGGAAAGGTAAGGATGTGGGATGATTTCTTGAGCTCACCATTACTTTTCCATCTATTCAGAATTAGCTTGTATATTTACATTGAGCCACCAATCAACACACATTTATAAAGCCCTGTCCATGGGCAAACTGTAGTAGTTATCTACGTGGAAGATACGGGAAGGTCTAGCTGCAGTTAGGATTCATGAGCAGCTTAACAATCTGGTTAGCGGAATAGACAAGATCTATCTATCTCTCTCCATATTTCTTTAGGTCTCCATCTTCATCTGTATCTATGTCATTGACTCTAAATTAGAGCAGCGAGAAAAATTTTCAGGTCTTCAAGCACCTGCTAATTGAAAAAGTGAGTAAATATAACCAGAAGATTTTGAGAAGACTTGAAATTGAACATGTTCTTTTTGGAACCTGGTAATGCTTACTTAGTAGCCTTTTATGAGGATAGATAAAGGTTATTCTTTTAAAAAGCTCCCCTTTTGTACAACAGTAGCCTGAATAGTCAGGAGTTGGCAAGGCCTTTTCTGATGTTTATTGGAGCAGCTGTGGAAATAATTTTGTACCTTGGATCCTATGATTTATTTCCATTAGGAATAAATTTGGGATTTATTTTAAGGCTTTCAAAAACTGGAAGTGCTGTGGTCTCAGAATTATTTTTTATTAAACATTGTCTCCCTGGCTGCATTTCAGGTGCTGGCTGAATTCTGTATAGTGGATTGTATTAGTATCAGAAATGCTGTTGAATGATAGTAATAATAATAACTACATATATACAAAGGATGGAATTGGGTTCCAATTCTATTTGGCTAAACTTCATATTTGACTTTGCTGACTCAGTTTGGGCATCTTTAAAGATAATTGATAAGTACTAAATATCTTTGAAGCACAATCACGCTTGAAAAGAGATGTGAACCCTTGAACACAGGTACTTTGAGTGCAAATTGTTATCTATTTCCATCAATATGTTTTACAGATTGACACCTAAGACAGGAAGGAAATCTTCCTCATACTGTCAGTTCAAGACTGACTTGCAAATGAGAGCTGAGGAAACATGGTGGACAAGGAGGCTGGGAAGATCTGACTTTGCAGAAGCAGCATTACCGCCTTGCTGCCCACCGTGAATGAGAATTGCCATCTTTTTCTCCCAGAATCTGACTCTTGAAAGACAAGTGGCGCATTTTGCTCCCAATACATAGCCACGTATCCCAGCCTCTTTCTTGTTCCCTTCTCACTCTCTCCTTCCCTCAAGCTCATTAATTCTCTGTTTCGATGGGAGCTTCCGAGAGAAATGGAGTGAATCATTCAGCAAGGAGAAAACATCAACCATCTAGAATCCTCAACATTGATTTAGAATCCACTTTCTTATGGTTTAAATCATGGCTAAATAAACAATGCATGGAAGAGGGAAAAGGGAAAAGTGGCTTATCTAGTGAGGGCCAAGGAAACAAACCGAAACGTCTGTGTGCACCCTGAGCCAGGGCCTGAGGAAAATACACAAAACGTAAAGCTCGTTTTTGGCCTCTAGGAGCATAAAATCGAGTTGGGGAGAAAAGCCTGCTGACAGTTTATGAGACATGATGAGACAAGTTATAGCTGTCACCAGAGCATCACTTCCCTTCCGTCTCTAGAATATAGAGCCCTCTTTCCTGACTCCCAGGGCCCCTGGAAAACCATATGCAGTCTCTCTCACTGGCCACGAGAGTATGCTGGTAGGAGACACCTTGCCTGGGTGAGGGAGCCACAATCAGGATTATCTCCTATAGCAGACTCTCTCCCTGTTCAATTCACAGCCACTCCCAGTACCACAAATGGATCCCCCAGTGCTTGGACGTGAGGGGTTCAGATTCTTGATCTCAGAGTCCCGACCTCTTTTCCTTCTCTGCAACCCTGGCAGTTTCCTCCCCAGGGTCTGGAAATGTCTTCTCACCAATCTTTTTTAAACAATTTAATTTAATGTAATTTTACTTTTGGCTGTGCCACGTGACATGCGGGATCTTAGTTCCCGGACCAGGAATCATGCCCCCTGGAGTGGAAGCATGGAGTTGTAACCACTGGACTGCCAGGGAAGTCCTTAGATCTTTAAAACACATAATTTATGAATTTGGAAAAGTGGAACCATCTTCCTATTCTCATTAGGGTGACTACTTTGATGATGGTTACTGTCTTAAGGACCACTAATGTGACCTTCCTTCTCATCTCTTGTTAAAGGGAAGAAAAGCAAAGAAAGTTTAAAGAAAATGAAAACACAAGAGTGGTCAATTATCAAGTAAGCAAAAAACTAAGTGCTGAGCAGCAACAAAATGACAAACATTTTCATACACCTTATTCTATTTAATCTCCATGATAAAGACCACAGAGTAGTTTTTATTCTTCCCATTTTATTGAACAAAAAGCTGAGTGTCATAGGAGCTAAACAACTTGCTCAAAGTTACACATTTAACAGAGCCAATATTGCATATATTTTCTGTTGTTCAGGACTGTGTTCCTTCTACTGTACCACAGCTGCTCCTAGGTCAAAAGAGGAAGTACTTCCTGTGGGTTGGAATGTTCTAGGGGCAGGTTTATGAGGAGGACGTATTTGAACTGGCTCTTGACTGAATTATAGGCTTTGGCTAGACAGTGGACGAAGGCAAGTCTATTCCTGGACTGGGAGGATTAGCGCGACTAAAACCACAAGCTGGGAAAGTGGAAGGTGTATTTGGAAGGCTATGTGTAGTCTGCTGGTGAGGAGGGTTCTTTCGTAGGTGAAATGGCACCCAGCCAAAAGGAGGAGAACAATGAAGACTGCTTCTGCCATTGTTGTGATCCGGGAGTTTCAGGCACCTCTGCTAAACGAGGATAAACAGGGCTGACCTTCCCTCACAGGCAGTCTGGGATTCTAAATCATCAGTGACTGGGAAGTGGCATGCTCCATTATTTGAGGCATGATATTATATCCACCAGCTATTCTGTGCAGTTGAATTTTTGTTCCATTGAAACGATTCTCTCAGTGTGAGCTCAATAGCAATGGGCATGATGGTGGTTTTTCTATGTTGCCAGATACTAGCTCTGAATTTCTTCCAGCGCCTCCTGCTCTAAAGCACCTCTTATGATTAATTAACCTTTTGTGGAGTAAAGAGGACATCTGTGTGGGATGAGATGTACTTTGGTCAGACTTCAGTTTTCAGTTGTTCAGCAAGAGGGTAATTAATTATAAGAGCTGAATCTGAACAGAAGATTGTTGGAGGAAATCCAAATGAAGCAAAACATCTAATTATCAATGAACAGGAAGGTTTTTTTTTTTTTTTTTACTGTTGTTGTAGGAGTGAATAAAATACTGCGATATAAATAAGAGGTAGTAACAACTTAAGATGCCTGCTTGGAGTGTACACATAATGCAAAAAATGTGAGATATTTGTAGTTTTGGAGATAAAGTACAATGCACTAACCATAACTAGACAAATAGGAAACAGAGGCCAACTTAGTGTCTGAAATAAATATGTATTCCCCTTTGAGATAATTGTTGTGTTGACTTGAACAAGGATATATCTAGAATCATCTGGCCATTACTGCCCCTGACAAATGACAGTAAACACCTCTTGTCTAGAGAAGGAGGTTGGATTAAGATGCAAAATAAGAGATAAAATGCAGGAAGCTAAAAACAGTTCAAAATCAATTTCTTTAACATAAATGGCTACTGTGATAGCCATTGGGTTTTCCAATGCTTAGCTTTCTGAGGTGAATCACCTCCAGCATTTAGCTCATGTCTACTTGATACAATCTCCTAAACTCCCCCTAAGCCAGACCCAGCCAGAGATCCTAGCTTACTTAACTGTGAGGAGGAGTTACCTTAGTGGACAATGTGAGAAATTTCCACTCTCAAAATGATTGTAAATGTTGCTTGTTGTTCACATTCACTGATAACTTCCATACAAACGCTGCGTGATTCAATTTCAGTGAGAGAATATGATTCTGTTACTGGAAGGGGGACCCCTTCTAGGGCCCGAGGGTGGGCTCTTGTCTAACACTCAGCAGTGAATGATCCAAGGAGACACACATATACAGACAAAGCAAAAAACTTTATTGGAAAGGAAGGGAGAGCAGAGAATAGCAGGGTAAGAGAAGCCAGGAGAACTGCTCTGCCACGTGACTCACAGTCTCACGGTTTATGGTGGTGGGGTTACCCTTCTGGGTTGTCTCTGGTCAGTCATCTTGCCTGTGCCCATATCTGGTCCGATTCAAGGCCCTTCCTGGCAGTGAGTGCATTTCTCAGTCAAGATGGATTCCAGTGCAAGAGTTTCTGGGAGGTTGACAGGACATATTATGGGCTGGGGTGTCCTCCTTCCTCTTGGCCCCTCCCGAATTCTTCTGGCTGTCAGTAGCTTGTCAGTTCTGTGTTCCTTATCAGGACCTCTAGTGAGATAACTCATGCAAGCAGGTTATTATCGTGCCTGGCCAGGGTGGGCAGTTTTAGTCAATGGTTCCCTAACAACTCTAGTTCCTGTTTATAAATATCACCAGGCTTCCACTGGCATGGAGATGCTGTGTCCTTTATTTCTTCTGCTGCTATCAAATAGTTTTTATTCCTATTTTCTTTCTCTCTACTTCTGCTGCCTTGTGTTAGTACTTGTTGCCCATTCTTTGTGTGTCTCTCGGTTTCTACAACTTTCTATTGTAGGTTGTTGTTGGGAGACAGTTCTTTGTGGGTCTCTTGCATTTCTGCACATCTTGCAAGCAGAGGCATCGACGACTTTTGTCCTAGACTATCTTTACATGGATATTTGTACAGCGAGCAGACTTGGAAGATAGTGACAGTGTCTCCCTCTGGAACAGAGGGCAGCTTTATTTGCCATTCAGTCTAATAATGGGGGCAAAGGTAGGAAGGTTTGCTAGTAACCCATTATAAAAGATTTAGGTTTCCTAAGTTTGAGGTTCCTTAGTTGTGACGCAAACCTACTGCATCACATGGCTTCTCTGTGTCACCCCTTTGGGACCTAAAGGGGTGAGGGACAAGGGGAACTAAAGCAAATATGAAGCTTATGCTGCTTGCTGTGCTGTGAGTAATAAGTCCTTTGTCTCTGACTCGGGTGGCTTGTGTCTTCTGCCAGCATCCATGAAAGTGTGGCAGGCTAAATTGTTAGGTGCAAGGAAGGTCAGATTTCTTCATACTTCTTTTTTTTTTTTATTTAATTAATTTATTTTTGGGTCTTCATTGCTGCACGCAGGCTTTCTCTAGTTGCAGCAAGCGGGGGCTACTCTTCGTTGCAGTGCATGGGCTTCTCATTGCGGTGGCTTCTCTTGTTGCAGAGCACGGGCTCTAGGCACGCGGGCTTCAGTAGTTGTGGCACGTGGGCTCAGTAGTTGTGGCTTGCAGGCTCTAGAGAGCAGGCTCAGTAGTTGTGGCTCAAGGGCTTAGTTGTTCCGCGGCATGTGGGATCTTCCCGGTCCAGGGCTCGAACGTATGTCCCCTGCATTGGCAGGTGGATTCTTAACCACTGTGCCACCAGGGAAGTCCCTCTTTCTTGACATGTATGTCTTACATCCAAACTCCCCTAGAGAATCTGACTGGGTCAGTTAATCATCATCCACTATAGAGGACTCCAGCAGTGCTGACCTCTTTTTTTTCTTCTAGTTTTATTGAGATACAGTTGACATACAGTACTGTATAACTTTAAGGTGCACAGCACAATGATTTGATCTACATACATCATGAAATGATGATCACAATAGGTTTAGTGAATATCCATCACCTCATATAGATACAAAATTAAAGAAATAAAAGAAGTTTTTTTCCTTGTGGTGAGAACTCTCAGGATTTACACTCTGAACAACTTTCATATATAACACACAGCAGTGTTAATTATATTAATCATGTTGTATATTCCATCCCTAGTACTTCTTTATATTATAACTGAAAGTTTGTACCTTTTGACTACCTTCATCCAATTTCCCTTCCCAGCACTGAGCTCTTATGTAAGACCTTCTTATAGGCCAGTCAATAGATTGCTGCCTTTGGATCAGGTACTTGTGCTTGGACCAGTCATCTGTGGCCAACTTTTCAAAGTCACTTTGTTCAAATATTGGGAGCAGTGAATGAGGGACAGGAACTCATGGAAAGGGGCTGTGAGCTTGGTAAACCCTTTGAAGTTCTCAGAAGCAGACATTGTAACTTGCACCTTTCACAGACCATCCAGGGAAATGTTATTGAGAATTAGTAAATTCACCTCAGCTCTCCAGCGTAATCTGAGATTTTTGTGAACAAAGATGATTGCATGTGTTCTTCTGCAATTTGCCAGTTCTCTGCCTAAAGAGGAAGCATTTGGTAAATTTGTGTTCCTAGTACCGGATATTGGAGATGAACGCTCAGGGTCAATGGAGAGGTCCTCTTTTAGCATTTGTTCCACCAGTGGAAGAGCAGCTGTGCAGTTGGCTGGGATTACCTGCTGCCAGGTTCAGTCATGGACTCTGACTGGTATAAATCAATCAGCCTTTTATCTACTGTGATTGACGCAGGGGAGGACTGATGACTTTAGGGCATTGCTCAGGAAGCTCCCACTCTTTTCCTGAGTGTGAACCTCAACTATATCTTCCATGTTGTCTCTGTTTTAGTGAGGGTTCTTCAGAGAAACATAACTAATAGGAGATAAACACAGTTGACTCTTGAGCAACACAGGTTTGAACTGCACAGGCCCACTTGCATGTGGATTTTTTCCCTTTTTCTTTTTATTGAAGTATAGTTGATTTGCAATATTATATTATTAGTCGCAGGTGGACCACATAGTGATTTGATATTTTATAGATTATACTCCATTTTAAGTATAGATTATACTCCATTACTAAAATATTGGCTCTGCTTCCTGTGCTGTACATTACATCCTTGTATCTTATTTATTTTATACCTAGTAGTTTGTGGATTTTTTTTTCAATAAATATCAATACTACACTACTACGCGATCCATGGTTGGTTGAATCCGTGGATGCAGAACCATAGATATGGAGGGCCAACTGTAAAGTTACACATGAATTTTTGACTGTTTGGGGGTTGGTGCCCCTGACCCTGCATTGTTCAAGGGTCAACTGAACACAACTCCATGTGTGGAGATTATATATCAATATATTATACATATTTTGTATATATATATATATATATATATATATATATATATATATATATATATATAAAATTTCCACATGCAGCACACACACACACATAAATCTCTTTATATATCTATCTACATATATCTATATTTATCTATATCTATCTATCTATCTATCATCTATCTATCTAGAGATATTTGTTACAGGGAATTGGTTTATGAGATTTTAGAGGCTAAGAAGTCCCATAGTCTGCCATCTGCAAGTTGGTGATTCAGGAAAGCCAGTGGTGTAATTCAATCTGAGTCTGAAGACCTGAGAGTGTAAATCCCAGTCTGAGGACAGGAGATGAGATGAAATGTTCCAGCTTATGCAGTGAGGCAGGAAAAAAAGAGGTAAATTTCTCCTTCTACCTTTTGTTCTATTCAGGCCCTCAACAGATAGGATGATGCCCACCCACACTGGTGAGAACAATCTACTGAGTCTACCAATTCAAATGCTGATCTCATCTAGAGTGTCCTCACCACACACCCAGGAATAGTGTTTAATCTGGGCACCCCATGGCCAGTTTAGTTGACACCTAAAATTAACTATCACAGTCACCACGAGGGAAGTTAGCTTGAAAATAAAGCTGGTACTTGGAGGAAGGAAGAGCCAAAAGAATAGCAAAAATTGGAGCCAGAACCCTAATCAAATTATCCCCAAAGTCTATACAGTTTCTGGGCTTTTCCATTATGTGAGCCAATAAATTAACTTTACTGTTAATGTCAGTTTGAGATGGGTTTTCTATTAACTTACCAACAAAAACATCCTAAGTGATTCATTTACTAGTTTTCATAATATCTAAGGTCACTCAAGGTTAATGTTGGAGTTTACATAGGTAATACAGACATCTTTCTAAAGTTGGGACAGTGCACTTTATTTTAGTCCTGGAGACATCAGATGCAACGGTTTCATAGCTGTAATTCACTGCTCTTTCCAGTGCCAGACACGGTATTGCCCATAAACAGTTGTGGAATGAATACATGAATACTGCCTATTGCTCCCCATAACTTATCTGTCATTTCCTGAGTCTGATCACATCTTCTTGATCATTGTTATTGGGTTTTTGCTGCAGAATTTGGAGGATGAGGTTAGTTACTAAAGAGTTAAATGAAAAGACAAAAAAAAAAGTCACGTTGTTTCCACAAACAGTGGCCACCCATGTCATCTTGGGCTCCACATTCTTTAGGGGTGGGTTTCCACATTGGTGATTCAGCGGGTCAGGCCATACTACTTAATCAGAAGTTATAATTTTCGTTTGAACTGTTCAGTGGTCCATTATAGTCCACAGTTTACATCTTGTGGTAAACGGACAGACTAACTTGTTTGGCTGGACTACAGTGTTATTTTCTTCAGAAAATAATTGGACCTAGAGCTGTGCTTTAGATCTCAGCACTGTCCTTTTGTGTGCAAAAGAGTATCATCTTTTCTAACTGAAAACTGCCAGATAAAAACGTCAAGACAGAGATGGCCCTAGTCCATGTACAGGTATCACTACCATGTGTTATAAGTGGAAGTACCAACAGGAATCACATCCAAAGTGAGAGAATAATACAGCCTTGCTAACTACAGCTGAACCATGTTGAAACAATGAAGAATCCTGATGGGACCGCAGGTTAATACTCCCAGCTTGCCAGGCCACATGCTTGCTGATATCAGGATTTTCTAGTAGTTGTGGAAAACAGTTGAAATCAGAATATCTGGGTCAGCATAACTGAATGTGCACTAGCTGACAAAAATCTAACATGAACAGCCTTCCCCAGTGGGTTCTCTTCTGCTCTTTCAAATGCTTTGTGATACTCAAAGAATGGAAGAATTTCTCGGAATGTAGCCTGTGGACAGCAAATCCAAGTTGCAACAAGTAGGTAGCAGGGTTCTTATGCAATGGCGGACTGTCTGGGAATAAGGCACGAAATTTTCTCCCCAGAGGAGCATCATTTATACCACTAAACACACCCATGTACCTTAAAATGTCTTTTTGGAATCTCAAAGGTCGTTTGAAGAGAAACCCAGACCAAGTAATTGTCTTATAGGTAGAACTAAATCCAAGGCCATGCATCACTGTGGAGAGCAAAGAGCTTGTTGGAGTTTTAAGCAGAAAAGGGCTCTTTGTCCTGGTCAAACTTGAATTCAAAGAAATCCTTTTGTTAACTAAATTCTCCATAGTTTCTCCAATTGAGTTGCATTTCAGTCTTCATTATTTCACTAATATAGCTTTAGGTACACTTACTTTCTTAAAGTCCAGGCTATCTCCATTCATTTCCTTTAGTATTTAGAAGTCCAAAATACTATCATACCATCGCCACTTTCCTTCCACTGTCAAGAAACATCGTGACAGGTTTAGATTGCCAACTGACTTCTGACCATAAAAAATATTCTGTTAAACATTTCCCCATGGTACTCTTCCCAGCAGTAAAATTCTCAGCAAGGCTACTTAACAATTTCTTAGGTGCTCATTTTTTTTCCATAATGAGACTGCCCACAGATGCCTGTATAATGGGAATATCCATTGACTCCCGTGGATCATCTCTATCTGAGTTTTGTAATCTGCATCAGGAAAGCATTTTCACCATCCTCTGTCTTCCTGGATGGTCTGTTTCTACAAATCCTCTTCACCATGCTTCTGCCTTCATGTGTGTGCATTTCTGTACAGGAGTATATCCTCTTATTCTTACTACAGCACTTGATTATACTTACTTTGCTCTATTATTCTCTTCTCTAGTGTTTTTTTTTTTTTTCTTTTAAGCATGGATTTATTTCATCCAGCTGGTTCCAGGAATAGGAACCATATCTTCTAATTCTTCTTATGCCTCTAAATACCACTTAGCACGATGAAGATGGCTAATAAATATGCTTCCCCAGTAACATCTGTTTCCTGGTCTTAGTTTCATTTGCATTGGTTTTCTTTCCCTTAAAGGCATCCCTTAAATTTATTTTTTGTAATTAATATTTAAATTGTTTAAAAGCTATTCACAGTCCTCTTATAAGCTAATTTCACCTGGTTGCAAATATTTTGAAACTGGATTTGACTGGAAAGGAATCTTAGGTGTGTGGTCTATGACTGGATATATTTTTTATGTTTATCTTACCACCTTGTTTGTGGTTTTTTGTTATTATCATTCTAACTGGTTTATTAAATGTGCTTAACTCAATAGCGTTTAGCCAAGAAACAACATTTATTTTTCTTCCTCGACTGCCCTTTATTATACTTGGTCAGTTTTCTCTTCTCTGCCTCCTCGGTGGCAATGTGAACAGATCTCATAGCTTTTCAGTCAATTTCAAAGTGTTGCTACATGGGTTCACTCTCCAGTATTAAATAGCACCTTCAACCTCTCATATGATTGAGGCTCCTTCCCCTCCTGTGACCTCCCGTCCCCCTCCACTGCCCACCCAGTGCTCAGAGAAGACAGGAGCCCTCCGTGCAGTAGCTGGGCTGTGAGGCACGTCCTGGCTTCCCTCTTGTCCTCCACTTTGCTCTTTCACCCCAAGTCTCCACTCAGAAAACTGCCGCTTCCACACTCCTCAGCGTCGGGCTGGCAAGTAGGGTGGAGAGCTAGATGGTGACGGTTTCTAACTTGGCTGGTACTGGTATAAATGCCAGTGTTCTCTCTGTGGCACATAACCCAATGCTGGGGTTCTCTCAGGGGTGTGTTTCATGGGATCTTTGTCCTGCACAGGGAATGTATTCTCTGGCTGATGTCTTGTGATGCCCTCTCAGTTTCTTTGCTCTGGCTGTATACCCTACTGAGATTTTGCTGGGATCCCAGTGCCCTGCTAGCAGAGCCCTTTCAAGACGGGGCCCGCCTGGCTCCCCTCCCTGGCATTCACGTGCTCCAGAGTGCCTCTGCCCTGCTGGGCCTGGTAGAAGTGCAGCGTGCTCACTCTGGTGTCTTCTCATTTTGTTTATTCTCCAGGGATAGCTGCTATCTTGGAGGACAGTCCAGATTCTCTCAAAAGCTTTCTAGCCCCATTCTGCACGATCATCAGTCATGGACTAAGGTGCTGCTTTTTCTGGATGCAAGTGGTTGTGCTGAAGCCCTTTCTAGTTGGCTGGGTGTTCTGCATGGGGGGAGGGGGGGAAGAGTACCCCCATTTCCTTCTTCATGGAAAAGGGACTGGGAGATCTACTCCCATGAATTTCTCTAAAGAATCTTTTCTTTGGCTGCTAGGCTGTGGGTGATAGGCTAAAGTTTCCAGGGCAGGTTTTGGGCACTTCTAAGCCAGTCCTATAGGGAGGGTCTTTGGATTATGGGGAGTGTAGTTCCTTATTCTCAGCTCTGGTTCATCAGGTGAAATTCCAGTTAACACCATGTCGTGATACAAAAACAGTTTGTGGCACTAAAGGTTTTATGTTTCTCTAATGAAAAAGTATGAGTGCACATTCTTTTAGTGTTTATTCCAGATTCTTCCATAGGGTTCTTATAGATGAAGCAAGGCACTTTGAAAGCTTAGATGTTTGCTTTCTAAGTTTAGTATCACACTCTTATTACCAATTCAATGCATATGATTAAAGAAACATGAATTAGATAGGTAAAAATTAGAGTGTAAATTTGTTGAATGACATTTGAGTTCGGTATTCTTTGACTCCTTTTAGTTGAACAGTTATTTTCATTGAAATATTATTTGGTTGAGAAAACCTACTATAAAGTAAAACATACTGTCTGTGATTCTTGGCTTTAGAGAGTCTAGTTTCTGACATGGTTTCGAGATGTCTTAATGCTGAGAATTGGATTCTCAGCAATGGGTTTCAAATCAGGTAAACTGCTTAGCTTCATGACCTTGGACAAGGCATTTTTATGGGACTAAGTTGTACTAGTTTTAAATTGAGAACATTTTACTGAGTAATTTTTAAAGTCCTTCAGACCTCTAGCAGTTTACAGCATTTGGATAATATATATTTGTGTTGGTGTAAATTGAAAAAGACCAGCTTAAAAAATAACTGCTTTAAAAAAAAAAATCTGATTCAGCATTTGCATTAGCAATAATGCTGTTAGACAGAATTTCATCATTCACCATATAATTCATATAGCCTTTACTTTTATTACTGTTTTGCTATACTTTCAATAATGGAAAGTTTAATGATCAGTGACTTTAAACACTTAACCTAGTACTAGCATTTTCCCTTCATTGGTTGTAAAACAAGTTACTGTTTCCTTTAGAATATATACTATAAATAAAGAAGTTCTTTATTTATTTTGTAGACTTCTAAATACTACTAAGTATATTTAGTTTTCTCAACTGGACAATGGATATAATAACACAGACAAAAAAAAAAGCTCAGCATGTCAGCGCGAGTGCTCCTCAGACTTTCCTGCAAGAGGATGACACCAAGTCGCAAATGGGAGACTCCCGTGACTCTTCTTTCCCTCAACGTGACATCCAGTCAGCTAGAAAATCCTTGGCTCTGCTCCAGAGAGGGTCACAAATTTGTCCACTCCCCTCTACCTATGTTGTTACCACCAATTCTATTCATTCTTGCCCAGATTAAGTAGCCACAGTGGTCTTTAAATACATAAACCAGGTCACTTCCATCCTCTCCTTGAAATCTTCCAGCGGCATTTGTTTGCAGTTGGAATAAAATCCGAGTTCCTTATCATGGTATATTAGTGAAGGTGGTACTAGCTGTGGTGAATACAACTCAGAATATCAGTGGCTTAACAAATGAAATTTTACCCCTGGCTCATGTCACTCTTCCGTGCAGGTGATCCTGGTTTAGAGCAGTTTTCCTCCACTGATGATTTAGGGACTCAGGTTTTTCATCTTGTGGTCCTGTCATTTGCTAGCTGCCCCAGAATCTCCTGCATCCAGCTGGGCAAAGAGGGAGAGTAGGTGGAGAAGGCACACCCACATCTTAGCTGCGGTGCAGTAATAATGCCGCATCACCCTGCTCACATTCCACTGGTCCTACGACCCCTATTAGAAGCTGTGGGTGCTGGGAAGCATAGTCTCCGACAGGCAACCACTTCCCAGGCACCACTCTTCACTTTGGAAAAGCCGCATGAATCTTTGGGGGGCAGCGAGCCACCTTGCTACACACAGTCTTGAAAGCCCCCCACGAATTGCCCCACCCACTTCTCTAGCCTCCTCCCACACACTTTCCCCTGGCTGTGTTCCAGCCACACTGGCCTTCTCCTCTTAAGCTCATCCTTGCCTTAGGACCCTTGTGTTCTCTTCTTTCTGCCTGGAAAGGTTTATACCCAGACCCTTTCCTGGGTAGTTCTCTTGACCTCTCCAGTCTCCATTCAAATATGGATACCATCCCCTCAGGAGTCCCCGCCTGACTACCAGTATAGTCCTCTACCACGCCACCAGGTTCAGTTGTCTTCACAGCATGGATCAACTATCTGGAATGATCTATGCTTATTTAGTTATTGCTCATTTTTCTCGCTGCTCTCACTCCTTCTGACCCACTCCCCACCCTTACTGTGTGTAATGTAAACTCCGTGCCTGACTGTCTTGCTCAGTGCTGCATGTATTTCCAGCACACCAAACTTGAGTGGCACATAGAAGTCACTCAGTACATATTTATTGAATGAATAGATAGAATCTTTTAGCCCTGAGGGTTCAAAATCCATAAAGAAGAGTTGATATGGGAAGGCTGGCATCACTCCACATTCTCAACCACTAGGATTCAGTTCAGCTAATCAATCATTCAACCGATACAATCACCTGTCTCTGTTGCATTAAATCCTCATTGTACTATCTTGGAAAACTCCAGTCGGATATGTTAATACAACAACAAATCTAGAGCCTGTTAGAAATCATTTTTGCAAAATTTAAAAAAATGTACTTATGTCTTTTGGAATTTTTAAAGTAGTCCTTTTCTGGCTAAATGTGAATATGCATTACAGGTGGTACACTTTGTGATTCTTATTGCTACTAATAATACCACTGGGGAATACAAGTGAATCAACAAAAAACAATTCTAATTGTTGCTCCACCTGCCAGCTTCAAAGCTGCTACTGGAACCTGAGACTTTCGAGTTTTGTATGTACTCAGAATTTTAGAATGACTACTTAATTCCTTTTCCCTACTATTTCCAGAGTGGAAATTCAAAGCCCTTTTGAATTCCCTTGATGAAATTACTCACACAAATGTAAACTTTTATGAAGATGTATTTTACTCTACTGAGAGGGAACATAAGGGGCTGGAAAAAGATTTATTTCAAAGCCCAAAACCCCGAGTTTGAATACTTTGGGTCTGCAACTTACCAACTGTGTGACCTTGTGTAGGTATTAATTTTTTCTGTGCCTCAATCTGTAAATAGAGAAAAATAATATCTGTCTCACCGGGATTTTGTAAAGACTAAATATGACTGGTTAGTCTAAAGCCAGCACTTAGTAGGTGCACAGAGATTGTCAGTTTTTTTTCCTTTGTGGTATATAAGTATTTCTTTACTCAACTTAACTCAAAGTTCTTTAGAAGACAAAGCCTGATGGGGCAATTGTTCAAAAAAATATGGAACAATTTCACACAAAATTTTTCATACACTCTCAGGGTTAGATTAGAAATGTTGGACTCACCTCTTTTTCTCTCGATCACATATTTAATAAATTATAACTGATGTTGATTCTACTCCTGAATTATCCATGGACGCCATCCACTCCTCCCTGGACACTTCATTTCTGACGTTCCCACTAAGATAATTCCCAGCTGGTCTTTTCATCTCTTTTCTCTTTCAAATCTATCTTATACACTGTGTCAACATCATTTTTCTAAAGTTCAGATATAATCATACTACTTTCCTTCTTAAGTTTCTGTGATGGTTAATTTTATGTGTGAGCATAACTGTGGGTTACCCAGGTATTTGGTTCAACATTATTCTAGGTGTGTCTGTGAGGGTGTTTCTGGAAGAGATTGGTATTTGAATTGGTAGACTGAAATGCAGGGTGCCCTCCCCAATGTGGGTGAGCATCGTCCAGTCCATTGAGGGCTTGAATAGAACAAAGAGTTGGACGCAGAGAAAAAATTCCCCGTCTCTACCTGACTGTTGAGCTGAGACATTGGTCTTCTCTTGCCCTGAAATTGGGACTTGCACCCAGTCAGCTCCAGTTCTCAGGCCTTTGGACTTGTACTGGAATTATAGTGCTGACTTTGCTGGGACTCCAGCTTGCAGATGGCAGACTGTGGGACTTCTCAGCTTCTGTAATTTTGTGAGTCAGTTCCTCATAATAAATCTCTTTATATATCATATTGGTTCTATTTCTCTGGAGAGCCCTGACTAATACATCTTCCAAGCCTCCAGTTGCTCATAGGTTAAAATTTGTCCATATAAATACTTAGTCTGGTTTACCTTGAAACAGCCTTACTAGCCAATGTTTCTTCCTTTCTACCCTCATGCACTCAACATTCTTGGTATAGTGACCTTTTCATCATTGCCCAAACACTTGGTCTTCTGTAAGACTTTCTGCCTTGAAAAGCAGTTTTCTCTGTCTGGGATATCCTACCCTCTCTTCCCTACTTGGTGAATGCCTACTCATCCTTCAGGGCACATTACTTCTTCAGGTCTATTGACCATGTAGCATTGGTGAGAGTCCACTGTTGCATCTACTGATGGAATATAGGCTTGTCTAGTGGATCTTAAGGATTGGGGTGGGGGTAGGTGGTCCCTTCTGCTGACAGCCCAGTGATGACACATAAACATTTGATAAAATTTAAAACATTATTAAATTAATTTAATTATATTACTTAATAAGGTAATTCATATGTTTAAAACCTGAAGATAGAATTCAAACAAATGCATATAATATTAAAAAATGCTATAAGAAAGCCCATTTTGCAATAAGAGGTCTACAAATTCAGTCAAGGAAAAATAACATAAACCTACTTCAGAAGCAACTTATTCAACAGTAAAATTTGATCACACGTACAACATTGGAATCAGATACTACTGTGTGTGCTAATTATAAAATATGTGAAATTTTATCTTGTAATGGAAACCTCTAGTGAAAGGGAATAAAAGAATAATGCTTAAATTGGTGATATTGCATTTCCCAATAATAAAAATATAGCGTCTTTTACAAATGCAGTCTACACACTTTAAATAAATTAATCTACATGCAGAGAATGTTGCTTCTCACTGCTTTAGTCAGCCCACCAGGAATCAGTCACCACACATTTTCAGAGTGTTCTCTGTGCTCTGGACACTGTGCTGGGCATTGTGGGGATTATAAAGGAGTATAAAGAGGTGGTGCCTGTTCTCAAGGGGCTTTCAATCTATTCTCTTGCTCAGCTTTGCTTCATCTCTGATTTTGTCTCCTACCCCTGTACTCAAGGCTTTGATTAATGATCACCTTCTGTATCCATACCATTCTTCTGCATTGCAACATCAGCTCATCAAGTCCCTCGCTTCAGTTAGGACCACCTTGGTCTGGTCTGTATCTGTCCCTCTTCCAAAAGGGACATTTTAAACTGGTTAATGTAACCGCCATCTTGCCCCAGAGGTCTCACCACTGTTTATAAGAATTAGCACCCCTCATTTACATTTACTTATATTTACTTCTGTCCCTCTGACTCTTTCTTTGTACACTCTCATTTCCAGATCCGAATCCTATCGTTAGTTCTTTACATTCAGAAAGCTTTTTGTTTTCTTCTTCTTTCTAGAAGACTCTTGAAGTCCAAAATGACCCAGGGGAGGTGTTATGTCACAACTTAAGCTCTTTCACTTGAGTTTTCACTAATTTTCACTTTCACTAGTTTTCACTCCTTATCAGGAGCGAGGCAGAATGTAACTAAGTGTAGGAGAATGGTGTGATGTGAAGAACATGGAATGGGGTGAGGACTCCTGAAGGGAGGAAAGAGAAGCTCACACGAGAGGTGGGAGAAAGGGTTAATGACGTGCCGTCTAGTCCATGGTTTCCTCCAACCACTGGGCCTGAGCAATTAAAATGGCTTCTCGCCTCAGGGTCTAGTTTCATGAACTCTGCTGCTAGACATTTTTTTCTAGTGAATATTTATTACCTCAACTGTAATGCTTCATTTAACATAATATAAAAATTGTAGAAAAAAAGAGTAATTAGTAATAAATCATCATCTCATCCATTAGCAGCAAATAATGCCACTTTGTCAAAGTCATAATCATCAAGCAGTCAGCTAGAGGTGATTATGTGTGTTACCCAACTGGAATCGGTCCAGAAACAAACCACAGCTCCTGTTTATTATCCTAATTATGCCTTAATACGATGCTATCTTTTTCTCCCATAAACTTGATAACAATAAAAGAGTAACAATAAAAAATGACAGGATAAATGAGCAAGAAAGGTAGCCTGAGAAACTTCCCAGCCCTGTCGCCCACCAACCTTTCTAGCTTCTGATGCTGGAAAGGCTGTAAGACTGAGGAGGGAGCTGAACAGAATAGGGAAAGTCTTGGGGTGTTGGATACATGACTATATGGGATAATCTTTTGTTAATGTAATTAGAATACAGGCAGTCCTCACTTTACACAATACCATGTTAACTGAAATGTGTGCATATCGGAACCGTGTCATTGTTTTACACGGTTCAGTGATAATAGAGATTGCTACCACGGAATTGAGCAGAAGAGAGGACGTGGTTCCAATATGAACACAACTGAGTTAGCATGGTATCATGCAAGGTGAGAACTGTCTGTAGTCTACTGTAAACAAATCTTTATTAATTTGAGATTTGTCAGACTGTTTGAGAGTGGTGGAGCTGATGGAAAAACAAATGCAAAAGATTTAAATGAGGCTTTCTATGACGTCCTAACCTATTACCTGGGATGAAAGATACACATCATGTGGGTTAGGTGAATCCATGGCGGGAAGGTGAGACTTCTGTGCTGGAGAAGATGAGTGGGGGGTAGGGCGGGGGCTAAATGACCTAGTTTAAAGATCAGAGTTAGGTGGAGAAAAACAGGTTAAAAACCAGAGAAAGAATGCTGGGTATGGTGATTGATATGGTTATGGGAGGTCCAGCTCAGGAAAATTAGGACATTCCCCAGAACCAGGATAAGACCAGTCAAGGCCCTGTGTGTAGACAGGCTGGGGAATCTTTGAATTAGTTGCTTAGGCGACTGTTATGTTAGGATTTCTGACCTTTTGTGGAAACTCCGTAGAGGATCTGCCCAGCTGAAATGAACGCCTTGACTGCTCCGACTGGCCACAAAGTCAACTTTTTGGTTTAAATTAGTCTGAATAGGTTTCTATTACTTTCAATTAAGCAATCCTAATATATGACAGGAATCTAAAGGATTTAGGATAGCTAGAATGAGGACTAATGAGATCTTGATTGGGAGGAAAAGCAGGTTAGATGAATAAAAAAATCATGGTGACCCCTCCCCCCCATTCCAAGGGCTGAGTCTGGGGTGGTGGCTTGCAGCCAGAAGGTTCACAAAGATCTTTAGTGAGTGGAAATAGTCTTTAGTGCTCCAAGTTTATACCCTGTTGGGTGATGTGATGGGCCTCCACAAAAATGGTTGATGCCCTGCAATTTAAAAATCGTACCAAACAAGATCTACCACTTTCTGGTCCTTGTTCTTAAGCCTCACCTCCAGCCATTTGCTACCTCACATCCTGTGTACCAGTCGCCTTCCAACTGAATCTCTTTCAGTTCCTTTAGTGGACCATGTGGTTCATGGCCCCTGTGCCGCCACAGAATCTTGCCCGGAAAGCCCTGCTGCTTCTCACCTTCTCCACTTGCTGATCTCCTAGGTGTCCTTCTAGGCACCTTTTTGTTTTTAATAAGCCTTCCCTAACCCCTATAAATAGAGTAAATCTCTTCATCCTTTACCCCCCCACTGTCCTTACCTACCTGTTCTTACGTCTTCCTAACAGACTCATAGCTCCTTTAGGGCAGAGGGTAGGCCTTAATCATCTTTATTTCCTCAATGTGAACACAGTTCGTGAACCATATTATACGCTCAATAAATATTTACTGACCCAACTTAATGACTCCCCTCAAGCTAGAGTACAGATGGAGGAGATTGTGTATGAATGGTGTAAGTGTGCTGATGTAGGCTTGCTGAGGAAGGTGTACCTCTAGTGAACAGGGGATGAAAAACAGTGGTAATTGAAGAGGCATGGTTGCTTTGAAAATAGTATCTACTCTCTCCCTGAATTTTACATATTCCAGATTATGGAAGTGGAAAGTCACTTAGAAGAACCTAGGCTGTAGGAATCTTCTCTTTGGGGGATGCTCTAGAGAGGACCCACCTAATCACACAGACCTGTAGGCCAGGCTTTGAAGGAAATTGGATTTTGCTGATGCCCATCATGCTGCAATGTCCAAGTCTGAATTTCTAGTCAACTTCTGAGTGTCATTCCTACATTATCAGCTGCTTAATGGACATTGTCCACTTAGATGTTTCTGGAACTTCAAACTTAATGAGTATAAAACTAACTCATCAAAAAACCTTCCATCCCAGCTCCTTCTCTAGCCTTGTTAAGGTATCATCATTTTCTCATTCACCAGCCTCAAATGTTGTAATTTTCTCCCCATAGCAACTGATTAACCCAAATCTCCTCTACTCTTCCCTCGCCATGTATTTTATTTTATTTTATTTTATTTTTGCTTTTTTTTTTTTTGCTATGTATTTTAAATCCATCCTCCTTTCCAGTTTCACTGTCAGCACCCTCCTTCAGCCTTGGACTATTACAATAATCCTAAAGTCTCTTGGCCTTAAAGCATTTCACTCTACAATTTATCCTGTATGTTACCATACCTGAATTAGTGTTCCCTTCTCATCATGCTAGTCTCCTGATAAAAACATTCAGAAGCACCTAGCACAGGGCCATACAAAAAGTTTGTAAGTTAATTAAAATTACAAACTTTATTGCAGTTGTGAATTCCGACCACAAAATTGAACATATGAATTGCTGTAACACCTTCATTAATATAAACAGAAAAATTATTTTATAGATTGCTAGATGCTTTGCATTGTTCAAAGTATTTTTTCTGTATTATTTTACTAGATCTGGTAGAAGCTATACGAAGACAAAAGTAGTAATCATTCATGTTCAGTGGAGCAAGTGAGACACTAAAAGTGTAATTTGTTCATTTATCTGTTCTACACATATTTATTAAGTATTTACCATGTGCATGGTAATAGGTTCTTGGGTGTGTCAGGGAGAGAAGAACTGAGTGAGGGGAGATAAAAGAGAATGTGATCCTGTTATGGACTGAATGTTTGTGTCCTCTGAAATTCACATGTTGAAATCCTAACCCCCAGTGTGATGATTTTAGGAGGTGGGGATTTTGCCAGGTAATTAGGTCATGAGTGTGGAGGCTTCATGAATGGGATTAGTAGCCTTATAATGTGAGATACACAAGAGCTTTCTTTGCTCTCTGCCATGTGCGGACCCAGCAAGAAGATGGCCACCTACATGCCAAGCAGTGGGCCTTCACCAGACATTAGACATGTGTACACACACACACTCACACACACATTAGACATGTATACACACACACACACATTAGACATGTATACATACACTCACACACACATTAGACATGTATACACACACACATTAGACATGTATACACACACATTAGACATGTATACACACACACACATTAGACATGTATACACACTCACACATTAGACATGTGTACACACACACTCACACACACGTTAGACATGTATACACACATTAGACATGTATACACACACATTAGACATGTATACTCACACACACATTAGACATGTATACACACACATTAGACATGTATACACACACATTAGACATGTATACACACACTAGACATGTATACACACTCACACACATTAGACATGTATGCACACACACTCACACACATTAGACATGTATGCACACACACTCACACACATTAGACATGTATACACACACATTAGACATGTATACACACACATACTCACACACACAGATCTTTGGTGTATATTCACACACACACACACGTGTGTGTATATATATAAAATCTCTGTATATCTCATTGGTTCTGTGTCTTTGGTAGAATCTTGACTGATATAATCCACCCTTGTGATGACTAGCTTTCAGGAGAAATGTTTGGAGGTTACTAAGGAATGTTTTCCTTTTTGTTTTTGAAAATACTGTGAGGAGGGCAGACATAGGATCTGTCTCTAGTTTTGGACTGCCCAGCATGCTTTACTTTTCTCCCTTTTGCTAGTAATAGACTTCCTCTGTCTTATAGGGAATCTCATCCTTGTACTTTGAATGGGGCTGACCTACTTTCACTCCAGGTGTTGGCACTTGACCCAGCCTAGCCAATCAGAATAATGCATCTCATTGGCAACAGTGATTGGTTTAGGGATGGGCAGGCGACTCAAAGCTGGACCAGTAACATTCCTCTTGTGACTTTTGCTCAAAATTTCCAGAACCTGGTGGTTTATTATGAAAGTTGCCAGCTGAAAGGGCAATGTAAGGTTAAAGCTGTGGATGAGACCATCTCTTCTCCTTGTTACAGACATATCAACAAAGAGGAAAAGAGGCTGATTCTTGATGCCAGCTTTTCAACCCCTGGATGCAATTGTGTACCTTAAATTGCTCAGGTACATATTCCAGGAAAATCACCCCCACCTCTTTTTCACTTTGTCCTGTTAAAGGTGGTTGACCTGTATTTTCTGACACTAGCAACTGAGTTTTGACTAACAAAGAAATTGCCCAGGAATCTGCAATTTGTGAAGAGGTAGAAAATATTATGATTATAGAGGGGACTGAAACAAAGCAAAAACGATTGTGCCTGGAGACATAAGGAAGATATTACAGCATGAAACACAGGGCACTGAAATAATTTCTCACTAGGATGATGTTTTTGCCACTAGGTGAGGTGGTCGTATTATAAGACAGCAGCTAAAAGCAGCTTTTCAGAGCTTCAATTGTGATTTAAAGAATGTATGTAGGAAAATTAAAATAATTAAAAAATTTTAAACTACACTAACTTTTACATATAAATAATTTAATTGAATAGTGTGAATTCTTAGGCCTGCACCATATGATAAATCACCTAGTTAATTAAAAAATTCTGTTATTGGGGCTTCCCTGGTGGCGCAGTGGTTGAGAGTCCGCCTGCCGATGCAGGGGACATGGGTTCGTGCCCCGGTCTGGGAAGATCCCACATGCCGCGGAGCGGCTGGGCCCGTGAGCCATGACCTCTGAGCCTGCGCGTCCGGAGCCTGTGCTCCGCAACGGGAGAGACCATAACAGTGACAGGCCCGCATACCGAAAAAAAAAAAAAATTCTGTTATTGAGGATATTAATAAATACAACATCAATTCTTGGCCATTCTCATTTTAGATACTAGGCAGTCCCAACAGCCATTTCTTTAATACAGACTTGGTTGGCAAAAAGTTATGCTTTTCTTGACTAGGGAAAGAAGAAGCTGTGAACTAGCATGGCAGACAGGTAGATGAATTAGCATTTACTGAATGACAGTGTCATAAGTACTACTTTAGAGGTAGGCAAAAGGCAACTGAGAGCAAAGAGCAGAGATATCTATATCAGAGTTGGGGTGTCAGAGGATTCGTGGGGGATAAGCTTGAACTGATATTGGAGGATGAGTGAGGGTTACTAGATATGGTGGGGCTGAGGGCATCCCAGACATCACAAATGCAGAAGCATGGGAGACACCAAGCAGCTCAGGATAGTAGAAATGAAATGTACATGAGGGAGAGGTGGGAGATGATAATAGAAAAGTAAGCAGAGACTAGAGACTTTGTGTGTTAAGCTTCAGAATTTGAACTCTGTCTGCGATGGGGTACCACTGAAGGACATTAAAACAGAACAGTGACCATTTATTTAAATCTCCCAAGACATATTTTTTTTTCAAGCCAGGACCACATTTGGGGCTAGTTATAAATGCATGGCAAATAAGGAAATGAGCAATTACTCCCATCTGTAGGGTGTTATAGGGAAAACCTTTACTATCTATGAGGCTCTGATCAACAGGACTTCCAAGGAGCGCTTGGGTCATTGTTCTCATGGGGCTTAACCAAAGGCCTTGGGCAGAAAGACAGCACTTTGAGAGAAGGAGGCTTTGTACCAGAGGGTGGGTACTGATTCAAATTCATGTGTGTTGAGTCCCAACTGGGGCCTTGACATTGATCTTCTGTACTCCTGGATCTGAAATAAATTCAGAAATGTAGTCCTTTGGAATGAAAGCTAAAATGAGGGTGGGAGAGAAAGGGGAAATACAGAAAAGAATTAGCCTTACTTTAGTGACAAATTCCCAGCAGGGTATTCTTTTAAGTAGCATGTATTCTGTTCTATTCCATTAATTTTAAAAGGAGGACCACTAGAAATGACTTATCTGAGTAACCCAAAAGATTCAGATCAGCTAGTAAACTAATGGGACCCAGGTCACCTTTTACATGAATGATGCATGAGCAGATGATAGATACAAAGAGCTTTGCTAAGTCTGCCGATGTTTAGTGTCTAAGAAACTGAAGGGTTTCAGTCAAATGAATAAAGATTCCTCCAGTATAGTGAATTCCTGTGCTTTGGAAGATTAACTAGTGTATGCTTTTGCTAACAGTTTATTTTTCTGCTTTGACAAGGAGAAAAAATAAAGAAAAAGAAAGGGTGATATGTACACATATTCGAAAGATAGGGGATTTATAGAACTGCACTCTTTCTGAATGACCCCTTTTTAATGTAAAAGAGACCTGTGACCTTATTTGCATTTCAAATATTCCTGGAGTGGAATAGTGAAGATCAATGAATTGATTGTCAGAGAAACAGCATGAGTAACAAATTTCTTAGTAAAGAGAAAAGAAATACAAAGGAGGAGGATAGTAAGGTCTTCCTAATTCAGAAGTAATGGAACGAAAAGTCTCAGCTCTATTCTTGGTCTCATTTTTCTAAAATTCAAATAATCTGTGAGGTTAGGAAGAACCATGCTGACCTGAAAAGTACAGTTAAATATTTTCTCAGTGCATAATTATGGGACATTTGAATATGGCCTAACATGTATTTTGGGGGTGGGCTGCATTTACCTTGTCTGGGGGATATTTTGAGATGCAACACAAAGTAATAGAAAATGGGTTGTGTTTGGAAGCTGAAAGCCACCTTTCCAGAAACCCTGTCCTCCCTCAACCATTCAAGGCCAGAGGGTGGGCTTCTTTTCAGAGTGAAAAATCTTTTCACAGTAGTGTAAACATTTATATATTCAGAGGAAGTCTCACTCCATAGAGTAGGTTGTATACTAGTCCTATGTCTCCAATAAAAGAATCACTTCAGCATGTAATTGTCCCAAATCTGGACAGTTTACAAATATTAATCTTTAACAATCACCGACTGGGCTAGGGCATCTTGAATAGCGTCACCTGTGGGATATCAGTAGTCCTGTCTAGGTGGAGCCGCAGTAAGGTGGAGCTGCGTCCATTTCGGGGCAAGGATCTGGTCTGTAGACCTTCCCTTCAGTTCATTACATCTCATTTCCCACTTTGTCTGAATGGAGGGAGCCTGAGATAAGGATTTACCCTAATTCATGGGCTGGCATAATAGTTTGCAGGTTGGGTAGGGACTTGGCAAGAAGAACAAGAGACTGTTTGTTGACTTAGAAGCTTGGGGAATAGAAATATGGTTAGAAATCTCAGAATGAGCCCAGAGTTAGATGATTGGTGTGTCCTTTGTGGATGCTCATTGTAATGAGTTGAGTTGTGTCCTCCCAAAAGATATGTCCAAGTCCTGACTTCTAGTAACTGTGAATGTGACCTTATTTGGAAATAGGGTCTTTGCAGATGTATTTAAGAATCTCAAGATGAAGTCATCCTGAATTTAGTGGACGGGCCCTAAATCCAATGACTGGTGTCCTTATAAGAGAAAGGGAGATTTGAGACACAGAGGCCATGGGGGAGAAGGCCATGTGAAGACAAGGGCAGAGACTGGAGTTATGCCGCCATAAGCCAAGCAATACTTGGAACCACCAGAAACTGGAAAAGTCAAAGAACCTTTGGAGAAAGCATGATCTTACTGACATCTTGATTTGAGACACCTCTAGAAAAGGTCTCCACAGTCTCTGAAACTGTATTTCTAAATTTCTAAATTTCTGTTGTTTTCAGCCACCAAGTGTGTCGTAAGCCGTTACAGCAGCCCCAGAGACCTAATGTACTCATGAAAATAGCAGCACTCTGGAGATTCTAATTACAACCTCACACCATTGGGTGAAAAGGCCAAAGGGGGGCTACGGCGTTGCTGGGTTGACTGATCCTGACACTAGAAAAGAAATGGGGTGACTACTACAGTGGGAGAGAGAGGAAGATGGACACCCAGTGTCAAAAGTTAACTGAAGACTTACTCATCCTGTACAAATAGGACCACCACCGACACTGATCCCTCAGGAGGAAAACCCTGGGTCACTCAGTGAGGTCAAAAACCCCTAATTGAGGTTCTGTGTGAAGGCAGAGGAACCTTAGAATGGGTAGGGAATCCATAAATGCCACCTATTGATTCATGACCAGCTACAGTTTTTTGGTTGGGATAAACATGTATTTTTATACTTTAGTTTTCTTCCTCCTTCCCTCTTCCTTCTTTTCTGTTTTCTCCATTATGTTTATAGGGTGAATTGGTGGGAGTTAGCTTAACACTTTGGTTTAGAGGGTACAGAATATCAGGAGAAGGTCATGATGGAACGAGTGTAAGAATGAACAGTCAGAGATCTTGCACGTGGAGCCGCGTGCAGGACCTGATGAGACCCTGGATCTCTGGATGCTCCTCATACTGTGGGCATTAGGTGATTCTTCCCTGAATATATGAGGGATAGTTTTATTATGTTAAGCAGCAATATTTTAAAAAGCAGATGCATGGGGAGAAAGATGTATGTTGATATTGAAAAGCTAAAAAAGTGGACATTTGTCAACTCTTTTGACACCCAGCATCTGAAGTCACTATCTCTGTGTGGGAGATTCACTACCTTGTGAGTCTTGGGGGAGACTGAGCCTGCTTCCTACAGTAAAAGCCAAGCAGGTTCCTAGCCTCCCTTGCAGATAGGGCACAGGCACATGACCTGGCCTCCACCAATCAGATGTACCCACCGAGAGTTGGAAACTAGAGCTAGAAGGTGAGATGAAGCAAGAATCACAGCCACCCACCGGCAGCAGCTGTCCCCCTATCCAGTTTTGAGAGGCAGTGTGGTAAGTTTCTAGTGCTCTTATCAGGGTCCTGTGCTGGTGGCTTGGAGATGTAAGCTTTAGTGTCTCTGTTTAGCGGTGTCTTCCCAGGGCTAACTCTGCTGCCTGAGTTCTTGCCTGACCCCCAGCCTGGCCTTTGTGTCCTTCTGGTTATTCTGTGAGCCACACAGTATCTTATTAATAAGTTCTTTTTCTGTTTAAATAACCCAAGGTTGGTTTCCTTGCCTGGAGGAATCTGACTGATATAGTACACCAGTAGGGCTCTAATTATCCTTTAAAAACACATCTTTTTATTTTACACATACCAAAAATTATATATATGCAAGTTATAAAATATCTAGACATGTTAAGACCTAGAACATTACCCTCCTTCACAGGATATAACCGCTATCCTGAATTTTGTGTTTATTACTCCTTTGCTTCTTAAAAAATTAGTTTTGTCGCCTATTCAGGTATGTCTAAACAATATAGTCTTTAGCATTGCTTATTTCTGAGCTTTATTAAATAGTATCAGTTTTGTAATTAGTCTGCTGGGACTGCCAATTGTTTTTTTTTTTAAACTCAACACTAGTTCATATATCTAGGTAGTAAGAGAATGATATTAGTGATATGTTTACTTTTTGACTTTTAAAACATCATATATTGAGGTAGAGAATTTTATTTGTTACACATTCTTCACTAGAATTGCTTATAAGAAAATCTGATAGACCTTCTAGAGATAGTTCTTCTGGAGAAGAACTACACATTCCAGGGAATGCCTTATGTATTTTTTTCCCCACAAGCAGCAAGGAAAGAATAGGTATATGGGACTACCGTGTCATCCAGGTTTCCAGAAGGGCTGTAACTGGCTGGCTGGAGCAGAAGTCTTGGCGGTGACACATTCAAGAAGGGCCTGTGGGTGGAGAATGGTGACAGTGGAGATAGCACTGTATCAGCAAGGGAGGATGAGAGACAAAAAAGCTATGGTTTGCGTGCTCCTGTGCACATGCGCTCATGCGCATATGTGTGTAGGAATTTGTGAAAGCAAGAGGCTCTGGAGAAATTTTAGGTTGTATGATATCTGGAGAGAAGAGGAAAGGGGATTTCTAAAAAGGGTTTTTGTAAGACAAAAATATAATTTTCTCTAATACTCTTCAAAAGATGAAAGCAAAATTTTGGTGGCCTTTTAAAATTTTTAATGAACTTCATTTTTTAGAATAGTTTCAGATTTACAGAAAATCTGAGACAAGGGTATGGAGAGTTCCCATATACCTGTACCCAATTTCCCCTGTTATTAACATCTTACATTAGTACAGTACGTTCATTACAATTAATGAACCAATATTGATACATCATTATTAACTAAAGCCCGTAGTTTATTCATATTCCCTTAGTTTTTACCTAATGTCCTTTGTCCGTTGCAGGATCCCATCCAGGATACTACATTTATTTAACTGTCATGTCTCCTTAGACTCCTTTCGGCTGTGGCAGTTTCTCAGGCTTTCCTTGCTTTTGGTGACCTTGCCAGTTTTGAGGGGCACTAGGCAGGTATTCTGCAGAATGTGCCTCTATTTGTCTCCTGTTTTTCTTATGATTAGACCAGGTTATAGGGAGGAAGACCAAAGAGGTAAAGTGCCAGTTTCCCTGTATCATATCAAGGGCGCATACTATCAGTGAATTGCCTTGTACAGTCTTGGACTTTAAAAAAAAATGCAGCTTCACGTAATAGCTGGAACTGAAGGACCACAGGATTTATTCTGGTGGCAATTGAATATAGAAGAAACACCTGCTTATTAAAAAAACAACAACATGGGAATATTATATATGGCTTCTAATGAAGACTGTTACAGTACAGAAGCTGCTGTTGAGTGTTGTGCATTATATTCCTTGACTCCAGCTCTCTCTCCTTCCCTGGGCCTCTGTACTCCTGTGGGAAGGATGGGTCTTGGGTAGCTGGTCTTGGCTGGTGCCTGTTTAGTATGTTAATTTCCTTGCTTTGCTGTCATTTTCATTTGTAGTATAACATTAGCAAGAGGTAACTCTAGATCTGGGCTCTCCTTTTCACCTCAACAGCTCCCCATTCCCTATTCAAATCTACCTTGCCTATCTAGATGGCTAGGGAGAGGGAGTTTTTTGTTTGTTTATTTTCTGAACACTTTTGGAGCTCTCCTTATAGACTCCTGGAGCCCCTAATTTGTACATATCTTAGGGATGGGAAGTACTGCCGTACAGAATGTCATACTAGACACTTTTATGTCACATACAACATACATAATGTTCTGTTAGAATTTGCAAAGTGCTTTTGCATATGTAAGGTTTCTACTCCCACAACAGATTCGTGAGGTAGGTAAACCATGTATTATTGTCTTGCCTTTGTAGGAAGTAGATGGGTAAGGAGTTTAAGCAACTTGCCCAAGATGATACAACAAGTAAAGGATGAGGACAGGACCCCATACGAGGCCTGCTGGCTGCAAGTTATGACCCCGGTGTATCAGTTTGTTAGAGCTGCTGTAACAAAGTACCACAAACTAAGTGGCTTAAATAACAGAAATTTATTGTCTCACAGGTCTGGAGGCTAAAAGCTCAAGATGAAGATGTCGGCAAGGCCATACTTCCTCTGAAGGAGCCAGGGAAGGATCTGTTCCAGGCCTTTCTAACAACTTCTGGTAGTTCCTCAGCTTTGAGCAGGGTAACTCCAATCTCCACATGGTATTCTCCCTGTGCGTGTGTCTGTCTCTTGCATTCCTCCTTTAACTGTTAAGCCACACTGCCTCTCTCATTGTTCCTCATTCGTTTTATCCACACCTCGCTGTTTGGTTTCTATCAGGGGTCTAGCATGGAGTTTGGAAGCATCTCTAATGTCAGGATCTCAAGACTGTCTCTCCTGTGAGTAGAGAGAGGTTATTCTTTGCACCCAGTGCCCCTACAGAAGGTGCAGGGAGTCTGAACAGCCCTGTGTCTTCCTTTTAAAATGCCAGAACCATTAAGTACAGTAAATTTGTTCTACTAGAAAGGGTGGGTTGTAGCCAGCAGGAGTAAAAGCCATGCCACTTATTGGTCTAAAAAGGTATTTAGCAGCTACAAATAACCTCCTGGATTAATGGAATCAACAGTCTTTAGGTCTCCACATGTAAAGGGACCATTTATTCGACATCCATTCATTTATTCAACAAGCCGCAGTGCCGGTTTGGGTCGAGCTCACTCTGAATTGAGGCTACTGTCCTTCCTCTTAAGGCTTTCTTCAATAATTATTCTGTTATTGACACATCACTGACCCAGGCATGACTAATGGGTTAGTATTACTGAGAGATGCAGCTAAATAAAGGTCACCTCAGGGTGGGTGGCGGGGGGAGTGGAGCTGACATTTCCATGGTGCAGTGGTGGAGCAAATGGAGATTTTAAGGGGGCAGACCCCACTCAGTCTTTACAGGAGACTACAGTGCCATTACAATGCTGCGTAATCAAATTTCTTCCTTTTCCGCAATCTTTGTTCCACTTATTAATTAAGTAAACTGACACAAGAGGGTGAGCGCTGGCTGTCTGTGGCACACTTTGGTGTATTGTTAGGACAGCGGTGCAGGCTTGATTACAGTCAGTGTGAACAGTAGCAGGTTATTTATTGGGTAATAAGACCGACCCAGGAGTGTCTTTATAAGAGTTGAAAGAGGAATTTTCAGATAAAAGAGAAAAAAATGTTTTTTTAATGAAATTTAGAAAATGAGGTCAGAGTATAATTTATGGACTAAATCTTGCCCTCTGGCATCTGCCAAAATAGAAAGACAAGGAGGAGGAAAGAAGCCAGAGCTTGGCAACTTTCTCATAAGCTCTCTCTCTCCTTTTCCTGTCCATCTGTAACCCCACATCAATGGATTACCTATACTCTTAGGCAAGTTTTGCTATCGTCTCCTCAGGATGCCTTTTTTCTTTTAAATACTGGAGGGCTTACCTGTAAAAAACTCTAGCTGATTGCTTTTCTCCATCATCAGTTTTCCTATGTGTAAAATGGGCAGGTGAGTCCTTGACACAGTATTGCCTCACAGAGAATTCGGGAGACACAATGAGTATCAAGCTCTTTGTGTTCTATGCCAGAAGACACACTGGAAACAATAATCAGTCAGAGCAGGTCAGAGCTGTGCCCACTGAAAAGATGCAACAAGCGTTTTCTGAATGAACAGATGAACCCGAAAAGGCCTTTTCTGTTTGCTCGCCGTGGTGGACCTGAGGATGTGCTGCTCCGTCTTATGGTCTGATGCCCTCAGCTGCTGGGGTGCTGCAGGCAGCCGGCCCCTTCCAGGTTCTCTCTGGTGAGGAGAGAGGCCTTGTACAAGGCCACGCCCCCTTCCTGGGGCAGCTGCATCCAAAGACTGACTGATGAAGGGGTACGGAGCTTTGGTCCTCTCACCCAAATGGAGCAGCATTGAGAGGTGGGTCCATCTTCAGAAATCCCCAGAAGTTAGGCTGAGGCGTCCATCGAAACTGCACTGCAGCCCGACTTCTCCCTCTGCCCAGTTTTGCTTCCTTCTCTTCCCTTGCCTGCCACAGGTGTTGGATCCCAAGGGCACCCCCTAAAAATGTCCTGCACACTAATCTCTGTCTCAGAGTCTTCTTCCTGGGACACCCAAGCTGCGACATTCATGAAGTTATGTAGTACTATACATGCAAAAAGATTTGGGGGCTGATGGAATAGGGTGAAAAAGACATGTGCTACTCATTGCTGCTGAGAGAACTCTTGTTTGTGATGAGAACTTTTATGTGGAATTTGCAGGCTGGAACACAGCAAATTCCGCCAGAGCCTCACCCCACCCTGTGCCTGCTTTAATCTGGTATCTAATGGCTACAGCCCCTTGGAGCCAAACTCTTTTTTTGATTCTCTCCCTTTTAAGGCTGGAACATGTGGGACCTGGTTTACTGGAAACATGACTATATTATACAGCAGATGTTAATGAAGAATGGGCACATGAGGTTAATAGTACTTTTTGACTGGCTTATTGCATTTTGAAGAGAACATTGAAGCTATTAAAATGTGTAATTGGGAAACAGAACCTATGATGCCATCTACATATTTCTGTGACCCGTGTTTAAAGGGTTTCATTCAGTTCTCTAATAAGTGAAGGGAACAGTTTTGACAGTGCCTGCTTTTTATTGTCTTCCCCATTTTTCATTTTCCAAGGCTGAGGATATAACGCAGACCTTCTATGCATCCTGAATCTATGTTTATTTGCTCTTGCCATTTGCTTGGCTCTATCGTTAAGAGAAGAAAATATGAGAGAAGAAAAGTTATGATCCTTAGAGGCTTTTCTAATTAACTGTTTGAAGGAGACTTTGAAAAAGTGCCTAAGTGTGAGGTTATTTGTATGCCTAATTTCGTTTTTATGTTACACTTACTTTTAAGTGTAATTTACCAAGGCTTAACGCTTGTATTCTTTCAGGGGCATTACAAAGAGCATTGCACATTTATTACAGCCCTCTAAATGGCTGTGTTTTATTTCCATATGCTTTTAAATGGTTATTGAGTGGATTTGGTGCTCTTCCTGTAGTTAAAGTGCATTTTTTTTTTATTGTACATGAATGGTAAATAATTGATACCTGCCATATGCTTCTCTCTCCCTCTCTGAGCTCCCCTTTCCCTTTCCCTCTTCATTCTCTTCCCTTCTCTGTTCCTATTGGTTTCTGCCCTTATCATGCTCTTTATCCTTTCTGCTCCTCTCTCTGCAGGTCTCCACTGCTTTCAACACCATTTTCCTTACCTCTCAACGTGCTCATTTGAGAGGGGGTTTTTACGTGAATTCTTGAGACCATTGCATTACTCGGTGGGGATGAAGGAGGGGGTAAGGGCGTACAGCTTTTTATTAGGTGATGCTCAGATCAAGAATTTAAAATAAGAGAGTGATTTTAGAGAACATTTCTTGAATATTTTTTTCTTCAGATTGCAAATTGATACAGGGCTAATTATTGTTGCCTCTGCTTCTCTGACTAACCAGTGACAACCTCTAGAAGCTTGGAATTAAGGAAGATGTGGCCAAGTGTCTGAGATCATTCTTAGCAGGCAAAGCTTCTCAAGCTGAACAGTTTGAAAGAATCTCTCATTAGGGAAAGAAGAGGATAGACACTTCAAGATAAAATCTAAAGAATGTTCAGTTGGATGAATTTTTTGGGGGGAAATTCCTACTATACTGAAGCCACAAAACTATAAAAATTTTGATTTCTTTGCTCTTAAATCCCCAGAAGGCAAAAACAAAAACCCACTTATAGATGTGACAGCCCACAAACACTAGAAGAGTTTTTCATTTTGAAATTTTAGAAAGTAGTTGAAAATTCATATGGAAATGTAAGGAACCTAGAATAATCAAAATAATCTTGGGAAAAAAAGAACAAAGTTGGAGGATTCATATTCTCGATTTCAAAACTTAATACAAGGCAACATTAATCAAGATAGTATGGTACCGGGATAAGGATAGACACATTGATCAATGGAACAGAAATGAGAGCCCAGAAGTAAACCTACATGTCTATGGTCAACTGGGTTTTGAAAAAAAATGTCAACATCGTTCAACAGAAAAAGAATAGACTTTTCAACAAATGGTACTGGTACCAATGGACAGCCACATGCGGAATAATGAAGCTGGATCTCTATCTTACACCTGTACAAAAATTAACTCAAAATGGATCAAAGGCCTCAATGTCAAGCTAAAACTATAAGGCTCTTAGAGGAAAACATGGGAGTAAATCTTTGTGACTTTGGATTTGGCAATGGATTCTTAGATATGACACCAAAAGTACAAGCAACAAAATGAAAAAAATAGATAAATTGGAATTCTCTAACATTAAAACTTTTTTTCTTCAAACTACACTATCAAGAAAGTGAAACGACAACCTGCAGAATGGGTGAAAATATTTCCAAATCATAAATCTGATAAGAATACTTAGAATATATATTCAGAATATTTAAAGGATTCTTATAGTTCAATAATAGCCAGACTTAAAAACGGGCAAATGATTTGAGTAAACATCTTTCCAAAGAAAATAATCAGAAGACCAACAAGCTTAAGAAAAGATGCTAAACATCATTAGCTATCAGGGAAACGCAAATCAAAACCACCATGATATACCACTTCACATCTGCTATGCTAAAAAAGACAGACAATAACAAGTGTTGTCAGGATGTGAAGAAATTGGAATCCTTATACAAGGCTGGTGGGAATGTAAAATGTTACAGTCATTTTGGAAAAGAGTCTAGTGGTTCCTCAAAAGATTAAACTTAGAGATACCATATGGAGTAGAACCCAGCAATTCCACTTCTAGGTATTCGGTTGGCCCAAACGTTCATTCGGGGTTTTCCATAAGATGCAACAGAAAAACCTGAATGAACTTTTGGGTCAACTCAATATACACTCAAGACAAATGAAAACATACGCCCACACAAAAACTTGTACATGAAATGTTCATAGTAGCATTAACTGTAATAACTAAAAGGTAGAAATAAACCACATGTCTATCAACTGATGAATGAATGAATAAAATGTGTTATATCTATACAATGGAATATTATTTGACCATTAAAAGGAACGAAGTACCGATACATGCTACAGCATGGATGAACTTTGAAAACATTATGCTAAGTGAAAGAAGCCAGACACAGAAGTCCATATATTGTATGGTTTCATTAATATGAAACCATCAAGATAGGCAGAAAGTAGAGACAGAAGGCTGCCTAATGCTGGAGGAGAATGGATGGGGAGATTGTGGGGTGATAGTTAAAGCATATGGGGCTTCTTTTTGGGGTGACAAAATGTGCTAAAATTGATTGTGGTGATGATTACATAACTCTATGAATACACTAAAAACCATTGAGTTATATACTTTAAATATTTGAATTGTGTGGCATTTGTCTCAGTATAGATGCTACCCACAAAAACTATAATCTCCAATAAATTAAATAAAAAGGAGTTGGAGCCTTTTGAAGTTGTGGGAGGTGACCCCTCCCCCAAAGCAAGGCTGCAACTTCTTTGAATAATAACTTCTAAGACTCAAGACACACTGGGTGTAAGTAAGCAATTATTCCTGTTTTACAGATGCAACAGTTGAGACTCAGAGGGTTAAATGACTTGCCTCAAAGTCATACAGGTGGTAGTGATGGGGAACCTAGATCTCTCACAGCCTCTTAGTGCAGGATTCTGTCATTACACCAGCCTTCTCAGACTTTCCTTCTCACCGTCCTTTGGAGGCAGCAGAAATACGAAGCAAAGCTGCCTTTGCTTGTTTTCTTACATCATTGTTATTAACTAACCCAAGCCTATTCTTAATGCACAACCCTCAAGTCCTTTTTGGTATATGGCAGGAGTCTTGAAGAAGCTTGAGGTGGGTCAGTTAGTTATTCCCTCACAACCTTTCAATCAGGTAAAGGCTGATCTCAAGACAAATTCTGCCTCACATATGAACATTAAATAGTCACATAAGCAGGCAGGCGTAAAGTAGCTCATACGACCTGCTCTGCAAACATGATGCCATCCCAGGGCTCTGTCCTTTTGGCTGTGTTCATCCCCACTTGCATGAAAAGTCCACTGAGGCAGATATGGTGTTATTCAAGAGGCAGGATTCTGTTCCCCTACAGTTTAGGCAACAGAAGTCCTTCTGGCTAATGGCTGGACCTGGGACCATTCAGAGATCAAGACCGGGCATCATTTCAAAGATTCAGGCTACAGATCCGGCTAGATTCTGATACCCAAACAAGGATGTGGAGAGCCTCTTAAATATTTTAGCAAATCTATACACCTTGAATACATTTAATTTTACCAATAAAGCACATTTTTAACCCTTTGAACCTCAGGTTTCACCTCTGTAAATTGAGGTATTTAAGGAGTAGTGTTACAAATATGTGGAAACTTCTGTGATACACGAACTAAAAAGCCATTAATTTACTTAATAAATCACCATTTTAAATAATTCTAAAATTTGCTCTGCTAATTAGGAAAACCTTGGGTACTGATTGAGATACAGAAGAGAGAAGCATTTGTGATAGCTGCTTCTAGAGCAGTCCTTTCAAATGTGATGCTAACTGGGCACCCCAGGAGTATAGATTTTCCATTAAGGCAGCTGACTGCCCCTGGAGTGAGAGCCTAAACTAACTAGCATATGCAGAATGTCTCAGTCTAGGCTGAAATATTTCAAATTAAATTATAATTAATAAATAAATTAATAAATATGCAGCGAAACTCCAAGCAATGTACTAGGGCTGCCACTTGATTTACATATTTTAATTACATATTGTGATGCTTATATCCTCAGGCTTGTTAGCAAAGGACACAATTTTTCTTTTTTAAAAATTTTTAATTTTTATACAATTTTAAAATGTTACTTTCCATTTACAGTTATTACAGAATACTGGCATCTTCTCCATGTTGTGCATACATCCTTGAGCCTGACTTACACCCAACAGTTTGTACCTCCTAATCCCCCACCCCAATATTGCCCTTCCCCCCTCCACTGGTAACCATAGTTAACTCTCTATATCTGTGAGTCTGCTTCTTTTTTGTTATATTCACTAGTTTGTTGTATTTTTTAGGTTCCACGTATAAGTGATATCATACAGTATTTGTCTTTCTCTGTCTGACTCATTTCACTTAGCATAATGCCCTCCAAATCCATCCATGTTGCTGCAAGTGGCAATATTTCATTCTTTTTTATGGATGAACACATCTTCTTTATCCATTCACCTGTTGATAGACACTTAGGTTGTTTCCATGTCTTGACAATTGTAAATAATGCTGCTATGAACATTGGGGTGCATGTATCTTTTCAAATTAGTGTTTTTGTTTTTTTCGGATACATACCCAGGAGTGGAATTGCTGGGTCATGTGGTAGTTCTATTTTTAGTTTTTTGAGAAACCTCCATGTTGTTTTCCACAGTGGCTGCACCAATCTACGTTACCACTAACAGTGCACAAGGGTTCCCTTTTCTCTTCATCCTCCCCAACATTTGTTATTTGTAGACTTTTTGATGATAGCCATTCTGACAGGTGTGAAGAGACTTCTCATTGTGATTTTGATTTGCACTTCCCTGATGATTAGCAATGTTGAGCATCTTTTCATGTGCCTCTCAGCCTGTATGTCTTCTTTGGAAAAAGGTCTATTCAGGTCTGCTCATTTTTAAAATCGGGTTGTTTTTTCGATATTGAGTTGAATGAGCTGTTTATATATTTTGGATTTTAACTCCTTATTGGTCATATCATTTGCAAATATTTTTTCCCATTCAGTAGGTTGTCTTTTCATTTTATTGATGGTTTCCTTTGCTGTTCAGAAGCTTTTGAGTTTAATTAGGTCCCATTTGTTTATTTTTGCTTTTATTTCCTTTACTTTAGGAGATGGAGCCAAAAAAATATTGTTTTGATTTATGTCAAAGAGTTTCTGCCTATGTTTTCCTCTGGGAGTTTTATAATATCCAGTCTTACGTTTAGGTCTTTAAGCAAATGATAGAATTTTTCAAATCAAATAGAGAGAAAATGGATAGAAGAGGAAGACATAGAGAATCTATAGAAAGAAAAAAAACATCAGAGGCAGAGAAAAATAGAAACTGAGGAAGAAACAGAGTGGTATATTTAAGATTCAGAGACTCAGAGAGAGGCACAGAGAGAAGCAGAGACTGAGAATCAAAATAGTCAGGCATCCTTGGGTTGCTCATTTTCTAATTTCCATGTGGTCCCTTTAAAGACCTCCTTTCCACTGCCAAGAATCACAAGTCTGTCCCATCAAAACTATCCCCAGCCTGGCTGAAGGGATAAACAGAGGTCAATAGAAGTATCTTCTGAGAACTCCCATGTTCATTGCAGCAGTATTTATAATAGACAGGACATGGAAACAACCTGTGTCCATCAATGGGTGAATGAATAAAGATAGGTGATATATATATATAAACTTAAGGAAAGAAGGAAATTCTGCCATTTGTGACAATGTGGATGGACCTTGAGGGCATTATGCTAAGTGAAATGTCACACCGAGAAAGACAAATACTGTATGATCTAACTTACATGTAGAAAAAAACTGAATTCATAGAAACAGAGAATACATTGGTGGTTGCCCGAGGTGGAGGATAGGAAGTGGGGGAAATGGGGGAAGGTGGTCAAAAGGTACAAACTTCCACTTATAAGATAAACAAGTTCTGGGGATGTAATGTACAGCATGGTGATTAGAGTTAACAATACTGTATCATATATTTGAAAGTTGCTAATAGAGTAGATCTTAAAAACTCTCATCATGAGAAAAAAAAACTGTTACTGTGTGAGGTGATGGATGTTAATTAAACTTACTGGGATAATCATTTTGCAACATATACATATGTCAAATTATCATATTGTACACTAATGTGATTAATACAATGTTATACGTCAATGATACCTTAATAAAATTGGAAAAAAATGAGAAATATTTCCTGAGAGCGTAAACCTAAGCTCACTCTCCCTTCCTGAGTCTGGCAGGGTGCTTCTGTGCTGTTGAGGACACGGGTAACATCCTTCCTAGAGGAGGATGGCAGTGCTGCAGCTACACACCAACTGCTGGAAATCCAGAGGGCTCTTTCACGTAGGTGGAGTGAATGACTGACTGTGGGCAATAATATGGGGGCTTCAGAAAACGATCTCCTTGACTTGATTTCTATTCATTGCCTGCCTTGGCTTTGCCACTTAATGTGGTGTTGGACAAATTACTCAGCCTTTCTGGATCTCAGATTCCACCTTCATAAAGTGAGGACTAATGCCATAAGTATATACAATATGTACTGTAAATACTTTTTTTTCCCCTTAATTCATTCTCTCTTTTTTTTTTTGTAACAGCTTTTTTTTTTTTTTTTCATTAAGAATATCTTTTAAAAACGTCAGTGGTTCTGGGAGAGTTTTTCTCAAATACCCATCAAAGTGCCCCTAATGGAGAATGAAAATAAACATTTAGACCTCTGAGATCTGGGGAAGGATTTGGAAGCTTTGCCTCAAGCTCAAAATTTATTTGCAGTTTTAAGGTTTATTTTATTTTAAAAGTCCATGAATTTTGCATTTTACTCCAAGCTTGCATACTACTCTAGTTTGTAATGTTCTTAAGAAAAAAAAAAAAAAAGGCATTTCCCCTATTATTGGCACTCCAGGAAAATGTACCATGTTTATCCTGCAGCTTCTTGTTCTCCTGGCACGTGGCCATATACCCCTCAGAGTCTGTAATCCCTGGCTTGAGCAGGGTGGCCTTACGTATCAGCTAACATGCTGGCAAATAAAGCTACAAAGGAAATAGGACACCCAAAGATGATTCCAGTTTTGTCTTGAGGCCATTGGGTCTGGTATTCATATCCAGGCTACTCTAAATCTTTAGCTAGAAACTATGGTGATTTTATTCTCAGACTGAGGCAAAAAGATGATAAGAGGAGTAGTGGGTTAAAGAATGAATTTAGGGGTTTTCTGATCTTATCATCATCCTAAGAATTTGGCTTTAGATTTGAGGTCTTCTAGGCCATGCAAAGAATGCCAAGGGATTCTAGTCCTCTCAAAGAAGATATTTATCAGAGTCAGTCATCCTGGGTCATGAGAGAGGATGAGAATTTGAAATGGTATGTGAACCTGAAATATCCTTTCAGGTAATATTTATAGTTTTGGGGGCCCTGAAGTTCTCAAGGTCCTCCTGGTTTCAAGGTGCAGGTGTTACTTTATGATGGCCATGCTAGCTAGAACGCATCATCGTCTTATGCGGCCACTAAATTAAAGATCCTGCTGTCATGAAAAGGTACTAAGAGGTTAAATGTTCCTTGGAAGAGTATCTTCTTAGAGTCATCTCTCAACAAGTTGTCTTCGGCTGCACAGATTGTCTCAATCATTACTAACAGATGCATCTTCAGCAAGACAATTTTGCAAGCTCAGGCAGAAAAGAACTCATGCTTTTCTGAAATCTTCCCCATGGCTCATATTAAAACTAGCCAGGAGAAGAGACATAGCAAAGTTTACTAGGGACAGTTCCCTGGAGGAGAAAATAATAGGGATAATGAGACAAATATTCTTAAGGCATCCTGGGGTTTCTGAAATAAGCAGACTCTGGTCCACTGAAATAGCTGGTGGAGAAATGGCTTCGTTATACATAATTTTAGAAAATGTATTCTGTTGTTATATTCGAAATACATTTGAAATTTCCTGAAGGGGTTCTAGTCACTTTTAAAAGTATCATTGCCAGGAATAGCCAACTGAATAGCAATCAAGTTTGCCTTGCTGATGTAGGTGAGGTAACATTATAACTTCCTTTGTGGGTAAAATTCACCTGGGCTTCAGAAATGGCCAGATTGAGCAATGTTCATGTTTGGAACCAGAGCAGCCTGCAAGGGTAGGGATATGGAGAGGCAAAGAGGGGTAACTCCCAATTCCTCTCCAAGCTTGGTTCTCTTTAAGAAGTAAGAATGCAGGTTTGGGGAAAAGGTGTTGGGTCAGCTATCCTGTTTGGGAAGTTTGGGAACCACACTACTCCTACTGTAGTCTAACTGTAATCAAGAAGGAAGCAGATATGGAGTGTGTGTATGTGTGCGTGTGTGTGTGTGTGTGTGAGAGAGAGAGAGAGAGAGAGAGAGAGAGAGAGAGAGACTGACTTTCTGGTTAAGGTGAGATAAGCCCTCCATTTAATGGCCTAAAAGCTATTGGAACAGGCCTGTTAGCTCCAGGTAAATGTTACCGAAGGCTCCACAAGTCAGTATAAGGTCCAGGCATGAAGAAAGGAACTTTTCCCTATTCCAAATCACATTATACAGCCTTGTTTAGTGCATCTTTCCAATGGCATTGTAGACAGCTATGACCCCAGATCCATAATGGGGAGGTGCAGGAGCGTGTTCTGTGTGCTCAGCAGGGAAGCCCTTCTATGCATTACTTCCAGATATGTTGACCATCTTCCTATAGGCCAGGCCTTGGCACTGAGGAGATGAAGTCAAGTGAATCTGGACACAAGTCGAGTGTGGGGAGCTTTTGGTCTATGGTAAAGGATTCATGTAGAGGCATTATCGAGTGGCTGGAGTCATATACAGAGGCGCTGTGGTGTAGTGGTTAAGCTGACAGGCTTCCGACGTCAGGCTGCCTGGGTTAAGGTGCCACTGTTGCCACTAACTAGTAGTTCATGCTCGCTGAATCTCAATTTTATCATTTGTAAAATGGGATAGGTCCTACTATATATGTATAGGATGTATATATGTACAGGTCCTACTAAAGGACTATTTTGACTATAAATGAGCTGATATATGTGAAGTGCCTGATTCATAATAAACATTCAATAAATGGAGCAATATTATGATTATACATAAATACATAATGTTATTATTGTCATCCAGGGAGAAAATTTTGTCAGGAGACCTCTGGTAATCCCCAGATTTGGGAATAATGCCGTAACATAGCTTTGGAGGCAAAATTTTCTTTACTTCCTAAAAGTTACTACTCTGGGGAGGAAGAAGCAACTAGGCCTCAATGAGATATTCTAGTTTCACAAACCAACTCTCCACCCTAGAAAGTGAAACGCTGAATTAGTGCTCAGCAAACGCTTCTTGCCACGGACTTTTGGAGTTAGACAGGAACAGGCAAAATTAGGACTATTAAATTTCAGAGACTGTTGAAGCTCTGTAAGATAGCAAAACCAGTACGAGAACGCCCATTTGCTCAGGGAACGAGAGATGAGGGAGCGCCCAAACAACAGTCCTGTGATGAACTTGGAAATTCTGGTTCTGCCCAACTCTACCAAGTGAGATGGGAACCCACAGGGGTTTCAGGAGCTGAGCTGGGGTTGGGAGTTGTTGGCTGGCCCAAACCCAAGACTCAGTTAGGCTATGACTGCCTGGCATTTTGTAGATGCTTCCCATTTTTCCGAACTAGGTGTTTATTTTCTGTCTGATTTTGAGTGACTATAACTGGACACTGTCACACATCTGTGAAGGGTCGAGTAAGTTCAAGGTGAACTAGATGTGCAGACCCAGCTTACCTTCAGTTGCTCTAGCCTCCTTTTTCTGCATATTTTTCTCCCCTCTGCTGAGCACTCCCTTCTTAAAGGGCTCCTCACCCTTTCCTATTTCTGCCCTTCCCTTCATCAATTTCTGCTTCCACAAAGGATTTGATATGTCATTTATATTTCATAATGAATTTAAGCCAACATGTTACTTCTCTCAGAAGTAATTTCCCCTTAGCCTCAGATGTATGTGGCAGCTGAACTCATCTTTGTGTCGGCTTTGACTTCGCTCCTATGCTCGTTGCAGCATGAAAACAGCTTTGAGGGCTCTACTGTAGATTTCAGTGTGATGCAACATGGAAGAAATTCTGGTTTCAGAAGGAGTTATAATTCACCGATTTTACCTTGATCAAACAAAATGTTATCTGTACCAGGAAAAGGAACCATGTTTGTAGGCAAATCACTCTATTGGAAACTGAATATAAAAGCAGAGGGAGGAGAATAAAGAGAAGAGAGAGGAGAAGGAAGGGAAGGAGGAGAAAAAAATGAAGGGAAAGGAAGAGAAATAGAGAAAGCATCACCGTCTCCTCCTGGCTGAGAACAAAGAACCTAAATGACAATACTGACACATGGTGCCTGGAATAGTCAGAGCTTGATGGTGTAAACAGGGGCCACAGGGAACTGCACCGACTTTTACAATTCTTTTCTCCTTTTCTTTACTTTACAAGTCTTTGTCTATGAAAGGACTTCAGAAGCAGCTTACCACTTTTCTCATTTCTTATTTTTTTACTCAAAATTTGCTTGCTGAAAACACACATCTTTACACAAAAGAACAAGAACGACACACACAGGCTCCATTTTAGGACTTTGCTATGACTTCCTATCCTTGTTAGATTTTTTTTCCACTCTGCTCATGACCTAGTCCTTTCTCTTGCCAACTGATTTCTTTGGAGATTTTAAAGGTCAAAGTTTATTATATTATTACCTTTAAAAATGTACATTAAAAAATAGAACAGAGAATATTCTAAGGAATGAGCCAGGTGCTGTACAAAACCCAGAAATTGTTTCAATTTCTACTTACAGGATTTAAAATTTTGCTTTTGAACAGAGATAAAACTAAGGGGAGAAAAGAAGATCAGCAAAGCAAAGGGAAATAAGTCTGAAGTATCCAAAAGTATTATGTTAGCTTTTCTTTTTTAACAGATTAAAATAATCTCAATAACCCCTGAAACACAGCAGCTTTATATATAGTTTATATATAGGATGTGTTGGAAATGATATATCAGCTTAAAAATGTTTTTCTTAAAAAATAGCTTTTTTTAGACTTACAATGTCAAACTGATGATGTTATAGCTATAGGGGGAATATGTAGCTTGAGGAAACATGGTACCTGAGTTACAAGTTAAAATTAAAATTTTGAAATAATGGCTTTCATTCAGCCTGATACAGTGTATGTATGCTCGGATGGCAAAGATCCCACTAATACAAGTCACGTGTTCGAATCCATTTGTCCAGTGAATGATTTCACCTTTCTGCTATGTGCCACTACTCTAAGGGCTGAAAGAATTGGGATTTCTCCCAGCAAAATGTGGGTCTCCAGGGCTCCATCTGTCTGCCACTCTCAGACTGTGTTAGTGGTAACCTTCCCCTCTCCCCAGCACTCTGACACAGATTTTTTAAGATGCATGACTAAACACTGTTACAGAGAGCACGAGGATAAAAACTGTGTAACAACCATAGCCATTTGCTGCACGTTTCCTGTGTGCCCAAGTGCAGTACCTGGTGCTTTCTTCATTCTTCATTATCCCTCAAGTCTGGTAAGACGAACATCTTTAGCCACACTTCTGGTTTGTGGAAGACAAAGGTTCTTTCCTGGTTAGGCCCCAAGTTGATACTTTTCCCCATCAGCAGGGTCTTTCCATGCTTTGGCAAAGGTGTTGCTCATGGTCAAGCTCAAAGCGGGTAGGTAGGATAGGGAACTGTCATCGACCCTCCGGAGTTGGTCCCCAACAAGGGCCCTCCTGCCCTGTGTCCTTCGAGTCAACAGAACGAGACTGAACGTCCCTCAGAAGTAAAGGAAAGTTTTATTCTTGGATCAGAGAATAGACAGATGAGAGCTTGTGCTCTATAGCACAGGCTCTCCCCACTAGGCCAGGGGCAGGGCTGCTTTACAGGAATCTTACACTAAGGGGAGGGGGCGGAGCTTTCTTGGGTCTGACGCAGGCGCGTTGCTCAGGGCTTTGGATCACAGTGCCAGGCCGCCATCTTGAATTGCAGTGCCGTTCCCAGCGCTTTTGCACACGCCCTGAGCTGAGGTGTGGGGGCAGCCGTTTCGCGCTAGGAACTGGTCTGAAGGGCTGGTGTGAGGCCTCTGCAGGCGGCCGCAAATAAGCAAGTGAAACTAGTCCAAGCACAAAGGCAAAAACATGTTAGACTTTATTTTGTTACCCAGCTTCTATTTTTAATTCCCAGGAATTGTTCATGGGCTTTGCTGGTGACCGCGAGAAGGATGCTAGCTCAGTCAGAGCCAGAGTGTTAGAATCCTGCAAAGCAGTGGCGGGTGGCTGGCCCCGGTCACATGACTAGCTCCCCAACAATTCAGTCCACCTGCAGGTAGTACCGTGCGGTTTCTGTCTTATAGTTGAGATTTCAGCCGGGAAAACAAATGGAGAACAGAACACCTATACGGTTTTGTCATGTTGTGATGTGACTTGTGCATGGGAGTCCTCATCCACTTTCTCATCTTGAGGCACTTGTTGCCACTTGTAAGACACTTCGAGGCAGTGCCTGGAATGGTGATAAGTGTGGGGTCTGAAGTTAGACACTTAGATTTGAACCTCAGCTTGACTACTTATGAAACGCATGACCTTGGGCAGATCACTCAACTTCTCTGGGTCTGAGGAGCTTCCTCTACAAAATGAGGGTTAAACAATACACATAATATATGCAAAATGCTTAATGTAGTGCCTGGCACTTGGTAACATTCAGGAAAAGCTACTCATGATTATTACTCTGAGCCTCAGTCCGGGAGCCGTAAGTAGCGTGTGCTACATGAACTAATGCTTCCGAATGCAGATTCTTAGCCTTGTTAATCACGTCGGAAATACACAATGTCCTGCTTATTTTCTTTTTATAGATACACAGTTTGTGATGGTCCTACCTTTTGTTTATCTTTCCTTTCTTATACTTTTTAATGCTCTCTTAAGATATGGGTATTAGGCAATTTTATGTAAAAATAAAAATAACTAAAATAAATATAAATACATAACAAAATATAGAACATATAACATAAAAATGTAAATAAATATATGTAACTGCCTAGATAAATTTGAATTAGAATATGAAAATTTATCAACCTTGTCTGTTATTTTTGTTGATCAAATATATCTCTTTAAAAAAATTATAGGACTTCCCTGGTGGCACAGTGGTTAAGAATCTGCCTGCCAATGCAGGGAACACAGGTTCAATCCCTGGTCTGGGAAGATCCCACGTGCTGTGGAGCAACTAAGCCCATGTGCCACAACTACTGAGCCTGCACTCTAGAGCCCATGAGCCACAACTACTGAGCCTGTGTGTCACAACTACTGAAGCCTGTGCGCCTAGAGCCTGTGCTCCGCAACAAGAGAAGACACCGCAATGAGAGGCCCACGCACTGCAATGAAGAGTAGCTCCCACTTGCCGCAACTAGAGAAAGCCCGTGTGCAGCAATGAAGACTCAACGCAACCAAAAATAAATAAATAAAATTGATTCTTTTTTTTTTTTTTTTTTTGCGGTACGCGGGCCTCTCACTGTTGTGGCCTCTCCCGTTGCGGAGTACAGGCTCCGGACGTGCAGGCTCAGAGGCCATGGCTCACGGGCCTAGCCGCTCTGCGGCATGTGGGATCTTCCCGGACCGGGGCACGAACCCGTGTCCCCTGCATCGGCAAGCGGACTCTCAACCACTGCGCCACCAGGGAAGCCCCTAAAATTGATTCTTTAAAAAAAAAAAAAATTATAAGTTGACTAATGTCTTTCTTTGGGCACAAAACTGGTAAACAATGTGGTAAATCTAATAAATTGCACTTAGAAGCATGCCATGTATCATGCCACATATATATTTTTGTGTGTATGTAATCTATACAAGTAAATATACATAACTGGCAATCTTAAATCAAGAAATTTAATTTAGTCTAACATTTCTTAGACAAAAATAAATTGATTATCCATTTTTGGTGTCATTCACATTGCAGAAAACCTATTTGCCAGTAATGTAGTTAATAAAATCACTTCTGAGGTCCTCCCATATCTAGTGCAGTGGCTTTCTCCTGAAAATTTGCCATTTTGTTATCTGAGTGCTTTGAGTTAGTTAATTAAGAACTCTTCATCTTTCAATGAGGTAATTTAAACAGGATTTGTCATCATGGAAGGAAGAACTTTCTCTAAATTCTCTTCATGAGGAAGTTGGTCCCTTGGACATGGTATTATTTTCCTTTGAGAGATTGTTTCCTGATAAAGGGAATTTAGTTTCTCATAAAGATCCTCCAGTTTTGTTAAAAATTGGTTTAACAATCTGTTTCACTTCCTGTGCCAAATATTAGTGTAAAAAATTTTTTTTGACTATCATAGTTAATTCATGGAGTGCTACATGCAGCAGATTGAACACTGTGTCAGTACACGGGACACCTTGGGTTTTTGAAAAAATGTTGAACCTACAGAAAAATTGAAAAGTAATATAAGCCTGATAATATTTACCAGGCCCAGTGATTGTTTGAACATTTTGCCAGTTTTGTGCCTGCACACACACAAGCGTCTATGTCCCTCGATTTGGACTTGTCTGAGTTTTTCTCTCATGATAAGAATCAGGCCAAACATTTTTGGCAAGAGTACAACACAGCAGAGGGTTGCAAAGCTTTTAGATGAGATAGGAAGGTGACAATGTCCCCTTTTATAGAAGTGAAGAACGTAGGCAGAGTCATCCTTCAGGTCAGGTGACATGGGGCGACTGTTGCATATTCGGGGAAGGGCTTAGAGAGTTAGTCACTTAGGGATTTAGTGGATGAGAAGGGCTAAGACAGAAAGAGGGTGGCTCCTGCCAGGTGGTGCATTTAAATATTTCAATATTCTTGGGCCTAATATGTATATATGTATCTTCAGCTCGCAAAACTTTCCTTCTCCTTTTACATTTCCAAGGCAAAATCTATGATGCTGTCCCTAACATAGCCACTCACAACTCCTAGGTTGACCTTCCAAAAGATTGTTTTTTCCCTTCAAGGTTATTTTTGATAGTCGTTTATATCAAGTTTGACTTAAATAAAAAGATTTATGGCTTGGGGTAAGGGTAGGGGAGGGATTCACAATATGATTTGCCCCAGGCCTTGTACTTACTAAAGTCAGCTCAAAACTTTGTTTTATTTTTCATTTTAAAACCATAATTCTCTAGGGACAGGGGGCAGAGAATTACTTAGGAGGAGAAGAGTTGAGAAGTTTTCCTTAAGTGGGCATCTGAAGAAATCATGTTTGCAGTCCTTCAAGAGGGGTGAAACAAATTAGGGAGATTGGGGTCAAATGCCTGAAGCCCTAGAGTCTTCAGGAAAAGCTGTAAATAATAGATTGTCCTCCTTAAATAAAAATTAAAAAGTAAATGACAGAAAAATAAATGATAAACTTCAGAACACTTTCCAAAATTATCTATTTTTCTTCTAAACTTTTGTGTCCTGGGGCATATTAACTCTGTGACAAAGATCTCAGAAAATTGATAGAAAAATATTGGCCCGACTCCATAAACAATAATGACAAACAGCTATCAGATAGATACAGGGAGGATGGGAGGTCCTGGGGCCCATGCTTAAGCTCTTGGGTCCCTGGGCCAGATCATAGAACACAATGGTAGCTACCAGGAGTTTTTCCACTAGGTGGTTCTATGATTGGCAAAACTGATGTGATAAAAATCTGGCCACCTCTGGCTGTGATCCAGGCCTCAGAATCTCCTCTCTCCTGGCAGATAACAGAAGCGGTAGAACAGGAGAGCGACACCAGAGTGAATTCACCAAAAAGATTGAGTTTCCTACTTTCTGTTGTTCTCAGTGGCTTCTTGAAGGTCACGGGTGAGTTCACAGAAAAAGGTGACACATTGGCTGTGAATTAATTACTGATATAATTTTTATCCCTGTCTTCCTTTAGTCTCCACGGGCAGGTGGCTCATACATAAGTCCTAAGAAAGTTCAGCCTCAGGTTGCTCTGGCCGGGTTTGCACGTTGTGAAATGAGCGACACACCCTCTAATACCACCCTTATCAGTAGCTGTGATAAAGAAACATCTGTCCCCATAAAAAGTCAAGGGCAGGGGTCATCTGGCATTCCAAGGGAACTCTCCACAGCAGGGAGCTTTCTAATTGGCTGGTATTGATCAGTAAATTGTGTCTCTGCTGTGATTAATTCTAGCCCCCCCACCCCCAAACTCCCGCAGCATGAGCGTGATAGGTCAAGGTTGGGGCCTCTAAGCATCCTTTACAAATGGAGCTCAGGTCCTTAAAGGCGCCAGTGAAAGACTGTAGCTTGTTAACTCTCTCCCAGCTGCTAATGCTAACCCGGGAAGCTGGTTTCATTCAGTTTCCTTGCTCTCCCTAATAGCGGCTTAATGGGATGCTAATGTGAGGAACAGAAGTTATCAGATGGCTTGTAAGATTTATGATGGATTTATTACCACTCTGAGTTCCCTTGATGTTCAGTGCATTATTTCCCCATCCAGCCCTGTTATTGGCCTTAGTAAATGGTTTCATAATTAATTAATTTTTTTCCTGGAGGGGGTTAAATTATTTTTGCCCTGCTGCTTTTCCTCCATATTTAATTCCCAATGGATGATTCTTCTCTGTGTGCCTACCAAAAATGGAGAGAACAGATATTAGTTAGTATATTCCTTTCCTGCCAGCTAATGCCTATTCATCTTTCTACAATAGTGTTTCTCAAACTTGACTCTTCACTAGAATTACCAAGGAGAGCTTGCAGGGGTCCCATTCCCAGAGATTCTGATTTGATTGTTCTGGGGTACTGCCTGGGTATCAGGAGTTTGAAAAGCTCCCCAGGTGATTCTAACGTGCAGTCAAGGTTGAGAACCACTGGATTAGACTCTTAAATTCATCTTAACTGCTACCTCTCCCATGATGCTTTTTCTTGTCTCCCAATGGGCATGATCTCTCATTCCTTGGAATCCGTGTATCACTTCGTATATGTCCTTGGAACTCAGTGCTTTGTATATTTCCATTGGCAGTTTACCTATTTGTGAACTTGTCTTATTGCCATTATTAGACTGTGAGCTTACTGTGGGCAGTGCCTGAGCTGTCTTTGTGCCGTTGTGGTGCCTCGCACCTACCTGGGACACAGTAAATATTTATTGACCTGAGTTTTACCAGTGACCATGCTCTATGGGACACTGTTCTCTAACCTCCAACCTCGCATACATCTCAGGCAGTGTGAGTGGATTCTATTTTATGATCTTTAAGATAGATTTTGCCTGCCAGTATGTCCCTGCTGCCTTCTACCATCCCTTCTCACCAGGGAGACTACATGTCCTGGTTTACTGGGGACAGCCACTGTTTATGCCTTTTGTCCCAGCATCATTATGTATAGCACCTTCTTTCACTCTCAAACGTGTCCCAGTTTGTCTTTCCTCAGGTCAGCCTAAAGACAAACTTCTTTAGGGCTCAGACCTTCTTTATGTGGTAAGCTTAAGTAAACTGCAAAAAGGCTTGTACTAATAATTCCATATATAAAATTCCATGTATAAAAAATTATAAATCAGACCACTAAACTACAGTGTTAGGAGTCAGGCTAGTGATTTTCTTTAGAGTTTTCCAGGGCATGGGATGGGGTACACAGGGGCAGTTCTGGGATGCTGGAAATATTGTTTCTTCGTCCAAGTGTTGGTTATACACCTGTGTTCATTTTGTGAAGTCCTTCTTTTCTGTATGTATGTTATACATCCATAAAAAGTTTTCCTAAAGGGAGGGCTAAATTATAATCAGTACAGATGCAAAATTCAACACATCCTTATCAACTAATATGATCACCCTGATTGACGAATTCCTTTTTTTTTTTTTGCGGTACGCGGGCCTCTCACTGTTGTGGCCTCTCCCGTTGCAGAGCACAGGCTACGGACGCGCAGGCTCAGCAGCTATGGCTCACGGGCCCAGCCACTCCGTGGCATGTGGGATCTTCCCAGACCGGGGCATAAGCCTGTGTCCCCTGCATCGGCAGGTGGACTCTCAACCACTGTGCCAGCAGGGAAGCCCACGAATTCTTGTTAAGCATGAGCAAAGTGCTGCAATGGACAGAGCACCCAAGATATCTACTGTTTATCGTCTTGGAGGCATATGTTGTTATTGTTTCATTAAGAAAATATATATTGTCAATCACCAAATACAGTGTAGTCTTGTTTGTTATAGAATTCTTCCAGTGACTGTGACTGTTTTCTCATATTACAGATGAGAAAGCTGTCACAGAGCTGGTGAAAAAGTAGGCTGAGTTCTCATACAGGCTGAATTTGTGCACAGTAGGTTGAAATCAGCTGGTTTTTCAGCTGTCTCGATGACAGAAGCAGATTAAATGTATGGCCAACCTTATTGATTGGACAGAAATCAAGTAAGAGAGCTTAAAACAAAAAATTAAACTACAACTAGAAAATAAACAATTTCTTAACTTTAAATAGAAAAGACCAGAGAGTTGGTAGCTGAATAGAGATTAGGACCAATAGTTTCTGAGTTTCCAGAAAGCATTATAACAATCCAGGTACCTATGAGGGTCTTAGTCTCAAATTGGAAGAATTCTCTGAGGGTTCAATGTGAACCCTGCCTGTGTTTAAGCCCTGTTCTCCTAGCCCAGAACAAGAGGTCTGTCAGCATGGAAGCATCCCAGAGAATCCTTAATGACTGTCTCTGTCTCCTTTTCATTCTACCCCTCTAAGCATGATCAGGAAATAAATGTCTTCCCTTTTTAGATGTAGCTAACACGGGCAAAAGAAGTGAGTTAGTTTTCACTATTACAGATAATAAATAAATCTTGTGGTGAAATAAATAATATATAATAATGGACTAAAAATTATGGCTGAAAACACATAAAGCTCTATAAAAGCAGAAACTATCAAAAGTAGAGAAAGTCGGAGAGCTAATCTGTTCAGACAAAAATACAGCAGCAAAATCCTGGGGCCTCATGCACTATACCAAAGTGAGTTTTAGCTACCCATGCTGTGTTAACTCCCGATGAAACGCCATTGAGCTTAAAATAAAATAAGTTTGTAGTCCCAGATAACACTTCACAAGATCAAATAATGTTAGGCCACTCTAGCCAGTTATATGAAGAAATAACTCATAGCAATGTACCAATATGTCAAGATTTCTCACAGGAGGCAATATGAAAACTAGCTGGATGGTGTCAGGCTTGTTTAAAAGCTCATTTGCCCCCCTTCGTCACTGTCCTTTCACCTTTCCATGTCATATATCCTGGTCTCTTGTCGATGTAGTTGTCAAAAGCACCAGCTTAATAGTGCTGGTCCCTCAACAGAGATGTGTTAATGTAAAGATGGCAAAGTTCCCTGCCGAAAGGGAAATGCAGAGAAGTGGAGCCAGCTGAAGTCCTGAGATATCAGGTGACAATAAGACTGTGTCATTTCATAGCACATTTCCCTGAGGTACCAATGAACTTTACATAGAGTTTTTTTCTGTTTTGTTATTCTGACATCCTGAAAAAAAAAAGGTTGAGGAAAGACATTTCCATTCTACAGAAAGAGAAACTTGGATTCAGAGGAGTAAAATGAATTGTTCTAGATCACTTTAGTTTTCGGGATTTCCTGGCTTCCGTAAACAACCGCCAATCTGCCTGCACCTCTCACACACATGACAAGCACACACCTCTCTCCACAGCTCCATAGACATCTTTGTATTTGGAGGAGCAGATTTAATGTGTGGGATGGGAGAGCGGGTGTGTGAGGTGAATGAGAAAGTCCATGGCCTCCTGTCTCCTGAAGTGATCACAACATGTATCATCCACAAAATCCCATCCTGGTTCAGTGCAACAAGTGTTTCTTTAATTAAACTCAGCCTGTATGGGCTTCTCTTCCACCTCCTGATACTGCCCATCTACAAAATCCAGTGAACACCCCCAAGTCATAGGAGGCTGTCCAACGAGAAGACTACACACTTTCCAGGTTTCAAGTCACAAGACCTGAGTTCCGCTTTTAGCTCTGCCCACTCACTGAAGACAATACCCAGTGTCTGTCTTCTGTCAAGTGGTCAAATTCAGTAAATTCTTTTGGCTTCTTATTTCTTATCTAAATGGTATTTATGATAATTTAATGGGCTAACTAATTTTATTTATTTATTTATAATAAATTTATTTATTTATTTATCTAGGCTGCATTGGGTCTTCGTTGCTGCACGCGGGCTTTCTCTAGTTGCGGCGAGCGGGGCCTACTCTTCATTGCAGTGCGCGGGCTTCTCATTGTTGTGGCTTCTCTTGTTGCAGAGCACGGGCCGTAGGCACACAGGCTTCAGTAGTTGTGGCACTCAGGCTCAGCAGCTGTGGTGCACGGGCCCAGTTGCTCCGCGGCATGTGGGATCCTCCCAGACCAGGGCTCGAACCCGTGTCCCCCCGCGCTGTCAGGCGGACTCCCAACCACTGCGCCACCCGGGAGGTCCCCTAACTAATTTTAAATGGTCTGACACAGGAGTTGTCAAAGTACAGTCTGCTTGCTACCTATTTATGGAAATAAAGTTTTATCGGAACACAGTCACGCTCATTCATTTAAGGCTCTTACATGCTTATTGTCTATGGCTACTCTTTTGTTACAATATCAGAGTTGAGTAGTTGCCACACATAATAGGCACTCCCTGTATATTAGTTGCCTATTCTTTTTTGTTTTTTACATTGGTTCTTACTCTTAAATAAGTGCTCCTCATTGGTCACTCTCTGATCATCGTCTTCCTCCCTGGAAACGGATTGACTACGATTGACTACACTGCCTTTGAACTGTTATTTCCTGGAGAGTTTCAACTTTACTTTGGGGACTTCTACATCTTTGTAATAATAGGAAATTCATCTGGAGTAGGTAGGGGTTGACAGTCCTAGAAAACAGGAGAGAATAGAAGCATTGCAGCTCCCTGCTTCTGAGTGGGCTCAATGAGGGGACACCTCAGATGCTGGTTCAGGCTCATGTCTCTATTTTTTTTTGCCAAGGTTTCTATAATTTGATTTTTAGCATTGAAATCTTCAAACAACCACAGGTTGTTATTTGTTTATCTTTAGCAGAGGCATATGGTGTAAGGGGCAAGTCTAAATATTTTTTTTCTCTAAATTTCAATATCACTAAAAAAAAAGTCCGTTCTCCATTATTTTGTGAGAACAACATAGTAACAGGAGGTGTGCTTTGGGAGTTCAGAAAATCTGGGCTCAAGTCCACATTCATCTTCATTTTATTATGTTGGGCAAGTCTCCTAATTTCTGAGTATCAGTTGCTTCATAAAGAAAATAGGCATAATAATTGTTTCACTGCATGGTTTTGAAGCATAAAAGATAATGCAAGTAGAAAGCTTTGTAAACTACAGAGCCATCTATAAATGTGACATTAAGTGTAACAGGGTCTGTTCCAGGGTGTTTGATCACTTTCCTTTGGTTTATATTTTTACATTTGTATCAAACTCACAGTTTTAATTACTGGTATTTTACACCTATGTTCTGATATCCGACAAGATTGATCCCTAAGAATATATTTTGCTAACTTTTCCTCTTTAGAGTTTTGGGCCCTTGTTATAAGATAAGCACCAAGCTGGGCAATTAGTCCACACTAATTCTAATGACTTCCCAGAAAAGTCCTGTTGTATTTTTGGATAGAATTATTTTAATAAGTTTGAGAAGCCTTGACATCTTTATGTTGAATTTTTCCACCTAATAAAAATGTAATTCTTCCTATTAATTATTAAAATTGTATCTGTCAATCAAGGTTTTAAAAGTTTTAATACATTTCTCATTGAGTTGATAGGTCTTTTATATTTGTTGCTCTTTGAATAGCTTTTCTTTTCCATTATATGGTCTATTTGGTTATTGTCAGTATATAGGAGTACTATTGCTTTTTAGGTAGTTATCTTATTCCAAGCCACTTTATAACTCTTTATTAATTAAGAAAGCTTTTAGCTAATTCATTTGGTTTTTCCAGATATGTGCTTATGTGATTTTCAAGTACTTTAGTATCTTAGTTCACAAAATTGATTCTTTTTGTCTCATGACTTATTGCCTTAGCCAGAGAATCTAAAGTGATAATAATATTAAAGGACATCTTTGTGTTTGTTTCTGATTTTGAATATTTCCAATGTTTACAAATTAAATGTGCTCTTTATTTATTTTGAGCCAAGAGCACCTTTATCACATTTACGGGGCATCCTAATTCTATTTGAATGTTTACTTCATAATTAGGGGAATGTGTTGATTTTATCAAATGTGGTGTCTATGAAATGATCACATAGGTTAATTATTGTTGAATCAGTGAATACTCAGTGGATTCTTTTTTTCCTTGGAAATCAATCTCTGTGATCAGGTGACTGGCTCTGCTAACAAGGACAAATGTGCAAATGGTGCCTTTATGAGTCTGAACATATCAGGACCAAACTCAATACACAAGAAAGTGGGCCAATGCAGAAGCACGTGTTATGGGAGAGAATCCCCCTGAGTTTCTCTCCTTGGGCACATTCTCTAAAGTTGGTAGCTTTGGACAGTTTTTAAAGATAATGACAGCTGACATCACAGTTGTTAACACTATGAAGAGAACACATTAGAAGGGGCACCACGGAATACAGTGGAGAAGTTGAGGACATGCCATGTCAATACATGATGCTTTGGCATGTTAAGTACTTTGCGTTAAAGGCGCTTGAAAAACAGCAGAGGCAATAAGGGCACTCAGGTACCAGGAGAAAGAAACATTCTCATCAGCAGGGATGAGGAGTTGAAGCTGAGAAAAATTTGTACAACGGACCTTGTCAGAGTAGTTCATCCTCCTTTTGTTCACCCTTTATGTTTTAGCTACTTTTCCTAGACTGCCACTCTTTGTTCAACCTAGTACTGACACACATAGGTCTAGTTCCTTCTTTGGGTCTTCATTTTTCTTGTGAGGATCCCCATTTACATGTAAATAAAATGTGTATACTTTTCTCCTGTTAATCTATCTTTTGTCAGTCCCAGCTGGAGATCACAGGAGGGTAGAGGAAATTTTACTTTCCCTACAATGGGAATGAAAATCAGCGGCCTGCTCATGAAATGTGAAGTTCAAAGGGTGTCCAAGATGGTGCCTTTGTGTGTGTGCCTCTCTTTCCAGCCAAAGGTGCAGGCCCCGCTCCCTCAGCCAAGCCAGCAGGTCCCTCAATTGCATCCCCCTAACCCCTGCGCTAGCTCATACTTGGCCAGCTCAGGCCTCTGGGCTTAAGACTGAGAGTAGAATTTCAATGCCATGAGCCTTGCATTTTAAATGCCAAGCCTAAAAATATCCTCCAAAACGTAGACAAAGGAACTACTAACATCAGTGTCTATACCAGGTCCTTGCTGGCACTCTGGCCGCTTGTATGACCTTTCAACACAGCGTTTGAAAAAATGATCAGCGCTTTCCTCTTCCCCTGGCAGCTCAGAATAGCTCTGTTTCCTTTCCTATAAACAAGTCATATCTCTGGGAATTTCTAAAGCCGAATATTGTCTGCTTAGAAGTCGTGACTCACACTCTTTCCTGGCAGTCCTGACAAATTCATGAACGCCTCTTGAGGAAAGGATCCCAGACAATAAGAGTGGTCACAGAAAGCCTCAGATTCCTTTATGTCAAACCCAGGAAGCTGAGCGACAACGGAAAATACCAGCAAGAATCCCTGGCCACGGCATCCCCCTCTACTTGGCTGAACTGTCAGAGCAGGAAGGGGAAACCCGCCTAGAAACTTGTCCCAGTCTGGCTTTAGGTCATCACCCAGCCAGCCCCCTCTGTTTGGGAATTTACCTAGCTCAGCTTCCTCTTGATTCTGATTCGGTAAAAGTTCTCTGAGGGGTGACTCCCCGGGGAAATTACCAGGAGGTCACACACCCCGGGTGGTGGGGCTACCTAACTACTTTTAGCAGGAACTCTGTGGCCAAAAAAAAAAAAAATCTTTCTGCACATTCTCTTCCCAATACTTTCTCCCCTCCTCCACTCCTGGTCCTGTCTCTCCATTTTTGTGTCCCTCCTTAGTGCCACATCTTTTTCCTCAGGCTTGTTAAATTGTCAAGAAACAAAGGAAAAAAAATGTTTATTTGGCTTCTCCCTCTCAACAGCATAAAAGTCGCTGTGTGTTAGTGTGTGTGTGCGCACGCGCATCTGTGTGTGTGACATATGTAAACGATAACGCAAGGACCTTTGTTGAAGAGGTTGCATGAGAAAAACTGAAAAAGCTCTGGATACACAGGGCATTGTTGTAGTTCCACCCATTTCCTGGTTTCATACTAGTGAAGGGACAATGGATTGATCTGCTTATGGCCCAGCAAATGCCCTGTGGTGGAAGGTTTAATCCCAGCTGGCCCACAGTGCGTCCTGAAATCAGTCTCACTATAACCAGAACATTGAAACTCTGAAGCATCCATAACTATGTGATCTGTGAGATAATAATGCTCACCATACGTAAAATGTGACGTAAGTGTCCAGTATGGCGGTAAGTACGTCACATGTATTTTCTCCATTGCTACAACCTAATAGTTTTCAGTATTTCACAGATAAAGAAGCAGTACTGGAGAAGTTTAGTCATTCAAGATTTTTTGAAAAACTCATGGAAAGGCTGAAACTTAGGCCCATATCTGTTGGAAACCAGAGTCTGGTTCTTAGTCAATGGGCCAGAGAGATACCCTGAGAGACTAAGATGGGATGGGAAAGGAGAGAGAGACAGAAAGAGAGAAAAAGAGAAGACAAGCATGTGTGTGTGTGTGTGTGTGTGTGTGTGTGATACTGTGATTTATAATAAGAAATATATATTTGTTCTTCATCCAGTTTCTTGCACAGGGCTCCTAAAACCCTTAGAATTTTCTAATCAATGAGAATGATAAAGGTGCCTTTTGTTATATTAGTGAGGTGACTTTTGAACCACACCTAAGGAGGGGCTGGTTGCGAGTGGAATCAACTGTGTGATCAGAGGGTTAGAACTTTCAGTCCCCCCACCCCCTACTCCCCACCTCCACGGAGGCGAGAGGGACTAGAGATTGAGTTCAATCACCAGTGGCTAACGATTTAATCAATCATGTCTATGTAACAAGGGGTAGTCAGGGTGAACCCATGGAGATTCAGGGAGGGTGGTGGCTGGGAGAAGGCATGGGGGCTCCTCACCCTTTCCCCGTATCTTGCCCTCTGCATCTCTTCCATCTGGCTGTTCCTGCGTTATATCCTTTTATAATAAACTGATAATCTAAGTAAGTAAATTGTTCCTCTGAGCTCTGTGAGCCACTCTAACAAATTCATCAGACCCAAGGAGGAGGTTATTGGAACCTCCAATATAGAGCATGTCAGTCAGAAGCACAGGTGACAACTTGGACTTCTGATTGGTGTCTGAAGTTGGGGGGTGGGGGGCAGACTTGTAGGACTGAGCCGTTAACCTGTGAGATGTGACACTGTCTCCCAGTACATAGGGTCAGAATTGAGTGGAATTGTAGGATGACCAGCTGGTGTCAGAGAATTACTGATTGGTGTGGGAAAAACCTCCACACATTGGAATTGGTGACAAGAATTATAGTGACTGTTACACTAATATGATTTACTAATTTCATTTCTTCCTCAATTCTTTAGGGTGAACAGCTTATCCAGGACCTTTGTTATCCCATCTGGAGAGAGTAGTTAAGACCTCAGACACCGTCCATAGTTGAAGAAACATGGTTTCCAGGGGCATCCATTCAAATGAAAAATCTAGGACAACCCCTCTCCTACTCCCACTTTCTCAGAAGCAAAATAGAGACCTGGGGACCTCGTCTGTACTATAGCCACTGCCTGGGTGTGAGCATCTGTTGCTGTCTCTCAAGGGTCCTTCCTTGGCTCCCCTCCCCCAGATGTTCTTATTGTTATTTTAAAGTCCTAAATTTGGCTTGACCTAGGCTGGGGAAAGTTATCTTTCTTTTTTACTTCTCCTTCAGGTGAAAAACGAGGCTGACATATTTATGGATTTTTGTTACTTCTTTAATAAATGGCTCCCTGGGATGCGATTCTAGGAAAATGGCCCTTTAAGGAATAATGTCTCAGAAGGTGGTGACTGAGCAGAATTAGCCGTTGTGGTAAGAGGCACTCCACACTAGGCATTTCCAGGAGACTGGCGGTGCTCAGAAATGCTCCTATTGATTCTGTCCACAGAAGTGTACACGTGTCGGTAAAATGCCTTTCACGGACATTTATAGGACTTTAGGATGAAGAGAGAGATGCTTTTCCTCTCCACTGTCGTTCAGATGGAAGAAGCAGGGCTGAGACATGCCAGAGAACTTGTCGTACTTCTTCAAGAATCTGAAATACTTTTCTGAAGAACAATTCCCTCCAGTCTCTTCAATGACACTCAGTTTCTCTTGAGGGAGCAGGAAATAATGACTCTGAGTAGTTCATAGGGTGCTGGAAGAAGGAGGAGTCTTCCTGACGTAGTTGTATAATTTCCTCATTTTTAAAGGTGAGGAAACTGAGGCCCAGGGCAGTAAAGGAAGTCACCCTTGATCTCACCGTGAGTTTGCATGTGTGAGTCAGGCCAAAGCTCAGTCTCCCTTTTCGGTGCCCTATAATTACCTGGGAATAATCTCAAGAAAACAGGTTCCAAACGCTGGAACCCAAGGCCGCAGCCCTTCCTTTTCCCTTTTCTGCTCGTTGCTTACCTGTGCTTTGTTCAGCAATGGCCCTGATGTAGCCAGTTCACCAGGCGGCCCAGGGACTCCTCAGAGAGCCTTAGTCTTGGGCTCTTCCGTCAAGGGCCCTGATTCATTTCTAGCCATGATTGCATCAGGGTGCACATGTGTCTCTGTGTGAGAGATGTGGGTATTTCTCCAGTCACATGTGAGAGTTTGCCGCAGCTACCCACACCCATCACACTCCATCAGCTACGGCTAAAGAGTAAAGCCAAGAAGGAGGCAGCCACTTGGGATTTCATGCAGACTAGAGGTCTGGTCCTCTTAAAGATTATAAATGCTGCCACAGGAAACATTAAGAATTAAAATCATGATTTTATTGGGCGTTTCCTTTGTGATCCTTACTAGCATTTTGAGTCAGTGAATAAAGTGAGGCTGGCGTTTTGATTGGCTTCTTGCAAAAGTGGTTGGGCAGGTACTCAGGCTTTTTGGGGAAGTGTATGGACATCTTCAGATAAAAGGTTTTATATGAGGGAAAGGTTATTGCTATTATTTTGAACTTTCAGAGTGGTTTCGTTTTTGCATATTTATGATATTAATATAGCTTTAATAGAAGGCTTAATGTGCAAGTTGCTAAGCACATTGCCCAATGGGAAAAAAATAATGATACAACTACTGCAATGATAAGGCAGTTTTCACCTGCACTTTAATTATCTCTCTTTCTTAAGTAGAAAGACTTGATGAAATCTTAAAAGTATGCTGGAAAAGTTTCTAGAATGAAATAGTTTAATTTTAAGATTTATGTTTTAGGTAAAGACTAAATAGTATTCTCTCCATTTGAAAAAACAAAAAAAGGTGAAAATTAAAAGTTTCATAATTGTGTGATATCTGTTACTATCAGAGAAATTGGATGTTGAAATGGACAAGCAAGACTGAAAACTGAAGTGGATATATTCTTTAAAACTGTGTGAAAGAGGCAGGGGGTGTGGGGTTCTTTAATGAAATAAACCTGACGTTGACCTAAACCTATTTTAGCACTAGGCTTTGGTGTAGACTATGCATTTCTTGAGTAGGAAAGTTTGGGCACAATTCTTTCTTAAATAGTTGAAACTGTGGCTTTGGGCTTGTAGATCACGTTTTATTAATTTTCAAGAAACTGGATGCTGTCCACTGTGTCTGTGGATGGAAATTTTATTGCAGAAACTGTTTACTGTTATGTAAGTCTGTTTCATACAACCACGTGAGTTGGCTCTGCTACATATTTACAATCTCTAGCTTTTGCTGGGTCCTCACTGCACCCATAATCCTATGCCTCCTTTCCCCAAGAAAATATTTAAATTTTTCACTGTTCTCATTCTGAGCAACCCGGCTCATGACATTACCTCTTAATTCACAGAAAACGTACATCCGATCCAGCAAGAACTCTCTCAACTTCTTTCTTCTGTCATGTAGAAACAGTGACACGCACACCTCTCCTTCCCTCCCAAGTCCCCCTTTGTTCAGACCTAGCCCCTCTACATGAGTTCTGGGTTGCAGTCACTTCCACCCCCCATCTTCTCAGGGAGCTCAATTAATCACTCTTCCCTCTACTACGTGCTTTCAATCACTCTTTTTCTATTGGTTTCTTGTTCTCAGCACATAAATATGCTCAATTTTTCCCCATCTTAAAAAATATATATACGACTTTCCCTTGACCCAGGGTGTCCTAGCTATCGTAAGTCTCCTTTCCGTATACCGTCATAAGAGTAGCTTATACTTATTCTTTCTACTTCCTTATGTTTCACTTATTACTTAGCTAGGCTCAACCTTACTTCCATCCCCACCGTTCCCCATGAAATGCTCTCACCAAGATCATTTAGCATCTCCTAAACTCCAAATCCAGTAGACCTTTTGTTAGGCCTCTGATTATTTGGCTTTCTGTAGTAGCTGCTTAGGGTAAAATCTTCCATGTGATCTTTGACTCTCTCTCTCACATCCCACATCTGATCCAACAGCTCTACTTTCAAAATCTATCTAGAATTCAACTACTTCTCACCATCCCATTGCCACCTGGTCCAAGTTAGGATCACTTTTTGCCTGCATTATTGCAATGGTTTCTTAACTGGTCTCCTAGCTCCTGCCCTCACCCTCCACACCCTGTTATCATCCTGCAGCCAAAGAGTTTAAATGCTTAAACTAGGCTATGCTGTTTCTCTCCTCCTCACTCTCTGATGACTGCCATCTAGCTCTGGGTAACGAAGTTCTCAGTAGAAGCCACAAGGCCCCACAGGGTCCTCCCCCTATTCCTGTCTGTTTCCATCTCCTACCACTGCTCTTGCCTCCCAGAGCTAGGACTAGCATGAAGCTCTCAGAAAGCGCCTGGGGTGCAAAACTGAACAAGGACCCCACTCTCAGGGTCTTGAAACACTATTGACAACTTCTTAAAATCCCTCTTCTTACAACTCTTCTTTCCTTGCTTATGTTGCCCAGTTTTCCTTCGATTTCTTCAACTTCCTCCTTAATTCCACCCCACTCCCATCAAAGCAGCATGGTATAGTCATGGGATGGTCAGGTTTTTGCTGTGCAAATATGGAGTTAGAGTGCTTGAGTTCAGTTTCTAGAGCCATGTGACAATAGACAGTTACACTTTCTAAGCCTCAGTTTCCTCATTCGGAAACTTTAAATAATAATGTCTACCCTGCAGTGTTGTTGTCTGATTAAGTAAGTCATGTAGACATTTAGCATGATGCCTGGCATAAAGCCAGTGCTCAATAAATATTCATTATTAATATAATAACAACTGATATTATTACTTCTGTTTGCATCCCCTTAACCCCCCTGTCCTCTCTGGTAAACCAACTGAGTTTTTCCAGAACTACTGCAAAATAATTCCTGATACAAATCAAGCGATTTTGTTTCTAAAGGCAAAGAAGAGAATGACATAGTTCACATTTCCTTTCTTGCAGGAAAAATGTTACGGGTCATACTTTTGCTAAGAAGCTTGAAGAACAAAGTTAATTAAAACATTCCTAGAAAGAAAGAGGAACAGAACATTACCAAAATTCCCCTATCAAATCACATGTTGAAGTTATACAATGCCAAGGACATACAAGATGGAAGAGAAATTATAATCACATGTGTGGGGACCAGCAGAGATTTTTACCTGATATACCAGTGGGCTGAATCTTGGCATATGAATGGTATATACATACATAGGTGAAGTGTTTGATGACTTTAAGTTACATTTTTCTAAAACTCCAGGCTACTGGGAGAGAATTTGTTTAGCTAACAATGATTTTTGTAAGTCATCCTATGAGACGCAGCATTAGGATTTATACTGTTGGAGCACTAGCTATGGGCTCAGCAAGGAACTAGATGTGTTCCTTTTGCCTGGGATAGTCTGTCTTCAGATTCTCTCTCTCTCTTTTTTTTTTTTTTTTTTTTTTTTTTTACAGTACGCGGACCTCTCACTGTTGTGGCCTCTCCCGTTGCGGAGCACAGGCTCCGGACGCGCAGGCTCAGCGGCCATGGCTCACGGGCCCAGCCGCTCCACGGCATGTGGGATCCTCCCGGACCGGGGCACAAACCCGTGTCCACTGCATCGGCAGGCAGACTCTCAACCACTGCGCCCCCAGGGAAGCCCCAGATTCTCTCCTGACTGTCTCCTTCTTGCCACTTAGGTGCCAGCGCCTTAATCTCCAAGAGTCAGAACCCCTCACAGTCCTTCTCCATCTCATTATCCTGTTGTATTTTTGACTGACAGCCAGCAGTCAGAGAAGGGAGTGTGGTCATCTTTCTGCTTCCTTTCTACTCTTACTTCCCCATATTTCTAAACTTGCTTTCTGACTCAAGTGTTGAAGTTCAAGGCAGGACTTAGTAAATGTTCAATGTTTTCTCTTTCTCTTCTGGACACTTCCCTGGATTCTTTGGAGATACTGCTTGTGGTCTTGTAACCTGGAGTTCCCTTAACATAAGTGCATGTATTTCTATTGTGGCAGTGTATGGGAACCCTCAGCCTGGCCTCATTGCCTAGCTACAACAACGAAAAAATCCCAAGCCAGTCTCCTTTACCTGCTCTCTCAACACATTTTCAGACAAGCTTTGGAAGCCTGCCTTGCTGCCCTCAGATAGCCTCATTATATAAGTAATGAACCTTTTCATACCCCTTTGGTGTGGTGTCATTGGTCTTGACATTGGAACCAAATTTTGGGTAAGGGAGTCCCTCTTGCAAGGGACCACAAAAACTGGTGCAGCAAGCTGGGTGACCACATTATTTATTTTGCTTGATATTAGTATAGCCATTCTTATGGCTCTCTTATGGTTTCTGTTTGCATAATATATCTTTTTCCACCTTTTTACTTTCAATTTATTTGTTTCTTTCGATATAAAGTATGTCCCCTATAAGTAGCAGAAAGTTGGATCTTGTTTTTATTCTTTAAATCCAATCTGATAATCTCTTCCTTTTGATTAGATTGTTTAGTTCATTCACATTTAACGTTATCATTGATAGAGTTGGACTTACATCTGACATTCTGATTTTTTGGTTCTCTGTGTCTCACGTCTTTTTTCTTGTTGTTTTCCTTATTTTCTGTCATTGCAAGATGCTCCGGGTTCATCTTGTATATTTCTTGCCCCTGTCCTAGAATCAGTCATTTCTCTAAGAAAATCCTGTTTCTCTAATAAAGAGAATGGTATTAGAAACCAAAATCTGGGTGCTAGGTGTGCCCGTTACTACTGTTTTGCATGTCTCACAATTTTTTTGAAACTGGACAATTTGGTAGTATAACAACTCTAGATACTGATTCCCTCCCTTACTCCCCAGGAGTGGTGGTGGTTGTTGTTGGCTTTGTCAGTTGTTTATTTATTTAGTGACTTGGCTGAACTAATCCTGTGACATCTATTTCCCCCCTATTGTGCAGCCCCTGTTACCAATGCTTACATTTTCCCCCCTTGTTTTTGTCTTTTAGCCTGGCTACCTGAGGATCATCCCTGGGTCTGTGTTGGCATAAGCCACTTATTGGTCAAAGGTTGTACTTAGCCCCCTTAGCCAGTTAGATTTTTGCTCTCTCTATTTTTTTTATTGCAGTATAATTGCTTTACAATGGTGTGTTAGTTTCTGCTGTACAGTGCAGTGAATCAGCTGTATGTATACATATATCCCCTCCCTCTTGGACCTCCCTCCACCCCAAGCCCACCCATCTAGGTCATCACAGAGCACCAAGCTGAGCTCCCTGTGCTATCCAGCAGGTTCCCACTAGCTATCGATTTTATACATGGTAGTGTATTTATGTCAAACCTAATCTCCCATTTCATCCCACCCTCCCCTTCCCCACTGTGTCCACACGTCTGTTCTCTACAATCTGCGTTTCTATTCCTGCCCTGCAGATACGTTCATCTGTACCATTTTGTGTGTATGGCCTCGAGGTTGCTATTACAGTTCAGGGAATTTGTGTTTATTGCCCCACGTTCAGCCAAGGGCTTGTAGCTCGGAGGTTCTTTCTCTGATTGTTCCCAAGAGGGCTCAGCCTTGGGCATGCCCATAATCTGCCAGGTCGTCAGGGGTGAGTGTAAGTTTAGTTTTAAACCTAGGAGTCACCCCGGATCAGAATACCTATTGTTCACGGTTTGGTCAAGGGTGGTGTTTAAGCCCCTTGTGCCAGCAAGGCTTCCATCCTGGGACGACTGATCCCAGGAGGGCTTTTCCTGGCTGCTCTTTTCCCAGTTCTCTCTGTTAAACTTCTGGCTGCACTGCTGTTTTGCTTGTCTCCTGGAGCTATCATTCTCCTCTTAATTACTGTCTACCAAGATCTCCAGTGTTTTCAAAAACACCCTTACGTATGGAGCTCTCTACTCTCCGTTCCAAACAGTCAGCCCCCTCAGGCAGAGCTTCAGAACTCTTCATCCTTTGGGTCTGCCTCACCCCCGGGTAGAACCCCCATGCCACCGCACCAGAGCTATACTCCAGTTCTATAAGAGGGCACTGCTTGGGGGGCCAGTGCCAGCCCCTGGCCTTCTCAGCTTGCCCTTCCCCAAAGGGAACCTCTATGACAGAGCTGGGCAAGGGTGATCAGGGCCCCTGTACTTTTAGTGGGCTACAACTGGTGCAGGGCTTGGGAAGGGAGCTGCATCCCCTAGATCATTCCTCCTAGGAACAGAGCTTCTGTAACACTAGGTTGGGGTGGAGTGGGGGAATGAGAAATATTACTGGCAACATGCCACCCTTGGGGCGAAATCATAGCCCAGACTGTGCACTTCAGGAAGGGGAGGGCTCTGTCTTCCTAGCTGCATATGCCCGGGTATGGGAGTTAAAGGAGCAGGTCATGGCTGACGTGCCATGGATGCCTGTTGTTCTTATGAAATTTAGTAGATTATCTTGAATAAATATTCCTCCTTTTGCTCTATGCCCTTAAGATAATTTCCAGGGACTTTTAAGTGATTTTACTTTAATTTTTGTAATTTTCTCCAGTTAAATTGTTGTTATGCTAAGGAGAGTCCCCTGGAAGTCCCATCCACCCAACTTTTATATTCTTTTACACCAACAATTATGTTCCCTACCATGAATACGAGAGACAGTCTTCCACTATGTTGATGTTGCTGCTGCCACGGATTGCTTGGTGGGGAGGTGGGGTTTGAGAATCAATGAGAATGTGACAACTATAGGAGAGCTAAGGAAAGAACTGTCCCTACCATCAGTGGGGAAGGAAACAGGTTTTGTTTTTTATCAGTGGCTTCTGATTGTAATTCAGGTTGATGATCATCATCCTGGCCCTCTTACTACATTCCTTTCAGCCTTCTGGGGGTCCTGATATAGCCATCTGATGCTTCCTCAGGCATCTGAACTAATATCAGCATCAAGTAGCATCTGTTCACTGTGAGGAGAGAAAATGCGCATTAATTGCAGCAGGAGGAATTTGGGCTAAATGCGAGGAGATAGTCCCTGATCAAAAGCATTAGCCTGAGAGGTCTTTTCAAGTGTAAATCAGATCATGCCACTCTCCTGCTTCAAGCCCTCCAATGGCTGCCCAATGAAATTAGAATAAAGTCCAATCTCTTAACCAAAACCTACACTTCATTTCACTCTCTGTCATTCACCATGCTCCAGTAACTCAGGCTTCCTTTCTGTCCTTCAAGTCCACCAGGCTTGCTCCTGTCCTAGGACCACTGCGTTCACTGGTTCCTCTGCCTGGAATCCCCTTGCTCAGATCTCCACATGGGTAACTGTGATCAACCATCTTAATGCCAAGGTCACCTTCTCAGGAGGACTTTCTGGCCCACGATATCTAAGGTAGGTTCCCCTCACTCCCGCTCTTCATTGTTCGCTCTTCATTGTTAACCTGCTGCCACTCTCCCACTAGAGTGTAACTTCCAGGCGGCAAGAATCTTGATGAATCTTGATTACGCTGTCTGCTCTCTTGTAAGTACTAGAAGTGCTTGCCATCCAGTGGGAATTTAATAAATCCAAAGAATAAATGGAAGAATGAAAACATGGATGGAATGAATATCCATAGTTTTCTTTATAGGTTTTAAAGAAATGAATAAAATACTCTCTTGATGAGGTGTCTCAGAAGAGGGGCCTAGATAAGATTCAGTGGTGAGGTCTTGTAATGTGGGAATTCACTTTACTAGTAGAAGAGTGCTTTATAGAAAGTGGCAGACTGAAGTGTTTTCCAGGGAAATAAATCCTCCAAACAGGAACAATTCAACATATATTCAATTATTCAGTTGTTCAGAACCTGGTTTTTAGTTCCACTTTGGCCCCTGAATGAAATAATTTCATGTGCACTTGTGCCCTGTTTTGTTATAACACCCAAGGGCAGGCGCAGTAAGAGTGATAGCACCACTGTTGACCTCATATACTTGTGATTGCAATAACTTTGAATATTATGACTCATGGAAGACACAGAAACCCCAAATAATGCTGCCTTTGCCAATTTAAACAAAGCCTGGCTCCTTTCTATTTCATCAATCAAATGAATGTCCCTTTCCTTACCCCAGTGATTAAACCAACTATTTTGTTCCAAGATGTATTTTCTTTATCAATTACTGTGCTGAGAAATCCTTTCATCTTGGATTTAGAAACTAATCTTCTTATGAGAAATGCAGAAAAATGACCCTGGTTTTAACAAGTCTAGGACTTTGAAATCTGCATTACGGAAGGGTATGGAAACATGATATTTGATCAGGGGAGGTAAGGGAGAATTGTATAGGCTCTGACTAATAAATAATGAACCAGATACATCTATACATGAACTATTGTGTACCTGATCTGTTTGCTCTTTAAACTCTTAGCAAAGATTACACATAAAGAATAATTATTACATATTTCCTTTGAAATGGTGACCAAGAGTACTGAGAAATTACACAGTGCACCGAACAGGGCATAGTGGCCAGATTTTAAGTGGCCTCCCCCCACAAATCCCCAATTCCCGAAGTAGAGATGTGAATTCTCAAGTGCCCAAATTGTTAATAACTTCAGAAGTTCACACAAGAAAACCAATATTTCAAAAATTCTTTTATCATGATAATTTTCCAACATACAAAATTATTGAAAGAATAGTACAATTATTTACCCATATACCAACCACCTAGATTGCACAATTGTTAATATTTTACTAATCATTTGGATGTAATACTTTATATTTGAATACTTCAGTACTCATCTCCTAAAAAGAAGAACACCCTTCGGTATAGTCACATTTAGGACCATTAACAGTAATTCTCTAATATCATCTAATAGTTAAATTCAAATTTCCCCAATAGTCCCTGAAATATCTTTTATGTATGTTATTTTTCAAATGAGGATTCATTCAAAGTCATGCGTTGCATTTGGTGTTTCTGGTCTCTTAATCTGGAACTGATTCCACCCCTATTTTTTTTTTTTTCCATGACATCAGTTTTTGAGAGACTAGGCCAGTTATCTTGCACAGCTTCCCACATTTTGAATTTTTCTTGTTGTTCTATTGTGGTGTTATTTAACTTTTTCCCCTCTATCTCCTACTTCTTGTAAATTGGAAGTTAGGTCAAAGGCTTAGTTCAATTCAGGTTAAACATCTATGTCAAAGGTTCTTCAAAAGTGATCCATACTGCCTCACAGCAGGAGGCATGTAAGGTTAGAATATTCTACTACTAATGATGCTAACTTTTAAAGTTCTTTAACTTCAGTGTTTCTATAAGAAAACAGTTTATATTTTGGACAGTAGAGAGCTCCTTTGTGCTAAAATTAAGGTGATTTGCAGCTTGCAAAACAGATACAAGCAACAGTTTGCAGGGATAGTCTAAAATGATGACTCATTATCCATTATTCCATCAGTGATGGGGGAGATACAACTGGATGTCAAAGGGACTTGAGAAATAGCTGAAGTCAGGCTACCTCTCCCCAGGAAGATGAGCAAATTCCCATGTGGCCTGGATCCCGGCAATAACTTCAGGGAAGTGGACTTGGGTGCCTGGGTGACACCAGGTAAAGGGCTTAGGAAGTTGGTGTCGCTCTTCCCCTAAATTTTAGGAAAATTTCCAGGGAAATAATTAAACAGCCCAAGTGGAATTTCTGGCCCTATTACTTGTACTGCTGTTATTTCAAGTGCAACGACTTTATCCATTTGATTTAAAAAACTGGTTCCTGCTTTAAAAAGCTTTGGGGCACCAGAACAGTAAAATTGTCCAATAAAATGCTGTTGAATCAATTGACAGTACCACATTTAGAAACACAGTGTATCACAGAGCAACATAAATGCCACGACCAGTGTGAGATTCCCTGTGGCTACACAGATTTTTAAAGACAGGCTTTACACTGGATTACACATGTGTAAACCTGGGTCTGGTTGAACCAATGAAGGCAGACGGCATGATAGAAAAGCATGTCCTTCCCCTGATTTAGATGCACAAGGTGGGGAGCTAATAGCACCCTCAAATTACTATCAAAGCTAAACTTTATCTCTTGTTTACTGGGCCCTGGGCTAAGAGACTCACATTCTGTGCCTCATTTAATTGTCACAACAAATGTATAAAGTCACTTGTTTAATGAATAAGATATGTGTGTGCGTGCGCACGTGCATGCATCCTACTACGTGCAAGGAATTTCATTTTACTGGGCTCTGGAACAAAATCAAAATCCAAAACACACAGGGCTCCTCAATTCAGGCTGACCTCAGTTCGGGCTGACCCTAAATAGTAAGGGTCTTGGATTTGTAGATAAAACCTGCTGAGGGGCTACATGTCAACAAGTTATGTAACTGCTAATGCAGGCATTTCAGGTTAGGAAATCTTTCCGTTCTGACCATTACATGGACTGTGTGCTAACAGGCATTTTGGAGGTCTGTTAAAACTGATCACAGTGTAGGCAACATACTAGCATAAGAATGGGCTCAAGGAAGCTGATGTTGTAAGAAAGGAGTGATGGAGAGAGAATCAAGAGGCAAGAGGTTTACATGAAAAGTATCTCCCATATGGATTGATCATATTTGCTGTGTTTTCTTTCACTAATAGAAACTAAACATAATAAGAAAAAAAGCCCACTTTAACAGAACACATTTATGTTTCTATTTTGGGCAGAAGGATTTTTATGAGGAGATGTAGTGGCTTATTTCAGAGAGGGGTGTTTCAACAGTAACAGGGCAAACAGGAGAGACTTCTTTTCATTTGCACAGTTTGGTTGAAAGCTTATCAAACTTATACAAGTGCAGAGACTATGAGGTGAAAACACACTTGAATTTTTTTTTTTTTTTTTGCGGTATGCGGGCCTCTCACTGTTGTGGCCTTTCCCGTTGCGGAGCACAGGCTCTGAACGCGCAGGCTCAGCGGCCATGGCTCACGGGCTCAGCCGCTCTGCGGCATGTGGGATCTTCCCGGACCGGGGCACGAACCCGTGTACCCCGCATCGGCAGGTGGACTCTCAACCACTGCGCCACCAGGGAAGCCCTGAATTTTTTTTTAAAAGACCGAGAAAACAACAGCATCTGTCATTGTTTGGGACTTTATAGTGTTCAAATCCCTTTCAGATACTATATCAGAAATACCTTATGTGTATCTTTTCATCCTCATTGGATTCTCTCATCCTCACTCACCCCATGGCCTGGACTCTCAGCTCCATGTTCTAAACAGCTGCCCCTCCTGAAGCTGTGGGGCTGTAGGATTTCACCACTGTGGACAACTTGCCACAGGCTTGGGGACTCTGGCTCTTCCAGACACTTTCAGACGTGGATGAAATATCACACTAAAGGACATAAGAGTAGGCTTCCTGGGTGATTTCAAGGGGTGGAGGGATGGGGCAATCTGGAAGTATTGGACAGTAAATTCTTCAGTGGGCAAATATTCGTCAGTGTTTCATCTTTCCTTGATGCGTTGCTTTGAGGTATAGTTTCTGCATAGATATCTTGCATGGTCCTGTGAATATGCCTGTCAAATGACTGGTTGTGACCCTTTGTGGCTTCACATGAAGCACTGGTCAATGTGGTAACTCATCATCTTTTCATTCCTTCCCATTCTTCTTGTCTCGTTTCCTTTTGCCTTCACTCTGGATGCCCTGGGATTGTACCTTCCAAATAAAGCACCAGTACTTAATCCCTGCCTCAGGATCTGTATTTTAGGAAACTGGGTCTCATACACATATTTGTTTCCAACTCCTTCCAATACTTTGAAGTACACAAGAATGTTAGTGTTAGTCATACTTTAAAGGTGAGAAAACCGAGGCTTGGAAAGTTTAAGTGATTAGTCTGAGATTACATTCATTTATTTGTTCATTAATTCACTCATTTATTTAACAGACATTTCTCAAGCACCTTCTGTGTGCTGATGGAGTCTGAGACAGACAAGATCTCTGCCTTCACAGAACTTAAATTGTAAGTTAGAGGAGACAGATGGCACGTAAGTACCATCAATATCTGCTGAATGAATGAATTAATGAACGGATGCAAGAGTCTTATCTTTCCCAGGTTGACTACTTAGATTTTAAAAAAACATATCAAATTTCAAATTATTTCCCCCAAAATACCTTTTTTGGGGTGCTATTGTTTTATTGTTGTCCTGTACTTCTGCTTAATCTGCCCATCGAGTAATCCAGTATTTGTTGACTACCAAATGATTAGTAGGCTCCAGGTACTTTTAGGACAATATAGGCAAGAGGCGACAACAGGTACAAAGACAACAAAGTATAAACAAAGCCTGGGTGACTTCAGAAACAGAAAAGAGGCTGGTGTGTCTCGGAAGCAAAGGGGGAGAGGGAGAGAGGTGTGGGATGGGGTCAGAGAGATGAGCAATAACCAGAGCATACAGAGTTCTGAAGAAGGCTCATGATTTATAAGGACAGTGGGAAACCACAGGAAGGTTTTAAGTGATATGATTAACATGATTGCTAAGTGGTAATTCTCAGGCCTTCTGACTCCTGGACCTAAGGACTTCTTCTACACGAAGCAGGTGTCAGAGTTGGGACTAGAAGCTAAGCTCCGAGGCTCCCAATTTCTAGGAGCTTCATAATGGTAGCTCAGATAGGAGGCCCTCCGACAATGCCGCAACGTGACTCCAGTGGCACCCCTTCCCCTACAGCAGATGAAAAGACAGAGTCATGGAGTCACCGCCAGCCAAACAGGACTTGACCGTTCCATCTGTAGATTGGGAATGATATAACCTTTTATTCAATAGTGAGGTGGAGGGGCAGAGACCTTCAGGTCCTTGGGAGCAGGGAGCCTGTGACCTTGGGCTGCTGAGAATCAGCTGTGGTTCAAATCAGTCTGAGTAATCCAGGCATCAGATCAGCAGTGCCTGTCCTATTCATTTAATAGGTGAAAATTATGATATTGCCTTGTCTGGTGTAAGAGAACTGGGTGGTTATGTTCAGTGACAAGAGAGGTGTCAGCATGGGTTTCACATTGTTTTGAACATCATCCAGAAAAGTCACAGGCAAGATGGGTAAGTGCAGCCTGATTAGTAAAGTTTTGTTTTGTTTTTGTTAGTTTTGTGTGCAAGGATGATGGATTTTCCTACACGGGGTGCCTTTGCAAGGGATTCTGTGATCCTCAGTAAATGGGTGTGGGAATGAAAATGTAGGGGTCACTGTCCTGAGGAGGATTCAGGACTTATCCATAGGTTTGAAGTTTGGCTCTCCCTTTGCCTCCAACTTCCATTTTCTTAAGAGAGAACTCCAGCCTGGGGACAGAGCTCCCCTTTTCCCTGGGATGCTTCCCTCCAGGAATTGTGGATCAGGCAGTCCTCAAGCCTTCAGTAACTCACGAACCTTGGGCCTTTGCACCACAAGTCCCCTGTGTGGACACCCCTTAATCCCCAGCCTATTCTCTCTTCTGGCTCTGCAGCTCTCAATTCAATAGTTTGCCTTGAGGCCAGCAGAGACTGTTCCTATTCAGCTGACCACTAATTGATATTTTGATGTTATTAATGTGGATTCATCTGCTCCCTTTCTTCTCCCAAAAGGAGCGAGGGAGACAAACATTTCAGAATAGAGATGAGGGGACTGATGGGGTGATCATGTAGGTTTGGGGGAAAGGGGAGAGGAAATTGAAAACATGGTGAGCTTGATGGAGCCAAGGAGGTAGAGCAGATGCCAAGGAAAGCTGGTAAACAACAGTGTTTGTGCATCGCAGAATCACACCTGCTCCGAGTCCACTGTCTCACCAGCCTGCCCCCGTCAGCCCGGCGCGTCTTAGCAATTCCCCAGCTGTCAGCTCCCTACCTGCCCGGCTCTGGCTGCTCAGCTCAGAGCTGCTCCCCTGGGCCTCTCTCTGGCTTGTCAGTGGGCTGCGTCAGCATCACGCCACACTGTCTCCCGTTGGCCCGGTGATCAACGCCTGACGGGCCGGCCCTCTCTCCCCTCTCAGCTAGGGCCAATGGGAGTCAGGGGAAGGTTTTGGTTACAAATGAAAATAAAATAAATAAGTCATACTCCTGCACTCCAGAGTCTGGGAGAAACATCTTCATGGCCTCGTAAATCTTTCTTTTTAAATTTGTCCTTCTCCTTCCAGATGCCCCTCCCAATCCCCTGCGCACACTTGGCGGCCCCTCACGGTGCAGGGAATGCGAAATGAGAGGCTTGGGCTTAGGCTAGATGTCAGTAACCCCCCTCCCCCGCGAACCCCCAAAGGCATTTGTGCTGTGCGCGTGTGCGTGTGTGTGTGAAGAGAGGAACCAGCCAGCCAGGATCCAGGCCAGTGACAGCTTGTCCCCTCCTCTTCTGACCTTTGCAACAAGACACCCAGCCCCCTCCCAGATCCCCCCTCACCTGGCTAAATTACCCCCAAAGCTTGTGGTTTCTTTATTTCTTTCCATTACAGGGGGCTCTGATAATTAAATGCAATACTCTATTTTAAGATGCCTAGGAGTTTTTCTAACTAGATATTAGACATTTTATTAAAGCTCGTTGACTTTGAATGTTTTGCTTAAGACTTCGTCGTCTATTTAAAGACACATCTTAAGACAGGGGATGCTATTAATCTCATACACCTGAATGTGAATAACAGTGCCCAAAAGTTGGGCCTCAGAGCATCAGGAGAAAGAGCTAGAGGTCCTGAAGTCACCAGGTGGAGACATGTGTGAGGCACCAAGGGGCGTAAGCTGGGAAAAGCCGTAGACCCCTTTGTGGTTTGCCGAGGGGTGCCCAGGTCACGTCATAAGGAGGATTAGATGGGGTGGTGGTAGGAGGGAAGCATGGTCACAGGGGCCAAAGGATTAGAAGGGAAGGAAAGCAAGAGGGTGGCTACTTGGGCAACCAATACTCAGGGCAGGGGAGCCTTTCCCGCCCTCCCACCCCCGCAAAGGATCAGCTTTGCTTAAAAAGTCTTTTTAGGGCTTCCCTGGTGGCGCAGTGGTTGAGAGTCCTCCTGCTGATGCAGGGGGTACGGGTTCGTGCCCCGGTCCGGAAGGATCCCACATGCCGCGGAGCTCCTGGGCCCGTGAGCCATGGACGCTGAGCCTGCGCATCCGGAGCCTGTGCTCCGCAACGGGAGAGGCCACAGCAGTGAGAGGCCCGCGTACCGCAAAAAAAAAAAAAAAAAAAAAAAAAAAAAAAGTCTTTTTACTTTAGACTAGGGTGGGCAGTCCTCCTTGACCACTGCTTTCCCACACTCCTTCCCCTCTCTTACTTCAGTGCATTATCCATGAAGGGAGAGGAGGTGTGCTATCCATTAACTGTGGCCAGAGGGTTCATCTTGCCAGTGTCCTGAGCTGCTGAGGGGTCGAGGAGAGATTTGTACCCGATGTGTTATCTTACGGGCTTAAGGAGGAGGAAGAGACTGGGAAAGGGTTATAGGTTTAAGGAAAAGTTGCCCAGCTTCTGCCAAATGGGGACAATGCAGGCACCACAGGGCAATGGGGCTGCCCTCTGAGGGATGCCAAGATGGGCCCATGGCAGTTCGGGAGGGTAGACAGGCAAGCTGTCCGCTTTCACATTGTTACCCAGGAAGACTTCAGTGTTCAGAGCCATGTACATTTCTACCTTTCTGAACTTTCTCTATCTGCTTCCCCTGCATGGTTGCCATGCTGAGGTGAGGTTTTTATAGACTGTACTTTTGGTGCGTCGAGTAGCTTCCACACTGGCTTGGGGCCAAGACGAAAGGTGCTATCACAGAGACTCTGGGTGCCACGTAGAGGTACATTTGCCACAAAGCGGGCGAAGTTTAAGGTTTAGAGTCCCTCATTTGCATGAGCTCTGTCCATGGCACTGAGGTTGGCCTGGGAATATTTACACCAGGGTACAGTCTGCCCTTGGGAGGACAGACAGAGGAAGAGGCCTAGGTCGGCCCTATCTGAACAAGAAATTCCAGGATGCCATATACATGTAGCAAGATCAGGAAGTGGGAGGCATGGGCTTTGAGTATACATATGCATGTTTCTTTGACCCCATAGACGCCTTGCCATGTGTAGAGGGACAGAAAGAGTGGAGGAGCAGAGTGTAGTGTGTAAAGTATAGATTCCCTCTAGCCTGGGTTAAGGGTGTTTCTGATAGTGTCCCACTAAGGTGCCTAAGACTGGGAGTACATGTGTATACAGAGAGTAAAAATATTTCAGATGTGCAGGGCCAGAAGCTAGTCTGTGGAAAGTTCTTCCAAATCTTAAATCTCATATGTCTGAAAGACACGATGAAGATTTCCCCAGATTTGACAACCATCCTAACAGGTTCCATGACAATACCAGTAATCACTTCTGGGACTGAAGAAGCTTTTCTAAAGTATCAATAACAAAAGGCAAATTTTGACCAACCATGCTAGAAGAAAGACTGAATGATCTTTCTATTTCCTCTAGAGGATAAGATATGACAAAATCACTGTCATGTGAAGAAGTCATCAAAGAGCAAGCAGCCAAACATATAGAGGAAACATTATTCTAGAGCCACGTCAGGAAGTTAATTAATAAAAATATGACTTTTTTTTCTATTCGTGATGTACGTGATATCTATCCACTCATTTTGTGTTTTGCGTTTTGTTTCTTCATTCTAAGTAAATAGGTTTTTTTGGTGCCTAGTTTTGAACTCGTAGCTTAGCACTGTTTTTCTTTCAGAGGGGCTTCTAAGTTTTATAAACTTCAGCCCGCATGAAACCTGTACCAGCCGCTGCCACCCTATTTTTTTCTGGGTAACAGTATTTAATGTCCTTCATGACTGTAGCTGAGAATGAAGGAAATTATTGTAACCACTTCATGTCCTCAGTAGATTGGGGCTTATAGGCTAAGCCCAAATTTAATAATGTTTGTGATGTTATAATGTTTATAACGTTTGGGATGTTTACCAAACTTGCAGTTTCATATGATCGTCAGTAAGCTACTGAACGTTTTGGATTTTGGATTCTTCATCTGTAAAGTGAGAGAGGCAGATAAAATGTTTCCTAGTTTTCTCTCCAGCACTAATGTTCTATGCTTTTCCCACTGAAAACTGAACTCAGCATTAGCAACTGGTATAAGCTGAGGACTGTCGGTATTAATTATAATCCACAGCAGTAACTAGATCCCCAGATAATGTCTTCCCTGAACAGCTTCCAATCGCACGTCCCCCCATATCCCACCTCCACAGTGGTGTGGCTCACAATTTACACAACATATGTGCTTCTTCGAAGTCATATTTTTCTGATTCAGAGTGTATAATGGATATGCTAGGGAGGCCTTTAAGAAAGAAAATTTATCATGAAGTTCTTATTGGCAAATGTAAGCAAATGTGACTTTATAAAAGGATTCTTCAAGTGGATTCCCTCCATGCCAAGATATTCACACCTCATATATAATTTCTTAAAATTCATATATTCAGATTAAGTTATATGAAGCCACATCAGCAACGGCAAAAGTGGCAAATAAGAGCCAATTTTGATCTTAGAATGGGGACAATGGGATAAGATGGAGAGATTTGAGGTCTGGAAGTTGAGTATATGGATAGAAAAGCGCCCCCTTATCCCCAAATGTCTGGGTGACACCAAACTGAAAGACAGCTCTTGGAATGCGTCTCAGGTGCTACACTAACTCCTACTTTGATTATATTACCTTCTGGCACCAGAAATATGGCCAAGACAATTGCACGCATTCCTATAAATGGGCCTGTTTCTGCATATTGTGTATAATATGTTCAAAACCTCTAAACATTCATATATGTCCCTAACCGGGAGACCCACGCAGTGATGCAGCTAAGGGACTTATGCCCAAAGGAGTCTTGATCTCCAGCTCTAACAAAGACTGCTCTGATTCCTTGCGATTGTTCAACAGGCATCTCTCCCCTCTTTTACTATCCCTGGGAAACTGTTTCTATGCACTCCCCACCCCTACCTGCCCTTCAGATGCCCACTAGCTGGGTGCGTATGTTATTCTGAGGCAATAATGACTCTGAGTACACGTTTCTTAACTCATTCTGCTGTGTCACTGTCTCACCGGATCAATATTTGGCCCGGGAAGTGCTAACTCAAAGTGAAGGCTGCTTCCTCCTTCCTCTTGTAGAAGAGCCGTGTCTCCCCGGAGTGTGGCTAACCCTTGTGCATTTCCCACTTCTTTTTTCCTCCTGCTTCTGTCTTCCTTCATCATCTGAGGCTGACCCTGGTTTTAAGGATGGATTTCAGGATGGAGGACTTAGATCTTTTTTTTTCTTTTTTTCATTCCCGTGCAACGTTTTACTTTAAAACAAGGAAATCATCTGTTTATTTTAGCCCAGGCAGTCCCGGAGAGTTTAAGCATGTGGATATGGAGAAAACTTCCTAGGTTCCAGTATTTGCTACCTGTGTGTCCTCGGGCAAGTCACTTAACCTCTTTATGTCATAATTTCACAGTTTGGGAAATGGGGATTAAAAAAGTAGCTCCCTGAGAAGCTGTGAGATTCGGCAACCTGATGCCCGTCAGGTTCCTGGCATGGCTCTGACAGGTGAACAGTAAACGCTCAATGAGCGTTAGCTAGCATTTATTGCTTCCCATGTTTCCCCTACATTCTGTACTCCTGTGGGTAGGGGGTTTGTTTTTATGAGCTGAGTTTCTGCAAGAGAGATGAGAGGTTGGCTTAGATCTATATTTTTAGCCTTTTGGCCTTGTACTGTGGCCTTTCCCCCCTTTATCTTTCTTGCTTTTTTTCCCTAAAGCCTAAAATATTTATTTATTTATTTATATTTTTATTTTTTTAACATCTTTATTGGAGTATAATTGCTTTACAATGGTATGTTAGTTTCTGCTTTATAACATAGTGAATCAGCTATACATATACATATATCCCCCTATCTCCTCCCTCTTGCATCCTTTCTTGCCTGCCTTACCTCACATACACATCTCACATACACATTCACCTTGACTGGGAGTTTCTCTGTGGTCAGTAGCAAGTGCCTTTGTCTCTCATCCCCAGCTCCTGACTGAGGACACAATTTAGAGCATATGTCCAATGAAATGTCTTTCAAGTGATTTCCTTTCTATAGTCTCATCACATTCTTGTCTTGTTATTTTTATTAGAGTCCTACATTCTGAACATTTGCTTGTTTTGGCAATGGAGTCTATGTTTGTAAGATATTCTTATAAGACTGTCCTAAAATATTTCCCAAAGTACGTATGACCGGCAGGGACACTAACCCAACGAGAAATATCAGGAGAAAAGATGTCTGTGGTTGTCGGCCTCTCCTCTCCTGCTTTGTGAGGAGTGGACACTTGTGAAGAATTGTCTGGTGGAGAGAAAAATTACAAGTTGAGACCTGCAGAGGAATGTTAAGGGGCCTGTGCTTTCTTTGTACGTTTAGCCTTTCCTGCACAGAGATTGTTTAGGGAAGATCCTATCCAACATCCCTACCTGGTCCCCTTCACCTTGAAACTCTTCCCCTCCCTCTTCTCAAGTCATTCGCCTCTAACCTACTAGTATTTGTGGGTATTTGTTTGGCCACCAGAATTAGCTACCAAACTTTGCCACATTGTTTTCTACTTCTCCCCTTTTTAAGGATGTCCAATAGCGTGATGCCTCCTCCCCCGTCCTTCCCAACAGGATTCTCCCCCTAAAAAGCATTATTTTTCATTGACCTCTCCACAAAGAAGGGTCATAGTAAATTCAGTCATCTTAAGCTAATTCCTAGAATTGAGAAGTTGGGAGACACTGATCTAGGGTAGTAATTCTTTTTTAAAATGTAAATAAATATTTTATTTTAAAATATTTTTAGATTTACAGAAAAATTGCAAAGATAGTACAGAGAGTTCCTATATACCCCTCATCCAGTTTTTCTTTTTTTTTTTTTTTTTGGTATGCGGGCCTCTCACTGCTGTGGCCTCTCCCGCTGCGGAGCACAGGCTCTGGACGTGTAGGCCCAGTGGCCGTGGCTTACGGGCCCAGCCGCTCCGCGGCATGTGGGATCTTCCCGGACCGGGGCACGAATCCGCGTCCCCTGCATTGGCAGGCGGACTCTCAACCACTGCGCCACCAGGGAAGCCCCCCCTCATCCAGTTTTACCTGTTGCTTATCTTCTCAAAGAACCAGCTTTTAGTTTTATTGATCTGTGCTATTGTTTCCTTCATTTCTTTTTCATTTATTTCTGATCTGATTTTTATGATTTCTTTCCTTCTGCTAACTTTGGGGCTTTTTTGTTCTTTCTCTAATTGCTTTAGGTGCAAGGTTAGCTTGTTTATTCGAGATGTTTCCTGTTTCTTAAGGTAGGATTGTATTGCTATAAACTTCCCTCTTAGAATTGCTTTTGCTGCATCCCATAGAATTTGGGTCGTCGTGTCTCCATTGGCATTTGTTTCTAGGTATTTTTTTATTTCCTCTTTGATTTCTTCAGTGATCACTTTGTGATTAAGTAGTGTATTGTTTAGCCTCCATGTGTTTGTATTTTTTACATATCTTTTCCTGTAATTGATATCTAGTCTCATAGCGTTGTGGTCAGAAAAGATACTTGATACAATTTCAATTTTCTTAAATTTACCAAGGCTTGATTTGTGACCCAAGATATGATCTATCCTGGAGAATGTTCCATGAGCACTTGAGAAAAATGTGTATTCCGTTGTTTTTGGATGGAATGTCATATAAATATCAATTAAGTCCATCTTGTTTAATGTATCATTTAAAGCTTGTGTTTCCTTATTCATTTTCATTTTGGATGATCTGTCCATTGGTGAAAGTGGGGTGTTAAAGTCCCCTACTATGAATGTGTTACTGTCGATTTCCCCTTTTATGGCTGTTAGTATTTGCCTTATGTATTGAGGTGCTCCTATGTTGGGCGCATAAATATTTACAATTGTTATATCTTCTTCTTGGATCGATCGCTTGATCATTATGTAGTGTCCTTCTTTGTCTCTTCCAATAGTCTTTATTTTAAAGTCTATTTTGTCTGATATGAGAATTGCTACTCCCGCTTTCTTTTGGTTTCCATTTGCATGAAATATCGTTTTCTATCCCCTTACTTTCAGTCTGTATGTGTCTCTAGGTCTGAAGTGGGTCTCTTGTAGACAGCAAACATATGGGTCTTGTTTTTGTATCCATTCAGCCAATCTGTGTCTTTTGGTGGGAGCATTTAGTCCATTTACATTTAAGGTAATTATCGATATGTATGTTCCTATTCCCATTTTCTTAATTGTTTGGGGTTCGCTACTGTAAGTCTTTTCCTTGTCTTGTGTTTCTTGCCTAGAGAAGTTCCTTTAGTATTTGTTGTAAAGCTGGTTTGGTAGTGCTGAACTCTCTCAGCTTTTGCTTGTCTGTAAAGGTTTTAATTTCTCCATCGAATCTGAATGAGATCCTTGCTGGGTAGAGTAATCTTGGTTGCAGGTTTTTCTCCTTCATCACTTTAAATATGTCCTGCCAGTCCCTTCTGGCTTGCAGAGTTTCTGCTGAAAGATCAGCTGTTAATCTTATGGGGATTCCCTTGTGTGCTATTTGTTGTTTTTCCCATGCTGCTTTTAATATGTTTTCTTTGTATTTAATTTTTGACAATTTGATTAATATGTGTCTTGGCGTATTCCTCCTTGGATTTATCCTGTATGGGACTCTCTGTGCTTCCTGGACTTGATTAACTATTTCCTTTCCCATATTAGGGAAGTTTTCAAGTATAATCTCTTCAAATATTTTCTCAGTCCCTTTCTTTTTCTCTTCTTCTTCTGGAACCCCTATAATTAGAATGTCGGTGTGTTTAATGTTGTCCCAGAGATATCTGAGACTGTCCTCAGTTCTTTTCATTCTTTTTTCTTTATTCTGCTCTGCAGTAGCTATTTCCACTATTTTATCTTCCAGGTCACTTATCTGTTCTTCTGCCTCAGTTATTCTGCTAGTGATCCCATCTAGAGTATTTTTCATTTCATTTATTGTGTTGTTCATCATTGTTTGTTTCATCTTTAGTTCTTCTAGGTCCTTGTTAAATGTTTCTTGCATTTTGTCTATTCTATTTACAAGATTTTGGATCATCTTTACTATCATTATTCTGAATTCTTTTTCAGGTATACTGCCTATTTCCTCTTCATTTGTTAGGTCTGGTGGGTTTTTATCTTGCTCCTTCATCTGCTGTGTGTTTTTCTGTCTTCTCATTTTGCTTATCTTACTGTGTTTGGGGTCTCCTTTTTGCAGTCTGCACGTTCGTAGTTCCCATTGTTTCTGGTGTCTGTCCCCAGTGGCTAAGGTTGGTTCAGTGGGTTGTGTAGGCTTCCTGGTGGAGGGGACTAGTGCCTGTGTTCTGGTGGATGAGGCTGCATCTTGTGTTTCTGGTGGGCAGGTCCACGTCTGGTGGTGTGTTTTGGGGTATCTGTGGACATATTATGATTTTAGGCAGCCTCTCTGCTAATGGGTGGGGTTGTGTTCCTGTCTTGCTAGTTGTTTGGCATAGGATGTCCAGCACTGTAGCTTGCTGGTCGTTGAGTGAAGCTGGGTGCTGGTGTTGAGATGGAGATCTCTGGGAGATTTTCGCCGTTTGATATTATGTGGAGCTGGGAGGTCTCTTGTGGACCAGTGTCCTGAAGTTGGCTCTCCCACCTCAGAGGCACAGCACTGACTCCTGGCTGCAGCACCAAGAGCCTTTCATCCACACTGCTCAGAATAAAAAGGGAGAAAAAGTAGAAAGAAAGAATTAGTAGAAGAAGAAAGAAAGAAAAAGAAAGAAAGAAAGGAGGAAAGAAAGGAGGGAGGGAGGGAGGAAGGAAGGAAGGAAGGAAGGAAAAAAAGAAAGAAGATACAGTAAAATAAAGTAAGATAAGATATAATAAAGTTATTAAAATAAAAAAATTATTATTAAGAGAAAAAAATTAAAAAACAGAAACAAAACAGACGGATAGAACCCTAGGACAAATGGTGGAAGCAAAGCTATACAGACAAAATCTCACACATAAGCATACACATACACACTCACAAAAAGAGGAAAAGGGGAAAAAATCATAAATCTTGCTCTCAAAGTCCACCTCCTCAATTTGAGATGATTGGTTGTCTATTCATGTATTCCACAGATGCAGGGTACATCAAGTTGATTGTGGAGCTTTAATCCGCTGCTCCTGAGGCTGCTGGGAGAGATTTCCCTTTCTCTTCTTTGTTCTCACAGCTCCCAGGGGCTCAGCTCTGGATTTGGCCCCGCCTCTGTGTGTAGGTCGCTGGAGGGCGTCTGTTCTTCACTCAGACAGGACGGGGTTAAAGGAGTCGCTGCTTCGGGGACTCTGGCTCACTCAGGCCGGGGGGGGGAGGGAGGGGCACGGAGTGGGGGGCGAGCCCGCGGCGGCAGAGGCCGGCATGACGCTGCAGCAGCCCAAGGCACGCCGTGCATTCTCCCCGGGGAGTTGTCCCTGGATCCCGGGACCCCGGCAGTGGCAGGCTGCACAGGCTCCCCGGAAGCGGGGTGTGGATAGTAACCTGTGCTCACACACAGGCTTCTTGGTGGCGGCAGCAGCAGCCTTAGCGTCTCATGCCCGTCTCTGGGGTCTGCGCTTTTAGCCGCGGCTCACGCCCGTCTCTGGAGCTACTTTAAGCAGCGCTCCCAATCCCCTCTCCTCATGCACCATGAAACAAAGAGGGAAGAAAAAGTCTCTTGCCTCTTCGGCAGGTCCAGACTTTTCCCCGGACTCCCTCCCGGCCAGCTGTGGCGCACTAACCCCCTGCAGGCTGTGTTCACGCCGCCAACCCCAGTCCTCTCCCTGCGCTCCGACCGAAGCCCAAGCCTCAGCTCCCAGCCCCGCTCGCCCCGGCGGGTGAGCAGACAACCTTCTCGGGCTGGTGAGTGCCGGTTGGCCCTGATCCTCTGTGCGGGAATTTCACCGCTTTGCCCTCCGCACCCCTGTTGCTGCGTTCTCCTCCGCGGCTCCAAAGCTTCCCCCCTCCGCCACCCGCAGTCTCCGCCCGCGAAGGGGCTTCCTAGTGTGTGGAAACCTTTCCTCCTTCACAGCTCCCTCCCACTGGTTCAGGTACCGTCCCTATCCTTTTGTGTCTGTTTATTCTTTTTTCTTTTGCCCTACCCAGGTACGTGGGGACTTTCTTGCCTTTGGGGAGGTCTGAGGTCTTCTGCCAGCGTTCAGTAGGTGTTCTGTAGGAGTTGTTCCACGTGTAGATGTATTTCTGGTGTATCTGTGGGGAGGAAGGTGATCTCCGCGTCTTACTCTTCCGCCATCTTCCTGGAAGCCCCCTACCTGTTGCTAACGTCTTGCATGATTATACTGATTCCAAATAAAGAACCAGCATTGGCACATTACATTACTATTAATTACACTGCATACTTTCTGTAGAAAGTTTTTCCCATATTGTGTCATTCCTGTTCCAGAATCCCATCCAGGATACCACATATGTCTCTTTAGCCTCTCCTGCTTTGTGACAGTTTCTCAGACTTTTCTTGTATTTGGTGGCCTTGACAATTTTGAGGAGTACTGGTTGGATATGTTGTAGACTGTTACTCAGTCTTTTTTTTTTTATAACAGCTTTATTGAGGTATAGTTTACATACCATAGAATTTACCCAATAAAGTACATTTTTTAGTATATCCACAGGTATGTACAAACATCACTACAGTCAATTTTAGAATATTTTCATCACCTCAAATAGAAATTCCATATCCTTTAGCTATCACTGCTCCCAACCGCCAGCCCCTGCACAATGTCCCCATTCTCCCTAGCCCTAAGCAACCACTAATCTACTTTCTATCATTATAGATTTGCCTATTCTGGACATTTCATATAAATGGAATTATATAGTATATGGTTTTCTGTGATTGGCTTTTTTCATTTAGCATAATGTTTTTAAGGTTCATCCATGTTGTAGGATGTATCAATACCTCATTCTTTTTTTTCTTTTTTTTTGCGGTATGCGGGCCTCTCACTGTTGTGGCCTCTCCCGTTGCGGAGCACAGGCTCCAGACACGCAGGCCATGGCTCACGGTCCCAGCTGCTCCGCGGCATGTGGGATCTTCCCGGACCTGGGCACGAACCCGCGTCCCCTCCATCAGCAGGCGGACTCTCAACCACTGCGCCACCAGGGAAGCCCCAATACCTCATTCTTTTTTATGGCCAAATGCTGAGGTCAGGTGTTTGCAATTTGTTCTTACCCCAGAAGGCTAAAAATGGCTGGGGTACTTTCCTGCAATTGGGAAGGTACTTGCAGAGAGAACTAGATTGCTGCCTGTGCAATAAATGCCCATTGATCCCAAGTAGATGAACAATATAGTTTTATAGTTAATTTAAAGTAACGTAGGGAATTAAGAGCACAGCTTCTACAGTCAGACTGCCTGGGTTTGCTTCTTGGCGTCACCTTTTATTCACTGTCTGACTTTAGGTAAGTTACTTAACCTTCCTGTACTTCTGTAAAATGGGAATAATTGTTTTCACCTTAATAAATGTCAGCCATCAGGTAGGTTATACACATAGTGGACTTTTGAGCTTTGGTAGATAGATAAATGGAATCATCTAATGACAAACGTGGAATATCAGTTTTCAAAGAAGGAATTAATAATGCATTCAATTATGATCAGTGTAGCTAAGTGTTTCTGGGGAGATTCAGAAAGCACTTAAGCATTTTACAGGAACCCAGCATCATGCCTCTGAGAAGAAGAGGTGAGGGAGATGGATTGAATCCAACCTGGCCCAATGACATCCCCTGGAAGTTAATTTGGTAATGAACCCTTAAAATCTGCTTAGCTTACTTACCATTTTTCTCTTTTCTAAAATAAGAGTGCCAAATGTATGAAGAAAAAAACCCACTATTGTTTCAATGCTTTGTATACGAAGTTTTATTGTGTTACAGACACAACAGGTGTCACGGCATTTCCCGAGGGATTGGATAAGATGAGCCATAATGTCTCTCCATCTTGAGAGTTCGTGGTGCTTCCTATCAGCATCATCAATACTTCTTCCTCCAAAGTCGCACTCATGGTGCTGCCAGGAAGCAGCCCCACAGAGCCACATCAGTGAAGTAAAGCTTACTCTTACTCCTTCTGTGGTCATTATAAATTCATCATTTCCAGCTGCTCCCAAACTCATTTCTACCTTTCTTCTTTGTGCTTTACAAATTGTGTTGCTTGGGGGTGGAAAGGGGATAACTTTAGTAGGGAAGCTATTGCCAAAAACGTAAAATGAAAGAACCACTTTTCTTTATTTCAATTCTGCTATCTCAGAGGATTTCTTTTATTTTATTTTTTTTCCTGTTAAATTACATCTCCTAATTAGGTCATGCTACTGGAGGTGACCTACATTTCAGAAGCCAACAAGCAACAACAGAGAGGCAGGGAACTGGGTGAGAGAGAAAAAAGAATGACTTCAAAATGGCTTCAAATTCAGCTTTTGTCAAGTGATTTGCTTGTGACAGAAGTTTCCATAAACTTGATCTTTAAATGACTGTTGGTTCAATGCAATATTTTGAAAGCTTATCTAATGGGATACACTGTGCTCTTTTATTCATTAACCATGCACACGTTTATTGAGCACGTGTGTGTGTGGGGGTGTATGAAATATACACATATACACACATATTTACATATATATGATGTGAGATATCTATAGTTACCTATATCTATATATCTCTATATGTATATATAATGTATATTTATGTATGTATCTATATCTATGTGTATAATTATTGGGCATGGTTGAGGATGCAAAGAAATACAAGAAATGATGCCTGATCTCAAGGAGTTTGCAATCTAGGAGGAGTAAAGGTCTTCCCCAAAAGAGTTAAGAGATTGAGCTAGTTTATGATAATAGGAGTTGTATTATTTATCTATTGTTGCTGATAAAATTACCCCATCACCTAGTGACCTAAAACAGTAGGTATTTCTTATCTCATATAGTTTCTGTGGGTTTGGAACTGAGGAGTGGATTATCTAGGTGGTTTTGGTTCAGAGACTTTTATAACGTTGAAGTCAAGGTCTCAGCCAGGCTAGAGGCATCCGAAGGTTTGACTGGGGTTGGAGGATATGTTTCCAAGTTGGCTCACTCTCATAAATGGTGAGATTGTGAGGGTTGTTACCATGTGTATGTCTCCATAGGGCTTCCTGAGTGTACTAATGACATGGCATCTTGTTTCTCCCAGAGTGAATGGTCCAAGAGAGCAGGGCAGATGCAGCAATGTCTTTCATAACCTGGCCTCAGAAACCACGCATCATTTTCATAATATACTCTTGGAAATATACATCAGTCCTATCAAAAAGGGAGGGAGATACACAAGGGCATCAATACCATGAGGTGAACATCCCTGTGGGCTATGTGGGAGGCTGGCTACCAAAGGGCCAAATGATTTGTTTAGAATTTAGGAGCTGTAGGACTCAAGGAATAAAAGAGGGTGATCATGGGTAGGAGTAGTGTATTAGTTTTCTAGGGCTACCATAACAAATTATCATAAACTGGTGATTTAAAACAACACAAATTTGTTCTCTCACCATTTTATAGGCCAAAGTCAAGGTGGTGCAGATTTCCCTCTAAAGGCTCTTGGAGAGAATCCTTGCTTGCCTCTTTCTTAGCTTCTGATGGGTACAACACTCCAATCTCTGTGTCCATTTTCACATGGTATTCTTCTCCCTGTGTGTCTCTGTATCTTTACATGGCCTCCTTATAAGGACACTAGCTACTGGATTTAGTTTCCACCCTAATCCAGTGTCACCTCATCTTAACTAGTTACATCTGCAAAGACCCTATTTCCAAAGAAGGTGATTCACAGGTACCACGTGTTAAGACTTCAGTATGTCTTTTAGAGGGACACAGTTCAACCCACAAGTGATCAGGAAAAGGGGTCATGAGGAAACAGAATTAGATTTTCATGTATGGTTAAGATTTGGATGGAGAAAGAATAACATTCTAGGTGGGGGAGGTGTGATTGCAAAAGAGGCCGAAAGAGGAGATGAGGAAGGTAAGATACTGTGAGTTTTATTCAGTAAAATCAAACACAAGTAGGTCAGTCTGAATGGAGAAGAGTTTTATGTAAGGGAAGTGGTGGAACTTTAATTTGAAAAATTAGGTTATGGATATATTGTGAAAGGTCTTACAAAACATTAAGAAGTTCGGACAATAATGAATCATTAAAGATTTTCTTTTTTCTTTCTTTCCTTCTTTCCTCCCCCCACCTCCCTCCCTCCCTCCCTCCTCCCTCCTTCCCTCCCTCCCTTCCTTCCTTCCTTCCTTCCTTCCTTCCTGTCTGTTTCTTTTTCTCAGAAGCCTGTAACTGTATTTATTTCTTTTTATTATATTAATTGAGGAATAACTGACATATATAAAAGTGCACAAACCCCAACACATTTTTACTTAACACACATATACCACCATATAAATACCTCCTGGATTACACTATAGGACAATTCCAGCTTTCCGGAAGGTACCCTTTGTGCATCTATCCAAGCAATACCCTACCCCAGAAGCAGCCACTATTATTATCATGTCTATCACCATAGAGTATTCTGCTCTTAAATTTCACATAAATGGAATCATACTGCATGTATTCTTTTATGACTAGTTCCTTTTTCTCATTGTTTCCTGTGAGATTTATCCCTGTTATGTGTAGCAGTAGTTGGTTCTTTTTATTGCTGTATACTAATCCATTATATGAGTATATCACATTTTATTTACACTTTGTACTATTGATGAACACACTTAAAACTTTTTAATGTATGGCATGACTCAGTGAAAAGAACTGTTTGTGGCATGTGTTGTTCGATGGCTGAATGAAAAAACTGCAGGTGGATTGAATGGGTAGAGGAAGATTTCTAAAACTTTAGGGTAGACCAGTAGCATGTGGCGAAAGCTTGTTAAAAATTCCATCCCCCTGATATATTTACACTACCAAACGTAAAATAGATAGCTAGTGGGAAGCAGCCACATAGCACAGGGAGATCAGCTCCGTGCTTTGTGACCACCTAGAGGGGTGGGATAGGGAAGGTGGGAGGGAGACGCAAGAGGGAGGGGATATAGGGATATACGTATACGTATAGCTGATTCACTTTGTTATACAGTAGAAACTAACACAACACTGTAAAGCAATTATACTCCAATAAAGATGTTAAAAAAAAATTCTGACCCTTGAGAGCAAAGCCCAGATATTCTGAGATACAAGTCTGGGGGCTAGGATTTTGCATTTTTAATAAGATCCCTTGGTAATTTTGGAGGTGATCTTTGGGCTACCCTTTGAGAAACACTGAGGAAGAGTTTGGAATTTAGGAGACAGGAATTGAACAGTCAAAAATTTTCTCACTGATGTGTCCTAATGATCACCTGAAGTAGGATGTTGGCCCTGGGAGTGAAAAGGAAGGGATGGTTGTGAGACGGGAAAGACAGAGGGACGCCTCTATAGGCATTGTTGGCAGACCGGCAGTGAGGAGGGAGGGAGAGAGAGAGAGATGAGTCTCAAAGGACTCTGCAATGTCACGTCTGGATGACTGAAGAAAAGGGGACATCATTTACAGAGATAGGAAAATCATACTAAACAACTATATTATGGAGGTGATAGGTTCAGGGCAGTCCTGTGGTTTGAGAAAATGATGTAGACCCATGACAGCATCTGGACGGTGACTGAGGAGGCTGTGTTGACGGTCGCTATTATTTTCTGATCAGATCACTGCTATCTTATTGAGCTTAATGTCACTCAAGGTCCTAAACCCTCAGATATGAGAGGTCCTCAGACTTCTTCTGATCTTCTCTCTGCTGCTAACCAAACCCACCGAGAAACGAGGCTAGGTATAACTTTGCTCAGTTTCCAGGTGGACCCATTGCCTCTTCTGATATTGTTAGAGATGGTTCTGAGTAGCCCTCTAGCCCAAAGATTGAAACACCTGTTCAAATGTAAGTAAAGTATATCTGGCTGTTCTTGGACAGCCTTGCTTTTGCCGTCAGTTATTTCTTAGAAGCACTGGTTGTACGCATTCCTTCATATACAGGGTTGAGAGCCCCCTTCTACCAGTCTGTTCTTCTTCTCAAGGATATATGAAGCCAGTTCCATTAGTCTTCCTGCATAGCGCCAATTTCCCAAACCTTTAATCAATTTTCCTGCCTCTCACCTGGAAACGTGATTACATGCTTGACTAAGAGAAGCATTCATTTTCTCCATACTGCGTTGGGATTGCTGGAAATTGCTGGAAGAGTGTGATCTACAGGTTGTGTTCCCTAAAAAACGTGCATGTAAAATCACCCTTTGGGGGGTGAAATTGAATTGGACTTTCCTCTTTGCTCAAATTATCATCTCAGCAACGCTTTCACTTATTTCTCATTGACCTCTCTGAACTCTAACACTTTAGTTGTAAAGTAAGTTCCTCTTTCTAAATTGTCAGCAGCTACAACAATTTTTCCCCTGCAAAACATGATAAAATACATATTAAATTTTCTCTTTATCATGATTTAACAATTATCACTTCCTCAAAAACTAGATTTATCTAATTGGACATTTTTAAAGTCTCTTTAAGTTAAGGAATGGTAAAATACCAGAATGTCAAAAACTCTGGCAGGAGCTCGGGTAGCAGGTAGAGGCCACTAATTCAAAACAAAAGTATATTGAAAGTGATCCCACTTCTCCTTAGCTCAGAGAAGTGTATGCCCACCCCACACCTTGTGGAAGGCAGAATACCATCAGTCCTCTTGGTAGAGCTGGGCAGGGATTATACATGGAGATGGGAAGGGAGGGCACAGCAAGTAAGGCTGGCCTTCCCATTCAGAGAGTCACTTAAATTTGTGAATGTTCCAAGCAATCTATATGCATCCTTTATCCTGCTCCTTTGAGTATTTGAAGAAAGATAAGGGCAATTTCAGTTGGTAAAGTATTTGCAGCCCAGAGAGGTTAAATGATTAGCTGAAGATGACAATGTAAGTAAGTGATAGGGCTAGAAGAAGTAAAGATTACATATCTAGTGTGTTCTTGCCAGAAACCAGAGGGTTATGATCATGGTGAATGATGTCAGGCTTGATAAAGATGCTTCTCGTGGGGGCAGCATGGATACATACCCAGAGAGGCAGGAAAATCCTATCTTCCCTCACAGACATCAGCCTTTCTTGCCTCCACCTGGAGAAAGCAATCCATACCCATTTCCCAGGAAGGTAGGATAATTTACGCAGGATTTAAAGAGACAGCAGAGCCAGAGTCGGGAATGATGTTCGGTTCTCCCACCTGTTTGTGCTGATTGACGGGGTTTTGTCGATTGCCTCTTCTGGGTGTCCATGTTTATACTGATGCTTGCCCCCCCCCCACCCCCCCCACCCCCCAGTTTCAGCACTAGGCTTTGTTTCCCCATTTGTGAGCTTCCCTATCTTGCTTACAGAGGAGGTTCTGGACTCTGAAAAGAGCAGTAGCGTGGGTGAGAAAGGCAGAGCTCCATGTTCCCCAAATGGAATCATGCCAGGATGCATTAGCTCTGGTATATTTCTTGAGGAAAGTTCAGACCAAATGAAAAGGCTCCGTTTCTTAATTCTGGCAGCAGAACTGTAATATTGCTTTTACAACATCCTCTCCAATCTGAATAATGCTCAGAGGCAGTCTGCAGAATGCACTCTTTCCCAACCAGGTTGTTTTCTCAAAAGCCAACACAGTCTCTTCTAGGGAGCGAGGATGTCCACACACTTGGCAAGTAGTTCATCTAACTAGAACCACAGACGTACCCTCTGAGGAATTCCTGGCTCTACGTGACTGAGTTACAGCAAAGCTGAAAAAACACACACTCGGGGATATTTGGCTCAGAAAGGCCATGGGCTTTCCCCTTCTTTTAGGGTGAAAACGTCTTGTTTACCAGAATAGTATGAGAAGATGAGGGCTTTTCTTGTGATTGAGAGTTCTTATTCCCTTAAGTCTCTGAAAAATGCAAAGTGTTCTGCTCCGCTGCCGAGAGCATGGAAAGCATAAGACTGTGTAGCACTTGGGTCAGCTATGTTTGGAGGGGCACTTTCTTAGCTGTCTTCTTATTTTTACTTTTTAAGTAAGCTTTTCTGACTGTGTAAGCAGCCTACAGATGAATAAATAGAAGATGATCAGGACTCCAGAAGCCACCTCATTGCCCCTTCTTCGCACTGCCCTCCTCTCCCAAGGGTTACCACTATCCTTGACCTCCAACACCATAGATTATTTTTGCTTTTTAAAAAGCCATACAGAAGTGAAACAGGACACTGTTCTCTGCATGTCTGTCTGCTTTTGCCCAGCATTATGGGTGTGACATTCATTCATGTTGAAACAATAGTAATAGCTCGTGCACTGTAATTTCTGCTTAGTATTCCATGGTATGTGTATAGCACAATTTGTTTCTCTGTTCATGGACATTTGGGTGATTTTAACACTGGATTTTAGCTGTCCTTTGATGTGCCTCTGCCTGTGCACAGAGAGTGTACCTAGGGTGGCACATAAATGTCTGTGCCTATGTGTGACCTCATTCTCTGCAGAGATATAGCAGCCAGAGAGCATAGGTTCTGAGGCTCGGGCCTGATTTCAAATACTCAGATTTCAGATACACCCATCATTTCGTGAGTATACTTGAACTTTTCAAATCAGTTATGCCAGGTTTGTGTTTGGAGAAAGTGGTTTCTGCAGATGTAAGACATGTAAATATACTTCTTACAAAAGTCTGTCCCTTCTACATGGATATTTTGATGCTTTGTGATTTTCAGCTGTGCGTTAAGTATGTGTATTTAGAAAAAGCTTAAATTGCATATAAAACCAATTCAAGTTATTTATGTAGAATTTGAGCACAGCAAACTTTTACATGACTGATACAGAGAACATTTTTACCCAGATTAGACTTCTTGCCCATCTTAGTTGGGTCATCTTGCTGAAGTATATTCTCTTTATTACACATTATTCATTTTATAAAACGAAGCATTTGTTTACAAACGTGAAGTGAAATGTTTTTTGGAAAGAGCATGAGTAGGTATAAAATGTGTGGCTTTTGTTGTAAGTTTATCTAACATGAGATTTTTACTTTTCATATTTTCAGCCATTAGGGATGAAAAAGTGGTTCATCTTTCTTTTTAGTATATGTATGAACCAAATTATTAAGGTGGTTTTTACTAGATTATTGACTACCCTTCCTCAACCCTGCTTGACTTGTGAAAAATCCTCAATTATGTTAGCCAGTACCAATAAGTAGCTGTGATAAATTATCCTACATGCCAACTAGAGGACGAACATGGCTCTTCCTAGTATAAAATGAAGCGAGCAACAAAATTACCAAGAATTTCCCCCCTAAAATTACAAGCACTTTTTAATGGATTCACATATGTGAACAAATATTTGGAGAATAGTTGTGTGTATTTGTTTTGAGTAAAACATATTTACAACAGTCACCAATGAATTACTAACACAATAATTAATTTACTATGCAGCTCTAGTTGGGAAAATGGCTTGAAACTGTAAAGATGTCTTGTAAAGAATGATTTAATGATTTAACAGGAAGTATTATCCCCTTTAAACTCGAATTTATGGAAAACCCTTCTGTGGTGTCTTCACGTGCCTAGCATGGTAATTTAGTGAGGAAAGAAGCACCATTAGAGGAGAGACAGACCCCTCCACTCCAGGAGGGGAAGGTGGAGGGAAATCTCCCTGCTTTATCAGTGCTCTTCCCTACTTTTCTTCAAGGAGCCCTTCTTGAAGCTCTCTCACCAGCCTGTCCTCCCCTATCTATCTTCACCTCCTATGGGGTAACTGGAGATGTGGCCGGAGGAGTGCAGACATATGTGCACATAACTTCCATCTGGGCCCAGATGGAGTCGAGGGCAAAGGCCACTTATGAGTGTGTATTTTCATTTGTCTCAGCGACCAGCTCTTGTGATAAAAATTCAAGCAGAAAAATCCCGATGACTTCCATGTTCTTGGATTAGTCAAATAATTGGCCATATACAGCCTGAGTTCCCTCCACTTCTCACTATGACCTTGGACAGTCACTTAGCCGGCCTAAATCTGGAAATGTGGATGACCACAACTCCCTTTGTTGCCTTGTGAAGCTCAAGCGAAATAATATCATTGGAAAGCTCTTTACAAGAGTAAAAAGAGTAAAGCGTTATAATTTTTATTATACTTGAGTAAAAAAGTAGATTTTTTTTCCAGCCTGAATTGTACCAGCTTTTCTGGCTCACTTCCTTCAGGGAGTCCTTAACTTAAAGGACTCCCTTCAGGTCCTTTAATTGGTTTGTGGAGTATGGATTTAGCCTGTTTGTATTCTGATATTTCGCATGTTTTTGGAATGGTAAAGATCGTGGTGTTCTATGGATTATACAGAGTTCTTATCCAGGCACAGTGGAAAAGCTTCATGTATTTTTAAATAAATGATAACAAAAAATTTACTATTTTAATGAGCCAACATATGGTCTTTAAGTGCCTGTTATGGACTCTGCTTTGTAAGATTTCTTTTTATTTTTTAGAAGCAACAAAAACATAAGAGAAAAGCTTCATGGTTTTGTTCCTATAAAGTGTAATAGGAATTTCACCTGGGGTCCAGCCAAAAGATGTAGTTAGGTAGAAATTAAGAGTGAAATAGCTAGTCTGTGTTTGATCTCATTCAAGTTCTTCCCTCTGGTTTCAAAAAGGTGTGTGAAGGTGTAAGGAGAAGGACTTTGTAAGATTCATCACAGTGTTTTCTCCTAAGATTCCCTTGTGAGCCTTGTGATTCCCATGTGATTCCAGCTGATTGTCCATAGAGGACCTGCCTAGCAATGATTCAAGGACTCGCACAAGCCTGGAAGGATCTCTGTGCAGCTGGAAGCACATGCTTTCAGCTTGGGGAGGAATGATTGAGGCCAGGAGGTGACTGTGGTTTGCTGGTCGCCCTCATGTCGAGTGGAGGGAGGGTGCCTCATACTGCTTACAAGGCTACATGGTGCTTCTTCCCAGGACAGGAGTGTGGCCAACTGCTAACTATTCAGTTTGCTCATTTTTAAAATGCAGCTGTAGTATTATCCATGCTGACAGTTGTTCTGAACATTCAGTGAGCTAATACTTATAAAGCAATTAGTGCAGTGTCTGGCTAAGGTTAGCTTTTTAGCTGTTATTGCAGGTCTCCCGTTTTCACCTGGATGGAGAGCTCTACCTTGAAATTTCAGCGTCCGTGCCAAGTGCCACCAGACTCTCTCCGGAAGCTGCAGAGGTCTGATCCCATTGGTGAGCTATGGGAGAGGGATACAGTACCCCCCGCAGATCTGCAACATTCCCACCTTTGTCTTATTTCTGCTCATCCAGATCCATCCTCCATCTCCATCAGCATATTCACTTTTTTGAGCAGATGGTAGTTCCCAAAAGGCACGTGCATAATCTTCTGTAGGAACCAGCAGTCCCAGTCTTTGAAGGGATGACTGGGAGCGTATTTTAAAAACAAGCAACAATTCCAATCATTAGCGCAAATAAATATTGGTTGGCCTGGACTGGGTTCTTTCTTGTACATGTGACAGGGAAAGGAGGGGTGAAAGAAAAAAGTCAAACCCTTTGCTTTAGCCTCTTCTGTGTGGGGAAGTAGGGATGCTTTCCCAAGTGAAAGGAGCAATGCTACTTGTCCTGGGTGAGATGCAATATGACAGTAACATGCCCCCAAATTCATAAATGTTGGAGGGAGTTGACAGCTGGTATTTTAAGGGGAGATGATTTAGTGGCTAATTTTATTTAACTTGCTTCCTTTGCCAAGATCAGCTGCTTCTTTGCCCTGTGCCATTAAGTCCCAGAGGGTCCATAGGCAGCAATTTAGAAATCTATTCCCTTCCTGTGGCTAAGGTTCTCTCTACCACCATGGATTTTTCATAGAGAAAATAGAGAATCTAGAAACCATATAACCAGAGACATCTTTAATGTTTCATCAAAGGCTGTCCTATATGAGTATTTATTTATACTTAGCCCTGAGTGAAAGGCCCCAGGAGGCTACAGCCTGAGCAGATTTAGTTCAATATCTGCAAAGGAATTTAAATAAGCTTACCAATGAAGAAAACGTCCTACATGAAGACAAAAAGTGGGGCTTAATTCTGGTTGACCTTGGGACAAAGACAGGCTGGAAACCATTCAACGTCAATGGCACAGCTAAGCAGCATGTACACATGTCTTTGTGAGTGTGGCTATGTGTAAATTGGGCCAGGCATGGAGGGAAGGAAGCTGTAACCTCATGCAGTCTCCATGGCTGCATTAGACTATTAGACTGAGAGGAGGAACTGATGTCTTATAAGGGCAGATTTTAAAAATCAACACTTCAAAAAATTTTGACAATCTGGTTTAAATAAAATCATAACAGATGAATATGAAAATGATATTGCTGGAGATTAACAGTTGTATAATGGATATCCTGCTGTACAACATTTATGAATAATGCATTATTATCTATTATCTTTAAATCTATCGAGAATTAACAGCTTTGCAGATTATTTCGTATCTACGATTTAAGGGATAAAATCAACACATATATGTTTTGATAATCAATGATTATCAATTCATTAAAAACAAACATCAAGCCAACTTCAGTGAAACACTTAGAGGTGTCCTTGTGCTGGTTTCTTTCCTAAACTGGAGCTACCATGCTGGGATGATATCTTCTTAATCTATTTCAATATTTGGAAAAAAAAAAGAAAAAGAAGAAGAAAGCAAAGACCTCCAGATCTAAGCAGGAAAAGAAAATTAAAAAAATCTTCTCCAGGAGTTTCAGTCTAAAGAAACAGAACTTTTTATTGTCCTTGGGGTTTTGCTGCTGCATCTCCTTGGCACTGTGGGTTGAACAGTGATTGGTTTCCTTTGATAAAAAGTTCTACGGGAAAAGAACAGCTGAGTCAGAGAAGGCCACCAGGTCGTGTGACCCAGCAGTGTGGGTTTGGGCAGCTCTGGGAAGGAGCACAAAGGAGGCGCAGCCACTGCCTTTGCTTCCTGCTGTCCCCAGGGAAAGCAGCAGGCCTGGAAAAGGTGGCTATCTGCTCCACTCGCATTTGGAATAATCTCTATTTTTCCCCATTTCAACATGGATGACCAGGTAGAAAGGAGTTGAGCTTAGCTTACTGACAGCGTGAGAGTCAGGAGAGATTCCCCCACCCCCAAATCCTGTGCTATACCTCTTTGTCCTTGAGTTTGTCTTCTCAAGGTGACCATATACCCTAATTTCAGAGTTATTATGTTTTCTCTCTCCCTCCACCTTTCCTTCCCTCTTTCCTTCTCTGTAATGCTGAGCTTTTGACAAATACAACAAACAGACAACCCATTTGCAGCCAAAATGCAGAGTTTATGTGCATGTTGATTGTTTCTGATGAATGGATTGAAACCTCAGCTTCTCTGTGCCCTTGAGCAAAGAGAGCTGAACAAGTGGTGTGTTTCCACATTACATATTGTCAAAATAACTAATTCCTCAGTTGCAGGATATTGTCATATATTGGATTCTGGGGTTGTAGCTCAATTCACTCTCCTTCATAACCATTGCACACACTCTCCTGACCGTGTGTTGCAGCTTTTTGTTTAGACCGATAGCTGGTTTCACAGGGGTTAGAGGCTTGTGTTTGAGAAATGTGTTTTGCATCGATTAAAATTTCTTAAAGGACACGCTTCAATTGAATGACAGGCTATTTTTAAATTATTTACAAGCCCGACATTTTACTCAAAGTAAATTGTCAACTAAATCTAGTTATCATTTAATCTGCTGGACCCGTTCCCCCTGAGCATACCAACCACCAAAAAGATTATCCCCTCAAGTTATTGCTTTAGCGATTCAGTAGACACTTTTTGGCACCCCCCTCCTAGTACTAAGTGGTGATAGGAAGGCATTGGTGAACTTTGGGGAACATTTGTTTCCAGAATTTCCCCAGACACAATTTTTCAATTGCATTATTGAGGAAGGGCATGATGTGAAGGCTTTTTCTGGATTTAATTTCTACTATAATCATTCTACTGATACTATGGAAAAATTAGAGATTACTTTTCCACTTACCTTTTCTCCATGTTACTAATAATATAGGTTGACATTGTTTCCTTTGTAATCTTCTGTCATGTACGAATTGCTATTAAATATCATTAACACAGTTCCAGGCTCTTCTCCATCTCACTGCTTTTGCACTTTGATTCCCTCTGACTAGGACATTCTTCCCACTGAATTTTGCTTGGCTCTGTCCTTATTATCTTTCAGATCTTAGTTCAAGTATCAACTCCTCTGGGGTCTTCCCAGGCCACCTTATCTAATGTTGCTTGCTTTCCTTAACACCATTCCAGTGGCCATCCATTACCCTGTTACCTATTTAATGTCACTTATCTAAAATGTTTCTTTTTATTACCCTACATGATTACCGTTTGCTTCTCTCAATAGAAGGTAAGCTCCGTAAAAGCAAGGATCTCATTTTCTTGTTTATTACTGTTTTCCAGTGCCTATAACAGTGCCTGGGATATAGTAGGCACTCAGTAAATATTTGTCACACAAATGAACGGATAAGTGCGTGATTGTAGTCGGGAGACCTAGCTACATTTCTGCCTATACTTTTGGCTTTTTGCGTAACTCTGGACCAACCACTTTCCCTTTGGATCCATTGATTTTCTGCAAACCCATAAAACTATAGGTTTCAAGATCAAAGATATCTTAAAGATGACATAGTCATGAGGAAATGGAAGCCCAGAGAAGTTGAATCACCCAACTAGTAAGTAACAAACATGGGGTTTAAACCAGGTCTCCAGTTTCCTTAGAGCATTGATTTTCAACCAGGGCAGTTTAGCCCCTAGGTGACATCTGGCAATATCTGGAGACATTTTTGGATAACTTGGTGGGGATGGAGTGATATATGTTACTAGCATTTAGTGAATAGAGGTCAGTGATGCTGCTAAACATCTTACAAAGCACCGGATAATGTCCCACGACAAAGAATTATCCAGCCCAAAATGTCAATAGTGCCAAAGTTGAGAAACCCTGCTACATACAGCAATAATGAAACTTCTCCCTTCTGTTTGAGGATGAATGAGATAAGATCCATAGAGAGAGGGCTTTTTATAATTTTTTTAGTACAGAGTTATCAGTTGGCATTTTTCTGCAACTAAGTTTTAAAATTTTTCAAAATAAAAGTAGCCTTAGTATTTTTTGATTATAGAAATAGTGCATACCTATTGTAAAAGAATACAGTAAAACACAAAGGTATTAAGAAGAAAGAGAAAATCATTCATAATCCTACCACATGTAGATAAACATATAAGCATGTTGGTGTGTATTTTTCAAGACTTTTTTTCTATGCATACGTACATACAGATACACACTTTTTGACCAAAATGGAATAAAGTGTTTAATATACACTATTTTGTAATTGGCTTTTTTCACTCGACAAGATTTTGTGGGCATCCTATACATCTATAAATATGAAGCTATATTGTTATTTCTCAAGATTTCATAATATTTTGCTGTATGGATAATCTAAAATGTGTTCTACCCATCTCTTATTGATGAGGATTTGGGGTTGTTTTTGATGTTTTAATATTATAGACAATCTTACAGTGAATATCCTTGTTCATTCATTCTTTGTTCATGCTCAATTACTTCCTTAGTTTAACCTAGTAGAGTGAGATTGCTGGGGCAAAGGAAATGTGACACATTTTGCCAAGTTGCCTGCCTGAAGGTTTGCCTGATTACTAATGGGAACCAAATAATTAGAAATCTTAGTATGCTGGAATTCTCTGTGCCACCTCACTTTCAAATGAGATGGAATTCACAAGGCAAAAAATTATATTAGGCTTATTTCTTATCCTTTATGCGTTAGTATCAAAAAGTATTCATTCTCATCTACACTCATTTAAATTTAATTTGGGAAAAAATTATTTCAGAAAAGTGAAAGGAACATTCACTGAGTCCTACTATGTGCCATGCCACTATATACTAGGAACTTATTTTCTTCCAACAACCTACCTGTGTGTTAGGCAGTCTCTTCCGGCTTGCAGATGGGAATGCCGGGAATCAGATACTCCCACTCAAGAACACAAACCTTGTACCTGACAGAATCAGAATTTGAATGTAGTCCTTGCCTTTAAGAAATTTATAGTCTACTCTAGGGCAAAATGTGCCAGGGACACTTTCTATATCAATGCCATGTATGATGAGATTAATGTTCAAATTATGACCATGAGTATCTTAAGATTTTATACCTGTAAAGAAATAATCAACTATAGTCAGGATATTGTACTTACCAAAGCAGGAAAGTAGATTGATATGTATTTGAAAAATACTTTCAGTAAATAATGCTGAAAATACAGAGATGTCCAATTCCTCCTTAGGAACCAAAAAAACGTATCATTCAGTTGAAGTTTGTATTTGATAAGTTCCTTATTTCAAAAGACCTCAGGATACTTACCAATCATTGACATACAAGATATACTGCTCAAGTCAATACCTACGTCATAAATATAATTTCTTTCAGAATGCTGAGAAGCCAAGAAGAAGGTCTTTGAGAGAATATTGGAAAGCTCTCTTGTCTAAACATTTTCTTATGTCCTTTTATCCCCCCTCATCAGAATTCTTGTCTTCTCCTCAAGGAGAAAAAATTGGGCAGGGCCCCGGCCAAGAGAGTGCAGACAGTTTCCGAGTGAGATTTGCAAGATGGGAGAAAACCCATCTGGGAAAAAAAATCTTTCCATTGGCCTTTGTGGCTTGAAACCCTGCTTTATCTCATGACTCTGCAATCCACTTCTGGGTAATTCATTAGGGAAACACTCAAAGATGTACCAGTGTATTAATTACCACACTGTTTTAAAATAGTGAACTATTAGTAACAGAGTAAATGATCATAACTAGGGGATAAATATAAACTATGACATACATACTATGGAATAATATGCAACAGTTAACAGAATCTGTTCTGGATATGAGTCTTTTGTTAAATACTGGGTTGGCAAAAAATTCGTTTGTTTGGGTTTTCTGCAAGATGTTATGGAAAAACCCGAACAAACTTTTTAGCTGACCCAATATATTTCTTGTAAGTATCTTTTGTGGCTCGCCTTTTCACTCTCTTAATGGTGCCTTTTGATAAACAGAAATTTAAAGTACTTTAATTTATCACTTTATACTTAGAGCTTTTTATATCCTGTTTATGAAATCTTTTCACTTGGCATGGTCATTAAGATATTATTCTTTGTTTTCTTAAAAAAATTTATTGTTTTACTTTTCACAGTGAAATCTACAGCCTATCTAAAATTTATTTTTGATTATGATGTGAGGTAGGGGTTAAAATGTATATTTTTCCATATGAATATCCTTTTGACCCAACATGATTTACTGTAGAAACATTTTTCCCCACTTTTTATCACTTCCAGCTTTATTTCAAATCAAGTGATAGTATATGTGTGGAATTTCTGTTCTTTTCTATTGATCTATTTGTCTATCCTTATGCCAATACACATTGTGTTAATTAACTGAAGCTTTAAAATAGGCAAAAGACTTGAATGAAATCTTCATAAAAGTAGATATCCAAATGTCCAATAAACTTATTAAAAAGTGCCCACCCTTATTAATATTCAGGGAAAAGGTATATTAAAACCATAATGAGATACCACTACTTATCTGCCAGGATGGTTAGAATGAAAATAACAAGACTGACAAAAAAATACCAAATGTTGGGCTTCCCTGGTGGCGCAGTGGTTGGGAGTCCGCCTGCCGATGCAGGGGATGCGGGTTCGTGCGCTGGTCCGGCAGGATCCCGCGTGCCGCGGAGTGGCTGGGCCCGTGGGCCATGGCCTCTGGGCCTGCGCGTCTGGAGCCTGTGCTCCGCAACGGGAGGGGCCGCAGTAGTGAGAGGCCCACGTACCGCAAAAAAGAAAAACAAAAAACCAAAAACAACCAAATGTTGACGAAGATGTGGAACAACTGGAACTCTCATATACTTCTGAATATACATTGGTGCAATCATTTTCAAAATGTGTTTGGCAGTATCTACCAAGCTGAATATATGTATATTTTATCATTTAGCAATTTCATTCCCAGACACATACTCAACAGAAATGCTTACATACACATGCCAAAATACATATACATATGTATAAGAGAGTGGGTGGCAAATATATTCATAATAGCACTCCCCACCCCCCAAACAAATGTCCATCAGTGGTAGAATGGGTAAATGATTTCTCTTATATTCAATCAATGAAAATGAACAAACTCTTGCTACCATACAAAACATGGATGGCTCTTACAAGGATAATATTGAAAGAAAGTAGACACACGAGAACACACTCTGTGTAATTCCATTGACATAAAGTACACAAACAGGCAAAACTAATATAAGATGATCCATTTAGGTTAGCGACTGGGGCCTAGAAACAGGGAGAGGACATAGGCAGGATTCTTTGGTGATAGTAATATTCTATTTCTTGATTTTGGTGCTGGTTACTGGGGGAATGTTCACCTTGCGAAAATTCTTTGAGCTATACACTAACGACTTGTGCCTTTCTCTTAGTGTATATTAATTTCAATAAATATTTATTTTTTTAAATGAATCAGATATTTATATACTGTTGAGTACAAATTACTGAAATATATGTGTGTGTGTATATATATATTTAGCACTTTTATATAGTACCCACAAAATAATACCTTATACTCTTTATGAACATATACATAAGTGCATATATATATATCTAGGGAGGGTATTAGATGTTCAGCATATGTTGTTTCTTTAGAATCAAAACGATTTTACTGGACTCTATTCTCACAATTCTGCTCGCATCAGTGTTGTGATCAAATTGGAGATGAGATCAGTGGGTATATCCAGGTTTCCTAAGAGAGGGACTCTTAGCAAAAGGGGTGATCAGGAAACTCCTGTTTTCCTAGCACTCAATGGAGTGGAAATTATAAGTTGACCAAAAATTGAAGGATCCTTGAGTACCAGTTGATCATGAATAATCTCAGGCATTGTACAAACTACTTTAACACTTGCTATCAACTTTAACCAAAAAAACAAACAAAAAAAAACATTGAAGATCAAGTATTCAAAAAGGCATCTATAAAGAGAAGCAAACCAAATTCTAAAAATAATGGATGCTCTTTTACAAACAACCAGAGGAAATTCAATCGTACCAATTTTTAGGTAGTTTGGGAGAATAAACATAGGGCCAACATATATATATTTGAGAACGATAGAAAATGAAAATTTGCTATAAAAAAAGGTGGAAGTCAGGACAGCCAGTTGAGAAGGATTCTCTGTGCATCTGTCTCCAGCTTCAGGAGGGTAAACGAGAACAAATGCAATTTGACTCTTTAAATGGGGTTTTGGATAACGACAAAGCCAGGAGTCCTACTGAAGCTTCCTGTGGATTTGGCCCCTGGGAAGGCGGGTAAGGCCAGCGAGGGATCTCCCCATAGTTAGACAGCGTCTTCTCTTTTGGGGAGCTTTGGGGCCTGTGGGTCCTAGGAGTTCTAGGACGTATATGGCAGCAGAGGAAAGATGGGATCCAGGAGTATTAGGAGAAGCCCTTTTATGCTGGGGTGGAGGGAGGTCAGAAGGGACATTAGCTCATCTGTCATTTCTTTTGTTTGATTTTTGGAGGAGAATATAGCCAGTGATATTAATAAGTAATTAAAAATAAATCCCTCTATTAATATAAAGGCTAGATTGGCTCTTTAGCCTTGGATGGTAGAGACCTTGTATTAAATGTTTACACTGGAGAAAGGGCCATCTTGTGTTCTGGATGACAGACCTGCAGAGGGTAAAAATGCCTTAGAGTTCATGAGTTCTCAGCCCAAGCTGTCTATTAGATTCACCCGAAGGACTTTGACAGCATTGAAACTGAATCTCAGGGGTAAGGGCCAGATATCTGTATCTTTTAAATGTCCCCAATGGATTCTGATGCCTGATGCGGGTTGGGAACCATGGATTTATTCGGTCCATTGATTTTCATCTCTCTAGGACTCTGTGGCCTGCCACAGAAGTTTCAGCTGAGATGCCCCACTTGATTCTGCTTTATGGTTTCATAATTTGAAGAAAGGGTTCTATTTCTAAAGACTAAAATATTTAGGACCACTGATGTAGGCTAATGAGCTTCCAGACTTTCCTCTCCCTTCACCTGAATTTGTCAGGTTGATCATTTGGCAGTAATCTCATGACGGGATTGAAATACGTAACAGCCATCTCAGGTTGGACTCTCCAGAAACAGAAACTGAGCTGGAGTTTCCAGAGCGATACGCTCACTGGGTTCAACACCTGTACAGGGGAGGAACCGGGAGCAGATTGGGCAGGGGACGAAGCCCAGCTGTGATGCAGGCCCAAAAGGCCTGGGCCAATTTCACCAGGAGTGTTGGAGTGAATAGTGCCCATTGGAGTCATGCTCAAGTGGGCAGCTGTCTCAGGCAAGGGTTGTGAGCTGTCGGGAAAGAGTGTGACCTCGGGGAGGAGGGTCTCTGCAGCTGAGGCAGACCCCAAAACAGCTGGCAGCTGGCACATGACTGCTGCCAGCTATCCCATCAAATCCTCCCTTGAAGGAGAATCTGGGCAGCACATCTGTGGCTCTACAGGACAGGTATGAAAATTTCGGGAGGTAGGGAATGCCTGTGGACTGATGATCTCTGATTCAAGAAGAGGAAGGTACTCACAAGGGCAGCACAAGCATCGTAAACCAGTCTCATGGCAATGGGACCTGGGAAAGGCTCCTGTAGGGACAAAGAAAGGTGATGTGAGTTGGAGAAGAAACAGCGCACCTCTCCTCTTCTTGGGACACCTCACATGGTAGACCTCCTTTCCATAGCTTCCTCTTGAGGATAAAAAGGAAATTTTAGGACTGGGGTGGGGTTAGATAACATTCCAGAGGATGTGGTTGGTAACCTCTATCTCTAGGATTAGACTAACTTTAGCATAAAGGAACTTTGATTGTTGCACGTCAGATTCAGTCTGCATTTATCAATCCCCTCGCGTAGGCTACCCTCTGTGTTAGGTATTTTTGTGCACAGTCCCACCCGCCCATATTCTCATCTTAATCAGGTTGTCATGAAAATTACCGTTGGAGTGACTGTCTTTTCCTTTTTCAACTTACCTACATGTTTATTTAAAAACTAAATGTAGAAGACAGAGTTTTTCTGAAATGAAAACAATAGAATCCCTAGAATCTTGTTACTAACGTGCCATATCTTGTTCTCATTCTGTTTAAAAGATATACTGTTATCAACACCTTAATTATAATTGTAAGATAAATCTTTATGAGCAGAAATGCCTTTAGCTGTGTTTTAATTTTAAGAGATATAGCACAGCCCTTTTACAGTGGTTGAGTACATTAGATTGAGAGCAGTGAACAAGATTGGTGGTTTATATCAACCTCCAATGACCAACATAGATTAGAAAAGTAAACCTACACTGTTTTCTACTACAAACCACAACATATGTAGTTTCCCATAGTGAACATTTATAGTTTCAAAGCCATAACAGTTCTTAGAACTCTTAAAACAAACTTTTTAATATCACAAGAAATCTCTTTGCAGTAAGAAATAGGCTTAGGGAGAAACTTTAAGTACAGACAATGGATTGATGCAGCTTACATTATGGTAACTGATATGTAAATATTCAATAATAATTTCCTTAACCATTTATCAAGATGCAATGTCTAACTGAAAGATTTGTCTACCTGTGTTGACTGCCTCCCAAGCTTTCAAGTTTTCTCATTAATCTGCTCACTGAAGCTTGTAACTTCTGGCTTCAGTTATCATTTCTAGCCAGAGGTAGGTAAAAGAACATGGAGCCTATTAATTCCTGTTGCCACACTACCTAGATTTTAGGTTTTGAATAAGCTATCTGTTATGCACCTTCTCATTAGGCACAAGCGTAGACATTAGAACAGGCCCTGAGGCAGTGGCCTTAGGCAGGGGCAGATCCTACAAATGGCGTGTGAGTGGATGGACACCCCCAAACCCAACCGCCATCCTGTGTTTCTGATAAGCAGGGTAAAGAGAGGGTCAGGACCAGAGCTGGACAGATGGTGGCAAATGTGAATGAGGGAGGGACTTGCCCAGAGCTATTTCAGGTGTCCCTGGGCCACCCCAGTCCTATGACCTCCAAATTATGTGCAGTATACAGTATGAAAGGGAGGCTGGTCGTCAGGAGTGATATCTTTTGTTCATAAATGAAGGCTAGAGCCGGCAGGCACACGGAGACATTATGACTTTCACGGGCCCCGTGCCCGCCTCTGTGAGGGTCTAAGGGAGCCGTGTGTAGGGGTGCTGTCCAGATGCAGTTCCGGAGTTCTGAGTTCCAAGTCTCAGTTCCACAAATTCAACATATCAGGAGCAGTGCCACCTCCTCTACTTGACAGTGAATCTAGCCACTTCAGCCTCTGTAGGAAAAACAGGTAAGAGGTACTCCTCAGGGACATAGGTGAAGCGTAGCATCTGGTGGAAGAGTCCTTCAACATAATAGCTGTTTGAAAAGATTCTTTCAGTAATTAAGGTGGGGGGAAAAGTGGGTGGGTTCTAGGGAGCTAACATTCTGTTGAACCTGCTACTCTGGGAACTGAAAGACCTCAGAGGGAGACACACAAAGAGGTTAGGAAGGGGCTGGGATGAATGCTCACCCACCATGTCACTTCATTATCAAAATCTCTTGAGGGGAAAACCTGCAAGTCCCCTGCTTCCATTTCACATCTTATCTCTGAAACAGTCTCCTTTTGGGGCTGGCCCTTTAACATCTGTTGCGACATGCCACTGAGTGTACAAAAAACAGCCTGAGAAGCCTCCTTCAGACCTTGAGGAATCTATTTAATTTGTGATGGTTTGCATTTTGTTTGTGGGAGGGATAAAAACACAACAAGCCCTAGAAAATAACTACTTCATTGCATATTATAATTTATTCCACCAGGAGGTTGGAAGTATGCCTCCAAATTGCCCTAGCACAATCTTTGAGGATCTGGTGGTTCATACTAGCAAATCTGAAGTCAGTGGAAAATTTCCACATGAGAGAATTATAGCATTGGATCCTTTAAAATGACAACACGTGCACATAGCCCGCCCCCCCCCCCCCCCCCCCGCCCGCAGTCCCCCATCCTCACCCCCGGCATTTCTGAATGTGTGGAAATCCTGATCAGGAATTTGAAAAGCAGTCAGGATATATTGCATCAACTGTGTTCCAAAGTATTTATGCAGTGTATGTTTTAATACTAAAAAAATGATTTGATTAGACTTAGCAGGCTCAGCCTCATTCTCTGAGAGGAGTTCTTAATTGCTGCCATAAAAAATGTCCTGATTTAAATCATAAGATAGTATACAGGGGGTTGATGGCTTGGATTCTTTTTGAAAGTTAGGTAAATAGTGTAGCATGTGGTTATAACCCGTTGCTGGTTTCTATAAAATAGCTAATGGGAAAGAACCAATCTTTCTTTTTTTTGTTGTTTTGTTCTTTCTTCCTTTCTCTCTTTTGTCCCTTCTTTTCTTTGTTGCTTAAACTATCATGAGTAAGATTAACCGTTTGCAAGAGCCACTCTCTTTAGATATTTTATCTATTCTTGTTCTCAGATGGCAACTGCAGACATCTCAGTTTGACCCCAAATGCCTTGAAATCTGAAAACAGATGGTGGGTAGAAAACTAGAAAGGTGCTGATTTTCAATGTCTGGTCTTGCTGTTCTGATCGTCTCAGGGCTACAGTACATGGTCCAATGCTTTCCCTTAACAGTTATCCTGGCTTGGAATTGCTCTCCCCACTTGGACCCATTTTCATCTAGATAGAGCCTTTTCTTCCTTCAGACCCATATTTTCCATTCTTATGGGAACCTAAATGCAGGCAAGGAGAGGTAGGAAATGGAGAGTTATAGGATGGACCCTGGGCTGGGCTTGGCAAAAAGTGTGACAGGTCGGGCTTCCCTGGTGGCGCAGTGGTTGAGAGTCCGCCTGCCGATGCCGGGGACGTGGGTTCGTGCCCCGGTCCGGGAAGATCCCACATGCCGCGGAGCGGCTGGGCCCGTGAGCCATGGCCGCTGAGCCTGCGCGTCCGGAGCCTGTGCTCCGCAACGGGAGAGGCCACAACAGTGAGAGGCCTGCGCACCGCAAAACAGAAACAAAAACAAAAACAAAAATAAATAAATAAGTCATGGGGGTATAAAACAGAGCATAGTGACTATAGTTAATATTATATTGCATATTCAAAAGTTGCTAAGAGAGTAGATCTTAAAAGTACTCATCACAAGAAAAAAAATTGTAACTTAATGTGGTGATGGATGGTAACTAGACTTATTGTGGTGGTCATTTCACAGTGTGTACAAATATTGAATCATTACGTTATACACCTGAAACTAATACAGTGTTGCATGTCAATTATACCTCAATAATAAATTTTTTTTTAAATTAGTTTTTATTGGAGTATAGTTGATGTACAATGCTGTGTTAGTTTCTGCTGTACAGCGAAGTGAATCAGTTATACATATACATATATCCAGTCTTTTCTAGATTCTATTCCCATATAGGTCATTACAGAGTATAGAACAGAGCTCCCTGTGCTATACAGTAGATACATATTAGTTCTCTATTTTATATATAGTAGTGTGGATATGTCAGTACCACTCTCCCAATTTATCCCTCGCCTCCTCCACTTTCCCCCTTGGTAACCATAAATTTGTTTTCTACATCTGTGACTATTTCTGTTTTGTAAATAAGTTTGTTTGTACCATTTTAATTCAAAAGTTAAAAAAAAAAAGCCAAAATCCTTACCAGGGCCGACAGGGCCCTCCATGGGACTCTCCCTTCCCCTCTTCTTTCTGACATTATATCCTCTGTCTTCCCCTTCCTTTGTCCTGATGCAATGGTCCATCTACTGTTTTCCTTTTCATTCCAGGCACACTCTGATATCCGAGCTTCGTTCTTCCCTCTGGCTGAAGCACATTTACCTCAGAGAGCTGCGTGGGCCACTCCAACTCCTCCAGGTCTTTGCTCACAGGTCACCTTCCTGGTGAGTCTTCCCTGAGCACATTTTTAAACATCTTACCCCCCGCCCTGCTCTGGCTTGCTCTGTCCATCTTCCCTGCTTTACTTTTCTCCATAGCACTTATCACTCTCTGATGTACTATATGTTTTATTTTTTGGTTTATTTTCTGTTTTTTTCTCAGCAGAACATAAGCACAGTTGCTTTCTAATGTAGCCACAGAACTTAGAGCAGTACATAGCATGTAGCAAGCACTTAATAACTATTTATTGAATGAATAAATGAATGAGTTCATTAAACAGACCCCCAGTAGTGACAGGGAGAACAAGACAGCTCAAGAGTCAATGGAATTGTCAGAGTCCCAGTTCATGGTGACAAGGCTAGGTTTTTGGGAAAACAAAAGCAAATAAGATGTTCATGTTTCTTAGATGCTCATAGTAGAGGAGCCATATACAGGATGTTATCAGTTTGTCAGAGAATGATCAATGCCTGTGCTCAAATAGATTGAACACAGCCAGAGGCTGGCATCAGGACTCTAGCCCTTCTGTGAACATCTGTAACAATCACTGTCTCACCCATTCACCCATCCATCCATCCATCCATCCATCCATCCATCCATCCATCCATCCAGTCTTATGACAGTTGTTTATCCAATGTTTTTGCAAAACCGTCTTTGCATTGCTCAGATTTTCTGAACATCTCTCCTACAGAACTGAGCATTTTTGTGAGCAGGAATCTCCACATCATTAAATCTTGAATACTCCCATTCCCTGACATGAAGTCTTGAATGAATGAACCTTGGACAAGGGGTTGTGCCTTGTTTTTTCTCTTTAAAACCTAAGAGGAAGAATAACGAGAATGGATGAATTAATATACTAAAGGTCTTGGAATTTTTCAAAGTTAGAGTTCAGATGTTTCTAACTGGCTCTGGGTACTCTCCCCGTGCTGCACATTTGCCTTTGCTCATTCAGTTGTGCCCTCCACATGAGATGGCTGATCTCCCACGATCATTTCCTTTCATTTGGGAACCTGGTAAACCCAAGGCTGGTCCCAACGCTGGAAAAGAGGCTTCATTCCTGGTTATTTATTCCATTAATTGCTAGGTTGTTTTTGTCTATCTCACTGACTTCATTTCTCTTTCTCGCTCCATATTCTACTTGATATTAAATAACTGTAGACTTTTCACACAATAAGGCTCTTAAAATGGGTGTGTGAGTGTTCCTCTAAACATATTTTAATTTCTCACTCTGTCTTAGTCTGCTTAGATTGCCATAACAATAATATGATTGGCTGGGTGGCTTGAACACGGGAATACATTTTCTCACAGTTCTGGAGGCTAGAAGTCTGGGATCAGGGTGCCAGCCTGGTTGGGTTCTGGTGAGGCTTCTCTCCCTGGCTTGCAGATGGCCGTCTTCTTGCTGTGTCCTCACATGGCCTTTCCTCAGCGCATGCAGTTGGGAAGAAAGATCTTTCTCCCTTCCTCTTCCTATAAGGCTACCAGTCCTATTGGATTACGACCCCTCTTATGACCTCATTTCACCTTAATTACCACCGTAAAGGTTCTTTTTCTAAATATATCATTGCATTGTGAGTTAGGACTTCAACATAGGAACTTGAAGTGGGGGACACAATTCAGTCCATAGCACGGCCCTTCTTCAGATACACAATGTCAAGTATCAATGGGGTTAAATTTGTTGTAAATTTAATTTGATCATAACTTCAAGCTGTGTTTATGCCCAGTTTTTATATTTTCTTCCTCACTTAGCATGCGTTTCTGTTCACCACTTAAATCAACTTCAGGGAATGTGATTTATAGATTAGTCTTGCTTTGCTCCCATTGTCAAGTTTTTACTTTACTCTGAATCTGGTTCCTTTTATTTTTGTTAAAAAGACAGGTCAGTATGGAATCCTCTGTCCCCATTAAACACTTGGTACTCGTTGTCCCATCTAGCCCTCATCTCCTCTATCTTATCTGTAGTTGCACAGACATAAACACACACACACATACTCTTCTCATGGTTGCTTTCTTCTTTTTTTTTCCCCTCCATGCTACAAGTATCTTTTATTTTTGTGAATAAAGCCATAATGTTAGAAGATTTATCAGTGAAATTTTCCTTTGTCTATCTCTTTTTTAATATTTTAATTTTATCGGAGTATAGTTGATGTACAATGTTGTGTTAGTTTCAGGTGTACAGCAAAGTGATTCAGTTATACATATACATGTATTCATTCTTTTTTAGATTCTTTTCTCATGTAGGTTATCACGGAATACTGAGTAGAGTTCCCTGTGCTATACAGTATGTCTCCATTAGTCATCATTCTTGTTTATAATAGTGTGTGTATATTCATCCCAAGCTCCTGATTTATCCCTCCCCACTACGTTTCCCCTTTCGTAACTGCAAGTTTGTTTTCAATGTCTGTAAGTCTGTTTCTGTTTTGTAAATAACTTCATTTGTATCATTTTTAATATTAGATTCCACATATGAGTGATATCATATTTGTCTTTCTCTGTCTGACTTACTTCACTTAGTGTGACAATCTCTAGATCCATCCATGTTGCTGCAGATGGCATTATTTCATTCTTTTTTATGGCTGAGTAACATTCCATTGTATATATGTGCCATATCTTCTTTATCCTTTCATCTGTCGATGGACACTTAGGTTGCTTCCATGTCCTGGCTATTGTAAATAGAGCTGCAGTGAACATTGTGGTACATGACTCTTTTTGAATTATGGTTTTCTCAGGGTATATGCCCAGTAGTGGAATTGCTGGGCTGTAGGGTAGTTCTATTTTTAGTTTTGTAAGGAACCGCCATACTGTTCTCCATTGTGGCCGTATCAATTCACATTCCCACCAACAGTGCAAGAGGGTTCCCTTTTCTCCACACCCTCTCCAGCATTTATTGTTTATAGACTTTTTGTTGATGGCCATTCTGACTGGTGTGAGGTGATACCTCATTGTAGTTTTGATTTTCATTTCTCTGATAGTTAGTGATGTTGAGCATCTTTTCATGTTCTTTTGGCCATCTGTATTGTGTCTTCTTTGGAGAACATGGCTGCTTTCTTGTAATCATTTGAGTTTCTGTTAAAAAGCTTCACTGAGATCTTGCCCAACTATCATATCTACAGAAGTTAGTCCCATCACATCACCTATTTTCTTTTCTCTCTAACACCTAAGACCACCATCATTTTGTGGATGGGTAAAATGAGGCTAGAGAACATAAGGGATTTGTCCACAGTTACTCAGTTTCCGAGCAGCAGAGAGAAGGCCTGAGAAGCAGAGGGTGGTGCTCAAAGGGGTCTGGAGGTAAACCTAAACTATTACAAGACGTATCTCCTAGCAGTCCCAGGCCTTCCCTCATAAAAAGCAAGACAGCCGTCATTGGCTCTAATTGCTTCAAAGTCTTTTCAAAGTGGCCCTTGCTTCTTTCCTTTTTCTGTTGCCTTGATAAAACTGTCTGGCAGAGTGGAGGGACAAGCATGGAAGGACACATTTGCCACCTATAGGGTTGAGAGATTTAGCAAATAAAAATGTAGAAGCACAGCTGTCTTTGAATTTCAGATAAACAATGAGTATTTTTTGAGAATAAGTATGTCCCATGCAATGTTTGGGACATACTTAGGCTAACACATTATTTGTGTTTCATCTGCAGTCCAGTTTAACTGGACATCCTGTGTTTTATCTGGCACCCCTAACCAGATGGCTGCTCTACAGCTACATGCGTCCTGTGGATATGGTTGTAAGCCTCAGGTGAGTGCGCTGGGGAAAGAAAACAAGCAATAAAATCCCTTTGAGCTCTGTTGTCTTATTTACTTAGGTGAAACTCTGATGTTCTTTGACAATAGAAACAACACCACAAATATTCCGAAAAGAATATATATTTTACTTTGGAAGCTTTGACTTATATCTTTATCAGCTCAGTTGCTTTGGTTTTCTGTGAATTCACAGCATTTAATATCTAAGCACCAAAGGAACTAGAAAACTGCATGAGTTCATCACCGCTGGACTCGTGTTTGGGTAAACTTGGACAAGCTGATTTACCTCTCTTCATCTGCAAAATGAAGATAATAATAGCCTGTGTCTTATAAGATTGTGAGGGCTAAAGGAGAAAATGTATATGAAAGTGGCTAGTCCAGTGCTTGCCATATAGTAGACACTCAATACATAACAGCTTCACTTTTCTTGCCTCACCACTCCATTCCTGAGAGTGAACAACATCACTTTCCCAGACCATGGCAAAATATTAGGCTGAAGGAATTACTGTTATGTCTCAAAGAAATTATTACCCTTACTTACCAATAACCAGATAACCAGCAGAGCCAAATCAATCGATTTGCTCATTCAGGCATTTATTCAGCAAGTATTTATCGAAGACCTAACATGTGCCAGGGGCAGTGTTCTAGGAGCTGGGGACACACGGTAAACGGAGCGAAGTTGCTATTTTCCCATGAGAATTGTTTATATTACAGTGTGTATGTGTGGCGTGGGGATGCAGATGATGAATGGATAAGCAGGAAAACGTATTATATCACATTTTACATGGAGCAACCAATTAGGGCAAATGTTGTGAAACGGAGTCCTTGAATTTGGTTGTGTGGAGATCACTGGTGGCCTTGATAACAACAATTGTTCCCTGAGGTTGTTTAAGGGAACGAGGGGAGCAGCAGGAAGTAGAGAAAGGAACTTTGCTAAAAAGCAAGGAGAAAAAGAAATAGGTGGCAATTCAAAGGGGATATGGGGTTAAAAGACTGGATTTTTTAATGGGAGTCATGATAGCATGTTTAAGCCAAAAGGAATGACCAATAGAGAGGAACGGATAATGCAGAAGGCAAAGGACAACTCTGGGAGTGAGTGCTTGACAAGGCGATAAGGCAAGAGACTCCAATGGACTAGAAGATTTGTGCTTAGGGTGCTACCGGGACCTTTTACTCGCTGCAGAAAGATGGGAGGTCGAATATATGAGGTTGAGGGTACAGGGGCTTAGTCAACTCTGCATTGGGAACATGTGGAAGTTCTATTCTACCTCCTCAGAGAAGTAAGACATAAAATACTTTCACTTCTCTTATCAATAATTATCAATTATTAAGTTGAAAATAATTACTGATGTTAGAAATGACAGCTTCCTCTTGCCAAGCACCCACTCATATTTGGGATATGTATCCTTGTCCCCCCACCCCTCCTGTGCACAGCGGATTGATACTTACTTTATTCGCAGTCAGCTCTTTTCAGCCCCCTGTGCTGTTCCCAGGCGGAGGTGCTGGTATTTCGATGATTTTCAGCCATCACATGTTTCTCTCCATTGAGATAAACTTCTTTCAGAAGAAGCTGCCCATCTTGACAAGTCTGTTTTGCGTCTGTGCTCCACTGCACAGCCAGACCTGAAGGTGACAGGAACTGACAAACTCTCTGAACTTGTCCCATTGGATTTGTCTAATGGGCCTTTCCCTGACATAGATGAAAAAGTCATTGACAGAAACAGACCATTTACCAGGAACCTGAGCAGAGGTATAAACAGCGACAGATGAAATAGGTCTCGAAATAAAGCTGGGAAATGCAGGACATATGTGACGGGCTCAAGGAGATCTCTGCTTTCAAATGTCAAGATGAAATGGACGGTGTTGGGTTTTGCAGCCTCGAGTCATTCAGCTGGTTAGTAAGAAAGCCAGTCCCCCACTCCTCATCTCTCTATCTACACCAGAGACAGAAACAGCTAAGTGGTGATGTGAGGGTCAGGGGTGGCTTTCAACAGGACACTCCAGACCCGAAGGGTGAGTTCTCTTTCCAAGGGCAGCGAGACCAAAAAGGAAAAAAAACAAAAACAAACAAAAGAAAAAAAACAAACAACAACAAAACCCCACCATTTAAAAATTTGCAGCCATTTAGAAATTCTAGTTGGAAGGCAGAATTCCTTCTTTCTTTCTTTCTTTCTTTCTCTCTTTCTGCGTTGGGTCTTTGTTGCTGCATGTGGGCTTTTTCACTAGTGGCGAGCGGGGGCTACTCTTCATTTTGGTGCGCGGGCTTCTCACTGTGGTGGCTTCTTTTGTTGCGGAGCACGGGCTCTAGGCACACAGGCTTCAGGAGTTGTGGCATGTGGGCTCAGTAGTTGTGGCTCGTGGGCTCTAGAGTGCAGGCTCAGTAGTTGTGGTGCACGGGCTTAGCTGCTCCACGGCATGTGGGATCTTCCCAGACCAGGGCTCGAACCCGTGTCCCCTGTATTGGCAGGCGGATTTTTTTTTTTTTTTTTTTTTTTTTTGCGGTACGTGGGCCTCTCACCACCGTGGCCTCTCCCGTTGCGGAGCACAGGCTCCGGACTCGCAGGCCCAGTGGCCATGGCCCACGGGCCCAGCCGCTCCGTGGCATGTGGCATCCTCCCGGACCGGGGCACGAACCTACGTCCCCTGCATCGGCAGGCGGACCCTCAACCACTGCACCACCAGGGAAGCCCGGCAGGCGGATTCTTAACCACTGTGCCACCAGGGAAGTCCCTGAAGGCAGAATTCTTGTTGAAGGAAGCTTTCCAAACAGAAGAGTCACATCTTAGGAGTGATATTTTTAGGTTCTATAATCAGCACCTAACGTGAACATCATATAAACTTAGTATTATCCTTGAAAAGCCCTTATATCACCCATAGAACATACAACCTTGTGTTCTAATTTCTATCCACACTGAAATTTGAAAATTATTGCAGTTGATTAAAGGAGAAAACAGAAGGGAAATCCGTGTGTAGATGTCTGGTCTTCAGACCATTCTGCCTCAGCTATCCAACCCCTAGCTTTGAATGAGCACTGGGTGGAGAATGCCATGCGCTCTTTTTGGGCCATAGGTTTTACTTTATTTCCTTTTAATATTAAACCTTGACAACCTTTATAAGTGGTATAGGATGTGTTTGGCATTGTGAGGGTTGAATGGAATAGTGACAGTGCATCAAATCCAGGTTGGGGTGAATGTCTGAGTGTTGATTCATGCTGAAGTAATACCACCTCACTCTGTTTTCTTTAAGAAAAATCTTCAGATAGTCCAGTGGATATGTAAAGTCTGAGTCTCCTTTAAAAGGAGTACGTTGGCTCAATGAAGAGTTAAAATTGCTTTATTAAGGCAATTTAATTTATTAAAGTATTAAGGCAATTTCTTAAATGAAAAACTTAAAAAAATAAAATAAAACATGCAACCCAGGTAAGAGTGTCCTCTACCAAAAGATGGTTGGTTGGTTTTCAAAAGGAAAGAGAAGGACATCTCGGTAGCAGCCCAACACTGGAGTCTGGAAACTAGCACTGTGAGGAGAGAGAGAGAGATGGCGGGGCAGGAAAGGCGCCGAGGAGGAATAGAGCCTGAGCAGCATGGGCGAGCAGAGAGGACCAGCAAGTGCTGACGTGCTCAGGGAATAGAGACATCAGGCCTCCACTTTCAGTTTTCTATTCTGGCTTTTGAAATGCCCTGTGATCTTCTCAGTGCTTCGGTAGGGTCAGTGACCTGCTGCAGCTAATGTGGCTGGGAATTATGCAGTGGGTTAGAGTCCAAGCTGGGATGGGAGAACGGGGAGTGCTACCTAACCTTCCCAGGACCACCCTTACCCCGAGGGTGGAAGCGTCACTATTAAAGACAGATGGTTTTTGCAGGTCCGGGGGGAGGTGAACGGCAGCAAGAGCATCAGAGAAGTCCAAGGTGGAACAGAGATACTCAGGAGCTAGGCAGTGGACAGGACACAGCTGCAGGACCCCACACAGGAGTGGACTGAGACAAAAGCCCCTTCTCCCGAATATGCTAGCAGTGGCGTTGCTGACTCAGATGCCTGTGGGACCAGCCAGTAGCACACAGAGGACTGAAGGCGCTTAGTGTAAACTCAGTGCTGAGCTCCTTCTACTGCAATTAAGCTTCACATCTGCTAAGTTACCTTGGTTTTTAAAACATTGTGGGGATGAGTCAGACAGTGAAACAAAACACTTTCTTGGGTTTCCTACTGCTGCAGGCTTCCGGACTGTGGCCCCCGTCCTGGGGAAGGTAACCCTCTGAGGGGGAAGTGCCCTTCTCTACGATGTGGGCGGGACCCACGCCTGTTTGTGTTTTCAGCAAAGAGTCCTGAGAAGTAGCACTGCCTGTTCACCCTCTCAAGAGAGGCTTTATGAATGAGGGCCCGCGGATCATACCCAAAGTAGCATCTCTGCCTGCCCCACGGGACGCAGCTCAGCCTTCCGTCGTTACAGAGATGAGCAGAAATCTGTGCTATTTCTTTAGCGGTCGGGGGCTTTAAAGGAAACATGCACTCGTGTTTCTGCCCGCATTTCTTAGTCTGCCACCACAAGGCTGACTCATCCATCTTGGTCTGGGTTCTCCTGAAAGTAGAGTCTCAAAGACTGAGTGTAGATAATTATTTGGGATCCAGTCCCAGAAAACGGGAGGGAGGTCGTGGGGAGACTGAGGCAGGGTATCACCATAGTGCATCATTGAGGTATCCACTGTCTGTATACGGAAAGGGGCTGGGGCACTGATCCACGGACTCTTGTCTCTCAGTAGCTGCAGGTTGGGGGAAGGGAGCATTAACTCTTCTGTCTGAGCTTTCCTTGTGCGAAGCTCCTACGGCTTCAGAAAAGGCCCTAAGGCTGAAAAGCAGAGAGAGCTGGCTGAAGGAGAGAGCTTGAGGTAGGCATGAATTTAGACGAGGGGGTGCGATGCAGGGCATGCAAAGTGTCTGCTACCATCTCTAATATGCGAGAGATTGGGACCCGTCATTCTCGGGCTGTGCCGAGGTCTGGGTGCTGCTGACCTGACGAGGACTTGGCTTGACAGCCCCTCTTTTGCGCCCTCCCCACTGCTCCATTACATAAGCCCAGGATGCCTCTCCTAGACTGTGCTTTTCCTCCTTGCTTCTATAATACTCACTCTCAAGGTTTTCCACGCATCGGAATATGTGAAGAACCCAGCGTGTAGCAGCAACTCAGGGGAACTTTGTTCCCTTTTCTGCTTCCTCCTTTACCTTCTACTGACTTTTCCTTTTCCTTTTTCTTTTCCTCAAAAAATATGGTTGCCTGTCAGGTTTAAGTCCTGCAGACTCTTATCTCTTTTCTCTCCACTGTCCCCAGTTATTTGGTCCCAGGTTCAGCTCTCCCCTCTATGTCACTACCTCCACTGGAATATCTCCTGGTAGGGTCTCTCTTCCCAGGTCTGGCCCTGTTTTAACCCTCAGCCAGCTCAGAATCTCCTGGCTATTTTTATGCTCAAGTTTAGGAACCTCGCCTCTAGCGGGGACTCTCCTATAGTTAGTTGAATGCTCCTTTTTGGCAGTCTCCCACTCACCCCAGTTCCATATGCCGAAAAGTGACCTGGCTTTCTACTCCCACCCCATGTCCCCCTCACTCTTCCCAGTATCCTCCCTGTCCCCACAAAAAAGAAAACACAGACTCTCGATTTCGGTTCATGCTACTGTCGATTCATATCTACATGTTTTCAACACCCTGGAACCACCTTTGACCCCTTAGCCTCTCTGGAAGAGGCAGTCTGCCTGGTGCTCATAGACCACAGTGTGGGGTCAAACAGAGGCAGTGGCAAGACTGTCTGGGAGGACAGATCAGGAGGTGAGCAGCCGAGTTTGCTAGGGCTTCAGCAACACACTGGGAGCTGTAGAATCTGAACGTCAAAGCCAGAAGAATTGTTAGAGAGTGGCTTGTACAACCCCTCATGCTACTGATGAAGAAACTGAAACCCAGAGAGATGAAGGACATTGAAAAAGGTCACGTGGCCAGTTCAGTCAAGAGGGACGGAGTCCTTCCTTCCCAGAGCCCTTTCTGCAATGACACCATTCAACAAGGAGCCTTTTTCAGGGACGTTTTAAGAGCAAGGAGCAGAATACAGAGCTCAAACAATGAAGTTATTTCATATAAAGGAAATTTTAGTTTAGAGGTGTCTGACTTCAGGGGACATTCGAACCAGGAGCTTAAGTATTCCGACAAGGACAGGTGGATGGAGGGCCCTGATGAGCTGAATCCAGACCCTGTGACCCCCGGGATCATGTGTGAGACTCACATAGAAATAAGGGCTGTTGGAGACAGGGAAAGAAGACACTAGATGCTTACACAGCCAAAAAAAATCACTACAAAATCAAAAAAAGGACAGAGGTATGTGATCTGAAGTCTGAATGGTCTAAGGTCATAGCCAGACTATGTTCATTTCAGGACAATCCGGATGGAGGACTGGGTTTGGGGTTGAAGCCAGAGGGAGCTCTGGGACTTCTTGTTTGACAACAGACCTTACGTAATTAATCCCTGTGCCCTGAACATTCTTCCTGTCTGTTCAGAGGACAAGGCTACATTCTTGGGATGACCTAAGACTCCCACTGGAGAGCCTGGTGAGGTGGATGGTTTTGCTGTTTCTAGCGGATGGGAAAAGAGAGGGAGTCTGGGAGAGCTGCCTGGCCAGGACCTAGACCTTCTCTCTGGACAGTTGTCTTCCTTGGTGAGCTGGTCAGGGGTCAGGACCCTGTACCCTGTCTCTCATAGTCAGTAGGACTCGAGGCTCTACTTCTTCTTCACAGACATCAATCTCTTCCTCTTCTCCCCACTGCCAACCCTCAGCTCAGGTGTGAGTCTCCTGGTGTCTGGACCACCGCTACAGTTTGCAAGCTGGTCGTCCAGCCTTGCTTCTTACCTTTTCCAGCGCATTACATGCCCTGTGCCAGGGTACTCTCCTCCAATACCAATTTTGTCATATTTCATTCTCCTGCTCGAAAGCCTTCAGTGAGCCCATACTCACTAAAAGCAGGAGCAGGTCCAGGCTGCTAACCTGGGTTCAAATATCACCTCCTCTGAGACCCCTTCATGGGGTGATCATTCTTGCTTCCAAACCCCAATAGCACTGAGTATCTGTCACACTTAGTTGGAACTGACCATTTTTCCTGCGTTCCATTGTGAATTTTGGTTTTATATTTCGTTGTCTCCTTACTCTGATTCCATGATCGTGGAAGACAGTGGTGTACATATCTAACTATCACTCAGTATACAGCTCTGTGCCCTGTACGCAGTGGATAAACAAATAGTATTAATTCACTGGGGTTAGACTCTTGGGCTTGGAATCTTGGTCACTTAAGACTTTCTTCTTACCATATTTTTAAATCTCTAGAAATATAGGTTCAAATTATGAGATAGGAAGGAGATAAATGGGAGACATTTTCCTCCCCTTTTCTTACAATTAATTTTCCTTGTCTGTTTGAGTACATATCAGCATCAATATCTAGCTCTGACTTAATTTACTACAAGATGACTTTAAAACCTAACCAGGGGGGCTTTCCTGGTGGCGCAGTGGTTGAGAGTCCGCCTGCCGATGCAGGGGATACGGGTTCGTACCCCGGTCTGGGAGGATCCCACATGCCGCGGAGCGGCTGGGTCCGTGAGCCATGGCCGCTGAGCCTGCGCGTCCGGAGCCTGTGCTCCACAACGGGAGAGGCCACAACAGTGAGAGGCCCACGTAACACAAAGAAAAAAAAAAAAAAAATAGAAAATAAAAAAAAACCTAACCAGTGTGCATTCCTAGAACTCAAATGGGCGTATGGATTGAAATACCAAATTTGTCATGTCTCCAGCATGCAGGCTCAGAGGAGGATCTCAAAAAACAAAACACACACACAAAACATGGGTTTAAGGCCCAAACAACTTTAAATGGGAGTTTTTGAAGCATTAAAAAATTTCACAGGAGTGTCCTTTGTTGACTCTCATCCATTTAACTATTCTGTAGTTAATGAGGCCAAAATTCACTGTTTGAAAGGTCTCAGCATCCTTGTCTTGAAATGGACTGGGTGCATGTTTGGGGCTTCCCTAGCAGGGATAGATTTCAGATGGTACAGACTTCGGCCTTGGACAGTAGGAAATGAGGCTCCTTCAGTGACTTTTGGCTCGGGTAATGTGACACGGCCACTTGACGGGAATTGGAGGTACCCTGGTGGAGGAGAAACACAAAATGGAGAGAGTCAGGTATAAACCTGCCACTTGGAGTTTTCTTGTAACTTAGGTTGGTCAAATGCTGAATCCCAGTTTATGTTCAAAACAAATGGAACCTCATTCTGTGACCAAAATAGATTGCTTGTTTTTATTGTTGACAAAGAGGCAGCCAGGCAGAAGCTGCCTTCACTCAAAGGGACCAAAATGAGGGAGTCCCTTGGCAGGAGTGGAGAAATAAAAGGCAAAGCACTGATAGCCCCCCCCCGCACCCCACATCCCCCCGCATCCCCCCGCATCCCCCCGCATCCACCCCCCCCCCGCCGTAATTATTCTTGCTGTCCTTCCTCCTTCTGCAGTGGAACAATTGACTAAAAGATTAATACATAAAGAACCCCTTCCTGGGCTTCCCTGGTGGCGCAGTGGTTGAGAATCTGCCTGCTAATGCAGGGGACACGGGTTCGAGCCCTGGTCCGGGAAGATCCCACATGCCGCGGAGCAACTGGGCCCGTGAGCCACAACTACTGAGCCTGCGCGTCTGGAGCTTGTGCTCTGCAACAAGAGAGGCCACAACAGTGAGAGGCCCGCGCACCACGATGAAGAGTGGCCCCCGCTTGCCACAGCTGGAGAAAGCCCTCGCACAGAAACGAAGATGCAACACAGCCAAATTAAACCACATTAGAGAATGGCTGAAAACACTTAAAAAAGAAAAAAAAAAAGAACCCCTTCCTTTCTGTTATTACAGAGAGGCTGTGGAATTATTTTGTCTTCACCTGGGTGGGTGGGTGGGCTGGAAGGAGTGGTGGTGCCTGCGGGGAAGTGGACACAGCAGGGGCAGAGCCTGAGTCTTCCTGTGTCAACGGCAGGACATGTGTTTACCGAAACGTTTATGCACACAGAGACTCACATATTTGGTCCTGCGACACAAAAAAAATCCTAATTGTTTTTATGGGCTGAATGGTGTCCTCCCCAAATTCACATGTTGAAGCTCTAACCCTCAGGACCTCGGCATGTTACAGCGTTTGGAAATAGGGCCTTTAAAAGAGTAAATAATGTACAATGATAAGAGTAAATAAGGGTCATATAGGTGAGCCCTAATCCACTGTGACTGGTGTCTGTATAGAAAGAGGAGATTAGGACACAGACACGCACTGAGGAAAGACCACGTGAACACCTTCATCTAGGACTTTCGGCCTCCAGAACTGTGAGAAAATAAGTTTCTGTTGTTTAGGCTTCCCAGTGTTCCGTACTTCGTTATGGCCACACGAGCAGGCTGATACAACTGTCAAGAACGAGCAGAGGGAGAGAGAGAAACAGACTTAAAATGGAAAAGCACAGCTTCGGGGCAGCCCCGAGTTTTATTATGAATGAATAAAAGAAGTAATCCGTTCATCCATTCAGTATACACTTTTATTTCAGACCCTTAGAGGGTGGCACGTAGCAGCTGGAAGAAGCCCTCCCTTTCCTCATCCCCAGTAGAGAAAATGAAGCATACCAGGGAGGTTTAATAACCTGTGCCCTGTCTCTGGGAGGCAAGGATGCATCTGGGGATCCACCGCTCACTGCACACATAACCATGACCACTGGAATTAAATAACTATTATCTTTTCATATTTTCACTGAACCTAATCTCGCAGAACCAGTGTTATCCCCGAACTTTATGTCCTCGCTTTGTATATAGCCCTGGCTTGAATTGTGAGTGTTCAAAATAGATAAAATATTTAATATCTTTTTATTGCCCCTCTCAGCAACGCACAAGGGCCTGGCTGGCCTCGCGCATGCAGTATGGACGTGCGGCTCGCTCACTTAGCTGCTCTTACCAGCTGCTTTGCAAATGGCTCTAGCAGGTGGTGCAATGTGGGGGTGGGGGAGGACTTGCAGTCTGTCCCTGGAGACTTGGCGAGCGTCTCTGGGTAAATGGGTAAAGTACCATCTTGCCGGCTGGAGAAGCTGAAGCTCCCCACGCCCCCCTTCTTGAGCTTATTTCTCCCTTCTGACTCAGGTCTGCTGCCTCATTTGAGTTACTGTGCAAACGTTTAGCCAAGAAGCCATACCAGGCCTTGCGCTTATTTACGACCCCCCCAGGGAGTCACAGGGAGGCACTGAGGAGGATTCCATGCCGAGCTTTCTGGTCAAATAAGGACAAAGCGAACCACGCCTTCCATTCTTAGCCAGTGAAGTGTGTGCTTCAGCGTGCCGTGTGCTGGGCGCAGAAGCCTCCCCCAGTGCAGGTTGATCCTTTCCTGGCTCCCCAGTGACCCCAAAGTCGTAGAGCCGTGAATTAGAAGAGAGAAGTGCGGAATATTGTGCTGGGACAGACAGTGCTGGGGGAGCAGAGGGCCCCCTGTTTGCTCCCCTTTCTGAGTTTCCTACAGGAAGTTGATTGTTCATTCTAAGGCAAAAGTGCTTTTGCCGTTGTGTATGTCCTATTTGGCAGCAGGAAGCCTTTTAGAAAAAAACCCTCAAAGAGGGGCATGAAACAGTGCAGTCAGTCTAAGACATGTATGTGTGTACGTGCACACACATGCACGTACATCCAAAACAGAGCCCAAGGGAGTGGAGCTGCCAAACTGGAGGAAGGACCACAGGAGAAATCAACCTCAGTGGGGCGATTTGAAAATCAGGGTGGCCCTGGCAGGGTTCCGCACTTGAAAAGCCTTCAGGTGTGCTTGCCACCAGCCAGAAAATTTGCATTTGCTCTCTGTGACTCAGGCCTGCTTCTTCACCTTGTGAGGGACACAAAAACTCCACACACCTGGCCAGGAGGACTTTAGGATCCAGTGAGGTGGATGGGTACTAATTAAACAAAAAACAGCTCTTCTGTAGTTCAAGACCAAAAGCACAAATGGTCAACACTGGGGGTGGGGTCTGATGACCAGGGGAGCAGACCCTTCCAGAAGTTCTGATGCTGTGCTGTTATCCCATTTGCTTAGTAAACGATAAGCCTAACATCTAAGCAGTAAGACCTACTGTGTGCAAACCCCCAGGTAGCAGGCTGTCTAGTGGAAATAGTGTCAGCTAGGACTGTTCCACCTATCAGCCCTTGCATGGAGACTTGCCTGTCTGTAGAAGGGACCTAATGCTACCAGCTGTGTACTTTTCAGGGTGGTCAGGAGGGGAAAGCAAACAAACTAGTGCATGCTGGTGCTTGGAACACTGTAAGTGCTTTACGAGGCATCTGAAGACAAGAGGGTAAGTGAGCTTCCATTTCCTCCTTATATATTGGTGCGCAGCACATACTTGGATAATCATGATGGGGAGGGTTTTAAAGGAATCCCTCTGGGGTAGAGACGGAGAATGCTGCTTTATAAGCTTTTATAAACATTTATAGCTAAAATAAAAGAGCAAAAGGAAAAGGAAATAGACCCTAGGCTTCCCATAAATATTTTCCCATCTCTTGGTCCTTTGTTTTTAGAAGCATCTCTTTCTGTCCCATCCTCTCCAGCCCCAGCCCCTTTACCTGCTGCTCCTGGCTTGTCTCCAGGGAAATTCCTCCCCTCCACCCTCCATTACAGCTGTCCGCAGGGGAAGGATTCCCCACTCTGCTGGCTTGGAGAGGTAAAAAGGGCCCACTGATGGGAGCTGTTTCTCCATCTCTTTAATCAGCTTCCATCCCCGTGCATGGTTTTATCAAGGAGCCTCTCTGACACACATGCTTTCACAGCTTGGATAACGAGGGCTGGCTCTGCCTCACTCCCCTTCCCACCCTTCTTCTCAGTCCCTCCCCCCCCCCCACTGCCGCCTTCCCTTCCCCTGCCACATGCTTTATCTAGAGAACAGCCTTCAGGAGCACTGGGGACATCCCCATCCCCGTCATCAGGGTCAGGTGGCTGTGCAACTTGCAGGGAGCGCAGACCCTTGCAGGCAGCGTGGCTGAGATGTGAATTCCCTGTATGTACATCACGGATACGCTGTGAAGAATCCTCTTTGGGGGATGGGGGAGGGATAGGAGGAAACAAAGGAGGACAAAAGAAGAAAGGTGGGCAGCTCAGGACGGCACCTCTTTATTGTTCATTTCCAAATGAGATGGCAAACCTCTGTGAAGTCCATAGGGGATGTGTCTGGCATGAGTCAGCAACCAGTACAATTTACTGCCAGTTGATTAAATTAGCATTTGTTATAAGCCAGAAAGGAAAGGGGGAGGGTGTTGTGTGCAGGGATAGATGTAGAATGAAGAAAATCTTCTTCATGCCTTTTGAATTATTTATGGCCTGGAACATTACATGCTAAAACCTAACCAGACTTGATAGAGAGAGCCTGAGAAGGATTCTCTCTTCCCTTAAAGCCACAGAGCACATGCTTTTGGTCCCTTGGAGGACTAGGAGAGTGCTAACAATGACAGGCTAACAGTGAGAAAGTGGAATTCCTAATTTTATTGTGACCTTGAAAACAGAAATGCTGCATAGAAATGCTGCTTCCACCAGGCACAGGAAGACTTAGGTTTCTCAGTAACCTTGTGAGCTATGGACATGAATGTGTGACTGCGTTTCACTTTGATTTTGCGGACTGGGAACTGGGATGACTGTCAGATCAGTGGACAAAGGATAGGTCTCTTCGATCTTTGCCTCTGGCTTCCAGCCAGATGGGAGAGAAACAAAGACTCTGGAGCCTCTGCCTTCGTCCCCGACTCCTCTGCCCGCTCCCTCCTTTTCTCTCCTCTCAGAGCCGATCCTTTGGATAGAGTCTGCTGACTGCTCTTACATTTTGGGAAATCTTGTCTAATTGTTTAGGGTGTAAAATGAAGTGATACAGTCTCAGAGAGGGGCCCTCCTTTTGGACGATGTGTAACGCAGAAGAGAGAACTCCATGCTGGGTGTGGGTGCAGGGAGCTGGGCAGGGGGGCGGTGAGTGTATGCTCAGGGGAGAAGTGTGTGTCAGACACCCAGCGGCTCCAGCTGGGTACCGAGGTGGCCTGGTGAGCATCTTTTGTTCTTGGCTCTCTGACTGCTGGAAGCAGCAGGACAGCCCACTGTTCGTCCGTCCTTAAGGTCTGAAGCTTTTGTCTACGAGCCCCAGTAAAAAGACGAACTGTTGGGATCCCCCTGTAGATTCATGGCCTGCCCCCAGAATAGCTTGCAGGATAGGACTCCTTCTTTTCACCTGAACTGTTGCCCATGAATCACACCATAATCAAAGGTTTTCACTGAAGTAAAGCATCCAGGGGCATGTGACTCTTCCCGAGAGATACTAGAAGACAGGAGTAAGGGAAGAGTGGCTGAATGAGGGAAAGACAAAAGCAGCGTGGCAAATAACAGAGACTAGAGTCAGACAAAGAAATGGGACATGTGCTTTGGCAAAAACAAAAACAAAAACAAAAACAAAAACAGGGAATGCAGTCATTTCCATGCTTTATCACTGCTAGCTCAGTTTACCCATCAGATAAATACATTAAAAAATAAATTGAGTCCAAGGCTGACCCTTTAGTAAGAACTAAATCATTTCTTCCAATTCTTAGTCTAAGTCCTATATTTTCACCTGCATACAAATGAAACAAAGCAGGTGGTGTCTATTGCAGTCTGAGTAAATGAGGAACACCCACATTTTTCTCATGGAAAAGAGAAAGGATCATAGTGTTGAATGGGAGCGTGGGGTTTTCCCTCCATCCCCATTTCAGCACCGAAGGGGATCCATGTACCCCTGGCCACAGCTGAAGGGCTTGGACCCTATGGCACACATACCATGCAGGGCCCACCTCTCCCATAGCTACACCAAGGAGTAAATCGAGGTCATTTTCATAACTGAGGCAAAACCTCCCTTTCCACTAGAATTACTGAGATATTTTAGGCAAATGCAGTTTTCCAAAAAATTAAATGGCAGAATTTGCGTTTGGGAACTCATTAAAAAGCAGCGAGACTTCCTGTATTGCATCAATTATAAATAATTTGGAGGAAAGAGGGTTTGCTTTTTTCTTTTAAAGAAATTATCTGGAAAATTACCCAGGTCTTCGCTTCCTCTTTTCAGATGAGATCTGGACAGATCTGTGTTAAATTCTATAACCTAATTAAGGATGGGTCTAGATGATTAAAGCAGGGGAAGAAACCAAGAAGCCCAAAGTCTGCCCTCAGGCTTGTCTCCAACCAGCCTTACCTCTGATAAGTCAGTTCATCTCTCCAGGCACTAGTGTCTTTTTTTCTCCCCCCACTGAAATGAAGCCAACCCCTTTTGCCACTTGTCTACTTTATAGGAATGCTCTAAAAATTAATATTCACTGTGAAACCAGAAGAGCCTCAGAGGAACGATCCTATCTCAGTACGAAGCATTATCAGTTTTGTTTTGCCTGCCACTCTGAGTTGGCAATGATATATTGTTCAGAATCTTTCTAAAAATCTCCCTTCTTTTTCTGAACCCCATGACCAATAATGATGGGAAACAGTGTACTGGAATAAATCCAAGAAAGAAATAATTTTGCCTGTTTATCAACTCAGCCAATAGGGTTTTTTTTTTTTGCGGGACGCGGGCCTCTCACTGCTGTGGCCTCTCCCGTTGCGGAGCACAGGCTCCGGACGCGCAGGCTCAGCGGCCATGGCTCACGGGCCCAGCCGCTCCGCGGCATGTGGGATCTTCCCAGACCGGGGCACGAACCCACGTTCCCTACATTGGCAGGCGGACTCTCAACCACTGCGCCACCAGGGAAGCCCCAACCAATTGGTTTTAAAGCGACTACGATCATTTTAAGTGGTTCAGTGATGGTATAAGCTATGTACTATTGAAGGAGCTTCAGTTGCTGACAATCTTATCCTTCCTTGCCCAGGTTTTTCTTAGTGTTAAAATTGGTATAGAGAGGAGAATGAAGATTTGAGTCTCAGGGATTTGGTGAGGCGAATCATGCTGAGGAGCTATGTGATTTTGGTTACTAAATGTTTGTAGAATCTGTCCTCACCCTCTCCATCCCTAACACCCCATTTTGATTCAGGATCTTATTGTTTCTTGCCTGGATGTCTGGAGCAGCCTTGGAAGTGGTCCTCTTGACTCTAGTGTTATCTGTTAAGCAATTCTCTATACTGCTGCTGAGAGTGATTCCGGAAAGAAGGCTTTGGCTTCTTGGAGCCTCCACTGCCCAGTAGATACAGTCCAGGTCCTCCCGGGGAGGGACTTCCATGCTGTGTTCACACCGTAGCCGCCTGTATCTCCAGCTTCAGCTCCCATCATTCCCTGCCTTACAGATTCTTGTTCAGCAAAAGCAAACTGCATGTCCTTTCCCGCCATGGACAGTGCTGCTATTTACCTTTGACCTTTTACCCTTGCTGCCCTCTCTGCCAGGACTATCTCAAAGCAAGCAGACAAAAACAGACAAACAGACGAGGAGCGCCCATAACTCCTTATTCACCCTTCAGAACTCAGATCGTGTGGCACACACCCTGTCCCCCTCTCCCCCCTTCCCCTCTTTCTCCTCTGGGGTGTGCCTGTCTTCTGGATTCTTCCCCTCTGAGAATCTGGGCAAGGCTATAGCATTAAGCTGACATGTAATGTTATATGGATCTTGATATATGCTTGTCTACGCCCTGAACAGTGAGCTCTCTGAGGAGAAGGAACTTGTCTTTTTCATATCTGTGTCCTAAGCAATACCTGCTTCCAGAAGGGATCCAGGACATAGCTAAGCACACACTTCTTAAGTAGCTCCTATGTGTGAGGCACTATGCTGGGTGTTTGGAGAAAGTTTCTAATACTAGGCTGTTCAAAGAGAAAAACTGTTTGATAAGTATATCAATGCATACTTGTAAAGTCTTTATTTTCCTGAATGAAAGATCCAGAGTTATGCAAATAATTAGCAGTTGGGGGAACTCTGTGTCAACCGCGGGCCATCTGGCTGTGTGAAGTCATAGCAAGTTGCTTCTCTTTGCTGCCACCACTCTGGGGCCCAGGGTTTTCTTGTAGCTGTGGCCTTGGGTATAGAGACCTCCCCCTTCTCTGAAGTTCTCTGCCTTGTATTCTGTTGCCATGGCAACAACCCACTTTCATTCTGGAACTTCACGCATGGGAGAGGGGAACCCTTTACTAACATGACATACACGATGAAGGTTATTTAAAAAATAAGTTGACAAGGTTAGTCATCAACGTATTATGCTAGTTCCACAAATTCCGATTTAGTGGTAGGATTGTTTGTTAGGTATTTCTGAAAATATTGAAAAACGGATTAGTGTCAGCATATGAGATTTGGTGTATCCTTTGTTTAAATATCGGTCTATGTGTCTGTTGTGATTCTTTTTTTTTTTTTTTTTGCGGTACGCGGGCCTCTCACTGTTGTGTCCTCTCCCATTGCGGAGCACAGGCTCCAGATGCGCAGGCTCAGCGGCCATGGCTCACCGGCCCAGCCGCTCCGCGGCATGTGGGATCTTCCCGGACTGGGGCACGAAACTGCGTCCCCTGCATCAGCAGGCGGACTCTCAACCACTGCGCCACCAGAAAAGCCCGTGATTCTATTTTTAATGCAAAAAATATTTTTATTCTCTAAGTATATGGAAAACCTGTTTTCAGTCAATGTACTGTATCAAAGAAGAGAGCAACATTTCTAGAAGGAAGCCTGAGTGATCTTGAAAGGCTGGGAACACTAGGATACTAACACTTGTCCAGCACTGTAACAAATCTGCTGTTAAAAGATATGTGGAAACATAGTAACGTATCATTTAAAGTACTTTTCTGGAATAGAGTCAGAAAAAAAAAATTGCTAGCAGACTTGCTTTTTAAACTCCTTTATATATTCAGGTGAGCAACTGCAGATAAATATTGCAGAGCCTATTTCATTGTTCAGTGACTGCACAAGCCTGATAGAGAGATTCCACGTGCTCTAATGACTCTAAGATGTCTTAGTCTGGTTCCGTGAGCCCAGCCTCCTTGTAGCTCAGCATCTCTTCTCTTTTCTCCCAGAGAAATCAGGATTCTCTTCCTAGCTCAAATAGGGGCTTACCCCTGGCTTAGGCTGAGTTCCTTTTGTCTCTTTACCCAGCCAGCTTCTCTTTTCTAGTTTCCAGCTTTTACCCCCAACACAGACGGAGAACTCTGGTTTATTGAAGAGGCTGGTCTCTGCTGAGTTTCCGCATGAAATGATACGGTTCACTGTCTCTTGCCTCCAGATGCCTGGGTTCCCCCTTTGATCACATATGCCTTGCAACTCCAGCCCATTTGTCTTCTCTTGGAGGAGCCAGACAAGGTTCTCATTTATTCCCTGGCAATCAGCTATTGCCGTCACACAGAGACACACAGCGCATGGGCATTATTACACCAGGGACATCAGTGCTCAGGCACGGGCCAGGGCGGGGTAGAGGTTGGACTGGCAGGCTTATCTGTGACAGAATTCATCAGTAGGCAGTTTTTCTGACAAAAACAAAGGTGACAGTCTTCTTAGCAGGCATCATTCTCAGTGGCTGCCCTGGGCCTGGCCCTACGTGGCCGCCATGATTAGTTCCTTATGACTCAACACATAGTTGCAGCCGATGAGATCGGGGGGCGCCTAACGGAGTGACCCAATTGGATTTTGTCCACTGAGATTCTGAACTCAAGAAATCTCAGTGATAGAGTGAGCAGTGGGAGGTTGGTATAGCCACAACGGGCCATGTCCAGGCTGAAGGTGTACGGAAGCAGAAACTAGGAGTAAGTAGAATCTGTTGGGTAGAGAAAGGAGACACAGAGCAATACAGAAAAAGTACGATAGTCAGGGGCCAAAAGAGAATGGAGTAGACACACGGAGGGGGAACAGAAATGCTGAAACAGAGAGAGGTGGAGGGAGAAGGGTGGAAAGAGAAGGGTGAGGAAGAGCAGGACCGGGAGAAGGAGAATACAAGAAAGGTGGAGAGAAGGACGACGAGAGGGAGAACCCCTAATCTACTTCAGTTCCACTCAGGTTCCCATGGGATAGCATAGACTAGTCCTCAAAGGAGCCAGCTCATTTTGGTTCAGATCCTGGCTCATCACTTACTAGCTTTGTAACTTTGGGCAAGGTACTTAATCTCCTTGTACCTTAGTTTCTTCATCTGTAAAGTGGGTATAAGTGCAGTATCTACCTGATAGGGATATCAGGTAGATAGGGATAGTGAGAAACAAATAAGTTAACACATGTAAAGTACTTATCAGGGTGCCTGGAACACTATGTAAGTGTGATCTATTTTTACTATCAAAGTTCTTGGTTTCTACTGAAGGTCTCTCGTACTGCCTCACGCGGGTCCTGACAGCAGTCACCATCCCCCCAGACTCCATCTGAGTTGAACACATTTGTGAATATCTGCTCCTTATGATCAAAAACAGCTTAACTGTAACACCTTAAGGGTACTTTCCAAATTTTAAATGTAAAAACGAGTCACGTTTTCTTTTGAACTTTATAAATTTAGGATAAAAATAGAAACCAAGTGTGTGCCTTGTGGGAACAGAAATAGGCAGAGTGAAAGAGGAGCTTTTCAAAGAGTGTACATTGTCAAAACAAGCCATCTCTAATTTGGGCAAATGGGGAGGAGAGCAGCCTGCACCTTCCCTCCCTTAGGGTTACTTCTGGGTCTGAATGCCACATGGGCCATGCTTTCCTTTATGGAAAGCTCCCCTTACTACTTTATATTGAATAAACATGCTTGTTTTTTGTTTCATTCCATCATATTATTTCATTTATTCCCTGAATATTGCAGCCTTCTCTCCTTTACTTCTTGGCAAAAGTGGGATTCCTGTACCATCAACCCACTATCTGACAGCGCTCACCGTGGGTGATTTTGTTCCAAGAGTTTTTACAAGTGTTGGCAGCAAAGTTTCATTTTCAAACACTGAGAACAAAGGCCATGGATGTGTCCCACAGTAGCTAATACTGTCCCAAAGTCTATTTTGTTCTTTGCATATGGGGAAAGGAGACCTCAGCTACGAGAGTATTGCAGACCTATGGTTGCCCTTCTGGCATAATGACAGTATTAGTTTGCTAGGGCCATCTAACGAAAGTACCACAAACTGGGTGGCTTAACAGAAATTTATTGTCCCAGAGTTCTGGAGACTAAAAGTCTGAAGTCAAGATGTTGGTTCCTTCTGAAGGCTGTGAAGGAGAATCTGTCCATGCCTCTCTCCTAGCTTCTGGTGCTTTGCTGGCCATCTTTGGTGTTCCTTGGATTCTGCTCCATCACCCCAATCTCCGTCTTCATTTTCACGTGGCATCCTCCCTGTGCGTGCGTGTGTGTGTGTGTGTGTGTGTGTATGTACTCTCTTTTTGTAAGGACACTGGTCATATTAGGATCCACCTTAACGGCCTCATTTTCACTCTATTATCTCAGTAAAGATCCTATATTGAAATTAGGTCACATTCTGAGATGCTGGGGGTTAAGGCTGCAACATAACTTACTGTGTTTACACAATTCAACCCATAACACTGAGATATTTGAGAAGTGAACACTGAAATGGCTCTTGGGGTTGACGGGGTGGTGACTGGGCTTAATGTCGTTTGCTGTTAATGGAGTATTTGTAAAGCAAGCCCAATGGCTATAAAAATTGTGAATCATACCCTCATTGCTTAATACTTTCTTGGTTTTTGTAATTTTATACTCTCTTGTTTTTTCTATACTGGCCTTTCCCCCTTAAAATCCTCTGCTTGTTTGCACTTTCACCCCTTTTCTTCCCCATCTACACCCTCTCTTCTGGGAATCTCATCCAGTTCTGTGGTTTTAAGTAGCATTATTTAGGCTGATGTCTCTCAAATTTATCTCTCTGTATCTTCAGCCCTGATCCCTCCCCTGAAATCGATGCTCATATATTTAATTATATGTTGTCTTCTTGTCATATTCACTTAGATGTTTAATGGGCATCTCAAACTTTTACTCTCTAGAACTGAAATCCTGATTTTCTCCCAGAAGTATGCTCCTTCCTTTGTTTTTTCTCAGGAAATGACACCTCTGTGGTTCAAGTCAAATCCTTGTAGTCCTCCCTGAAATCACTTGCTTTTCCTCACTTCCCACCTTTTGTCAATACAGCTGCAAGTCCTGTTGACTCTTCTTTTTTTTTTATTGAAGTATAGTTGACTTACAATATTAGTTTCAGTTGTACAACCAAGTGATTTTTTTATAGTGAGTTATATAGATTATACTTCATATAAAGTTGTTATAAAATATTGGCTGTATTCCCTGTGTTGTACATTACATCCTTGTCACTTATTTATTTTATACCTAGTAGTTTGTACCTCCTTCACCTATCTTGCCAAGTTGACTCTTCCTCTAAGATCTCTCCAGCATCTGTTTAGTTCTCACCAACCTGTGGCCCCCATGGCAGTCCAGGCCATCAGCATCTCTCACCTGGATTACTATAATAGCCTTCTAAATGATCTCTCTCCCTCTACTCTTTCTGTCACAACTATCCTTCCTGTTGGTGTTCAGAGTCAGCTAAGTCAGATCTTGCTCCCCCCCCTTTGCTTTAAATTCTCCACAGCTCCACGTGGCACTGAAAAAAAAAAAAAAAGCTCTTTACTCTGACCAAATGGCCTACAATGGATGGGCGTCTGCCCACCACGCTCCCGCTCCTTGTATAAAGCCCTCTAACTCCGTTCCTGCTTTAGGGCTCTCCTAGCTATTCCCTCTTTCTAGAAAGCTCTTCTTTCAGATGTTCAGTTGGCTTAACTCCTTCTTGTCATTTAGGTCTCAGCTCAGATTTTACTTCCCCAGAGAGGCCCTCTGACTACTCAAAATAAATTATTATTGTTTATATATTTTTATATATTATAATTATTTTCTATCGATCCTATCCATATCCAGTTACATCCTATTATATTTTTCTGATTGATTTTAATCCTAGCACTTATCACTGCCTGCTGTCTTTTTATCTATTCACTGTCTGTCTACATAGAATAGAACCTGCATACCACCAGGTACATTGTCCTGCTTATTCAGTTTGTATCCTTAGGGCCTGAAGCATTGCCTTGCCCAATTTAAGCATCAGTGTGTATCTGTCAAGTGAACGAACAAAGACTTTCTGAGCATGAAAAGTGAGAGGAACCCACAGTTAGAATGTGTCAGGCAAGGTTCAAGCCTTTACCACCAGTGTTCATTTTGATCCTCATAAAATCCTTTAAGTTAGGTATTGTCCCCATTTGACAGGTGGGGAGACTGAGGCTCTGAGAGACTAAATAAGGAGACCAATCCAACAGCTCCTAAATTACAGAGCTGAAGTTCTAACTGGTTTCCACATACTTTCTACTATGACACAAACTGGAGATGATATGTACATAATATAGCCAATATTTTAGAAATAAGGGTGCAAGCAAGCTATTGAAAAGTATTAAGAACAATGTTTAGTTCTGGGTCAACTAAGGAAGATACTCTTTTTGACCTAATCTTTCTATAGCCGGAAAAATTAATAGAAGGAGTAAAGATTTCTACAATAGAAGGTATGCTCAGAGCAGATGACTTAAAATAGAAGTTTTAAATTTTAATGAAAGGAACGTTTTTAAAAGGGAAAAAAATAGTGGAATATTTTTACTATCCTGTTTTGAGATTCAATACCAAGAGGAATAATGTAAGTCATGATTGGTGGTGGTGGAGGGGACACAAATGGTTTTCCAAGATGCTCTTTGCCTAGTACAGTCCTACCCAGGCATAGCACCATAGTAGGTGTTCAAAAATATTTGTTGAATGACTGAATGAGAGAATTAGAGTATGCAAGTCTATGTAGGACTCTTTCCCTCTCCCATGTGCCCTTTACTATGAGCAGAGGTGAGAACAGAGAGACTTCACGTGGCTAGGTGGCTGGAAATCAGTCAGCAGACTTCCCCAGGATGCATAGGTCAGCCCCAGTGCTACAAGTGTGTGAACATTCTCCTCCTGCTTCTGGGTCCCCATCCTATCACCTCCATGCACATTTATCCCTCTTACGCCTGTAAGGGAGTGAAGACTTGATGGGTTACTTTACAAAGATTACCAACTCTCTCTCCTGTTATATCTTAATGACCCAGCATCCATCTTTTGCTATTGTAGTTATGTGTTGGGAGAGCACGATTTAATCCATGATATATTGCATTCTTGGTGATAACAAGCTATAAAGAATGGGGTCCCATTGTAACTTATTTCAATAAATTTCAAATTACTATATAGAAGTGCTAGGAATAAGCTCATGAATAAAAGAAATAAAGGGGGAATTTATGACATCTTTACATTCTCTAAGGAAATAATTCACGTACCAAAATAAGAAACTAAATGTAGGTAATCAAAACTCAAGGTGTTTAAAGACGAGCTATTATTTTACAAGATCTGAAATAACCACTTGGAATGCAATGAAAAGCGGGAAGGGTGCCAGCTTACAGAGAACCAGTGTCGTGAACCAATGCAACCATTTATGGATAAAATTATCCAGGTCAAAACAAACGAGGTGATTCAATTTACAAAGGACATAAAAGACAATAGGAAAAGATCCTTTGTATACCCAACAGAAAAGCAGAGGGGAAGCTCTATCTCTTGATTAGATGTGGAGATGCCAGGATAGATAATGCCAAAGACGCGTTTTAATGGAAAGTTGTGCTAACATTGGAATTGTGTGTCAGGTTACCCAGGCAATAGACTCTGTAGTGCATGTTTGTATACAGGTGATTTCGGGGGGCAGTGGTCTGGGAAACAACCCCTGTGGAGGTGTGAAGGAAGCAGGATGGGGTGTAGAAGAAATTGAATTGTGATGCAGCTGCAACAGAGGCCTAGAGCTGGGATGGCCCTTCAGAGATATCCTAAATTGACGCAAGGGGATGGGGCCTTTGTACCCCTATATTGACCAATTAGAGAGATGTGTTCTGCCCCAGGGAAGGGGTGCATCTTTGAGCAAGGCAGCTCCCTTCAGCAATCCCTGGGGAGGCATTCAGCTGTGAACCACCTACAGCTACCACTTTTGGCAGCTGGGGGACTGAGTGGCTCAGTTCTAAAGGGGTGGGGAGTCTCCACAGAGCACCACAGTGTCTAATCTACTGGAGGCAACAGCAGGGGCTTGAAAAGAGAGAAGATGATAGAATGTTGCTTAACATAAAATATTTTCTAAATGTGATGCTCTGTTGACCATCTGCTTTTCCTGGGCCCCTATAATAAATAGCCTTAGTATAGTTCACTTCCACAGCTGGCCCCCTTCAGACTCAAGGTGGAACAATCTGGAAACATAAATCCAGTCGTATTATACTTCTGCTTAATACCCTTCAATGATTTCATATCTTACATATTATAAAGTCCCAACTCTTTGACATGCCTTTAGGTAGGGTGACCATAGAATTTATTGTGCAAACCAGGACACTTTGGAGAGGCAAAGGAGGCCTTATCAATAATAACACAGGGGCAAAGGTCTAAACCAGGACTGTTCTTGGCAAACTGGGATGTATGTTTGCCCTACCTGTAAGGCTTCTGATGCTGTCACAGCCCCTCTCCCTCCTGTCACCCTCTTCCCAAAGTTCACTCCCCTTTGCCCTCCATTAGGTCCTGGACCAAATGATACTCTCACCCTGGGACCTTTGCGTTCATCACTTCCTTCCACCTACTTTTTAAGGCTACCCTTTCCTTAAAAAGGGATTCATTTTATTTAAATCTCAGCTTAAATTTTTCCTATTCAGTGGCCTTCCCATTTATTCTCCATCGTAGTACCTGTTTATTTTATCCACAGTCTTAACTATGATATGAAATTACAATCACTCGATTTTAAGCTCCATGAGGACATGAATCTACACTGTCTTGCATCCCAGTGTATCCCTAGCCATTAATTAGCCCAATGCTAGTCCATACATGTTCAGTACTCAAAAACTACAAAGAAGGGAATAAATGAAGAGCTTGGGAAACTGTTCTGAAACAAAACTTTGTGTGTGTGTGTGTGTGTGTGTGTGTGTGTGTGTGTGTGTGTGTGTGTATTCAGTGAAATGCCCAAAGACCAGCCAAGGACAAACACATCACCTACACTGGGAATCGCAGATGTGGCTGCTGACCCTGGAAATGTGGACATAGAGGAATGCAAACCATTAAACAATCAATTTGCAAACACCCAGAGGATCACAGGCTGCTGGATAATAACCGACAGTTTAGTGATGGGGAGATAGTGTCAGAACAATCTAATTTCCTTTTAAGACAGAAGGACCTTCATCAAAAGCATTTATTAAGTGTCTGCCCAACAGGAGAAGCCTGTTGGAGGTGGAGGGGCTTGTATTCAGCTGTGAAGCATCAGATTTAATATGTGTCTTGACTTCAGCTAAAATCTGATTTTGCTTCTCTGGTAATTTCCTCTCACGGGCCAAAGAAATATGAGCTCCTTACAGTAGAAGGTGGTAGTAGAAGAGTTACAGGGTTAAGCCCCAAATAATTACTAAAGCCTTTGAACGTTGAAAAAACCCCTCATGATTAAAGGTGAAATTATTTTAAAGGTGAAAAGGATGACCTTTTGCTCAGGTCACAGGAGGTTAACTTTTTAGTGCTCTGCCTCCTAACACCTGACCATCCCAGAAACCAGAATTGCACTGGAATTAGCAGGTAAGTTGTTCTAGGTTTGGTTGGAATGTTTACTGAATGCCCTCCTTTGAGAGAGGGTCCAAACGAACTACTGGAAGTGTAAACTTTGATACTAATTCACACATAAGCATCCAGGTCAGAGTTGGAGGCAAAAAGTAATGCACTTTCAGGGGTCAAGAGGTCATGTGGATGTTCCCAGATATCAGTGCCAGGTATTTTAACCTTGACTTTTAGACAACATTTTGGGTCAAGCTGACACAGACTCATCTTAGCATCCAGCCCTACAGACCTTGCATGTGTGTGAACTGACTACAAAGCAGCTGAAAAATTACACAGCAAAAAAACAGTTAACAAATCTTAAAGGCAAGGTCCTGGGGAGATGAGACCCTTAAACATATTGATAGTTAAGGGTATGACTTGTCCCAGCTATGGGGATGGGCAGGCCACCAGGAAAGTCCCACCAGCCAATGAGAAGTCCACATCAGAGAAGTCAGCAATGGTACTGGGGACCTGGCCTCAGCTGCAACATCCTACCCTATAAAGACTGAAAAGCAAGATAGGATCCCAGACTTTAGAAACCTCTTTGGGGAATGTTGAAAAAAAGCCTTATATCTGTCCACAGGGGGAGATGGTAGGGACAGCATGGTTACCAGAAGAAGCCAAGTGCAGCAGCAGTGATGGTAGGAGACCAAATGGGATTTGACATTCCTTCATGTACTCAACGTTTGAATTTATTTGTGGATGGGTACAGTACTAGGCTGGGATATAGTGTGAACAAGACAGATGCCAACTTTGTTCGCATGAAGCTTAGAGTTTCCAGAGAATCTTTATGAACTAACCTGCTGGACCATTATATTTCCAGGCCTATGGAGAGTGGTGGAGTTTCGGGAATAACTGAATGTAGGAGCACAGCGATTAGGAAAAATGGGGGTAATTGGTTTTAAGTAATCTCAGTTATCCAGTAGCAGAAGCCTGCAGAGACAGAGAGCCCAGAAAATAATTTTACAATCCATTTTATGTTCTGGGATGTGTTATTGTCCTGAAAGGGGAAAAAGGTATTTGAATGTTTGCCACATTCAAGGTTGCAGGAAGGTGTCTGCTCTCTGTATCAGTCAGGAGCATTCAACACTATTGACCACAATCTCTTCTTGCCCATACTACCCTCTTGGTTTTGGTGATACTATATGTACCTTCTCATCTGCCCCTGCCTTTGCTGGTTGTTCCTTCTCATCTTCCTTTGTTGGCTTCTTCTCAATTGCTCAACCCGTAAATGTTGGCCTGTCCCAGGTCTCTGTCCTGGGCTCCTGTCTCTTCTAATCACTGTCCTCAGGTGAACTCATGCAACCCAAGGCTTATATCATCTTCATGCTATTGACCCTCAACCTACTTCTCCAGTGCTGACCCCTCCCCAGGACTCCAGGCCCACGTGGCCCTCACAGGCTTGGTCTCTCTCCTGTCCTAGTAGACGTCTCAGACTCGAGTTGCCTGACCCTCAAGCCTGCCCTCCCCTAGCCTCTTGCATTTCAGCTCATTTAATTACCGAACAAAGATCTAGACGGTACGCTTGATTCCTCTCTCTCCTTTATCTCCCACATCCAATTCATCCCAAGTCCTGTCACTTCTTCCCCTAAAACATACTCCTCTTAATCTCCATTACTATAACTCTGGCTCAGGCTAAATTGCTGCAGGAACTTCTTAACTGATTCCCTTCTTCCACTTCTGCTCCTTAATAACCACTCTATGCCCATCAGCCAGAGGGATTCATTTAAACATTAATCAAATTGTGTTGCTCTCTCTTGATTTAAAAAACGATGATGGCTTGCTTCGTGCATTTAGCATAAAATCCAAATTCTTTTTCCTGGCTTAAAAGCCCTACATGCTCTGTTCTTTGCCCCCACCCACCCACCTTCCCTTTCCCATTGTGCTCTAGATACACAGTCTTCTCGCTGTTCTCGAGACACCCCATATTCCAGCCTCAGGGCTTTTGCACTTGCTCTTCCCTCTGCTTAGAGTGCTGTTCCCCCCATCTTCACATGGCTCACTCCATACTGGTGTTCAGATCTCAATCTAAATGTTTCTGCAATGAGACTTCCCTGGCCATAAACCTAAGGTAACCACATAGTTACTCTCTATCATATACCCTTTCAAATAGTCTGTATATTGCTTACTACTGGCTGATATTTTTATTTATTTGCTCATTTATTTATTTATTTGTAGTTGGTCTTCACCCATTGGAATGCAGACTCTAAGAGAGCAGGGTCATTGTGTCCCCAGAACTTGGAATGGTACCTGATTTCTGTAGGAGTTTAACCAATATCTGTAGAATAAATGAGTATGTGAATGCATGAAGGGTAGAGTTGAACCACCCTGTCATGCACATGCCCTCTCCCTTAGATGAATAAGTACATCAGCTGACTATTGCTGTATAACAAGTCCCCCAAAACTTAGTGACTTAAAACTACAAGCATTTATTATTGCTCACAAGTCTACAGGTCAGCTGGGCAGTTCTGCTGACTAGGGCCAAGTCTGGCTGATCTTGGTTTGGCTCACTCATGTATCTGCGGTCAGCCAGCAGGTTGGCCGAGGGCCGCTTGGTCTAGGAAGGCCTCACTTTCTCACAAGTCTGGCAGTTGTTTGTCTGTCAGCAAGGGTGACCGTGGGACTGGGCTGTGCGTCTCTTTCATTCAGCAGTCCCAGCTTGTTCATGTAGTCATAGAGTTCAGGAGAGTGTGCAAGTGCTCAATGCCTCTCCACGCTGAGGCTTAGAACTGGCACATCATCACTTACCATATTCTGTTGGTCAAAGTGAGTCATAGAGCCAGCCCAGATTTAAAGGGTGGGGAAACTAACTTCACTTATCAACAGGAGGAAATGCAAATTCACGTTGCAAAGGTGAGGCCACGGGGAGAGGGCAAGGACTGGGGGCATTTTTGTAATCCCTCTACCGCATTAAGGATGACAACAGAAGTGGTCACTGCTCATGAGCCCCTTTCCAGAGGAGATCATAGAGAGCCTGTATGAGTCCTTTCCATCTGTCTGCAAGCACAGAGTTGGTCACAAGATCCAACGTGTCCTCGGTTGCACAGTGGCAGTGACTGAGGGGTGGCAGAAATTGGCCCCTGGGTACACTGCTGTCCACACAGCTGTGCAGACTCATCTGTGGCCAGTGGATCTCCAACCCTTCACTCTCACTGGGATAGCACCTACTTCCATGTTGCACTCAGGGCAGGGCCTAATGAGGTGGTAACGCCCCTGTGAACCCACCTCAGAAGGTGGCAAGCATCAGGAGTACTTTTAGCACCAGACAGCTCCCAACTTGCAGGCATCTGGTGAAAAACAATGTTAAATCAAAGGGCTCTTTTTTTGTTTTTGGAAAAGAACTCAAATGACTCAGAATGAAAAGGCCTTGACACAGGTGTCTTAAGGGAACGCCTTAAAAAGTGAGGAAAACAGCATGCTCGGCCTTGTCCATTCCTTCGGTGCAGAGTAGTACGTCTGCATCCTGAGAAATTCAAGGTTAAGCAAAAAGAGAAAGCATTTGTTCTAACAGACACGCTCTTACATTTTTCCCAAAAATGCATACACTGTCATCAGTATTTAACCGTTTTTCATGATGTCTCGATGAACCAAAGCTTGCCATTGGATCACAGAATTTAAAAGCTAACTCTAGGGGGATTAACAACTTGTTTTAGGTGTCTCACTGAGTGGAAAAAGCTTCCCTGTCCTGCCTCTCTGTCCGATTCTTCTCTCCCTTCCCAGCTGCCAGTTCAGGTTTCACTTCTTTCTCCACACTCAGATGCAGACGACTGTGTTTGACTTGAACATATCGATTTCAAGCAGGTGAGAGTGGACGTAGTCAGTCAGCTTGACAAATATTTAGATCACTTAAATGTCCTTTGCTATCACTTGAACTGAATGTTTCCTTTCCCCAACCATTTCACTCAACCATCTATCTCTCCAGCATAAAATACTCAAATTCTTTCTAAATTTCATGTATTAAAAAAATACTTCTAGGGCTTCCCTGGTGGCACAGTGGTTGAGAGTTCGCCTGCCGATGCAGGGGACACGGGTTCGTGCCCCGGTCTGGGAGGATCCCACATGCCGCGGAGCGGCTGGGCCCGTGAGCCATGGCCGCTGAGCCTGCGCATCCGGAGCCTGTGCTCCGCAACGGGAGAGGCCACAACAGTGAGAGGGCCGTGTACCACCACCAAAAAAAAAAAAAAAAGTACTCCTAGACCTTGGCTACATGATAACTCCACTGGGAGCCTTGTTCCTTTCCATATCCTGAGCAAACCAGATCTAAAACAGATTAAAATGGCTCAGCAGTTGGACTCAGGTCTCTCTCTGTGCCTACTTAAATGGGGAGTCAACCAGCCTTTGGGACTCTCTTGCAGTCCGGCACAGAAAGAAAAAAACGTCAATGACTCTGTTCCACTGTATTTAAACTTCTCTTGCTTCCCACGGACATATTCCTGAAGGCACCAGTTGTGGATGAAGAACACTGGGGGGTAGGGCGGTCAGAGTTGTATCCCACTGGGCTGTTTGGGACTTACGGGCAAAGCAGCAGAGACTCATGGCACACGGCTCTCCACACCAGGCCGAGGGATTTACCCAACTTCACCACAGAAGGAAACAGATCGTAAGCTTGGAGGGCCAGGGAGGAAAACCAGAGGCATGTCTGGGATGATTAGAAACATGAAAAGCTCCCCATGGTAGGCTCTGCTTGTCGTCCTCTCTGGCTGGAGGAGGGCCGAGTACAGTAAAGACAGCATTTGAATGCGGATGCCAAGGCTCACACTGGATATACAAATAGAGTAAAGGCTTCCTGCCATCTTTGCTAGAGCAAGGGATGGCTTTGGATAGCAGACATGGCTTTCATGATGGGGTGAAGGACCTGAGCGGACATGGTGGTTATGAACTGCTTCCTATGCCTCTGCACAGGGAGAGCCCACTTCTCTGTAACCATGGAGGCTCCGAAGCTTGATGGTACCACATTTCTGGCCTCTGATCGCTGGGTCAGAGAAAGGGTAGCAGGACTGGTTCTGGCAGACCAGATATCTCCTGACAGCCTTAAAAGGAAACTAGGATATTTGGTGCTGTTGTAACCGACAGATTCCCACGCTTTACTAGCTGGTGAGTAAGAATAAAGTCCCATTCCCTCTGATACTCACCTCCCCACCAACTCCATAAAAGTTTGTTTGCAAAGTTTTCCTCCATTCCCTCCCCCTTTCAATGAAATACATTCCAGAGCTGAGATGGGAGCATTCAGATATCTGCCACCAGCTTCAGCCAGAACCATGACTTCCCTTGGATTTCAGGGCCTGATGCTGGGTCCGGTTCACACTCCAGGCTCTTTCCCTCATGGTGGGGACTTTCTCAGGTGGCCTGCCTTCCCTCCATGCAAACTGACTCAGGTTGCCTCCCCTTCTCCCTTCCCTTTCCATTAGATGTGTTCATGTGTTTGAACCCCAATGGTGCCCAGGAATTGTGCATTCTCTTGGGGTCCCCACAAGCCCCAAGTAAATGAGTTGAAGTAGATAACAGCAGAGGGGGGAGTTTGGCCTACCTTTATCAGCCAGCCTAATTCAGACCTCATTACGGCCCAAATGCGACTTTGATAAGTGATGCCATTTCTGTTAGGTGGCTTGTACATGGCTCCCAGTGTCTGAGTCCCTGAACTCACAGGGCCACTAGGGTTGGCTCATTCAGGATACCAGCCCCATGGCATGTCCCACGGGACAAGGGCTGTGTTGCCCAGGGAAAGCCGGGGGGTGGGGGGAGCAAACTGAGGATCCGGGAGCAGTGAGACCTTGTCGAAACAGGCGGCTAAAGAGGTTGCCCTAAAAAGGGATGTAGATGCAGTGTTCTGGAGGTGGTGCCTGGGTAGGCTCAAGATCCAGGCGTGCTGAGATCAAGCAAATGGTGTTTGAGGGCGATTGTCCTAAACAACTGTAATTGTTTATAATTCAGCTGCACAGGCCAGATTGTGTTTGTTCTGCCAGTGGGCCGGGCTGGCTTACAGGACCCAGGGCAGGCTCTCACGCCCCAGATAAGCAGTATGCAGTGGTTAAACCCCCTCCTTGGGCTTAGAGGACTACTTATAAACATAAAGATACCCAACGACTAGAACTCCTTTGTAGTGTTGGAATTAACATCTCAACAATATTCTAACTGGATTAGAAATTGGGAATTTTCTATGGAAATTGACTTCTTTTGAATTTCAGCTACATGCACAGTAGATTCCCACTCCCCTCAATAAGTGGAGATATATGGCAATCTGGGCGGTTTTTTTAAAATTAATTAATTACTAATTTATTTTTAGCTGTGTTGGGTCTTCGTTTCTGTGCGAGGGCTTTCTCTAGTTGCGGCGAGCGGGGGCCACTCTTCATTGCGGTGCTCAGGCCTCTCACTATCGCGGCCTCTCGTTGCGGAGCACAGGCTCCAGACGCGCAGGCTCAGTAGTTGTGGCTCACGGGCCTAGTTGCTCCGTGGCACGTGGGATCTTCCTGGACCAGGGCTCAAACCCGTGTCCTCTGCATTGGCAGGCAGATTCTCAACCACTGCGCCACCAGGGAAGCCCCTGGGCGTTCTTTTATTGAGGCAAAGATAATAGTTTTTTAGTTTTCTCAAGTTTCGTTCTCCTTTCCACAAAGAGAGTTGCTTTATATCCCACTTGTCTTTTTCTGTTGCCGCCCACTGGGGCCTCTGACCCCTCCTTAATATCACCCTCAGCTCTCTTCTCACAACACCTGTTGTGTGTGACAATGTGGTTGCTTAGGGGACACGTGATAGTGGCAACTCTTTGTACTTTAGGGGATGAGGTGTGATTTGGGCAGCCTATGAAATATGAGCTGAAGGTCATTATCTCTCTTTCTAGCTCTACAGCTGAGCAGCAACATCATAACTAACCAACCAGTTGCTTATTCATTTAGTCACTTAATTGGAACCTACTGTGTGTCCATCACTTTCCTTGGCCTTGTGGACTATTAAACATGGTGCCTGTCCTCAAACTGCTCACAAGCCAGTTGGAGATGCAGAAATAACACGACACAATTAGGAAGTGCTCAACAGCTCAACAAACCTGAACAGAGAAGAGAGTTAGGCCGAGTCCTGGAACAAGAGAGCAGCTTCAGGAAGGAGGTGGGACAAGAGGTAGAAAGAACTCGAGTCCCAGCAGTTCTTCTGCCCCTACCTCCAGGAGGGGTAAACTAAAGATGGTATTGCATGTGTACAGGCCAGTGTTAGGTACCAGTGGCACTGATGTGGCTACTAAAGGGCTCTGGGAGCCAGTGCTGGGATTGGGGAGGGAAAGCAAGAGGTCTAGGCACTTGCAAGACTCTGAGAGTGACCTCCTTCAACTTAGTGCTCTAGGTGACCTCAACCTAGTCCCATTACCCAGACACACCTGTGTTCTCTCTATTTCATTCTCTGGCTCCATCTTCTCTCTCTTTCTCTTTTTATTAGTATTATTTTACTCCCTCCTGGCTGTTTCTATTTTTTCTCTCCTTTTATTTTCTTTTCCCTTTTTAACCAATCTGTCTCTAATCTCCTTCCCCTCAGTGATGGGTTCCAGGCATTGCTAGATTCTAATGTAGGCTGGTGTCCAGGGGTCATGGGGTGGGTGCAAGCAGTGACAGTGATCTATTTTAGCATTATTATTATATTTTTATCTTTTTTTTTTGCGGTACGCGGGCCTCTCACTGTTGTGGCCTCTCCCGTTGTGGAGCACAGGCTCCGGACGCGCAGGCTCAGCGGCCATGGCTCACAGGCCCAGCCGCTCCGCGGCATGTGGGATCTTCCCGGACTGGAGCACGAACCCGTGTCCCCTGCATCGGCAGGCGGACTCTCAACCACTGGGCCACCAGGGAAGCCCTAGCATTATTATTTTTAATACTGTGATAACAATAATACTGATACATATTAGAACTCATAAGTCTGGATTTGGTTTCTAAGAAAGCCTTAATTATTTTTATATAAGAACTCCTATGTAAAGAAATAAGATAATTTAAGTTCCATGGAAAAATTAACTTCAGGCTTCCCTGGTGGCGCAGTGGTTGAGAGTCCGCTTGCCAATGCAGGGAACACGGGTTCGTGCCCCGGTCCGGGAAGATCCCACATGCCGCGGAGCGGCTGGGCCCGTGAGCCATGGCTGCTGAGCCTGCGCGTCTGGAGCCTGTGCTTTGCAACGGGAGAGGCCACAACAGTGAGAGGCCCGCATACGGCAAAAAAAAAAAAAAGAAAGAAAAATTAACTTCAGTGAAAGGATATTAATAAATTTGATATTCTTGGCCAACTAATGTTACCAAACATCTTCCTTTTGGAACATAAATTCCTGGTTTATCTGCCTTGTTCTCCACTGACCCTTCTCCACTTTATCTCCAGCACCTAGAATAGGGCTGGGTGCACATTAAGTGCTCAGTACATCTTTGTGAAATAAATCAATGTAGAGTTTTAGGAGTTGAAGGGGTCTTTTAAAATGAGGGAGAGGCTGAGGCATAAATAATCTCAGAAATGAGGCAAAATTATGTAATGAATTGGAGGTGAAGTTTGAAATAGAAGCTGCGATATAGCTTAGTGTCCTCAGCAGATAATCGGCATGTAAACTTGGTCTCATCATGTAACCACGGCAGGCCTCAGTGACTTTGTCTGTAAAGTGAATGGGAAACAATCTGGAAGATCTTTCTGCTTTAAAAATAACCCTCCATTCTTTTCCAGTGTGAGGTAAGGGTGGTCCCATTGCAATGGCTCCATTGGCTTTGATTTTGAATTTGTTGCCTCTCCTCCCACTTCTGTCTCCACTTGGTGCCCGGATGGCCCTTTGATCACAGCCTCAGAGAACTGAGCAGTGTACGGCATCAGTCAAACAAGGCCTTGCTTAGAAGTAAATTTCTCAACCAGGTTTTCAGTTTCACTTTATGTTTTCTTCATTTTATTCTGTATTATTATTAGTTACAAACATTTAATGTATGGATTCTTCCTTCGGTTCCTGCATTCCTGCTTTCAAGAGCATGGTGACTTGTAAAATAACAAAAATCAGCTGGGCAGCTAAGATTACGTGGCCTGAGAATCAGAGTCTGCATGGCCCACAGGAAAAATTATGGTCCCATCCCCACCCTACTTTCTTCTGGTTCCTTCTAGGAAAGGTAGCTGGAATTTACTTAGCACCGTCCAGGTATTCAACAGATGTCCATGCCTTCCTTTTCTTCAAGAAGGAGAAAGTGATTTTAGATGCTGAGGTCTGATTCTATATAAAGAGCTGGGGTATTACATCTATCTGAACAGTCTTGGAGGTCTTCACTGTGCCTTTCACTTTTTCTGCTTAATGTTATTCAACATTCTTCTTTTTCCACTTGGTCAATTTCTCCCCCTCCATCTTGGCGGTTGCACTGACTTATTTTAATTAGCTAGAAATGGTGATAGGAATGGTGGCAGCAACGACACAGAAAGGGGTACGTGGGAGGTTGTTCTCTGACGTGGAATACAACATAAACCTAATTGTGAGACCACCAATTCAGTTGTGAGTGGGCGCAATAGCAGCAGCAGGGAATTGCCTGAGATAATCTGGGAAGGTCTTCATCTTTCACAATGGGGGTTGCACATTCGCAGCCTGGGAGTCAAATTCAGCCATAAACACAATATTTTAGACAGCAAATTGTTTGAAAATGCTCCTGCTAGGTAAAGCGTAAGAGAGGTCCATGGTGCTCATCACTCCCTATTGTCTTGTCCCGGACATGTAGCGCACTTATACAAATTGCCTGTCCCCTTTTTGGAGTTTACTTGAACAATCCATACATTCTCTGATGTCACCTGAAATTCCTGTATGGAGGTTCTCCCACCAGAAGAAGACCTACACCAACTCATCACCAGCTCCCTTACCCTTCATCTTGGCTTTGCCCAGAGTAATTTAGACCATCATCATGAAGTTTGATGACCATGTCTGCCGACAGTAACTGCAAAAATTACCATCCTGATTGACTACTAGAAATCGGCTGACTGCATGTTTCAGAGGCTCTCCTTCTACTTTTCCCTGCCATGCTAGATATGTGACAGTCCAAGCTTTCTTTGTGTCAGTCTTCTCCGTACTGAGCTCTGTTGGAAGCCTCTGGGAGCTCAGTGTGCAAAGGAGATAAACCAGGAACATGTTGCTTGTTTTAACGGTTCTCTCTGTAGTGTCCTTGTATTCTTAACTCCTTTTCACTTGCCCATTTCCTTGGCCTTTTATCATAAATTCTCTGTGTTGTCTCTATACCACTCTTGGCAGGATGGCCCACTATATTCCTTTATTAGCTTGACTCTGCAAGGAAAATGATGCCATACTATCCGGTGGTTTTTTCCTGCTAGCTCTTGGACACTAATATTTACTGGACTATCACATTTTAATACGTTTCCATACCATCCTTTTGTCCCTCCCAAGAAGCTGTACTCTTTTTCTGACCCACGATTCATCACCTTACCGAGTTCCATGGCTACCCTGATGTCAGAGATTGGCCTCCCTGATGTGGCACCACCACCTCCTCTTAACTCCTGTGTGAGTTAATGTGGAACCCCAAACATTGAGAAGTTTCAACAAAAGCCCACTTGATTCTCTCTTAAGGATATCACTGAGGGGATTTCTAAAGTGACTGGATAGGAGGTTGGATTTCAAGACCCCTTCAGCCTATTACCTTTCTAAAAAAAACTTAATGCAATAAGTTGATCGGGGGAGTACTCTCAGGATAATATTGTTGAGGGAGTGAATAAAACAGGATTGAGCAGAGGGAAATGTTGAACTGCAGTGCAATTACAGTATTTTTCTACCATTTTTTAATAGGGCACTCTGGAGCTGGAATAGATTTTCCAGAGATGTCTCAAATCAAAGCAAGGGGGCCAGGTTTTTATACTCCACATCAACCAGTAAAGTGATGTAGAGTGCCCTCGGGAATGTGGCATGACCTTGGTCATATTCCAGCCTTTAGATTCAGAAGATGTGTTAAAGGATGCATTTGGCCACTTATGCAGAGGGGTCTGCATATATAGCCACAGGTGCACACACAAAACCCTCAGGATCTGATACCTCACTAAGATTTTCTATGATTATTGCCTTGAAAATACTGTCTGGAAATCTGGGAGAGACCTTCAAGATGGCGGAGGAGTAAGACGCGGAGATCACCTTCCTCCCCACAAAAACATCAGAAATACATTTACAGGTGGAACAACTCCTACAGAACACCTACTGAACGCAGGCAGAAGACCTCAGACCTCCCAAAAGGCAAGAAACTCCCCACGTACCTGGGTAGGGCAAAAGAAAAAAGAATAAACAGAGACAAAAGAATAGGGACGGGACCTGTACCAGTAGGAGGGAGCTGTGAAGGAGGAAAGGTTTCCACACACTAGGAAGGCCCTTCGCGGGCGGAGACTGCGGGTGGCGGAGTGGGGGAGCTTCGGAGCTGCGGAGGAGAGCGCAGCAACCGGGGTGTGGAGGGCAAAGTGGAGAGATTCCCGCACAGAGGATCGGTCCGACCAGCACTCACCAGCCCGAGAGGCTTGTCTGCTCACCCGCCGGGTCGGGCGCGGGCTGGGAGCTGAGGCTCGGGCTTTGGTCGGAGTGCAGGGAGACGACTGGGGTTGGTGGCGTGAACACAGCCTGAAGGGGGCTAGTGCACGACGGCTAGCCGGGAGGGAGTCCGGGAAAAGGTCTGGACCTGCCGAAGAGGCAAGAGACTTTTTCTTGCCTCTTTGTTTCCTGGTGCGCGAGGAGAGGGGATTAAGAGCGATGCTTAAAGGAGCTCCAGAGACAGGCGCGAGCCGCGGCTAAAAGCGCGGACACCAGAGACGGGCATGAGACGCTAAGGCTGCTTCTGCCGCCACCAAGAAGCCTGTGTGTGAGCACAGGTCACTGTCCACACCCCCCTTCCGGGAGCCTGTGCAGCCTGTCACTGCCAGGGTCCAGTGATTCAGGGACAACTTCCCCGGGAGAATGCACGGCGCGCCGCAGGCTGCTGCAACGTCACTCCAGCCTCTGCCGCTGCAGACCCGCGCTGCACTCCGTGCCCCACCCCCCACGCCTGAGTGAGCCAGAGCCCCCGAGTCAGCTGCTCCTTTAACCCTGTCCTGTCTGAGCGAAGAACAGATGCCCTCCGGCGACCTACACACAGAGACGAGGCCAAATCCAAAGCTGAACCCCGGGAGCTGTGCGAACAAAGAAGAAAAAGGGAGAATTCTCCCAGCAGCCTCAGGAGCAGCAGATTAAATCTCCACAATCAACGTGATGTACCCAGCATCTCTGGAATATCAGAAGAGACAATGAATCATCCCAAAATTGAGGCAGTAGACTTTGGGAGCAACTGTAGACTTGGGGTTAACTTTCTGCAAATAATTTGTTTCTGGTTTATGTTTATCTTACTTTAGTATTTAGAGTTTCTTATCATTGGTAGATTCGTTTATTGATTTGGTTGATCTCTTCCCTTTTTTTTAATATATATATATATATATATATATATATTTTCCTTTTTCTCTTTTTGTGAATGTGTATGTGTATGCTTCTTTGCGTGATTTTGTCTGTACAGCTTTGCTTTTACCATTTGTCCTAGAGTTCTGTCAGTCCAGTTTTTTTTACTTTTTAATAATTTAAAAATTTTTTATTTTAATAATGTTATTTTATTTATTTATTTATTTCATTTTTTTCTCCCTTTTCTTCTGAGCTGTGTGGCTAACAGGATCTTGTTGCTCTGGCTTGTTGTCAGGCCTCTGCCTCTGAGGTGGGAGAGCCGAGTTCAGGACATTGGTCCACCAGAGACCTCTCGGCTCCACACGTAATATCAAACAGCGAAAGGTCTCCCAGAGATCTCCATCTCAATGCTAAGACCCAGTTCCACTCAATGACCAGCAAGTTACAGTGCTGGACACCCTATGCCAAACAACTAGCAAGACAGGAACACAACTCCACCCATTAGCAGAGAGGCTGCCTAAAATCATAATAAGGTCACAGACACCCCAAAACGACCACCGTATGTGGTCCTCCCCACCAGAAAGACAAGATCCAGCCTCAACCACCAGAACACAGGCAACAGTCCCCTCCACCAGGAAGCCTACACAACCCACTAAACCAACCTTATCCACTGGGGGCGGACACCAAAAACAACGGGAACTATGAACCTGTAGCCAGGAAAAAGGAGACCCCAAACACAGTAAGTTAAGCAAAATGAGAAGACAGAGAAACACAGAGCAGATGAAGCAGCAAGGTAAAAACCCACCAGACCAAACAAATGAAGAGGAAATAGGCAGTCTACCTGAAAAAGAATTCACAGTAATGATAGTAAAGATAATCCAAAATCTTGGAAATAGAATGGAGAAAATAAAAGAAACGTTTAACAAGGACCCAGAAGTACTAAAGAGCAAACAAACAATGATGAACAACACAATAAATGAAATTAAAAATTCTCTAGAAGGAATCAATAGCAGAATAACTGAGGCAGAAGAACGGGTAAGTGACGTGGAAGATAAAATAGTGGAAATAACTACCGCAGAGCAGAATAAAGAAAAAAGAATGAAAAGAATTGAGGACAGTTTCAGAGACCTCTGGGATAATATTAAATGCACCAACTTTTGAATTATAGGGGTCCCAGAAGAAGAAGAGGAAAAGAAAGGGACTGGGAAAATATTTGAAGAGATTATACTTGAAAACGTCTCTAATATGGGAAAGGAAATAGTCAATCAAGTCCAGGAAGCACAGAGGGTCCTGTACAGGATAAATCCAAGGAGAAACATGCCAAAACACATATTAATCAAACCATCAAAAATTAAATGCAAAGAAAAAAATATTAAAAGCAGCAAGGGAAAAACAACAAATAACATCTAAGGGAATACCCATAAAGTTAACAGCTGATCTTTCAGAGAAACTCTGCAAGCCAGAAGGGAGTGGCAGGACATATTTAAAGTGATGAAAGGGAAAAACCTACAACCAACATTACTCTACCCAGCAAGGAACTCATTCAGATTAGACAGAGAAATTAAAACCTTTACAGACAAGCAAAAGCTAAGAGAACTCAGAACCACCAAACTAGCTTTACAACAAATGCTAAAGGAACTTCTCTAGGCAGGAAACACAAGAGAAGAAAAAGACCTAAAATAAAAAAAACCCAAACAATTAAGAAAATTGGAATAGGAACATACATATCGATAATTACCTTAAATGTAAATGGATTAAATGCTCCAACCAAAAGACATAGACTGGCTGAATGGATACAAAAACAAGACCCGTACATATGCTGTCTACAAGAGACCCACTTCAGACCTAGGGACACATACAGACTGAAAGTGAGTGGATGGAAAAAGATATTCCATGCAAATGGAAATCAAAAGAAAGCTGGAGTAGCAATTCTCATATCAGACAAAATAGACTTTACAATAAAGACTATTGCAAGAGACAAAGAAGGGCACTACTTAACGATCAAGGGACTGTTCCAAGAAGTAGATATAACAATTGTAAATATTTATGCACCCAACATAGGAGCACCTCAGTACATAAGGCAAATGCTAACAGCCTTAAAAGGGGAAGTCGACAGTAATACAATAATAGTAGGGGACTTTAACACCCCACTTTCACCAATGGACAGATCATCCAAAATGAAAATAAATAAGGAAACACAAGCTTTAAATGATACATTAAACAAGATGGACTTAATTGACATTTATAGGACATTCCATGCAAAAACAACAGAATACACTGTCTTCTCAAGTGCTCATGGAACATTCCCCAGGATAGATCATATCTGGGGTCACAAATCAAGCCTTGGTAAATTTAAGAAAATTGAAATTGTATCAAGTTTCTTTTCCAACCACAGCACTATAAGACTATATATCAATTACAAGAAAAAAACTGTAAAAAATACAAACACATGGAGGCTAAAGAATACACTACTAAATAAACAAGAGATCACTGAAGACATCAAAGAGGAAATCAAAAAATACCTAGAAACAATGAAAACACGAAAACTCAAAACCTGTGGGATGCAGCAAAAGCAGTTCTAAGAGGGACATTTATAGCAATACAATCCTACCTCGAGGAACAAGAAACATCTCAAATAAACAACCTAACCTTACACATAAAGCCATTAGAGAAAGAAGAACAAAAACCTCCTAAAGTTAGCAGAGGAAAGAAATCATAAAGATCAGACCAGAAATAAATAAAAAATAAATGAAGGAAACAGTAGCAAAGATCAATAAAACTAAAAGCTGGTTCTTTGAGAAGATAAACATAATTGGTAAACCATTAGCCAGACTCATCAAGAAAAAAAGGGAGAAGACTCAATTCAGTAGAATTAGAAATGAAAAAGGAGAAGTAACAACTGACACTGTAGAAGTACGGAGGATCATGAGAGATTACTACAAGCAACTATATGCTAATAAAATGGACAACCTGGAATAAATGGACAAATTCTTAGAAAAGCACAACCTTCCGAGACCGAACCAGGAAGAAATAGAAAATATAAACATACCAATCATAAGCACTGAAATTGAGACTGTGATTAAAAATCTACCAACAGTCAAAAGCCCAGGACCAGACGGCTTCACAGGTGAAGTCTATCAAACATTTAGAGAAGAGCTAACAAACACCTATCCTTCTCAAACTCTTCCAAAATATAGCAGAGGGAGGAATACTCCAAAACTCATTCTACGAGGCCACCATCACCCTGATACCAAAACCAGACAGAGATGTCACAAAGAAAGAAAACTGCAGGCCAATATCACTGATGAACATAGATGCAAAAATCCTCAACAAAATACTAGCAAAATGCACGGATTCTTCAATATACTCAAACCAATCAATGCGATAAACTATATTAACAAATTGAAGGAGAAAAACCATATGATCATCTCAATAGATGCAGAGAAAGCTCGACAAAATTCAACACCCATTTATGATAAAAAACCTCCAGTAGGCATAGAGGGAACTTACCTCAACATATAAAGGCCATATATGACAAACCCAGAACCAACATCATTCTGAATAGTGAACAACTGAAACCATTTCCTCTAAGATCAGGAAAAAGACAAGGTTGTCCCCTCTCACCACTATCATTCAACATAGTTTTGGAAGTTTTAGCCACAGCAATCAGAGAAGAAAAAGAAATAAAAGAATCCAAATCAGAAAAGAAATAAAGCTGTCACTTTTTGCAGATGATATGATACTATATATAGAGAATCCTAAAGATGCTACCCCAAAACTACTAGAGCTAATCAATGAATTTGGTAAAGTAGTAGGATACAAAATTAATGTACAGAAATCTCTGGCATTCTTATACACTAATGATGAAAAATCTGAAAGAGAAATTAAGGAAACACTCTCATTTACCATTGCAACAACAGCAAGAAAATACCTAGGAATAAACCTACCTAAAGAGACAAAAGACCTGTATGCAGAAAACTATAAGACACTGATGAAAGAAATTAAAGATGATGCAAACAGATGGAGAGATATACCATGTTCTTGGATTGGAAGAATCAACATTGTGAAAATGACTATACTACCCAAAGCAATCTACACATTCAATGCAATCCCTATCAAACTACCAATAGCATTTTTCACAGAACTAGAACAAAAAATTTAACAATTTGTATGGAAATACAAAAGACCCCAAATAGCCAAAGCAACCTTGAGAAAGAAGAACGGAGATGGAGGAATCAGGCTCCCAGACTTCAGACTATACTGCAAAGCTACAGCAATCAAGACAGTATGGTACTGGCACAAAAACAGAAATATAGATCAATGGAACAGGATAGAAAGCCCAGAGATAAACCCATGCACATATGGTCACCTTATTTTTGATAAAGGAGGCAAGAATATACAATGGAGAAAAGACAGCCTCTTCAATAAGTGGTGCTGGGAAAACTGGACAACTACATGTAAAAGAATGAAATTAGAACACTCATTAACACCATACACAAAAAAACCTCAAATTGGATTAAAGACCTAAATGTAAGGCCAGACACTAAAAACTCTTAGAGGAAAACACAGGCAGAATTCTCTATGACATACATCACAGCAAGGTCCTTTTTGACCCACCTCCTAGAGAAATGGAAATAAAAACAAAAATAAACAAATGGGACTTAATGAAAGTTTAAAACTTTTGCACAGCAAGGAAATAGTAAACAAGACGAAAAGACAACCCTCAGAATGGGAGAAAATATTTGCAAATGAAGCAACTGACAAAGGATTAATCTCCAAAATTTACAAGCAGCTCATGTAGCTCCATATCAAAAAAACAAGGAACCCAATCCAAAACTGGGCTGAAGACCTAAATAGACATTTCTCCAAAGAAGATATACAGACTGCCAACAAACACATGAAAGAATGCTCAACATCACTAATCATTAGAGAAATGCAAATCAAAACTACAATGAGATATCATCTCACACCAGTCAGAATGGCCATCATCAAAAAATCTAGAAACAATAAATTCTGGAGACGGTGTGGAGAAAAGGGAACTGTCTTGCACTGTTGGTGGGAATGTAAATTGATACAGCCACTATGGAGAACAGTATGGAGGTTCCTTAAAAAACTAAAAAGAGAACTACCATATGACCCAGCAATCGCACTACTGAGCATCTCCCCTGAGAGAACAATAATTCAAAAAGAGTCACGTACCACAGTGTTCATTGCAGCTCTATTTACAATAGCCAGGACATGGAAGCAACCTAAGTGTCCATCAACAGATGAATGGATAAAGAAGATGTGGCACATATATACAATGGAATATTACTTAGCCATAAAAAGAAACAAAATTGAGTTATTTGTAGTGATGTGGATGGACTGAGAGTCTGTCATCCAGAGTGCAGTAAAGAGAAAAACAAATACAGTATGCTAACACATATATATGGAATCTAAAAAAAAAAAAAAAAAAAGGTTGAAGAACCCCAGGGGTAGGACAGGAATAAAGACGCAGAGGTAGAGAATGGACTTGAGGACACAGGGAGGGGGAAGGGTAAGCTGGGATGAAGTGAGAGAGTGGCATGGATATATACACTACGAAATGTAAAATAGATAGCTAGCGGGAAGCAGCCGCATAGCACAGGGAGGCCAGCTTGGTGCTTTGTGACCACCTAGAGGTGTGGGAGAGGGAGGGTGAGAGGGAGATGCAAGAGTGGGGAGATATGGGGGTATATGTATATGTATAGCTGATTCGCTTTGTTACAAAGCAGAAACTAACACACCATTGTAAAGCAATTATACTCCAAGAAAGATGTTAAAAAAGAAAAAAGAAAATATTGCCTGTTGACAACACTGGTGACCCCACTTACTAGTAATAGGGCATTTTTCTCAGCTAGAAGTGAGGGAATAAAGAAAACACAGCATGCCAGCTGGTAAGACTGGACTCTAGAGAGGATGACAGGGGCTGGGGGTGGGGTAGGAAGGAGACCTCACCTCACAATACACCTCCCAGAATAGAACCTGCTCAATTTTTAATTTTCTGCCTTGGGCATGAAACATGCCTCATTTTATCTTTAGCTTCTGCTGTGGGAGTCTGAGTATTTTTTCAGCTTACCTTTTCCAATCTTTCAGGCTCTTCACTCTGGGGTGCCTTCCTTGTGGTTTTAACCTTTCATCTTTCTTTGTGATGGTTGTTCTGAGTTTACAACTAATCAAATATTCCACAGGCACCCTGAGGCTTGACTGGTCAGTGAGGAGCCAGAGACAATGCAAAGCTGATTTCCCACTTTCCAGACTCACTGAGTGACTTAAGGAAAGGAGGGAACTGCTAACACAGTGAATTGTGTGCATAAGCAACTTGAAACCCAGGCAACCTTCAACTCAGGGTTTCCTGGTAATCAGCTGGGCTTTCTGGCATAGCAATGAGCAAGTGGCATTAATGAGGTAGGCAAAGATGATGCCACGGGGGCTTGGACAGTAAGAAGGAGGCAGGCATAGCAATGGAAGCAATAGATGAGGGATTTATTTTATCCCCTCCTCACTTTTTTTTACCGTAGCAACTTTTTGGCTGATTAAAGTACTTTTCGGTGTTCCAGGAGGGAAGTGTCTTTTGTACTACACACTAGAATGTCAGTTCTCATTATGAAGCCCTGGCTGTTCAAATGGTATCTGAATCTCCCCAAGGCCTCCTTGGGGAGGCCGTAGGCAGAAATTTCAAGGAGCTTATGCCTATTATTTTCTTTCTATCTACATATTGATGGCTGACCCACGGTAATCATGTGAGTCAGGTGCATTGAACAGTTTCCTTGATTTCACTCATGGCTTTTAAGACAGATAAGATTTTTTTAAGACTCTTTTATCCTTAGCCTCTGGAATTGCTGCTTTTGTTCTCTACTTGACAATGACATGGCAGACCAGAGAGATAGTGACCCAGGGTTTTTGTTTTCCAATTATTTGGGCCTTTTTCACACGGATTACCAGAGTTAGAAGAGGACATATAACAAAAACACATTCGGAGGCCTCAGTGGTGGCAGCACGTGTAGAGCTCTGGGCTTCATTGTTTAAAAAGTCTATAATTTAGGGTCCCTTTATTGTAAGCTACACATATTAACCTGGCAACTCACAAGGGAAAAAAGCAATTAATTGAAGGATATGTAGTAGTCATTTAGTAAAAGCCAAAGCTGAAGACCAAGTAAGAATATACTAGAACCAGAGAATTTAGGTAGCACGAAGTAATGGACAGTCTCTCTGGGGAAGTACCAGTGTTCTGAGTCTTCAATTTATGTCCTTGTTCTGTTCAAGATTAAAATTCCCAAGAGAATCTGCTTGATCCCGGCTTGGGCCTCGTGTCAACCTCGTGGTTAGATAAGGGTGAGGAGACTTAACTGATAGTTCTTCTAAGCTGTTCACGACAAGGGAAGAGTGCAAAGTGTAGCAGAAGAAGGGCGACTAAGCTCTGGACAGGCTGAATCAGCAGATGCCCATCACAAGCTGAAAGGTTCCAGATTGCTCTAGAAAGGGCTGTCCAATGTCCTAACCTTATACTGATTCTTGTCATCATTACAAAGTGGCAGGAGAGCCCGCTATGGACTGCATGTTCATGCTCTTCCCAAATTCGTACATAGAAGCCCTAATCCCCAATGTGATGGTTTTTGGAGGTGAGGCCTCTGGGAAGTAATTAGGGTTAGATTATGTCATGAGAGTAGGGCCCTCATGATGGGATTAATGCCCTTATAAAACGAGGATCTGAAATGAGATCTCTCTTTCTCCCCATGTGTACACATCAAAGAAAGGCCATGTGAGGACATAATGAGAAGATGGCCATCTGAAAACCAGGAAGAGGGGTCACAACAGACACCAAATCTGCCAGCACCTTTATCTTGGACTCCCCAGCCTCCTTGGAAGAGTCTTTGGACTCTCCCAAAACTGTGAGAAATAAATGTTAGTTGTTTAAGCCACCCAGGTTTTGGTATTTTGTTATAGCCTCTGGGACTCACTGCGGCAGAGGCTCTTTCACCTTTTCTCAAAGCAGCCACATGGACTCCATGTTGCCACCTCGGAGGGAAGGAATGAACCACACTTATCCTTTTGCAGAGAAAACTGATCACCAGGAAGAATCAGATTTAGCAGATTCCATCCCAGCTGAGGACAGACTAGGGTACAGGGTTGGCAAAAACTCTGTCTTCCCAGGCTTCGAAGACTTTTCTTGAGTGGGCTAGAAATGCCAGAGAGGAAGGTGATGACTCTCTAACAACCCCTGTTTCTCAGGCCCTCTGATCACAGTCATTCCCTTCAGCTGATCGTACAGGCTTCTATCAAGTCTTAGCAGGCCTCATGTGTATTATTTATTTGATTAAAAAAATTGTGTCATTTGCTTTTAAGGAGCCTCTGGGAATGAGCATAATTAAGCATAGATTAAAATGTCTAAAAGGCTGAAAACCACCATAATGATATAGTGAAATGAACACAAGAAACTTAAAAACATCCTCACATTGTCATTCCATCAAAGCACCCCAACTTGCAATGAGAGCGTAAAAACTGAGCCTCACTGGAAATGATCAAATTGAGATTTCAGCTGTTGAACATGGGCAGTGATTCTAAAAATCTGAGAAGATTAACTTGGAAGAGAGTTCATCTGTCTCATCAAAGGAGGCATAAATGGCATCAGTCAGATTTGGCCAAGGAGAAGGAAGAGAAGCAGATAAAAAATGAAACAGGAAAAGGAAGAAGAGAAGGAGGAGAAGGAGAGGAGGACGGAGGAACAGGAGGCGGAGGACAAAGAGGAGAAGGACCCACTGCGACACCTTAGCAAACACACAGCAGAATTAGCTGAGGATTGCACACCAATGTCTGAACACTTGCTATGAGCCAGGAGATGTTCTAGGTAAGACAGGCAAACTGTCAAGTGCAGAGAGATTTTAAACAAACAATTACATAGCATGAGATGTTTCATGAAGGAAACACACAGTGTATAGGACAGAGAGTTGTGTGAAGAGAAAAACGCAGCCCTGTGAAGATCTGGGGAGAGGTTTTCCCTGCAGAAGGAGTAGTGAGGGCCAAAGCTAGGAAGTGAGGCAGGATGATGGCCAGGTTATCTTTCCCGGAGTGTCCTGGGGAGGGGACCAGATGTGTGAGTCTGGGTGGGGCACACAGTGACCAACACTGAGAACAGAAAGTCATTCACACCCTTTCTAGAGGGCTGCTTCTAGGTACCTCTATTAGTTAGGTGCTTTGGGCTGCAAGTAACAGAATACCTAACTAGTGGTAGATTAATAATATGAACTTTAAAGTTTTTTTTAAATCAAACCATATATCAGAAAGCTGTCAGTTCCAGGGTTGGTACAGTAGTTCAATGGTATTATCAAGTTCCTAGCACTTTTCTTCCCTCGTTTTTATCCTCAGTATATTAGAGGTGAACTCCCTCATGGCTGCAAGAAAAGATGCCACAGCTCTAAGCTCTGTGTCCTCACGTAGCAGCAGACCCAGCAGGAAAGGGGATGCAACCAAGAGCATTTTCCTTGTGGAGCGCTCTCTCTCTTTTTCTCTGAGAGGAAATCCTTCCTCCAGAATCCACCGGGAGATTTCCGCACACACTTCCCTGAACAGGACTGACTAGGTGTGCAGCCTAGACTCGGAGGGTGAGGAGGGACTAGAGGGCTGCTGGGGTGCTAGAGAGGACACCGCAGACCAAGTTGTCCTGAGTGTAAGATGAGGGGGGCGGGTAGGAGCTAGATGGGAGGATGGTGTTAGCTGGGCAGAGTCCAGGCTGGATGGGACAGGCGCAGACCCCGTGGGTGCATATCCTAGCCTGACCGCTGACTAGCCATGTACCACCCTCTACCTCACCATCTGTAAAGTGGGGGTGATAATAGTACCTGCCTTATAGGATCTTGGGACAAACAGACACTTAGTACACTTAGTAACAATCCCGCACACAGCATGCAGTCCCTAAGGATGGCTGTGATTTTATTGTTACTCTCTACCTCTCACCTCTTCCTGTGTCAGATTATCCTGCGTTCGTTGGCAGATCTTCGCATTTCCTTTACACATCACAAAGAATCTTCACTTGTGCTGCCTCCCTGGCTGCTGGGTCACACACCGCTCTCTTTATAGCCCCTCGTGGCCGGAAGCCTGAGAAAACTTCGCGTGGTGCTTGCCCCATAGACAGTACTGGAGGGCTTTGTGAGAGGAGCCCTGGGCTCCTTGCAGGAACGGCTCACAGAGGGCGTGCTGTGCAAGTGCTGCTGAGAGCCGTCTTGGTTGGAGCCTCAGTCAGAGCCAGCAAATGCAGCAGCCGCCTTTTTGATACTCACGGGGTCAGGAGTGTTCTTGGCATTGCCTCAGTTGCTTCTCACTGCGCCTGGGAGCTTGGGGTGAAGGGGAGAGGGGTGAATGGAGAAGCCTGACCTTTTGCTTTCTTTCCTTACCAACAAGAGCATTTACTCCCGCTGGAATTGGGGTATCTGTGGGAGAGCCGAACTCTGTTTTGTAGTGAGGATTTTTTTTTTCCTTCCCTCTCTTTTTTTTTTTTTCTTTTCCCATCAACACTTGTCAGGGATTCAAGGCAAAAAGCCTGGCAAAGGCCCGGGCTTCTGCACCAGCTCAGGCAAAAGATGGGTCTAAACAGGGAACAGAGCAAGGCATTGTTCCAACACTGCAGAGTGGGAAAAGTAGGTCAGGGAAGAAAATGCAGGTTTGACAGAACTGGGAATTGAACTTGTCACCTCAGAGCCTATTGGTGTAGAAAGTGAACAGCCAGCAAGGGACCGGAGAGTAACTGAAGCCCACTGCCCCGCTGGGGGCAGGCACACCGTGTGAGAAATCGCTTGCACAAGGGTCACTGGCTTCTTCCAAGGCGAATCACCGCCATCCCCTTCCCCTGACATACTCACCCCCTACCCTGGGAAACGAAACCAAGTGATGATTCTAGACGGCAAGAGCAGCTGAGACTCTCTCTGGAGAGAATGCCAGGCGGCTGCTTCCCAGCCACCAGCTGCATTTGCAGGACTGGGAATTGAGACAACTCCCCCTCTCAGAGAGGAGGCTCTAATCACAACCAACATCACCTTCTAGGAAACTTCTTGGGTGAATGGCTACCAGCAGAGAAGAGCTTTTTGCTCACCACCCTCCTGGTTAGTACCGTAGCCAGGGATTCCAGCTGTAGCCCGGGAAGAGAAAAAACACCTCTTTCAACAGGACTTGCCCAAACCTTGGTAATTCTCCTACTCTCTCCCGCAGTCAAGGCACTGATTTCTTTCGGATGGAGGGTGCTTTCTCCCTGACTCTTAGGACCTTTTATTTTGGACATATTCCGAATTTCTTGATCTGGTTTTGCCTAATACATACCTCCTCTTCCTTGCAGTTCTCAAAAATCTTTCAGTAGCAATAAGAGCGACTTTGGTCATTTCAGACCACACCATTGGCACCAAGAAGTGCAAGTTCATTGTACGCTCCTTCATTGAATACTTTCAATGTGTACTTCGATCTGAATGAAACTTGCAGCTAAAGACCACAAATCTCCATGCCTACCAGTCATAGAGCAATTACTTGGACTTTCTTCTGTAATTAATGACTTTTTCCCCCTCTCTGTGAAATGGGAATAGCATTGAGAATAACACCACTTATTTATAATGGAACCAGTACTGGACTGGATCCAAAGACTCAAATTCCAGTTCTGCAAGCTCTTTGTCTTGTGATTGGAGGCCATTTACCGAAATTCATCACCTTTAGATTCCTCAGCTGTGAAATGGGGATAGTTATCATTCAGAACAGAGTTGTAAAGTTTCAACCAAACATAAATGAGGTTCATGTGTGAAAGCACCTTTCCCAGGTCTGGGCCTGGAGGAGCCTGATCCAGAGTTTGCTTCCTTCCTTCCTCATTTCTGATAATACTGAAAGAATTTCTGAAGGAAGTGTTTGGAGTTAGATATACTTAAGGCTGGCTAAACAGCAACAACAAAAAATGGAACAGAGAATAGGATATGTCTTGACATCTAGTCCTGCACTGTCCAATACAGTAGCCACTAGCCACAAGTGGCTATTTAATTAAAATAAAATTTAAAAATGCAGTTCCTCATGGTGTTAATATTCTGTTGCTTGACCTGGTTACTAGTTTTATGGGTGTGTTTACTTTGAAAACTCACAGAGCTGTACACTTAGGATCTGCACACTTTTCTGTATGCATGTTATACCTTAATTTTTTAAAAGCTTATTTAAAAAATGAAATACTATCCACTCAAAAAAAAAAAAAAGAAAATTGGGATGATATTTGAAAAAAAATACCATATTCACACATTTAAAAAAAAAAATGCAGTTCCTCAGTCACAATTCAAGTATTCAATGGCCCCGCGTGGCTGGTGACCGTCATACTGCACAACACAGATAAAGAACATTTCCATCATCGCAGAAAGTTCTACTGGACAATGTTGAAAGAATTCTTATGGAACTTACCATAATGACAAGAACAAGTTTCTTAAGGTAAAACCCAGATCTCCTTTTGCCTTGGAGTATGCCATCTTCTCTCAATAGCATTACATTTAAGACACACAGTATTTTTTTTTTTACATCTTTATTGGAGTATAATTGCTTTACAATGGTGTGTTAGTTTCTGCTTCACAACAAAATGAATCAGTTATATATATACATATGTTCCCATATCTCTTCCCTCTTGAGTCTCCCTCCCTCCCACCCTCCCTATCCCACCCCTCCAGGCAGTCACAAAGCACCGAGCTGATCTCCCTGTGCTATGCAGCTGCTTCCCACTTGCTATCTACCTTACGTTTGGTAGTGTATATATGTCCATGCCTGTCTCTCGCTTTGTCACAGCTTACCCTTCCCACTCCCCATATCCTCAATAAGACACACAGTATTTATTTCAAACCATAACCAAGAAAGCACACTCTATGCACAGGCGTGCTCACATCTTCCTCTTAGCCCTGCACATGTGAACATGTGTCTCTTAACCAGCTTCCACTCTTCCTGCCAAGCTTATCAGGGAAAAAGGCCTGCAAGTACAATTTAGGTGAAAATTGAGCTTTCATAGACCTTGCTGCCCTGTATGGCTTTGTGGCTGGAAAACGATGGGAAGATAATGCCACACTCTGTAATGGACTGGGGGATGGGAGAGGTGACATTAAAGCAGGTAGGAGTGCCTGCTTCTGCCTGCTTTCCAGAGCTGAGTGAGAAAAGAGGATTTTAATTGTTTTGGGTGGAGTGAAGGAGGTCGTTGCTCCTGTTGTTGGTAATGTGAGTGAGGAAGTTGCGGGAAAAAACAATCTATGAAGAAAAGTGAGTGTTGTGAAATTAGAAAGAGGGACATTTTCTAAACCTCAAGTTGCTTTAGCCTCTGGTTATCAGTATTAGTGGAAGGACATTTGGTGGTCATTTTCCACGGGTGTGGTGGACGCCCCAAGGGCCCCGTCTCTCTCTGCAAGCTTCCACATGACACCCCTTCTCGCAGGGCGAGAAGCGTATCCAACTGCTCTCACTTCCTGTGATCCAAATAGAGCAGAAGAAGTTTCCTAGAGGGATTAAATTGCACACCTGAATGACTCCAGACAACTCCAGCCTGGAAGGAAGCAGAAGTCAGGGGATGGGGGTGGGGAAGCATGAAATAAGGTTAATTCAGCATGTGAGGAAAGTTTGAATTATTCATTTTCTGACCCTGTACCAGGTACTTCTTACTGCAGTCTGTTACAGTCTCTTCTGGGGCATTACAGTCACATGCATTTTTCAGCCATCTTTTTAAAACATGCTTGTCCTCTAGTTTTAAGCAAAGAGATTGCTGACATAGACTCTTGTGTCAACAGCAGTCTGCAAGATGCCTTTTAGAAGCACCAAAACGTGTCCCAGCTGAGAGGAGGGAGGGGGCAGCCACTTAGCACTTCATTCCCACTGGGGCTAAGCGACTGTGAGGGAAGAGAAAAGAGATTAAAAGCAAGAAGTGAGAAAAGCATCTGAAGGTTTGGAGGAGAGTGGGAAGGAGGCAGCAATTTCAGAGAAGATGCATGATTTGGTTTCCTTAAGTCATTGGAGCTCTTTCTTTTGTCTTTAAAGTGACGTTTCCAAATGGAAGCTCATGTGAACAAGGAAAAATGTAGACAAAGCTGTATTGACTTAAGGAAGCAGGGAACATCATGGCAAGAGGCTAGTGCCTGTTCAGAGAAATCAGCACTGTGGACCTTGGCTAGGGAGTTCTTACCTGTTAGGAGCTATTTCTTACATCTCGCTGCTCTGTGATGTGAGTGTCACAAAACATGCCAAGCGGTTTCTGGATCTCTGAGGCTGTTCTTGGCTGGCATTTTATTTAGCTTGTGACATTTTTGACTGTTCAGATTTTGGTGGGCATGGAAACTGCCCAAACCTGTGATTGTCACTGAATTTAAAATCGTATTCAGATGCCCTTTTGTTCTAATTGCCACTTCCCGGCCACCATTCCTGACCGGGCTGAAATAGCTGAGTGTGTGTATTCCAAAGCTGCAGCTCTGCATCTGGGAGCATGGCAGCCTTATGAACGGTTTAGGCTCCCATGCAAGGCTAGAGGTAACCCTTCCAGGAGCAGGGACTGAGGAGTGTCCATGTGCAAACTGTGCTTAGGAGCTCTAGAATTTAACCTTTTATTTCTGGTTGAGTCTAACTCAGAAGCCATTTCAAGTAGAGGTGACAGCTCATCCCCCTGCAGGGCCCAGGTAGTCGTAAATGAATCGAGTAAATGAGTGAAGTGGATTGAGAGTAAGGTCATAGGGAGCGGTGAGGACTGTGGTGAACTGGAGAGCACGTGGCTGGTATAAGAGGAAAGCTGGTACTGAGCTTCAGCAAATTATAGTGTCAAACAGGAACACTGGCACATCCATTCTAGACTTGCTGGGTTTTTTTGTGACATCTCTTCACTTTTTCATATTGGCCTAAAATGAACGGTCTGGCCAAGCAAAAAGCATCCATGCCACAGATTCAACCACTGGCGTGCCAGTTTGCAAACCATGATTTAGAATCATCTGTGACAAGGCTACCAATTTGTCACTACAGTTGTCTCTACCAATTTGCAAAAGTAATTAGTTTCATAGCTCCCATGATCCTGAAATCCCCCCTAAATGGCTCTAGTATCAAACAAGGCCAAGGGAGCAAACCCCACACTCCTTTCATGCGTAGCCATTTTGCTAAGTGGCTCTTACCAGCCCTCAGCTGTAAAGCCCCTCACCCTGGTCCAAGCACGGCCTGGGCCTTCTTGGGGATTGGAAATTGTGCTCACTCCTCTTCCAGCTAATTGCTTTAATGCATCCTGAATGTATCTAGGCTGCCGCCCCTAACCACTGGGTCATCATTTATTCACAGGCCTGAAGTCCCTTAAGCAGCCTCCTGCTGGCCCTCACACTGCAGGGGATTAATGTAGTCTGGTTGGTGAGTCAAAAAGAAAGATGACATCATTTTCAGGTCAAGAATGAGATTGTGTGTTTGTGTGTGTAAAGGTTATAGAGTGCAAAGAGAGGAAAACCGAGGCTGCTGCTTGTATAAGGAGGCTCAGTGTTCCCCCTCCTCCCATCTTTTGCTTTCAATCCAATCTGGCTTCTCCCAAGTGAGTTATTAATATGGGACACAGCTTGGCTTCTTCCCTTCTGTCTCCTCATATAAATCCAACTAATTAATTTACTTTAACAAGAGGAATCTTTTTCTATCTCTTTCAATCTTTGTCCTTTCAGTTTAGATTCTCTTAATTCAAACCCAAGACACACAATTACTTGAATAATCGCATGTAGAACCTTATCAGGGAGACTCAGGGTATCTCTTATTTTGCATCATGAAATCCGCTGTCATAAACTGGGGAGGAAAAGGAGTTTTAAGTAAAGCGGCCATCAAATGAGAAGACAGTTTGGAAAGTCTGGTCCAATTAATGAAAAGAAAGAATCCTGCCTGTGCTGGAAATTTGGCAAGCTGAAGAGCTTTACAAACGTTTTTTCTAAAGCTCCACCACATTGAGTCGATGTCACAGAACAGTGGTGTAGGAAGGCCTACTCTTGAACAATTACTTAGTTAAGTCTTGTGTCTCCTTTCAGTATACAAATGGAAAACCCCACCGAAAGATGCTGTTTGTTGCCAGTTTAGAAAATTGCCCCTCCCTCAAAAAAAAAAAAAAAAAAAAAAGGAGCTGAAGCAATCGGGGCCGTGTTGGTGTCGGTGTGGCCTGTTTTCTATTAACAGTGTCAGCATGCCACAAGCTGAATAAGGTTGATTTTGCAGGGGAAATTCAGGTCAGATGACAAAGGTGAGGCATGGGCAAACCAAGAGTAAATTGGAGGCCGCCTTCTGTGCTTATCAGCTGCAGGAAGGTGTAGGGCTGGTTTCCCACGTGAATGAGGACTGGTAGGACTTCCCAGATCATTCCTTAGAGCTCCTTTAATTCTTTCCTTAGTGCTGCAAGGGATTTTCTTTCTTTGTGGGAAGTGTCAACGCTTGTCTTTCAAAAGCCAAAAAAAAAAAAAAAAGGAAAAAAGAGGGTTTGCAAAAACAAGTGCCATGCTGCCCATTTGCACCCTTGTGTAGAAAGAGGAATCGGGAGCTGCTCATGAATGTACCAGCTGTGTGTGGAAAATCAGCCAGGCTCAGTCTTTGGGCTTTCATCTCTCTGCTGAGATCCTTATTCTAGACTGTGTGAGAACGAGCACGGCTTCAACCACCACATGAATAAAGAGCAATGGTGACAAAGGTGAACTATTAAAGAAGAGCCCTGTCTTGAGGCAAAGCAGCTATAATCCCATTATTACTTTCAGACTTGGTCTGATAACATCTTAAAATACAGGCAAAACACCTCCCTCCTTCTCAGGACCAGAGAGCTTTTAAACTCTGCTTTCCAGGATTTGAGGAATGGAAAGTTTGGTTACTTTTTTTAGCTCTCTCTCTCTCTCTTCCCCTCCCTCTCCCCTCCCTTATTTTTCTCCAGATTAATTGATGAATAATTGATAAATAAAATTGTAATATATTTAAAGTACACAACATCATGATGATTTGTGTACATTGTGAAAGGATTCTCACCATCAAGTTAATTAACACATCCATTATCTCACATGTTTACCTTTTTTTTTTCTTTTTGGTGAGAATCTTTAAATTCCACTCTCTTAGCAAATTTCAAATATACAATACAGTATTATCAACTACAGTCACCATGTTATACTTAAAATCTTCAGACCTTATTCATCTTGTAACCGAAAGTTTATACACTTTTATCAGCCTCTCCCTAATCCTCCCTGGCAACCAACATTCTACTCTCTCTGTTTCTGTGAGTTCAACTTTGCTTTTTAGATTCCACATATAAGTGATATGCAGTATTTGTTTTTCTCTATCTGGCTTATTTCACTTAGCATAATGCCCTCCAGTTTAACAACCCATGTTGTCACAACTGAGAGGATTTCCTTTTTTAAGGCTGAATAATATTCCATTGTGTGTGTGTGTGATATATGTATGTGTATATCTCACATTTTCTTTATCCATTCGTACACTGACTGACACGTGTTGTTTCCACACTGTGGCTATTGTGAATAATGCTGCAATTAACATGAGAATACAGATATCTCTTTGAGATAGTGATTTTGTTTTGTTTGGATATATACCCAGAAATGGCATTGGTTGCTCTTACAGTAGTTCTATTTTTTTTGGCCGCACCGTGGGGAATGCAGAACTTCACTAACCAGGGATCAAACCGGTGACCCCTGCAGTGGTAGCGCAGAGTCTTAACCACTGGACCACCGTGGGAGTCCTAGTAGTTCTACTTTTAGCTTCTCGAGGAGCCTCCATACTGTTTTCCATAGTGCTTCTAAAAAGTTACGTTCCCACCAACAGTATGCAAGAGTTCCCTTTTCTCCATAACCTCACTAGCATTTGTTATCTGTTGTCTTTTTTTTTTTTTTTTTTTTTTTTTTTTGGCGGTACGCGGGCCTCTCACTGTTGTGGCCTCTCCCGTTGTGGAGCCCAGGCTCCGGGCGCGCAGGCTCAGCGGCCATGGCTCATGGGCCCAGCCGCTCTGTGGCATGTGGGATCTTCCCGGACCGGGGCACAAACCCGCGTCCCCTGCATCGGCAGATGGACTCCAACCACTGCGCCACCAGGGAAGCCCCCTGTTGTCTTTTTGATGATGTACTTTCTGACAGGGGTGAGGTGATATCTCATTTTGGTTTTGATTTGCATTTCACTGATGATTAGTGATGTTGAACGTCTTTCCATGTGCCTGTTGGCCATTTATACATCTTCTTTGGAGAAATTTCTATTTAGGTCCTTTGCTTATTTTTTAATTGGGTTGTTTGTGGGTTTTTTGCTATTGTGTTGCATGAGTTCCTCATATATTTTGGATACTCACATTTTATCTATTCGATATGTGGTTTGCAAATATCCTCCCATTCCATAGGTTGCTTTTCCATTTTGCTGATGGTTTCCTTTGCTGTGCGGAAGCTTTTTAGCTGACGTAGTCCCACTTGTTTTGTTTGCTTTTGTTGCCTTTGCATTTGGCTTCAAACCCAAAAAGATCATTGCCAAGACCAATATCAAGGAGCTTGTCACTTGTTTTCTTCTAGGAGTTTTATAGTTTCAGGTCTTAAATTCAAATCTTTAATCCATTTTAAGTTGATTTTCACAGATGGTTTAAGATAAGGGTCCAGTTTTATTCCTTCATCCTTTTAAATGCTACAAGCAATCTAGCTACTGTTTGACTGAAATGGATCAAAATCCCACCATGTATGAACTTAGGGCTAAGTGCAGTCTTGAGTAAGTCCACATTCATGTGCATATGTGAAGTGAAAAATATGGTTCACCCTTTGTGCAGCTCTTCTGCATATTCACTTCTATCCTAATAGTAGCTACTGTTTACTGAGTACTTAGTATGCACAAAGCACCACACTAAGAGCTTTGCATATATTCCCTTATTTGGTGCAATTGCTTAAACTGGGGAGAATTGGAACATCTCCTTTCTGCATTCCAGTAATTCTTTATTAATGGATTCCTTCATAGATAGGATTATGCCACTACACCTAGCCGAAGCCCACGTGATGACTGTTGCCAAAGATAAAGCTGTTTCGGTACATAAATATTATTCTTACTCTAAAGGAAAGAGGGAGAATGAGTTTTTCAAAGTGGCGAGTCCATGCTCATTTGGGGGAGGTTTGCTCATAAGGGACTTAGATGCCTCACAGTGAATTAAATTATTTGCTCCCAAAGCTTGGTCTTAGGCAAGCTACTAAATCTCTTGTGCTCTAATTTTCTCAACTGTAAAATGGGATTTAATGGATCTATGTAAGGAGTTTAAAACAGTGGATGCTATTGTAAACGTTCAGTGAATGTTCACAGTTATCATCATTGTCATTACTAAATTACCACAAAAACACTCCAAAGAAGGTATTTTCATCCCCGTTTTAGGATGGGGATACTGAGGCAAAAGGATTTACCAACTTGTCCAAGTTGATACAACCAGTCAGTAACGGAGAAAATGGTTCTAACCCTAGGTCACTCTTACTCCAGAGCTTACAACTAGAATTCGATGTTGCTGCACATTATAGGAAGTAATATCTGCTCATGGCTGTTTAGAACACAATTTCTTTCTCCTATAGGAAACCTGAGTCCTAAAGCAAACGTAAAATATCTTGATGACTGGACACGCATCACACAAGAAGCATTTTCTATCCCTCTGGTAGAGAGAGAGTGCTTAATTACCATGTGCCACTGCTGTTAACCTCTGCAAATAAGTCTAATTATCACAGATTAATGAACATAGCTTAGGCACACCTAAAGGGGCTTTGCTGAGGGGTTTTCATTTCTGCATTTCATTATCTCCATCAATGCTGTCGTTCCCCATGCATAAGGTTATGGGACTTTTATTATTTTTTTTGCTGCGCTCTGTGAAATATCAACAACAGTGCCTGTGAAATAGTTCAGGGCAAGGATCACTTTCCAGGGAATCTTTAGGAAGCCTGTAAGTTGGGTGGATGCTGCTTCACTGTTTACTGATGAATCATGCCGCATTGGTTCATAGGGAATAAAGCTTAGACAGTTGCCAAGGAAACAGGCTGAGATTTTGGAAATATCTGAAACCACGGTGAAATTTCCAGGAAAAATCAATGTCTTAGTCAAGAGTCAGGTTAAGCCTTCTCTGCATCAGAGTGAGTAGCAACAATGCAAATACAGCTTGGAAGATTCATTCCTGTTTGCACCATGACTTAAAACCACACACACTGTGTTGTGACTCTCGGAGAAGGTTTTCTATGAATAGATGAAACCAGGTTTCCTATACTCATACTGGATATTGGCCATCGTGCTGGTCCTCAGAGCAGGGCTGTGCAGGCAGCCACCTTTGAGTATGCCTGTGAGCTCAGAGAGGAAGTCCCTGGTGAAGACCTTGGAAATCCCAATGTCATATTGTGGCAAGAGAGCAAGCTGGCAGCTAGCAAAGGGCTTCAGCCACTCAGAGGCTGGGACCTAAGGAAGATCTTGGGCACAATCCACCAGACACGTTTCATTAATAAATGATTAGATTTGCAAATCTTGTCAGTAGAGATTGCTATCACAGAATTAATGAAATAAATAATGAAACATTTCCAGTGTTTCTGGCTGGCTTTCAGAGCAGAGTAGATCTCTGCCTTTGTTGCAATTTATGGCTGTCTCTTTGATCAACTCCTGGGGAGTTCAAGGAATGATTTTCCTGCTTCCAACATCTGCCTTCGGCTTTTAGGTTTGCTTTTTTTTTTTTTCTTAACTCGACTTTTCATATCATTTTGTGCTTCAAACACAAAGATTCCCCAGGATAATTTCAGATAAAGAAACCCTACAGGGTGAATAATCTGCAGTGAAGAAAATCTGAGTCGTATTTGGAGAAACAACCCATTTGACACTGGGTTAGGAAAGGGGTAGGGGAGGGATTTTGCTTACAAATGAACACAAAAAAATGTTCACACTTTTATTTGAACGTCTCCATTCTGCACAGCCTAAAGCTGAGAGCATTTCCTAATCCAGAAGCAAGCCAAGAAGCAATTCCACCCAGTGTGGATTACCCAGCAGAGAGACAAAGCATATGTGCAGGACATTAGCAGTGCAGGGGTGGCTCATATTTCTTTTGTTGAGAAATTAAAAAAAACCCAGACTTTTCATATCTCAAAAAATGTATCAAGATAGTCATGGAGAAATCAGAATATTTTTGAGTTTCTTTACCCTTGTTTTCTGACTCAGTATTATTTTAATTTGAGTTCCTATCAGATCTGGAAGGGCATGGAGCCCCATTCACTCTATGGGATCTCCAAAGAGCTTCATGGGCCCCTTGGTAATATATAAGATTTCTTTCTTGACCCCTTCCAGTCATAAGGTGATGTGGCTGTTATCTGTGAGCCGGACACTTCGGGTAATCTTTCAGAGGAAAACATAATATTGACATTAGAAATGGATTTTCAGTTCTCTCCCTCTGCACCCCCATCCAGCATATGAACAGGAACACACAGACACATACTCACTGTTTCTTGGAAATCACAGTGAGGCCAAAGGTCAGGGTCCCGCTGGATTGTTTGCTCCTGGACTTATCTTCTTGGGAGCTGTCATTGTGCTCATTTTTAGTTTTTGCCACTGGGAAAGTTACAGTGGAACGAAGTTCAAATCCACCCGGTTTTTTAAAATCCAATTAAAAACATACCGTTGAGGGAATTCTGTGGCTGTCCAGTGGTTAGGACTCCGTGCTTCCAGTGCAGGGGGCCTGGGTTTGATCCCTGGTCCAGGAACTAAGATCTCATGGTGAAAAACAAACAATCAAACAAACAAAAACATACCTTTGGGTATCTATATCTCTTCTAGTTTCATTCTATGGCGCAACGATTCTATAGGCAAGACACTCCGGACTTTCCTCTCTACATGATTTAGATTATTTCTTCTGTGATCAGACACTTTCTCACTAGAAAAAGATTTGAAAAATTAGGGAACTGTTAAATTGAGGAAACAAAATTAATGCTAAAATGATAAGGATCAGAACAAAACAGACAATAAAAACTCCCTTTTAGCCTCATTGAGGGGGTAGAGGGCTTATCTACAGGGACAAGCATTCTCGTCCTGTAATTTTATGATAGATCTTTTCACTTATCTCTCATAAGTGGCTAGTCCTCTAATGGGAACATAAATGTATAGTTGGTTCTCCTCTCCAAGATGAGAATTAGATTTTATTGTCATCAAATTATTACTGTATTTCATTGATTCTAAGACACACATTTTTTCATATTCTGTCAATTCTGAAATCAGGTGGCATATCAACGTCACCATCAGAAGGGCAGCCATTTCGACGACGTGGCTGTCAACACCATACACGGGCATCGAAACTTTCACAATAGGTGCCAGCTACTGCAAAGGAAATCCTGGAGGCAGTAAGAAGCACTGCATCGCCGACAGTCTTAAGGGTACAGAGCATGATGTTGGGTGGAAAAATGTGAACATTGATGACAAAGCGTCAAAAATAAAACAGAAACCACAGCTGGCATGACCGTAGTATGATTAGCAAAGCAGATAAACTATACAAACCATGATATGCACAGCAAACTCAAGTGTTTTAACATCAGCTTGTTCAGACCCATTCATTCCAAGATAAGACCACTGACTTCTGGCAACTCATCTCATTACAAATTCTGACCTATCCCTGCCCAGCCCTCGCTTACAGTCTTCTGCTCCAAACCACCCTATGACTACTCGCAGACTTCCCTAAATCCTACAGCTACCCTGACTCCTCTTTAGAAAATGCTGCTGAGACTCAATGAAGGTGGTGCTTTCTCTTGTTCAGCAGTTTGATAAACCCAGTTTTGTGTGATCAGCAATTTTCCCTGGTGGTCTTGGTACAGAGCTTTGATAATTCAAAAAGAAATTCAGTAGAATCAGCTTCAGTGCTAAAAACCTTCAGGAATACAAAGGTATTTATTTAATGTACATTTCCCTTTTAATGTAGGCACGAGAGTGATATGTGATCAAATACATATCTAATAATTTTAAAACAACTTTTGCAAAAGGATAAAATAAAAAGCTAAGAAAGCATTGTGTTGCAATGTATTGGCATCAATTGTTTTTCATAGTGGCACATAAACTAATGGGGTGTCATACGATGATGGCATTTTGCACTTGATAAAATATGGTAACAATAGCTAGCTCACTTTTACTGGACATTAATCATGAGCCATGCACTGTGTGAGTGCTGTACCTGCCTTAACTCACTTAATTCTCATAGCATTGCTGTGATTACCCTGATTTTGTAGATGTACAAACTGAGGTGTGGAAAGAGTCCATGCTGCCTTGAATTAGAGAACTAATAACTGCTGGAGGACTTAGTGCTCAGGTCCAGGTAGCGTGCCTCTGCTAGGCTAGGATAGGAGGGGAGAGACGGCCCTTGCAGCACTATTTTCTTAAGACCACAGAAAGCATTAATTAGAATGATAGTATTTGCACAAGGCATTTTTGGGATTTAGCCTTTTAAAAGGGTAATATATTAACCAGTTCCTTGGTGCTCCTGGAAGTAAAATTGTTTCCCTTGGGTATTTAAGAAAACGTACATTCTCAACCTAAAATATTTACCAGCTTATTTCTTCCAAAAAAGAGTCTCTCAGTGTTCAAAGCCATATATCAGGGTTAAAAAATAAGCAACCAACCAAAAACAAACGCAGCACTTGGGTCATCCACTTAAGTCACTGCTTGACAGCTGTTCTGGGAATGGCTGTTGCCATGGGTTACTGCAGGGCACTCAGCATCTCAGCCTTACCCATCACTTCCAGGCTAAGCCCCATCTCTCCAGAGAGATGACTCTTCTTTCCTTTCCCTGTCACACCCCACCTTGGTGGTTCATATTAAAGATTTTTTTTTCTTTGAAAGAAAAATGAAATAATAATATGCTGAAAATTCCCTAGATGTCACCTAGGGTATCTCTGTCTTTGATGCTTTTGTTGCCCTCTGTTTTTCCTTGTGGATCACAGCATCAACACCGCTTTTTCTATAAACCTCAACTCAGGGTTCCAACAGCTGCCTTCCACAGGTGGGGCCACAACTGGTCATTATCCATCAATAAATGTATCAATCTAGAGCCAAGCAATTAATGTCTTCTTAATTGGATTCATCACATAGTTGGCTATGACAGTGTAGTTTCAGGACTTCTGTTGTCTCTGTTCTTGTTTTCCTTTCTTCCTCTTTTAAACTCTCCTCTCTTATCTTTTCCATGCATTCACATATTTCTTTTGACTAAGAGGAACCAATTTTCCTTCTACCACCTACTTCCCACACTTCCCACACTGAAGGGTTTAGAAATCCATTAAATGCCGTGTCACCCTTACTTTTATGCTGTAGGAAAGGGCGGATTAAGGTAAAACATCTTACTTAGATAGTCCTGTTTATTGGAAACCTACATGCAAAATACCAGCATTGCATATAATCTTCTAGGCTAATTGTATTTAGAGTTGATGATTACCAAAGCCTTCAAATCATGAAACATATTTGTCACCTATGATACAAAAAAGAAAATCTGTAGGAAGCACTTTGAGATTCTTTAAGAAATTAGCATGTTAACATTCCTTTGTTTCAGGTATTGGGTAATTTTAAGAATCACAGCTTCTACTGATGCTCTGGGTCAAATCAAGTCTTGTCAAATATGCTGTTGTTTTCTCTGACATTTTATAAAAAGGAATTTACGGCCCATTACGGTTCTTTTTCCTTTGCCTTTTCTTCCCATCACCTGCTCCACCACCATTACTTTCTATAGCACATGCCCCTTTTCTATGGTTTGCTTATAGATTATTAAGAAAAAAAATGTAAACTCACAGGAGGACTAAGGTAGACACAGCTGGTGTCAACAAAAACAGAGAGAGATGAAAGAGTATTGAGCATGTCTGAATGGGGCTTTCCTGTGACTCATCCTTGACCTTTACCCTCCCAAATCATGCCCAAGGCAAGTAAACAGCTTTTCAAAGCAGGCTATCTTCTGGGACTCTTCATACATTTTCATTTTAATCTCTTTGCAAAGTGGTCAGAAATAAATGTCTCTATGAGGAGAAGTACTACTGACAAAAGTTGAATTTAAAATGACATAGAATCACTCCATAACCTATGACACAGAGGGTCCTAAACTGCTTATGGCCGTGTTCCAATAAAAAGGAAAGGCCACAGTCTTCAGAGAGTATTTTAAACATCTTTGCACCATTCAGATGGTTACATGGGTCTTTGAAAATATTGCATTGAGGCACTATGGGTGATTTAATTTTTTCTTTGTATTTTGTAGATTATCTATAATGAGCATGCATTACTTGTGTAATCCACAAAAAGACTTTCAACCAGAATGGAATTACGGTACAAATCTTTAAAATATAAAAATACCACCCGGTGAATTATTTTTGTATATGACGAAATAAAGAAAGCGGCTTCTTACACATTGAACTATTTAATAATGTAGGTAAATTGTCATATGCCTAAGAAATATTTTCTGGTGTAAAAGATGAGTTAAAGGTAGACTGAAATGTTTCTTCATTATAAGGTAAATGTTACATCCAAAACCAAACTATTCTCCCTTTGTGTATTACTCAGCCAAAAGAAAAAAAGACTTTTTTAAACCTGTACCCGTGGTTTGCAGGATGTAAGTCATTTTTGTAATTAGATACACTCAGTCGTATGAAAAGAAACATGAGACCCCAAAATCACTTAACCTATAGAATCTCAGTCACTATTTGATAAGAAATGAGGCTTTTGGAACAGTGCACACCAGAATGATGTGTGGGCAGAGATCTGCAATCATGCCGCTACTCTCCATGAATTATTTTCATCTAACAGTATCACTTACTTTATTTAAGGTCCCAGTCTGTTAAATCTTGCAAATATGGAGAAGGTAGGTAACTAGTTCTCAGGGTCAATTCAAAGAGATGGGAAAACAGTCCTGTTCTTATGTTGTGTGAAAATGACTTAAAACAATCATTTTATCCAATAAAGTACTCATCAAAGGGAAAACCTACCCGAACAAAACAATAAAACTTACTTCAGTTAAAGCAGACTGTTGAGAAGTCTAACAGAGAAATGTGTTCCATGTGCTAGTCCCACTAAATCCTAAACATCCAGCTTTTCACAGACTTGCAAATCAAATTGCTTTATGGGTAAAGGAGCACTTAATACAGTGTGACCAGTTTAAAGTTAACATTTTGTATTCAGGATGATTAATGACACCATATTGTATTTCAATTACTACCAGATAACATGTCTGTAATAAACGATGGCAATAATATTCACATTAAGTCAATAAAAAGCATTTTCCAAGTGTGATGTATAAGTGCCATTATTATAGTACACGTTGATCACCTCATACAGTGAATTACAAACAGTGTAACAGGAAATCTCTATACCGAAGCACGTATTTTCACTTCAGTGCACAGGGATTTTGGCAGATCACCCTCATTAATGTTAACAGTAGTCAAATGAAGATCTTCACACACGTTAGCAGGAGGACTGCTTCTCGTTCTCCTAGCCTCGCTACACTCTACTCTCTCCAAACTGCATTTTTGTAGGTTCAAGTGTAAGAAATCAACTTACTTCTCAGAACACTTAAGTCCGAAGGGAAATAGATGTGGCAAGTGACTAGGTTTATATTCTGGAAAATCAATACTTGGAGAAAACAAGTCTCAAATAATAGGTATTTATTTTCCAAAAGGATCTGTCCACTTGAGGGAAAGAGTTTGGGTGACATGAAACTTGGAGAAGCTTCTGGATGATAGATCCCTCGGGGATCATGGCTTTTTAAATTGTTCTGAATGTTGCCTGGTTACAGAGTAAGGTTGTCGAGAAGACCCAGGAGCTCAAGAAGGTAGGCAGAGGGGAGAAGGTAGGGAAGGTGGGTGGTTTCTGCCCCCTCCCCCTTGGTGTGCTCTACTGTCCCTCCCATTGTGGTTTCAGTTGAGCTGATCATGATGCAAGTGTGACTAAAGGAGAGGCATCCTTAGAGTGGTGCTGGGAGTGGGCACCACTGACCTAACGGAGCATCTAATTTGAAGCTGCTCTCTACCTAAAGGAGAGGCTGCAATGAGTATCAGATGAAGGAGCAAGGTGCCAATGTGCAGGGACAGAGATGTTTTATCAGTGAAGCTGTCCCTGCATGCTCGGATGGACGCGTAATTGTCTGTTGCGCTTCCATAATAGTTATGCACAAATATGATCTGCAGACTGTAGGGAGGACAACGTGATATCCTTTCCTTTTTGTACCATTTTAAAAATTAGTTTTTTGAACAAAATTCTCTCTTGCAGACCTCATGCTATCAGATAATTGCTGGTGATATTGTGGAATCAAATGAGTTTTTAAATAACCTTAGATATATTCCCCACAAATTGTCTTTAGTAGAAAATGGAGTCACCGATGTCAATGATCAGCGTCAGAATAAGTGACCTTCTTTACTCCAATACAACCCAAAGTCATCAAGGAAGAATTCCAAAATAGCGAGAGACATTTGAAAGCAATTGTAATGCCAATAAAGTGGCAGTATGAGATGAATACAGACCCCAGAATATAGTTAAATAGATCTACATCAAATCAAAATTTTCTTAGAAATCTGGGTTCACTGCACAAGAATGGCTTTGACTGTGACTACGTACATAGTCAGAAAAGTGGGATTTCTATCTCTAAATCAGATACCTATCTATAGCTGTGTTTTCAAATTGTAAGCGAGTTTTCAGATGACTGTGAGTGTGGTGTTAATCTCCTGGGGCCTCAGCTTCCTCCTTTTGCAGTGGAGATGATGCCCTCATCCAAGATTCAATCCAGCACGTATGTGGAAGTCCTCATACCCTTCATCACTTCACACTTCACAAGTGTTCTCTCAGTCCATGGTCTCATTTGTAATTCTGAACCCCCTGGATTCTAAAAAAAAAGTTGTTTTGTGTGTTTGTAAATTGGAGTCAAAACTCATTTGATGGCAAAGTCTGACCTGAACTGACATGAGGCTATTTACTGGCTCTGTTTAATCCCACTTAGTGTGATTTGCTGCAGAAATATGGATGCATTTACATTAATATAGTCAATGGATCTAAAGCCCAAAAATTCTGAATTCCAAACCACACCTAGGGCTAAGGGGTCCAGAGAGGCAACTGTGATGATGATGATGAAGATTATCATAGTCCAAACACTTTTACCTTCCGTTAGCTTGCTTCTTTCTTCTGGTTATGCTATTTGGTTCTTAAATTTTGGCAATCTTATCTCCCATTGACCTCCCTGTATGGCTCCTTTGCTGCCATGGTGACACAGTTTCTGAGAAGAACGTACCACCACTTTCTCCTTGCTCCTGGTTCTGCTCTTTCCATTCCTGTTTTTTTTTTCTTTTTTTTTCGGTACGCGGGCTTCTCACTGCTGTGGCCTCTCCCGTTGCGGAGCACAGGCTCCGGACGCGCAGGCTCAGCGGCCATGGCTCACGGGCCCAGCCGCTCCGCGGCATGTGGGATCCTCCCGGACCGGGACACGAACCCGTGTCCCCTGCATCGGCAGGTGGACTCTCAACCACTGCGCCACCAGGGAAGCCCCATTCCTGTTTTTGATTTGGCTCACTTTCTGGTGCTCTGGGTCCAACTGTCAGTGACTCCTGGGAATGCAGAACTTGGCTTTATAACTTGTCAAATGGATCGGGACAAAGCTCTGTTGTTGAACTTGGCTGGGAAAAACAGATGGCTTGCTTATTAAGGATGGAAGAAGGATATGGAGGGTGAAGACAATTCATCTTCTTATGAAATAGAATTCATTCACACTGGTACCTTATTTAGTTCTTATTCTTTATGATTCATTGTATGCAAAAAGGCTCCATTCAAACAACACGATTTGTGGTATGAATTCCATTATCAGAAACAGGAATACTATGGATGTCACCTAGGATGGGGTTCCCCTATTTGCTCCCTCAACATGTGAGGTGGTCTCTGCCCCATAAGATGAGGATTCTATCTCTGTCCATTGACATATGGCCATAGCCCAAAGAGCCCTTTCCCTGTTTCCAGGGACCTGCCTTAGGCATCTGCCTTGAAGAAGGACCTCAGCCTGAGATAGTCACCATTGGCTTCACCTTGGCTACTACCAAGCCAACATAGATATCTTCAACACTGATATCTTCTTAGTCCTGTCTGGGTCCAAGTTCACATTGTTTAAAGGCATTTTCTTCTGAAATTTATCAGACAAGGTGTCATGTGAGATGTGTACATTTTGGACTGCAACCAAATAAATCAGTTACTATAGAATCAAAAGGCTTTGTTCTAAGACCATTTCACTTGTAAGGTGGTCTCCTGGGTTGCAACTGAAAAACATCCTCATTTAATTACAAAAATAAGATGTAAATACATGAAAGAAGGAGTTCAAGCTTGGCAATATGTACCTTGCAACATAAATGACATGAGAAATAGGTGTCAACTACAGGGTTTGGTGGAGAAAGGAGACTAGCTTGGGTTGAAGTATCAAGAAGACATTTATGAAGGATGCTGGATCGAAAGTAGACTCTAAGTTTGTGTACATTTGGATGATGGAGATGGTATGGAGATGAAAGGGAAAAGAATGGTATGACCTGTGAATAGTAATGAAATGGAGGGAGGATGGGAAGATAACTTCTGATAGAAAAAGGCCTTGAATGAGAGGCCAAGATATTTGGCATTTGTCTTATGTGCTGGGAGTAGAGCTTAGGTTTTGCAACAGAAGATGACCTGTTACTGCTTTATTTTAGTAAGAGAAACTTAAAATAGGCATGTAGAGTGAAGTACAGAGGGAGGAAATTGATTATGCAAAATAATTAAAAGATAACGTAAGCACATTGGATGTATTATCTTGATAATTTTTAACAACTCTAGAGGTAGTCACTCACTGTTATCTCTGTTCTTTGGATGAGACTTGAAAATACTAAGTAACTCGTCCAAGGTCACCCAGCTAGCAAGCGGCTGGTCCAGAATTTGAACCCAGATTTGTTTGCATCCAGAGTTGAATTCTTATCCACTTTACAATAAACTGACAATTGCAATGATTCAGCTGTGAGGTTATAATTACCGCTATTACAGTGATGGCAGTGGGAATGGAAACAGTGGTTGGAGGTAAGAGATATTGTGAAGGAAGTATCCACAGACTTAGTGACTAGGTGTGAGTGGCAAAGTGAGGACAAGGCAAAGATTTGGTTTCATTGCTTCAAGCCTGGATGTTTAGGAGAATATTGGTAACATCAGTTGAGAAAAAGAGTTAAGGGGAAGCCTGGGTTTGGAGAGACAGATTATGAATTATTAATGAAGCAGCAATCAACACTGGCCTCCAGTTCTTTCTTCTTCTATCCTTCTCCTCTATCTTATCTCCACTATCTCCACCCTTTATTACCAGCATCTGTGGAAGGCAGTAAGAGGCTTGTTTTAGTCCTATGCTGAGTCCTATAAAATAAGGCTTATATAATGTGTGAGAGAGTGAGGTGAGGGCAGGGGGGAGAAGGGGGAATTCGTAGTTAATGAGGATCTTCAACAAAATTTATTCTCAATTCTCAGGATTTATTTTAAGTAGATTTCACCATAAAAATAATATTATACTTACTTTGCCCCATTCTCTCTGTAATGGCATCAGGCCCATGGTGGAGTTATCGGACCAAATCACAGTAGGCATTTAAAATTCATGATCTTGCTGCTGCATGGCAGAACAATATAAATTGAAAGGCACAGCCTGGATACCATCTTGTGGTCTTTATAAGAGGAAAATTAGTGGCACTTTGGTTCACGAAAGGCTTATGACAGGCCTGGGCCTGTGGTGGCACTAATGTAGCCATCACTGGAATGCCAAGAGATGGCCTGCTGGGTTAACAGCTGTCATTTTGTGCCAAACTCACGTAACTGAAAGCTTCTGGGCCAATAAAAAAAAAAACAAGATGCTGCTCTTCTCCTTTGGTTATGAGATGCAAGAGCAAGCACTTTGGAAAGCAAGCTACTTTGTTTCCTGCTAAAATATGCCTGTCAAAGTGGCCAGTTTCTATGGTGAAAGACATTTTGAAACATGTTCATGATGGTGTGTCTTCGTCTGGTAGGCGAGCCTCGCTGGAGCATCACCCTTCGAGCTGAGTACTGGGCTGGCAGTGGAAACTGACTTAGGATGCGAATTACTTCCACATTTCAGTCAGCATGGTGGTTTGCATGGGGACCAAGGTAACTCTGAGAGACAGAATGCCTCATGTGAAACACCTGAGCTCTGGGGTCAGAAAGACCTGGTTCTGACACTTAGCAGCTATTTAATTTGGTGCAAGTCACATGACTGGTCTTAACCTGCATTGCCATATCTATACAAGGGGGTTAACACCACCTTTTTTGAAGGGTTGTTTAAAGATCAGAAACAATGTATAGGGACTCCCCTGGTGGCGCAGTGGTTAAGAATCCACCTGCCAATGCAGGGGACACAGGTTCGAGCCCTGGTCTGGGAAGATCCCACATGCCGTGGAGCAACTAAGCCTGGGCACCACGACTACTGAGCCCACACACTGCAACTACTGAAGCCCGTGAGCCTAGAGTCCATGCTCCACAACAAGAGAAACCACCGCAGGCCCTTGTACTACAAGAGTAGCCCCCGCTTGCCACAACTAGAGAAAGCTCACATGCAGAAAAGAAGACCCAATGCAGCCAAAAATAAACAAAATTTTAAAATAATAATAATAAAAAAATGTGTTGGGCTTCCCTGGTGGCACAGTGGTTGAGAGTCCGTCTGCCGTTGCAGGGGACACAGGTTCGTGCCCCGATCCGGGAAGATCCCACATGCCGTGGAGCGGCTGGGCCCATGAGCCATGGCCGCTGAGCCTGTGTGTCCGGAGCCTGTGCTCCGCAACGGGAGAGGTCACAGCTGTGAGAGGCCCGCATACCACACACACACACACACACACACACACACACACACACACACACACACAAAGTGTCAAAAAAAAATGAATAAAAGACATTATTTGTATATGGTATGATGTATTGCATAGAATACATTAAATGTATATAAAATAGTAATAGGAACAAATCCAAGTTTTTATCTGCCAGGCCCCATGCTAAGCAGTTTACGTGCGTTATATCATTTGATTCTCGTAATTGGCCAAGGCAGTAAGTAGCATTTTTATCCCCTATTTGACAGATAAGAAAACTGAGTCTTGGAGAAGTGATTTCCACAGCTAGTAAGTTGGAAACTCAGGATTTGTACCCTGATCTGTTGGCTCTGGATCTTGTGTTACTGAAGACTGGTATAAGGGTTAGGCAAGTAGCAGTCATGTTTGTGATTTAGATTCTGCCTTGTATTGTATTATTCTAGCATGGGGAGTTTTGAGTATATCTCATCCATTACCGGTAGCTTTAGTTGAATTTTTGTCATACTCTGAAATTGTATTTCCATGGGACTGCCTATTTATTTATTTATATAGGCAGTTACTGGGAAGAGAAAGTGGTTTAGCATTTGGAGAAATGGGACTAAGTATTGTGATTCCTCTTTGTTTTTACTTTACACGGCCACAAACTTATTGTGTGTCACATCCCAACCATTAGAAGCTCTACATTTGGATTGGCCATCAGGAAAATGCAAATAATGGCTTCATCTAGGAAATGTTTCAAGGAATCAATTAAAGTGCAAAATAGTCCTGCTAATCTCCCTTATGGGGCTGTTCTGGTGCTAACACAATGATCCTGAGGGGTTGAAGATCATTATACAATCAATGGTACCCAAAACACAAGGCATCTTTAATATTCAGCAGCCCCCATCAGAGAGGAAACTTAACCTCCCTTCAGTGTGGATAGTTCTAGAATGTTCCATGGCTTTGCATATTTCCATCCTTGTTCCTGGTGATTATAGTGTTTATAGGATGCATGGGTAACCCCTAAGAATTTGCTGTTCCATGAAAATGCACTTCAATGTTTAAATGCCTACAGTTCTGAATTAGCACATCTTAGACTCTAGAGATTTCTTCAAAGTAGGTGATTGGATGACTGAAGTCAAGATGGGTTCTATATCAATAAATACTTTCCAACATCCAAAGTGCTAGGTTTTTTCTTAAAGTAATTTGGGTACTTATTCTGACTCCTTTTGTGGTACTCAACATTGTCCTTTACCTTGTGACAGCCCTATGGGGTAGACGCTATTTTATCCCCATGTCATAGATGGGGAAACTGAAGTTCAGAGAAATTAAAATTGCCAATTTGACCAGCATGTGTGAAAACTGGAATTCAAACATAGTCTTGGAATTACAAAGACTCGAGCCATAGAATCTTATGACTTTTCTTGAAGGTTTTATTTCAGCATTGGCCAAGTACTGGCTTTACTTACAGGTAATAGGATACTTCCTGGGAAACAGGGCGTGATGATTATTGAGCAAAATGTTGAGGTTGACTTGGGCTTTTGGAGCCCAACTGCCTGTAGCTGTGTAATCTTGGGCAAGTTACTAACACTCATTGTGCCTCATTCTTATAAAGAAATATCTTATAATTAGTGGGTGTAAAGATTAAATGAGTTAATACTTGAATCACATATAAGAACAAAGGGTACACCCTATAAAACTTAGCTATCATTATTCTACCGAAAATGTAAAATCAATGTTTTGTTCCTTGTTATACCTACAGCATCTAGAGAATTGTCTGGCGTATAGTAGGTACTCAAGATATATTTATTTTCTAAATGATTAAGTTAAGGAATGCATAAGAGAATTATAAGAGATTATATCCAGTCCTGGGGGCCAAGTAAGATTTAGATTTTGTTAGCTCAGTCCTCTATCCAGCTTCATTTGGCAACAAAAGCACAAAGAATAGGAACACTGGGGTATTTAGGAGCTAGCAGGGACCTGTTATATCATCTGCTATTCCTCACTGTGAATGAGGAGAGTGAGATTCCAAGAAGTTAGGTGAGGTAACTCAGTGGGTTGACAAAGCTGGTATTAGAATTTAGGTTATTTTGCTTCTTAAGCACTTTATAAGCTTGAGTGGAACTATCCCAGAAATGATTTGAACTCAGTCATTTTTTTTTTAGGAGACTATCTTTTCATAGTTTTTCTTGGAAGGAGGGAAACACTCTAGAAAATAAAGGACCATCTCCTTTATTGAAGCTATGAGTTAATATGGAATGGAATCTCCATAATGTCTGTGATATAAATCTGCATTTCAGCTCTGGTTCCTGGTTTTGGATATGGAAATGGATTGGGATCCCAGCTCTGTAATTTGTAATCTCTGTGACCTTGGGCAGGTCATTTCACCTCTCTGAGTCTTAGCATATCTTATCTGTGAGGTTAGTTATCATATAGACTCAAAGGGTCATCATGAGGAGTATTAAATGAGGTGATGAGCACTTAACACAGGGCCTGGCACAGAGTAAGTTCTCATTAAGCAGTAACCACTATAGTGGATCATGTTGATTTTTCCTATGGAATGTGTCACTTAACTAACCCTTTTTATTTGTGGGGTTACTACCCTAGTGTAGACCCTGGATCTACCACTGTTTCAATACATCACTTTCTTTCCTCTTCAAGCCCTACTTCCTATGGCTGTCAGCTTTGTTAAATACTCTCCCAAACTGACCATTGGTCCTTATTTATTCTTTCTACATCAGATCCAGACCTTCTGATCTGTTTTTCAAAATCCTCATCATGAAGCCTCACCTTGCCTCTCGCCTCTTCTCACAGCTCCTCTCAAACTGTACACTTCCATTGGCCCATCTTTGCTCTGTCCGTGGTCCTGACTTCTCAGGTTCATATTCTCACCTGCCCCTTCTTAGGCTCTCCAAATCTTCCTTATGTTTCAAGGCAGTTGAGGGTCCAGCTCTTCCAAGAAGCCTTCTATGATTATTCCAGTCCTCGCTGAGCTACTATTCTGAGTTCTGACAGTGTTTCTGAAACCTGTTAGGATAGTGCCTGATTTTCACTGCTTTGGGTACCCATTGACTGTAACTGAAAGAAAATTGTTGTTAATTATAAGTGCAATGTTATATTTGGTGATGTATCTGATCAAGAACACATCTCATATATTATCCTAACACAAATTTATCATATTGGCGTAATAATATATCAGTGAATTATACACAGTCATACTAAATATATGTATGTATTTCTATAAAATAGGCACAGATGAATATCTGACATTAATTTGCTAAAAGGAGATCAGGGTATTTAAAAGAGTGTGTTTTTCTTATTAAAGTATTCATGTAAGTGGGAAAAATGCACAAAGATATTTTTGGTAGCATTGTTTATCAAAACATTGAAAACACTCTAAATATATGTCAGTAAGGCCTGAGAAGTTATGACACATCCATACACAGGCAGACTATGTACTTACTGAAAAGAACAAAATGGATCTCTATATATTGACAAGGAATGATGTCCTTGGTACATTATGTACAAAAAACAAGCTGCAGAGTAGTAATTATGACTAAATTTTTGTAAAGCAAACACATATTTCAAATATATTTTCTGTTCCTCTATGGATAGAAAACACCTAGATACACATTAAACTGTTAAAAGTGCTTATCTCTGAGAAGTTAGATATTTGAAATGGATTGGGGTAGCTAGAAGAATAGTTATGTTTTTTAAGAATCTATACAACAAATAAAAATCTGAGTCCTCTATGTCATAAGTTTAGACCAATTATAATATGTATTTAAAATTTTATATACAAATGTTATGATTGTTTTCTAATAATCTTAAGGGTATTTAAAAATATATAAAGTATATGACTGAAATAATGATTTTTTTCTCAGTATAAAGTTTCTCCCAGCAATAAGTGTTATTTGTATTGCCTTCCTTTAACCTTAGAGCTGCATTCAAATTTGACATTATTCCTCTCAAAAACCAATATTCAGTGCCTCCAAATTCAGAAACCCATTAAGGAGTTGGGGAGGATGATATTTTAAAAATATGTCATATCCTCAATAACTTCTGCACTGACCAGTTAGAATGGATGCTGGCTAGTATGCCAGACTAGGCATCCTGGTGGAACACCAGCCCTGGCCTTAACTTTGTGAACTGGCAGAAGGTAGTCTCTGAAATCTGTTCTTCACCTTGGTTTTCTTGTGCTCCATCCCTCCCTTTTTCCACCCAACACAGAATCAGGGGCCCAGAATTATTTTGAAGAATACTATTCACATAGTAAGGTGGAAGAGACAGCAGTTATACAGTTGCTTTGGTCAAGATGATAGAAGGTGTGAAAGGGATTTTGAGGGAGTGGAAAGGGTGTGGGCTTTGGAGCAGACAGATCTCTATTTGAGTCCTGGTTTGCTCATTTTCTCATTGTGTGACATGGGACAAGACAGGTAATCTCCCTGTGCTGCTATTTCTTCATGTGTAAAATGATGTTAATCTCTACCTCACGGGGCACTTGTTAAGGGAAAATGAGGCAACCTGTTACGTGTCTGGGGTATAATTCGTGTTTGTAAATGTTAGTAATTCCCCCTCTTCCATTCTCCCCAATCCTACTTCGCACATGCCCTTGATTTACTCTAAGAATGTATGATTCAGGTCTTTTAAGCACCCGCTGGTGAATCCATTCTTTCCTTTGCCATGTACTACCTATCTGAGTTACTGCTCAGTGCCAGGTCATGTGCCCATTGTGTCACTGTATTAAAGCATTGACGAGTGAAGTACAGGTGTTTATTAGGCAGCTTTGAGTGCATAATTGTCAAAACAGTCCAGATCAAAGAATACACCAACCTAGCAATTTGGCCATAATTACACATGGGTTCACATGGGTCAGTTTCACCTCTTCTAACTCAATCCCAAGCTCCTTGAGGGCAGAAGTCAATTATTCTCTACATGTTGTAGAACAATGCCTTGCACAATTATGAACATGCATATTTACCAAACATTTGTTGACTGATTGACCAACTGGCCTATGGGTAACAAGTTCTCTTTAGGTGTGGACAAAGCAGTTTTCAAACTGGTTAACAGGGCTTGAAAAGATGTAAAGCCCAAATCTGACTGTTGGAGCTTAATTACACTTTATAAGCAAGCACATCTACACCTACATCATTGCAAATTGGAGAAAATCTTCCATCTGTAGCTATTCTTCATATTCTCATTGGCTTTTCAGCGGCTCATTAGTGTAATGGAGATGCCTTGAGGCAAGCTTCGGTAGCCTTAGAGCACAGGCAGACATCCCTGAGCTCCGGAAAGAACATGGACAGGCCCTGAAAGCATGAGGGAAAGCTTTGGAGAAGGCAATTGAGAAACCTCCTGGCGAGACATTGTCTGCGGATCACTGGCCCGATATAGCATAAAGGCCCCATCTGAGCCATTACAGCCTATTGTGTCAATGTGTTTTCTGGGAGGCTGTCATCCATAGATCACAGTCGGCAGCGAAAGTAATGCCTCCATGGGAACTGTTACTATTTCCCATCGGTGAATTCTATTAGAGGTCCGTGGGTTACTGCCACTGGAGTTCATATTAACTCGGTCAAAGGGAGGGTGATTGATTCTGTGGAATTTTGTGAATACACACAAAATACATTTCATACTGTCATCTGGGTTTTGTATTGCACTTCCATGATCCCTGCTACATGGTTAATCCAATATCATCTACTCGAATTGCTACAGAGAAAAACCCAAATTTCCCATGCCATTTTAAAGCTGAGATACCTGCCCATTTCCTTTCTTCTCCAGTCACAAAAGATTTAGACCTAACTATAAACCATTGACTTCTCTTCTGATTTAACAACTTGATCTGATGGGAAAGACATTTATTGAATGCCCACTGTGTACCAAGAAATAACAGTGGGAACTACAAATGATACCAAAAAATTAATACAGTAGGTTTGTGCCCCCATGGAATTTATAATATAATCAGAAAGAAGGCATTCATAAAATGATCAAAGAATATAATTACAAAACTAGTAACAGGAAGTGCCTAAATAAGACATAGCTGCGTCACAAACAGTGCAATAGCTATATTCTTGAAAAGATGAATGGGTACTAAATCTTGCGAAGCGCTGAAAAAAACAGCTATTTATAGGAGTCCTTTACGGTAAAGTGATTTTTTTCATAGCCTAACTTATTGATACTAAAATTTCTAAAGTGTGTGAAAGGGTTCCTTGATGTGGGTTATACACTTTGGGCTCCTGGGCCAGGAAAAACACCAAGTTTAGGGGTAACCTTAGAAAGTTTCCTCAATTAATTGAATTTTAAATGAGATGTTGAAAATGAAGGACATGAGTTGGTAGGGATTTTAGAGAAGGCCAACTCTCCTACATGCTCAAAGTAGAAAAACATAGCATCAAGTCTCTATTTCCTTCCTGAGTGGATATTACACAGCATAGGGAGAGCGGGTGCTAAGATGCTGATGTTATCTGCAGTGGAGTTTTATAGCTGGTATGGGAGTACTTTCTTGAACATCCCTTCCTGAAGTGCATTCTGATATATTCTGTATTCAGCACATCAATGGCTTGAGATCGTGTGTGTACATATAGACACTTAGTGGTCCTCTGACCCCACATCTGGACTCCTAGAGGAGAAGCTGGTACTCTCAGGGCATCCCAGGTTATTGTGGTCAATGGGACACTGAGTGCAAGGACCAGAGAGTCTCATTCATTATGGAAATTCTTTTGTTCCCATGACGCCTCTCTCTGAAGGTCTTAAAAACTGGCAGAAATGCAGGGAATTTCACTTTATTGAGATCTCCATTTTGAAAAGCGATGATCTGGGTGGACAAAGTTCCTCCTAATTCCTTCCTAAAAACTCTTAAGATGTCCCTTGAGTTTGTACCTCCCCCCCCTCTTTTTTTTTTGTGGTACGTGGGCCTCTCACCGTCGTGGCCTCTCCCGCTGTGGAGCACAGGCTCCGGACACGCAGGCTCAGCGGCCATGGCTCACGGGCCCAGCCGCTCCGCGGCATGTGGGATCTTCCCGGATCGGGGCACGAACCCGTGTCCCCTGCATCGGCAGGCGGACTCTCAACCACTGCGCCACCGGGGAAGCCCTGTACCTCCCTTTAATTCTCAAACTCCCCTGGCTGTTTGGATTCTCTTTGCCGGATAGATAGATAGCAACAACCTCTTAGATGTTTATTCTAATTTTTGCCTCTCTTTGGTCCAACCCGTTCTAAAACCTGCTGGAATGCAACTGTCCTCAAGTGCAGAAACCATCATGTTACTCCTCTGATCAAGAATTTCCTATTGCTTATAATAAAGGTCCACATTCTTCACTTTAATATCAAGGTCCCTAACAAATGCCCTCTCACTGCAAGTAAACCCCTAGATCTACCCCTCTCTTTAATCATCAACATTTCTCCTTCCTCTCTACTCTCTGCTATCTCCTAAGTAAAGTCCGTTTCTTTGTCTTCTGTGGTTTTCCATGAGATATCCCACTGCTCAAAAGTGGATATCTCCCTTCCAAGCCACACCTTTCAAAGCGTAGGGATTTTTAGATTATAAATTTAATGTGGTTGAAAGAACTAGCTATGCACTTAGACACCTTGTTTCCCTGGGACAATGGCTTCAGAGCCTGACAAGGAGGGATCATGGAGGACTGAGGAATGCTTGTGTAGGAGCCCCAGACATGGCAACAATGGAGCCCAATGTCCAACCCTCGCCCACACCACCCCCTCCTTGGCAGGGAGCCGGTGTTGGCCAAATGCAGACATTCTGCAGGGCTGAGAAGGAATAGGGGATACTTGCCTCAGGCAAGACCAAAAGCTGAGAACCATGAGCAGGGGAGCAATTTAAGCTAAAAAGGTACAGGGAAAGCCTATGCTCAAGCCCCAGAAACACTGTATCCCAGCAACCAGTTCTGAGGTCAGAGGGCAAGGGTCACACAGCTGAGAGGTGTGAGGCGAGAGTCAGTCAGCAACAAAGAGTCCCTGGGAGCTGATGGTGTCTTTTAATGGTGGTGGTGGGGGTGAAAGGTATGTGGTGTGGGACAACCCCCAGCCCCTTCCCAAGGGCAGTGACAGGGAACACAGTGACGGGAGGCTTCCTTCATGCTCTTGGCCTCTGGGGACTAGAGTGCTCCCTTGACATAGACTATCCTTTAGTCGGCCAGGTAAGCATTTATAACAGGGACTATTCCATCTACCTGATAAGGGAGCTTAGCTCTGTGAGACTACAGGCCAGATCTGTCTTATTCACCACCATGTCCCCAGAGGAGCAGGCTGCCTGGTACCACTTCTAATCAGTTTGTAGCTGCTGAGAGGGTAAGGTAGTTGAGAAAATTAAATGAAATCATATAGGGAAAGGTGCTATGGGATGCATGTTTATGTCCCCTCAAAATTCATGAAGCTCTAATTCCCAATGTGATGGTATTTGAAGATGGGGCCTTTGGGAGGTGATTAGGTTTGGATGAGGTCATAGGGGTGGAGTTCCCGTGATGAGATTAGTGCCCTTATAAAGGGAAGAAGAGACCAGATGCCTGTCAGTCTCTTTCTCCTCGGCCATGTGAGGATACAGTAAGAATGCAGCTGTTTACAAACCAGGAAGCAGGCTCTCACCAGATGCCAGATCTGCTGGTAGCTTGATCTTGAACTTCCGAGCCTCCAGAACTATGAGACATAAATGTTGTTGTTTTAAGCCACCCAGTCCATGGTGTTTATATTACAGCAGTGTAAACCGATTAAGAACAAAGGGCTTAGCCAAAAGTGAATCACATATTTTGAAAGGCTAGTTTAATGACATTAATTAGTGAAGAGATCTAACTTGAAATCCCACATCCATATGTCAACAATGGGTAATATTTTTGCTATAATGTGATATATGTACTCCTAAGAGAGAACTTGTGTTCTGTAGAAGCCCATACCCAAAATAGCAGCACTTTTGGGAAAAATAAGATTGAGGCGGACCGACTAAACACTGAGGTAACATTGTAAACGAAGTATTAATAAAACAGCAACTTCAATCAAATTTTAGTATTTTATAAATCAGTCATACTGTTTTCTTAATAAATATACACTACAGCAAATATAAGACTTTAAAAATGAAGGTGGCTTGACGAAAGGGATGTTCAAGGAAATATTGAGTCTGTAGATAATGGTACAAGGCCAAAATACAAAAAGATTGGGGAAAACTGTGTAAATAATTTTTTTTTTGCTCTGTCTTAGAAGTCAATAATCACTTCTAAGACAGAGCAGGGTGGACGGACCAATACTGTATTTCTCTGTGACTTGTTGCATTGAGCTAGGCTAATATACTTTGCATCCAGCTGCCATTACTGTGTGACACAAAACATTAATGTGCTGGCAGAAAACTGTGAAAAACCAGTGTGTCATTTTTTTTTTTTAAGAAGATGTTGGGGGTAGGAGTTTATTAATTAATTAATTAATTTTTGCTGTGTTGGGTCTTCGTTTCTGTGCGAGGGCTTTCTCCTGTTGCGGTGAGCAGGAGCCACTCTTCATCGCGGTGCGCAGGCCTCTCACTATCGCGGACTCTCTTGTTGCGGAGCGCAGGCTCCAGACGTGCAGTCTCAGTAGTTGTGGCTCACGGGCCTAGTTGCTCCGCGGCATGTGGGATCCTCCCAGACCAGGGCTCGAACCCATGTCCCCTGCATTAGCAGGCAGATTCTCAACCAGTGCGCCACCAGGGAAGCCGCAGTGTGTCATTTATGTTCTATTAACACAATTCCCTTATTCACCACTCTTTTACATTCTGAAAACATGTTTTAAAGCAGAACAGACAAGATTTTCACATTTTGAATAAACGTAGACTGGAGAATTATTTCTCTTGACCATCATGAGTTTTACATTGAAGAAGGTTCATAGTGGCTTATAGAAGTCTTTTGTGTGGCCTACAAAATATTTTTTAAAGTTTTGAATTGGTATGTCCAATATTCAAACATTTAGAGATTTTAGGTAAGAAAGTGGATTTGCTGCCCCTTATTCCTATGTAGCAATAATTTGGCAGCCTGCATAGAGGCTGCCTCCATTTAAAGAGTGGCTCTATTCATGTATTTTATTTTACCTGCATGAGGCTGTAGGCATTGGGGCTGGCAAGACTGGTTATACCTTTTATTCCCCAGGTCTCTGCTCATATGCATGTGTGTTCATAAATTGGATATTTGTAATTTAGGGAATGCCCGCATTTTATTTATATCCGCAGTCCTTTCGTAGATTTTTCGTTACACTAAGATGTATACTCTTTAATTTAAAAGTGACCCAGATCCATACTAAACAGGTCACAGGTAAGTGAGATAAATGAATCCCAGAAATAGAAAAAGAAATAATGAGTTTTATGGGCAAATCAAACATTATCCTCCTAATTATCACAGTTAGATGCTTAAGAAAGATCTGTTGATCACCTTTGAGCAGTGAGTATTTTAGTCTATTCTTTTAAATTTAATTTGACTTGATTGCTGTTATTCTTGTGGAAAGACAAGTGTATATAATGGCAATGTAATTTTATTAGCTGCCTCCCACACAATTGCTTTAAAATAAGCTAATTATTCATTGCTACACCTTAAGGTTCTGTTATTATTATTATAAACACACACAGAGCATAAAGCCTTTAATTTTTGTGCGACAACTGTCTAATACTTATTTTTACTGTTGATCTTGTTATTGAGATGGAATCAATACACATTTACAGAATAAGTTTTTATTTTTCAAACAAGACGATGAACACCTCTCTATATTAATCTACAAGATAAAAACTGGCACTGGGCTACTTCTCAATATAATTCTTATGTTTAAAAAGTTTTGCCTTGGAGTTTGGCATTTCTTTATATGTGATTCTTATGGTATGTAAACCGTCCCCCCTCTCCGCCACCAAATAGAGTGAATAATCAAGAGCCCTATTTCTGTGTTTGACCATGGAAGGGTTTGTATTATGTTTAAGCCTTATTTAAAACAGCTCCTATTCCTTGACTTGAATTTAATGGATGTGCGTTCACTGCATTAAATTCACTTTGTTCTGTTCCAGCAATGATTGACAGCCTTGATTTAAGACCAGTAAGTTAAAGGCAGGTTGTTCAAAGATGGCCACTATTCCCTATCAGGATGTCAATGGTCTATAGAAGATATACAATCCATAACCTTGGTTGTACCTTTTCAAACGAAGAGAGGAAATAAAGAGGGCATAAAAATATAAATATATTAAAATATTAATGTAGCAGGTTCTTTTCTCCTTCTGATTTTCTTTGGTTAAAAGATTATTGACACCAATTTGAGCAGTCATCTAGCATGAAATAATTAAGTGGATTATAACTGAAGTTTTGCAAGTCATTATTAATTTAATACCCTACCAGACCTGGAAGCTCAACTTACTGGTCCTTTTGGTGTTATTGCTAATTAGTTGTGTTTTCAGGGTCAGAAATAGTCAATGCAGTTTTTTTCTGTCCTTCCACCACTGAAGTGTTATATAGATAAATATTTTTATAGAGTTTAGTTGTTGATTCTATAGGATAGTTGATTTACAATGTTGTGTTAATTTCTACTGTACAGCAAAATGATTCAGTTCAGTCTTATATATATATATATATTTTTTCATAATCTTTTCCATTATGGCTTATCACAGATATTGAATATAGTTCCCTGTGCTATACAGTAGCACCTTGTTGTTTATCCATTCTATATATAATAGTTGACATCTATTAATCCTAAACTCCCAATCGATCCCTCCTCCAACCCGCCCCCTCCACACACACACACACACACATACACACACACACACACACACACACACACACACACCCTTGGTAACCACAAGTCTATTCTCTCTGTCTGTGAGTCTGTTCTAACAAGAATTTCTACTCTCACCTTTGGTAATTTTATTCATGATTATTAAATAAGTTCTTGAATAGATACATGACTTGCCAGTAAAACATTAAAAGAAATCACTTTCAAGGAATTTCCAGCCGGAAAGGAAGCCTGTAAGTGTGCACAGTATGCTTATCACTACTGCAAGTCTTCACGACCCCAGGGACACAGCAGATACTGTCAGTGACCATGAAGTAACAGTGGACCCCAGGCTTCTGACACGCTAGCCTCTTTGGAGAGAACACTTGCACTGGGGGTTAGGAGAGCTGTCCTGTCCTTTACAGTGTAAATATTTAGTCCCCCACCTCTTACCACAGATGGTCTGGGACAACTGACAACAATATCGCAACAATAATAAAGCCATAAATAGAAATAGTAAGTCAGGACAAATGAAAAGAGAACCAGAAATGTGCCACTCTGGGGTTAGCAGAGTGGCTGTTGTTGAAGTCAGAAGGACAAGGTTACCATCTAGGGTCCAGCCACATCCTGGTGGCCTTGAGCAAGATGCTGCATCTCTTCGCACTGTGACTTCAACTAGAAAGTATAGGGGTTACAATTCTTAGGTGATTTGTGAACTATCATCCAGCTTTAAAATTCCAGGTTTCTAGGGTTTAGGGCTTTCATGAATCATTCAGCTAAATATAAAGAAAAAAAATGATTTTAGGACTGAGGGTGTATCTTGTAAGTCTAGCCAGTTATCTTGCAGATGAGGGTACTGTTGTTTGTGGTGTAGACGGTGCAGGAGAATGCGGAAGTGTGGACCCTGTCTCCCTTGGTTGGGGGAGGGCCTCGAAGCTGACCATGCTTTCATTTCCACAGGGATAGCCTGTGCAGTTAACCCCAAAAGAACAATGTCCTCTGCTTTGCTCTGATCTGCAAAGTCTCCTTTCAATTTTAGATGCAACTGATTTTTCAGATTTATTTATTCATTGACTGAGACATGAATATCTGACATTTCTCTTAAAGGAAAATTCCTTTATAGTTTTTATACAATATACATAATGTTTTTATATTACAAAGATATTGTAAGTAATACGGAAGAGTAAAGGCAGAAAGTAAAAACAAAAAAAGGAAAGAAGCAAAGAAAAACCACACTAAACCTCACAACCCAGAAATCAGAATCATTGATTGCTCAGGTAAAGCTACTCTGAGAATAGATAAGTAGGAATGTTTTTATAACACTGGGTCATATTATACTTACTATTTTAAACAGGAAGAATCGATTTTAATTTAATTCAAATTTAATACAAATGAAAAGAAACTGAAGTGAAGCAAAAGGAATTACTGAACTTAAAAATGAATGCTTACTCCCAAATATTTGTTGTGGAGAGGAGACCTCTGCCCTAGCTTATCCCACACATCTACCTTCACTTATAAGGAGGTACAGAGACCAAAACATTTAATGCTGAACCTGTTCCCATTACTTGATTATTTTCTTCTACTGTGATATTTCAGTGCAACCATGACTATACCTTAGAGTGTAATTCCAGTTAAACTTGTGTATTTGGACCACTGGTACCATGGGGAAAGCTACCACCGAGCCAAAAGGAAAGAAAGCCCATGTGTTTCTGTTTAATGTCTGACCCTCAGGGAGTTTCTAGAGAGATGATACGGTGACCCTGAGTATAAGCAGTGCCTGGCACGTGCTCCTTTGCACAAACAAAGTTATTTACTTCCGAAAACTGGTGAGAGGCAGTGTGATCAAACAGATGTGCTGAAGGGAGCCCGAGGATCAGCCCCCTGTGGGGCTCTGCCCGATCTGCCCCACTCAATAATTCAGTGGTTTCCAAGGCAGAGAGGACACAGGAAAATCTGTGACAAGAAGACGAATGTTGAAGTCATTCTTACAAAATCTCTATTTTTAGTGCATGCTTTACAATGTACGTAATATATTACTGCAGTGAAACAAGTATATATCACTTACAAAGAAATGAAGAAAAAGATATACTTCGAGAGTGCAGGCTTAAAATTTTCTTTGAGGTAGGTGTGCCCAGTCAAGACCCCTGCATTAAATGGTGGGAGCAGTGCCAGTCTTTCTTTGCACCTCTGTCTCCTGACTTGTAAACTGAAGCTCTTCTCCCTTTTCTTTCTGCCCCCTCCCTTCCAGAGAAGTTGGGAGAGCCAAGGAGAACACCGTTGCCCTAAAGAGCAAAAATTCCATAAACATTCTGCATTAACTGGGGTAATTTAATTCAGATTAAAAAATTGTTTTATAGCACTTATTTTAGTTCATATGTTAATGATATCCATTTCCTATGTTTAATTCATGTTTGTGGGCATTATCCCAAATATATATTCTGAGTTCAATTAAGAAGCCAAGAAAAATGTCTAGGAGAGGCTTTTCACTGTACCCGACAGATTCGTATTAAATCCCTGTGTCTTAATATATGATTTAAGGGGAATAACATAAATGGACTCTGAATTTCTCCCATGTAGCTCATTTACAAAAGTACCTCAGCTTGCTAAGAATTTGCCTCTTGTTGGCCATTAGAACACTTACTAGAATATTTATTAGTTATTAACACAGAAAGTACGTTTGCACGTGTGTGTGTGTGTGTGTGTGCGTGCGCGCACATACTGAGAGAAACATAGCTCTCTAGGCACTTATTGGTGGAGTTAGCTTAGATTGTAATAGGTAATAGATGAATTTTTAAAAATAACTAAATTCAAGAGTGAATTGATGTGAGAGTCCAGAGTAGAGCTGATTGGTTGACTGGGGCAAAAGCGGAGAGAACCACCATGCCTAACATATCCTGTGTTCCTGGCATTCAGAGATGCAATCCCCCAGTAAATCCAAACTGTAGAACTATTTATGCCTGACACCATGGCTGTATCAGTTTGCTTGGGCCCCACACAATGCACAACACACTGGTGGCTTAAACAACAGAAATCATTTTCTCATAGTTCTGGAGCCTGGAGGTCTGAGATCAAGGTGTCAATAATATTGTTTTCCTCTGATGTCTCTCTCCTTACCTTGTAGATGACTACCTTCTCCCTGTGTCTTCACATGATCTTCCCTCTGTGTGTGTCTATATCCTAATCTCCTCTTCTTTTAAGGACATATTATAAGAACATATACAATGTAAGGACATACAAGTCATATTGGAATAGGGGCCATCCTAGTGATTTCATTTCAACTCTCATTTTACCTCTTTAAAGACCCTATCTCCAAACATAGTAATTCTCAGATACTGGGAGTTAGCACTTCAACATATAAATTTTGAGGGGACACAATTCAACTCATAAATAGTGGCCAAGGTCAGCTCAACAGCATTCCAGATAAGTCACAGATAAATTCACACTGAACAGTAGCATTTTTGGCCTGGACTATCTTTATACACTATTGTGAAATGCTTTATTGTGTGCTGTTAAATCAAGTTTGTTGCTCACCATGCCAGAAGTGGCCCTACTCCAGAAATGAATGAAATGTTTCCTGTGTCTTTTCTGTAATGGGAGATGGAGAGAAAAGAAAATTGGGGATAGTGCTGTCAGGTGCTATTATGAAGTATTTAGGAGTGCCAGTTTTAATTTATTTGTAGGTTTCATTTTCATGGAAAGAATTTGATTTCTACTTTAATATAAATTTGGTTTATTTTCCTCCTGAACTTGAGCTCTTTAGAATACAGAGAAGAGGGTCAAAATACAATTGGTTTGCTAAGCTGTCACACAGATTCTCTTGCTAACATTTGCAATATTTTCCTTGACTGACCAAGAACTTTTCTCCCTGGAAAGTAAACAGCAAACAGCTATCTATGAAATGGGTCAGAGCAAATATATTTGGTCAGGTGCAGGATAAATAGATCATAGATTGACTAAAATAGCCCTAAACAAAACAGAACAAATCTCTAAGCCACACACATCCAACCTGAAGACTTTCAAAGGCAAAACAAACAAACAAAACAAAAATATCTAGTGTATTCATGACTAGTTCATATTTCTACTTAAAGTATGTTTCCTAAAGTTTTTTTCTCACAACTGTAGATGACCAGAGCAGCAACCTACCAACCCCAAACCGTGAGCCTGACAGAATTCTTACAAACTCTGATATCCCATGATGTCACAGACCAGAGAGGTGGTCTAGAGATTCTGGAACCCTCAAAATCACAGAGAACGTAATGGAGTGATTGCTGCCTCAAGAGATAGGAGGAGAATAGGAGAGGTTGATAACTGAGTCTGGCATTTCAGATAATGATGAGTACTCTTTTAATAACCAGGAAAGAATTTGAGGAAATATATGGACAGAATGTATAGAGAAAGAAAATACTAACTTGTAAAGCAAAACAAACAAAATCTGTCACCTCCACCAAAGATGAAACAAAAAAATTCTTTATTTTGTGCTTACAAAGACAATTAGAAATTTAACAAATCTGTTAGGTATCAACTTCCAAAAACCTTTGGATTTTTACGATTCTATTTCAATTGTATCAGTTTCTTAGCAAAACCTGATATCATTACAACTGTCAACTGGGATCATAGAATTCTAGAATTCAGTGGGAAGTTAGCAATTATCCTTCCTTGAAACTCCCTTGGTTTTGATGGTATCAGTCTATCTTGGCTTTTCTTCCACCTTTCTGGTTGATTTTTCTCAGTCTTCTGTGCAGCCTCTTCCTTCTCTGTCCATCCTCAGATATCAGTGGTTCAGTCCTTCTACCTTTCTCTGGGTAAGCTTATTCACTCTCATGTCTTCTGCTATCATCTTTTTGCTGATGACTCATTGTGCACATCTCTCTTCTGATTCACGACCCAGAAGTCCAGCTCTCTACTGCCCATCCCCACCTTGATAGTGCTTGATAAGTACTTTATATTCAAAACTGAACATCCCAGACTGAAGTTTTCAGTGGTAGCCAAGCCACAAGATGACCCCTCATGATTCCCACCTCTTGATTTTTATGCCCTTGTACCCCTTTCCACACTGGTTAGGGCTGACCTGTGTAACCAAAAGAACATTGTGAAAATGATGAAGAGTGCCTTCTGAGGCTTAGTCATAAAAGACATTGTAGCTTCTTTCTTGCTTTCTCTTGATTATTTGCTCTAGAGGGAGCTTCCTACTATGTCATGAGGACACTCTGAGACAGGCTGGCACCTGGGACCCTTTGCTGCGATGCCGCAATGTTTGTACCTGGACAAACCTTTCCTCCAGCAACAAAATACAAAGAAACTATATGGGACTAAAAATAACCGTGTGCATGCCCAGTTGGGGCAAATTCTGGACAAAAGATACAAAAAGACCAAAAAACCCCTACTACCACTTCTGAAGAGCCAGGAGCAAAAACAGGGTGTTGGGAGCAAAAACAGGGTACTGAGCATGCCCCCTGCACTCAACACCACCAGAGGGGTGGGCAAAACACCTAAGCCACCCCTCCGGCCGGACCCCTGGACACACCCCCACCCTCACTCCATATAAGGAACAAGCTTGTCCTCCCACCCCACCCCAAGAGAGCAAGCAAGGCAAACTGTTATTTGTTCTCACTACCCCTGCTGCAGCAGGGGTCCCAGTAAAGCCTTGCCTGAATTTCTTGTCTGGCCTCTAGTTAATTACTATTGATTGGGGAAGGCCAAGAACCCCGGTCAGTATCAACTCAACCTCCCCATGGAGAGGACTGTGTGGTATGGAAGATGCCCCCTACCAACAACCAGCAGCAGCTTGCCAGGTATGTGAGGGAGCCAAGCTGGAAGCAGATCTCCAGTCCCAGTCAAGCCTTCAGATGACTGCAGCCCCAACCAACATTTTGACTGTAATTGCATGAGAGAACCTGAATCAGAACCATCTAGCAAAGCCACTCTCAAACCTTGTGTCACAGAAACCGTGTGAAATAATGTTTATTGTTGTTTTGGGACACTAAGTTTGGGGTCATGCAGCAAGTATATAACCAATATTCTAACAAAGCCTAAAACTCCTTCAGTGTCCCCTTCTTCAGACATGTATACCACATTCTAATTTCAATAACTCACATAAGAAATAATGAGGACCCTGTTTAAAATAGTGGCAATAGATGTGGCAGAAAATGAACGGACTAAATAGAAATTAAGGAAGTATATTACAGACTTGGTGATAGGAGGTGAGGAGTTAGAGAGTGACAGGAGTTTAGGATGAGAGGCTTGTTCATCGGTTTGTGTTTTACTATGCTCAATTCCAAAAGGAATGAGAGAAAAATACAGCCAAATAACCTTTAATGAGCTAGGTCTTCATACATCACTTTGCACAATTTCTTCACAGGAATCAGATTTTAAATATCATGATTGAAGAGGGAGAATAGCAAGAGGGCTTACCTTTATGGTAGATCAACAATAATCTTTCATGCTTTCATAGTTCTGTTCCTACGCTTGAAATTTCCCTTATACGCGTTATCTCATGTGCTGCTTACAACAGTACTGTGTATTAGCTCAATCAGTCTTTATGCAAATATGCAAAATATTGTGACAGAAGACCCAAATCAAGCTGGCTTAAGCTGAAAAGGAATTTTATTACTAAAAGTGTAGGAATAGGTACAGCTTCGGGTCAGTAGGATTCAGTCCTCAACAAAGCTGCCATAGGGATCCAATATGAAATTGTTAGCCTCTATGTGATATGGCTCAGTGGCCTTTGGCTCCTAGTATGACAACACTCAACACTCAGATTGATAAAGCTAGAGCAAGTCTCTTCAGGTAGCTTCTAGGGAAGTCCTGAGATTCAGTTCACATAATCCAGGGAAATATGAAATTCTGATGGGCCATGCTTAATTCACATGCTTCAGCTCTGGAGCTGAGAATGCATGAAGTCCATCCTGAAGCTCATGGGCTATGACTGGAAAAGAGGTAGCTCTCAGAGGAAAATCAGAGTAGGATTACCTATGCAGACAACTCAGGATGCTAGAGGACCAAAAATCAATAGCTGGCCACTAGAACCATTATATGTAAAAGCAGGGAGCATATACCTGATTGCATAGTCATTATCAAGAAAAAATGTTGTTAGGTCTAAATGTGAAAACCGCAGCAGAAAAAGCACCTAAGCTAGAGTTAAAACCCAGAGAGCCTGTGTGTTAGATTGATTCGTGCTGCTGCTACCCTGCCCCTGCTAAGGTGGGAAGTGAACAGTCTCACGGGTTGCAGACAGTGGATGCTTGCCCTCCCATCTCCACCCCATCTACCTTCTCGTTTCATGGCTGGGTTGAATCATCCTGTATGCTAAATGCTGACAGTGGAGGTCATGGCCATGCCCATATACTGTTATCTCTGAGCCTCCTCTGACTGCAAAGATCCCTGAGACTTGCAGAATAGAAGCAAGGTTGAAAGTGGAGAGTTGTCTCCAATGAATCAGGCAGCAACCTGGAGAGAAGAGACCCCTCCACCCGAGCGCAGGGATCAGAACGGATGGCTGAGCAATGGACATATTGCGCACCCTTCATTAGTGCTGAGACTACTTCTAGCTTTGAGTCCCAGGGAAGGGAAACTTCCTTCTAATCCCACAGCGGGGAGCACAGTGTCAAGTGGGGATACTGCAGCGGAGTTGCAGCAAAAACTCTGAAGTAGTGTGGGAAAGTATGTTTCCAAGGAGGGGCCAAAGTGATTCCTCATAAGCGAGTGCTGGGAAAATATGATAAGAGGTGGATGAAGCCGGCAGGGCATGATCACTTAGTCATAGCATCACAAGAACTCTACTCAGATTCCTTACAGGATTATCCAGTAAATGCCCTGGCTCAGGTGGGTCAGCCTTGAACCCATCCAAAATACCCAGTCTTCCATGCTATGGTTAAAGGAATTTGGAAAGGAAGATCCCTAATTTGGAAACGTGTTCTAATGCTGAAGGACTCTTTCAATTGAAAATTCTTTCTTACTTATTACTGTACTCCATTTTCTGTCTTTAAAGAGAGCTAAATAATTTGAATTCAGGAAGTGAATTGGAGGATCAATTTTTCATGGCTGTTTGACCTCACATTTTGTCACCTGGCTTTTTAGTGCCCTGACTTTTACATCTATACATCAGAAATCATAAGTCACTTCCTTTATGGGAATATAATGATGAGAAGATATGCTATGAAAAAATATATTGAGCCTGAAAGACAAAAAGTACTATTTAAACAAGTGTATTATTAAAATCCCCATTATTACTAATAATCACAGTTGTAGTGATACTCCTATATGCAGGAAGAAGAGAGTAATTTCTAGTTTGAGCAAAAATGTACATACACACAAATTAAGAAAAGATGAGTAGCAACACTTAGCTGTCACTGAATTTTGCCTTTGTTATAAGGAAACAATTGAGAATTTCTATCTTTTGGAGTGTGTATTTGTGTGTGTTGGGGGGGACTGTACAAAGAATTTGAAAAAGAATAGATACATGTATACGTATAACTAAATCACTTGGCAGTACACCTGAAGCTATCACAACATTGTTAATCAACTATACTCCAACATAAAATAAAAAGTTAAAAAAAAGAATAAGCAATATTTTGCATTCAAGACCAAAGCTGGAAATTGGGATGACTTCAAGTTTTGTTTATTAATTTTCATACGTTTCTAACAGTAGCCCCCAGGTTATTATGAGAGGTTAAAACTAATCTTTTACTGTCTAATTTGGGAGCACTTTCTGGTGTGGATGATCATAAATCTCTCAAAAGGAGTATTGCTCACTTCTTTTAAGAATTAATGGTGATTCCTAGGTGGGACCAGATAGTCATGCATCATACCCACAAGCATTAGGTTTTTCCCAGCAGAGACGCTCAAAACAAGTCTGGCAACTTTTGTAGTTGCCAACAATTTCATGGTTACTGTCTGAAGCAGAAAGGGCACATCATCAGATTCTTCCTTCTAATGCAATCTTGTCTTCCTGAGATTTGTAATATTTTTCTAATATGGATAGGGAATATTTTTTTGAGAGTGCACAGTCATGTTAAAGTAAATACCCTGGAGAAATACTTTCAATTAAAATTCAGAAGGTTTAAAAATCCAGGCTAGAAAGGATTTCCCTGACCTACAAAGCCTAATAAGATTTTTCCTTTCCATTTCTCCCTCCTCATCCTCTCTAAGTGTGCGGAGCCGTCCTGCTTTCTTACCTGGTGGCCCCATTTAGCTCTGCCCTCTAGACATTTAAGTCAGAAAATGGCTTTAAAGAATGTTTTGAGAAAACCTGACATACTGATCTACTCTGAAACTCAATCATTTTTTTTTTTTAAGCTGGAAAAGAGTAAGAAACCACAAAAGCAAAGCAATAGTAAAATCTTTTAGACAAGGAAGAAAAATCTGACCAGGAGATGAAGAGGTAGAACTTGTTGTGATTAAGGGGATTAAAGCAAGAAAAGCTTGGAAAGCATGGATTTTGAGGCCTGAAGAGAGCGCAGGTAGCAGGTGCAGCTGTGGCACTCCTGTTGGAGTGACCCTATCTTCTGTGGGGCTGGGGGCAAGTCATTTACTGTCTCTGGGACTCATCTACCGGGTGGGATATGGATGCCTAGACTGTAGAATTTCTTAGTGTGTATTAAACATAATACACTATACAGCTTGGGCACATAGGTACTCACTTATTTGGAGTTACCATTGTAAAAAATTATATGCCTGGGCTTCCCTGGTGGTGCAGTGGTTGAGAGTCTGCCTGCCGATGCAGGGGACACGGGTTCGTGCCCCGGTCCGGGAAGATACCACATGCCGCGGAGCGGCTGCGCCCGTGAGCCGTGGCCGCTGAGCCTGTGTGCCCGGAGCCTGTGCTCCTCAACGGGAGAGGCCACAACAGTGAGAGGCCCACGTACCGCAAAAAAAAAAAAAAAAAAAAAAAATTAAATGCCTGGGTAGGAAGAAAAGAAAATATCTTTTTCTGTAATTGTGTTCTTATCAGGATTATGGTGAAAAATATAACTATTCAACTGAAATTAATAAAACATACAGTTTAGAAGCAAAAAGCAGACGTAGAAACTGAAATGAATTTAAGGGGGTAATAGTCCATTAGAGATCATTCTTGCTCGGAGGTAGGGCTGGGACGAGGGTGAGGCAGGAGAAAAGTCAGGCCAAAAATTAAGAGGTGCTGACCCTGCATGGCCTGGTGCTGAGTGTAAGCGCCTCCTTAAATTTTTCCCCCCGAGTTTCCCCTCCTGCCTTATTCTAGTCCTTGTCTTTTGGAGGCATCCCGCCTGGCTTGTTGGTAACTGCACCTTGCCCTCTCCCCAGCGCTTTCTTTCACACTTTCAGTATCTGGAGAAACAACAGTCACTGCTGTCAGACTTCTTTAACTTCCCCAAGAATTCCAAAAGAGATCATTACAGGATGTGGCGTGTGAAAGGGAACAGAGGTGCAGTTAAGACTATAAATTTTAACTGCAGAGATGATCTCATGTTCAGTCATCAAAGAAGTACATGGAGGGACTTGCTAAAATTTCCACTGTTGAGGGTTACAAGTCATGACCTCATTTCTCACCCTAGAGCCTTAGTATAAGCGCTAAGAATAGCAAGCAGGATCTTTTTTATTGGCTTGTCAAGAACACCACTCGGGGCTGGAAGACCCAGTCACCTTCAAGAACAAGCAACAAAAGGGAGTTGGGTGGCAGTTGGTGGACAGCCTCCAACATACGCATTTTTCTTAGACATTGTTTTCCAGAATGTCTGCAAAGTTATGGTACTTTCATTATTCAATTCAGTCAACCCTGTTTTCAATCTAATCATTTGTAAACATAGCTTGATAATAACTAGCAGTTTTACTCTGGATTAATTGGTGTTATTTGATAAAATCACATAAAGCCAGTTCTTTGAAAATGTGATATAATAGGATGTGTTTAGCTATAAGTAACAGAAAACCTGCTACAAGGACTTTTAGTGTAGGGGTTAATTTGTCTCATGTAACAAGATGAAGAATCAAGCAGTTCCTAATGTTGGTTCAATTCCTTAGTTCTCTTGGTTTTTCGCTCTTAATCCCAATAAGGCTGGGCAGCTCCAGCCACTGAGACAGTATATAAGGCAGAAAGAAGGAAGGACAGTGGAAAGTTGGCACACTGTGGTGTCCCCTTTTATGTTTTCTCCAGAAGCCCATACTCTCTCCATGTTAGGGTTGAATTGTGTCCCCTTAAACAAGGTATGTTGAAGTACTAACCCCAAGTACCTCGGAATGTGACCTTATTTAGAGATAGGGTCTTTACAGAGGTAACCAAGTTAAAATGGGTCATTAGGGTGGGCTCTAGCCCAATGTGACTGATGTCTTTATGAAAAGAGGAAATTTGAACACAAAGATGCGCATACAGGGAGAACACCACGTGAACAGGAAGGCAGCCAATGCCAAACCAAGGAGAGATACCTGGAACTGATACTTCCTTCATAGCCCTTGGGAGGAACCAACCTTGCCAACACCTTGATTTCAGATTTCTAGCCTCCAAAACAGTGAGATAATATATTTCTGTTGTTTAAGCCACCCAGTTTGTAGTGTTTTGTTATGGCAGCCCCAGCAAACTAATACATTCCACAAGACTTCTATTTACATCCTATTGGCCAGAAGTGTGCCCCTGGCCACCCCTAACTACAAGGGAGGCTGGGAAAATACGTATGTAGCTGAACATAGTCCACCCAAAGCATTAGGATTCTGGCAGCAAATTTAAAAAGGAAGTTGGGCATTGGGTAGATAAGCCAGAGCATTTTCCATAGGGGAGAGAGTATTTGCTTGGTGGTGCTAAGACGGGTAGCTCTCCCTCCAACACAGCTCAGAGATTTGAATTAATGCTTTGGCATGCTGACTGAGCAGTGGCAAGAATACAAGGGGTCTGCACACTAGCACTGACATTGCCACTACTTGTTAAATGGTTTCAAGTTGCTTTAGCAACTAAGCTTCAGCTTTTTTATCTGACAAATGGGAATAATAACCTATACTCTGAGCATTTTAATGCTAGATAGAACTGTTGTGAGGACCAAGTAAAGTAGCAGATATGAAAGTACCTTTGAACTTACATATAGTATGTTGTAAATAGTCTGTTCAGATATAAAAGGATAATTAAGGAGGAGGTAGTTCAGCTTCTATGTCTTGGAAATGAAGGAAAGTTGAAACAAAACAGACTTCTCTTAGAAGTTAGAGGAAGTGAAAGGGGAATGGTGGTTCCTCTAAATCTAATTCTTACCAACAAGAAAGCACCAATTGTGAAGTGGCAGTGACACCACAGGGAACAACCCCATTATCTCAGAGTAAATAGGAGTCAGGCGGGTGGGTGTAGCCAGATGGTACTGGCTCTAGGCTTCAGGAAGCCATTTTTAACAAGTTCAGAAAAAGAGAGGTGATGAGTCCTTGGCCTATAACAGTGCTTCTCAAACTTTACATGCACACAAATCACCTGGGGATTTTGTTAAAATGCAGATTGCAATTCAGTAGGTCTGGGGTATGGCTTGCCCTTCTGCAAGTCTCAGGTGTTGTCACTGCTGGTGGTCCAAGGATCACACTTTGAATAGCAAGATCTACATCGCTGAAAAGGAAGCTGAACCCAAAAAGGATAGGAATTTTTCAGAACTGAAATTCTGACAACATATTGATGAATGACTCTACTAAGGAAAAAATTGTAAGAAATCTAGAGATACTGCCTTGACTGTCTTAGGGTAGCTTCAATAAGCTCAGATTCTAAAAGAATGTGTAGAAGTTGGAAGGAGAGACATATAATCAAGGAAAATTGTAAACAAATGGTATAGACTTGTCTAGAAGGCATTAGAACGGAGTGAGCGGTTATTTAAAAGTTATTTTAATGTTTTTTTTTTTTTTTTTTTTTTTGTGGTACGTGGGCCTCTCACTGTTGTGGCCTCTCCCGTTGCAGAGCACAAGCTCCGGACACGCAGGCCCAGCGGCCATGGCTCATGGGCCCAGCCGCTCCACAGCATGTGGGATCCTCCCGGACCGGGGCATGAACCCGTGTCCCCTGCATCGGCAGGTGGACTCTCAACCACTGCGCCACCAGGGAAGCCCTATTTTAATGTTATTTTAAAATTAGTTAAATTTTAAAAAGCAATGCTAGGGTACCCAGGAGATAGACCCATAGCCAAGAATCCTGTTTTCCTTAGTACCATGTGTAGCCTTATAACAACCTATTTTGGGGTTTACCAAGATCCCCTCCTGGGTCAGATTGTATGTTGAATCTTGACACCATTTCTTAGCAAAATTCTCGAATTAATTATTAAACTAATAATTTGTATGCATCCAAAAGGAGAAGCCACAATACCCTGGAACCAGCATCTATGCCCCAAGATGGAGTCAGGCCAAATAGCCCAGTGTCCTTGTTTAAGTGATGACCTAGCCAGAGGTGCCATATCTTCATCTGGCACCATTACCTTTCTGCCTTCAGAACTCTCCTTAGTAATATTTTAGGATGGGTCTGCCCCCAGCAATTTTTGAAGGACATTTTCACTGGGTATAGAAATCTAAATTGACAGTTATTTTCTTTCAGTACTTTGAATATGTCATTCCATTGCCTTCTATTTACAATGTTCCTGTTGAGAATAAAGAGTTCAATCTTATTTTTGTACTCTTGAAAGTAAAATACCGCTTGCTTAAATGCTTTTCAGATTTTTTCTTTGGTTGTCAGCAGTTTTTCTATGAATTGCTTAGAAATAGTTTTGCTGTATTTATCCATCTTGGAGTCTATATCTCTTTGTAGTCCATGGCTTTTGATGTCTTTTGTTTAATTTTGGAAAATTCTCAGTCATTATCCCCTTCTCTCCTGTTCTCTCTTTTCTCTTTTACAGAATCCTGTTATACATATGAGAGAATGTTTCATGTTGTCCCCTTGCCACTTGTGCTCTTCTTCCTTTTCACCATCTTTTGCATCCCCAGGCTTTTGCCTGAATATTTTCTTCTAAACCAACTTCCAATTCTCTCTTTATCTGTGTCTAATCTGTTGTTAAACTGTGGATTAGGGTTTTGTACAGAAACAGAACCAAAAGGAGATATATAGAGAGAGATATCTATCTATCTATCTATATCTATATATCTTGTCATTTAATTTCATGATTATATTAATCACAGTTATTTTAAATTGTCAAAGGAAACCATGAACAAATTAAAAAGACAACCCATAGAATGGGAGAAAATATTTGCAAATGAAGTGACTGACAGGGATTAATCCCCAAAATATACAAACAGTTCATGCAGCTCTATGTCAAAAACCAAAACCAAAACCAAAACGAAACAAAAAAAATAAACAACCCAATCAAAAAATGGGCAGAAAATCTAAACAGACATTTCTCCAAAGAAGACATACAGATGGCCAAGAGGCACATGAAAAGATGCTCAACATCACTAATTCTCAGAGAAATGCAAATCAAAACTACAATGAGGTATCAACTCACAGTGGTCAGAATGGCCATCATCAAAAAGTCTGCAAACAATCAATGCTGGAGAGGGTGTGGAGAAAAGGGAACCCTCCTACACTATTCATGGGAATGTAAATTGGTATAACCACTATGGAGAACAGTATGGAGGTTCCTTAAAAAACTTAAAATAGACCTACCATATGATCCAGCAAGCCCACTCCTGGGCATATATCTGGGGAAAACTGTAATTTGAAATGATACATGCACCCCAATGTTCACCGAAGCACTATTTACAATAGCCAAGACATGGAAGTAACCGAAATGTCCATCAACAGAGGAATGGATAAAGAAGATGTGGTACATATATATAATGGAATATTACTCAGCCATAAGAAAGAATGAAATAATGCCATTTGCAGCAACATGAATGGACCTAGAGATTATCATACTAAGTGAAGTCAGACAGAGAAAGACAAATATCCTATGATATCACTCATATGTGGAATCTAATATTAAAAATGATACAAATGAAGTTATTTACAAAACAGAAACAGACTTACAGATTTTGAAAACAAACTTAACGGTTACCAAAGGGGAAATGAGGGGTGGGAGGGATAAATTAGGAGCTTGGGATTAACATACACACACTACTGTATATAAAATAGATAATCAATAAGGACCTACTGTATAGAACAGGGAACCCTACTCAAAATTCTGTAATAACCTATATGGGTAAAGAATCTGAAAAAGAATGAATATATGTATATGTATAACTGAATCACTTTGCTGTACACCTGAAACTAACACAACACTGTAAATCAACTACACTCCAATAAAATTTAAAAAAAATTAAATTGTATGTCTGATAATGACAATGTCTGGATTTCTTATGGGTCAATTTCTACTATCTGATTTTTTAAATCCTGGTTTGGGGGAAGTTTTACCTTTTTATACCTCTTTCTTTTAAATTGAGTGCTGGACATTAAGTATAAAAAATTTTGTAGATTAGTTCAAGGTTCTGATATCTTTTTGCAGAGAGGATTTACTCTTTTCTTCTGAAGGGAGCTTGGCTAGGGGCAGACTACTTTACTCCAATCAAGTATTGTGATATGTCAAAGCCAGACTTCAGTCCTGGTAAGGTATAGCCTGTTTCTGTCCTCCACATCTTTCCTCCCTCAACCTCCTGGTCAACTCTAAACTCTAATATTTATACTTCCAGCCTTTTGAATTTACTGAATCCTTTGCTCATCTTCCTTTTCAGTTGTGTTTTCTGCTCAGCTTCATAGCCTCTCAGCTTTCTCTTAGGTAATTACTTCCAGTGGGATAAAACCATGCTGATTTATTTTTTTATATTTTTGCGGTACGCGGGCCTCTCACTGTTGTGGCCTCTCCCGCTGTGGAGTACAGGCTCCGGACGCACAAGCCCAGCGGCCATGGCTCACGGGCCCAGCCGCCCTGCGGCATGCGGGATCCTCCCGGACCGGGGCACGAACCTGCGTCCCCCGCACCGGCAGGCGGACTCCCAACCACTGCGCCACCAGGGAAGCCCCATGCTGATTTTTTAGTTTATCTCTTTGGGTCTCCTTTCTTTCCAGGATCTAGGCTTAATGAGTTATCGCTGCATTGTTACTTCATAATATAATTTTTATATTTTGTCCAGATTTTCCAGTTGTTCTTTGGCATAGGGGAGGGCAGGGTTTATCCAATACCAGCTAGTCGACCTTTGCTGGAAGCACACATGATAATTTTTAAGCTCTTTCTAATATACAGCTAGTGCTGAGAATATTGAATTTAAGAGTGCTCCCTACCAGAAGTGATGTTGAATCTCACTTCGGCTTAGATTTTAGCTCAATAATTCCTTATTATCTTGTCAGCTCATCAAGACTTATATCCTAGCATTTTGGTTGTTTTTACATAGAGGGAGTCTGACCCAATAATCTAGTCTGCCATATTACTCATGTTACTTTTTTTTTTTTTTTTTTTTTTTTTGCGGTACGCGGGCCTCTCACTGTCATGGCTTCTCCCGTTGCGGAGCACAGGCTCTGGACGCGCAGGCTCAGCGGCCATGGCTCACGGGCCCAGCCGCTCCGCGGCATGTGGGATCTTCCCGGACCGGGGCACGAACACGCGTCCCCTGCATTGGCAGGCGGACCCTCAACCACTGTGCCACTAGGGAAGCCCTCATGTTACTTTTTATTTAAATCTCTCTTCACTTAACATGTTAGTTCCAGAAGGACAAGAATCATATCTCACTCATCCTTATAGTCCCATTCCCCAGCCTAGTGCTTGACAAAATAGGTACTCAATAATTGTTGAGTAAATGAAATGATGTGGCTTTAAATGAGACCACCTGGGCACATCTCAGTGGGTCCATCAGAACTGAAAAATATGAAGCTCAGTTTTGCCAGTTTAAAAACCAAATGACTACATTCACAGAAAGAAGATTCTCCACATTGGTTCACGCTAGGCAAATTTACAAGGAAGTAGTTTATAAATAGCAACATACCTTGATCAGTGCTTAATGGGAGACATAGCTGGAATGATAATGGATACCTTCTATATTTCTTCTTCCCTTATTCTTTGGTACTTCTGTCTTTTCTTTAAGGCTAATAGTTTTCTGTGTTACGTTTCCTGTGTTTTAATGTCTTTATTCATACTTCTCCTCTGGAAGTAGAAGAAATAATAAACAAGTAAGTAAATAAATAGAATCGATACTACATGTTTACAAAGGGCAATCTTGTATAAGTCAGTGCACTCAGAAGACCAAATGATAGATCAGAAGGTTGCCATGGTAAAGACAAGTCAGAAAGGGGAAATTCAAGGTTGCCAAATAACTTACTTTCAAGCTACTAAAGTAGATCTCTTTCTAGTCTGTCTAAGTGATCTTTAAAGGTCATTTAGCATCAGGACATCCTCTACCCCAGGTCATTATAAAAGAAACTCAAATTTAAAAAATTCTATTCTCCAGCTTCCTTTTTGTTAACCTTCCCAGAAAAGTCTGTTATTACAACACTTTGTGAAATGTTACAATATTCAAGATCACAATCTCTCTTAAAATGTAACAGTGGCTGTTTCCTGATAGACTATGTAGTACCTTATTTAAAAATATATATTATCTCTGAATCACTCAGTAAAGTGGGTTCTTTGACAACATATCTCATATACTTTATGTAGATTTTGGTATTAAATTTTTTTTAAAAATTAATTTTAGTTAATTAATTAATTTATTTATTGGCTGCATTGGGTCTTTGTTGCTGGGCATGGGCTTTCTCTAGTTGCAGCAAGCTGGGGCTACTCTTTGTTGTGGTGCAAGGGCTTCTCATTGCAGTGACTTCTCTTGTTGTAGAGCACAGGCTCTAGGCATGCAGGCTTCAGTAGTTGTGGCACGTGGGCTCAGTAGTTGTGGTGCACAGACTTAGTTGCTCCGTGGCATGTGAGATCTTCCCGGACCAGGGCTCGAACTCATGTCCCCTGCATTGGCAGGCAGATTCTTAACCACTGTATCACCAGGGAAGCCCAGATTTTGGTATTTTAATTACAGAGAATTTTGCCGGGAGCCTTAGATCTTTTTTCTTTCAACCATATTTGACATCATTTGAGGTAATGCCACTTCCTCCTGCTTAGGTCAACCTAACAGAAACCAGCACAAACAATAGTGTCCTAACAATACTGGAGAAGGAGTAATATTGTTTTTAAATTTTACTAAAAATATTTTGTATGATCTTTTTAAAGTTAGTTTTAAAAAAAGTTTGTGCTTATCGTAACAGATATTAGATTCTCTATAGGGTGATCAGACAAATGTTCCCTAAGAATTTATAATCTCAAAAGGGCAATGATGCACATGAACATGTGGAAAGGACAATAACACTTAAGAGGGGTTTAACAAGAACATCCTCAAAGATCAAGAATCGATATTGCAGAAAAGCAAAGGATAGGTTAATGTATGGCACAGAGGAGTTGGGTTGAATCTCACATCTGGGCAAATTGGGTGGAAGGAGTGAGCCTCTCTGAGTTATACTCACTGTTGGTCTTCATCAAATGGGATTTCCCTAGCTTCCCAGCAAAGCAGAGGAGCATGTCATACATGGGAACCAGCTTGGGCATGACCAAAATGTGATGACGCTGATGATTGCTTAGAACAATTTTTGAGCGTTGCAAAGCAGTAGGGGGAGATGATGAGAGCTGGGAGAGGGCTGTGAAGCATTCTGAGGTGGACACTGAGGCATTTCCTCTGGCCCCTCCCGTTTGGACTGCATAAATGGAAGTTTAAGGCATTTGCCTTGCTTACTCCTGAGAAAAGCAGTAACCAGTATTAAAAACTATGACTCAGCTGACTCTTCTAACCATTCAGATAAGCATCCTTCTGGTAAAGCAAAGTCGGTGAAATGCAAATGAGCAACCAGTCAGCAAAAAACTGCTGCTGACATTATTAATCTTCCAAACTACCCAGATCTATCATCCACATAAAAACTTATCATTGGGCACTTGTGGAATAGGTATCCCTCACTTAAAGGAATGGTCACTGTCAGCAAAGTTAGCGGTCCAGACTTTCTATCAAATCAATCTTATCCTCTCATTGATTTCCATTACCAAATCTGAGATGCATTCTGCTGTTAAATCCCATTAAATGTGTACCAAACCCTTTGGAAATGGCATATGTAAAAGAAAAATGATAATATCCTGATAAAACATTGACAGTGATATTTATACATTAATAGTAATGCTGTGCTGTATTCACCATGTCACAGTAAAAATTGTTCAGGATGAAACATAACACAGTCCTACAAACTGCCTCACACACTGCAAAGGACAATAATCCCTAAAACATTAGCAACTTAATTTCTCACTAGCTTCACAACTGTCTTGGCATTTCTATCATTACATAGTCAGAGGAATTCTTCTTTTTATTATTTAAAATCTTTTCTCATCTTCTACCAGTCTCTTTTCCAAAATCCTTGTCCAGAAACCCCTGAATAGCTTGTGATGCTATTCTCAGATGGGAAAAATTAGCCAGCCAGACTCAGTCATAGTGGTTTATCCCAGTGCCTGCTGGGATTTCCCCATTATTGGAGCAACGGGGCATCTCCTGGAAGGAATATTGTTGAGGGAAGCAGTGGACCTGTGAAAGTAGGACTAGATACTTCAAATGCTTTTTCTAACTTCTGAGATACAGCTCTACTATCTGACATTGTTTACAGTGGTAAACATGTCTGTGTTTACCATTCTATTTTCAACCTATGCACTTTGCATAATATATGTTAAATGACCAAATGTTTTGCATAATATATGCCGAATGACTGAATGTTTTGCATAATATATGTTGAATGACTGATTGAATTCAGATGATGATTTTGTTTTTCATTGGAGAATATTGACACTTCTAAGTGCTCGTAGCTCAGGCTGGAAATGTGGCTACCATCATTAATCTCCATAGGAATTATGCATCATAGGTCATAATGGCATTAAATGTCCAACGTTCTAAGGTCTGGACAGGACGTTCCTGACAGTGAACTTTTGCTGAATTCTTGAGTTCCTTCTCTTTATCATTGCGGTGAGTCAATTTTTTATTAAGCAATAAATAGCCTGCCTTCTTGCATCAGAACAACATGCCCATCACTGGTGATGCACCCCAGGTATTCCCCTTAATCATTTTAGCATAGCCCGCTGCAATGCAAAGTCAACATTCAGGGTTGACTTTACCATCTGATTAAAAAAATAAATGTTTTTATTAAACTATAACATACCCACAGAATTCTGAAGAGTCAGTGGCAAGATTGGGATGTTTTCTGGAGATCAGCAGGCTACGTGCCAAGAGTTTTTGGTTAATTCACTGAGAAAAGGGTTTTGTTGTTGTTGGTGTTTGTTTTTTACCCATCATGTCCAGAAACCTCAACATGGAAGAGTCTCAAAATTGAACACACCCAGGGAGTCAGACCCATGCTCACTGAACTCACGAGGAACACACATACAACTAAAAGGACTTTGTGTGGACAAAAACAACCAGAACTGTCACAATGACCACCAGGCTCCTGTGGTTGTAACCAGCACATTCTTTCCCTGCAGGCAGAACAAGTGGGAAGCCAAATTATGAGCTGAAAGTAAGTAGAGAATGAAAACAAGAAGAGATGTGTATCCTCAAGGAATATTTTGTCCAGGACATGAGAGGCCTGAGGAAGCTGCCATTTTTTTTTCAATCATGAAATAACTCTCTGGTTGTATGTATGTATGTATGCATGTCATTGTATGTATGGCCACATACATTTCCTTTCAGATTCAAACTGTCTCTCAGAGAGTCTTTGGCATTCTTTGGCATCTCCATCTCCATCTCCTTGTCACTTTTATTTTCTCTAATACAAACAAAGCCTGCTGCCTAAGCTCACACTTTGTTCCACTATAGTAAGATTGTAAAGAGAAGCAAAAGTCAATGGTATACGAAAGTATTATTAATGATATGGCCACTTATAAATTAATACTCCATTCAAACACCTCTTTTAAACACCTCCCCCCCCCCCCACACACACACACACAATGATGGTGAACATTTACAGCACAATGCAAACACATTCAGTTCTATTGCAAATCTTGCAAAAGGTGTAAGGTCAGTGAAAGTGAGGTTGGTAAAACTGGCACATGAGGATCTATGGAGTTAAACACATGAAGGTAAAATCAACTGGGCTGACGACTATATTGATACTTCAGAAGAGAATAGTTTGAACATCAAAGAACTAATTGAGACCCTTGGGAAAACTGAAGAAACTCTGAAACATTTTTACAAAAAGTGACCCTCTTTTTTATTATTCTCTGAAAGAATATGAAATAAAGCATGTTGTAAGGTGCTTCACAATGCTTAGGAAAAATTTAAGCCAACAATAATCATCTTTATTATTTATTCATTCTATAATTAGCACATGGTTGTACGTTTCAATTTTGTTCAATGTAGGATAGAATAAATGTGTTTTAAAAATGTTGAGTTTTATTTTCAAGACAAGTCCCCAGCAAACCTTTTTTCACTAACTGCTCTGAAATTTGGTCCGTGTTTTAAGTAGATTTACTTTGACACTTTCCCAGTGCTAATCACAATAGGATATTAAGGACTTTCTGTACTAATGACACAGAACTTTTCTAGTAGTAACAGTCTGATGTCTTGATTGTTTCTATTTGCATATTGAATTTTTACTATTTTGTCTATAAAATATCCTCATTTCTCAGTTCTTGGGGGGTAACTTGTTATTTACTCTTAGGTGTTTCCTACAGGATCACTTCCAAAGGGTGATACTTTAAAAAATATCATCAGTATCTTCTAAGGCAACCCATGTAGAGGACATAGACTTTGGAGTCAACCTGGAGCCAGACCTATATTTTAATCTGCTTTTGCCACTTAAGAGACATATGACAATGGGCAAATTATGTGCCCACTCTGAACTTTGGTATCTTCATCTGTGAAAATGGAGCAGTAATAGCTCCCTCACAAGATTGTGGTGAAGATTAGATGTGAACATGTGTAAAATGCCAGGTACAGAGAAAGCATTCAGTATGCAGTAGTTGTAGCAGTGCTCTTTATTTTTGGTTTGCTTGGCTGCCAAATTTCCCTTGTGATCTTAATTTGTTGATTATTTTGTACATTCGGATTCTTTCCATGTGCTTTGCAATGTGAACCTAGGGTCTCTAGGCTATTAAAAGTAGCTAAATATGACTAATACTGAAAATATGCCTTTAGGAGCGCCTTGTTACATAAATCTCTTAGAATTCTAATGTATAAAGCTTCGAAAAACCTCATAATGAGGTTTTTAGGATTTACATTGTAAAATTTTGGTTGAGTTCTTCTATAAGTTGGATGGCTGATATTTACATGTGAAAAACCTCAATGGAAGCCTCCCTCTCCACACCCAAGCAATTTTTATAAACAAGTCTTGACTTAAAGCCAAGAAACTCAAGTCTTTCACCTTGCAGACAGCCCCATGCAGAGCACAGTCTTGGAAGTCAGGTGGTCCTGGATTTGAACCTCTGTTTGGCTGCTTCCTGGTTGTGTGACCTTGACCAATCCAACTTAGTATTTCCAAGCCTGGGTATCTTTATCCATAAAGTTGGGGATAATAAAAATACTTACGCTGGGGCTGCCATGAGGATGAAATAAGACACAGCATAGAAAATGTTTATGTGCCCATACAGCTTGGCACATTGTGCTTAAAATCCTCAAAGTTAACAGGTATGTCATAATTTGTTGAAAATGGTAATAGTGTAACACAAAGAAAACAAAAAACAAGTTCAGTTGAGTCTCAAACAAATTATGTTCTTTGGTCTTGCCTTGCTTTTTGCCTCTTGCGTTTCCTACGTTTAAGATCCTTTCCCTCCCCTGGGTGGTGGTGAGATGAATTGGGAGACTGGGATTGACATATATACACTAACATGTATAAAATAGATAACTAATAAGAACCTGCTGTATAACAGAATAAATAAAATTCAAAAAAAAAAAAAAAAGATCCAGGCTTCCCTGGTGGCGCAGTGGTTGAGAGTCCCACGGGCTCGTGCCCCGGTCCGGGAAGATCCCACATGCCGCGGAGCGACTGGGCCCGTGAGCCATGGCCGCTGAGCCAAAGATCCTTTCCCTCCGCTATTACTCCTGAACATGTCTTCTGCCCCAGTACTTGTCAGTGATCTCTTCCCCATCCCCACACACAATCAGGATAGCATGTTGGGCTGCAGGGGAAGACCTTATTCCAAAGTGGCAAGAGGTTTCTACATTCTTCTTCTCTAAGACTGGTATATCCCCCTACAAGTCTGATTGGTTCAGATATTATTTAATTTACTCAGCTAAAGTCAGGAGATAATGATGGCTAACATTTAATATTCACCTATTAGCACCGGATACACTATGCTAGGTGAGTTAACAAACATTATAACATTTTGATTGTTCATAACAATCAGGCAAGGCAGATACCACTTTTCCTGTGTCTGAGAAGGGTAGCCAGAGGGTCTGAGCCAGTAATTTGCTCAAAGTCACACAGTAGTAAGTGGCAGTATCAATGGCCATCAGGATCAAGTTAATGCATTAATTGGTATGTGATGGCTCTAAATGGTTTTCTACTTCTGGGAAAGGCCCACGCAGACTTCTCATACTGGCACTTATATGTGTGCTATCATAATATCACTTTATTCGTGTAGGACTTTTACCCTTTTCATACCATTTATCCCCTAGCACCACAAATGTGTATAATACATAATGCTAAATGTACCAAGATCCTTGTACATTCCATGCACACACACTTACAGTACATTCACCAATTATACACTGGATGCTGGAGATCTGACCAACAGAATTCCAGACATCAAAAAGCAAATAAACTAGACTTTCCTCAACTCAATAATTCCCGTTTAATTTCCCCTGGCAAATACTGAACTTCAAACTGTGTTTGTTCTATAAAGTAGAACTTTCGAAATATTGTGATATGGAGTCCCACATAGTCAGGAGAGACAGCTGAGAAGGGCGATTAAGGTGGATGTGTTTCTTCCATTATGAGTTGAATTTAAGTTTCTCATTTCAGAATAAGTACCAAATTCTGCAATCATTCCAAAAGTGGAAGTTCAGCTCACACTGCATTTTGGGGAAGCTTTAACCACACTAACCATTTAAGGTCAAGCAAACAACCGGTCAACCCTCACAACGTGCGTAGTTCAGCTAAGAGATAATAGGCTCTCTATCTATACATCTCTATATGTCAGCGCCATAGCGCAATTCAGGTCCTCCTCTCACCACCGCAGCTAGGCAGACGGACACCCTCTCTCCAAGCCGCATGGGAAGTCTCACGTTTAAGCCCCCAAGCAAGTTGCCGGCTCCTGCCTGCACCCCATGTCTACAAGGATTCCCTCTATTGTCTTTAACACACTCCCCAGCAAAACGTCCAGTTCCAATCAACTCTAACTGCGAGGCTGACCCCCGCCCGGTCCCCGGCGTCGGCTCTGAAGGCTGGGCGGGCGGGGTGGGGCGGGGCGGGCCGCGGCGGCACGCACTGGGGCGCCGGCGGGGCTGGGGGCGGGGCCTGCGCGAGGCGCGCGAGGCGGGCCCCCGCCGCTGTTTTCGCGCATTCCCCTTTGTTCTGCTCCATTGTGTGGCGCTTCCTCCTCTGGCGCTTCTTCTCGGCACCCTGGCAGCCTGTGGGGAATTCGTGAAGGGGCTTTTGGTGACTTTTTCTTTCTTCCGCCCTCCTCCCAACCCCCCGGTTTATTTCTGAGGAAGTGAGGAACTCGTTTGCGCTGCCCCGCCCTCGCGGTTCCCTGCCCTCGGGCCTAGAAGGGAGGCGGAGTGGGAAGTGGCCTGCCCTCCTCCCCACGCCGGCTTCCTCGTCCTCCCGCCTCGCTCTTCCTCCGGGAGGCATCCTAACCCCGCATTCTGGACTTTCACCTCCTAACCGGCCGCGTCCACGCCAGAACGGCGATACGCGACCCTCTCCCCTCTGAGGGGCGCAGGCTCCGGCCGCCTGGGGCTCCACCTGGCACCCAAGCGAAGGTCGGAGGCCGGCGTGCGGCCGAAGCCCAGTCGCCTCAGCGTACCGGGAGCCGGTGCAAGTGTCGCCGCGACCCTCCCAATCCCTCGCGCTCGCGCTCCCCGGGCGCCGCAAGGCCTCTTCAGCCCCCTTATATAGCCCTCTAAAAATAGCTCGCCTCGCACCGCCTTGTAAGGCAGCAGGGAGATTCGCAGCGTGCCAATCCGCGCCCGCCGCCAGGGCCAAGCCCCGCCCCAGGCCCTGCTCCACGCTTCCCATTGGTCCTCAGTGACTTCATGAGCCCCCTGTTTACCATACATGGTCACACGCGGCCTAATGGACGCCCTCCTCCGAGATCCCACGGCTGCGCGGAGAGCCGGGCGGAGGGAGGGAGTTTGGGGAGGGGGAAGAGCAGGAGGAGGAGAAAAGGAGGAGGGGGGGGAGAGACTACAAACTAGCAAGGATGGGGGTGGGGGTGGGGAGGGAAGGAAAGAGGGGGAGAGAAGCGATCGCGAGAAAAAAAAAATGCCACCTCCCAAAATAAAGAGCAAAGATTGCATTAGGAGCGAACAGCGCTGCAGAAATAGATGGCAGCTTCGTGTCAGTGAGTTTGCATCCCCCTTCCTGATCCACGAGCTGGAGTGATTAGAGCCCTGGAAGGGAATTGTTACTCCCGTGAAGTCCCCTTTTCCTGGCAGCCGTCTGCACTGTACACGCTGGATGCCTCTCTCCATCCACCCCACTCAGTCTCTCCTCTCTCACCTCCTCTCTCCCTCTCTTCTGCATTGATTTTTTTTTTTTTCCTTTTTAGTTGACTGAAACAAAACAAAACAAAAGGGCCACTGGATGTCTGCCTCCTTGGGGGGTGAGCCAGACAGACTGACAAACAAACAGACCCAACTGTGTTCGGGGGAGGGTTTCTCCTCCCGTTTTGCCCGGCAGCAGCAGCATGGACGTGTTGGCTAGTTATAGTATATTCCAGGAGCTACAACTTGTCCACGACACCGGCTACTTCTCAGCTTTGCCATCCCTGGAGGAGACCTGGCAGCAGGTGAATGATTTAAATTACTTGTGTAAATCGTGTGGTGGCGGCGGAGACGCAGGGGCTGCGTTGGTGTGGGCTTGGGGTTGAATTTTGTTTGTTCGTTTGTTTAATTCCCCCCCACCTCTTTTTGGCTGTCTGTTGTTTAAAATGTTTTCGGAAACAGTCATCTGCTTACCTCTCCACCCACCCCCTAACCCCTTAGTGTGCTGAGCTGAGCGGCCGGTCGGAGCTGCCTGCGTTTCAGTCACCAACACACATCCTTGCGCACACGTTGTGCGGCTCACTGCCCCCCAGCAGAGACCTGCCTAACTTCTGGGGTTCGGAGGAGCCGGGTGGGAAGGTGGTTTGGGGCTTTACGAGCCATCACAGACAGGTACCACGTCCCTACATGCACGAGCTCTACCTCCTTGGTACCTTAAATCAGGTTCATCTCTTTCAACTGGTGCTAACGACCGTCAGATGGGGGGGAGGGGGTAGGAGCAAAGCGGAGTGTTTTCCTAGTAATTAGCGAGTATCAGTAAAGAATAGGAACTTGATTTTGAGATTAGAAGCTGGGCAGAAGGAAGAGGAGCCCAGTGATAAAGGATACTCAAAGATATCTCGGAAGAGGATGGGAAGATGTGTCTATCTCATGCTGACCGTGCATTGTAGGTTTCCCCAGTGCGGTGTCTTCGGAAGGAGAACACCGTCTGTGGGTGTCCTTGCTTCTCTTTCGTTTGGTGTGCCTCTCCACTTAGCACAACCTCCGACAAAGGGTGGTGTGTGCTTCCATGCCTCTGACTTTGTTTTAGAGGACTAGTCAAGAAACTCCTAAGATGCTGAAGGGCACCGATGCCAAGTTGGCTAGGCGTCCCAGTGAGGGGGAAGCGGGGCTGGTGACAAGTTCACTGGGCTTTGTGAAGTGGAATAAAGAAAGTGCTGGTTAGTGGAAAGTGCGAGATCTGCTGCGGAAACAGTGGTTTTCTCAGTAAGGATTAGGAGCTGCTGAGGGGACATTCTGCAGGAAAGATGGTGGGTGGGGATGGAGGGACACGAACATTCTTTCAGAATTCTACAGTGTGCATCATGGAACGTGCAAGAAGACAGTTCGGATTTGCACATTGGAAGTGTGAACGTGCACAATCCGTCTGGGAGAAACGTGCTTGCCCTTGGGGCGGGCGGCAGGAGGCTTGGTGTGTGGCTGCTCATGTAACTTCTCTGCTCCGTGACAGCAGCTTGTTAAGGCTAATGAACGGCTGAATTTCCTCCGACAGGATACAAAGCGGGATTTGCCAGTTTGAGCCTGGGATGTAACAGTTGCTGCTTTAGCGAGTGAGGTTTGGCTTGTGGTATAAGGAGCCTATCCTGTGTACCATTGTTGCTAGTTGCTGTTCTCCCCTGATTTCGAGGCTGGAGTTTCTCCAGGTACTGGCCTCTGGTGTCTGTGCTTCCACACATACATTCCTGCCCAAGGATGCTGGCAGATGTGTTTGACTTTGTCTTTCCCAAAACGCACGCACAGCTCACATGTTTCTAGCAGAAGGCATTTCTCCAGTGCATCCTTTCCCCCATCCTTGATGAGACTATCTCACGAAGGGTCTCACTAGAGCTTTTTCCTGCTTTTATTTCACATGCTAATTAAACCAAAAGGTTGCCAGAATTTCATTTTCTGAAATAGTCTTCATTTCACACTGTCAGCCCACTGGTGTTGAATCGGTTGCCTATTAACAACTGTCTAGACAGGTTAGGGAAGAGAATCTGTTGATTTAGTCAGCCTGCCCAAGGCAGCCCTTGTTTGTGACTAACTGTTAAGCAGGGTTGGAGGGAAGAAAGTTGGCTTTATTTGTTACAACGTTCCCTCCTGATGAATCACACAACTTTGTTTGGTTCAAGATTTCACAGTAGTAAAGCCTGCTTTAGGGGAAGGCCTCTCCAGAGGAAACCTGCTTTTCTAGATCTGGTTAGAGCATCCTTGAGAAGGTCTAGATCTGTAAAGAAACATCATTGGTTTGATAATTAGAGGATGTACTGGATCTTTTGTTTCCTTAGAAGCCTTCTCTGCTTCCCACCCACCTCATCCTTCATCTCACCTCCTTCAGGGCATCTCTAGCTTAGTTTGTATCTGTGGGCAAATAAATTTTCACCCCCCTGTTTCTTGCGTTAATCCTCTCCTACTGCCAACTGCCCTCAGCTTAAAACCCTTTGCCAAGCTCTTTCAGAGGCATGCTCGTAATCCATACTGAAACATAACTTGTGGGGACACGGTCCTAAATGAGATATCGTTCCAAGGAGCTTTCTTCTGTGGGCTCTGTAGTCACAAATGCTTTCTGTAAAGGTGACTGTGCCTCCCAGTTCATGCTGATGACATAACCTCCAACCTCTGTCTCTTCCTTCCTCCCTCTACCTGCCCCCTCCCTCTTGCCTCTTCTGAGTATAAAGGAGGGGAGTGTGGTTATATGCAACTGTTGGTTCTAAATCAACCATCACATGGTGAAATTTTAAGGCTCCTGTGCTCAAATCAGCTCAAGAAGGTTGCTACAAAGAACCCCAGGCAGGAGGAAGTTTCCTGATGCTCTGGGGTAATCAGATTTTAGAGGTCAAATGAGGAGCAGTTATTAGATGTACTCCTGAAAGTGAACAGTGTACCTTGAGGAGATGAGCGAAGTCCAGAGATTCCAGTAGTCTGATTTGGTTCGTAAGAAACAGAGTGGCTTGGATGATAAACTCAAGACCATCTGTGCATTTGAAAATTAAGGATGGACTCTTTGGAGTTTTTATTTTAAACTCAAGTCTGGGATAATTGTTCTGCTTAATAGTCAGTGAGCTTGTCATGGCCCTCCTGTCACAGGGGTCGTCATTTTGACATTGGGTTTTTGGGCAATATTGTCTTAGCCTCATACAGCTCCAACTATGAAAACCATTGTTGGTGTAATTTTTAAATCCTGATGGACATCCTACATTAACAGCTCTCCATTCCTGGGCTCTGACTGCATACTTAAGCATTTGGCCCAAGTAACATCATCCCTGCCTGTCATATAACTGTAAATTACACTGTGCTTATGTGGTCTATTATTTTATGGAATTCAGCTGACGCACAACTCTTAAGGCTACCAGCCTTAAGCTCTTTGGAAACTTGCAGGAAAATTTCCAAGAGCTGTCTGAGGAAAAGTAGGAAAAAGTCAAAGGTAGGACAGAAACTAAGAGTAGCGTATAGGGTACCACTTGATGATGGATAAAGGGGGACCCATTCATGAGTTTTGTTGCCATTAGAAATCATGATTTTTCTGGACCCACTGCTGACTTGGGAAATAAAAGAGGATTTGGTACAAAACTGATGGTTATTTTTCTTTGGGAAGCTACAAAGACTTTTAGAATTTGGATATATTCTTTATACCTAGACTGCTATTTCATGAGTGCAGGTCAAGTAATGATGTTCTAAGTCTTATTTGCACTTAGCTTTGCTTCATGCCATTGAGGAGCATGGTATGTTTACTTGAAAACTCTTATGGAATTATGCTTGTTGTTAATGCTGATTCATAATTGGCAGATGGGGTCAGTTTCAGGCCTCCTTTTTGCTCAGAGAAAATTTTCCACTGCTACTGGAAACAAATAAATAAATCATAGAACATTCCTCCCTCCTCCCCCATTCCCCCATTGTTTTAAACTAATGGCATACTTGGCTACTGTAAGAACTACAGCGTCCCCATAACACTGCAATTTCATCTTGGTTTCAGGCACCCTGAAACACTTTTTACAAGGGCCTTTGGTATGAAGCATCCCTAGGGGACAACTTACAAAAATGGTTGCCTGCCAAGAACAGCCTCATGGTGCAAGGGATGGGATTTGATCTGTGAGCTACATCGCTTCTCCTATGTTGGGATCTTGCCTTTGCACTGCCTTCTACAGGCCCGAGCAGCCTGGTGCTGTCTCAGCCAGAAAGACAAAGCAAACTGTAGGGTCCCTGCATCCGCAGGTTTGCCTCTGTCCCCAATTTGCAGAAAACCTTGTCATGAATTAGAATTTCTTGGCAACAGCACCACCCAGGGAAATTTGTAGACACAAAGGAGCCTTGCTAACCACACTGAAAGGATAAAATAGCTGGTTTTTTTTTTCTTTTTTGTATGTGATTTGTGTGCTCTTTAGTTACCATAACTCTATTTTTTTTTTAAATTTGAAACAGTGACTTGATAGATGAAAAAAAAATCAGAACTGCCCCAGTTCTCCAGATTTTCTAAATAAGGATGCAGTCACTCAATAAATGTAGCTTTACAAATGAAAGCACATGTGAATGCCATCTATCACACAGTTGGCCTTTCCATGTTCTTTTTAATTTTAATTTCCATGTTCTTTTTAATAGATACATCTTTGTGTAGATTTAGCGATTCTCAAACATTATCACTCAGTCTACCTGTTTGCAGTTTGGTATTTTGAAGTGAGTGAATGTTACAACGCAGATGTTTTTACTACATCTGTCTTTAGTTGGGGGGATAAAGGAAGTGGTGACTTCTTTGTTCTCCATGAAACTCCCACCCCCACTCCCTACCCTGAGGAGGATGTGATGTTGGGGTCCAATCCATTTAAAGGGCAGAGCAGAAGATGTGACACCTCACCCTGAAATGATTTATGTATGGGTATGTCAGAGACCGTCAGCGTTCAAAATGTGCTCTTCCTCTCTCCCAGCCCATTCTAAATATAAATGCCAGTGGGGGCTATTTGCCTCTCCACTTGAACGGGAATAGTTTAGAGAAGGTCCTAATGGAGCTTTCAGTAGCCATTCTCTTATAAATCTTCAGATTCTTCTCCCTTCAGAGAATTCCTGTATTTTAACTTTTTGAGTACGAGAAGGCAATGCAGTCTTCTTTAATCACTGTGTGCTTATTTGGGAGAGAAGACAGTTTCCTCTGGCCAGTCCGAACTGGCTCATGTTGATGGGATAGCTGGCCAGATCGGGTGGCAGACACCCGCTATCTCTGCAGTTTGTCAGTAGCGTGCAAGGGGTTTTAAATCACCTTTGCTGGACTCCATGATTGGTGAATGCAGAGAACGCCTCTGTGATTCCGGTTCACTCAATCTATCAGTTAGCATGTATGTTTGGAATTGGGATTTGCTGAAAGTTTAGGACAGCTCCCCAACGTAACCTGAGCGGTGCCAGAAGGGTGAGGGGTGGAGATTTATCTCTCTACAAATAAACCCCTTTGTTTCCCCAAATTAGCTGAGTGCTTGCTTAGCATAAACAGGTGGAAATATTTTAACCCAAATTGCCAAATCTTACGTAGTACAGTGATTAGGAAGCTCTATAAGTACTAATGGTGTTAAAGTCGGTGGAGCAAGATACAGCATCTAATCATTAATGTTACATGCAACATCCACAAGTTGAGAAACACTCCTCCTCCCAGTTACATTGTGTGCTCATTTTAGAGCATCCGCGTGAGAAGCTATCCTTACTTAGTTTAATTTAAGTGTTCCCCAAATCAAATAGCGCATTACTGGAGCAGGCTTTTACCTAAGATCGGTCATGATCTTGTTCCTCTCCCTTCTTGTTCCTTGGCCTTCATTTTCTGCTGCTAATTTGGAGAATCATTTCTCCTGCCTTGAATCCTTTTTGTTTTCCTCACTTGGTATTTTGCTGTGACCCTGAGAACTTGGTCCTGCTAAGTGTATTGTGTCCGTTGCACTCTCCATTAGAGCAGCTTCCAGCTGCCCCATCCACCACATGCGTGACATAGAGATGGACAGCGGGGGGTCGGCAGCAGCTTTGTGATCAGTCCGGAATCAGCCTGCTTGAGGTGGGAGTGACTTCTGATTTCATAGTGATACCATTCCTGACTGAGCATTACTGGAACGGGCTTTTACCTAAGATTGGTCCTGCCTCTGAGCTGGTAGAGGCAGTCAGTCACACCTTGCGGGCTTTTCTCTGTTTATATTAAAATATGGAAAATATTTCACAGTCAGTACTTCATTCCTTTGCTCTGGTTATGTGCAAAATACTGTTTGGGTGATGCGAATTTGAATTGGATATAGTTCTGCCCTCTATGAGCTTGACTTCAGTAGGGGAGAGTGAGCATGTTCAGAATTAAGTAATACAGTATTAGAACACAGTTGCAAAAAAAAAGAGATTTTAAGTCCAGTATTTGAACACTGACCCATGCCTCTCTGTACTTAGCCACCTCGTTACAACCTTGTTTATAAAACATACTTGAGATTTACTAAATTTTCTTAGGCTTTTTTAGCTAATGGTGTAATGGGGCTGGTGGCCCTTTTAGGGCAGATGAGTCGACAGTGTGAATGAATACGCATGTCCATAATGACCAGGAAACAGCATCCATGTCTGTGTCATTCGGAAATGATTATAGGTAATTAAAATAATTAATGTAGAGCCATATGCAATATCTATTTCTGAATATGGGTTTATTGACATTTCCTGAGGTCATATTGAAAGTCAGGCCCCAGGCCTTGTACCAAAGCTAGACCCAGAGAATTTTAGAATTTCAAATCCTGAAAGGGTCTTGGTTTCTTTAACTCTAAAACACTAGGCTAGGACCAAATGATTGTTGAAGCCAGATGAAGCATTGAACCTTCCAAGGTCACCCAGCTGTTGTTAACATGGATGGTGGTCCCAGGCCCAGTACTCTTTCAGATGCCCAAATCAGTTTGCTTGCTTTTCATCACACTGTTCTGAATATACTTTGAGTCACTTCTCATCTTTCCTCCTCTCTCTTTCCCCCTCTCCCCTTAAAGGGAAGCAAGAAAACCCCCATTTTACTTTGAACAATACTAGTACATGGAATTTTTGAATTGTCTGGGCCCTAAACCAAGATATTGAATATCTTGGAGAAAGCTTATGTGTGTAATTTAATCTCTTTTCCATTTTTAATAATGTGTGGTAACCTGGAAAATGTACACTGTACTGAAAAAACAAAATAAAAGCCCCCAATTGCAACTCCAGCCTAATGAAAAAAAGTGCTGTCACTTAAATGATAACAAACGAGCGAGAGTAAGAAGGGTGCATTGAAATGTATGCGGTAGGGAGTTGGATGGATGATAGAACTGGGGTTTTATGTGGAAAGCGTCAAATGCGAAGTTTTGAAATGCTTTGTCTCTGACAACTTGCCAACAAAGGGACTGCATGAAACTGTAGCAGTTATCATGTGCCAATTCAGAAAAATCTCTTTTGAAGTGTTTTAGAATTTCTTGAGAGGGTTGGATGGGCAGTGAGGTTGTAATGTTTTACAAATTTAAACAAAAAACATTGCACATTGTGATAAGCAGTTGGGAAGAGAGACAACTTCTGTGCGGTTTTTAAAAAGTCCTTATGGGGTGGGAGGGTGAAGCCAAGGCTCAATTTTCAGTGTCCCTAGTGAGGAAAGGAAACGCAGGGTGCTCTTCACTCTGCTCAGTGACTTTTGGCCCTTCTCCACTCAATCTCTAGTATAGTTATGATGGTGAAAATTCTCTCTTGGAACTTGGCTCACAGATTGGTTTCACCTCTAAGATCTTAGAAACTGAAGATTTCTTCCCAAATGGAGACTTCTTTATTTCTTCAAAGCTGTAATCTACAGCTCCAACTCCAATATTTTCCTGAGTTTCAGGCCCACATTTTTGAACTGGAAACCTGGGGCTGACACTTAAGGCTTTTGGGGTTGTCCCATGAAGACCTCAGCTGAATATGTCCCAAAGCTTGAACTCGTCAACTTCTTTCCTCCCTTTCCTGGCTTCCCTGTTTCTTTTATTGAGTTGACCTTTCTTCTGTTATCCAGGTTTGAAGGTCCAGCCATCTTTGGCTCCTCTCTTTCCCTTCACTCTGATTGGTTGAAAAATCCCATTGATTTGGTTCTTACAGTACGTCACCATGGTCTACCACTTTCTTCTTGCTCTGCCATTGCCCCAGGGCAGCCGCATCACCTCAGCTGGACTGACTTTCTGCCTCCATCACCATGCTTCAAACTGTCAGTGGGGCCCTCTTTTACATACGATGAGGCCAAATGTCTAAGAGTCACGATGTTCCAAGACTGGGTCTAGGTAGTAGTCACAAGTTTCCCCCTTTGTTACCATGTGCGGTAACCGCCATCCAAATTGAATGACTGTACTTTTCCTGCTTCTCTCTTCATTTATGTCATTTCCTTCAGCCTTTTCCTTCTTCTTCCTCTTTGAGTCTCTTTGTCCAAATTCTACCCATCCTTTAACTTTCAGATGGTTGCCACATCTTCCAGGAAACTCCCTCGCTTTCCCTTGGCCAACAGTAATTGCTGCTGTTTCTATACTCTTGTGTAGAACTTTTTACTTCCTCATGATGCTTTTCAGTTTTGTCCTGTAGTATAGTTTTTCTTTTCTTTTTTTTTCCCCATTGCCTTATTTTTCCAGTTAGGTTGCATGATTTAGAGCAGAGTCCATGCCTTGGTTATAATTTTGATAATAAACTTTTAATACATAACCCTTCAGGTTCTTAGAAAGCCTTGCACGTGGTAGATACTCAATAGATATTTAGGGCTTAATGATGTGACTTAAAATTTGACTATGTCTGTAGTAATGGTTCACAACTGTGGCTGCACCACAGACCAATTAAATCAGTATTCCTTTGGGTGGAACCCAGGTATCTGTCGTTTTGTTTTTATTTTTTTATAAATTTATTTTATTTATTTATTTGTTTATTTATTTATTTATTTTTGACTGCATTGTGTCTTCGTTGCTGTGCATGGGCTTTCTCTAGTTGCAGTGAGCAGGGGCTACTCTTCGTTGCAGTGTGTGGGCTTCTCATTGCGGTGGCTTCTCTTGTTGCGGAGCACGGGCTCTAGGCATGCAGGCTTCAATAGTTGTGCCATGTGGGCTCAGTAATTGTGGCCCGTGGGCTCTAGATCGTAGGCTCAGTAATTGTGGCGCCCAGGCTTAGTTGCTCCACGGCATGTGGGATCTTCCTGGAACCCACGTCCTCTGCATTGGCAGGTGGATTCTTAACCACTGCACCACCAGGGAACTCCCTCAGTGTTTTTGTAAAGCTTCTGGGTGATTCCAATATGCAGCCAAGGCTTTGAGCCATTAATCTATAGAGGGTTAATATCAGCGATACCAGAGTTGCAGGTGGCTACTACTTATATGGAAATATTTCATTTCTTGTATAACTTGGAATCTAAGTGTAATAGAGGTTTATAATAAAGCAGGACAGTGGATGTACTTCATCCAGCTCCTCGGTTAATAGCAACTGTCCAAGTGTTGTTTCATCTTTCTTGTTTTACTTTCCCTTACCCTAAAGTGTTTCTCATTTAGCTCACATTTCCTATGACCCACTAGAGGTTTGCTTAACCTGGTCAAATTCCATTTCTGGTACCTTTGTGGTGGTGGGCATTAAACTCCAACCATGCCGTGCTTCAAATAATTCATTCTCAGCAAGCTCTCGACCATGATTTTCCACTTACCTCAGCCTGCTCTGTGGTTTTAAAGGGATGGATGCATGCACAAACATTTGTTGGATGATGCCAGATAGGCATTAGGTAGCAGCTCTACATATTTCTTTCTGACCTCACTGTTTGCAAGTAGACTCTGTTTATAAAGAATTTCAAAGGACCCATGTTTCTAGTAAGAGGAGCAAAAATAAACTGTGGAAGAATTGCCGCTGAGGACATTCAGGCAAGGAGGCTGCCTCCTCATCCATAGAAGGCTTTAGCTCTTGTGGTAATGACTGTGGGCATGTGGCGATGTTCACAAAGAAGCCTTAGAAATGCCTCTATTTCAAACTGTGATGTTTGCAAAAATGTATGTACTGTAGCTACATCCTTTCATCTATAAACTGTCTTTGATGGGGGTACGGTTGGCAAGAGAGAACATCATGAGAGGAGCTCAGAGCTTAGGGTTGAAGGATGTCTTTTGGAAAGCTCAACCCGGCCGTGAAAATGGCAATTAGCTGTGGAGCAATTGCTCTGCAAGGAAGTGTCCGCCTGCTCCTGACCCCGCTTTCACACTCACCTTGCAGAGCCGAGGTAGCAGGAATTCAGTGGCGTGGTCACAGTGCTGGCTCTTATTTTTGGAGAGGCGGCAAATTCGCTCATCACACAAAGGAGTGGAAATAGATTGCCCCAGCCCTACCTTTTGAGCTCTTAGTGTTTGTTCATATGGCCACTGTGGAGCCTGTTAATAGAGCACAGTTCCTGCCTAAGGGGTGAAGGATGTCTTCTGTGAGGAGGCCTCTGTGCAGGACTGATTCTCCAGTGAGCTCCCTGAGATGCTGCTCAATGACAGACTGCGTCTCTGGCTTTGCTTTCTGCGTTCCAAGATGGCTCAGCCCTCCCCTGTGCATTTGCCTCCCTATATCAAGGTCCTTGCTTTCTTTGATATGGACCAAGATATGATTTCCTCTGTGGCGGAGACGTTCATGTTGGCTTGTGAGAGTCTAACAAACATCTGTATTGAACTTTTTTTCTTAAGGGCTCAGGGTGTTTTGCTCAGGACCTCTTGTCATCGGCACATTCTTTTTGTAACTAAGGAACGGACAGGTGTTACAGAATTTCCCGTTCAGAGGTGAGAAAATTGGGGCAGAGGAAGATTAAGCAAGTTGTCTTAATGTGGCCGCAAAGCAAATGAGTTGCAAAACCAGTGGTGGAACACACTTCCCTCTTCCTTTTTTCCACTTGGCTATTCTGCCTATTATCATAATAAGCATCATAATAATATCTAATATCTGTCAAATACTTCCTAGAGATGATCTCATCTGAGCACTTTATGTGCATCATTTCATTTAATCCTCACACCAACCCTGTGAGATACATATTCTTCTTATCCCCACTTTACAGATGGAGACATTGAGGTTCGAGTTATTAAATGACTTTGCCTAAAGTCACACAACTTGTAAGTGGTTGAGCCAGAATGCAAACCCAGGCAGTGTGCTCAGGACTCCAAATTTTTACATTTATACTGACTCCTAGTTAGGCAGGAGACACCAGGGCAAGAGCCAAAGGTCATGGCCTGGGACTCAGTGGAACTGTTTGGGTTTGAACAGCTTTCTGGTCTGTCTGCTTTCTGGGCCTTGGTTTTCTCATCTGAAAAAGAACTGGGTTGTGCTAGGGCTCCTTAATGTCGTAGTGTTTGTAGTAGTCAAATTCCACGAGGCCTTGAAATCAGACAGAGCTGGAACCTTGAGAAAGTCACCTAACGTCTCTGAGTCTCATTCTGTCATGAGTGGAATGGAGTTAATAATGCCTAGGTAAGGGCAGGCATGTTGGCTCTCTGGCCCAGTGTCTGGTACATGGCATCCACTCAACAAATGCTCTTTCCTTCCCCGTTTTCAACCATCCTTCCTCCTGTTGAAAACAGTGCAGAGTGACACAATGCTCTTTTTCTAAATAGTATCACTGGTCTCGCTAAGATCCCAGTGATTCTGGAATGTCTAAGAGAAGGTGAATGATGAAAGGCCAGGCCAGGGAGAATGCTGGGCATTGGACATGGTGTTCCTTTATCCATCCCACAAGACAGCTCTCATGAAGTCACTGGTGCTTAGAAGTGGGGAAATACTAGCAATATCCATTGTCCCCAAAACTCAGCCCCCTTTGATATCCTTGGAATTTGCTTGACTTGCTCACACAAATGTCCAACTCGTTCCCTTTCTTTCCAGTCTTACTTCTGACTTACTTCCCTTAAGTTTTTCCAGCATGCGGTTATTTTTCTTTACGAGCCAGAATTAGGCACATATACTATAATACAGTGCTGGTTACTACACCTGCCTTTTTTGCCTTACCTGATGACTGAGCTTACAGCAGCTTATGAGAGTGAATCAGGTTTTATGAGATCTATAAATATCTCCGATAGGATTTTTATTTCATTTCCCCCCTTCAAATAAGACATAACGGAAGCAATCACATACACAAGGAATATTCTTTCTGTGATAAAGTGGGTGTTTTTGAATTGGCCTCTGAAAAGCAATAATTTGATGTGGTTGTTCCATGTTGCGAGTTTTATGGGGGAGGGGGAAGAATCATGCCTATGCTGCTATAAAACTCGAATATTATTTCCTCATGTTGAAGGTTTAGCCCAGCACCTATGGGGAGATTTATGTTAGAGATGCCAGCCCTGTGTGCAGACTGCATTTCCTTCTTCTGAGGAGTGTGTATTTGTGTTTTCTTAGACACACAGAATCCAGGGAAGGAAGGTCCCATTGGCTGGCAGGAGGGAGGGCTCCCAGAAAGAAGGTTTCCAGTTCTTTGTCTCATCTGTTTCCAGCTGCCCCAAGGGAGGATGTTCTCATCCTTCTCTGCACTTCATGGATTTCCTAGGAAGATTTCACACCACTTAATATATCTCAATGAGATTTTTTCCCCTTGGAATTTCATTTTTTAAAAAAAGAGTCTTAAACTTATCCAATTTTTTAAAATGTACTCTTCCCCAGTACCAAGTATGGAAAGGATTTTCCTTACCTTGCTCTTTGAGGAGTGTCTAGAAGGAACCTTGAACATGTAACTTTAAAGAATCCATTAAAAAAAAAAAAAAGCCGTGAGAGTTCTATGTACCTCGTTTTTCCTGTCTGGAAAATGGAAGTCAGGAGCTCCATTTGCCATCTTACTCAGGACCATTGTGACAAAGTTAATTATGGATTTAACAATTGTTTTTGAAAAATTGAATATCTGACTCTGACTACTTAGGATTTTTTAATTTATTTTTTTGGCACAACTTCTCCTTGCATACATCTTCCCCCAGTTCTCAGAAGCTTTGTGTTTAGCTAGATGGTAATTTGGCCTCTGAAAGAATAACCCATGTGAACTTAGTACACCTGATCCAAGGACATGCAGGATTTTTACCTTAATGTCATTTCATTTTTTCTATTTAACTTCACCTCAATGTGTAATATAATCTTATCATTTTGGCTCTGCTACCTACAAACACTATTCCGTGCTTATCAACAAATGATGTGACTTCTCTGGTCCACAGTTTCCTCATGTGTATATAGTAGCGTAGAGTTAGGAATAGTCAGCGATCAGAGATACAAACAGGAAGCTCCTGGGCTAAACTGGCTTCAAGAGCTGTTTTATTTGGTCAGCATACATATTTCAATTTATTTTTAATTGGAATGCTTTTAGACAGATCATGCACTCTTCAATTAACCTTGTCTCCGCTATTTCTACCTCGCTTTGTTTCTGATCTCTGGCCAGGTGAGCATGCATTTGGGTTTGTGACCCCCAGACTGGCAGCTCTGTAAGTCACCTTCCCCTCCAAAACACTGTGATTTGGGGACAACCTTTATTTCTTTATCAGTCTCAGGCTGGCTTGATTACTACTCTTACTTGGAATCCATTTTCATTTCTTTTTAGATTTCTCTGCCTTGTTGAATGTCTTTGTTTGGAATTCTGTTTTATAAAGCAGATTCCAAATTGCTCCTCAATTTCTCCTAGTCATCCAGGTTCTGTTGTAGATCATCGAAATCTGGGTTGGAAAAGACCATCTGGTTTACCCCTCTCCCTGCCTGGGCTGAGCAGTGTCTGCAGAGCATGTTTATTACTTATTGGTATTTGCAACATTTTCCAATTTGGAAACTGACTCTAAGTTTCCTGAGCTTGCAGCCTTCTCTTGGTGGAAATGGGAGTGAAATGGGACAATACCAAACAAAAAGTTCTTTTGGTCTAACAGCCCTCATTAACAAATGACTGCCATTGTCACTGTTTCTTTTGTCACTCCTGAGACCCAACTGGTCAGTGGTGGGAAAAACTCCTTTTTGTGGTAGAAAAACATGTAACCATTTCTGAGGTTTCTTAGTCTTGACATAGAAGCATGTTGTACAGAACCCCATTAACTGCTTTAACTGCTTATTTTGTGTGGAAGTAGATTTTATATGACTTGTTTCGCTGAGGAAGTGATGCTTTTTGTGTGAAGAACTCCAGGGAATTATAATAAAGTACTTTCCTGAGAATCAAGTAATTTGCATTTTTTCCTACGCTTGGCACTCAAATACTGCCAGCAAGGCACTTGGCCTTCATTTTCTAATGCTTTCAGGATGCTAGTCTACATTAGGGGTGTTTAAAAAAATTTATTCTTTTGTATTGGCTCCCTGATATTACTAAGGATATCATTTAGGTTGACCAGCTGGTGATTTTCAGGGTCATTCTTTTCCTGTTAAAAAAACCCCTGTCATTCCATTAAGTTACTTGATGCAGGGTGTTTCTCCTTTTCTCCAATCTCCAATTACTTTTTCTTTCTTTCTTTTTTAAAAACTCTGAGTGTTAAGTAAAGATCCAGGTTCATTATCTTGTTAATATATATATTAATCAATTTTTTAAACTAACAGCTGTTTATCTTACTGGGTGAATTGACAGCTATTAAAATATTTCTGAAAAAATATCCCTAGAAAGAAAGAAAAGAAAGATAGAAAATAAGGAAAAGAAAAGGAAAAAGGAAAGAAAGACGTTATGTGGACTTCAAATGTCCTTGCACAGTTCTTCTGTGAAAGAGAAGCGGAATGCAAACCATTTGTCTTCCTATCCAGGATGTGCCTGCCTACATTTTCCTCCTGTTTTTGCATTCATGATCTCTGTTTTTATGCTCCCTATTCATAGAGACTAGGATTTTACAAATATTAGAATTTGAGGACCATTAGACATCTCACTGCAGTCTGTTTTCTTCTCCTCAATTTGCGGGTAACCTGCCTGAGCTTTAGAGAACATTATTTAAGTCCAAGCGAGTATTGGACCATCAAGAACTGTGAGCCCCCTTTCAATATTTTATTTATTTATTTTTCAAATTTTTATTGAAGTATAGTTGATTTACAATGTTGTGTTACTTTCAGGTGTACAGCAAAGTGATTCAGTTATACACACACACACACACACACACACACACACACACTCACACACACTTTGTCAGATTCTTTTCCATTATAGGCTATTACAAGATACTGAGTATAGTTTCCTGTGCTATACAGTAGGTCCTTGTTGGTTATCTATTTTATATATAGTAGTTCGTATATGTTAATCCCAAACTCACAATTTATCCCTTTTCGGTATTTCAAATGCATTCTCATGTTAACACAATGCATGGTGTGGCATGGCTCAAGGCAGTGCTTCTCAAAGGGTGGGCTGCACTCCAAGGGCTTCGTTAGCACAGCGTTAAATAACAACAGAATCACCTTGGGAGGCCTTATTATTCCCTTTTTAGTTTTCTTTCAATCCTTCTGACTAACTCAAGGAGAAAGACTCAGCTTTGTGGTAGTATGTCTTTAAGCCTTGATAATCTTTTCTTCTCCTCCGCCTTCTTCTCTGTCCTGTCCTCCCTCCCTCCCTTTGTTCCTTCCTTCTTGCCTCTTTTTCTTTCCTCCCTCCCTCCCTCCCTTCCTTCCTACCTTTCTTTCTTTCTCTCTTTCTCTTTCTTTCTTTCTTTCTCTCTCTCTCCCTCCCTCCCTCCCTCCCTCCCTCCCTCCCTCCCTCCCTTCCTTCCTTCCTTCCTTCCTTCCTTCCTTCCTTCCTTCCTTCCTTCCTTCCTTCCTTCCTTCCTTCCTTCCTTCCGACAATAGATCCCAGACCCAGAGATTTTGACAGGCAAACATTCAGCTAAAAGTTAATAATATCATTTTGGCTTTATTGTTTTTAATTTTATGATTATCTTTTATTGATGAACATTTACAGGAAGAGTATTTTAAAATATATTCAGCCTTAATACATAATGCCTTAGTGAGGCAGTTAAAAATGTAAATAATAGGGAAATGATTACACAGATGGAATGCTGATTTGGTAAAAATGTATGAAGGTGGAATGAAATGAAGTTTGAGGAATGCTGGTGTGGTAGAAAATCAAGGGACTTGGAGTCAGAAAACTGGAATTAGGCCTGACTTTGTAAGTATAAACCAGGGCAAATTGCTAAGCTGCATTTTCCCATCTGCAGTATGGGGTTTATAATAATAGGATTCATATAATCAAATGATATATGGCTGTGAAAGTGCTTTGTAAACTGTCATATGCTATATAATGTTGTTGTTTTCTATTCTGTGGTAGGGGAGACTTTAGTCTCAAACCTTAAACTAGCACTCCTTGTTGACTTGCTTCTTCCTTATGATTTCTGTGTAGTGTTCTCAGCAGGGATATAGTAGCTTCTTACTTGTTCAAATGGGGCTATTACTTGTGCCTTAATTATGGCACTTTGAAAAATCTTCCTACTGGTTTTCTAGAAGTGGGGACATAATTTCTAATTTCTTTGTGTGTGTGTGTGTTAGCTTTTAAATAAATTTTGAAAAAGTAAACTTAGTATATAATTTATAGTATGTCAGAACTACTAGATTAAGATAATACATTTAGCTTAATTGATTTTTTAAGATAAATTTTTAAAAGTTAAAATATTTTACCACACTCATGAAACAATTGTGTGCATTTGTGTGTGTATGTGTGTTGGTGCCCAAGGATGAAGGAAGTTTGGATTTTGTGTAGAAAGGAGAACCCTGGGGACAGTTTGCTTCTGCAAGTGGAAGTCTGGGGTGGCTAAAATGACTCATTAACAATGTCTGTCTCATGTTGTTTGATGATAAGAAGATGGGGACTTGCCTGGATAGGAAGTCCTGGACTTACCAGGACCTTTCAGCTGACTTACAGGGAAACCCAGCTTATGCTACACAAGGATTGGAGTGACAGAGCAGCATGCGTGCTCTCTGGGACATGGACTTTTATCCTGCCCAAGACACCCTGGTAGGAGGTAACTGTAGATAAGAAGGGAGGTTGATTTCTCTGACATGAGGACCACACTATGTTGGTCAAGCTCCATGAATTCTTCAACTCAGGATGCTCAGATCTCCATGCTGCTTAAGACAGGTGCCCTATTGACAAGAATTTGGGGGCCCAGAGTGTCAGGTCCAAAGGCCCACTCTCCTACTGCCTCATCTGGAGCACTGGTGGAAATGAGGGTGCATCTGGATCACTGTCTATGAGGCCACTAGGGTTTTAGCCCATCCCTGTTTTGGGGGGTTGAGTAACTCCGTCTGTCTACGTTCTTTCAAAGCGAAGGCTTGCAACTTCGATGGCCCTGGGAGCAGCCCATGTGGTGGCTTGCACGGGCCTCTCTTGTTCTACCTGCCTGGGTCAGATGGCAGCCACGGCCCTCCCCTAACCCTAGGTAGAGTTGGAGGGGGTCCCTGAAGCTCGCAGCTGCCTGTTTGCCCTGGCTGCAGACTTTCAAGGGGAAGTGGAGATGGAGAGGGACAGGAATCTACTTCTGTAGGGGTTTGTCAGGACATACCTTTGGCTCAACCTCCCACATGAGAAATTTGATTCTGGGGTCAGGAATGTGACAAAACACTTAGGTATGCAGCTGGATTTTTGCCATCAATGTGATTTGCAGGGAAGTGTGGCCATAAAATGCTTGAGATCATGAATTGGATGGAATCCCCATCTGGAGAGCCATACCTTTCCCTGCAAAATTAAATATTTATGTACTTTTAAAGTTTAGTTTTGATTTTTTTTAAAAGAGGATAGAAACACACTCAACTATTAAGAAAAAAATATAAATTGCTTCAGACCTAGTGGTAACATTTTCAAGTTTGCAACAAACAGCTTTATTGGAAAACATTGTTTTGTTCTTTAAAGAAAATCAAACGCATCCTAAGATGTTTCAAGACCCGGCTGATGCTATAGTCCTGGCCAGTGAACACCATGGAAGCAGCAGAGGCTGGGGCTGGCACTGGCACATTATATTATCAGAGAGCTTTGTCGCCATCTGTTATTCCTTGTCCTCTCGCTTTCAGGTTCCTCCACTGTGGCTTTCCCAGTCAAGTGCTAACTTATTTCATTTTTAAAACACTTTTTATTTTGAAATAATTATAGACTCATAGTAAGTTGCAAAAACAATACAGAGTCCCGTGTTTCCCCCAGTGGCGACGTCTTATTCTATAGCTATCAGATGACTTACTTCATTTTGAGGCACTTGCTCTGAGGGAGTCAGGCATGTGTGATAGGAGGGAACACCTTGGAAAGCAGGGTGATGTCCTTATGGGGCAAAGGGAGCTGTGGGCAGGGGGCAGAGGGGGAATCAAGAAGGAATCCAGGCTATCCCCTCCCCAGCCTCTTTTTACCTGGGACCTCCCAGCTATCAAAATGAAAAGCCAATTACGTTCTGTGTAAATGAGAAAAAAGAAGAAATAAAGCTGTCTATTTGCTGATATGCATAACATTTCAAATAAAAGGATATACGAAAGTACTCATTGACAGTTCGAGGAGGAGGAGAGGGTGCTGGGAGATAGAAAAGGGAGATTTTACACCTTTTCTGTTCTGTTTAAATGTTTTTGACCTTCACATGTGGTCATTACTTTTAATTTTTTTAAGACAATCCTGGTGATGGAGTGATGGGCCACTTACATTTTCCTCGTGTTATATATATATATATATATATACACACATATATATATATATATATAAGTCTTATGTTCATTTAAAAAATACCAAGCCTCTTGAGAAGATCAATAATTATCAACAATTTGGACTGTTGACAGTTGTCTATAATTATACCATGATTGCCGTTATTTTAGTGAGGCCAATAAATTAACCCCACCTCTCCCCTCCCTAACCTATTTGAGAAAACAGATACGGGAACCAGAGAGAGAGAGGTTAAATATCAGGTGTAAAAATTGATAAAGCTGTGTTTGGACCCCGCCGGGCGGTGCGATGTCACTCTGGCTTCCCAGTATTTCCTGTCGCCCTCCCGCTGGCGGCTTGTGGGCGGGCCCATCCACGGGAAGTGTGTGCTCCACAGAACAGCAAGCAGGTTGGCAGCCTTGCCTGCCTACCTGGCCCCTCAGTGCTTCCCCCGCGGCAGGTGGCAGAACCTTCCAGGAAGAGGTCAGGGCAACAAGAGAGGAGCACAGGCTCCAATATTTTTTGTTTTCTTAATGTTTTTTCTCCCAGTATCACTGATCACTTTCTTTCTTGGGCAGGAGTGAGGGAAGGAAGTAAAAAGAAGTTTGGAAGCTTTACTTCCAGGATGTCCTGGGAGATATTTACTTCTGGAAGAGGGAGCCCTGTGCCTCTGTGGAGTTCCAGAGGAGGGCAGGGAGAAGCCCAGCACAGCAAGGGGAGGGGCTCAGGGTGACAGTTTTACATTGGTCTGACTCAGGGGCGGGGCTCAAGGGTCCATTGTCTTAGGCCCACTGGCCGGAAAGGAAGGAGGAGCAGTCAGGGAAGGGGAGTGACCCGGAGCGTGTCCGGTTCTAGTGTGTCCTGAATTCCCCCGACCTCACCGTGCAAGTGAAAATGGAAAGAATTTGAAGACTATAGGCAGGTAGCCTTAACAGAAGAGTGGTGGAGGTGGAGAGACGAGAACAGAAGAATCCTGTGTCTCCAAAACACTCTGGTTGTGGAGACTGCTTTGTCCCTTACCTATCCACCTGTCCACTTACCTCTTCTTGGCCACTTCACGTCAGAACAGAGCTCACTCCTAGTCCCTGAAGTCAGCTGGCCCTTGCTGATCAGAGTTTGTCATCCACCAATGAGGGGTGAAGGAGTTGGAACAGTCACACTCGTCTGCAATAAACCATCAGGATTCTTGAGAAAGAAGTAGAGAATGCTCAGTTTTGTAGTTGTGCTTCATTTCTCATCTGTGATTTTTGTTTGGTTCTCTTTCTTTAGGATTTTCTCAGTGATGTCTTGTCCATGAATAGCTGTTAGTAGTTCTTCTTGTGAAGTCTGGAACCACCTATATCACCATCTTAGTGATGTCACTCTTCTGGTTCTTTTTCTTTAATTTATTCATTTAATTCCTCTCTTTATTCTTCTCTTCCTTCCTTGAGAGCTTTTGATGTGCCAAGCATTGTGCTAGGCACTGAGAATGTAGTAGTGACCCAAACAGATATTGTCCCTGCTGTCATGGAGCTTAGAGTCTAGAGGTGGACCCAGAAGATAAATAGATACATATGGATGTGTGCGTTGTGATTGGCATATAAGGAAAAGAATAGGGCGTCAGGAGAGAACATTTCTTCAGTGACTTTCCCAGTCACATCTGAAATAGTTAAGGAATTTTCCTATTCATCTCATAGCTTTTTTATATACTTCCCAAAATGTTCTTCTCAAACCTTTTTCCTGGAAGTGTATAGTTACCACTCAAAAAGGAAATATAAAATGGAACAGACATTTTGGGTTGAGGATACTTACAACCTTTAGACATATATTACTAGTATTTCATATATTACTAGTCTCCTCCTGGGTATATAAATTCTTTTCTATGTATGTAGCTGGAGTTTTAACCTTGCTAAACAAAGGTTGTCATGCTCTGTATCCTATATGTATTGTTACTGTTTGAGTAAGTATATTTTTGTTTAAAGGGTTTTCTTTAACCTCAACTCTTTTTTCTAATAGATTTATTTTATTCCTTTCATAGGAAAAAAAAAAACGAGGGAAGTAAAGAAAAGGAAAAGCTAATGGGTCTTTTCACATCACACAGCAAATCATGGCAGGCAAGAGATTTTGACTAAGCATGTCAGTTAAGGCTTTAATGATATGTTACTGTACAGCACTTCCTTATAAAATCTGTATATGAAAAAGCAGTAGGTAACTTATGGTCATCAGTGGTGGCAGTTTTAAAAATATACAGATACGATGAACATTCTGTTCCTTAAGTTCTGCCTCAGGATTGGTGAGTTGCCATTGCGTCCTGTTGAGTGATGTGAATAATATCGATAAACATATCGGGTCGTATTTGTCGGATTCTGGCTTGGTACATAGCTAAAGGGAAAAAAAACCTTTCTGGGAAGAGTAATGCTTCTTTAACAGCAAATGGATTGAATTGATGTAAGTATGATTTGCAACAGGGGATGCTTAACCTTCTATCTAGAATCAAATGCCGGAATTAGAGACGCTGAAGGCAACAGTGACTTTAACAGCAGTAAGACTTTTGCTGGATCTGCATGATTGGGAGAAGGATTTGGGGATAAAGATGTATCTGAAATCTTAACTTTGCTTACCTTTAACATCTGCCAGTTTTCAGCCTTGCAGTGACAGTTACTGGCATCACCGAGGGATGGTGGCAGGGTACTGGAGAGACCAAGGTACATTTTCATGTGAAGGGAAGCATGAAATGAACCTTGTTCATCGGGTGTGCATGAGATTTGTTGACACTGACTTGGTGATAGAGGCAGTTGAATTGGGTCATGTGACCTATGAGAGGGAAGCAGTGACTCCCAGCTGGTTGGGAGTCCTAAGCAAATCAGAAGGGACACAAGTGTAGGGCTGGTGGTTTCACTTCCATGCAGGTATAACAAAAGCTCTGTATTTTCTTCTGGTGAAAACATTGGAAAATGTTCATTTTGGTACTTGTAGGTGACCCAGGAAAACAAGTTGAAAAGTTAGCAGCAATGGGATGCTGTACAACTTGTGACTCAACATTTGTATGATGTTTTTGAAACTTTTGCCTTGGGTTAGCCTCCTGGCATGACTTTTTGGAAGTCTGCACTAAACAATAACTCTTTGTCATTCAGACCTAGCTTGGTCTACCTGTACTTCCTTCCACTATGACAGCTCCTTGACCAAGGGCAAGATTTTTATGGGGGTGGGGGAGGTGCTATATCAATACTGGCTTCATCTGCAGAGCTTAAACGCATTTGCCTCCTGAGAGTTAAGCCTTTAATGAGGCATCCTTTCCCTTGGAGCCAGCCTGCCTTTCTGCCGTCTTTGCTCTCCACCAAGGCAGAGAGCAAAGCCTTCTGTTATGATATTGCGGAGTTAATAATGCTGCTCTATTGATTTTATGAGGCTCTCAGTCACAGGGGAATGTATGGGGGATGGGGCCAGCACTCACAGTGCGCTTCCTCCAACTCTCTTTCCAGCCCTGGAGCTTTTGTTTTGAATCTGGAAGCTTCCAACCAGGGCTGGATTTCCAAAGGTCAAATGTGCCTGCACATTTTGTCCTTAATGAGTTAGCTTTGCCCTGGAGCCCTCTCTGAACTTGCCAGCGTTCAACCTGAGTGGTAGCAGCAGCTTGATGACCAGATCCAATTGACGTTCCACCCTTGCGAGGTGCCAAAAGGAGCCACTTAGGGTTATTGGCCAGGAGAATGTGGTCATAAATGCATGTCTACAGGAATGGGCGAGGTTTCCTCTTTGCTTAGAAAGCCAGAAAAACATCAACAGAAAGGGGCTACAAAGGAAAAAAACACATCCAGGCACTGAACCTTTGGTCCCCTCACCAACAAAACAGTTGATGGTTTTAATGAGGAAATTTCACTTTTTTTAAAAAGGGGAGATAATCATCTTTTTTCCTCTTGTTCTTTCTCTTTTATTCCACATTTTCTCGTCTTCCTCCTCTTCTTGCTTTAAAGGTGGCATACACAGGTCAACTGATATCTGAGGAACTGATGTTTCTTTTACTTGATGATGAGAATTTCTTAACTCAGTATTGATCTTTTTGCCTTGGCTACCAGGAAAATCAGTGCTGAATTTAATTCTGTGCATGATCCAGTAGCATTTTTTTAAGCTAAGATTTTTGGTAATATTTATCTTCTTTTGTTCTCATTTTAAGGTTTGTTATATGTATGTCTTAAATTAGTATGAATCTGAAACGGAAAATGCCTTAGATGACTTTGTAAAACATTTGGGTTCAGGAGTATTACTTGGTAGCATTAATATGACCATTGGGCCTCACTAATATCTTTTGAGCTCTTGATCTTTCCCTGAATTATCACTGAGGATCTAGAGAAATAGCCATTGCTGTTTAGTAAGTATACTGGTAAAGCTGAACCTAGAACAAACCAGCAACGTCATTGCCAGCCAAAAACTGTTTGCATTTTCTAGGCCCTGGGGATGCATTTTTTGCTGCCGCTTTACAGATACCCCATGTATCAGACCCCCTAGACTGCTCACCCTTTTCCAAGCACACAGTGGGGCTTTCATGTGTCTACATCATTGCTCATGTTGTGTGCTCTTTCTAGAATGTTGTTGTTCCTTTTCTACATTTGACAAAAGCTCACTTATTTTTCAAGGTCTAGCTCAAATGTGACTTCTTCATGTGGCCTTCACTGACCTCTCTAGGAGAGTGAGTTGGTTCCTTTGCTGTGTTGCCATAACACATTGTTTGTCCTAGCTATTGGTCACACATATACCCTGTTCTCTTTAATTGTATGTGTTTCTATCCCTCTGTCCCTACTATACCATGGGCATCTTATAGGTAGATATTGAGCCCTAGGATTCCCTGAAATCTCTAGCAAAGTGTCTGATGTAAAGTGGAGGCTCAGTAAATAATTGTTAAATTAATTTAAAAGAAGTACGAATACAGTACCTGGCCCTGAAAGGCCAACAGAGTTCAAATGGGTGTAACCTACATATCGTAGCAGAGTTCTTCCTCCCTGGCCGTTATCCTGCTAAGACAAAGCTACCAGTCTGATCCAGTCACCCTTGAGAAGAGCACAGAATGATAAGTAATAGTGGCTCCTAATCAAGATTTTTTTAAAAATTCATTTAGGAAGAATTTGTTGAGCAGCTGTTGATTATACCGAGCACTGTGCTTAGCCCAAGGGAGGTTTAAAACTTGGTGCCAGACCTCCAGGCTCTTGTAGATTTGTTAGCGCTTCCCTCTCCTGCTTGACTTTTCGTGGTGACACCTCTGCAGATTTCCCTTTCTTGTGTCAAGATTCTTCTTGAGAGCAGGGATTCCAGCTGCGTGGTGCTGGGCAAGAGTAGCTGGTCAGGAGACAAAGGAAGGTGCTGCTCATTTGTGATTTCCTCCAGCTGGGTCTCTCCTCCAATAAGCAATTTCTTAGGAAAACTTGGTGGAAGTGTTTACCACAGTTCCCACCAGTCTCTGCTGTCATATTCTTTTCACTAATGTGTACTAGCCTCCTGTCCCCTGTAGGTGTTTTGAGTTTGTGAATCCTGACCTAGATTTATCAGGCAGGGCATTGATAACTACTAGAGGAGGGGATCCTTAGAAACAACACCTGTCTACCCCAGCATCTCAAGGACAACTATCTGGCCTTGTTTCATGGGACCTCACCTGGGAGGTTGGGCAGAAATTGCAGTCCAGAATCTGAAATTGAGATACCTGAAGACTCCTATAAGCAGAGGGATCAGAATAGTAAATTCCATCTTCATCATGCCTTGCTTCCTTCAGGCAAGCAAGATTTGGTCACAAGAAACCAAGGATCAAAGAGGAAGTGACTTCAGGAAGGCCACAAAGCCAATTACATAGGAGGAGCTGGTAAAAGTCCCCCTGGCTTTGGTCTGTGTTCTCGCCGTGACGCCACAGTGCCTTTGATTTTATATACCTATAAAAAGTCCCAGAGTTGAAAGACTTTGATATCCGAGATTGATTAGGTACCCCTCCCAATAAGATGCTAAATTACTTGATGTTTAATAAAGATGGTCTTCCACAACCACATATTTCTGAATTGCAATAATAATTCTTTCTTCTTAGTTTACTACCAAATGATTATAGATAAAACCACTTTAAAATTAAGGTTTAGGTTCCATGTAGGGAGCAGGGGTAAGTGTCAGTTTTGCCCTTGTGTTGATTTGCTGCCCAAAGTTTGATGGATCCCCTTGGTTAGAGGTACGTCACCTGATAAGAGCTGCTGGCATCCAGGATTTTTACACAGGAGTGAAATGCTTGCTGTTCATCTGTTTTCCATTACTGCTATTTTTCCTCCTCTTCTTGCTGCTTCTATTCCTTCCGTGTTCTTTTTCAAGCTGCATTTTCTATTCGAATCTTGAACAAAAGAAATAAGTGATTGATAATACTGGTGTTGAAAATGGGCTAAGATCCAGTATTCTGAAGGGCACTGGGTTGGGGGGGAATGTTGAATCTGGTTTAGTGAAATATGCATTTTTATGTTTATTAAAACTAGGAGGGCTTCCCTGGTGGCACAGTGGTTGAGAGTCTGCTGCTGTTGCAGGGGACGCGGGTTCGTGCCCCGTTCCGGGAAGATCCCACATGCTGCGGAGCGGCTGGGCCTGTGAGCCATGGCCACTGGGCCTGCGCGTCCGGAGCCTGTGCTCCACAACGGGAGAGGCCACAGCAGTGAGAGGCCCACGTACTGCAAAAAAAAAAAAAAAAAAAAAAAAAAACTAGGAAATTTTCTTTCAAATGTTGAATGGCAAATTCAAATACCCCCTTTAAAAAAAGTGTGTCACTTACAGTTTTCATATATTTGGTATTAATCCAATAAACAAGTAAAATTAGGTTCTTAGTAAACTGTAATTATAAATTTTCTCAGTTCAAATCTTAAAAAGTGATACTGGTTCCATTTCTTTCTATCTCAGTAATGACATTTGATGTTGACAGATTGGAATGACTAAAATACTGTTTACTTTTAACAATCCAACCAAGATTTGGAACAGTCAGAGAAAACTCAGACATCTCCTAATAAAGGCTGTTGTCAAAACTAAGACCTCTTTTTGTTCTCACCAGGAGAAATTACATATGTAGTTGAAAAGTTTGTGAAATGAAATTTGGGATCGGGTATTGTGTTTACAATTTGGGAAGATCCTGAACCTTTGTCAGGAATCCTGTTCCTTCAAGGTTACTGCAGATGGTTTGTTGAATTTTTTAGAATGTTTTGAGATCGTGGTAGAGGGTTCAGAGTTGCACCAGAAAAAAAGCCTAAGGGAAAAAGGCAAGAAACTTTTGGTTCTGTTTCTGGTCTATAGTGTGGCTATAGAAGTATGGAAAACCCAGTTTTCTTTACTAGCTTGGGTTCCCCATCAATAGGATGGGGATTTTAATCCTTGTTGTCTAGTTGGTCTCACAGGGGGACTTTGAGGTTACATGAAAATATTGACAACCATTTTCAGAAGCTTTTCACAAAAGAATTATCCGTAAAAAAAAGGTATATGTCATTTCATATGGATTGGATTGGAAAAGTCCCAGTTTCACCTGGCTGCTATAGTTATGATTTGTTCCCGATTCTGTCAGCCTGTTTTCTAGAGAAAATGGAAGGTTTCTATAGATCTCTGATTCAGTGAATCGTGGGTTCAGAGCTCAGAGTATGCTTTTAAGAACAGCACAGATAAAGCATCCCTGCCTTAGCAAAAGTGATCCTTTCATTCATATAGTTGTTTGCAAATCCTGATAGTGTGGATGGCATTTTAATTTTATTTTTCCAAGAAGCACATTCAAGAACTCAATTTATATACACTAATATGTATAAAATAGATAACTAATAAGAACTGCTGTATTAAAAATAAAATAAAATTGGAAAAAAATAACTCAATTTATTGAAGATCAAGCCAAATATAAGCAAATTTTATGGCAATTGCAGATATAGACACAACATCAAGATATCTCCTAAATCAAGGCTGTGGCTCTGCTGGGGCCCACATTCCAGGATTCTCAGTAGAGAAAACATGTTTTCTTTATAGGGGAGTTTTATTAGCAGCAATGTTCCGGTATGTGGTTCAGGTTAATTAATGATGTAGTCACACTGGTATCTTGCCATGAGTTTTATTCCAGTAAGTAGGGCACTAGGAAGTCTCATTGGCATATCCTGTCATGCCAAAATGGAATCCTTAATTTGGACCATTAAAATACATCTCAGTGAGGTCTGTCAACAAGGTAGTTTAAGAATTTTTAATGTGGATACTACCTTACACTGAGAATTCACTCACCATAAACTATTAAGTAGCATGTGCATTGGTTTCAATGAATATATGCCGTTCTAAAATATTTTGTTGGCTGAGATGATTGAGACAATTGAGACCTCAAAGACCCAGACCACCCACAAGCTCTGGTGGAGTTGACCTTCAATTGTGTAAGGAGATTTGTACTAAGAACCACCTTTTCCCCATGAGAGTTTCTATTAATTTTAAATCATGGTGGCGTTTTAAAACTTAATTTTATGTTGTGCATATGTAGCAACCTTCCTTGGAGGTTGAAACAACAAAGCAACTAGATTGGAAATTAGATTTTCCCCCTTATGCTGCTAATGTAGTTCTTGTTCCATTGGGATTTCCCTTTGCATGGGCTGATGATTTCTTTGAAACTGTATGGAAATTGGTTCAAACAGGAACAAAGGGGAGAGGGGATGGCAGTGATGATTCAAATTAGTGTCTCTTCTTCAATGAGAGTCTGGTGCGCCTGAAAGTGCATGTCTTGCGGTACCAGGCGAGCCACCTAAGGTTAAATGAGATGCCAGAGCTACTGGAAACCAAACTTCAGGGCCTCAGCACTTGATTCCTCCCTGTCCAGTTGGGTTGAATTGTTAATTTGAAATCTGCAACATCAGAATGTGGTTCAGAAATGGGCCAAGCACGATTTTTCTTTTCTTTACGTGATGGAAAACCCTCTCTTTCTTTCTCCCTCATCTTTTTCCAGCCATCATGTGAAAGCTTCCTATTGCCTAACATAATAAACAAGAAAGGGAATGACTTTGTGACTCTGAGAACAATGACGGGTTTAGAGAAAGGCATCCGAAAGACGTGAAAAAGAATCTACATTTCATTTTCAGTGGCATGTGCACACACACGCATACATGTGTTCATACACACACAGGGACCCTGTACAGCTTATATTCAGTATTTTCACCCTCAGCTCTTGCCTAGTTTAAGCGCCATACCCTCTTAATTGGATTTTGGCTTACTTCCAGGTTCAGTGTTTGAGGGCTCTGTATCCGTGAAATAATGATACTGAAATAAATAGCACCTCTCAGTAGAGATATCTTTTTATGTAAAATTCTTAAAGGGAATGGAGAGGAACAAAATGCTTTGTGTTTAGGAATTTATGGGAAAGTCACCAGAATGGGCCAAAACAGGAATTTCCAAGGACCTCACCTATGTAAGTGAAGTGTGCAGCTATTTAGGATGACAAAAAACATGCGTCCTCCCTGCCTGCGAGATTTGAATGCACTGTTTCATCGAAATATCAGTGAATGTGGGGATGCCCGTGTTGGGAATCAAATGGATGTGACCCTCAAGTGCTTCAGAGACCAGTGGCCAGAGTTGCCTTTCTCAGGGAGGTCCTTTTGGGTAATAGAAATGGGAATAAATGATGTAAGATGGTTGAGTCTCTATCTTAAATCTGTTCCCTCAGGGCACCAGTTAACAGGAACCTGGTTGTGGAGGCCAGGAGAGGGTGGGTTTGTTCATTTGAGCGACACTTGGAGTACATGATGCAATACAGACTCCTGAGAAGAAATGCCCTCTTTGCATCTGTTTGAAATGTGCAGGTGTGAGGACCCAAGGCTGATCTCTTTGTCTTGAGCAGAGTTTCCATCTTACTGAGTCTGATGAGTATGAGTCAGTGAGTGCTTTCTCGGTGCTAAAATGTGAACGGAGGAGAAACATTGATGGAGTCCTCTGACCTAATAAGGTAGACATTTTAGGATAGCTTTCCTGGCTGGTGAGACCAGCTAAAGTCCTCCCTGGAATTCAGCATTGACTAATGGCTTCATTGATTCATTTACCCATTAAACTAGTATCTTTAGATGCCTTTTCCAGGCCCTGTGCTGGGTGTGGAGATTCATTGGCACATAAGCCCAGGTCCCTACTCTGCTGGAACTTCCCTAATAGTATGGAAAGATGGACAATAAACATGAAAACAAATAATTTAGATCTTTCCAGGGCTTGGTAAGTAACTAAAAAACAAATAATACAAGGTAGTCTGAGGGAGAATGAATAGGGTGTTTGGGTTAGTTTATCTAGGCAGATCAAAGGACTCTCTGAATAGGTGGCAATTAAACCAAAACATAACATTAAAAGAAAGCAGGTACACCATGACCTGGGGAGTCTGGATTCTGGGGTGCAGGAATAGCAGGCACTGTGGCCCTGAGCTTGGTGTGATTGTGTGAATGGAAGGGGGGCGGTAAGAGGTGAAGAAAACAAGACTGGTTCATGTAGGATCTGATTTGCCATGGCGAGGAAGTAAGTGTGATGGCAGGCCACTGAAGTACTATCAGCAAGCACTTGAGCTGGAAGGGGTCTTGAGAGGGTGGTTCACTCACTTTGCAGGAAGGGAAAGAACTCCCTGCTCAGGGTTAGTAGTTCCGTGGGAAGGGAAGAGGCAGTGTTGGAAAGGGAGGTGTTGAATCTGATTCCCAGGCCAGGTTCTTTTTACCAATACAAATGAGAGTTGAACAGCACCTTGTCCACTTGTGTTTATGGCTTCTCTTCCTGGTGGTTTCTGGAGGCCAGAGGAGAAAAGATGAAGTGGCAGGAGGAAGAGGAACATTCTCTGAGATGAGGAAATGGCTTTTACTTCCTACACAGGGCTGCCCTATGGCCTTGTGGGAATCTAAATGTGCCTCTCATTTGGGAATGCTGGGTGTATCCCAGACAGTAAGCATTTAAACTTTTTTTTTTCTTTAATGAAAAACATTGAAGAGACAAGTTAATATCACCTCTAATTAAATATGAAAATACTGCTGAAGCCTACAAGGACTGTTGTTGGTTATATATGCATACATATTGTTTCTGGTGTTCTTTTGGTGGAGGAAGAAGAATTTTGGGCTTGTATCATACTTTCGACCCCTGCCTGACCAGAATTGTGATCAATTGTGTTGACATTTTGACTGAATTGTTTGTTTGAGAGTTGCTTCATTCATTCATTCGACAAGACAAATGCTTGAATCAGGCCATGAGTCAAAAACAAGTCCGGGTATCTTCGAGGAGCCCATATTCTAGTGAAGATTATATTTAGATGCTGGCGAGGCTCATATCCACGGTGAACCAGAGAATTCGTTTCATAGTATCTGTAAACTTGGGTTAGTGAGTGTCTTAAGCTTCATGAGCGAGGCCATGAGGTGCCTGTGAAGAGGCCAAAGATCACCTTCTTCTGGGTTTTGCAGCCTCCTTCCTTTCACCAGCCAGTTGGGCAGCAAAACCATTGGTCTGTTCCTTCAAACCTGTTCTGAATGAGCCATTCCCATGTTTCTTTACCCTTCCACCACTATTTCATGGCCTCCTGGAACTCCAGACTAGTAGGTTCCTGAGAACCCCCATCCATTCACCTGGTAGGTGAGAAAACAGCGCAGTGAGGTAGGTCATGCAGCCGGAGTCCCCTGCTCACTTAACCTTTTCCACTCAACAGCTTTGCTTTACCTTGATAATTATTTGGTGTTTTTATCTTCCCTTTCCGTGCCCTTGATATATTTATTTTCTTCTTAGATGTGTAATGAAAAGAACACATTATATATTGGCTATAGCATCCATAGTGTGTGTTTCAGGCCCTGTTATAAGCGCTTGACACTTGAGAGTGATTGAACTCTCACACACTTCTGCAGTGTAGGTTCTTCTGTTATCTCACTTTACAGATGAGGAAACTGAGGCAGAGGGGTCAAGTAACTTGCCCAGCAGTGATGTGAGCTAGTAAGTAGTGCAACGTGATTTTGGACCCAGGCAGTCTGTCTCCAGGGCCAACTCTTAACCCCCTTGCTTCTGCCTTTCAGGGTACACAGGGCCTGTTTCCTTAACTGGGGTGAGCAGCACAGTAGCACACCCACACAGGCACCTTGAATATTTTGGGAAATTGATTCCAAGGACCCTAAATTAAGTAAATGAACAACCATCTATGTCAGGAAAAGCGGCTTAGAGCTTGGTTTCATTATGTCTTTGGCTGTCACTTTTCGAAGTCTGAGGAGCAAAACAAACATTCCTCTTAGTGCCGCTACGTTGTCTTCAGCATTCCACAGTGGAAGTGCTTAAACTCTCTTGGTTTTGAAAATATCCTCTGTGATCACCAGCCACTAAATTGCATCTGCCACTGAGGGCCCTGATGGGATTTGAACCTGTTGTTCTTGGGAAATTCAAGCTTCGAGTGGGTTTGTGTGTGTGTGTGTGTGTGTGTGTATACATTGTACACCTGGGCAGCTGTGCTTTGGGGTGAAAAACAATCATGTATGTATACGTATTTTTTATGGGAGGTAGAGGAAGGATATATTTAATTTACCTGACTGAGAAGGATATAACAATGGTCCAGAAGGGAGTCAATGAAATGAGCTTGCTTTAAAAAAAAAAAAAAAAAAAAAAATCCCAGTAGCCTGAGTCAGCCTGTGCAAGTGATTTGGGAGAGGAAGGGGAGATGATGTCATGGGTTCGGCATGTTCCGATCTTGGCCACTCAGTGCAGAGGGGCCCGGGGAGTTTGGGGAGGGTGTGTGCATGTGTGTGCAAAGTTCACAGGAGCGGGTAGGGGGGTGAGTAAGAGCGGGTTGTAAAACAGGATTAATAACCCCTTGTCAGACCTTTCCCTGTTACTGTGTTTTTCAGTAATTTTGGTTTGAATGAAGGCTCTCTAGCCAATTAATGTTTATTTGTTTCCTTTGGCAAGACCCATTGGGGGAAGGGATGAGATTGGTGAATTTAAAATTTTTGTTTTGTTTTTGCATTTTGGAAGAAGAGGCAAGTAACATGAGTGTGGATTTTCAATGAAGGCTCCCCTGCCCACCCGCCCCCTCCCAGCCGCAATCCACCCCTTTAAGAGGCAGGAGGCAAGACATGGCCAGCTGGTGCCTTGAACTGACACAGGTGCAGAGGCAGTGGGGGGGTGGCGAGCCAAGAATAATTACAGGTTTCTGAACCATCAGGCCCCTCCTGACACAAGCGCTCATCGCAAAAACTGCTCTTTATGGAGAATTAATGGTGAAGCTGAGCAACTGTCAGGATCATTGTTCTTGCGAAGCATCACCCCTCAGGGGGGAGGCCTTCTCCCGAGTCCTTGGGCTCTCATGAGTTGCTGGAGCAGGGTGCCCTTCTTCTCGAGCAAGGACTGGTTGGCCCTCTCCCGCACAGTGATGGGCTTTTCCTTTGGGGGTGTCTCTTGTACATTTTTTTTCTTTCTTAAACCGCACTCTCAGCCCAGATCTGGGTCTTTGCTCTAGTGTAGGATGATTTTTCCTTGACTATTAAGGCATGAATTTTATTTTGTCTATGAAAGTATAATAACTGAAGCAGAGACATCTAATGAAACTTATTTTCAAGCTCTAAAATAACAAATGGGATTTCCTCCAGTGTGTGTCAAGCTAAATGGAGACTTAGCTGGGAAGCAAGTTGATAGTGGACCCCAGCATGTTCTGTGATCTAGCTGTGATGAGCAGTGGTGTCTCTCCATGACTCAGAAGTTGAATTTAGTTATAGTTCAGTGGCCAAGTGAGAGCGACTGACTCTCCTTAAGGGCTGATGTAGGGTAGGTGCAGTAATTGTAGGTAGAGGCCAGAGTGGTAGACTTCTCATTGGTGTGTTCTGAAAAGTAACATATGGAAGAAGAACCCTGAACCAAGATAGGATGGCCTCTCGTGCATGGGCCACCTTGTCCCTAGTGGACACTGAATTTTAAGGGTCACAGACACTGTGAAGGAGGAAAGAGCTCTTCCAGGTTGTTGGAGGCCTGGGAGACAAGGAGCACAAGACGTGGGCCCCAACTCTGCGCAGGTTACATGGCTGTAAAATTCGCCTTAACTCTTAATTCGGATTTGAGTTGTTTGGTGGTTGTTGGTTTGTTTGTTTTTAATGCGCTGCAACTAAGGAATCCTTGGGAGATGAAAGGGGTATTTGAGGCTGTCTATTTCAGAGACGTCAGGCTCTCCCCAGGCCTTTAATTTTGTCTCCTTTCTCCCCAGCCTCCCCAAAGGAAAAATATACAACAAATATTTTCTTTGTATGTTGAAAATAGTTGGGGGAGGAGAAACACTGAAGGGGTTTTGGTAGAGATTTCCCAACTTTCATGTTTGTTTAGAATTCAGTTAATTTTCATAGCACTGTCTCTCAGAATTTACAGATTACTAGAGGGAAATACTTAATTTGGTTTCAGCTCCAGCAGCCAGTCGATGTGAGAGACAGTGGGAAGGAATGGCATCGTACACTGGTTACAGTGCTGTGGTGGTTTTGCGGAGTTCAGCAGTTCTGACAGTGATGGGTAATACTGTTGTACCTCTGGGGTGTGCTGTTGATGTGGGTTCTTGTTTTTAACCTAATAGCTAAAAAACGCAGTAAGAGATTTTCACTTATACCATATACTTGCTCACCCACAATTTCTAGACAGAATTTATTCTCTCCTAACTTTCCACCCAAATATTTTCTGGCAGTGAAAGTCAAGAAAAAGTGAATGTTTGTTTAAAATCTATCTCTAGGTCTTACAAGTTTGATTCTTGTCACTGGTTCATACCTCCTCTCTGCTACGAGTTAGGTTCACTGTTACATTCTCCTCCTCAGAACTGCTTTGAAATGTCGAAACCCAGGAAGATGGGCAAAAAGTTGAGGTGCCTGTTATGTGAGGTTCTCCCACAGGCTTACTGAGTTTATCAATTATGGTGCTTCCTTTCCCTCCCCCAATCCCTCAGAAAAATTGGTACCAGAACTCTGGCCATGTTTTCAACTTCCTTTCCCATCTTTCAACTCTGACCTAATTTAAAAAGACTAGAGATGTGTCAGAACCATTACATCATACCATCCTTTGAAGGGGGAAAAAAAAAAATCACAAAGTTCCCATAAATATCAATCTTTGCAATCCTATAGAGTTTTCAAGTTGGCTTGGAGTTAGAAGAATAAAGATTTTGCCAAAAAGTGTGAACTTAGTTAATAATATGTTAGAAAGAATGAGTATTTTAGAAGATTGCTTTACAAAAGAAGCACAAATTACCCTACTGTCAGTAGCTTGTTTTGTGTCACTTTGAATTTCCATTCTGGGTTGTGTGTGAATTTCAGAGCACAGAAAAGTAATTAAGCTTTGGGACACTCCCAGGAGAAAGGTAAGAGCTTTGTCTCCCTGTTTCTATACTTCAGACTCTTTGGGGACTGTGGCACCATGGTTAATAGCACGTGACAAAACCACACATAATAAATGTCAGGAAGGGGCTCCCATGGGCAGCTAAGTGCAGTTCACCTGTGTGTGCAGTTACCTGGGTGAGCATTCTTTCTGGAGCCAAAATTCACCCCTTCCTTGCTGGAAGCATCGGCATTATCATCATCATCAACATCAGTAGGTCAAGGTCTGATCTCAGAAGAAGCATGACTTTGCAAGTTTCCATGAAGGAGATTGCTGTTATCTCCCCATATTTTTGCCTCTATGTTCTTTCCCCAGTTTGTTTGATCTCTTTGTTCTTTTAACTCTTGGATCTTTTAAGTGAATGAAATAGGTGGAATACTTAGAATGAAGGGCAGCTGGCTAAAGGGAACACAAATGACTGATAATTGATTATGAACACAGGTAGTAGTGTAGGTGGCACTTTATTTCAATGACTATATTATTCCAGAAAGAAATCATTAGCAAAATGCCATTTCTTTTATTTCTTCTATTTCTTTTTTGACTCACTAACTCAAGTATATGTGGATCCAACAACTACAAATAACTACTCCTAGTGACACACTTATTGAGTGGTGGCAAGAATATTGGACCAATGGCTTTGTCTTATGTTCTAATTAAAAGACAGAAAAAAAGCCTAGAACTTTTTGTGTTTTAAAAACATTTGGCTTTAAAGGGATGGCATTGAGGAGGCTGGACTAGAGTCTGCCCCAACCAAACACGGGTATAGTTTCAGTGGTGGTGATGGATGGGGGTTGTGAGGCAAGCTTATGTTTTAGAAAGTTCTTACAGTGCTACACCACTTCAAATACTTAGACATATCTCCCATCTGAGATAGCAAAGGTAGAATTTAGCTCTAAAAGATTATTTTTATTGTTTGAGACCTATGTGATTTAAACAATATGGTCATTGCTTTTAAGGAGATCATAATCTTAATAAACCAGACATGCTACCAATTTATGGACCCTTAGATCATTTTGGAGACACAGTTTAATTGTCCAGGATTGAGGAGGGTTGTCTTTCAACACTTGACAGCCAGCATATTTTCTTAACTCTGTGTTTCCTAAACCAGGCTTCCTGAAAGAGATAGACTTTATGCTGAACTTTGGATGAAAGAATGATTAGTGGGAGAGAAAATAAAAGATTGTGTCAAGCATATGGGCATGAGGGGAAGTTAAGGAGAGGAAAAATAGGTGAGGGAAACCCTTTAGGGGGAGGGTTTTAGGGGAAATGGCAAAAGCACCTGGAGATATTTGCAATCTTGACTGGCAATTTTCATGTAAATTATGATGAGATAAGGACAGGTTGAACAAGAGCCATTTGGTAACCTTGGCATCATCATGCCCACATATGACCAAGTTTCTTACATATTTCTTGATCCTGTGAAAGTAACTACCTCTTGCCAACAGCAGGGAGATTTTGGTGAACTTAATTTGTCCTGCAAGACTTGGATTATCCTGTTTTCTGTCAAATTCTGCCTGTGCATCCTATCATAGAAGTAGCAGGTATGGCAGTTAACAGGTTTGATTTTTTTTCTTTTTTAAAAACTAGGTCTTGGATTATCATTTTAATAAGCATGTTTCAACAAGAAGGCTATGAAGAGAATGGAGAGTATTTTAAAGTATTTCAGGGTGATCATTTCAAAACCAAATTCAGGTGATGTTTGTTAGGAAACTAGAAGAAGCCATGCATTTTGAAATTGAGATATCGGACAGCCTTCACAAAACTCATCTGTGACTCATAAATAATAAGAAAGTCACTTTGCAGTTGGGTGCGTTTCCTCCCCATTGCTGACGGTAGTGGATTTTTGAGAAGGTGGAGGCTGATCCAGTGGCTCAAACCCTAAGTTGTATTGCTAGGTCAGGCTGAGGAAAGCCTCATTTCTCCAAGGTGAGGTACCAGACAGCCATGATTTATGTCATTAAATTGACATCTGCTGACTCCAATTTGGAGTTTGCTGGCTAGTGTCATTGGGACAGAGTAAATCTCTGGTTCTGGTGGACAAACAAACATTTGAACTCTGTATCAAAATTTGCAATCTGGAGACACTCCTAGTGTGCCGATGGGCATTTCTTCTCTCTCTCTCTCTCTCTCTCTCTCTCTTTTGAAAGTATTTAGACTTATATTAAGTCGCAAAAATTGTACATAGAGTTCCTGTATACACTCTTTGCAGCTTCCCTTAATGTTACATAATCATAATACAAGTATCAGAACAAGAGATTAACCTTGATAAAATACCATTAACTAATTTATACACTTTATTTGAATTACATTATTTTTCCCACCGGTGTCCTTTTTCTCATCCAGGATCCAGGCAGGGATCCATTGCATTTAGTTGTCTTATCTCCTTAGTTTCCTGCAATCTGTGACAGCTTCTCCTTTGTTCCTCATGACCTTCATACTTTTAAAGAATACCAGCCAGTTATTTTGTAGAATGGCCCTCAATTTGTATTGGTCTCATGTTTTCTCATGATTAGGTTGAAGTTAGGTACTTTTGGCAAGAATGGCACAGAATAATGTTGTGCGCTTTTCAGCCTATCATGTCTGGGGAGCATGATATCAATATGCTGCAAATTTCATCATATGGTGAAGGTGGTGCATGCCAGGTTTCTCTACAAAATTATTATTTTTGTCTTTGTAATTAATAAATGTCTTGTTGGGGGGGTGCTTTGAGACTAGGCAAATATCTTGTTTCTCATTATACCTTCATCTATTAATTTTAACATCCATTGGTGATTCTTGCCTGTACTTATTACTACTTTGTTGTTTGACTAATGGCGATTTTCTATTTCAATACTTCTATTTTCAATACTTCTCTGTTTATTAATTGTAATTTTACTATAAGTAGGATCTGATCTATCTCCTCCATTTATTTATTTATTCAACCGTTTATTTATATCACTATGGATTCATGGATATTAATCGTATTCCATGGGTTAGAATCTGTTATCATTATTCATTTTTGTTGCTCGCGTTGCCTAGATTTGGACTTTGAGAACTCCTTCAGGTTGGCTCATGAGTCTTTTTGACATGCCTCCATCACTTTATGAGCACTTCCTTACCTTCTGGTACGACAGTATATTCTAGTCTCATCTTTATTTTCTTTGCCTCAGCCTTTCAATCAACTATTTCTCCAAGGCACTCTGGTTCCCTTTATTGGATAGTGATATTTAGAAACCAAGATCTTCATGCCAGGTGTGCTCACTGCTACTGGGGTGTCTTTGCTTGTAGACTCCTCTCATTGACGGAGCTAGGAAATACATGTATATATACACATACATGCATATACACATTTATTTCTATACATACCTCTGTGTGTATATGTATTAAAATCTCTGAGTAAATACTGATACCTTAAATTCCAATTAAACATCATAAGCGTTTCTTAAGGGAGTTCTTATAATTATTTTTCAAAAACATTGGCGATAAACTGTCTCTTTTGCTTGGAAATAATCTAACATTGAAATCCTCCTCCTCATTAACATTTTAATCTCCAACACTCCTGATGAGTTTCTGGTTGACAAAATCTTCTTTTCTATCTAAGCTTCATCGCCAGCAAATATTACAAGAAGTAGATTTCTCAAGACAAAAATATTCCATAATTTCAGAGGGCTACTCAGCACATTCTGATGGGTACTCATGCTTCTCTAACTCTCAGATGGAATAATAATGCCTTGTATTAGGATTGCAAGTGATAACCTCTCTTAAGTGGTCCAGATTTTCCCACATTTAATGATGGGAAGTATCTCCATCCTTAGATAATTAGTGTGATCCATGTGTTCTGGGATTCAATCTGGGATTCAAACTAGGGCATACTGGGTAGGTTATTTTTGTTTGTTTTTTTTTGGTACACGGTCCTCTCACTGTTTTGGCCTCTCCCGTTGCGGAGCACAGGCTCTGGACGTGCAGGCTCAGCGGCCATGGCTCACGGGCCCAGCCGCTCTGCGGCATGTGGGATCTTCCCGGACCGGGGCACGAACCTGTGTCCCCTGCATCGGCAGGCGGACTCTCAACCATTGCACCACCAGGGAAGCCCTGGGTAGGTTATTTTTTATCCTCCCTGAAGAGTGTGTAAATGCATTTAGAATATCTCAGTTCCTTAGAATCCCTTAGAGTATGAAGAGATCTGAGCTTCCTAATAATCACAACAATTTCTTAGTGACTTTTGATTCTGTGAGCTAAAAATATGTAAGATGACATGACATCCGAAAGCTGTATCCACAGACACTGGTGACTGTGAGTGTGAAATCATCCTTGTTTGTGAGGCCGGGAAGGACCTCTTATAACCTATGATTCAGCTGATTTCTACCTGAAACATATCTGTGTCTCTATGGTCTGGTTCTGCTCTTTGGGCAAAGCTAAAGGAGTATTACAATTATGTTCTAGAAGACATGTATTAGTGGTCATTTCTAGGATTGCTAGCCTCAGCCTAGTCCAGGTTAGGGTCAGCAGGTGGCTTTTGTAGAGTGGAGTAGAATAGAATGATCAAAATAATAGTATAAAGTTGATTTTATCTTTGTTTGATAGACATTATGTACCTGATGGGTACCAGACACTGTACTTGGCAGATGATGGTTTAAAAAGGGAAGGGGAGGTTTCAGGGGTAATATCTTATAATTCAGAAGTGAATTGACTGGGGCTAACACTGAGGGTTTCAATATTGGAAAGAAGTAAATGATAATTTTTAGCAATGAGATGGAAAAATGAAAGGGAAAATCTCTGAAACATAGAATTCAGAAAAGGGGCAAATAAGGATAAGACAAATTCCTAGACCTGAGAAGGTGGTAGTACTTGTTTCGGATATAAAGTGGTGGGAAGCTACTCAGCAAGAGCTATTATTTAATCAATAAGCAAAATAGAATCAAACTTACTTTTCCAATAAGCTTTACTTGATTAATACCTCCATAATATAGAGTACAGAATTCATTGTCCACTCATCCCCTAAGAACTTATCAACATACTTTATTGTTATGTTATTTGGTACCACTTTGCTTATAAATTCATGTAATTTTTAGCTGGTAATTGTTTATTCTGCACCTACATCACATGGATCTATCACTGTCTTCTTCTTCTAACATACAGAAAGCCTTGCACCTTGCTGTGAACACAGTAGTTGAGTGAACACTTGTGACATGAGGGTTGAATGAAGATTGGAACCATTCATTAGTTTATCCTATTAAAAATCAATAGTGAGACCCAAAGGTGATTCATTGTTAAAAATCTGCTTTTCTTATTCAGTAATGCAGAGTTTTACCAGAAGGCTGATTAAAAACCAATCTTTTGAAATGTCACCAAAATAAAATCCTTGACAGATACAACACAACTAGGTATATCATTAAAATAGATTCTTAACAGAATAAAAACCTAGAATCAGAACATTGGTTGAAAACATAGAAGCTCTACAGAGGCAGTAAATTAGGAGCTAGTCACATTTTAAATTTGCCATCAGTGTTTTCTTTGTTGAAGCCCCAGAAGTTAGAGCAAATTGAACTGATAGTATAAGTTAGCACCATGGTTTTCTACCAGATTCTGGAAGAGTAGGATTAAGTGAGGAGAGCTTTTAGATTATAAACTTAAAATCCGCTTTGGCCATAATAGCGCTTCCCCCATCTTACAAAGACTTACATGCACCATGGATGAAGATTTGTTGAAACTCTGAACCTTTCTGTTTTTTTGGTTTCTTTTTCCTCATTTCTTTACCGGGTGAAAACTTTATATTGAAATAGATTGTGTCTTATCTGTACCAATTCAAATAGCTATGATTGAACTTATTTTTATCATGGAGTCAGAGATGTCAAACTATTGTAATGGGACTCATGCTCCTTGCCACACAGTATGTAGCAATTGTATTTTGAATAACTTGCTGTAAACAATGGGGGTTTTGTCATGTGCATCAAAGGTTTTATACAAGGCGTTCTTTAGAACAGTGTCCATTCCTGCTGGTTAGGAAATCCATTCCCAAGGCAGGGCTTGCTGTTGGTTCAGCTCATGACTTAGTTTGGGTGGGCATGGTTTATTCTAAAGGGCAAGTTGGAAAATTGGCCTATTTTTGTGACTTGCTAAAGTCTATTTGAAAAATTAAGTTGGACTGTGGGGAGTCTTGATATGAAAATCTTGTCTGATTCTATTTGCTTCTTGCTTGCGCGGGAACTCCTAGGGAGGCTTAGAGCATCTCACCTGCTGAATTGGATCATGGAGCATGAGGCCATTTTAACATTAAATGTTCTCAGGGAACTTGATGGTGTGAGATAGCCCTTCTGGGCTTCTAGTTCCCCATTAACTATAGTAGTTGAACTCATATCATGTGACCCTTGTGAACCCTTCAGAAGTGTCCAGGGAGAAAATAACAAGGTCAGACCTTTCAACAAGAGAATTTCAGATATGAGCCATGAAACATTCTCTGTTCCTTCCTGTATCTTCTTCCTCAGCCTGTCAACATGTGGTCTCGTGGTGTTCTTTGCTTCTGATGGCTGTTTCTCTCCCTCCCTCCTTCCCCTCTGCAGACATGCCTTGAATTGGAACGCTACCTGCAGACGGAGCCTAGGAGGATCTCGGAGACCTTTGGTGAGGACTTAGACTGTTTCCTCCGTGCTTCTCCTCCCCCGTGCATTGAGGAAAGTTTCCGGCGCTTAGACCCCCTGCTGCTCCCTGTGGAAGCGACCATCTGTGAGAAGAGTTCGGCAGTGGACATTTTGCTCTCTCGGGACAAGTTGCTATCTGAGACCTGCCTCAGCCTCCAGCCAACCAGCTCTTCTCTAGACAGCTACACAGCCGTCAACCAGGCCCAGCTCAACGCAGTGACCTCATTAACGCCCCCCTCGTCCCCTGAGCTCAGCCGCCATCTGGTCAAAACCTCACAGACTCTCTCAGCCGTGGATGGCACAGTGACGTTGAAACTGGTGGCCAAGAAGGCTGCACTCAGCTCAGTAAAGGTGGGAGGGGTGGCAACAGCAGCGGCAGCCGTGGCGGCAGCTGGGACAGTTAAGAGTGGACAGAGCGACAGTGAACAAGGAGGGGTAGGGGCTGAGGCATGCCCCGAAAACAAGAAGAGGGTTCACCGCTGTCAGTTTAACGGGTGCCGGAAAGTTTATACAAAAAGCTCCCACTTAAAGGCCCACCAGAGGACTCACACAGGTAGTGGTACAAGTTGGCCGCACGTGGTTTCTTCTTTTTCCTCCTTTAGCCTCATGGTGGGAAGGGCTTCTCTCTGTTCCGAGAAGTGGCATCCATGCCAACTAGGAGGTGCAGAGAGGCAGGTGGGCCTGGGTGGGGAAGCAGGCGACTCACTTGTTACCTTAGGATCTCCAGGTGTCCTGAGCACAGGACATGGGTTTGTCACTCACTGGCTCGGAGACACTTTCAGAGGCAATAATTCTACAACCATGAGGTAGAATCAGACACTACTGAGGATGCCTGAACAGGGGCTCTGGTGGTGTGACTCACAACCCTACGTGATATATGCACTTGTCACTTTCCTGGTACTTTTCATTGTTTTATCAGTGTAAGTTTGCAGTTTGGATCAACAGTGGAATCCGAGGAGGTACATTTGAAATTCACAATTGAGCAAGGTAGCCAAGGTGTCCCTATTCACTCTTTTTCCAGCATCCCTGATTTTTCATCAAAGTCACCAACAGCAGGAGGGTTTCAGAGTTCATTAGAGGTGATCATTCTATAATTAATTGGCATCTCCTCTTTTGCATTGTCCTCTGGCGCATGCTTTATGGAGAGATGGCAGAATTGCTTTTTAATGAGCTTGTTACTGAGAACTTGCTAAAGTGATTACATGGCTGTGTGTGTGGTAAGGGCGCTGGGGACCGGTGGGGACTGTATATTTTCCTCAGGACTTCTGTGGTGACTCCCAGGAATCATGTTGATCTTGGGAGCGATGGGATAATTTGGTAGAGGGGGGTTTGCAGAGAAAAGAGTGAGATTAGCATATTCCTTGAATCTGGTCTTTGTTCTCTGGTTTGAGTTGGAAGCTTAGGGCTGGTGGCTCTTCTTGGGGTTAGCATCGTAGGAGCAATTACTATCATTGGGGTTTTTTTAATGAGTCCCTGACAGTGTGTTGCTGGTATGGTTTTTGCATACTGCGTGCACAGTACAAGCTGAACAGGGAAAACCTCCGAAAGTATAAACAGCAGAATCAGAGTGTTGTCAGGGAGAAATAGGGGATTGGATCTAGGCTAGGAGATGTGTTGGTGAGAGTTCTTTTCGGGCTCACTGCCTGTCTTCCAGGTACTCTGCGGTGGTTTGTGGGCTGTGTCACCAAGGAAGAGTACAGTGCAAAGTTCATTGGCTGGAAAATCAGGAAAACCTGGGTTCTACTCCAGTGCTATTACTAACTAGCTTTGTGACCTTGAGCACATTGCTTTACCTCACTGGCGGCCTCATTTTCCACATCTGCCAAACAATCTGGATCTTAAGGCCCCTCTCAGCTTTAATCTTCTGGGGGGAGGGGGTCTGTGAAATGTCTTTGTGCAGGACAGAGAAGCTTCCCTGAGGTAGGAGTACATAATGTGTGACTAGAAGCCATCACCACCGCGAACCTGGAAGGTACTCCCACGGGGGGATGAGCGTGGACGTTGCTTCTTCACACCACAGGACTTAGGCATGCTGTCCTCTAACTCCAAACTGACTTTCCCTTCTGCCCTTGCTTGGTTCATGGGAAGGTCCCCTAAGGTAACTTTTGAACCTGTGGCTTAGGTTCAGGTGCCACTCAGGGTTCCCATTAGAGATTGGGTTCAAGTCCTCCAGTCCACATACATCAAGGCGAAAGCTTCCTGCAATTTTCAGCTTTTTTTTTTCCTCTCTCTGATATTGTCCTGGAGGTCGTTTTTATTTATATGTCTTTCTTTCTCAAGTCAATGAGTAAAGTAACGAGAAGACATTGCAGTGCTCCCAGGCTTCAGCCATGACTCATCTCCTGTTCCCCGCAGGAAACCAGAGAAGGCAGGATGAGGCAAGAAGGTTGAGCATTGTTGGGGGTGTGGAATTCATGCTTATGAGCACATTTTTTCATTACTGACGTGAGACAGGCCATGTCCTGCCTAGTATGAGACTGGACGGCTCTGGGGAAGCAGAGAGTCTTTTTTGGGGGTGAGTCCAGAGCATTTTCTTCTTTTCCCTATCCCCTCTTTCCAATGGATGTATTAGAAGGATAACTCTGAGGAGTGATGCATATTTTGTGCTTTGTTTTTTGGTCATTTTCTGTTCAGAGTGATTATCAAGGTGGAGCTCATTATGTTTCCCAGCACCTGCAACCTCTTGCCTTATAGCGAATTAAAGTGGAAAGACTCCTCCCCGTGGGGAATTTACCCAAGAAGGCACCATGCATTATTAGAAAGGCAGTACTGCAGAGTGGTTAAGAGCAGGGCTTTGCAGTCAGGGAGACTTGGGTTTGAATTCTGGCTCTACAACTTCCTAGATTTATGACCTGGATACATGATGTATCTTCCCTGAGCCTCAATTTCCTCATCTGTAAAAGAGGGATAATTTACCTCCTAGATTGTTTTGAAGATTAAATGAGTAAACATATGTAAAATACTTGGCAAATGGTAAGAGCTCGTTAAGGATAGTCATAGGGTTGGTTATAGTTGTGACTATTGCCGATGACCTTGATTAGCAGTGATTTTGTGCAAAAACAGCTTTATGTAAACTAGAAATAAACCACTTAAAGTTAAATGCCACCAAAGAACAAGAAGCTTTTCTTTCCTCACTTCCATAATTTCAGTGTAGGGGTGATGATACAAGGACATTACTCATGGAGGGTGAAATTGGACATGCAGGCCTTGGCCCATTGAAGTTGGCAGTAATGTAGAGCATGACTTTCCTAAAACAACACAGGAAGCAATGGCCTTGCACCCTCCAGAAGCATTTTGCCAGTAAAACCTTCTGCAGAGACAAGCACGGAGGGAAAAGTAGGTGCTTTGAGAAAGAGAAAGGATAGGAGGGGAGGTAGAAAGGATAGGAAGGATAGGAGGGGAGGTAGGAAGGATAGGAAGGATAGGAGGGGAGGCAGAAAGGATAGGAAGGATAGGAGGGGAGGCAGAAAGGATAGGAAGGATAGGAGGGGAGGTAGAAAGGATAGGAAGGATAGGACGGGAGGTAGGAAGGATAGGAAGGATAGGAGGGGAGGCAGAAAGGATAGGAAGGATAGGAGGGGAGGCAGAAAGGATAGGAAGGATAGGAGGGGAGGCAGAAGTGGAGATGGGGGATTAGGAGAGGGAATCTGAATTAATTTGGATGAAATGGATGAGAATCGGAAGTATTTATTTGGAATTGGTGTGAAGGGGGCACATGGGGAACTGAAAAAAACAAAAGTGATAATTTATGTGGTGTGGATGAACTAAGAATAATGAAAAAAGCATGAAGGATGGAATCAAATTAAGTGCAAACATATCAAGGAAGTAGACTAGTAAAAAGCTTGAGGGCAAAGGTATACAGTGATGGGAATTCAGGTTGGAGACGAGTCTGCTGCTAGAAGTGAATGGAGTAGGAAGAGCCGCTGACCAAGTGTTGAAATGAAGTTTAAAAAAATTGGCTCTGGGGCTTCCCTGGTGGCGAAGTGGTTGAGAGTCCGCCTGCCAATGCAGGGGATGCGGGTTCGTGCCCCGGTCCGGGAAGATCCCACATGCCGTGGAGTGGCTGGGCCCGTGAGCCATGGCTGAAGGGCTCTGGTTGGATTCAGGCAAGCTGTTTTAACACAGGGCTCACTTTAATTCAGTGAAAATATTTTCTTATCCTTCAGCTGGGGAAGTGTTCTGGGACATAGAGAGAGAGAGAGAGAGAAAACCATCCAGGAGAAAGAGGGAAAATATTGGCATTTTGTTCTCTAGAGTTATATATATGATCTGTCTCTTCTATATGGTAATATGTTGAAAAAGAGACACTTGCAAATGTGAAATAAAATGTGTGGGTCTCTGTCTATGCATAAAGAAAGACAATACGTTGTTGGTAACATGGACTTCCTTGCATTGAAGAATTTTTAAAAGTGTTATCCATTTAATCTTTAAACAGATAGGATTTACTGAGCTGGAAAAGATATGCTGCTGCTTCTTTTTTTTTCCCTTCTGTGTCTGTTTTTTGAGGATGCTGAATCCTTCAAACTTTTTGCCCTGGAGGATGTTAGGCAGTGAGGTGGCCTTTCTTTTTTTCAGGTAGCAGATGTTCAAGTTGGTAGCTAGGGCACAAATACTGGTTGCCCAAGGAGGTGAAGTGAGGGATGGGGGAGCCAGGCTGGGGGTTGCAGAAGATGAGGCAGGGACTGGGACAAAAGGAATATTGTGAAGTAGCAGAATCTTAGTGAAAGGAAGCATATAAAAATGGACATATGGTTTATTCATTGGGAAGAGCACTTAGTGCTGGCATGAGCGTAAAAATGTCCTTTAGCAGCCAAGCCATTACAGACCTTTCTCTCCCACTCTGTTTTCTGGTCTTTGTATAATATATTTTTCTTTCTCAATAAGTCAACCATTATGTTCATAGTTTTATTCATCTTCTTGGAGACAGCTAAATAATTCTTATATTTTGACACAGGGGAATCTCTCACTTTCAATTAAAAAAACCCACTTTATTATGCTTATTTTCAGCAAAAATCAATTTGTTAAAATGTTAGTAGTTTCTATTCAAAATGAGAAAGAATAATATTCCACATTTCTTCTTGATCACTGCTGAGTAGGAAAGGAAGAAAGTCTGTGATTGAAATGGTGCTTTGTGTTAAGTGAGCAGACTTTTCTAATCTGGAAATTCATATAAAAGCATGTCCACATTTACACTATTAAGATGAGTCAGGTTGGTAAATTCTGGACAAAGGCCAGCAATGAAGTCTTTGGTTGTTGGTCACAGAAGAGGAAGAAAAGAGGCCACGTCCTCTCTTGTGCTACTTGGAGAGCTCTCTATAGACTGGGGTTGCTTTAGCCTAATCCATGGGTGGTGATAGGACATTCTAGATTTTGCACTGAAAAATATAAAAGTATACTTTCTAAGTGAAAAGATAAAAAGAACGTGCAATTTACTTAGCATTCTATATCTGCTTTGGGGTGGTCATAATGAATCAAGATGTGGCACAATCTCTAAGTTTAATTAGGATTTAGGGAAATTGTTTTTAAATGGAAAGGTGAGTAAAAACATTACAAACGAAAAGATGAGTGTAGTATTTAAGAGGCAAACAAAAGTGCTTATTTTATACATATAATGAAAGTTCTTTAAAGTTTGAAATATAATTTATTTTACTTTTCAACAAATACTTATAAACACTTGCTATATGCCAGGTATTGTTCAGAGTATTAAGAAACAAAATTCGACTGAGTAAATTTTAAAGATCTTATTGGCTTTATTTAGTGATTCATGAATTGGGCAGCATCTCATCTAACAAATAGAAAGGAACTCTGAAGCACTATGCAAAACAAAAGACTTTTATAGACAGAAGGGGCTGGACAAGGAAGTTGTACCAGCAAAGAGTCTGATTGTTTGTGGCAAGGTCACCTTCCTTTAGGGGATGACAGGGATCTATCACGAAAATTACCTTTCTAGTGCTGATCAGGTAATTCCAGATTGACTGGTTTAAGATTCCATTCTTGCGGCCGGTGAACCTATATTAAAATTGTAAGTTTCAGTTTGTTGAAGAGGGGCTTAGCACAAGTGACTCCATTTTGGGCCAGTTGTCTCTTTTTTTAACAATTCTCCCTTTCTGATCAAACTCAGCCTTAGAGATGTGATCAAAATTTAACGCATTAATGCCACTCCCAGCTACTGCTCTGAAGATCTCACAGTTTTTGCTGATTCTCTGTGTGCTATTCACAGGTCATGACTTAAGTTTCACACTTTTTAAGTTGGTCATTCTCTTCATCCCTTTTCTGACATTTCAGTCTTAGGGTGTTACTTGCTTGGTGGTTAGTGACCATGAACATGCACTTAAACGTGCATTTAAAGTGCACCAGGAAGACTACTATGATTATTGTAAGCAAGACAAATTCCCAGTGTCTGGAGTGCACTTCAGAGCCATGCTCCCCAAGACCCAAACCAAGCAAAATCAAATATGTCAAGGAAGACCTCATTGAAGGAGTCACTTTTTAAAGCCAAGTGACTTATTCAGTGATTTTATGTAGCTGAGTTTCAGCTTCCCCAGAAGTGTTAATCCAAGTGCAGCAAGTGGTATTGGATGCAGCACAGACACCTTATTGTTCAGCTAAAAGATAATCAAGGGCTATCCCATTATCAAGAACAACCTTGGTCAGAGTCTAAGGAATTTTCTTGGGCAGCTATTGCTTTAGCAGTGGATTTTGCAGTACTTTCAAGAATTAAGGAAGGTTCCTGATCATAGTCTCATTTGTACTCACTTCTAACCAGGGAAGTAAGTGCCTGCCAAAGGAAGCGAATCCTGAGTCCTGAAGCCTTCTGATAGGTCCCTTCTAACTTGACAATGTAAATCAGGGGAATTGACCAATGAGGTGCCTCAGTTTGATTGTGGATGGTTAGGGGCACAGTTAGGTAACCTAAGAGGCATTGCCTGGTTATGTACCAGCCATCTAGGTATGCATAAGCCCAAGGAGAATGATAATCACCACAGACAAAGATTAATCATGTCAGGGCACAAATCATTCCCATGAAGGTGGCACTGTTAACGGATTCATTTGCAGGGATCGTTGCACTTGCCCATTCAAGCCAGGGGTCAGTTAGTTTTTCAGTGCATTTGGAAAGTAAATCTCCTAGCCCCAAATAAAAAGCTGTTCTAAATTCCTTGCAAAAATGGGTGCAGCTGGTAAGATCTTTTCATGATTGGGGTAAGATCTGATTTAGATAATCATAAGAACGTCGAGGTGCAAATGTACTATGGTTTGTCTAGGTATTGTGTCTAGTTGGGCAAGTACAGCTATAATCAGAGAAAAGTAAAAACAAGGCACTGAATGTCCTGGCCATAAAAGTTAGACCCTCTAAGTGACTTCTAAGGGGGGTTCAATTGTAGTTTACAGGACATTAGGAATAGAAGAAAAATTGGTCGCAGGAAGGACCAGGGGGTCTCTAGCATTATGGACAGGTTGGAGTTTTTAATGGCAAATCCAGCAGTCTAAAAGGTTATCCCCCTTAGTAATGGCCTGGGAGATATGATGGTGGTGTCGTTCCAGGCCAATGCCACAGTAAAGGAAACAAAGAGAAGAAGAAAGGGTTTTTAATGTTTTGTTAAAGTATGAAGTCTTGATTCAGCATCTTGGGTGGAAGCAGTCTATACTGATGTCAGCTCCTTCTCTTCCTAGTCAGTTTAATTTGCAGGTCTCCAGAGTTTGCCCAGGAGCAGATGTCAGGTGGAACCTTCTTCAGCTGTGAGATATGTACCCAAGGTTCAGTGCCTTCTATTTTTGCAGCAGTGTCAGTGGTCAGAAGCACTTGGTAAGGTCCTTTCCATGAGTCTCACTTTTGCAAAAATATCAGAGTAAAACAATAACTGCCTGTAAATTATAAAAGACTTTAAAATGCCCACTGTTAAGATCTGATGAGAACTCATTTGCCGAGGAAGTGTATTTATTTCTGTGATATACATTTTAAGATAGTAACTGGAATTACGACTGATAACATTTTACCAGAACATTTAACATTTAAGAATTTCATACGATTTCTGGAACACTTATAACATATACAAATACAAAATAGAGAAGACTTATTGTTACCTATTTGGCAATGCTTCTTATTTAATTTAACATATCAAATAAGCCTATTTAGTTTAACATCTTTCTTTTTATGAGGAGACAGAATAAATCTCTTGAGATGTTCCAGGGGCCCTCTGGAAAATCCCAAAGAAAGTTTGAAGTCAAAAAACTTCACTTAGAATTTGATTTGGGGGGAAGTGTGTCAAAAATATCCATTTAATAGTGACAGTAGATACTGTTAAAGGCAAATACAGAAGGTTACATAGTTGTAAGCAAAACTTAGCTCTTTTAATATTGAGAAGATTAGGTTTTCTCAAGCAGTCAAAGACCTGATAAAGACAGTGTGAAGCACAGTAAGTTGCTGGTAAGACACAAAATCTTCACTGTCCAGGCAGATTACTTAAAAAATAAAGAAAATTTCACAATCCATTATCAAAAGCAGACTAAAAGTACAATAAAACCTTGTAATTTTAACAGAGAAAACCAATTCTAATTTTATACTAGTGTATTTTTGATATTAAAACTCATTTTTTTTAAACGTAAATAAATTCATTCTAATCTTAGCCAGCCTGACTACACATAAAATTTGTTTCCAAGGTTCCTTTTCCACAAACTTTCTACAATTTTGTCCTATTTTTTTTTTCTCTTTCTCATTTTGGAACAATCAGTCATTTTACTTTCCTTACCTACTTTTCATACACAGTTGTTTTCCTTCACCCTTATTTTTTCTAAGTAGTTTTAATTACATATATTGATAATATTGAAAATAAGGAATGCATCCTTAATTCATAGTGAAAACTAAGATGTAAGAAATTGTGGACTGTCTCTTATATGGGCATTCTGTGGATTGGTAAATTTATAAATACATTTCATAATTTCTAGAAGTATATTCTTTCTCATAATAAATTTTCCAATGTAGCAAAAAAAAAAAAAACCCATGTCTACTAATAAACCCAAGTTTCTCAGTAATAAGAAGCTAAAAGATAAACCTGTGTTCAGGACTAATGTTCCAGTATTTATATGGAAATGATCTAGATAGTCAGTGACTATTCATCATTTAATTTAATAATTAGCAAAACTCTAAGGTTTCAAGTTACCAAAAAGATTTGGGGAAACTATTTAAGTAGATATACCATAAACCGTAGTTATTGCTGGAAAGTGGAAACGCTTACCCACTTGCATCTATTTAAATCACTTGTTCTTAACAGTTATGTTTAGATTACTCATGAAAATTTTATCATACCAAGTTATTTTTCTTGCTGAAAAATTTTGTAATGGAGATAACATGAACTTATTTGACTAGTAAACCCAGGTAGAATAAAATTGTATGTCTGCATTATTTTCAATGTTGATAACTCTAAAGACATATCTATTTTAATTAAGCCAACAAACTTAAACGAGCTTTTATTTACTGAAGATTATCCTAGGTCACGTGAACTTGAAAAACATTTGAGTTTTCATATTTCTGAGACTATGTTTAATTTATATAGCATTTGTTTTTAAACCAATTAAATGGAGCCCTTTACAAATTAATCTTAGCAATACCATCCAGAGGTAGAAAATACCACACATCTACAACACATATACAGTTGACCCTTGAACAATGTGGGGTTCAGGGGTGCCAACCCTCTGCATAGTGGAAAATCTGTGTGTAACTCATCATCCGCCCTCTGTATACATGGTTCCTCTATATCTGCGGATTCAACCAACTACAGATCATATAGTACTGAAATACTTACTCTTGGAAAAAACCTGCAAACAAGTGGATCCAAACAGTTCAAATCTTTGTGGTTCAAGTGTCAACTGTGTATATAGACACACATAAACATACAGACTGACTCAGAGACCTTAGAGCTTCCATCCTCAAATTTTAGCCATGAATTAGGTACAATAATACAAAACTCACTAGTTATATAAAATAAGTTGGATCAAAATTGTGTGTTTGGCAGATGGAATAAGTTAAGGCTCAGATGGCTAAAGCTTTTCACTAATATTTGTGATGAAGACACTTAAGATTTTTCATTTGTCTAAGTTCCAAATAACTCCCTACCCCCTTTTTTCCCTTTGGTAAGAATTACCTCCCTGGAGTTTGCATTTCAAAGAGATATGGCCTAGATACGATTTCCTGGAGAAGACCTGGTAGAACATTTACATCTCAAAGGCACAGGAAAAGAATGTAAGTTCGTCCAAGAAGGACTCTTGTTTCATAAGGCCAGAATTTTTACAATACCTACAAGTCTTTTGAGATGAATAGGGGAGGTTTGGGGATTGGACTTCGAATTGTTTCTAGAGCTGCATTTCTGGTTTTGCAAAAATTTGTAAGATAGGGGCAGTTGCTTTTAATTTCTCAAAGAAGTGGGTTGTAGCCTAAATGATTATCAAGCGGTTGATTTGCTTATTCAACCACATTATCTTCAATTTGCTTTTTTATATTGGGGAGAGGATTTCCAACTAAGATGGAAATGAAAATTTATGTTCTGGATTTAGAGCTGTTTGTCTTCGGAATGTTTTAGTAAATCCTTCCACAAAGGCATCAGAATAGTTTTTGTTATTTTATTTTTTTCCTCCTGGGTACCTAGTTTCATTTATCTTAGGGGAGAAGGTTTAAAAATTTTTTTCTGTCAGGCTCTGAATATCAGCTTCCAGTTTGGCCAGCTTCTGATCACAGAGCTATTTAAAAAATGCTTTCAAATATCTTGTCATTTTTCAGCTGACACACGCAATAAATATAAATAAATAAAATGAAATAAAAAATACTGGCAGTATTGAACAATCCTATGGACTCAAGAGATGTCCCCAAAGAGGGTGCAAAAGTTATTACCCTCCCAAGATTCAGAGCCACTCCCAAAGATAGCCAAAAGGAGAAAGAAAGAAAGAAAAAAAAAGACAATTCCCCTGAGGGCTGGCTGTATACCCAAGCTGCAAATGGGGTTTAACCCACATTTCTGTCCAGCCATATCTAGCTGCAAATGGGATGTAACCTACATTTCTGCCCAGTCATATCTTGAGGCCCTCAAATTGACAAGCCGAGTTCTCAGGACGTAAAACAAGACAAACAAGAAGGTAACAGCTGTCCTTGGGAGAGAAAGGATCAATAACCAATGGATCTGGATTTAGAAAGGAAGGGGCAGTGTGAAATTTTATTTTCCTCTCCCAACTGGGCATAACAGACAGAAATTCAGGAGCGCTCCCTCTGGTAAGAACTCTCACTCTTTGCTGGCTTCTGCCAGTTTCCCAGGATCCCATCTGCAGGCTATAGTATTTACCAGAATTTGACAAGGTTTTTCCATTAATTTTATTTTTCCTTGGCTGTTTAAGGGAATAATGTAGCAGTTTACCAGAAAGTCTCTCGGAGTCCTGTCAACTCTGGGAGGGGTGCATATAGGGACCTTCCTTTGAGGGTAGATATGGGGGTGTCTGTATGGCCACTAACTTGGCAGACTTGTTCAGTCCTGTAGTCTCTTCAGAATTGAAAGACAATTCAAACAGAAGACAGTAGAAGGAATGTTACCGCAAAGGGGGGTAAAGGGGAGCAGTAGGAACTGTGTCCCTCCTGTGGTCTTTGGTTTTAGGTACTCTTGAGTCTTTTCATTAGCCTTTTATAACACATCTTTCAGTGAAGGTAGTTTGGAACTTTGGAGCCTCTGCATGCCAATTACAGTAGGTATCCCATTCTATTTGTTTGATTTGGGAACCCTTGTTTTAAGGCACGCTTTCTTAAATGATTATGTCTAAATGGAACGTTCCCTATAATGGCCGTTGTAATTCTAGGTTGTCTTTAGTAAGGTTTTGCCATTGTTGTTAAGATATTTATAGCTTCCGGGACCATGGTTCTTAGACATAAAATAAGCAGGTGTGCCAGAGGTAGTGTACTCAGTTCTTTGAAACGTAAGGATCCTAATTTTTTTAGCTAAGCCTTGGGTCTCTCGGAGCCAGAATTAATACCCAAGAGGGATGTGGCACTGGGTTGGGGATTGTGTGGTGTTTTACAGCACACCTTGTTGTGTGGAAATTTTCTTGGGATCGGCAGGTGACCTGGTGTCAGTCTAACCTGTTTTGTGACCAGTTTATCCTAAAACAGGAGTCTTTTGAGTTAGGTGACAAGCCCTCTAACAGCTTTTAAGTGCTCGACCATACCCATCAATTTTGTGACTTTTGTCTTCTGAGATTCCCATTAGCAATAGTCTTTACCTCATATGCACACTAACATACCAGCAGTAACCAAAGACATGTTACTGCATACTGGCCAAGAGAAGGTGCTAGGTGGACACCACCAGCTGTTCCCAATGAGGAACTACAGACTAAACAGTCTCTAATAAATGGGGACTGTGGAGTAACCAAGGGCTAGGGACTTGGGTTCCAGGTGGGACCGTCTGCCAGCTCACGCTGACCCACTAAGCCCTGGACTGGGGCTGTGGTCTAACCAAGGGCTAAGGATTGGCATTCTGTTAGAGCCTCCTGTCATACTAGGCTGGCCCGTTAACCTTGCACTGGAAAGCCAATTGGATCAGGAGCTCAATGCAAAGAGAGCAGAACTCAGAGCTGAGAGGAACTTACCCACAGCCCTTGAAAATGATGAGACAGAGAACTCAAAGGTTTACAGGTACCAGTGCCTGTGTTTCTCGTTATCTCTGAAGCCATCAGAAGTTTCCTTTGGATCCCACCACTGCCTCCAAATCTGTTAAAAAACAAAATTCAACTGAGTAAATTTTAACGATCTTATTGGCTTTATTCAGTGATTCAAGAATTGGGCAGCATCCCATCTGGCAAATAGCAAGGAGCTCTGAATAACTCTACAAAATGTAAGACTTTTATAGGGCAGAAGGTAGCAGGACAAGGAAGTTATACCAGCAAACAGCTGTTTGTGGCAAGATCATCTTCCTTTAGGGGGGATGGCAGGGGTCTCTCAGGCAGATTACCTCACTAGTGCTGACCAGGTAATTCCAGATTGACTTGTTTAAGATTTCATTCTTGGGGGAGGCTAAAACTATAGTTAAGTTAGGTATTAAGTCTTGATTTGATGATGTGGGGCTTAGCACAAATGACTCCATTTTGGGCCTTTTGTCTTTTTTTTTTTTTTTAACAGAAATCTTTTACAAATATAACCCTTTAAGCCATATTAATCTAATGACACAGGTGCTATTCTTATTTCAAAGAGGAGAAAAATGAGACCAGGAGAGGTCAAGTAACTCGTCCAGTGTCACAGAGGTCCTAGATGGCTGGTCCAAGATTCAAATCAGACAGTATTGCTGCAGTCCGAGCTCTTAACTTCTGTGCTAACTCATGAGGGGAAAAGAAGCCATACAGATATTTTTCTTCATAACCCATTCAGAGGAAATGAGAAACTTATCATTTAAATACAAATTGACAATGAAAACTACTTTAAGTGTCTTCTAAATAGGTAAGAACCGGCAGGATCCTTAAACATACTGCCTCATCAAGTGACTGAGAGCCAGAGCAAGGAAATTACAAAGGGATGATCTTCCGTTTCCAGGCCCATTACTGTTACTGCAATAGTTACTATTATTATGGTCATTACTATTAAACCGTTTTTTTTAAAATTAAAGAGAGACTTTCTTATAACATTCCCAATTCACTCATTAAAATGACAAATGTTAATACTCTATCCATATGAAGTAATAAAAACAAGCATTATCACATATAGTGGAAACTGAAGACCAAAACTATAAATATGCGTTAGTCCAGTGTATACGACCTGCCACTGGCAGAATTAAAATTTGTACCATGTCCCTTAGGCTTGCATTCTATTTAGTAGAATTTAGTAGTATTCTTATTTACTTTGTTCATTCAGTCATTCTACAAACAGGTATTAAGTGCCCGTAGATGTCAGATGCTGTGCCACAGAAATGACCAGCAGTTAAGAAGGGAAGCGCCAGTCAGATAAGGAGTTCTAAAGGAAGACAGGGCATTAAATGAGATTAGGGCTCCTGTCCGTGGTCAGAAGCAGCATGGATGATTCAGAGATACGAAGTCGCTCTTCTCTTTCTGGAAAGGGTGTTTTTTACTGATGCTGTTCATCTTTTAAAATGATGCCAATGTGATAATACACTAATGTATATAAAATTAGAAACCCTAATTCGAGGTCAGGCGTACCAGCAGGATAAAATTAAATACCTCAGTCTGGAACTGTAGGGGGCCCATCGACCACTTTCAACCTCCTCAGCGCCATAGATAAGAATTCATTGAATTTATACAATAGCAACTGAAATAGGGCAATTTTAAGACATTAAAGGGCCTTTAATATGCTGAGACACATGGCTGCTAATGAAGTTTATCCATGTGTTGAGGCAGAAACTCATTAAACCCCTATTATGGGATGGAAACTAGCATAAGGGTTAACTGTTCAGTTCACAAGGTGGAGAGAGTTCAATGGGAGGGTTTGATAGTTTGGATTTAGCATATTCAGGGGCTTAAGAGAAAGAGTTTGAAAGAAGGGGCGTGAATGAGGTGGTGAAAAACAATTGATGGGAGAATTTTATGATTCAGGAGAATCTTAGAGCTTCACCACATGATAATTTAGCAATATGCTAGCTCTTAACATTTATGAAGATAAATTTAGGTAAACATATATTGAGTAGAATGGCTTAAACTCAGCATATACACAGCAAACACATTTATTTTTATTATTATAATATGGTAATAACTGCAGGCTTTGCGGGATGCCTATTCCAGGTGTCCTTTTAATGGATAATTGGTAGTCACAAAGTAAATAAATATGTTAAAATAAGAATTGAGGAGAAAGAAAAAATCATGAAATTAAAAAATATTTCACCATAAACAATACTTATTGAACACCCACTATACTACTGTTCCTTCCCCCATCTCTGAGAACCTCATTTTTTGATACAAAAGCCTGAAATATGGTTTCATAAAGCCATTATATTTAGAACCTGATTTCAGAAGAGAATAGAGCATGGATTGGGGATGGGAGGTAGGAAGAAGGAAGAGAAAAGAGGAATCTCATTTCAGAAAAGGCAATGGAAGTAATCGAATTTTATAAATTCTAAGATATAAAGGTTAGGCCAGCTCTGTTTGCTAAAGAGGAAAAGAGGTTCATGAGAAGTCTGTGCAAATGAAGGAATGGCATTGGGAAGGCCAAGTGTGAACCTGAAAAAAACTGTTCCCTTTAATAAATAATGTATAGACGCTGTTTCTAATACAGTAAGAATATTAATAACCATGATCATTATGGTTATCCTGTATATATTATATTGGGAGGTTGGAGGAAAGTTAAACGGAGCTTTGTAAAGAGTGCAGGCAAAGATAATATTGTAAGAATTAATTGGTGGTAGGCAATAGTTTTTTGTTGTTGTTTTTTTTTTTTTGCGGTACGCAGGCCTCTCACTGTTGTGGCCTCTCCCGTTGCGGAGCACAGGCTCCGGATGCGCATGCTCAGCGGCCATGGCTCATGGGCCCAGCCACTCCGCGGCATGTGGGATCTTCCCGGACTGGGGCACGAACCCGCGTCCCCTGCATCGGCAGGCGGACTCTCAGCCACTGCGCCACCAGGGAAGACCCCGGCAATAGTTTTTTTATGTCTCCTGAAGTTGAAATAGTAATGGAGTGATTCTGTTTGAATCAGGAAACAAAGGGGAGTTCAAGAAAGTCATGTGTAATAAAACCAAAACCAAAAGCTTTTTTTTTTTCCAGCTTTGGAATAATTCTTTTGAAAAAATTAGTTGAAATACAAGGACAGATGAAAAAGTATTTGTAAAATGATGTGCCTTTCTTTGAAAAATATTCAGTTTGAATTTTGTAGAAATTGTAGTTGAAACCTTGAATATGGATCATGAGGAAACAAACTTTTCATAGAAAGAAGTTAATTCTGGTAAGCAAATGGAACTCTTTGGGAATCCAGCCTACTATGGATATATGTGTAATGGGACTCAAAGCCAGGCCATCAGCTACCAAATGGAGAGAGCGTGGCCCTTTAAACCAGGCAGTTTCAATTTGTCCCCAGTCTAATGGAGGCGAACTGGATGGCAGCAAATTTGTTTTCTAAAAATCTCAGTTCCTTCCTTCTTCATGCCCCACCAAAGAATCTTATACTTGATGCTTTCCTATATTGAGTCACTTCCTGCCTTTTTAGCCTTCCTTTACCCTTCATTACCTCAGAAAGGATCTGGACACTATTGATTGGTGGATTACATGTCCATCAACCAGTATAAAACACTGAAATCTTTTATTATGTTTTGAATCTTCAGTTATAGGAGACTCAATGGAATTTCAGGAATCTGCAAGCAAGTAGGGAGTCAAGATGGGGGCGTGTTGGAAGCTGGAGCAGCATTCTCAACCTCCCACTCTTTCCCATTTCCCTGCTGATGGATTTTCTACATTTTCTAAGAGTAACCTCTTTTCAGCCATTTTTTAAAGTAATATGTTGACAGGACAGTTATTAAGCTAAATGTTAATAGAAGGAAGACCATTCAAAATAAACAAAAGTTAGTGACTTTTTAATGTGCCGGCTATTTGGCCAGCCAGTGACAGAGTCACCCCCCATTCCTGCAGTGTCTCCATATTTGGTTGCCAGTGTTAGGACCTGACTAGCTTATATAATGGAAGTCAACCTACTTAAATTATTTAAGGGTGTCTGCAGAGAGAATATGCTTTCTGTGGTCTGTCCCATATTTATGTTCACCTTGCCTCCTCCTCTATTATCTGTGCTTATTGAGGTAGGTGAGTTGGAGACTGACCCAGGATGGAAGCCAATAAGTTTTGGGGGATGGAAGAGCAGGGCGCCCCATGACTAATTCCTTATGGATCCTAGGTCCAGCTTTGTCTTAAACCAGGCCTACTTGGCAGACTTTCTTCCTTTTTGGACTTTGCATCTTTTCCTTTTCTTCCCTTCAAAAGTTACCTGCAGTCAGGTTAGAATCCTTTTATTTTATTTGCAAAATAAAAATGCACTTACAATTTAAAACTCATTTTATATGATAAGGCACTCATCTGGTGTCAGCAAGCATATACTTTAGACTTCTTTTGTTGTTTTTGTCTTCAGAATGTATCCTCTTTCCATTACTGTAATTGACATTTAATTTATGGAACTCAGTAAAGTAAAACAGTATCATGCATACTGTTTTCAAGCAAACAATGTAAAACTTTTTAAAATCCCAAATCTGTTGGGATACAATAGTTTCAACCATTCCACTAGGTGAGCTAAAGTTGACAAAAGCCATCAGTCCTTTTGTTGTGGGCAGGAAGCCAGAAGCCATCCTCAATGGAGAAGGTCCTTTTCCTTCGTGGAAGAGTATTGCCCAGTGAAGTGTGTTATGGTGTCTAATGTCTTCTTCTGGAGCCCTTGGAGTTTTCATAACAGGGGAATTTTGTAAGAAGGATGATAAATTGTTCCAATATTGAAGGTACTGTTAAAATGAGACAGGTTCTAGGAGTCTAAAGGATGCCCTAAAAATGTGAAATTATATAATCTGTGCCCTGATGACTAGAACCTAGGAAAAAGGTTGACGCCAGTACATATTCTAGTATATAAGATGGGCAGTGTGCAATTGGAAATATTTTAGAATAGCTGCACGATAGTCATGTTTAAATGTTTTCTGTCTTCATTTTGTATGTTCATGAGGTTTAATATCACCTCACTGGAATTCATTACTGTGATTGTGAACTTACAACATGGCGTTTGAATCCCCTTACTGCGGTATTCACACACTCTTCACCTGTACTCAACTTCTATTGTAGAAAGGAAATAATGATTCCTCATACAGAATTCTCAATTGGTCATGAGCCTATTGGACATAGTATCAGTATTTTAAAAAGAGCAACAAAAGATACATCTCCCTTCTCTGATATAGGTAATAAGACATTTTATGTTCCCAGTGTTCAGGAGAGAGTGTCAGAAAATCAATATGAATAAATTCAAGTACACAGAGGATTCAGCCTATTCGAAAATGTAGTGTATGGAAGAATGACGGTATGCATTATTAAATGTTTCTTGTTTCACTCACATGTGAATATTAGCATGAAGAAAAGGTACCATAGGCTACTTATAAACTTAGGCAGAAGGCGATTTGCTGGCTTTTTTGTTTTTTTGGTTCTTTGTTGTTGTTGTTTAGTGTCTCAAGGCTTACAGCTAATCTGAATTTGAAACTAAATACTGTCATTACAGAAGATTTTTTTCTGAGTTCTTCCAATTTCTCTGGGGACAAAATAATGGCTGCTTGAAGCAGTGGAGAAACAGTAATTAGGGCAAATAGTAATACTGTGCATGATTGAGGAAAATGTGAGGAAGGGAGGGAGAAAATGCAACAGACAGACTTGTACAGCCTGTTACTAGGAAACCACATCAGCATTAAATACAGTGTGCTAATTGGCTATCCTGTTTCTGCCTGGGTACCAGCCTGGGCCTGCTACACAGCTGTTTCTGCTCTTTCTGGTTGCTAGGTAACTGCATCAATTTTTTTCCCCCTCTTTGTATTCTGGAGGCTAATTGGCTACTTCTGCTCCTGGTGTTGCTGCTGGGTACCAGTCTGGGCCTGCTGCTCTGCTGTTTTCCAAAGGGATTTAATGGGGGGAGGGGAGGAAAAAGGGAAAGGAAGATATGCTGGCAATTAATGGAGCATAAGTGCAAATTCTACACAATGTCTGGCACCTGCGTCCCTTCAGCCTGCTTTCTCAACTAAATCCTTTAGCTATGAAAACACATTAGAATCTTGAAGTCTTTCTTTTCTCTGCTTACCTTTTGAATATAGTTTAAAAGAAACAAGACATTTGAAGACTTATTACTTCAATGATGGATCTGATCTTAAGAAAGAATGGGCAAATTATTACACATCTATAGTTGATATGGGCACTAATAGAATTTGTGCAAACATGAACATTTCTAACTTAATAACAAAGCAGCATCTTTAACATCTTAAGGAGAGTACCACTTTATCTCTTAACTGGACCAAATTCTTTTGTAGTCATTCTTCTTGATATCATACAGAGTATAAAGTAAGAAATCAAATGGACTAAAAGCAACTATAGGATTTTCCCAACTGTTTTATTCATTAAGAAAGAGTAAAGGAAGCTTCTAGACCCATGCCTTTCCATTATGGATTTCATTCCTCTGATGTGCACAGCGCATGTCCTAAGTACTCTTTGGTGATACATTGCATTTACATAGAAATAAGCATGTTTGCACACCTTATTTTTCTTTCCTTATAGCAAACAAACAAATGTGGTGCAAAGTAAACCTAAAATCAGTTTTGTGATTTTTTTTTTAAAAGTGTAATTACTTTCCATATCATTTTTATTTCCTATCTAAGTAGAGGTTTCCATTTCATCATTATTGAAATTCTCCCTGGAAGTATGGGGAGGAAGATTCTTCAGAAGTGAAATGATGCTTCAAGGAGGTTTCACTTTAAATGGTTGAGAAAGTATATGTAAATTGAGGCCCCTTGAAGAGGCAACTTCATCCCCCTGGGAAGGAGCCGTTTTATTGAGAAAACTCAGAGCATGTTGTGTGACTGTGCACAGAAATAGTTAGCAGAGGCAACTCTTACTCAATGCTAATGGCTAGTGCTGGCTTCCCATACTAATGAGATCTGCCCTCCTCTGTTGAAAGTGAAGAAGGAGAAGCTCTATTCTGAGCAACAGCCCTGCCGCTAGTAGATCAGATCAGGCTCTATGGAATCATTTCTGTTTAAAGTATCCTTAAAATAGGTAGAAGGCCTCAAACTAGGCTAGGATGATGGAGAGAATAGTGCAGTGTTCCATAGATCTTAAGGAAACCAGCTAGCTGTTAGTAGCGATCGAACTGCAAAAGAAAACCTTATTATCAGAGGATAACTACAGAGCAGGTATAGTATTATTTCTGCTGTCTCTATTAAAAGGACCATTGTTAATCACTCCGAAATATTATGGGACATCTGCAGTCAACTGAAGCAGGATATGGAGGAAAAGTCCAAGGAAGTCCTGGCTGTTTTTGTCCGCTCCTCTTCACCTGTGGATTGGATGTATCTGCTTTCTGGCTCTGGTAAGACCTGAGAAACCAAGACAGAGGTCTTGGAAGACTGAAGCAGTCATGATTAGCCCTAGCCATAAACAAACACCGGGACCCACTTCCTAGCTTCCTCTCTTCCTGCTCTTCGGGCAGGCAGGTCTTTATTCTTCGCATGGCTCCATATTGAAAGCAATAGTGGGAAGGCAAGCATGCTTTGGGGGTTGAGGAAAGGAGATGTTCCATGTAGCTGCTTCAAACTTTCGATTCTCCTCAGTCACAAAAAAACCTGCTTTGCTAATTCTCATCTGCACGCAGTGTTGCTACCCCTTGTATGAGGTACATCAGTTGATGAACCTGGAAAAGAGGAATCTGATGGCTGCTAGCTGCCCAGTAGGGCTGCTGCTAACCCACATCACGCTTTTGTGTGAATCAGAAAAGGGTGCACCTTCCGTGGGCAGACGTGGCCTGTGCTTGAGCAGCAGAGCTGGATTCAGCCCTCCTCCGCCCTTCAGCTGGCCACCCTGTGTGCACAGCCTCACATGGCTGCCTGCTCACCACGGGAGCTGATCCACTCGGCGGGCCTTCCCTGACCCTCCAAGAACTTGAGAAGCTAATGAGGTTCCGGCAGGAACATGAAAGTCGCATGACTGTTGGGGTGGGGGTGGGTATTGGGACCTCCTCTCAGTGGCTGAAGAGGCTGCCCATTATGTGTGAGAGTAAACCTTTTAGCCCAGCTGCACTCCCCAAATGCGAGATCATTAGTTGCCTAATGCTCTGATTCTCAACTTGGGCCCATTTTCCCCCTCGGGGCATTTGGCAATGTCTGGAGACACTTTGGGTTGTCACATCTTGGAGGGGGATTGCTACTGGCATCTGGTACGTGGAGGGCAGGAATGCTGGTAAACGCACTGCAGTGCACAGGACGGCCTCCACAAAGGAGACTCATGGGGCCCAAGCGTCCACAGGACCGAGATTGAGAAACCCTGGCCTAACGCAACCTTAGCCGTCCTTTGCTCCTTCTCTTTGGGTTCCTCTGCACCGCTTGCAAAATATTTCCTCATCCTTTTAAGACTACAGCCAGGTCTTGCCTTCCCTTTTGTGCTCTTTTAAAAATTGACAGAATATAACTACTGTATAATGTATTATTTCTTTTGGGTCTCAGAAGATGTGCTGTTCCCCCCCTCATGATATAGGGAAATCTCTTCACCTCTACCCGATGCCTAGCTTTCTAGAATTAACATTCATGATTGTAGCTCCTCACAAGCGACATCCCCTCCCCTCTTGCTGAAGGCTCCTGACCTGTAATAATTTGAGATTTTGCTGAGGCAGGGATTTAAATCACATGGGCTGCCAGGCTGGTAGGTGGTAGAGAGGCTTTTAGCCAGGAAATGGGTCCAGCTGACCAGGCACTAACGATCATTTTCTACCCATCCTCTCATGTACAGCAGTCTCGCCAAATTGTAACAATTGTTTCCTTATTATCAAAGAGAAAGTTGACTGTTAGGGCAGAAATAAGGCTGAGAATAAATATTTTCAGTCAGAAAATGGACCTTTTATTGGGAAAACTGTGTTATACTGGTATGTGCTACCTCAGTGCATTTGCTATCGTTCACTGTCTGGTTCACACCAGCATCGTGAGGAAAGTACCGTGAAGCATTTTGAGTTCCCAGGGAGAAAGGTGCTACCTCACGTAAAAGGATTTTAAGTGGCATTATCTAATGGACACATACTTCATGCTTGCATTTTGTCAGGAGATGTGAATTATGCATTGGCCCTTTCAGCTGCATTCACATGCATAGAAAATAACATTGTCAGACATGTCATCCCCAGATACAATGGACAATATGCTATTATAATTGTGTGGCATTGTCCTTGCTGTTTGGAGATAATACTGCTGACATTATTCCTCTCATACATGTGAATGTGGCTATAGGGAGGATGTGACATCTGTGTCTTTCACACAGATTAGCTTATCCCTTGCCACTTGGAGAGATTGCGATTAGTGGGCTGGCCTCCTGGGGTCATGGTAAGGGCCATGTTTTGGATCACAGTTGTTATCGGACCTTAGTTTTAGGTACAGTAGGGAATTAGTAATATTTATCTTGATGACCTGAAGAGGCAATGGTTATTTAGTCAGCTCCCCAGAGCAGATGTACTAAAGAAAGGGTAGGCTGAGGCAGTCCTACTCAGATTGGCTTTGGAAATGAGAAGGCAGTTGGGGACCAAGCCTGGATGGCTGCTTAACACATTATTGCTTTATCCAAGGAAGTAAGCAATAAGATATCACTTGTATAGGTTGTCATAGCTCACCAAGTGCTTTTACGTACCTCATTTTATTTAACCCTCACTTACCTGTCAGGTAAATGTTCTCATTATTCCCATTTTATAGATGAGGAGACTAACGCTCTGAGAATGATTTTTCTGTGATGAACTCTAAAGCATACCCCATTCTGTTTGTCCTTTGGAACTCAGTTATTTTTGCAGGGATGGGGCTAAATTCAAACAGAATATAAATGAGTTTAGTTGTGTTTATGGTTCAGCAAAATAAATGGCTTAACTTTTGCCATCCTTATCTCACACATATGCTAAGTAACAGGTGAGTTGTTATATGTCCAGTATGACAAGTTTAGAATAGCTAAGAGAACTGAAAGTTTGTCTTATCTATTCCTATATTCTATTTAGATTGAATTTAAGAATCTTTAATCTTGGGTTTTTTTTTTTTCTATTTTAAGAAAGAAAGCTTTGAAGATGCCAACAAGTGCAAGGCATTGATTCTTGAAGTGATAGCTCAGTACTAGCGCATTTGCATATTTTAGAAAATGTATGGAGAGAAATAATAAATGAAAACTTCTCCTGACCCCTTACAAGAATGCACTTTAGTCCTCTTTCCTTACTAAACTGGAAAATCCAAATGGAGTGCCTTAGAGAAGAGGTGGGAGAAGCTGTGGATGGATGGATCTTGGTGTGTAGGTTACTCGTTGCTGTCTTAGGTATACCAGAGCTTTGCTTGGGGAGTTTGAACAAATAATTTGTGCTTTTATTTTTATTTGTATGATAATTACAGGGTTAAAAAGTAATCCTGTTTATCCCTCTTTTGCCCCACTTTTTGGAGGATGTTTATGGATGTGTTAAACGTCTTAAGGAGAAAAACACTTGATCAGTACAGTAATTATAAATCCCCTAGTGGGCAAAGATCCCAAACTCAGGTGAAGATTCTGCTGCTGTGTGCAGCCATCTTCCCTCTGTATTCACAAAAGCACGTGGTGAAGAATAGCTGCTTTCTAGCATTCTGCCAAAAGGATCTATAGGAACCTCTGAGTGACAAACACTTGCATTGTCTTCCGGAGAGCTGAAGAAAGAAAAGGTTTTAACACCAAAAGCCACATTTCTGGAAGGTGGAAGGAACAGCACACATGACCCCTGCGGGCTCTGCTTTTTGAGGATTGTTCGCCTGTAGATTTAATTTCGTCTGATCTTGGGTTCCTGTGCGTCCTCATATTTACTTCCCCCTTTTATTTATTCTACCTGCCAAAGAAATAATCATAACAAACCATTAGAACTGGCAGGGCCCTCATCCTCATTTGATACGAGCTTCTTGCTTGCTTAGAATTTGCTGCTAAGCATTAGAACGCTTTCTAACCGATGTGTGTCTTTTCCCCCCTTCCACAGTCAGATCTTGAAGTTTTTCCTGTGGTTTTCCTTGGTGTCCATCTTTTCCACAAAGAATGTTAAATAAGCAATGGCAGGGACTGGAAATAATCCTTTCAACTAAGGAAAACCTTTCATGCATCTTTCCCTCTAGTGTCATCGCACGAGTTAGAAGGACCAGAGGCACAAAGTTTATGGGATCAATTACAATGAGTTCACTATTAAACATTTTTTAAAAAAATCTGTTGTGAGAAGAATAAAGCAATAATTAAAATTAACTGAACAGCTTTTGCTCTATTGAGGCGTTAAATCTTTGTGTAAACACAATCATATTGTGCAAACATGGGTCTTTTCACTTGGCTGATTCAGACAGTGAAACCGCTGAAGTTTTGAGGTCTCGGGGTCAAGGGCCCATTTTGACGCGGCTTGAAAGGTCACCTGCTCGTTTGTGTCTCCGCTGTGCAGCACACTGGGCCGTGAGCAGGTATGATTCCTTGCCCACCACGGCGCAGAGAGGAGCCGGCAGATCGCAGGTCTGAGGCCGGCACGTGAAGTCAGCGTGCTGCCCACGGGGCGGGTGTGGGTGCCTGCCGGCCGCTGGGGTCCGGGCAGTGAGCCGGCTTGAGTGTGGAGAAAACAGCAGTTATGAAATATAAATGTGTTTATTATTACACTGGGCCCCATGCTATATAATTTCACACACACTCATATTTGTGATTTATGGTCACAGCTTTATATGGAGGAGAAGCTTGCTAATTAACCCAAATTGATAGGGAGGTCTCTGAAGATGATCAAATTGGAAGGAGTGGGGTAACTGAGAAAAAACGGTCTCCTGAAACAACCAAAAAAAAGTGGCTGCCGTGTCAGAGGCATCCTTTGTTCATTTATTTTGATAAGCGGAGCTTTGCCTTAATTATTCATGATAATGCTTGCCCTGCAAGGAGTGTCTGTCCCCTGTCCTGGCAGCCTCAGCTCGGTGCTGGGTTCTCCGTGAGGTTAATGCCGAAAACACCCAGCCCAGCTTCTCTTGAGATGGTGTCATGCTTTCACCTGTGAGAGCTGAGACAGGTGAAGATTAGGAGGTTCACGCACACCTGCCGCCTGTCCCTTTCTGGAAGACGGATGTTGAATGGGTTGAAGGAGGGGAGGCCTCAGCCCCGGTTTGAGGCACTGCTGTGCTAATCAGGCTGCTTGCTGGTGCTGTACCTGTGTCCCTGCCCTGAATCCTCCCAAGGTGGGTGGTGATTTTCCCATCACAGGGAGGAAAAATAGGGGCCTAGAAGAGCCCAGGGATACCCAGCTAATAAGGAGCTAAGCTGACTTTAAGTCAAGATCTGATTCCAAAGTCGGTTCTCCTGCAGTATTCTGCTGGAATTTTCTAGGAGAGAAGCCAGGAAGGGGCACAGGAGCAAAGACCCCACCCAGCTTCCACCACAGCCCATCCCATTGGCTGTGCTTTCAGCCCATTTCCTGATCGTAGCAGCAATAAACATCATCGTTTCCAACAGCTTTCCAAAGTGATTCTTGTCTTGGCAGAATCTTGGGTTACTTGTTCTGGGAGCTCTTCAGAAGGAAAGCACTTTGGAATAGCATATGCTAGTTCCAGAGTACTCAGAGCATCCATGATTCATGACTCTTGCAGAAGAACTTAATGCAGGCAGGATACTGCGACCCCGGGATAACTTGATGGGCTATTTTTACTTGGATGTATAATTACTAGAGAGTGGATACTGAATGGCCCACCCACTCTATTCATAGCAGAACCTTGGGAGTCATCCCTGTACACAACCTTTTGTTTCCCCCTTATTCATTCATTTTCTATAACTTTTGGGCATTACTTTCTAACTATGTTTTGTATTTTGTTCACTTCTCTCCTTCTCTGCTGCTAGGAGCAATGCCGTCCATGTTCCAGCCACAGTCTTCTCTCTCCCAGATGGTTGTAGAGCCTCCTAGAGTGTCTGCCACATCAGCTTATTTCCCTCTGCAGCCCATTCTCCGTTTTGTAGCCAGGGTGATATTTTAAAGATTCAAATCTGATCGTGGTATGCCTCCGCTTAAAAGCTCACAGTAGCTGCTATTGTTCTTAGGATAATGTCCAAATCCTTATGTGTGGTGTATAAGATGACTGTCCAATAGAAATATGTAATACAAGCCACATGTGTGTTTATATATACATATCCTGGCAGCTTTATTTTAAAAGTAATTAGTTATACTAATTAATTAATTTTAATACTAGACTTTAAAATAATTTCAACATGTAATCAATATTAACATTTATTAATGAACTACTTTACATTTTTTTCCATAGTAAGTCTTTGATATCCAGCATGTATTTTACACTTAGAGCACAGCTATATTCAGATTGCTCACATTTCAAATGCTCGGGAGGCACATGGGACTAGTGGCTTCCAGATTGGACCCAGCAGTCTGGCCTCTTACCGATTTCTCCAGTCCCATTGTGTTTCTCGCCTCCCTGCAGGACACACCAGATCCTCCTCTTTGGGCTTCTGGGCTAGGTGTGGGAGAGGATGTGGCAGAGAGGTAGGAGTTTGAGGAAACAGCCCAACACAGAGCCATCTTCAGTCTACCTTTGGACCTGCAGAGCTTTCAGGCAGTCGGAGGTATGGGTAAAGAATGAAGCCATTGCTTTTCTGTTGGCCTCGGGGGTTACCATTTTGGTTTATCTAGGACTGTGTCAGGCTAAACTGATGCTTTTTTGAGAAAGTGAAGGGAATTAAATGGAAAACCACTGGTAAAGTTGATATGTGGTATCACTTTGCCTGCCTACTCCACACAGAGGTCCTGTAGTGGGTAGTACCATTATATGAGCTAAAGATGAGACTGTGGGACCTGACAGGGGTGAGTGAGGGGTAGTTCACATCCCTGGCTTCTAGTCTCTGTGGATAATATTCCTTCACATATTCATTTTTTAAACGTTACAACAGCTACTGTATGCATGCCTCTAAAGAGTTCTGGTATTCTTTCCAGTTGAAAGATTTATTTTATCAGAAAATATCTCCAAAAGGAATATGAACATTTATTTTTATTGTTGGCATTTAAATAAGGGGCAGAGTGAGATAAGGGTTAATTATGTGGACTCTGAAGGTGAGCCTTCCTGGGTCTAAATCTTGGTTGTACCACTCGTAAGCTGGTGAACTTGGGGAGTGGCTTAATTTCTCTGACCCTCAGTTTCTCATCTATAAAATGCGGGAGGATGATAGCATGTATCTCATAGGGCTGTTGAGAGGATTAAAGGAGAGAATAGACTTGAAGCCCTTAGAGTGCTGCAGTGCCAGCCCATAATGACTGCTGGATAAATATTAGCCAGTACCCTGTTTCCCCAGGATTTATAAAATATCATCATCAATTGAGGATTGATGGAATTGAGCCACAAGTCTTGGCTCAGGATGATCATGCAGGATGTTTTCTCGGGAAAGATGCATTTATTGTCTGTTTGTGTATAATGTTTTGTGTTTTTCTCTCTCACTTGGTTTCTGCTATATGTATATCTATGTGAGGAAGGAAAATAGAGACAGCTTATCAGGATTTGATTCTGCCATCCGTGTATCCAACAGAAAAAGCAGACATATTTTAGTGGATGAGATGTGTGGCATGGTGAGATGTATACCGTCTTTAGTGGTACATGGACTATGAGCTATTTTTCTATTTAAAAAGTTGCGCTGGGGCTTCCCTGGTGGCGCAGTGGTTAAGAGTCCGCCTGCAGATGCAGGGGTCACGGGTTCGTGCCCCAGTCCGGGAAGATCCCACATGCCATGGAACGGCTAGGCCTGTGAGCCATGGCCGCTGAGCCTGCGCATCCAGAGCCTGTGCTCTGCAGCGGGAGAGGCCACAACAGCGAGAGGCCCGCTTACCGCAAAAAAAAAAAAAAAAGAAAAAAAAGTTGCGCTGTTTGGTTCAAACCCTTTGTGTTTCTAATCAGTGACACAGTGCAGGTTGAGAAGTTGGGGCTTAGCGTGACATCTCTGATCATTCATTGAAAGACTAGCACCAGGAGGAGGTCTGCTCCTAACACCATACACTGATCTCTAACCACATTAGCTAGAAACAGGTGATTGCAGACCTTTTGTTCACCAAGAAGGTACATCCAGCCACTGGGTGTTGATATGAGCCACCTTGCATAAAGAAGGATGTTTGTTGGGAATATTTTAATAATAAGTTTGCTTACATAATAAAAAGCACTTGCCCAGCCATCATTTCTCTTCATACTTCATAAGAGTTCTGTGAGGCCAACATCAAAGAAGAGATTAGCCCCATTTGTTTCTGGTTTTATGTTTATCTTAGTATGGTATTTAGTACTTATTATCATTGGTGGATTTGTTTATTGGGTTGGTTGCTCTCTTCCTTATATATATATATATATATATATATATATGTTTGTTCTTTTTTTTCCTTTTTCTCTTTTTGTAAGTGTGTATGTTTATGCTTCTTTTTGTGATTTTATCTGTATAGGTTTGCTTTTACCATTTGTCCTAGGGTTCTGTCTGTTTGCTTTTTTCTTTCTTTTTTTTTTGTTTTTTCTCTCTTCCTTTTCTTCTGAGCTGTGTGGCTGTCAGGGACTTGGTGCTCCGGCCAGGTGTCAGCCCTGAGCCTCTGAGGAGAGAGGGCTGAGTCCAGGACATGGACCACCAGAAAACTCCTGGCCCCACATAATATCAATCAGTGAGAGCTCTCCCAGAGATCTTTGTCTCAAACTAAGACCCAGCTCCACCCAACGACCAGCAAGTTCCAGTGCTGGACACCCCATGCCAAACAACTAGCAAGATGGGAACACAACCCCACCTATCAGCAGAGAGGCTGCCTAAAATCATAATAAGGTCACAGACACCCCAAAACACACCTCCGGACATGGCCTGCCCACCAGAAGGACAAGATACAGCCCCACCCACCAGAGCACAGGCACCAGTCCCCACTACCAGGAAGCCTACACAAGCCACTGAACCAACCTCACCCACTGGGGACACACACGAAAAAGAACAGGCACTATGAACCTGCAGCCTGCAAAAAGGAGACCCCAAACATAGTAAGTTAAACAGAATGAGGAAACAGAGAAATATGCAGCATATGAAGGAGCAAGGTAAAAATCCACCAGACCAAACAAAGGAAGAGGAAATAGGCAGTCTACCTGAAAAAGAATTCAGAGTAATGATAGTAAAGATGATCCAAAATCTCGGAAACAGAATGGAGAAAATATAAGAAACATTTAACAAGGACCTAGAAGAGCTAAAGAGCAAACAATGATGAACAACAAAATAAATGAAATTTAAAATACTCTAGAAGAAATCAATAGCAGAATAACTGAAGCAGAAGAACGGATAAATGACCTGGAAGATAAACTAGTGGAAATAATTGCCACAGAGCAGAATAAAGAAAAAAGAATGAAAAGAATTGAGGACAGTCTCAGAGACCTCTGCAACAATATTAAACACACCAACATTTGAATTATAGGGGTCCCAGAAGAAGAAGAGAAACAGAAAGGGTCTGAGAAAATATTTGAAGAGATTATAGTTGAAAACTTCCCTAACATGGGAAAGGAAATAGTCAGTCAAGTCCAGGAAGTGCAGAGGGTCCCACACAGGATAAATCCAAGGAGAAACACGCCAAGACACATATTAATCAAACTATCAAAAATTAAATTCAAAGAAAAAATATTAAAAGAAGAAAGGGAAAAGCAACAAATAACATACAAGGGAAACACCATAAGGTTAACAGCTGATCTTTCAGCAGAAACTCTGCAAGTCAGAAGGCAGTGGTAGAACATATTTAAAGTGATGAAGGAGAAAAACCTACAACTGAGATTACTCTACCCGGGAAGGATTTCATTCAGATTCAATGGAGAAATTAAAACCTTTATAGACAAGCAAAAGTTAAGAGAATTCAGCAACATAAAATCAGCTTTACAACAAATGATAAAGGAATGTCTCTAGGCAGGAAACACAAGAGAAGAAAAAGACCTACAATAACAAACCCAAAACAGTTAAGACAATGGTAATACAAACATAGATATTGATAATTACCTTAAATGTAAATGGAGTAAATGCTCCAACCAAATGATACAGACTGGCTGAATGGATGCAAAAACAGACCCATATATTTGCTGTCTACAAGAGACCAACTTCAGACCTAGGGACACATACAAACTGAAAGTAAGGGGATGGAAAAAGGTATTATATGCAAATGGAAATCAAAAGAAAGCTGGAGTAGCAACTCCTATCAGGCAAAATAGACTTTAAAATAAAGACTATTACAAGAGACAAAGAAGGACACTACATAATGATCAAGGGATCGATCCAAGAAGAAGATATAACAATTGTAAATATTTATGAACCCAACATAGGAGGACCTCAATACATAAGGCAAATGCTAACAGCCATAAAAGGGGAAATCGATAGTAACACAATCAGAGTAGGGGACTTGAACACCCCACTTTCACCAATGGACAGATCATCCAAAATGAAAATAAATAAGGAAACACAAGCTTTAAATGACACTTTAAACAAGATGGGCTTAATTGATATTTATAGGACATTCCAAGTAAAAAGAACAGAATACACTTTCTTCTCAAGTGTTCATGGAACATTCTCCAAGATAGAGCATACCTTGGGTCACAAATCAAGCCTTGGTAAATTTAAGAAAATTGAAATCATATCAAGTATCTTTTTCGACAACAATGCCATGAGACTAGATATCAATTACAGGAAAAAATCTGTAAAAAAATACAAAGACATGGAGGCTAAACAATACACTACTAAATAACCAAGAGATCACTGAAGAAATCAAAGAGGAAATCAAAAAATACCTAGAAGCAAATGACAATGAAAACACGACAACCCAAAACCTATGGGATGCAGCAAAAGCGGTTCTAAGAGGGAATTTTAATTAATTAATTTATTTATTTATTTTTGGCTGTGTTGGGTCTTCGTTTCGGTGCGAGAGCTTTCTCCAGTTGCGGCGAGCGGGAGCCACTCTTCATCGCGGTGTGTGGGCCTCTCACTATCGCGGCCTCTTGTTGCGGAGCACAGGCTCCAGACGCGCAGGCTCAGTAGTTGTGGCTTACGGGCCCAGTTGCTCCACGGCATGTGGGATCCTCCCAGACCAGGGCTCGAACCCATGTCCCCTGCATCAGCAGGCAGACTCTCAACCACTGCGCCACCAGGGAAGCCATAAGAGGGAAGTTTATAGCAATTCAATCCTACCTCAAGAAACAAAAAACATCTCAAATAAACAACCTAACCTTACACCTAAAGCAATTAGAGAAAGAACAAAAAAACACCAGAGTTAGCAGAAGAAATCATAAAGATCACATCAGAAATAAATGAAAAAGAAATGAAGGAAACAATAGCTATGATTAATAAAACTAAAAGCTCATTCTCTGAGAAGATAAACAAAATTGATAAACCATTAGCCAAACTCATCAAGAAAAAAAGGGAGAAGACTCAACAGGTTTAGAAATGAAAAAGAAGTAACAATTGACACTGCAGAACACAAAGGATCATGAAAGACTACTACAAGCAATGCTAGGCCAATAAAATGGATAACCTGGAAGAAATGGACAAATTCTTAGAAAGGTACAACCTTCCAAGACTGAACCAGGAAGAAATAGGAAATATCAACAGACTGAAATTTCAGACAAGCACTGAAATTGAAACTGTGATTTAAAATATTCCAACAAACAAAAGCCCAGGACCAGATGGCTTCACAGGTGAATTCTGTCAAACATTTAGAGAAGAGCTAACACTCTTCCTTCCCAAACTCTTCCAAAATGTAGCAGAGGGAGGAACACTCCCAAACTCATTCTACAAGGCCACCATCACCCTGATACCAAAACCAAAGATATCACACACAAAAATTACAGACCAATATCACTGATGAACATAGATGCAAAAATCCTCAACAAAATACTAGCTAACAGAATCCAATAGCACATCAAAAGGATCATACATCGTAATCAAGTGGGGTTTATCCCAGGAATGCAAGGATTCTTCAATATACGCAAATCAATCAATGTGATACACCATATTAAGAAATTAAAGGATAAAAACTGTATGTTCTCAATAGGTGCAGAAAAAGCTTTCAACAAAATTCAACACCCATTTATGATAAAAACTCTCCAGAAAGTGAGCATAGAAGGAACCCACCTCAACATAATAAAGACTATGTATGACAAACCCACAGCCAACATCATTCTCAATGGTGAAAAACTGAAACAGTTTCCTCTGAGATCAGGAACAAGACAAGGTTGCCCACTCTCACCACTATTATTCAACATAGTTTTGGAAGTTTTAGCCATAGCAATCAGAGAAGAAAAAGAAATAAAAGAAAAAGAAATAAAGTCCAAATCGGAAAAGAAGAAGTAAAACTGTCACTGTTTGCAGATGACATGATCCTATACATAGAGAATCCTCAAGATGCTACCAGAAAACTACTAGAGCTAATCAATGAATTTGGTAAAGTAGCAGGATTCAAATTAAATCACAGAAATGTCTTGCATTCCTATACACTAACAATGAAAAATCTGAAAGAGAAATTAACAATCCTATTTACCACTGCAACAAAAAGAATAAAATATCTAGGAATAAACCTTCCTAAGGAGACAAAAGACTTGTATGCAGAAAACTATAAGACACTGATGAAAGAAATTAAAGATGATACAAAGAGATGGAGAGGTATACCATGTTCTTGGATTGGAAGAATCAACATTGTGAAAATGACTCTACTACCCAAAGCAATCTACAGATTCAGTGCAACCCCTATCAAGCTACCAATGGCATTTTTCACAGAACTAGAACAAAAAATTTTACAATGTGTATGGAAACACAAAAGACCCCAAATAGCCAAAGCTATCTTGAGAAAGGCAAACGGAGCTGGGGGAATGAGGCTCCCAAACTTCTGACTATACTACAAAGCTACAGTAATCAAGACAGTATGGTAGTAACACAGAAACAGAAATAGAGATCAATGGAACAGGCTAGAAAGCCCAGAGATAAACCCACACACATATGGTCACCTTATCTTTGACAAAGGAGACAAGAATATACAATGGAAAAGAGACAGCCCCTTCAATAAGTGGTGCTGGGAAAACCGGACAGCTACATGTAAAAGAATGAAATTAGGGCACTTCCTAACACCATACACAAAAGTAAACTCCAGATGGATTAAAGACCTAAATGTAAGGCCAGACACTATAAAACTCTTAAAGGAAAACATAGGCAGAACACTCTGTTCTGTGACATAAATCACAGCAAGATCCTTTTTGACCCACCTCTTAGAGAAATGGAAATAAAAACAAAACAAATGGGACCTAATGAAACTTAAAAGCTTTTGCACAGCAAAGGAAACCATAAACAAGACGAAAAGACAACCCTCAGAATGGGAGAAAATATTTTCAAATGAAGCAACTGACAAAGGATTAATCTCCAAAATATACAATCAGCTCATGCAGCTCAATATAAACAACCCAATCCAGAAATGCGCAGAAGACCTAAATAGACATTTCTCCAAAGAAGATATACAGATTGCCAACAAACACATGAAAGGATGCTCAGCATCACTAATCATTACAGAAATGCAAATCAAAACTACAATGAGGTATCACCTCTCACTGGTCAGAATGGCCACCATCAAAAAATATACAAATAATAAATGCTGGAGATGGTATGGAGAAAAGGGAACCCTCTTGCACTGTTGGTGGGAATGTAAATTGATATAGCCACTATGGAGAACAGTATGGAGGTTCCTTAAAGAACTAAAAATAGAATTACTATATGACCCAGCAATCCCACTACTGGGCATATACCCAGAGAAAACCATAATTCAAAAAGACACATGCACCCCAATGTTCACTGCAGCACTATTTACAATAGCCAGGTCATGGAAGCAACCTAAATGCCCATCAACAGACGAATGGATAAAGAAGATGTGGCACATATATACAGTAGAATATTATTCGGTCATAAAAAGAAACTAAATTGAGTTATTTGTAGTGAGGTGGATGGACCTAGAGTGTGTCATACAGAGTGAAGTAAGTCAGAAAGAGAAAAACAAATATCTTATGCTAACACATATATATGGAATGTAAAAAAAAAAAAGAAAAGGTTCTGAAGAACCTAGGGGCAGGATAGGAATAAAGACGCAGAGGTAGAGAATGGACTTGAGGACATGGCAAGGGGGAAGGGTAAGCTGGGACGAAGTGAAAGAGTAGCATTGACATATATACACTGCCAAATGTAAGATAGATAGCTGGTGGGAAGCAGCTGCATAACACAGGGAGATCAGCTCTGTGCTTTGTGACCACCTAGAGGGGTGGGATAGGGAGGGTGAGAGGGAGGGGATATGGGGATATATGTATACATATAACTGATTAACTTTGTTACACAGCAGAAACTAACACAACATTTTAAAGCAATTGTACTTCAATAAAGATGTTAATTTAAAAAAAAAAAAAGAGAGAGGTTAGCCCCATTTTGCAGAGGAGGAAAGTGAGACTCAAAGAGTATGTAACTGTCTAAGACCAAATAGTTAAGTAGTAAGAGTAAAGGCTAGAACCCAGATCTCCTGATTGTGAGTCGTGTGTGTGTGTGTGTGTGTGTGTGTGTGTGTGTGTGTGTATGTGTATGTGTGAGTGTGCGCACGTATGTATTTTCCACTGAACTGTACTTGCAAACATGATACTCCATTTCCAGAAGTTCTGGCAACCTTTCTGAATAAAACAAAAAATGAGATTGAGATGTGAAATAATGCTTTTACTGCAAGTTTTCCATTTGGGCATGTATTATTTTCATTCATTGCTTTCTGTTTACCCTTTGAATTAATAAGAACATAAATGAAGCTATTTTTGACAGAGACCCAAGCTAACAGAGGCTTAAAGAAGATGGAAGATTTTTTTTTCTCTTTCACATAAAAATCCAGGCTCTAAAAAAAAAAAAAAAAAAAAAAAAAATCCAGGCTCTGAGGCAGGTGTGCTCTGAGAAGTTTTCAAAAGCCCAGACTCCTGTCCTGTTGGTCCCTCCCCCATCCCAAGGGTTTCTGTCCTTAAGGGATCGCCCATGTCCATGCAATTCAAGATGGCTACTCCCAGGCCTGCTTTATATCAACCTAGTTTTCATGCAACTATTTTGAAAGTGGGAAGGGGAGAGGATGTCCCAACTTTTAAAAGTACAGCTTGGAATTGCACTTGTCACTTCCACTCACATCTCATCAACCAGAAGTTAGTTATATGTCGATATGCAACTGCAAAGGAGCTGGGAAGTAGAATTCTCATTCTGGGTAGCAATGAGCATGGCTAAAATCTGGGGATTCTCTTATGACAGAAAAAGGGAGAATGACTATAGAAGGACAACTGGCTGTTGCTGCTCTGCTCTGAGTCTTAAGAATAGCCTCTTTTTAAGACATTTAAACATGAAGCACTTCAGTTCAGAAATTCTAAAAGTATAATATGGTAAGAAAAAAAATCGTAGTGCATTTTAGTTTGTGGCACATTGCACAGTCAAAATAACTGCAGGGAAACTAGCTTCCTGTGGTATGCCAGAAGTTCTGAATGGAAATTTAATTTACATTTTGCATTTTATGAGAATATTGCATTATTGGCATAATATGAAGTGACTGGGAAATGAATAACTTTGAGAAAGTAAGCCTATAGGGTCAAATTAACCACATCTTAATATTCTTGCACTTTTTTCTTTCCAAAGTATCAAATCACATTGCACTGACATTTTCACCCCAAGTTGAAAATTTAGTAGAAGAATGAAGAGAAAAGTATTTTGTAGCTGTGGGTTTAGCACAGACAAAATTAAGGCTGTTTGAGGTTAGAGGGATATAGTCTGACAGATTGTGTGGGGATGTTTTTACATATGTGGGTGTCAACATGTTTGTGCTGAATTGTTTGCAGATTTGGGGGGAGGTGGTTTTGTGTGTGTGTGTGTGTGTGTGTGTGTGTGTGTGTGTGTTAATGTAGACTCCATGGGTGGCTTCAATCATTGTGTTTTCTTCCTAATTCCTATTACAAAGCAGCAGAAAGAGGTTGTAGGAGGATCTAAGCTACAGTGCTTGAAGGAGGGTTTGAACTAAGGACTAGTCATAGATGCATGTTTGTTCGATCAAGTTAATTGACGGTCTTTGAAATGTCTCCACTGTTCTAAATAAGTCTTGGAAATACTAAGGCAAGTAAACCTGGCCTCTACCCTTGCAGGGACCAGTTGGTTTTGTGAGGCGACAGCATGTAAACAAATCACTCAAGCAGTAAGATGAGACTCTCCTGCGGAAGTTATAGGATCAGGAGGAAGGGGCACCCAGTTCTACCACAGTTGGTCTAGAATCGCTTCCCAGAGGATATGCCTTGTGAGGTACTGGTGCACACATTAGGCTAGGCTCTGAGGATACAGCTATGTACAGACATGAACTCTCACTTCAAGGAAATCAGTCTCCTGGGAGGGGGGTGGCTTGTCATCAAGACCCCTAAGGGTGTGGTTCTTACTTCTTTCCAGTCCATTCTTGAAATTCCTCTTCATATACTCCCCCTTCACCTCAGCTGCGACACCCCACTGTTCCGCATCTGTGGGCCTTTGTATCTGCTGTTCCTTCTCCCTGAAATGCCCACTTTCCTTGTGCCTGGCATCCCTCAAGTTTCAGTGAGGCTTCTCTCTTCTGGGATGCCTACCCTGAGGGTCCTACAGAGTCTAGGGATGGCCTTCTCCACACATCCACGCACATGCACTGATCAGACACATCAGGCTTTTGTTGTTTGTGTGCACACATGGCGCTTCCCCACCTGGAAACCCCTCTAAAACAGAGACCCTTTACTTTTTTGCTTTAATCGCCGGCACTGTCATTGCTCAGTGCATATAAGAACCAACAAGTAATGTTGGTTGAATCTAGGTTGTCACACTGAAGAGGCTGATGGTATTTTCACCATCAGTGAGTTTGACCAGAAGTCTTGGTATCTGACTTTGCCTGCTCACTTGTGGACAGAGATGAGGTGTGTCGGAAACAATTGCATGTTAGGGTTTGTGAATCTGGAAGGCAGTATGTTACTGTTGATTTCTGATTGATCACTGACCTGTTCATTAGTAAGTGTCATTCTGAGTGAACTATATGCACTGAGAATGCCTGAGCTGGTACTCGACAGTGGGTGATGACAAAGAGGCAAGCGAGAAAGCATCTAGCTCTGTTCCTAGACACATTGGATACTCAGGCAGGGCAAAAGATCAAGGCATAAAAAGATAAATATCGATAGGAAATAGCAAACAGGTGGCCAAAGAGTGAAAACTCGGACAAAACTATAGTTTTCTGAGAAGGAGAAATACTTTGGGCTGACATGTAGAAGGCAGACACATCTTGAGTTGAGGACATCCCCATAAGCAGGAAGGGCTGGGGCGGGCTGCTTGGGAATGTTGGAGAGTGAGGGGTTTGTGGAAGGAGTAGTGGATAGATAAGGGTAGGGAAAAAAGTGAGATGGTTTTGTGGACATCTTTTCCAGAGTACATAGGCAGTGGTATTTGAAGAGCATCTTGCATAAGTTATCATTTGTCAAAATAAGAGATTAATGTTTTCCTTTTGAGTTTTATTTCCTTAAACTTCATACTTGGGCAGGTACGCATGTGGGATGGTTTAGCTAATGGGGAAATTTGGTCTCTGGGAAAAAAGGGGGTTAATCTTGGGAGAGTTAAGTTATATAGACAAATTGATGCTTTAAATCTTGACTCGAAATCTCTAGGGAATTGGATCCATATCTATTCAGCTTGAATGGTAGCTGGTCCAGGTGAGGGCCCATATCTCCATCGTCTGTATGTAAATGATACAATTTGGGCTTTTTGAGGATTGATAAAGTTACCTTTTTGTTTGTTAATTTAAGACAAATTACCTTATCCTGTATTGATTTGCTTAGACCACTTCTCTACCATCTGCATTTGTATAATCAGGGAATAACAATTAATGATTGCGTTAGCTGAATCAGAACAAATTCAGGATGCTGACACTAGTCATTTGATAATTTCCAAAATCAGATCTAATGTGGTTTTTGGATTATCCAGTTTTATGGTTTTCTATACCACCGGTCCATCTCTTTCCATATATATCACATATGTAGCAGAAAATTAACTCTGTACCCTAATATATGTGTTTCAAGCTTATATTATCCAATTTTTAGTTAGCAAAAAAGGAAAATTCACTGTATCTAAGACAATAAATTAGGCATCATCTACTAATGTGATATGTGCCAGTTGGTGACTACCATGTGTCCTGGATCCAGTGAGATTTGTTTTAGCCTACCCTCCCGACACAGTGGTACTGGATCTCCATGCCCCTCTTTTTTTCATAAATCCCAGATACAAAATCCTCTCCCGCTGCCCTCAGGTTCTCCCAGACCTCACCAGTAGGTATAAGGCCTACTCTCATTCAAAGCTCTGTGCTACCCATTATTCTTTTTCTTACTACCTCCCTTCATGCTAGAAGAATAAATTCCTGCCAGTACTCACTTGAAGTTGTACACCTGAGTTACCAGCCTCTGAAATCCGTTGGACCTTTGGGTGGAAGGGTTCCTGTTCTATGTTGGTTTGCTTCTGAAGGGCATGGCACACTCCTGCATTAGAGATATTACTACTTTCACAGTGGCTTGGTGATACTTTTTTCATATCAACTAAGCTTGGAACATGTTGATTGGGGCTAAAGTTACATTTTTTTCCTCTTCATTTTTAAAATTAAATTTTTTTAAATGATTCAAAAATTAATAGTTTGGTCATGGTTGTAATAGTAATACACTGTTCCTGCATGTATCCGTTGCAATCATGCTATATTTACATTTGAATACAAAACTCAAAGATTTTGGCCATGAGTTTGAAATTCATAGTTCTTAATCAAATTCTTACCTAAATACATCACACTGAATTGTGGAGACCTGGCTTACAGAGTAATATCTTTATTGCTAAATGGAGGAAATGCCCTACAAATTAGTTTCAAATAAATTCACGTGGTGTAGTTATTGTGACAGGAAAAGGGACAAATGTTTTAACAAATTTTTTCTTCAAATTTAATTTCTATCTAGCTTTTAACTTTTATTGTAACTTTGGTAATCACCAAAATGTACTTAAATTTCCAAATTGATATTAAACTTTCCTTGAATTTATCTTTAAAAAGCTGATAAAAATAATTTTTAAAATTAATATTGGACAACAGCAACAAAAAGAAGCCAGTAAGAATCAAAGCAAAATAAGAAAAAATTAACCATGGTGCCAGAAAGACATTTAGTTCCCCGAATGGTCATACTTACCTGTTTTACAGCTTGAGATCATATAACTTCAGGTATGAGTGTTGAATTTTTAAGTGAGTTTATAGTCTTTTGAGAATTACTCTCTTAAGAGTTGTGGGATTTTGTTTTTGTTTTGCTGGGAGAAGGGAATTAATTGTAACTTACTGAAAATATTAGAATGCTGTATACATTTTGATAAAATAAGAAATCAGTTTGACTTTGAGAATATTATGATACCCCTAGCCTTATGGGACACATGCTGTGGTACCTAAAAACAAATGTATTGGACTCACAGGTTGCACATTTGCAAAAACTCTATAATTGCTGAGAGATATACTTGTTCCAGCATCTGTGATGGTTGCCTGTTTTCATGACCAATCCAGTCTTCCTTCAGCATTTCAGACAAATTCACTAAGAATCTAACAGTTCACCTCCAAAGGAACGTTTAGAAAAAGTTAACATTCATTAAAAATGGAATATGTCCCCAAAGACTTGCTTAATCCTGTGTATTTCCAGGCCGTGTTTTACAAGTCTGAGAAGTGATTCAGTGTGATGCTTGGGCTCCAGTTTAAGTTTCATGGAGAAGCCCTTGTGCCCTTGCCCTGCATACAGAGGTGACAGAGGTCTCTGTTCCCATAGTCTTCTCTGGCCTCCTGCACACCTGCAAACTCCATTTTGATATCACCATCATTGTCAATACACCCTTTATCCATTTGGGACTTCGTAATTGACCACTTTTATGTACTAGATTCCATTGAATCTTCATAACTACAAGAGAAGAGGGAAGATGTTTTAAAATTTCTACGCGGTTAAGAACAGTAAATCCAGAAGTTAACTGACTCTGCAAGGCTGTATTGCTAGTATGTGGCAAAGCCAGAACTAAAAGAATCTGGTTTTGGATGACTAGTCCTTTATCTCTCCACCAGACCAATGACTCAAGTTTCATCAGGGCATTGAGGGAAGCCTACCCTGAGGGTCCTACAGAGTCTAGGGATGGCCTCCTCCACACATCCACGCACACACATTGATCAGTTGCATTGGGCTTGTGTTGTTTGCGTTCACGCGTGGGGCTTCCCCACCTGGGAACTCCTTTAGTGCCGAGACCATTTGCTTTTGCTTTAATCTCTAGCACTGTCATTGCTCGGTGCATATTAGAACCAACGATTAATGTTGGCTGAACCCAGGTTGTCACACTGAAGAGGCTGATGGTATTTTCACTATCGGTGAGTTAGACCAGAAGTATCAGTATTTGACTTTGCCTCCTTACCTGCAGACAGAGATGAGTTGTTTTGGATGATGTGTGTTAGGGTTTGTGAATCTGGATAGCAGGGTGGTAACATAGCTTTTTGTGCTGGGCATTGGTAAGAGTTTAGAAAGGATGAGCCCTTACACTTGAATTAATGGTGGGAATTCTACATAGAAGCTATATTTTAAACTAGTGCTGTCTAAAATAGAAATATATGCAAGCCATATATGTGATTTAAAATTTTCTAGTAACCACATTTTGTAAAAAGTAAATAGAAATAGGTAATAGTAATTTTAATAATATATTTTATCTAAACCAATATATCCAAAATATTCTTTCAACATAAATCAATATGAAAAAATTATTGAGCTATATTTTACATATTCTTTTTATTAATAAGTCTTCCATATCTGGTGTATTCTATACTTATTGCATGCCTAAATCTATATGCTAAATTTTCAATGGTTAAAGTTAAATACAGTCCTACCAAAAGAAGAGTATAAAATATTCTTTATATTGCTTCAGTTTTCAAATTTTAATTTACATTAAATTAAATTGGAAGTTCAGTGTTTTTTTTGTTTTTGTTTTTGTTTTTTGCGGTACGCGGGCCTCTCACTGTTGTGGCCTCTCCCGTTGCGGAGCACAGGCTCCGGACGCGCAGGCTCAGCGGCCATGGCTCACGGGCCCAGCCGCTCTGTGGCATGTGGGATCTTCCCTGACCGGGGCACGAACCCATGTCCCCTGCATCGGCAGGCGGACTCTCAATCACTGCGCCACCAGGGAGGCCCGGAAGTTCAGTTCTTTAGTTGCCTTAGCCACATTTCAAGTGCTCACAGCCACATGTGGTTTCTGACTACTGTATTGGACACTGCAGTTGTTGACAGCTGTGGGATTAAGTCAAAATCCTTTCTCACCTCTCTCCATATTCTGAAGTAGGAGCTATACCTCATTAAGGATATAAGGTTTAAATTTTAATTTATAAATTTTTAAACAACCATTTTAAGGTGGTGATCCAGGCAATGAGGAGTTAACCTAATCTAAGCCAGTTATTATTTTATTAGTTGTTTTAAAAATTTAAAAAAAATAGAGTAAATGTTTGTATGGTCTGTAAAGTGTCTGGTGCTTTGCATAAATTCAGTAACTCAGGCCCTAGCACCTAGTTGGCTTTTGGGTGAGCAAGTAAATGGATGAATGAAAACAATCAACATGGAGCATAAATAAATGAGTACATATTTTATTTTATGTAATAGTTATAAATGCTTTTGAAATTCAGGAAAATAAAGCCCTTGTCTCATTTTTCCATCACTCCCCTAATCTAAAAACCTTGGGAAAAAATATTTAAAATTCAGCTGGAACAATGATTATTAATAATATTTAACAATGTTAGTAATAATAATTGGAAGCCATTTCCACCTTAAAAGTGGCAATCTGGAAAACGGGGCCATGGTCGTTTTCTTTGAGTTTGAGAATTTACAAACCTGTCACAGCATCATGACCTGTATATTGCATTGCTTACTACAATTTTCCATTAAATGTTTAATTTATTGAATTCATGTAGATCAATCTCAAAGTGATTTAGTAAATAAATGTTTCAAACATTATCATTAAAAAAAAAAATTTAGCTGGAATCTAAGAGGAACTCTGAGACAGTTTTCCAAAGCAGCGTTAATAACGTGGAGTATTTTTTCGTTGTAGCACATACACCCTGAGAAGGGATTGCCAAGCTATGGAGTGATGTTTACTGGTTACTCTTTTTCCAACTTTTTTTTAATGTTTATTTATTTATTTTCTTATTAGTCATCCATTTTATACACATGAGTGTATACATGTCAATCCCAGTCTCCAAATTCATCCCAGCACCACCCCCCAGCCCCCGCCGCTTTCCCCCCTTGGTGTCTACACGTTTGTTCTCTACTTCTGTATACCAATTTCTGTTCTGCAAACCAGTTCATCTGTGCCATTTTCTAGGTTTCACATATATGCGTGAATATACGATATTCGTTTTTCTCTTTCTGACTTACTTCACTCTGGATGACAGTCTCTAGATGCATCCACATCTCTACAAATGACCCAATTTTGTTCCTTTTTATGGCTGAGTAATATCCCATTGTATATATGTACCACATCTTCTTTATCCATTCGTCTGTTGATGGGCATTTAGGTTGCTTCCATGACCTGGCTATTGTAAATAGTGCTGCAGTGAACATTGGGGTGCATGTGTCTTTTTGAATTATGGTTTTCTCTGGGTATATGCCCAGTAGTGGGATTGCTGGGTCATATAGTAATTCTATTTTTAGTTCTTTAAGGAACCTCCATACTGTTCTCCATAGTGGCTGTATCAATTTACATTCCCACCAACAGTGCAAGAGGGTTCCCTTTTCTCCACACCCTCTCCAGCATTTGTTGTTTGTAGGTTTTCTGATGATGCCCATTCTAACTGGTGTGAGGTGATACCTCGTAGTTTTGATTTGCATTTCTCTAATAATTAGTAATGTTGAGCAGGTTTATGTGTGCTTCTTGGCCATCTGTATGTCTTCTATGGAGAAATGTCTGTTTAGGTCTTCTGCCCAGTTTTTGATTGGCTTGTTTGTTTTTTTAATATTGAGCTGCATGAGCTGTTTATATATTTTGGAGATTAATCCTTTGTTAGTTGCTTCATTTGCAAATATTTTCTCCCATTCTGAGGGTTGTCTTTTCGTTTGTTTATGGTTTCCTTTGCTGTGAAAAAGCTTTTAAGTTTCATTAGGTCCCATTTGTTTATTTTTGTTTTTATTTCCATTTCTCTAAGAGATGGGTCAAAAGAGATCTTGCTGTGATTTATGTCAAAGAGTGTTCTTCCTATGTTTTCCTCTAAGAGTTTTATAGTGCCCGGTCTTACATTTAGGTCTCTAATCCATTTTGAGTTTATTTTTGTGTATGGTGTTAGGGAGTGTTCTAATTTCATTCTTTTACATGTAACTGTCCAGTTTTCCCAGCACTACTTATAGAAGAGGCTGTCTTTTCTCCATTGAATATTCTCACCTCCTTTATCAAAAAGTAGGTGACCATATGTGTGTGGGTTTATCTCTGGGCTTTCTGTCCTGTTCCATTGATCTCTATTTCTGTTTCTGTGCCACTACCATACTGTCTTGATTATTGTAGCTTTGTAATATAGTCTGAAATCCAGGCCCCTGATTCCACCAGCTCCATTTTCCTTTCTCAAGATAGCTTTGGCTATTCGGGGTCTTTTGTGTTTCCATACGAATTGTGAAGTTTTTTACTCTAGTTCTGTGAAAAATGCCATTGGTAGTTTGATAGGGATTGCATTGAATCTATAGATTACTTTGGGTAGTATAGTCATTTTCACAATATTGATTCTTCCAATCCAAGAACACGGTATATCTCTCCATCTGTTTGTATCATCTTTAATTTCTTTCATCAGTGTCTTATAGTTTTCTGCATACAGGTCTTTTGTATGCAAAAGATTTATTCCTAGGTATTTTATTCTTTTTGTTGCAATGGTAAATGGGAGATTACCATTCCTTAATTTAAATTCCTAATTTCTCTTTCAGATTTTTCATCATTTGTGTATACGAATGCAAAAGATTTCTGTGCATTAATTTTGTATCCTGCAACTTTACCAAATTCATTGATTAGCTCTAGTAGTTTTCTGATGGCATCTTTAGGACTCTCTATGTATAGTATCATGTCATCTGCAAACAGTGATAGTTTTACTTCTTTTCCAATTTGTATTCCTTTTATTTATTTTTTGTCTCTGATTGTCATGACTAGGACTTCCAAAACTATGTTGAATAATAGTGGTGAGAGCGGACATCCTTGTCTTGTTCCTGATCTTAGAGGAAATGCTTTCAGCTTTTCACCATTAAGAATGACATTGGCTGTGGGTTTGTCGTATCTGGCCTTTATTATGTTGAGGTAGGTTCCCTCTATGCCCACTTTCTGGAGAGTTTTTGTCATAAATGGTGTTGAATTTTGTTGAAAGCTTTTTCTGCATCTATTGAGATAATCATATGGTTTTTATTCTTCAGTTTGTTAATATGGTGTATCAGATTGATTGATTTGCGTGTAGTGAAGAATCCTTGCATCTCTGGGATAAATCCCACTTGATCATGGCGTATGATCCTTTTAATGTGTTGTTGAATTCTGTTTGCTAGTATTTTGTTGAGGATTTTTGCATCTCTATTCATCAGTGATATTGGTCTGTAATTTTCTTTTTTTGTGGTATCTTTGTCTGGTTTTGGTATCAGGGTGATGGTGGCCTCATAGAATGAGTTTAGGAGTTTTACTTCCTCTGCAATTTTTTGGAAGAGTTTGAGAAGTTTGGGTGTTAGCTCTTCTCTAAATGTTTGATAGACTTCACCTGTGAAGCCATGTGGTCCTGGACTTTTGTTTGTTGGAAGATTTTTAATCACAGTTTCAATTTCATTACTTGTGATTGGTCTGTTCATATTTTCTGTTTCTTCCTGGTTCAGTCTTGGAAGGTTATACCTTTCTAAGAATTTGTCCATTTCTTCCAGGTTGTCCATTTTATTGGCATAGGGTTGCTTGTAGTAGTCTCTTAGGATGCTTTGTATTTCTGCAGTGTCTGTTGTAACTTCTCCTTTTTCATTTCTAATTTTATTGATTTGAGTCCTCTCTCTCTTTTTCTTGATGAGTCTGGCTAATGGTTTATCAATTTTGTTTATCTTCTCAAAGGACCAGCTTTTAATTTTATTAATCTTTGCTATTATTTTCTTTGTTTCTATTTCATTTATTTCTGCTCTGATTTTTATGATTTCTTTCCTTCTGCTAACTTTGGGTTTTGTTTGTTCTTCTTTCTCTAGTTCCTTTAGGTGTAAGGTTAGATTGTTTACTTGAGATTTTTCTAGTTTCTTGAGGTAGGCTTGTATAGCTATAAACTTCCTTCTTAGAACTGCTTTTGCTGCATCCCATAGGTTTTGGATTGTCATGTTTTCATTGTCATTTGTCTCTAGGTATTTTTTGATTTCCTCTTTGATTTCTTCAGTGATCTCTTGGTTATTTAGTAACATATTGTTTAGCCTCCATGTGTTTTGTGTTTTTTACGTTTTTTTTCCCTGTAATTGATTTCTAATCTCATAGCAATGTGGTCAGAAAAGATGCTTGATATGATTTCAATTTTCTAAATTTACTGGGGCTTGATTTGTGACCCAGGATGTGATCTGTCCTGGAGAATGTTTCGTGCGCACTTGAGAAGAAAGTGTAATCTTCTGTTTTTGGATGGAATGTCCTATAAATTTCAATTAAATCTATCTGGTCTATTGTGTCATTTAAAGCTTGTGTTTCCTTATTAATTTTCTGTTTGGATGATCTGTCCATTGGTGTAAGTGAGGTATTAAAGTCCCCCACTATTATTGTGTTACTGTCGATATCCTCTTTTCGAGCTGTTAGCAGTTGCCTTATGTATTGAGGTGCTCCTATGTTGGGTGCATATATATTTATAATTGTTATATCTTCTTCTTGGATTGATCCCTTGATCATTACATAGTGTCCTTCCTTGTCTCTTGTAACATTCTTTAGTTTAAAGTCTATTTTATCTGTTATGAGTATTGCTACTCCAGCTTTCTTTTGATTTCCATTTGCATGGATTATCTTTTTCCATCCCCTCACTTTCAGTCTGTATGTGTCCCTAGGTCTGAAGTGGGTCTCTTGTAGACAGCATATACATGGGTCTTGTTTTTGTATCCATTAAGCAAGCCTGTGTCTTTTGGTTGGAACATTTAATCCATTCACGTTTAAGGTAATTATCGATATGTATGTTCCTATTATCATTTTCTTAATGGTTTTGGGTTTGTTTTTGTAGGTCCTTTTCTTCTCTTGTGTTTCCCACTTAGGGAAGTTCCTTTAGCATTTGTTGTAGAGCTGGTTTGGTGGTGCTGAATTCTCTTAGCTTTTGCTTGTCTGTAAAGCTTTTGATTTCTCCATTGAATCTGAATGAGATCCTTGCTGGGTAGAGTAATCTTTGTTGTAGTTTCTTCCCTTTCATCACTTTAAGTATATCATGCCACTCCCTTCTGGCTTGTAGAGTTTCTGCTGAGAAATCAGCTCTTAACATTATGGGAGTTCCCTTGTATGTTATTTGTCATTTTTCCCTTGCTGCTTTCAATACTTTTTCTTTGTCTTTAATTTTTGCCAGATTGATTACTATTTGTCTCAGCATGTTTCTCCTTGGGTTTATCCTGTATGGGACTCTCTGCACTTCCTGGACTTGGCTGGTTATTTCCTTTCCCATGTTAGGGAAGTTTTCGACTATAATCTCTTCAAATATTTTCTCGGGTCCTTTCTCTCTTCTCCTTCTGGGACCCCTATAATGCGAATGTTGTTGCATTTAATGTTGTCCCAGAGGTCTCTTAGGCTGTCTTCATTTATTTTCATTCTTTTTCTTTATTCTGTTCTGCAGCAGTGAATTCTACCATTTTGTCTTTCAGGTCACTTGCCCGTTCTTCTGCCTCAGGTATTCTGCTATTGATTCCTTCTGGTGTGGTTTTCATTTCAGTTATTGTATTGTTCATCTCTGTTTGTTTGTTCTTTAATTCTTCTAGATCTTTTAAAAACATTTCTTACATCTTCTCAATCTTTGCCTCCATCCTTTTTCTGAGGTCCGGGATCATCTTCACTATCATTATTCTGAATTCTTTTTCTGGAAGGTTGCCTATCTCCATTTCATTTAGTTGTTTTCCTGGGGTTTTATCTTGTTCCGTCATCCAGTACATAGCCCTCTGCCTTTTCATCTTGTCTGTCTTTCTGTGAATGTGTTTTTTGTTCCACAGGCTGCAGGATTGTAGTTCGTCTTGCTTCTGCTGTCTGCCCTCTGGTGGATGAGCCTCTTTGTCCAATGTTAAGAAAGCTTTGTGACATTTTCTCTCTCAGTGTCTGTATTCCCCAGGTGTTTAAATTCTCTAGTGTTGCTGAGTGTGATGTGAAAGCAATTGATGGGTCTTTGCTGGTTTCCTCTAGATGTGCTAGGTGACAATATAAACCCATTACAGAGTACCCTTTCTCCTTTCCATTTTGCTTTTCCATTTCCTGATCTACAGAATTTCAAATTCCTAATCCAAGTCCTAAGGAGACTAGGACCGTAACATGCCCAGATAACAGAAATCTAGTAGCTACATTTTTTAAACAAATAAAAATAAATAGATAGAATTAGTTTTAACAGAAACATAGGTACATCAACATCCTAGTCTCCTTAGGAAATGGATTAGAAACTTGAAATTTTGCAGATCAGGAAATGAATGCAGAAAATTTGCATTAGCAATGTTTATTTTCAAGAGACTTTTAATGCAAGATTCTGACACCTGTTCGTATTTCATGCTACAATCTATATCTTAAAGGCAAATGTATAGTGCAATATGTTTGACGTATCACTTATGCTCTCCCAAACCCATCTTCAGTGAGAACCTCTACCAATGAGTTCTGTAAAAGGATGCACTTGGTTTCCCAGAGGGGATGTTTCTCAGGAGACTGATCCCAGGGTTGAGATGAAGATTTACAGGAAGATTTTCAGGATACTCCTTTTTTAGGCTCGGGCAGATAGGGAAGAAGTGGGAAGTGATCTTTGATGGTGAAGGAATAGTTAATCCATTGTAGAGTTTCACATTGTAGTCCCTGTTACAGAGGCGTGGCCAGATTTAAACAAGCAAGCAAACATTTTCTACTCTTATGCCAGTTCAGTACATAGCGAGGGACTGAAATCACTCAGGCTGTCCTGCCCCTCTGCTGTACCTGGGTCTTTGTTGCAAATGAGGATGCTTTATTCATGCAGTTTCTTTTACAGGATTGAGCCAGGCCCTGCTTTAGTGCTGTTGGTATCACAATGAACAAAAGAGATGCCCGCATGAAGCTTATACTCTCCTAGGGGAAGCAGACAGTAGTACACACAAACAATATGCAGTCTAATGTCAGAGTGACTAAGTAGTATATAGATGACAGAATCTGCTGTTCAGCAGATGATGGGGAGGGTAGGTCTCTCTGAGGTGGAGACATTTGAACATTGACCTGAATGAAGTGAGGCAACAGGAGTGTTCCAGGTAGCAAGTGCAAAGGCTCTGAGGTGGGAGCAGCCAGCTAGGGCGTGGGGAATCAGGTTGGCGGTGGCAGATCATGCAGACTCTATACTACAGGACCTTATAGGCTTTTGACTTTTATTCTAAAAGCAATAGGAAACCATTGGAGCATTTACACTTTAATATCTTCTTAACCATTTTTGGGTCATGAACTTCTTTGGCAGTCTGGTGAAGCCTGTGGAACCCTCTGCAGAATAATATTTTTAAATGCATAAAATAAAATCCAGGGGATTTTAAAGAAAACAATTATATGGAAATATAAAGATTGAAGTCCCCTTTAAGGGACACACATGCTCTGATTTACATTTTCAAAGGGTTGTTCTGACTGCTGCAGCGAGAATAGACCGTAGGGGCCAAGGATAGAAGCACAGAGACCAGTGAGCTTGGAGCCAAGCTGTTTTCATCTACCCTGTAGGGCAACGGTCTCGAAATAGGGTTGTGCAACACAGTCTTTTTGAGTGCAGGAAGAAAAATTTATAACTTCTATTTATATTTAATTCACCCTAATTCTTTTAAATTTCTATATTGAGTGTATGTTTTATAACATCCTAATATATTAGGACATTAGTACATTTATATAATTCATGAATAAATCTGCATGTATTGGAGGTACATGTTCAAAAGGTAATGGTAACAATATATTTTGATCAATCAAATGTGATGTTTGTGATGTAGGAAGAGTTACTCTATAAGAAACTAAAAAACAAAAAATGCCACACTGCTTTAGACCACATTCCATTTCAGAGGCCATTTTGTGGGGAAGCATGAATTTGTGCCATGATTCAGCCTTGCTAAATGTCAGTCCTGTTTCTCAAGCATCCTTAACTCTCCTTAAGAGCCCTCATATGGCTGTAAATCTATTTACACCTGATTAGACCTACTATCACGTCTGACGTGACACATACTCCCCCAGGGAAATGAGTTTCCTGGGGTTAATAATTTCCAGAAAGGAAAAGCAGTTCTTGATGTTCCCCCTAAAATTCTGAAGAGCGGCTTCTACTGCGGGCCCTGTGAACCGTGCAGGCACTGTCATGCTCTCCTGTACATCCTCTTTGTCACGTGCTTGCCTTCATTCACGCACTCCTTCGGGACTTGAGTCCTGATGTTTGAAGCCTGTGTCCCATTTGCCTGTCTCACAGAGACCTCTCTTGAACATTTTTTTTCACTCTTGAGATGCAGTGAGCCAAATGCTGGGCATTCTAGGTGCCGCAAGTGTAGCGTGGGGCAGGGCTATGACATTTTCTGTTTTATACCCAGGAATAGGACCTGGAGTGGAGCAAGGACAGAAGGGAGGGTGAGGCAGATGAGCTGATTTTGCATGAATCTGTTCAGTTATTACTGAACTGCCTTTTTCTTTTCTTTCTTTCTCCCTCCCTCCCTTCCTTCCTTCCTTCCTTCTTTTCTCCTACACCCCTTTCACCCCCTGTCTTTTTTTTCTAAAAGACTTTGTTTTCTTTTATAAAGAAAGCCGTTCTTTTCTAAAGAAGGAAACCCAAGCCTTTCATAAAATGAGCAGAAACCCTCAGGTACGGTGTTAGGATAAAAACTAATTCATTGTGGGTGTAGGTTGTTCTGCCCCCAAGATCCAGCAGTCAGGTGTTGGTGTCTGGAGGATGTAATCTTGGCCATGCAAAGTGCTGATGGAAGAATTTCACTGACTTGAGAGTAGATATTAGTTTGTGGAAGTGGGTACAGAAACTAGGCCAGCCTAACCACACTATTTGTGAGCTTTAGATAGGAAATTGTATTCCAAATTCTTTGTATTTTTCCTGTCCCTCTGATTTCTGAACTCTCCCTGTTTCAGGCACTACTCCTTCATTTGGCTCTGTTCTTTCTTGGTTATTTTAAATTTCTTATTAGTGAGTATTTGCGGAAATGGCAACTTGTAGGTCAATTACTCAGGAGCTAGAAAAATAACCTGATGCATCACTGTAGCATAACTTGGCTAAACTAGCAGGGCACAGAGGGTCTTGTCTGTAGTGTTATTCTGTATAGCACCTGCTGCAAGCAGGAAACAATGTTAGGTGACACGATTCAGAGCTAAGTCAAGCTGTTTGTAGTTTCTGTCTGTGCAGTGGCAAAAGGGACGCAGCCACTGGAAGGACACTGAAATAGCTACTGGGAAGAGGATGGTTGGTTTGTGCCAGGAATTAACAGAGCATCTACATTATTTTCTGGGAAATAACTAAATCCTTGATATTATTTGTCAGAATAGAACAGAACAAAACTGGTTAAAAAAAATTCAGCACGGGGAAAAGCAAACTCTTTGAAATTTTTAAAAATATACCCAAAGACATCTACTTTAATCTCCCTCATTTTCTGTGTCCTTCCTGTGTCCTTCAGAATGTGGTTGCCTGTGATGGACGGGTCTGTTCGATTGTGGGATTGATTTTGGGGACTGGATGTCTCTGCTTGTTGCTGTAGAATGTCATGGGATTTCCAGATGCCTTGTTGCATTTGGGGTACGCTTGGTACCCAAGGTTCCAGGACCCTCCAATTTTACTCTCATTTGAAGGCCTTTGAGGGTGGAAGGTATTTTGAATTTCTGAAGTCTTTGGTGCCTCATTCTCCGTTTCTTGTTGTTGTTTGTGTCAGATTTGTTTGAAGTAACAGAGCCTCGTGGGTGATCAATAACATTAAGTAAATGATGCCAACAGGCCTCTCTGAGAGGGCACTTCTCTCTCCTACTTGGGTCTCTTATTTCCCCCTCAGCATCCCACTCATTCAGAGCAGATCTAAAGAGCACAGTTTTTCTGGTCCATTCTCCATCAGTATACTGAGAAATACTTAAAACTTAAAAAGACTCTCTGTTTTCCAATATTTAGTTTGCCCAGAGTGACTCCAGACCCAGCTGTCTGGAGCCTGAGCCCTGGAAGTTCATACTGACGGCCAGTTAGACCTGTCTCCTCAGCAGCCTCTGAGAATATAGACGAACGGGGAGGAAAGGGGGTTCAGATTAATTGAACATTTACCTTGTGCCAGGCTTTGGAAATGCCTTATACACAACAAGTTATGTAAGCCTCACGATAAACACAGGCATCTCACCCCCACTTGACAGATAAGGACCCTGAAGCCTGGTGTCTGCAAAGAATGAATAAGATCCCAGGTGTGCTAACTCCAAAGCTGACTTGACCCCTCCACTCTTCACCTTCTCTGCAGCAAGCGCACTTTTCCAAAATTGTGGCTTTAAGTATCCAGAAGCTGAACTTTTAACACCGCTCAGTGATTCTTTTTTTTTTTTTTTTTTCTGGTTTCCAAAACTGAATGGGTTTCCTCCTGCGCTTCTGGCCCTCCTTCATGTCCTCTTGGTTTGATTGAAAAGAAATGCCTGTGTTTCTCATTCCTCTTCTCCATGGGTTTTACAGAGCAGCAGCCCACTAGGGCACCAATTTAATGAAATGAAATTTTTCAATCATGTTTGGTTCAATTCTAGGTGATACAAATAAAGAATTGTGAATGCTTTGTAGTTAGGTTCAAATGGAAGGAAAAAGGTGGAAAGAAGAAACTGGGTCAAGTATAGTACCTGGGCAATGTCTCCTTAAGTGCTGCCTAGTGAACGTTGAGCTATTAAAAATGGAGAAATAATGGGGCAGCCGTACTACTTTGGCACTTGTGTATCTGGAAATTTCAGGTTTAGCAGTTTATAATACTTACCTATGCCAGGCGTTGTTCTAATTTATATATAGTACATATGTATATTAATTTATCCTCTCCAAACCCTTTAAGGTACATATCTCTAAGAAAACAGAGGCACAGAGATGTTGATTAACTTGCCCAAGGATAGACAGTTAAGGGCGGAACCAAAAGTTGAGCCTAGGAAGGTTGGCTTCAGAGCTGTTGACTGCTATGCTAACCAGCCTCTCAGTTACAGGGCTCAGTAACTCTCATGATTTCAAAGATCATTTTTCTTCTTATTAGAACCAGCCCACCATACAGTTGGAAGGGTAAGTATTTGTCATGTTTGATGACAGACGTTGATGGGTTAAAAAAAGGTCTTAGGAAAATCATGTACTTTCTCTTCCATATTCCTCCATCTGTATTTACTGTGCAAAAAGGTCACTTGAGCACAGAGCTCGAATTTCGTGCTTCTAAGCAGCTTCACCGTGGCTGAAACCTTGCTCTACAAATTGACTTTAAAAATATTTTGTAATAATGTGTATCACGCTCAAATATGAACGCTCTGGAGTCATTAAGTGATGAGCTTCTTAAATAGGACTTTTGAAACTGTATTTTACATAAATGCCGGGAATCGTTAAGTGATTTTTGTTTTACTCTCAGATTGTAGCCTTTTCTCGTGACTGTCCATCCACTCACATTTACTGGAAGGAACTGGGGTTCTGGGAGACCTGAGCTCTTTGCCTTGTCAGTCAGCTGCGTGGCTACAGTTTGTGGTAGGAGGGAAGAGAGGGGAGAAGACTAAATAGGCTGAAATGGTAAATTACTGTAGGTTCTGGAGAAAAATAGAATTAGAAACATTTGTGGTTCAGATGAAAATAGCACATTTCCTTTCTGCTTGGAGTCGGGGGGAGGGGGTCAAAGTGCTCCAGGGAATAGAAAATAAATAAAAATTGATCCCTCACCAGTTGAAGGAAATGCTCTGACTCTGGGAACTGAAATGACAGCTCCAGATTTGAAGATCTTGTGAAACCACTTTTGAAGGTTAAAAAATAAAATAAAATAAAATAACAACAAGAAAAACACCAGGAGACTTAAAAAAGAAAAACAAGACAAATGTGACATACTGTGTTAGGAAATGCAGTCTTTCAAGAATGATTTCACAGCCCTTTTCCAAGACTGTAGAATAGGTAGCAGACCCTGATCAGGTGTGTGCCCGTTTTGTTCCTGTTGCTGACCATGGTCATTCCATCTCTTCTTGCAGGTGAGAAGCCTTATAAGTGCTCATGGGAAGGGTGTGAGTGGCGTTTTGCACGAAGCGATGAGCTCACAAGGCACTACAGGAAACACACAGGTGCAAAGCCCTTTAAATGCAACCACTGCGACAGGTAAAGAAACTTAGAAGCTGCTGGGATGGGGAAGGGAGTTGCTGAAATGGGTGGGGGGGTGCTGGTCGTGTGCTCTTGGGTTTATCACAAGCCTCTCTTGCAGAGACTCAGGCCTGGGAATGCCTTTTACTTCTCCATGGAGAAAACCAATTAGATAAGGGTGCCTCCTTGCATGTAACCAAGAGATGATATGAATTCTTGGATCAGTTACATAAGTATTTAATGAGCACCAGAACTGTGATAGTCACTGGGTATCAATAAGACATAGCTCCTACCCTCAAGGGGATGATGTGACAGATAATTTTAGTATAATAGGAAAAGTGATAGGATAGAGAATGCTCACCTGTAGCTTCTGATCTTTTTATTAACATCAACACTATTTTTCCTCATCCTTAATAACGTGAAAGAATAGAAAGCCTGCTTAATGGAGGGAAGGTGAATTATAAGGCTTTTCTTCGAAGCACTGTTAGAAATGAATTTGCTGAAGAGAGTTCCCATTCTTTGGGGGGCCTGAACCATCCTTTCTTCTTTGAAAATAGGTACAAAGTTCTAAAAGTTGGTGAGGCTTTGAGAACTTATCCTATAATTCAATTTCAAACCTTCAGCATTTGATAGTGGAAGAAAGAGCACGTAGCAGCAGATTCTACGCAAGTAATAGTATCTGACAGCCCTGGCATTATCAACCAATAAACCCCAAAATGGAGACTCTGCAGGCCAAGGTGAAGGCAGGATTAGGTTTAGACATAATCAAATAATGGGCTTGCATCTGAGCGTGTTAGCCTTCTAATCCTATTTCTGTGTTTAAAAGGAAGCTTAAGAAAATTAACCATCTTTTTAATGCACTACTAAAGGTCTCGGTTATGATGAGAAAAATGCTTCTAATACGATAAAAGCCCTGAAAGCCTCAGGGTTCCCCGGCTCAGCCAGCAGTTCACAGGCTGGCAGGAGGGGTGAGCAGGATGTCTGCAGAGGCCTGGCTCTCTGTCGGAGGAAATGCAATGGTTTTCCCATCCTGCCCCCCTCATCACTGTGCCGGCACCTCCCTCACCAGACCTTCCTCTGGAGTAGTGCCTGTTTGTTTGGAGAGCAGGGCAAGAGTGGCCAAATCTCATGGGTGGCCACTTGGCTTGGAGCTCCTTTAAGATGCTTATAAAGGAGTATTCAGGTTTTTCCTCCTTTTTGTTTTTTTTCCTTTTTCCTGAAGAGGCTATTTTCCTCTTATCTTCATTCTTGAAGAACTAAATAAAGCCCCCCATGCCTCCTGGAGCCCAAAGATAACCTCCCACCCCAGGGCTGAGGAAGTACATTCCATGAAGCTATTGTCTCTCATTCCCTTGGAGCTCTCTTCTGCTACCTAAAAACACAACCTGTTTTTTCATTTCTATCCCATTACCTCAAAGTCCCCCTAAATTTCTGTGAATCAGCAGCTGTTCTTCTACAGATTATATTTCAGTGATGTTTCTCCTTACTTGATATCGTCTCTCGACTCCCATCTCAAGTTCATTCCTCTCTAACCCTGGCTACTAATAAAGAAGTTATAGAGATGGTGACTCTTTGGCCACAGCCCTTTGAGGAAGAGCCTTATATCAGTGGGGATGAAGAGGATCCTTTGTGAGTTGTCAAGGTGTGGTGGTAGTAGGTACACACGAGTCGCCTTGCCCTGAAGGGTGGTGAGGCTATTACTTGGAGGTGGTGCATTAGAGATGGCCATAATCTGGGGAAATTGCCAGAGTTAGTATTCCTCTCTTTAGGTCCACCGAGTTACTAAGCATTATGCAACTGTCCAGCACTTGACACATTAGGATTAAACCTGACCATTTGTGTGATGTATATGGAGAAATATTTCACACCGACTGGATATTTCAGTGAAGGAGATGTCAGGGATGGGTAATTTGGTTAGTCTTTTGCTTTATTTTCCTCGTTGAAATATACTCTGGTTTCTGGAGTTAGAAATTTGAGGAACAGGTGGTACAAATTCTGTGACGTGGTATTTGGGGGAGCTGGTGAGTAGCTCAGAGTCCTGTGACATGGACCAAGAGTCAGTGCATTTCAACAGTGTCAGAAATCAGGGGGAGGAGTCTCATTCGTGTGTCCTGACAGGCAGCACCTTGTACTTCAGTTGCAGGAATTATACTAAGAATAGAGCAGGTCTGGGAGGTGACGTGGGGAGTTGGAGTGGTCCCAAAGCCAATGGAAGGAAAGCCTGGAGCGACCGGGGACTTGGCATTCCTTAGAAGACTTTACCTTCAGAAACAGAGGGCATCTGTAGCCCTTAGCAGGACACTGAAGCCTATTGAGCCCAAAGGGTGTATGAGCCCAAGAAACCTATCTCTTGCCTCGTTTAATTTAGCAATCAGACCGCCTAGAGGCCAAACTAGGGTTAGGGTTTCTTGTCCTTAAAGCAGGTACCTCCTGGAGCCCAAATTATTTGATTCTGCATTTCTAGATGCAAAAAAGTATAAGTCTAACTTATACTTTTATTTTGCCTGAAGGGTAGATTAAACATACATGAGTTTTTCTTTGTCTTGCTAACATTTAAAATTGCTAAGTGCCACAAAGATCTCTATTCCTGGCTTTGTCTGAAAAACGCGGAAGATCTGGTAACAGTGGGCTCGCATTCCCACGTGGCCGTGATTTCCTGGCGCTGAAGAGTCATCACTACCTTTCAGTGATGGCCCTGTGGTCACTCATTTCTCACTGTCCCTCCTCCCCCACCAGTCTCCCCAGTGAGAAGGCAGAGCATCCTTCGCCGTGTATCATCACACCTCTCGTTATGTCCTCTTAATCCATGCCTTATCAGAAGTGGAATCACATAGTCTAACAGTGCTGTGTGTTTCTTACACTTCACCCATTGCACCCATTTACTTTATCTGCCTGGCCCCTGAAGACATTGGGTTTTGTGACCTCTGGCTTCAGGTTTGGGTTAGAGGAGAAAGCAGTGAGGTGACTCTGCCATTTTCTTACCGTCAAACTCAACAGTGCAGCCCACTCAGTGATCAGCTGCTTACAGCGCTGAATCTTCTTTCTCAGCCCACAGAGCATGAGGCTGCTGATGGTGGTTGTCAGGGCTGTTTCCACAAGTGGTCATATGCAGATATAATCCAGGGAGACTGCTCCCGGGGTAGTACCTCCAAGATCCTGGGAAGTTTAGAGGAGGCATTTTGATCTTTGATCTCTAAGTCAGCTCAGTAAGAGGTGGTGACAAATACCAACCCCTATCTGGCCCTTCAGTGCCCTAGAGGATTGCTATCAGCTTAATGCCCATGTGACTTTAGTGGGCCTTTTTCATAAGCAGAAGAAACTACAATAGGGGTTTTTGACTAGTTCTCTGTAATGAACAAATTTCAATCATTAAGGACCTTCTTATTCAAGGTCATCTGACTGCTGTAGAGTCACAAATACCCTCTGGGGGTGTATTACCCTTACAATTATTTGATTCTGCATTTCTAGATGCTGAGTTTATTACTTTTTACTTTACTATTCCTATGTGGAACTCAGTAAGTATAAATTAATAAATATAAATTAATCATGGCTAAGTATCTTGCTGGTGTACTGGATTTAAATAAAACCTCAGTGGTGAGGGACCTAGTCTAATTTTTCTTTTTTAACATCTTTTTTGGAGTATGATTGCTTTACAATGGTTTGTTAGTTTCTGCTTCATAACAAAGTGAATCAGCTATACATATACATATATCCCCATATCTCCTCGCTTTGCGTCTCCCTCCCACCCTCCGTATCCACCCCTCTAAGTGGTCACAAAGCACCGAGCTGATCTCCCTGTGCTATGTGGCTGCTTCCCACTAGCTATCTGTTTTACATTTGGTAGTGTATATATGTCCATGCCAATCTCTCACATCGTCCCAGCTTATCCTTCCCATTCCCCGTGTCCTCAAGTCCATTATCTACGTCTGCATCTTTATTCCTGTCCTGCCCCTAGGTTCTTCAGAACCTTTTTTTTTTTTTTAGATTCCATATATATATGCTGGCATATGGTATTTTTCTCTTTCTGACTTACTTCACTCTGTATGACAGACTCTAGGTCCATCCACCTCACTACAAATAACTCAATTTTGTTTCTTTTATGGCTGAGTAATATTTCATTGTATTTATGTACCACATCTTCTTTATCCATTCATCTCTCGAGGGACACTTAGGTTGCTTCCATGTCCTGGCTATTGTAAATAGAGCTGCAATGAACATTGTGGTACATGACTCTTTTTGAATTATGGTTTTCCCAGGGTAAATGCCCAGTAGTGGGATTGCTGGGTCATATGGTAGTTCTGTTTTTAGTTTTTTAATGAACCTCCATACTGTTCTTCATAGTGGCTGTATAAATTTACATTCCCACCAACAGTGCAAGAGGGTTCCCTTTTCTCCACACCCTCTCCAGCATTTATTGTTTATAGATTTTTTGATAGTGGCCATTCTGACCAGTGTGAGGTGATACCTCATTGTAGTTTTGATTTGCATTTCTGTAATGATTAGTGATGTTGAGCATCCTTTCATGTGTTTGTTGGCAATCTGTATATCTTCTTTGGAGAAATGTCTATTTAGGTCTTCTGCCCATTTTTGGATTGGGTTGTTTGTTTCTTTGATATTGACTGCATGAGCTGCTTGGATATTTTGGAGATTACTCCTTTGTTAGTTGCTTCATTTGCAAATATTTTCTCCCATTCTGAGGGTTGTCTTTTCGTCTTGTTTATGGTTTCCTTTGCCGTGCAAAAGCTTTTAAGTTTCATTAAGTCCCATTCGTTTATTTTTGTTTTTATTTTCATTTCTCTAGGAGGTGGGTCAAAAAGGATCGTGCTGTGATTTATGTCATAGAGTGTTCTGCCTATGTTTTCCTCTAAGAGTTAGATAGTGTCTGGCCTTACATTTCGGTCTTTGATCCATTTTGAGTTTATTTTTGTGTATGGTGTTAGGGAATGTTCTAATTTCATTCTTTTACATGTAGCTGTCCAGTTTTCCCAGCACTACTTATAGAAGAGGCTGTCTTTTCTCCATTATATATTCTCGCCTCCTTTATCAAAAAGTAGGTGACCATATGTGTGTGGGTTTATCTCTGGGCTTTCTGTCCTGTTCCATTGATCTCTATTTCTCTTTTTGTGCCAGTACCATACTGTCTTGATTACTGTAGCTTTGTAGTATAGTCTGAAATCCAGGAGCCTGATCCCACCAGCTCCATTTTCCTTTCTCAAGATAGCTTTGGCTATTCGGGGTCTTTTGTGTTTCCATACGAATTGTGAAGTTTTTTACTCTAGTTCTGTGAAAAATGCCATTGGTAGTTTGATAGGGATTGCATTGAATCTGTAGATTGCTTTGGGTAGTACAGTCATTTTCCCAATATTGATTCTTCCAATCCAAGAACATGGTATATCTCTCCATCTGTTTGTATCATCTTTAATTTCTTTCATCAGTGTCTTATAGTTTTCTGCATACAGATCTTTTGTCTCCTTAGGTAAGTTAATTCCTAGATATTTTATTCTTTTTGTTGTAATTGTAAATGGGAGTGTTTTCTTAATTTCTCTTTCATATTTTTCATCATTAGTGTATAGGAATGCAAGAGATTTCTGTGCATTAATTTTGTATCCCGCTGCTTTACCAAATTCATTGATTAGCTCTAGTAGTTTTCCGGTAGCATCTTGAGGATTCTCTATGTATAGTATCATGTCATCTGCAAATAGTGACAGCTTTACTTCTTTTCCATTTTGGATTCCTTTTATTTCTTTTTATTCTCTGATGGCTGTGGCTAAAACTTCCAAAACTATGTTGAATAATAGTGGTGAGAGTGGACAACCTTGTCTTGTTCCTCCTTGATCTTAGAGGAAATGGTTTCAGTTTTCACCATTGAGAACGATGTTGGCTATGGGTTTGTCCTATATGGCATTTATTATGTTGAAGTAAGTTCCCTCTATGCCTACTGGAGGGTTTTTATTATTAATGGGTGTTGAATTTTGTTGAAAGCTTTCTCTGCATCTGTTGAGATGATCATATGGTTTTTCTCCTTCAATTTGTTAATATAGTTTATCACATTGGTTGGTTTGCGTATATTGAAGAATCCTTGCATTCCTGGGATAAATCTCACTTGATCGTGGTGTATGATTCTCTTAATGTGCTGTTGGATGCTGTTTGCTATTATTTTGTTGAGGATTTTTGCATCTATGTTCATCAGAGATATTGGCCTGTAGTTTTCTTTCTTTGTGACATCTTTGTCTGGTTTTGGTATCAGGGTGATGGTGTCCTCGTAGAATGTGTTTTGGAGTGTTTCTCCCTCTGCTACATTTTGGAAGAGTTTGAGAAGGATAGGTGTTAGCTCTTCTCTAAATGTTTGATAGACTTCACCTGTGAAACCATCTGGTCCTGGGCTTTTGTTTGTTGGAAGATTTTCAATCAGAGTCTCAATTTCAGTGCTTGTGATTGGTCTGTTTATATTTTCTACTTCTTCCTGGTTCAGTCGGAAGGTTGTGCTTTTCTAAGAATTTGTCCATTTCTTCCAGGTTGTCCATTTTATTGACATATAGTTGCTTGTAGTAATCTGTCATGATCCTTTGTATTTCTGCAGTGTAAATTGTTACTTCTCCTTTTTCATTTCTAATTCTATTGAACTGAGTCTTCTTCCTTTTTTTCTTGATGAGTCTGGCTAATGTTTTATCAATTTTATCTTCTCAAAGAACCAGTTTTTAGTTTTATTAATCTTTGCTATTATTTTCTTTGTTTCTTTTTCATTTATTTCTCATCTCATATTTATGATTTCTTTCCTTCTGCTAACTTTGGGGTTTTTTTGTTCTTCTTTCTCTAATTGTTTTAGGTTTAAGGTTAGGTTGTTTATTTGAGATGTTTCTTGTTTCTTGAGGTAGGATTGTATTGCTATAAACTTCCCTCTTAGAACTGCTTTTGCTGCATCCCATATGTTTTGGGTCATCGTGGTTTCATTGTCATTTGTTTCTACATATTTTTTGATTTCCTCTTTGATTTCTTCAGTGATCTCTTGGTTATTTAGTAGTGTATTGTTTAGCCTCCATGTATTTCTATTTTTTACAGATTTTTTCCTGTAATTGATATCTGGTCTCATGACGGTGTAGTCGGAAACAATACTTGATACGATTTCAATTTTCTTAAATTTACCAAGGCTTGATTTGTGACGCAAGGTATGATCTATCCTGGAGAATGTTCGTTGAGCACTTGAAAAGAAAGTGTATCCTGTTGTTTTTGGTTGGAATGTCCTATAAATATCAGTTAAGTCCATGTTGTTTAATGTATCATTTAAAGCTTGTGTTTGCTTATTTATTTTCATTTTGGATGATCTGTCCATTGATGAAAGTGGGCTGTTCAAGTCCCCTACTCTGATTGTGTTACAGTCGATTTCCCCTTTTATGGCTGTTAGCATTTGCCTTATGTATTGAGGTGCTCTTATGTTGGGTGCATAAATATTTACAATTGTTATATCTTCTTCTTGGATCGATCCCTTGATCATTATGTAGTGTCCTTCTTATTCTCTTTTAATAGTCTTTATTTTACAGTCTATTTTGTCTGATATGAGAATTGCTACTCCAACTTTCTTTTGATTTCCATTTGCATGGAATATCTTTTTCCATCCCTTCACTTTCAGTCTGTATGTGTCCCTAGGTCTGAAGTTGGTCTCTTGTAGACAGCATATACATGGGTCTTGTTTTTGTATCCATTCAGCCAGTCTGTGTCTTTTGGTTGGAGCATTTAATCCATTTACATTTAAACTAATTATCAATATGTATGTTCCTATTACCATTTTCTTAATTGTTTTGGGTTTGTTATTGTAGATCTTTTCCTTCTCTTGTATTTCCTGCCTAGAGAAGTTCCTTTAGGATTTGTTGTAAAGCTGGTTTGGTGGTGCTGAATTCTCTTAGCTTTTGCTTGTCTGAAAAGCTTTTGATTTCTCTGTCAAATCTGAATGAGATCCTTGCTGGGTAGAGTAATCTTGGTTGTCGGTTTTTCTCTTTTATCACTTTAAATGTGTCCTGCCACTCCCTTCTGGCTTGCAGAGTTTCTGCTGGAAGATCAGCTGTTAACCTATGGGGATTCCCTTGTGTGTTATTTGTTGTTTTTCACTTGTGGCTTTTAATATTTTTTCTTTGTATTTAATTTTTGACGGTTTGATTAATACGTGTCTTGGCGTGTTTCTCCTTGGTTTTATCCTGTATGAGACTCTCTGTTCTTCCTGGACTTGATTGACTATTTCCTTTCCCATATTAGGGAAGTTTTCAACTATAATCTCTGCAAATATTTTCTCAGTCCCTTTCTTTTTCTCTTCTTCTTCTGGGACCCCTATAATTCAAATGTTGGTGCATTTAATGTTGTCCCAGAGGTCTCTGAGACTGTCCTCAATTCTTTTCATTCTTTTTTTTTTTTTTTTATTCTGCTCTGTGGTAGTTATTTCCACTCTTTTATCTTCTAGGTCACTTATCTGTTCTTCTGCCTCATTTATTCTGCTATTGATTCCTTCTAGAGATTTTTTAATTTCATTTATTGTGTTGTTCATCATTGTTTGTTTCATCTTTAGTTCTTCTAGGTCCTTCTTAAACATTTCTTGTATTTTCTGCATTCTATTTCTAAGATTTTGGATCATCTTTACTATCATTACTCTGAATTCTTTTTCAGGTAGACTGCCTATTTCCTCTTCATTTGTTTGGTCTGATGGGTTTTTACCTTGCTCCTTCATCTGCTGTGTGTTTCTCTCTCTTCTGATTTTGCTTAACTTACTGTGTTTGGGGTCTCCTTTTCACAGGCTTCAGGTTCATAGTTCCCGTTGTTTTTGATGTCTGCCCCCAGTGGCTAAGGTTGGTTCAGTGGGTTGTGTAGGCTTCCTGGTGGAGGGGACTGGTACCTGTGTACTAGTGGATGAGGCTAGATCTTGTCTTTCTGGTGGGCAGGACCATGTCTGGGGGTGTGTTTTGGCGTGTCTGTGACCTTATTATGATTTTAGGCAGCCTCTCTGCTGATGGCTGGGGTTGTGTTCCTGTCTTGCTAGTTGTTTGGCATAGGGTGTCTAGCACTGTAGCTTGCTGGTCGTTGAGTGGAGCTGGGTCTTAGCGTTGAGATGGAGATCTCTGGGAGAGCTTTCGCCGTTTTATATTATGTGGACCCAGGAGGTCTCTGGTGGGCCAGTGTCCTAAACTCGGCTCTCCCAACTCAGAGGCACAGGCCTGGCACCTGGCCGGAGCACCAAGACCCTATCAGGCGTACAGCAGGGAAAATCTGCCATCTTTTCCTCTAAGATCAGGAACAAGACAAGGATGCCTCCTCTTAACTACTTCTATTCATATAGTACTGGAAGTCCTTTTTGGACAGAAAGATCTTATTCCTGGATTGTCATAATGACTTGATGATGATCAGTTAACCACAATTTGACTTATTCAGGAAGTCTGGAGGGCAGTCCTGTAACAGTTATATCCTAGGGCAAGTTATTGAACTTCTCTGTGTATCAATTCCTCATCTTCTTCAACTGTTTTATAAAAATGTTAGCCACCCCTCTTTAGATTTATGGTTTTCAGTAACACTGTCTTGATCTCTCAAGAATGATGGTGCTGATAAAGAGTTCAAAGACGTAATCATAAGAATGCTTGCCAGGCTTGGGAGAAGAAAGGAGGAACTCAGTGAGAACTTCAGCGAGGACCTCTGAATGCAAAGGCCATACTGCCTGTGGTTTATCTTCCCATATTTCTGTAGGTCAGAAATCCAGCTTGGCCTGGCTAGGTTCTCTCCTCAGAGTATCATAAGACTTCTTGCTATGGTAGGCCTGAAGTCCTATTTCCTTGTTTGCTATCAGCCAGAACCACTCTTAGCTCCTAGAGGCTGCCCACATTCCTTGCCCTGCAGTCTTCTTTATCTCCAGTTCAGAAACCACCTAGTCTAATTCTAAACATCATGTACTTCCTAGAGTTTAAAAAAATAATGATGCTAGTTTGATTCAAGAGGGGTGCAGTTACATTTCATACCATGTCAAAGATTCGGTTTACTTTTTTCTGAAAGAACTTGAAGGGTAAAGATAGTTGCTTGTACATATATTGCTAGATACCCAGCACAGGCTAGGCAAGTGGTAAATGCAGAATAAAAGTATGGAACACATACATTACGGAGTGGTAATTTCAAATGAAGTCCTATCTCAAGAATACTGTTGTCCTGTATGTTCTCAGGATATGGAAAGGAAAAGAAAGAGGTTTTGTACTGCCATGACTTATACTTTGCTTCTTACTGTCTCAAATCCCCATGTGCCTCTTTTGGACAGGCAGGATTCTTAGTACCTGCTCTGTTGCTTTCTTACAGGTCCTTACTGCTCAGGTCTGACCAGATTAACTTCTGGATTAGTTTTCTAGCTGCTGCCATTACCAATTGCCACAAGTTTATATCACCCTTATTTATCTTTATAAATTATTATCTTACAGCTCTGTAGGTTAGAAGTCCAACACAGGTCTCACTGGGGACAAAATCAAGATGGGGGCTGTGCTCTGTTGCTTTCTGGAAGCTCAAGGGGAGAATTCATTTCCTTGTCTTTTCCAGCTTTCAGCTTTGCCCACATTCCTTGCCTCCTGACCCCATTCCTTCATCATCAGAGCTGTTGAGTCCTTCACCTGCTGCCATCTCTCTGGTTTTCTCTTTTAATTCCCTCTTCCACTTTTGAAGACCCTTGTGGTGACATTGGGCCTACCCAGATAAATCAGAGTAATCTCCCTATCTTTAGATCAGTCGATCAGCAAATTAATTCCATCCACAACCTTAACTCCCCTTTGTCTTTGAACCTAACATATTCACAAGTCCTGGGGATGAGGTGTAGATATCTGGGGAGGGCCATCCATTATTCTGCCTGCTACAGACTCTTTAAATTGACAGCTCAGCTTGACCTTCTTTTCAGCCTAAAAAGCAGATATGGCTAAGAGCCTGGGCTCTGGAGTCAGGCTACTTGGGTTCAGATTTTGGCTTTGCCTCTTTTTGATGAGTATCTCATCTGGTAGTGGGGATAAGAATGGTACTGTCTTTATATAGAGTTCTCGTGAGGATGTTAACTTTAAAAAGGAAATACCTACAAAAAGAACTTCCTGGCTTAGATCTTCTTCCTCAAAGCTGTTGAGATGAAGGACGGAGAAAAGAAAGAAGGGAGGAAGGGAGGGAGGGAGGGAAAGAAAGAGAGGAGGCAGTGGGCAGTACTAAGTGTGCCTTCAGGACAGGACAGAGTCGTGCAAGTCAAATACTAAATTCCCTGCAGGCTGTATTGCTTTTTCTTGTACCAGTGACATCAAGTACTTGCTTTTAAGGAAAATTTATCACTGTTTCATAGTAAATCAAATCCCCTTTCAATGGAACTCTAAGGGATTATCCAAGTATCTTTCTCATACCAAATCAGAGCCTGAAATAAGTGGTTATAGTTAGAATTACTATTATTCAACACGTTATTGGATTAGATCATTTTCTACTGTACTTTTCCCTTTTTTTTTTCATTTTACCTTTGTTCTGTTTTGCTTCATTTCCTTGAGGTTCTATCCTGCATGTGTACCTGTTTATGAAATGAACACAAAAGGTGTGTGGAGAAATGTTGGGATCAGGGGATAGGGCTGGTTTTTGTTTGTTTGTTGTTTGTTTGTTTTGGGAATGAACAAATACAGGGAAATTCTGCACTGAACAGGAAACCTTGCTAACCCGAGCAGGACAGCTTGCTAACATCCCAACAAGAGTTTTGGACTGTGAGGGTATCTCAGGCCTCAGGGGATCCTGGGAACATTCTCCCAGGTAGGAGGGTGGCCAGTTTCTAGAAGAGGATCTGAGGGAGGATCCCCTCAGATTCTTAGCTCCACCCAGAGCTAAGAATGACTGCTGTCTGAGGTGCTGACTTCACTGGGATTCCAGCCAGAACCTGAGATTGTATGTAGGCTTTGGGGATATGGAAATGGCCACTCTATTAGTTATAAGTACAGAACTCTAATTCAGACTGGTGTTAGCTTCCAAAGGTATTTGTTAGCTCTAATAACTAAGAAGAATAGAAATGGATTTGTCTTTTGGCTTGGCTGGGTCCAGGTTCTCAGATGTATTTCAACAGGACTAGAAACTCTCTCTTCCTTTCTACCCCCTGGCCCCATTTTTCTCTGTTGACTTCGTTCTCAAGCAGGCTCTTTCCCACATGGCCATATGGACACCAGCAGCTCCGGGCTTCAGTATTAGTATCTTAGCCCCAGTGGAAAGAGAGCTTCTCTCTTCCAATAGTTTCAGCAAATGTCCCAGAGCTGGCTGTCATTGACTTTTGTGGGTCACATGACTGTCAGTAAAGCAGATCACTGTGGCCATAAAACTTCAGCCTTAGGAGGAGGGTCAGGCCCATACAATTGAGAACGCAGAAGAGTTGCTGTCCTGGGCAAGATCAAGTTGGTGGTGTCAGAAGAAGGGGGAAGGAGTGAAAACAACCACTGCGTCAGCTCTGAGGCTGACAAAGGCACTCAGCGGTGGACATTGGGTACCAAGAAACAGTTCAAAAGAGTGGGCTTATAGATCTGCCTGGGTTCTCACCCCATGGCTGCCACTCACCGGCTGTGTGACCCAAGCCTCAGTGTCCTTATTTAGCACATGCACACAAAAGGGGTGCAAAGATTTACCATGGAAAGCAGCTGAGGATATTATGAGGGGTGAGATTGGGGAAATAGCTAGCACATGCCTGCATATGATACCATCCTTAATGAACATGAGCTTTTTCTCGACTTGAATATAGAGTGTCTATATAGACCTGCAGGTATCACAGGCAGCATTTCTGGGCTTCCATTGTAAAGCTTAGGACTGAAATCTGGGTGTTGAAATGTTAGAGTTTCATCATTCAATGGTACAGGCTAATCATTCTTTATTTACCCTATACGGGCATGACACGTCATTTCCAACACACTTTTACATTCATTTCTTCTTTAATAATGACAATTTCGATAATAATAGTTAATATTCATCGAGATCTTACCATGTGCCAGAGAATTTTCTAAGCACTTTACATAGATCATCTCATTTAATCCTCACAACCAATCTATGAAGTAAGTGCTGTAATTATCCCCATTTTATTGAGGAGGAATTAAGGTACAGAGAGCTTAAGGTGCTCAGAGTCATACAGCTATTGGAAGAGCTGGGATTTGAACCCAAGCAGTCTGACTCCTGAGCTCACCTTCTCTACACACCTTATTTCTCAACACACATGCACTGCTTCTCTTTAAGGTAGGGCTAATTGTTTTCTAAGGGGTGATGGAAGTTAAGTTATTAACCCAAATCTCTCTAATATCCTTGTTATTTTTATGTTTCCTAGGTGTTTTTCCAGGTCTGACCATCTTGCCCTCCATATGAAGAGACATATCTAAAAAACCTAAAGGCCACAGTTGCCATGGCGCCGGCCATTGTCTGAAGGAAATGCCATGAGGCAGGGGGCTGGACTTCAGGCGGGGACCCATTGCCTCGCAGAAGAAAGTTCTCACTTATTAAACCTCTGTGTACACACACGCACAGACACACACAGACACGCACACACGCACTCACACATAGACACACAACACACACGCACACACACACTGTCATGCACTCAGCTATATTTAAAATATATACGTCTATTCTTTATGCCTTGCCCTAGCCAGATGGTAGAAGACGAAGAAGAAGGAAACCAGGTGAACTCAGCAAGGCAGTCTGGCTGCTTACTTCAGCACTATTGGAATTATTTCCCGCTGTTGCCAATGGAAATCAAAGAAAATGGATATGACGTCTCTGCAGGTGGACGGCAGTAAGAGGGGCTTATTTAACTTGCTTCTCAGTGCAACTTGATAGGAGAATACAACGTCTTAAAGTTGCATATGTGTAGCACTAATGTTTCTTTTTAAATAGTTGGGGGAAAATGACCTAGAAAACCAAATTGCAGTTTGGTAGCCAAAATTAACTCTTGGTTTATTTGTCCTTTGTGTGTGAAAAGTCCTACTATTCCGTGCGTCCGACTTCCTCACAGAACTGTTGATCAGTTTTGGTTCTTCTTAGTACTATTGAGATCTATCCAGTTGATACCAACGGCCTTAGTGGCGGCAGACTCTGGAATAACTCCTTACACCTTTCTGGCCTGCATTTCTCTAGACTTCACTCTCCAGGGAGGAGTTTTCTTTTCTTACTTTTTGACTCTCTTGCACACCATATGCACTAGGGATTCTGGAAACTTCTAGCATGACTGCAAAGTGGCCAAGAGAATAAAGTCCTTGATGATAAATCACAGTATATCCCTTGAGCCTCACCTTATTGCCAGTGCTAGATTTTTTCTTTTTAATCTCTGTTTTTTGCTAACGAAAACTTGAAAAGCTTATTTGGAAGCTTAAATGTTTTATCTTTTCTCCATGGACTAAACCTCTCCAGGACTCTCTCTCGGCACCTGGATGTCCAGCTCTCGAAGCAGCCAATCAGATGGGACATCACACTTTTCTCATCCCCCTTGAGGCATCCTGACCTCAGCTTACAGTGATCAACCCTGTGCTGTATGTCATTGCTACCCTATAACCAGTTTCAGCATAGATGTTGCTAGTCTCAAAGGGCAGCTGCATATTTAACCTAACTCTGGGTTACGACCTGACAAAAAGCCAAAAATATCACTCTTTCCAGGAGTGGGGAGAACAGAGGATGCCTCCCAAGTCTAGTGACTTCAGAAACCATCACCCTTTCTTCCTCTCTCATACCCACTGAGTCGTATCACCCCACTTGTTAAAACACACAGTTCAAAATGCCATTGTGGGAATGAAGGGTGGACATTTAAAGAAAGGGTTGAGATATTTCTCTCATGCTCTGTCTAAAAAGAGAGACATATTTCTGATTTTTTTTTTTTTTTTTGGCTAGGCCCACCATGACTTGTGACCTAGAGCACCCGGGATCAACAGAGGCCTCACTCTTACTCTGCAAGCTGACGCCGAGGGGGTTACATGCCTCACTTTCCATCCCACACACACAATCCAATATCGGCCTCCATCTACCCGCATTCTTAGCTAGCTGGCACTGGCCTCAACTCCAAAGACTGCCTTTAGGACCATTAAATGGCCTATGCAAGCAAGCGGGGTGGTTTTAGGGCAGATTGTATATTTTGTATATTCTGGGACCATCCCTTCAAGACACGTCTAAAAAAACAAAAATGGCATTTGGTCCACCCATGGTTGCTGCTCCTTCATCCAGCTGGCTCCCCTCCTGCCCTCCTTGACTGTTTGACTCATTGACTGTTAAAATGCCACCCCATACCTATTTGGGATGCAAAAGTGAAGTCTTTGAAAGGAAATAATAATGTAAGAAACACAGATACATTTATGACAGCAACCTTCAAGATCCTTGGCATTTGGTTTCTCAGCTTTCTGCAAACTTTGATTTCACTGACATGTTGAAACTACTCGTCTGAGGGCAAAGGAGCCTCCTTATCACAAATGCTGTAGCTGCCAATTGGACACTTGGGGCATTCTGAGGTCCGGCCCTTAAAGTTTTCTTTCCCTTTTTCCTTTTTTCAATTTAGACCAAAAAAAAAGAAAAAAAAAAGAAAAAAAAAATAAACAAAAAAAAAAAACAGCAAAAAAAAAGAAAAACCACCCTAAACACACATACACACAAAATCTGCCCATTTGCCAGAGGCAATTATGTATATGTTAGTAGGAGGGTATTTTAAAAAATCAGTTTTATTCCAAAGATTTAAAACTAGACATGACTTAGAAACCGTTTCTGGAGCACTGCTTGCTGACAATCTCACAGTTCTCGACTGCATTCGAGTGCATTTGTAGCCAGTCCATCAGGGCGGACCATGGGATTATATTTGAATGTGTGGTGCATCCTTTCTCAATGAAGGATGTGTGAGGGACCTTGTCTCTCAGCTGTATTAGACTGTAGCGCCTCCAGTCAGTGCACTAGATGAAACTTTAGACACCCCAGGTTTTGTTGGTTCGTTGATTTCCCTTTCTAGAGCAGCCTCCAGCATGACTGCACGCACACACCAGTGATGGCGTTAGCCATGGCTGCCACGATTTACAAACGTTCTCTGCCCAGCTGGAGTTGCTCTTGCCTCTCGAAATGCTATTATTATTAAGGGTTTATAATACTTAATTTAATTTTTGAACTGACCAATGCAAGGCTCTATTAAAAAAAAAGTTTAAAAAAAATGCAAAAGAGTAATCATTGCTTGCTCGCTTCCCGTTGTCATCTGTGGTCTTGAAAAGATCTCATTTGAACGTGGCAGAACGAAGGGCATTTGGTCTTCATCAGCATCTGAAGTGTTCGGCAGTTTCTCTCTCTTTTGTATCAGTGAGGTCCTTTGTAATCTGCTCCTGACCTTTCTCTGAGCAGGGTGCACTGAACCTCGGTGGTGGGGCTGGCTTGCTCGCTTCAGGTATTTGTTGACTGTGAGAACTGGCCTGAGAATTTGGTGGGCGCTAAGTGTATGGCTTTGAAACCGTTCTTCTCTAGCCCGATTGACACCTCTGAATGATAACCAGTCCTGTCCGTGGTGAGTGGGGTGGGGGGCCAGTAGCCCCAATCATTTTGGAAATGGATTTGTGATCAAGTGTCCATCATCTCTGAAATGGCAGAGATGGTTGGAAAGAGCCTGCTGGCGTGAACAGGCTTTCCAAGAAATAACCTGAAGCTAGTTTGCTTCCAAGAGGACAGGTTATTTAGAACAGTGCTTTAACGGACCTTTGAAATACAGTAAACCGCTTTCTCATTTAAATTGTTACCGCCCAACATTCCAGGGGATCTCAAATTTGAAAGGAAAAACCTGGCACGGTGTTTCTTGAGGTTGTCCTCTCAAGCTCGGTTTATCCAGGGTTCAGAGTTTGATGTATAGGAAAAGAGTGTCTCGAAGCCATTGACAGTTTTCTTTATTTCAGTTTGTGCTTCTTTCTCCTACCACACGGCTGTAAGTCAAAGATGTGGAAACCTGAAATTATAATGCTGCTCCTGGCTACTGGCCTCCTGCCCCATTGATGGTTCATTGCCCAGCTTAATGCCTGGTGGTGATGAGTATTATGTCCCGAAAAAGAGATGTTTGGATTCCATGACAGAGCTGCATTTTATAAAAATATCGGAGACCCCCAGAATGAACTTCATGCTGACCATTTCCCTCTCCTCTCTGTGCTCTCCCTTGCAGAGCCCTTCAAGTATCCCCTGTCCTCCTCCCCTCCTGCACCTCTTGTGCCCTTTTCACATCTTTGATTGCCTGATGATAACAGGGTAAAAAAAGACGGCCAACCTCACGCATGATTAGCAGAACTGATTCCTATGTTTTAAAAACTCTTCTTTGAATCTAGAAGCCAGAGAAGATTTTCTTTTTAAGGATCTCAGTTTGAGATAAGCTTCCAGATTAGCCATGTCTATTTGCATCAAAGGGGAAATAAATGGGACTTTCAGGGTGGCTCAGCCAGTGCGTTCAGAACATTCTGCCTATAGCTCCAACTCCTGAATTCTACGGCAAAGTCAAAAGAAATGAACTCAAATAGCAAGAACAACAAATCTTAGTGATTAGTTTTATTGGTTCAAAATGGTTTCCTCTATGGAAGTCACTTCATAAAATCTAAAATATAGTGCAAAGTGCTTTTGGCTTTTCTTTTGCATGAGTTGGTTTTAGGAGAAGGAAGAAGGTTGGGAAAGTCAGAGATGCAACATATTTAACTACAAAAATCAGGTTCATTGTTTCTTTTTGAAAAAAATCTTATGAGGGCCAACATTTCTGGCCGCAGTTTTGCACCCAGATCTTTGCCAAAGTGAAAATTCGTTAAGTAGAACCTGGTTGAAATCTACTTGCGGAAGCGTCCTCTGGCATCTTCCGGAAGTGGCCACTGCCAAGTGTGGGGTGGAGGGAGGAGGAGAGAATTTGCATTCCGGGTCTGGATTACATTTCGGTAAACATGGTGATATCTCAGTTTGAAAAGGGGCTGGCCTGAGTGTACATCGATGCCTCTTTGATGGCCTACTTTCCTCAATGAGGATCTTTGGGAAGACTTGAGACGGAACAACGAAAATGTGTCAAAGGAAGCAAAAACTGCTTGTAAATGTGAGATCCCATGACGAACTGCCTGAGGCTTCAGGGTTTTCTCTTGCTTTTAACACTGGCTTAAATCTCCTCTGTTGATTCCTAATAGATCCTGGAAAAGGGGAAAATAAACCTGCAATTAACTTTCTTCCGTGCACCCTTCCAGTATTGTACTGTCTTCTTCAGGTGTTTTGCATTTACGTATAAGTCCTCGGGAAACAGGTATCAAAAACGGAGAGAGAAATCCTAGGCCGTCACTTCACAAATATCCCAAACGATATACTCTTTTCGAACAGGGCTCCCTCTCAGCAGTCGCGAGGGAAGGTTGATGCGTTCTTTGTTGGGGACTGTTTATACAATTTTTTTCAACTGTGAGCTTTGGAATCGTAAACTGCTTTGACTCCAGCTTCTGTCTACTGCCATAAAATGCACCCCACGTCAGAATAATGAGGGTGGTATGCGTGCACGCAGCTAGACACGTGTGCACGTGTACCTAATGTACCTTCGCAGAAGGAAAACAGTTAGGCTACTGACGTTTACGAGGAGTAGCCACCAGTGCCTAATATCTTTTGGGGGGGATGGATGCTTATAATTGCCAGTATATTGAAAACACACTGGGAGTTCCACGTAGAGGGGAGGGGCTGAGGGTGGGGAGAGGGGACATTTTAATCCTAGGCCTTCGGACCTGAGGCAGAATGATTTCTGCAAATCTAGGTCCCGAAAGGCTTTGGGGCTCACTGGCTGGTCCTCAACCTTTTTGTTTTTGTTTTTCTCAGCATGCATTTTCTATCTAAACCCAGATTTAGTTGAATTTCTTGATCTTTCACTTCTGCTTCATTCCAGGGAGGAAAAATACACCTGTTACGGCCAAGATCTCCTTGCTAACACAGAGGCAAAAATAAACGTTTAATGTTTTTGAAGCCTCCCCCTTCCTTTCCATAAATGCCCCCCAAACTCCTTCTCTCCTGTCACCCTCTCCCTCCTCCTACCATGCAACCTCCCAGCCACTGCCACTTTTCTTTCAACTCTCTATCATGCTCGTAACAGTTGCTTGAAGAACTTTATTTTTGCAGTGTACGTTTTCTTTTTGCCAGACGTGTCTAACAAGTGTGTTTGGAGAGACCTACTCCCAGCCCTACCCCTCCCACACCTCCCTCGGTCACATGCTCTCTCTCAGGCCTTCTCTGGTATTTATAATATATCACAGAAGTACCCAGTCTTATAGCCCTCGGTTATGCCTTTTTTTGACATTTTATTTTTTTTAAGCTTTTTATATATATATATAAATATATTACTTTGTCAAGTTTTTTTGCTGTACAAAAGTCTTAAGATTTAAAACTATTATTTGTATTATATGATGGTGGTATGTTAATGTTACAAAATTATTAATGAAGAAAAAATTTATTTTTGTTACTGGTCTGTTTCATAATTCTTTTTTAAATTGGTATATTGTAAGATATCTATGCAAAAAATGTTATGTGACGCATTTTTATTTAAGAATGTAATATGTGTAATAAACAGTAGAATGTGTTTGGCCTTGGAATGCCTTACTGTATTTCTCCTTAGCTTATCTCACCAGGGAGAAAAAAAAATCCTCAGAGAGATCCAAACGGGTCCTTATATACCTCATGAGAACTTTCTTTCTCAGAGAGAAAAAGGGAAGGCAAGAGATTGTATTAGGTATTTTTCTTCATTTGGGAGGCTGTTGTGTGTGTGTGTGTGTGTGTGTGTGTGTGTGTGTATTTTATGGTTTCAGTGAGGTAGCTCAGAGCCCAGATAAGAAGGAACACTAAAGACAGTTTATTTCTTTAAGGGGAGGTAGAGAGCAAATGGTTGGAGGTTATGAAAAGCAATATTTTCGAACGAGGTGGGTTGTGGGATGTCATTTGTTTAGGGGGTTAGGAGCAGCTTATTGAAAGCAGTTTATTTGGTGAGAGAAGGGGAAGGTTTGTTCTGGGGTAGCATTAAACGGAGCAGCTTTGGAAAGGGTAACTTGAAGTGCTTGGTGCAGGAGAGAAGAAGGCAAATGTGAGAAGGAATAATGGAGGTGAGGTGTTGAGGAATCAATTTATAGGAGTTTGGTGACAAAGTGGGGAAGAGAAGGCTAACCAGAGGCAGAGCCACGTGGGTGGCTAGGCGTAAGTACGAGAAGGTAGATGCAGATCTAAGCAGCCGCAAACACTGACAAGAGGGAGATGGAAGGCCTAGGGAGAATTCTCAGAACTGAAAAGAACACTTACTAAAATCTTCTCTTCCCCACACGACTTCCAGGAAAGAACATCCAAGTAAGCAGAAAGGTAGAGAACCTAACTGCTGTTACAATCCCAGCACCCCTTGCAGGGCGAATCTCCCAGAAAAGTGGTATCATTAACTGGGAGCAACAAATGAACACATTTGTCACCTACACTGGACACAGTGCTACTCAAGCTTTCTTTTCACGCTTTGGACTTAGGGAAACGGATGCAGTGGTGAATCACTTCTATCCCTCCTCAGACGAATGTGACGAGAAATTTTTCGATCAATTTTCACATTAAAGATCGTGACTATGATGACCAAACTTGCTGCCTGGGCACATGCATATCTCTGAACAGGAAAACGGGTGTGAGGAGTGTTGCAGGGGGCTGGGAAGGGAGGCTGAGTGCTTGTGGCCTCACCCTAATAAAACTTAAGGGAAAGAGAACAGTAGATGCGTCAGGGCCAGGAAAATGGTTTTGAAAGTTGTAAAGATCTGCAGCCACATCTTTCAAGTAAGCAAGTGAGCTGGGCAAAAGGGCAACCCAAAGCCAGCTGACAAGAAGCTACAGGCTCCAGTGGGAAGAGAACCAGCCCTGGAGTCCACAGCCCCACCTCCTGGTCCCTGGTCATTTAGTAGGTCCATGCCTAGCGGAGTAATTTAACCATCTCATAACCAAAGTCATTGGCTTAGAAATTTCTTTGCGCGAGGAAGGATAAGATAGTTTTGCAGTGTTACTTAGAGCATGGCTTATTTTTCCGTAAGAATAAGCCTGACATGTCAAAGCATATCAAATTGAACATTTTAGGTGGGGGACAACCTACACCCCGCTGAGATGATAAGAGGGGAAGCTGGTAAGTCTAATATTTTTGCCATAAGGAAAGGAGATGGTTTACATAAGTGAATATTCTAGATGACTGAAGCTTCCATAGACATAACTTTTGTTTAAAATAAACTTTTGTTTAAAATATGTCTAAAAATACATTACCCACTTCACAATTTTTCTAGCATCCGTTTTTGCCGTGTAACATAATTCAGGGATGATGCCAGACTGTCAGGTTGTCTGACCCCCAAACTAAATGACTCCAGTCTTTACCCCGAGTGACTCTACTTCCTCTGCTGTGTCCTCCCTATTTGCGAGTTGCAAGTTCTTTGTGTTGCCTTCTAGCAATATTTATCTCCTCGTCAACTCACAGATCAGAGAAGCAAGCTTGGCCACTTAGTAAGTGCAAAATGTAAGTATAATTCTAGTTCAACAGGCAGTAGTCAGAAAGTGTAACCTGGGTAAACCTAGGGGAGTAAAGTGCATAGGCTTTGTGACAGCTCTAATCTGAGGTTATGGATCCGACTGGAAATTCTGTGCTAATGGAAAGGAACCTTGTAAAAAGCAGAGCTCGGTGGAATTGATAAATAATTTATTATAGCTAGATCATCTTCCACTTAGGATTATAGGTTTAGAAGGGAAGATCATTAAAACTTTTAACTGAAATGAGATTTTGAGGTGACTGGTGAATGATGATAGTTTTTTGGGTTACCCTTGATAAGCCAATTTGTGATTCCTTCTTCAACATTAAACATTTTATCCCAGCTGTTCAAAACTATCAGTACTGACTGGCTTGAACGTCAATTCAACCTATTGTTTTCTTAAAATTCTGCCTGATCTTAAAATTAACATAAGTATACATACCACCCAACTACATTTAAAAATACTGAAATGACAAAAGAGCCACAAGGGGGCTTCCCTGGCGGCGCAGTTGTTGAGAGTCCGCCTGCCGATGCAGGGGACACGGGTTTGTGCGCCCGTGGGGGAAGATCTCACATGCCGCGGAGCGGCTGGGCCCGTGAGCCATGGCCACTGAGCCTGCGCGTCCGGAGCCTGTGCTCCACAACAGGAGAGGCCACAACAGTGAGAGGCCGCGTACCGCAAAAAAAAAAAAAAAAAAAAAAAAAAGAGCTACAAGGTTGGGGAAGAACAAGATTTGTTTGATTAGAATTTTCCCTTCGTGTACACTGCATTTGAGCCGTCCAGCAAGACTGCATAGTAATAGAATAGGTATCGTTCACAACCATGACGCTTTGCCTTCACAAATAGAGAAACTACGACTGAAAGAGGGCATGTGACTTTGTGAAGGCCCAGGGGACACAGTAAGTGACAGCACTGGCTCGTAGGTCCCCTGACTCGACTTTCCTCTGCCCCTCACTGTTCCTCAGTGACCCAGGAGCCAACTTGATGCTTATGTGTGTCTATCAATAACATCACCATTGACAACACTGACTTTATTTCCCAATTTCCTTAGCTTTAGTCACAGACGGTAACCTATAATAGAGATAAAGCATCACTTGCTAGAATTGGAAGGGATCTTGGAGATCTCCTTCAATGCACCATTGTACTTGAGTATACCGGGGCTCAGAGAGGTGGCAACCTGCCCAATGTCATACAGCATGTCCTTTGCAGAACAGGAGTCAACCCAGGGTTGTGCATACGCAGTAATGCTCAACCAGTCTTGACGTTGTTTCTTAAACTTTAGTCACTTGAGTATGGCCCTCAAGATTCTTGTGATATCTTTGCTCTAATACTTCCTTAATATTTTTCTTTAAATCGACCCACTTTTTAAAATCTCAAATACCTGTTTTAGCTTTGTCCTAAGCAAAAATTTCCTGAAACCACTGATTTGACTGTTTCCTCTTTAAATATAAATGAAAATAAATGTATAATTCAAAATAAACACACACATAATTGTGTTACATTGAGAGACTCAGTTACTCTTGGTGGTATTGGAGAGGCATCATTCTGTGCCATTCTGTAAAACCTTTTCTGTACCATTTCTCTTTAGCTAATTATTTAGCCCATATGATGCTCCTTGGAACACATTTCAAATTGAATCTAAAACTAAGTGCATGTGAAAATTTAATAAAGACTGATTTGATGACTGGGAAGTTACTTAAGGACCCAGAGGTCTCTTAGGAGGAAGATAATGCAGCCGTGAGTGGAGTGAGCATGCATTCTCTGCCTTGCTTTCCCATCCTTGGAACACCCATCTTCCCTCAGGGCAAGGCACTCTCAGTGGATGGGCTCATGGCCAGGTCATGCCATTATTCTGGGAATGGAGCTCTGAACACTGGGCGTTGACTGCAGCAAGGAAATCACCCTTTCCTTGTGTCCTCCCCCAATCAACAATCAATGCCTAGAAACAAATGCATGCTATGAAACATGGCATCAAAAGATGTGTTCACCTTCACAGCATGTTTCCTGGGATCTGCAGCCCACCACCTGTACATGCACACATACACACAACTCAGCCCCCAAAATATTCTTCCAACCAGCTTCCAGGCACCTGATATTCTACTAGTAAAAATTTTTTTTTGCCTAAACACTTCCCTATTTTAAAACTTCAACTAGCCAGGAAGAGGTAACTCTATACTTTATCCATGATGTGTACCTTAATGTGAATGAGTGTATTACAACCTTTCACAAGAAAAGACTTTAAGTGCAAGGAGGATGAGAGACATGGGTACTATGGATAGGAAAGTAGGTGGCTAACTTCAGGCCTCAGGAAGGGGGAGGGGTAAGGAGTCAGGCAGGCAGTTCTTTGCCCATCACTGCGGAGCCACAGTGTAGGCAAATGACTTCATAAAGGGACCGAAGCAAAGAAAAGCCCCATCTGAGTGACTTCCAAGGAGGTAGCTGATCAGGTTAAGTCTCAGGAACCTTCTCCTGAAAATGTGCTGAGATGGGCCTTCTCTGGGTCTTTTCTTAGATAAGGCCTCTGGTGGTAACTCTTTGGGGACAGTGCGTTTTAATTTTGTTGCCTTTGACTCAGTCCTCTCAGTTGGCCTTGGCAGCTCATGCCCTGTGCTAAGACGGTCCCTGGCAGAGGTCCTAACCAGGGCATAGGAATGCCAGCCTGTTACTAGGACCTAACAACTTACCTAACACTTTGGGCTTAAGACTGGGCCCCGACCTTGGCTTCTGAGACACCATTGACACCCCCTCTGGGTCAAGTCCTATTTGTTTCTTAAACCTTTGCCGCCTTTATGCCATTGAAGTGCATCCTTCAAGCACAAGTCCCCTGGGGCTGAGAGCTTGGAGGGGCCCATGTGAGTCTGCTGTCTGTCAGCAAAGCCCCTTGAGCTAAGCTCAGTTTTACATCCATATTTTATCAACTGAAGGAGAGGAAAGAATTCATGTCACAGTTGGAGAATATGGGCTTTTATATATTCTGAGGAAGCTGTTCTAAAAATAGGCCTGTGGAAGACCTAGCAGGGAAATATAGCAGCAAAGAAGGAATTTTAAAAATGATTGTGAAAGCTCTTCCTGAAAATGTACAGATACAGATTCCTGCTTATCTCCTTCCTCTGACCCACAGCACCCCAGGGACAAGGCAGGTAGCTCAGGGAACAGGAAGAGAATTGCCATAAATCTGAGCTAATCTGGAAAGGGAAGGAAGAAGCAGATACTCAGCAATCAATAGAGCGACGATTTGTTTTGTGGTAAATGTTTACGGCTCTGTTGCTGGAATGAAATCCTGCTGCATCAGAACGTGGACCATTAGAGGTGAAATGAGTTCACCTAATGCCCTCAGTGTGTAATTGGTATGCATCCCTCCTCCACGGACAGCAGCCCAGAGTCCCTGGCTTCCAACTAGAGAAAAGATTTTAGATGATTCTTGACATCCTCTTTACCTTTTTATTACTTCAGGATTCCCAAGAAGGAGATAAAAAATGACCCATGTCTCGTTCCTTAGCCCATGCTTGCAGAACGGGATGTACGAATGGCGCTTAATGTTTCCTTCCACTCCTGAAAGTGCTGTCGGGGAGCAAACGAGGAAATGAAAACAATGAGAACAGGGGCTAGTTTGTTCCTCCACTGACTAAACTCAAGAAGTGATGCCTTGCTCAGCCGCAGAGGGGAAGAGAAGCAACGCTTGTGTTTCCTTGTCATGCAAACGGGAGGGTGTGAAAAATGCTTGACTGAAAGCGGAGTGCACTAATTGATTGTTAATGACTACGCAACCCTCAATGTGTGGAATTTGGTTTAGATTCAATGTAATTTGACATTTGCCAACCATTATTAAATCCCTTTGATGCTCTCCCTGTGCAGCAGTGATGAGCAGCTGATTGGCTCTTGGGGTTGAAAATGAGGCTGGCTGGGCACGGAGTCAATGGGGTATCTGGAAGGCAGCCACCTTCACCCAACTCCCCTCAGCTTCACCAGCCTCACAAGCGCTGGCACTCCCAGTGCCTTGTCTTCTCCATCCCCTTCCTCTCTCTGCAGGCTCTCTTCTCTTCCGTTTCCCTTCATTCTCCAGGTCATATTCCCTTTCCAGCTCCTTTAAAAGCAAACCTGCCCCTTTAAAAGCAAACCATCCTCTGCTCAACTTTTCTTTCTCTAACTCAAAAGCCACCCTCTCTTTGAAAAGCACAAAAACTTACTACAATTGCATCATGATGAAAGGATTAATAAAGAAGTTGCAGGAGGATTTCATGAAAACCCATTGTGGGAAAAATAGTCCGTGAGAGAATCTGAGAGTCCTTGCCTCCCTCATGTTTCATTTCTGTTTTCCTTTGCCTGTTTGCTCGTCCTTCCACAAACGAGCTTCTCTGCTTCCTTACCCGTTGTATACTGTCCAACGTACCTTTCACCAGAGCCACCCCCGAGTAACTCCCTTAGTTCCAGCCTCTGCAGAACCCATCTTCTGGCTCCCCACAGGAACTGACATAGTCTCAGGGTCCCAATTCTAATTTCCCATGAGAAAGAATTTCATTGGCCAGGCTCCGGTCTAGGGCTTATCACTGGTTGAATCAGCTGTTGCTTGGGGGTGGGGGTGGGGGTGGGGGGGCGGGGAAGTGGGGAGCAAGGGGTAAGGCAAGTAAAGTTCATTTTTCCAGAGCTGAGAGGGGGAAGGAGGAAAAGATGGCAGCGCCGGTGCAATGTCCAAGAGCCAGCCTCTTCATATTGGGGTCAACTATCTTGGAACATCCAACATGGCCTTGCCAATAGTTCTATCTCTATGTTCATAATTTTTAATATATACTCCAACACTTGCACTGACCCACTTACTTTACCAGAACCAATTCCCCATCCACACTTCTGTTACATCTCCTTTCAAAAGATTTAGGAGGAGGGAAAAAAATCAGAAAACATTTTAAGGCAGATCCATGAGAATCAAGAGAAGAGCTGCGGCAATAAGAGAAAAAAACATAATTCCATTACAGTAAGGACAAAGTGGAATTTCCTTATCCATCCATCTCTGAAGCAGCGTGAAAGGGGTTCAGGCGGAAAGGACAGTGGAGGAGGGAGTCAGGAAACATTTTCCTAGTTCTAACTATGCCTCCTGAGGGCTGTGTGACCTGAGGCAAATCAGTTAAATTTTCTGGGCGTCTCTTTTCCTTTCTTGAAAATTAAAAAGAATAAATTAGATGAATCTTAAGTCCTTTCCTCTTCTTCAATTCTGTGATAATATAACTTCAAGAAATATTTGATACAGAAATCATAGAACAGCAAAAGAATTTGAATGGTTTCAAAGAACTATTCGTCTTTCCGTTCATTCTTGGTTTGTGTTTTTTTTTGCTGTATGCGGGCCTCTCACTGCTGTGGCCTCTCCCGTTGTGGAGCACAGGCTCCGGACGCGCAGGCTCAGCGGCCACGGCTCACGGGCCCAGCCACTCTGCGGCATGTGGGATCCTCCCGGACTGGAGCACGAACCTGTGTCCCCTGCATCGGCAGGTGGACTCTCAACCACTGCGCCACCAGGGAAGCCCTCTGTTCATTCTTTTAATTCATCAAGCAAAAATTAATGTTTTAATTCACTTAATTAATTAATGTTTTAATGCTAGCTAATATCTGGGCTAGGCTCTGGTTATGCAAATGGCAATATGCAGATATGATCCCTACACTCACAAAAGGCACAATTTAGCACATTAAGGAAAATCTTTATCATCCACATTGCAGTATTTCTGAGATAAACCTTCTTTTATGTATAATGCTGTTTTCTCCTGTAGAACTCTTCATACACTGATGATCTATGGCTTCTTTCTCTTCATCTAACTGGAATGGGAGCCTTCCCTCTCTCGGGGAGACACTTCGAAACCCCAACACTTAGCTGCTACAGAAAAACATGGCCATGACCGGATAGAGAAATTGGCCTGCTTTTCCATCTCCTTCTGTGTCAGGTCTGTGTGTGTGTGTGTGTGTGTGTGTGTGTGTGTGTGTGTGTCAGGTCTTTCTAACAGGACTTCCTCTTCAGGTTCGGAATAAGTTGCAAAAACATCGGAAGACTTTATATTCAAAGATAAATATAAAAGCATCATGAAACACAAGCAGACACTAATTATGAATTATGCCCCAGGTTGACTGTCCCGTTCTCTCTGAGCCACTGGAAGATCATTTCAAGAATGACACAAGTGGACCCATGGCAATGAGAGTTGGGCCTGGCACGTGTTACCTGCCCACTAGGTGCTGGCTGTCACTGTTGGTGCTAATAGAAAGCTGGCACATTTCAGGGCAGAGTTTCTTAGATCTGAATCTCATCCTAGTCTTTGAGAAAGCGGACCAGGTGCTCACACTTACCACAAGTCTTGGACTGGGGACCTCAGCTTTGGGCTCAGGGAAGGAGAGACAGCACAGTAGCTACAGCCTCCCTCTCCCCTCCTCTCCTGCAGCCACCCCAAGTGCGTGCCCCCATCCCCGGTCCTTGCCAGCCCAGATTCTCCTTAACTGATGACTCACCAGACGGGCCCAGGGGAGGGGGGTGGTGCGTCACAGGTTCAATCCTTCTCTTCATCCCCCCAGAGCAAATCAATGTGTTCTCAGAAAACACAACCCCGGTGGAAATGTTTGCCATTTTCTTGGCTAAGTGTTATTTTTTCCATATTAGAGGTCTGATTTCCTGCCATTCTTGGAGAGTACCGGGAGGAAGAAGGGTCAGGAAGCTGGGCCCAGAGGGGAACAGTGATTAAGCGCCCACTCATTTCCGTCCTTTTCCTTCACATCGGCGGGCAAGGGCTCTGAGGTGTTTCCGCATCTGTTATTTTTGCACAGAAAAGAACAGTGTCTTTGTTAAGGGGTCCTAGATGATATGCATGGGAGAGTCAGCGTTTTCCCCTCGCTTCTGTCCCTCACAAGCGGTGTGGCTTTCCGGAGCACTGGCTCACTGGGCCGGTTTCCTCAGCCCTTAAAACGAGACAATACTTGCTTGTGAAATGACTTGGATTTCCTTCCAAATAAAATGCCAGGCAAGTCTAACGTACTATTATTATTGTAAAAGGTCTCTGTCTTGGGAAGTAGCACTCAGTGAGAGGTGAAGAAAGAAGAGGGCAATCTTGAGGAGGGAAAGGGCCCAGACAGGGTCACAAAAGAATATTCCTAGACATTCTCCCCTCCACCCCTCCCCTCTCTCTAAGAGGAACTTTAGAGTGGTTTTCACCAACCAATAACAGGTTGCAGTACTTAGAAGAGTAAAGCTGTTATGGGCTAATGGAACTGACTGACTTGATTTGACTATATGTATGTTTATATATATTTTGTTTGTTTGTTTGTTTATTTGACCACACTTCACGGCATGTGGGATCCTAGTTCCGCAACCAGGGATTGAACTTGCACCCCTTGCATTGGAAGCACAGAGCCCTAACCACTGGTCTGCCAGGGAAGTCCCTATGTATATTTTTAATAACAGCTCTCCACAGGTACAAAATAGAGAACAGGATTTATCCAAGTGTTCACTAGTGATATAGTGGGATAATGGAGAAAGTATACTCCTTTTGATGATTGTTTTAATAGCTTGTCAATAGCTTTATTACCTCATTTAACATTCATGATAAACTTGTGCGGTCAGGAGGATAGACTTACGTAAGCCCAAATCCCTACCTCTTCTTTGTCTTTTGAATGAGGAAACTCAAACCCAGGGAGGTCAAGTGGCTGGCCCAATGTCACAAAAGTGCTAAGCAACAACGCTGAGGTGAAAACATCTCTCTTCTAGTAATGCGCTTTCCCATCTACCATGTGCTGACCAGCACCTTCATAAAGCAAATTCGGCCCTACTGTGAAGAGATGCCTGAATATTTGGTTCACTTAATAGTTGTTTATGTTTATACTGGAGCTATTATATTAATAGTATTCCAAAAGTTTGTTCAGAAGATGAGTTTTACTATATTTTTATTAAAGTAACTAGTCCATGTTTAAAGGTTAAAAACACAACTTCATTGTTATATTTGGTCCTTTATAGGATCAGGTGGTTTTATTCAGTATTATGAAAACTGTATGGCACAAGAATTGGGGTAAGGCTTATTGAATTTACTAACTTATCTAATGAGTACGATAAGCTAAGACTGTGTTCAACATTGGGAAGCAAAAATGCCCGAGGCAATATATATGAGTTAGAACTGTATGTTTATGTTCGCTTATTCATTTTAGGTGGTGACAGAAATTCATCCTGTGGTCTGTGCACAAAGGGGAATTCATTATAAGGATTGCAGTATAATTTATTGTAGGAATACTAAAGTATCCTTGTGGAAACCCTAGAAGTGGAACATGACTTCTAGAACCACTAGATATAGGGATTCAAGAGCTCAGAGCCCTGCATCTCAGCTCTCTTCCTCTCAGCTCATTTATTTCATTCTTCTCTTTCTCAAGACACCCATTTTGTTTGCTCTGACATCTAAAAACATGGCTGTCGGTAACACATGGCTTCAAAACCAAAAGAGATTGAGTTCCTTTTCTCAGTTCCAATTCCCACATTGGACCAGGAGCTCACCCTAAACCAAATGGCTCTGCCCTTCAGGATGGTATGCTCTGCTTCGGTCAGGCGCTCACTCCCAACCAATCCATCCGTGCAGGTAAGGAGAGGGATTACATTAGACTGGCACGGAGGGTCCTCTGATAACCACATGGGTGTAGGGGAAATGAGCTGCCGCTAGAAGAGGGATGTGGAAAAGACAATCCCGTGAAGAAAGGACAGTCCCTACCCTCACGAAGCTCCCAATCTCATCATCTATACACAGATAATGACACTACAGTTACATGAACTGTTAGAGAAATATATCAGATGTCTCTAAGAACAGAAGGAACAATGACTCTGCCTAAAAGGAATCAGGAAGTTTGTACAGAGAAAGGTTCAAGCTAAGTCTCAAAAAGATCATCAGTGAGGAAAGGGCATTCCAGACAGAGGGAACAACTTATCCAAAGGCTCAGGGGCGTGGGGGTGGGGCCTTCCCTGGTGGCGCAGTGGTTGAGAGTCCGCCTGCCGATGCAGGGGACACGGGTTCGTGCCCCGGTCCGGGAAGATCCCACATGCCACGCAGCCGCTGGGCCCGTGAGCCATGGCCTCTGAGCCTGAGCGTCCGGAGTCTGTGCTCCGCACCGGGAGAGGCCACAACAGTGAGAGGCCCGCGTACCGCAAAAAAAAAAAAAAAAAAAAAAAAAAAACAAACCAAAGTCTCGGGGGCAGGAAACCATGACACGAAGGAGTGAAAAGATGAGGCTGGAAAGGGGAAGAGCCCCCTGTGTGCCTTCGTACCTATGACCCATTTGCCTTCCCCATCCTCTAAGGAACAAATGAGGTCCTGAAATGCTAGACGCGCATTATACGGAACTTCTGGCTTTTAATTTACATAATAGAGCACTTTTATATAAATTCTTTCATTGGGTTCACACAATTTTGCCATGATGTAGGTAAGACTCACATTTTCCCCCCAATTTTGTTGATGAGAAAAGAAATTCTTAAAGGACTGTGACTTGGCTAAGGTTAGTTTAGGGATAGAACCAGAACTGGATCCCAGGTTTTCAATTCCCAACTCAGTGTTCTTTCTGCCTCTTCTTGGGGTTTTCCTTTAATGTCAACTTAAGGAATCACACCCGTGTCACTAATAATTCAGTCTACTGTGACAAACCACTCAGATGCTCCCAAATGAATTATGTATATTTTATTTTGGTCAGTTATTAGCTTGTAAAATCTCCATTCCAGAAATTATCTGAAAGAGAAGATCCTTGTCACCTGGAATGGGAGGGGAGGAGGACAAAGAAGTGACCTTTCAATAACTTGTTTATTCTTATGATTCTTCGGTTATAATCAGTACATGAAGATTTACACAAATCTCATAAGTACATAAAACGAACTGGTGATCTATTTTCACCATCCAAAAGGCCTGCTAGATTTTAAGCTACCTGAAGACAGGGAATGTATCACATTTTTCAAAAGCCAGAATTTGCCCAGCGTTGCTGTTGTGCCTGGCCCTTACGTTGTAAATTCTCAATAAATGTTTGATAAATGAATGCATAAATAAACAAATGAACGCAGGGAATTTTTAAAAATAAGAACACAACATAGATCTATGATGAAGAGCAGGCCTTCAGGTGTCAGATATATTTGGGATCAAATTTTGACTGTACCACCTACTAAATGTGAAGTAATCGGCAAGTTATTATCTAAGCCTCCACCTCCTTAGTTGTGAAATGAAAATATAATGGAACTTACTTCTGAGGTTTTTTTATTGAATAAAAATTTATTGAGCATCTACTATATGCCAGGCACTGTTCAAGGTTCAGGAAGATAGCTCAGAAAACACAGGTGACAGGGCAGTAGACAAACAAGGCAATAAATCAGTGAATGAGTTAATTTTAATTGTGATGCAGTGCCGTGAAGGAAGAAAACAGGGTAGTGCAGACTCGATCATGGACATGTGGACTGCTTTAGAAAGAATGGTAAGAATAGGCTTCTCTACGGAGGTGACATTTGGACAAAGACCCAGGGAGAAGAGAGTGAGCATGCAAAGGGAGAGCCAAGGAAGAGCTTTCTGGGCAAAGGAAGCAAGAGGCAAGCAGAGGGAGGGGCAGGGCTGCAGAGCTGGAAGAAAAGCAAGGAGGCCCCTGGGGCCAGGGGTACGACGTAGGAGACAGGCTGGACATTGGCCAGGTCCTGAAGTGCCTTGTAGGGCAAAGTCAGGGATTGGGGCTTTGCTGTCAGAGCAATGGGGGTCCACTGAGGAATTTAAACAGAAGGGTACCCTTACCCGATTCACATTTTTAGAAAAGCACTCTGCCTCAGTATCAGCATCCAACTAACAGCTTATATGAAAAACCTGAGTCCTTTCTGGCTCCTCAATTTCCCTTTCCCTCCCCACCAACAAATCCAGTGAACTGGGCCTCTAAAACGTATCCCCAGAATCTTAATTTCTCTCCGCTTCGACTAAAACTACCTTCATCTAAGTTGCCTTCCCTGGTCTAGGCTGTTGCAAGGCTAAATTAGACACTGTGAGTGTGAGAACTGGCCAGACTTTCAAGGGGAGAGGTGAAGTAGGTAGGTGAACATTTAAAACTAAATCTCAAGTTGGGAGTCACATGACATAACACATATAAACACTTGACACAGCACCTGGCTTCAAGAAGGTCCTTAATGCACATTTTAAAACATTATTACTCATCCTCCTGGTGCTTTTCAACATGATGGAAAGATCAAGGGATTTGGAGCAGGAGACTTGGGTTGATGTCTTAGTTTAAAAGAATCGTGGCTTTGGACAAATCCTAATTCTCTGAGCTGCTTTTCTTTCCTCTGAGGAATAAAGATGTAAACACCTGTTCTTTCTATTATACAGGGCTGTTATAACGTCAAATATGGTGATGGATATGAAAGTGCTTTGTAATCTGAAAAGCATCTTTTCATGAGTGATCAACTATATGAAATTACATTTAATTCAGTTTCCCTTTGTGTGTGACCTCGCAGGTTCCTATACGGTAAGACAATATTACAAAAGAAATTTTATTATAGGACACTGGGGTCTTCAGCTTACAGGAAGATGGAGTCCCAGATTTGTGAACCTCTGCCTTGTATAGTCAAAATCAGTGCTATCCAATAGACATCTCTGCTGAAATGGAAATGTGTATCTCTGCTCTCCAACATGGTAGTCACTAGCCATTGTGGTTCCTGAGCACTTGAAACATGGCCAGTGTGACAAAGGAAGGCTACATTTAATTTTTTAGCTTTTTAATTTAAATTTAAATAGCCGCATGTGGTTAGTGGCTACTGTATTGCACAGTACAAGTCCAAAAGCTCTACTTTCTCAGCGTCCTCATCTATAAAATGAGGACCCACTAAGGTCCTTTCTAGTTCTATCAATGCTTCTACGTACATAATTCAGAAATAGGTAAGCCAATTTGGATAAAATAAAAGCTGAATCCAGAGTCACTTTTCTTATTCTTGACTCAAAGATAATCCTAGATTTTTTTTAAAAAGTTCATAGCTGCTTTATTTATCAACAGGAGGAAAGACTGAAACAATGATAACACAGTCTCAAGTAAAAGGCAATCCTAGAAGATGAACTATTATACTCAAGGAATACATTCTCCTGGGAGCGATATTTTGGTATCAAGTAGAATGCTTGTTCCAAAGTTAACATTCTCCATTTCTCATTAAGAAAAATTGCCAGGGAAAAATGTTTGGAATTGAATAAATAAACGGATGGCTGCTGTGGGGACTGTTTATACGATGATGACAGTTGCCAGGTCATAAGGGGTTTCCATGATGAAGCTGGCACTAATTTTGTCTCTTTGTATGAGAACTGTCTTCCTATTAGGTGGAGACAGAACATAAGGTGAAATACAGAGAGAAACAGACAGAGAAGGAAGGTAACATGACTGAATTGTTTGGGGGGAAAAAATGAGAGCTCCACAGAAAAGAAACCCAAGACAACTGAAAGGACGAGCGATGAAAGATGGCAAGAAGTGAGAAAAGCATTTGAAGGGGAGAAATGAATATGGAACTGAAATCAAGAAGACAGAGAAGGAACAGATTGGGGTAGGCGGAGTGAGGATCAGAGAAGAAATTCCAGATCCATTTGTGAACGACACCAGGAGCTAAGCCTGCCTGTGGGGAAAAAAATAAGAAAGACCAGAAAAAAAAAAAATTACTTTGGAAAGAAAGAGAGTGACAAGGTAGTGAGGAAAAGGAGGGACAGCTGTCATCTCATTTAATTAAGAAATTATTAATGGAACAGACGGGCCAGCCACAATGAGCCTTCACTGATGAGATGCTGCTAAAACTTCAGATAATAGCAGCTGAAAAGTTATTGAGAGCAAAGTGGTAAGAATGCTAATTTAATTGGTAATAACATTATACTTAGCACAGTGCTTTGGAATTTAAAAATCACACATTAAATAAATTTCAATGACCCTGGTTATCATGATTGTTTAAATAATATAATACAATAAAATGTAAAAAAGAAGTCTTAATAATTTTAAGTGATCACTCTCATGTTCTGAATTCTCCTTTTAAGCATTTACCGTTCAAGCCTGCAGTCCTGGTGGAGGTAATAATACCCTGCTGGCTGCATCTTTACCAAACAGAGATAGTTGTTGGATCAGAAGAAGATAAATGGCAAACTTAGCTTCTAAATGCCTTATTTTTTTCTTCTCCATCCTTTATTTTTCCATTATCAGAATAGGTGGCTTCTTTCTTCAAACAACTACCTTGTTTCCTTCTCCTTCCTCCTCTCACCAAGCAGGTCCTCGGACAACACCTCCCTGCCTTCATCACAAGAAAATATGGCATCAATCCTGTTAGACTAAACGTATTACAGGTCATGTAGGAGCTCAGCCATACAAGGTCCCTTCACAAAATGTTGTCGAGATTGCAGCACTGAGAACCGAGAACCATAGCCCTGTGGCCATGACTATGTTGCTGACGGTTGCTGGAGAAGAGAAAGATATTTTGCTCACCTGACTCCTTCATGGGCAATCCATCCAGAAGTTCTTCTCATAGTGGGTGGAAAGAAAAAGGCAAAGCAACTGATTTATTTGAAAATATCTTTATTTTTCTAATGGTACATGAATGCTGTAAATTGTTCCCCCAATACAGAGAAAGTTAAAGGTCGTATAACCCTACCCAGACCATCACTATCAAGAATTTGATGCATGTTTCTAGAAGTCCACATACATATGAACATAAATGAGATCTTATTTAGGTAGTGTTCTGTAGGAGTCTTTTTAAACTTTATGTATGGTGGCCTTCCTTCCATGTCAATATGCCATACTTCATTGAGTGAAAGATGCTTGTGATTATAAGATTATGTACCTGTAAGAAGGAAAAAAATGCTACAGATATAATTAGCGGCTTCTGTAGACTCTGAGACACATCCTAATTTCAAAGATATTGAGGTATTCAAAGATATTGAGGTATTTCAAAGATATATGAGGTATTAAAGAGGCATCTTATAAATAATGAAATACAGTATTAAAATTTTTACTTAATCTTTGTGAGAGCAGCATAATATTGCATTGTATGACGATATCATAAATTACCTGACAAATCCCCCATTAGTAGACATCTGTGTTGCTTCCAGTATTTTCAAATTTTCATGACTTTCCTTAATGTCTGGCTTTGCATACTTGTCCTATTACTCCCTCAGGTTGAATTCCTAGAAGTGGAATTGATGGATTAAATAAGGCTGTTAATCTTGTCTGCATCGGGTGATACTGATTCACACTCTTACCAGCTGTGTTTCAGGGTGCTTACTTCCTCAGGTCCTCAGCGACTGATGTATCTGGCCTGGACCTCAAGTAAGAAAAGTCCAAAGTCTAACACCTCAATTGCTATCCATTATCATGCTTATCTTTCTTCTTGGTGTTTCCAGTATTCAAGAAACTTCAGGAACTTGAAATGGTGATGTCCATAGATGATTCCTCCGTCATGAACAAAGCCCAGATCTACTTATTGGCAAAGACCCACCCTTAGCAGCAGGGCTGTGTTCAATGATCTACTTTACTGCTCTTCATCTTTCTGCCAGAGACAAGGCCTAAGGGTCACACCTTTGGATGTGACTTAATATTATTAGCACCAGTAATTAGGCATTAAATTGGGACTACTTTCCTGAACTCTTTTGTTCATTTGATGCGAAATCAGTGAACCCAAACTGTGCACTAAGCTGTGGGGAGACAAAGATGAACAGCTTACAGTTCCTGCCCGAGGAGCCTACAATCGAACGAGGGAGATGAGATTCACTCATATAAAGTTATAGAACAACAGAAGACAAGAGCATTGATTTCATGAGACAGGACATGATTTAGTGTCAAATATGCAGACATTAAGCCCAGAATTTGAATGAAATCTGGTGACAGAATGCCCTGTCCCTTTGAGAGGCACCAGGACCAATGCTAATGTGCCGTGACCCTCTGAACGCACAAGGATGACACATGGTCGATCTTTTCTAGGCAGCATCTGCGTCCTGTACTGTCCCCCAGGAGTCTAAGGCACAGCAACAAATGCTCTGTCTTTTCCTGGAGCACCAGAGGCCAGCTGTCCCAGCTCCCTGTGTGTCCTGGAGGGGAGAAACCAGACCTTTTGACTTCAGCCCCTCTTCTGGAGGAGTGCCCTGAGGGCAACACACAGAGTTCCAGGATGGGGGTGCAGGGGAGGGTTGAAGCGCTAAGAAAGTGGAAATTCACCTCTCACAGCTCTTTGCCCAGTGGCATAGGAACTAAAGTCTGTTTGTAAAGCAAGCTTCCCAGTTTGTCAGCAACTCAAGTTTGGGCACATTTGCCTCCCAAACCAAATTTCAAGACAGAGAAGGAGAGAGGGAGAGAGATGGCCCTTTTCTTTGATTGTTTCTGAAATCAGATACACATGGCTTTTAGGAGGCCCCACCTCGTGTCCTGCTTCCGGGCTCTGATTTAATAAGGGTGGCAAGAAACAAACGACTTGCTTGCTAATATTGGAAAAGCGCAAACATACCTGCCCCAGGCCCTCCAGGTCAGGGCGTGTGTTTGTAACTGACACCCGGGTTGTGAGCCGGTGGGAGGAGATCTGGACAGAGACTCAGCAGAGCCAACTGGACCCCATCGGTGGATCTTAATCAAAACTGGGGGTCAGAATCCCGAAACTCTTTCAGAATAGATGCAGGTTTGGACACACCCAGACCTCCTGATTCAGACTCTTGGGGTGGGTGGGGCACTGTTTTCCCAGAAATTCCACCAGAGACTGAGATGTGCTCCTCTTGTTAAAAAATTACTAAACTAGGTAATCTCTAGTCAGGTACTCTCAGAATCATTTCTGACATTTTGGGGCATTTATGTAATTTTAAAAAAATGAAGGAAAGTCAAAATGGGGCTTTAAAATCATTTAAAAAGTTAGCACATCTTGAATCCCACAACCTGTGTTTATATTTAACCCAATAACACTTAAGTAGGATTATAATGCAATTTAATCTCACAAGATAAACATTTATGAAAAATATTCATTCTTGGGGAACCATAGGGAGTCTGATCTGAAAATAGAACACAAGTTTAAGGTCGTTTGATGAATGGCTTCTTTTAGTCCTGTCAGGGTGACTCTGAGCCTGAAGGTACTACCTCATTTGATGAAATGATTGAAGTATCAGTTTGAGCCTCTTCGTTAGTGGGAAGCCCAGGCCCATGGTCATCCTGCCTCTCTCCCCCCATCCCTGCCCCCCATAGAAAGTCCTGGGCTTCAGCTGTAATGATCAATGACCCCGTGGTCTAATATTAGTCATGATGTTTCTAGGCTGAAGACTTTATCCCCGTGGGGGAAAGTTGTTAATGATAATATTAATAAGAACAGCTAACATCTGCTGAACTCTTACAAAGTTTCAGGCGCTATGCTCGGGGCAGAAAATAGATTTTCCTTTCTATGCCATGAATCCGTGTCCCTGAGAGTTTACTATTCAAGAGAAGCAGTCTGTTTTCCAGAACAGGCTCCATATTAATTGTATTACAAGAGTGAAATACCGTCCTTTTCTACTCTTTCAGCCAGTGTATTGGCTTTCACATGATTCGCATCCCTTTTTAGGATATTCAAACACCATTCAGGCCCCGAGACCTTGACATTGGACACAATCTTATGATTTGGTGACCAAGAAATACATGGAGCTGGTGGGGCAAGACTACATAAGTGAACATGAGAATCCAAATGAAATGAGAATAAGAGGGAGATGGGATAGCTCCCAAGTATGCAGCCTCAAGGGCGACTGTGATCCTTGTGGGGTTAGATCTATGCCACCTGCTCCTAGAGTGGCACCCTTCCCCTCTTCTCACATCCTCTACCTCTCTTGGAGTCAGAGTTATGTTTCCCTTCACTGAAGTCTCATAGGAAGAGTCCCTCAGCCCCAACCTGTGTCCTTCACACCAGCCCCTCCCGAATTCTCCTCCAGACATTTTCACATTCCTCATTCCTTCTCTGTCTTACAGCCTCAGTAGGGTCCTCCTCAAAACATCCACATACCCTCAAGACTCCAGGTGAGGACTGACTTCTCTTTCTTCTATGAAGCTCTCTACCCACTCACGTAGCTTTCAACTTTTCACCTTAGCATTTTTTTGTGGGGCTAGAAAAGGATTCTGCAGTTACTGATTCCACACACTTGTCATGTCACCAGTGTGAAATCTGGTTTCTACTCCTACTGGGCTCCAAAGTGCCACATGCCTCAGCTCTGTCAGATTCCCTGACCCAAGGCCCCTCTTCTTGGGCCTCTTCACAGGATTTGGAACACTCGGTTCCTGGTTCCACACCACCTGCCATTTTGGTTCTCACAGACGACTCCTCTGTCCCTTTTGGACTCTATTCTTCCTCCTGATCTCTAAAACTGTAGTGATTTCAAAAGATTCTGCCCATTTGTTCCCTCTCTATCCCCTCTCTTATCAATTTTATCTCCTCTTACAACTTCATTGTAAACAAGTCATCCCCAATCTGGTCCTAAGCTCTGGGGTAGCTTTTCCAACTTCCTTTGAGACACCTTCAACTGAATACATCTCTGAAACTTCACACTCTACTCTCTAATACCAAACTTATCAGTGTTCGAGACATACCCAAACCTAAACCATTTTTTCTCCTACCTTCCCTATTTCTGTTCATTTCTTGATCGAGAAACATTTCTTAATCTAGCAACAGCTCAAGGTAGAAACAACAGCCCTGACCCCCACCCCACCCCGCCCCTGGCAGGACAGAGGTGGAGTAAGGGTGGGCTCTGCTCTAACTGCCATTCAGGGGCCAGATAGACAGTGGTCCTGCCATCTTCAATGCATGCATGCCTTCCAAGGAGGGGTCTCAGGTGCTGACATCCAGATGCCAAGAGAAGACACGGCACTGAGACTCTTGTGTGGGAGGTTTGTACAGACCAGGTCCAGAAGTGGCACACATCATTCTGCTCACATTCCATTGGCTAGAGCTTGGCCACATGACCTAGTTGCAAAGGAGGCTGGGTAATGTTGTCTATCTGTGTGTCCAGAGGGAGATGGGTTTAAGTGAGTATTCTCCCTGTAACCTGTATTCAAAACCTCAAAGGAGGTAACCCCTACTTCTTCTTCTGATCTCCTTCCTTTTTTCCATTAGTCACAGGTCCTGTTGATAGTTCCTCCACAATGCCATTCATCATATCCAGTACCACCATCTTAGCTAGGCCCTCATAAGCTCTAACTGGGGGGCTATAATGGCCTTCTAATGAAAATCTTTCCCCTTCTAATCTCTCATTTATTCAACAAATATTTATTAAGGACGATAGTCCATGCATGATGTTAAGTGGCTAGGGGGAAATGAGAAAATGGATAGACCTTGTCCCTGCATTTATAACCTCGTGGGGAATATAGATGAATAAATGGCTCTTACCACATTGGATTGTTATTACGTGTGATGGGGAAGTGTAGGGTACAAAAGAAATATGTGGGAGGGGGACTTCCCTGGTGGCGCAGTGGTTAAGAATCCACCTACCAATGCAGGGGACACGGGTTCGAGCCCGGGAAGATTCCACATGCCGCGGAGCAACTATACCCGTGCACCACAACTACTGAGCTTGCGCTCTACAGCCCACGAGCCACAACTACTGAGCCCATGCACCTAGAGCCCGTGCTCTGCAACAAGAGAAGTCACCACAATGAGAAGCCCATGCACCACAACAAAGAGTAGCCCCCTCTCGCCTCAACTAGAGAAAGCCCGCGTGCAGCAACGAAGACCCAACGCAGCCAAAAATAAACAATTAATTAATTAATTTAAAAAAAAAAGTGGGGTTTCCCTGGTGGCGCAGTGGTTGAGAGTCTGCCTGCCGATGCAGGGGACGCGGGTTGGTGCCCGGGTCCGGGAAGATCCCACATGCCGCGGAGCGGCTGGGCCCGTGAGCCATGGCCGCTGAGCCTGCGCGTCTGCAGCCTGTGTTCCGCAACGGGAGAGGCCACAACGGTGAGAGGCCCGCGTACCGCAAAAAAAAAAAAAAAAAAGGAAATATGTGGAAGGGGCCCCAAACTCCCCTGAGCACTCTGCTTAAGCCGGGCACAACTCTTCCCTACTCGCTGAACACCTCATTGCCCTCATTGGTCCCTAGCCCACCATCCTGTTTTATTTTCATCACAGTCCTTAATGCCATCTGAAATGATCGTGCATATTTATGTCTTTATTTGCTGGTTTTGTGTTTTGTCTCACCAAAATGGGAGCTCCACGAAGAGCAGGGACCATGACTAATTTGTCAGCAGCATATACACAGGGTCCAGAAAAGTGCTGAAATGTAGTAGGAAAGGATCCAGTCTAGAGCGTCATTAGGTTTCTAGAAGAAATGATCTGGAAGAAATGGTCTGAAGGACACATAGGAGTTAATCAGTCTTCTGGTGGTAGGGGAGTGGTGGGGGTGGGAGGAGTTATTGTTCTAAATGGGGAGGAGAGAGCATGATTGAAGGTCAGTGTTGAGAAAGGGGAGGGTTGGGGATGGAGGTGTGAGTTTGGATCTGTATGTGTGGGTTTGGATTTTCTCCTAAAACTATTCATTGTTTTAACGTGTGGAGCTACATTAGGATCCAATTAGAGCTTTAGATCCCTCTGCTTCTCTTTGTGGAAGAGATTGGGGGAGGGCAGGACTTAGGGCAGGACAGCTGGCGAGAACCCAGGGGAGAGATCCTGGTAGCATGAGCCAGAAGAGAACATTTCAGATTAATGTTTCAAAACTATTAGCTCAGATGATATCATTCCCTCAGAAATGTCTCCAAATGGTGAACATTGCAAAAAGTTGGATAATTACTATATTTTTCTGCTTCTGTTTTATCTCCCCTTCCAACTCAAGTCTTACCTCCTCCTTGAAGCGCCCCATGATTTACCCCTTCCCTGAACTGTTGTAAAATTTCACATTGATCCACTTCATTTTGCACAGATGCACGGTCCTATATTTTTTGTAACCTTTACAGTCATCCCCAGCCTCCCCTCAGTCAATTCCCAGCATCTTCAAAAAGTGACCTTGGTATACTATTTCATACACATGTGCTTACAGAAATGTAATTTGAACAAGTTGATTCACACTCGGGTGTTTGCCACTGATATGACAGCTTCCCCTATGATACTGGGATCTTAAAAGAGGAAAAATAGTTCTTGGGAGAATAAGAAATGTTTAGTCTAAAGAGAAATCCTGTCTCCTTAGGATGTTCTGAAGTGCAGATATGGCCCATTGTTTACCCCAATGCGACAAACCGATCTTCATGGAATTTCTGAAACCCTTGGACAGAGATCTTAGGTGAAGGTATCCTCTAGACGGTGCCTCCGCCGGGACCCTGAAGCCAGGCACCAGCCGTTTCCCAGAGACCAGTACATCCTTCTTGCCTCAGGCACATTTTGATGCGGCCCATCAGGCACTCCAGCAGGTCTAAATTGGTCCAGGTAACAAGAGGCCTGATGTCCAGGTCTTGTTGACAGGCTCACAGGGCTGGGGAATATGTTTTCATTTCAGGTGATGTTGGAGGGTTGCCCAGTTCTGAAAAGGAGATTTTTCTCTTAAAGGCATCCTCTCTCTTCCTATTTTCATCCTCCAAACTCTAGATGCATCAAGGCCAAACTTGCAATTCAGAGAAAGAAGAGCACCAGAGGACCAATAGGATTTTTATTAAGTGCTTGTTCTGTGAGAGGTCGAAGCGGGTAGGGAAGAGTGTTTGGAGAAGGCAGAGTAATTGTCACCTGGGAAGCCGGTTATTCACGAACTCCAGGAAGTAAAAATGAAAAAGCCCTTTTACATCAATCCACTTCTCCTCCTGTCAGGGAAGAATGTGCCGGTGATAATCGCTGCTGAGTTGAGCATCTCAAGACATCATTTATTCCACTTTCCTTTGTCTTTCAATCCACATGTATGTTTCTTCAGCTTTCTCCATCTGCTATTTTTCTTTTTAATAATAGTTAAAATAGGAGGCATCTATCTTCTGTAGGATTTATCTTTGGATTTTGTTTTTCTTTTTCATTTGTTTTTCTCTTTGCTTTTGTTTTTCATTTTATACCATGCTTATATTTACATGTAGATGCCCTGCTTTCATAAAAACTGCATTCTCCGTAGCTCTTATGTTTGCAGTGTTAAATCATCGTGGCATTTGTTGGCTTTGGGTGTGAAAAGATGTGGGGCTGCTCAGGCACTAACACACACGTACCATTGACCAATTTGTGCCAGAAGGTCAGCAAGATTATCTTTTTCCCCCTTTTTTCCCCTTCATACAGTCAAAATGAAAATATGGTGTCTGTTACATGCAGAAATCTAAACAGGAATTTATGGGAAGGGTCACCTATATCTACTGATTTTTTGGTATTCAAAAACAACTTTTTGTGCACTCAAAAAAAACAAGGACAGCTAAACAAGCAACACTGCTGTTGCTTAGAAGCCAGCAAACAATAGTTGGCCAATCTGCTAGTATTTCTCAAGTCTTGCCCATTGCCCACCTTTCTGGAAGAGGTGTTGATGCAAGTAGCTAGTGGGAGAAACAAAATCAAAAGATTTTCATCTGCCACAGACTGGGTAAGCTGCCCCCCAACAACAGGAACTTGACCGTTCTTATTTCTGGCCACACCCTTGGGCTGGAGGACCAAAACCATTTCGTACACTTCAAAGTAAGCAGGGGCTTGCAGCTTCTCACCAGTGCCCACGTCCCGGAGGCCAAGGCAGCATGTTCATTTGCTGCGTGCCCATTCCAGACTTCATACTTAGCAGGTTGTCATTGCTTTTGCTCAAAACCAGACCCTGAGAGGAACATGAACTCGATCCATGCCGTAAATCAAGTTCTAATACAGGGTGAGAACCTTAACCCCTCTCCTCCCAGGTCCCCCTGCACTCCTCCACATGCCTCCAATGCTATTGAAATGATTCAGCCAGCCGGGCTGTTATTTTTATCACTCAGTCCCAAAGGTAAAATGGTTGGCTAATTTGGTTCTTATTCCCAACCCCCGCCATATTTAGACATGGAAGGGGAAAGACTAAGAAAAGAATGCTTAGGCAAATCAGTCTGAAAACAAAGCTTAGGAAAAAATGGAAAGAGAAAAAGGGAAAAAAGCCAGCAGAGAGGAGGCAGCCTGTGTCTAGACAATCCCCCTTTGTTTTCGGAAGCCTCCCCTCCTCCTTTTATGACTGTTTCTTCCTTCACTCTTATTAATTTTTCTCTGCAGCTTATCTCTCAGCCCTGAGGTAGGGAAAGATCAGAGTCTATGCACTGGCTCCAGAGGCGGGCGGCTCTCCGGGCAGCCGGGACCTGCAGGGAGCTCAGGAAACACACTCACTTGGCAGCCATGAGGCCAGCAGGCACCGCAGCTGCCCTCCTGGAGTAGAAGGTGATTTTCTCATCCCTCACAAGCACCCTGAGGGAGATTAATAGTCATCCTCAGCTTTGGACGTTTGTTCTCGTCCCTGTGTCCTTGACACATACAAAAGATCCACTTTAATGCCTCTAAGCAGAAGGAATAACCCCAAAGGGTTAAGGCCGGGAATGGACAGGGTTGTTCAAAGACACGCTGCGTGGAACTCTTAATGATTACACTGTGGAGTGCTCTGCCTTCCCTATGTGGCGTTGATTGTCATCGAAATGTTCAGAGGGGTTAAAAACTAGGGGCTCGAAATGAACATACTTTCAGATCAATGTTTTGATACTTGTTATCTGCACGACCTTCATCAAGTTACTTAAACTCTCTCAGCCTCAGCCTCTACATCTAGAAAATGGGGAGGATAATAATAATAACACTTAGCTCAGAAGGTTTGGAGAGAATAAGATGAGTTAATGGGAGTGACGTGCTTAGCATAGTACTGGCTGCATGTAAGCACACCACAAACTAGGGCTGAGTGGTGAGAAATGCTATTATTACTGTTGTGAATGTGTTATTAATTTGAATTATTGGCGAGGCGACCTGAAATATGATTAAGGTGTAATCTGTATCCAAGGAAGAGTCTCAGAAAAGAACCGACTGGACTGTCAAGAAGACGGTAACCATTCAAACTATTTTGAATGGAGGGAATTTAATAGAAGAACTGATTATGCAGGTGGTGGAAGAGAGGAGAAGACAAAACAGAAGATGGGGAAGCAACCCAGAGATGAACAACAGCAGGAAGCTGACGCCACCCTTAGGAAGGAAGAAACACAAGAAAAAGGTGATGTGACGCCTTCTAGCCCCTGGCCAGAAGCCAGGGGCTACTTGGTGGGAGCTGGGACCTCAGAGTGAGGGGTGGTCGGGACAGCAGCTTAAACCACAGAGGAATTCAACCACTACTGTAAACTGTCACCTGAAGCAGAAAGACAGACCCACACAGGTCCTCCCTTCCTTCTATCCTCCTGTGCATTGACTGAACCTGGCCAGAAGCCTACTGATGAGGCAGTCTGGGAAATGTAGTTTGCAGACTCATCAACAGCTATAGATTCAACAGAGATATATTCCAAGCATGGAGGAGAAAACTCTTCATACCTATGAGGTTGAAGGAAAAACTGCTTAATATACTGAGGAGAAACCATCTAGATTCTGGGTTTTAGCTTTTAGCTGGAATGCCTAAAGATCCAAATGTTTAAAGCCAGGTGATGATTTTGTGATGAACGTTACCTGAGATGGACGATATTAAGAACACAGAAAAGGAGGAAAGCTGACAAGCCCACACCTTTGGGGAAGCTCCTTTCATTCCTTTTCTTTCTTTCTTTTTCTTATCTAGAGAGCCCTTATCCACAACGATTTCAATAACTTTCACCAGAAAAGCCCCATTATTATTTATTGAGGCTGGTTGTGTAAGTTATTGATCAAACCACTATTGACCACAGTGAGAAAATGACTTTGCCATCGTAGAAGGCCAACAGTGATTCCTTGGCGCATTAAAGAGTGCAAAGGGGAAAGAAAAATTGTCAGTATCTTTGCTTTCTGCAGAGTTGCTTTCAAGCGGAGGGATGCCCCTTTGAAAACGTATCAGTCTTAAAGTATGAGAGAGGGCACTAGATAAAGACTCAATCTGACACGTGCTGGAAATGTTCACCTAGTGCTTTGGCTTCAGCTCTGTGTCCTAGACCATAGCACTTGTTTCTTATAAAGAGCTGGGCTCTGGCTGTCTTCCCAGCACAGAATGGCCTCCCTAGCCATTTCATTACCAGAAATTACAATGATCATCTGCCTAACTGGGAATAGCATTATCTGAAACACAATTATAAGTAAACTCACGGAAAGTCTAGGTGGCCTGGTGATGACTAATCAGAAATATTACTGCTTGGCACCTCACACCAGATCGTAACTCATGATCATCACAGGTGCTCATCATTTTCCGAAGCACCTCAATTACCACGAACGTGGCTGGAAGGAATGAAGCAGTTACTAATATGTTCAACTTCGGTGTCTAGGAATTAAAGCACGCAAAGGTCCAGGGACATTAGGATCAAAAGCCCTGGTCAAAACATGTTCTTAACTACATGAACGTGATAATGATTTGATCTGGTGTGATTCCAACTCTGGGATTCTCACCCAGTGGGAGCGGGAAGAAAGTAACCCTGAAAAATGGGACTGCTCAGGGCTAGAGCAGCACCCACTAATTTAATGAGGTAGCAGGGCACACACTTCAGGAGATGCAAGCTCCAGGGATTTCCCAGAAGACAGAAAGCACTGGACTATGGCTTTATTTGCATCTGGAAATAAATGTAGTTATAAAATCATCTCCATAGGACACTTGGGGACCAAGCCTCAAGGGCACTGATTCTGCCAAGGCCAGGTCTTTCCTTTCTAAGCCAAAACAAACTCACCAAAAAAGCAACCGCTCACGTGTTTGCCACGATGGAAGAGAATATTTCAAAGTAGATTGTATGTGTTTAGCCTTACAATAATGCCTAGCCAACATGACAGCAGAATGATTCCTTGTTGTGTTTTTATTTTATTTTTTTTTGCATTACGCAGGCCTCTCCCGTTGTGGCCTCTCCCGTTGCGGAGCACAGGCTCCGGACGCGCAGGCTCAGCGGCCATGGTTCACGGGCCCAGCCGCTCCGCGGCATGTGGGATCTTCCCGGAGCGGGGCATGAACCCGTGTCCCCTGCATCGGCAGGCGGACTCTCAACCACTGCGCCACCAGGGGAGCCCCCCTTGTTGTGTTTTAAGTGTGAACTTTGGGCCAAAGGTTGGCTCAGGTTAACTCTGAAGACAGAGGACCAAGAGGCCAGACAGGAAAGTCAGCTACTGTATCTAAAGTAGTCCAGAGAGTAGGATCAAGAGCCTTGACCATCTGTGGCCCAAGCCACTCTACTTTCTCTCTTTCTAAACTGCAGGGATCATCAGAAGAGGTGGCAATAGCATCAATGGTGGTAGCAGCATCAGTGGAGCCGTTCTGGAGCTGCCTAAGGACAGTCATGGTGGCTGGTAAGTCAAGCCATCCCTGTGATCAAAGCAAGGGTAAAGAATAATAAAATGAAGATTTAGTTTGTATTGGCACTCCCCATGCATTAAATATAAGAGAAGTGTCCCCAAACGAATTTCAGTCCTTTTGAAAATGATGCTCTAGGAGGAAGAGCAAATATTGACGCTTCAATAATGTTTGCCCAGAAATCAGCGAGCTGTATACAGCACTCAGGTATCTATGTTACTGGAATCAATTAGGAAAACGGAGAATTGATATCCTCCAATGAGAAATATATGGTAACTGCTGACATTACAGGTAGCGTCAGCTCTGCAAATCATCTCTGAAGTCATAGGCCTACCCAACACTGTCATCGATGTTTGGGGAATCTGTCTGAGAACACAGCCCTTACTTCGGTTATGCTGTCCGTTGCTCTTACCAGACACTGTCTCCCCCACCATGCAGTTTCCATACCCTGAAACTAACTCTTTCCATTCATTCATTCATTCAGTAAGTTTGTTGAGAACCTACCTTGTGGTAGCATTATTTTAGGATGGACAGAATCTCTGGTTCCAGTAGGGGAATAGAAACAATGAAAAAGCACAAAGTTAGATATTTTCACAGGAAAATGAAAATGAACGAGTCATGTGAAGACCTGAGTAAGGAGTATTCCAGCTAGAGGATCAGTGAGTGCAAAGGCCCTGGGGTACATACAACTGCTTTCTCTTTACCCTCCTGGTGTGTTTAGTTGTTCTCCAGTCTCTGGTTGCTTCTGAGGCGTTTTGCTCCTTCCTTCTTTCTTTCCTTTGTCCCCACCTTCTTCCTTCCTTCCTTTCTTTTATTTTATTATTTATACTGTCAGAGGTCTTTTAAGGAGTCTTATGGCCATGAAAATCTTACATCTTAAAGCCTTCTCTTCCCAAACAGAATTTTGTTGTCATTGTTCAGATGCCTCTCTCTCTTCCCACATAGATTTTAAGTTCTTTGAAATGACACACTAAAGTGTCTTAGATCTTTATGGATTTCCCAAAATGCCTAATATAACAAGGGGCATATAGGAGAGGTTCAGAATAATGAATGTTGGCTCAAACTACAATGTTTCTAGCTGGAGAAGTTTGTTGAGATTAATTTGCCCACCCAAGACATTTTTTAACTATACATTCCTGGTCTCTCTCCTTCTCTTATTTATTTGTATTCAGTTTATCTCCAGAGAACTAAAAAATTTTAAAGCACTGTGGGGAAGAAATGCTTAGATATTGCTAATGGTTTTTCTTTGGGGTATCAATTCTTATCCTGTGAAGTAACTGATAAAGTCTTTATTGATAAAGGCAGTCCAGTAACAAGTAGTTTTTATGCAAGGAATACATGTGTTCAGTGTAATCGGGCTGGCCTAAGGTTGAAAGCTGAAGTTCATTAGCTTCTCTTAATAAGAGATGATTCCAAAGAGCCAACCAGTGATTTATAATGTGTTTGGGAAAAGCCCTAATCCTTAACTTTTAGAACCAGAGAACAGTTTTTTTTTTTTCTCACTTCTCTTCTGAAAGAGGAGAGACGTGACCCTGGTGAGATGGAGGGGTGCGTTAATGTAAATTCTCAGTCTGTGGCTTTCAGGGTCACAGCTTCAGCCTCCTAACTTCAAACTAGCACCAATGAAAAGGGCTTTTAGAGCAGCAGGCTGGTACCATAGTGATGGGATGGTTGCTAAGGATGTCATTATCACTCTGATTGCAGGAATCGGTGAGTTAATTGGCATGACCTCATTCAAGTCCTCAGGGCCTACCTGTTCACAAATTACAAAGGAGACAGAAAGTTGATCTTTTTATAGTGTCAGGAGGAAGCACCTGTTAACATTTAAAATAACATCTGAAACAAGGTATAACACGCACTATTTATCTACCTGTTACCTTTTTCTCACACTGCATCCTCCCTTCTCCTCTTTACTACATAGAATTAAGACTTGCCCTTCTCAAAAAAAAATTTTTTTAATTGTACTATTGTTCCCATTCCCTCTAGCGTAAGGGGGAATTATTTATTTATTTATTTAGGTCTGAGAATCAGCCATTAAACTGAAGAAGAAGGCTCACGGAAATGAACTGAAATGTCTTATAGGAAGAAAAATAGCAGCGTGAAGATGAAAAAAAAAAAATCCAGGATAATGGAGATTGATCGCTTGATCTATCTATGGCCTCAAATAAAACTGATTGAATTTAACATGTTAGGTTACAGTTAAAATGCTTAGTTGTTTCAGTCAGGGTAATATAGTTTCAGATTTTCATAGGGAGCCATTTATTTATTTTTGCATTTGTGAGTCATTTAGTCATTCCCTTGTGAGTGAGAATACATTTATTTTCCAACTCCCTGCTGTTAGGTGTTCTATTAATACCACACTAGTTGAAATAAATGGAGCAGTAGAAACTGTTTGGTGGTGAATTTGTTTTTCAGATTTTTTTTTTGATACTGCTATTTTGGTAAGTTGGTTTCCCAACCTCTCCAGCAGTTTAAATAGAGTCTTAACTTCTCACCCTTTCCCCTCTCTAGCTGCACATTTGATTGCTGCTTTTGCCTCGATATGGACAACTTCAAGGCCACCTGAAGCATTATAACCCAAGAAATGCATAAAAGAGAGCGTGTATGGTAAACTCATTCTAGTCAAGCGATAGACTTGTCAAAAATTATGGACAAAGTGACAGCTTTCTTAAACACAAGTTTTCTCTCCACGCCTTTGTACTCTACCCCGAAAACCCAACCTAATAAAGAGGAAAATTGGCTCTACAGGTTATAAGGAAGGGGCAAGGGTCACATTTCCCAGGATTCTAAAAGGGAATTTTCAACTGTGCTCGAGCCCAGTCAGGTTTGCTCATGCGCCTTTGGAGTAAAGCTGGGCAAAGATAACGTCCTTGTTATTCCGGGCAGCTAATTACTGTCAGTAATTGTTGTCTGTAGTGAACACGATGCGGCTTAAAGGGGGGATGGTGGAGAGGAGTGCTGGGAGGCGGGTCCGCTCGGCTTTGAACAACATCCAGCCCTTGGAGGCTGATTCGAACAGGAGGGCTTCTTTGGGGACAAGTTCAGAAAGGCCGCAAAGGGGCATTGGAGGGAAACACGTGGACCTCCCTACGTTCCGGCACTGGCAAAGGTCAGGCAAATAATCGAATCACTCTTCCTCGGCTTTCATTTCATCGGCTGCCCTCGTGAGGATGGGGAGGGGGCTGGAGAGGGGAGGTAGTAGGTGGCCCTGCTCCTCCCGGTGAGGGGGAGGGAGGTGGTCAAGGACATTCCATTCCATTCTCTACTCTCACTGAAGCCTGGGGAAAGAACAAAGAAAGAATGACAAGGATACAGACATGCTGGGCACGTGCATTCACAAACACACACACAGGCAGCACTGACAGTAAGGAGTCAATAGGAGCAAAAGGATAATTTATGCCGAGACTGGAAACGCTGAGAGAAAACCAACACAGAAGTGTAACGTGGGGAGGGGAGAGAGGATGAAGACAATCCCTCGCATCTCTTAGGGACCACTCTCCAAGATCTAAAACTACACCCATGTCTGAGATACTTATGAAAGGAGTATCACCTGAAACTGACAAAGGAGGAAACTGAGGCTCAGAGAAAGGAAGTAAATCCTTCAAGGACGCAGATCAAATATTCAAGGAAGTAAGGACTACAGCTCGGGTGTGTGAGCTGGTATCCTGACACCACAGGATCCTGCGCAGGTGGCAGCAGCTAAAAGCAGCACGGTGGAGGAAGCGATGCGAGATGGGGGGCCCACGGGGCAGGCTTCAAGCTGCTTCAGAAAGAGACTTGCATCTTGGTGAGGCTCTGGACTTTCTCCGGTTTCTTTCACTTGTTTTATGAAACCAATAAAGCGAAGTCAGTGAAACATTTTACTGGCAGCTCTGGGTGTATTCTAATTGGCCTATAGTTGGAATTCCCGTCATTGCCAGGGAGAAAGCAGCCGCTCGAATTCCCTGAAGATGATTTAGGGGTAGATTTATGAAGGGGAAACAGGAACAGGGGTAGAGACTCAACTTCCTAAAGCCATTTCCTTTGATTGGGGTGGGGAGAGTTTTGCCACCAATCTCCTGCCTACATTCCTAAACATTTTTACCAAGGTCCCTCCTCCATTCCCATTTTCATCAACGGACTTGAAATCTCCAAAGATCAGCTTACAGGGACTCCCTCAGCCAGAGGTGAACCATCACCTGAGACAGATCCCAATCACTTTCCACCCCTGTCCACCAGCCAGGCTGGCTGCTGGCTGGGAGAACTGGGTTCTAGTGTTTTCCCCAGCCCAGCCTCCCCCAGGGTTAGTGAATGAAGCTGGAAAGGAACTCCTTGCCTCTGCTGCCCAGGTCCACAGTGACTTTGCATTATGCTGAGACAATGAGGGTAGTGTTTGCGGCTGGGACTCTCTCAAGCAAATGCTACTGAATACATTTGGAAGGAGCATGCTTAGTTGGACACTGCCATGCTGTAGGAACCAAAACCAACTGGAAAAGGAAGAGTGTAGAAGAGTTTAATTTCTTCAACTTCATCGTACGGGGTCTGAACTTGGACCTAGGTTCAGATTTCAGCTAAAGTCGATTTTGAATCTTGTTCAAGTTATTTCACATCTTTGGTGCCTCAGTTTCCTTATCTGTTAAAAAACAAAGCAAACATAGCATTTGTACCCAATTTACAAGTGTATTCTGAGGATGCAATTATATTATTTGTGCGAAGCAATTAGCACAGAGTTTGAAACATAATTAGTACTTGACAAATGTTAAACAAGCCTCTCTAGCTCGTAAGTGTTCCTCATATCAGTTACCCTTTCAGCTCTTCAGTTTGTAGAAATTAACTAATACCTTATAGGTAGAGTCATCCTGAGGAAATGAAGAATAGAAAAGGATTTAATTTTTGTTTGTTTGTTTGTTTTTGGTTTTGTTTTTTTGCGGTACGGGGGCCTCTCACTGTTGTGGTCTCTCCCGTTGCGGAGCACAGGCTCCGGACGCGCAGGCTCAGCGGCCATGGCTCGCGGGCCCAGCCGCTCTGCGGCACGTGGGACCCCACCCCGGACCGGGGCGTGAACCCGTGTCCCCTGCATCAGCAGGCGGACTCTCAACCACTGCGCCACCAGGGAAGCCCAGGATTTAATTTTTTTTTTTTTTTTTTTTTTTTTGCGTTACGCGGGCCTCTCACTATTGTGGCCTCTCCCATTGCGGAGCACAGGCTCCGGACGCGCAGGCTCAGCGGCCATGGCTCACGGGCCCAGCCGCTCCGCGGCATGTGGGATCCTCCCGGACCGGGGCACGAACCTGTGTCCCCTGCATCGGCAGGCGGACTCTCAACCACTGCGCCATCAGGGAAGCCCCTCCAGGATTTAATTTTTGACTTTGGTATTTTGTTGTTGTTGATGTTTTTTCTAAATACCACTTATTGAAGAGTTAGAATAACTGTTGCAAAATGAGAGAAGCTTTTATAAAGGCTGACAAATGTTGACTTTCCAATTCTGCTTAATCTCATGATTTGGTTCAATCAAATGTGATGTCTTGCGTGTGATGGGTTTGTCATCACTAAATAGACATTGTCAAGTGCCTGTGTAGTCACCACATATTTTTAATGTTTAGCAGCTTTGTGGTCAAAATGAGCAGATTCCATTTTGGCAGGGTGTGGAAACATCCGGTCTGTCATTTAGACATGACTCCATTTACTGCAGGAAGTGAGAGCAAACAGGAGGCATCCAGCCTGCTTGTGGGTGTCTGGGCAGATTTTTGAAGGACACTCCAGCTACTGAGACATGGAGCAAGTCCATTCTGGCTGTCAGGTGGCAGGTAACAGCCCAGCCGTTTGCCATCACTGGAAGTGTTCACACAGAGGATCATCATGTGACCCCGTGAGAAGGTGGAGCCCAGTGGCAGAGAGTTCAAAGCGTTTGCACAGCCTGGCAGGTGGGCAGCATCATGGATGTCTTTGGGGAGATAGCAGGGCCACAGACACTGGCTTCCCTTCCATGACAATGGTTTGAGATTGTAGAGAGAGTCTGGTATGGGTCTTGGTTTTAAAGAAACTGAATACTAGGCAAGCTAGCAAGATAAGGGCTTCAGGCTTGAATTAGGGATCAGCTGCCAGGATTGGAGAGCGGGTGGGGACCAATCCATATGCTTTGGCTGTGTTAATTAATCCCCACAATAAGCCTGTGGGTTGGGTACTATTATCATTATGCCCATTTTTCAGAGGAAGAAACTGAGGCTTGGAGAGTAACTTGCCCAAGGATGCACAGCAAGCAGCAGAGATGGGATCAATGCAGGCAGTCTGGCTCCAGTGTTCATAGTCAACCACTTCATCCAACACCCCTCAAAGCAGATGCTCCTTTAAGTGTTATAGAGTTTGAGAAGCTTGACCAGGGCTGACCCTGCAGGTGAGTATCGAAGGCCCTAAGCTATGGGGTGGGTGGAACCCAGGGTGCAGGAGTTAGGCTTGGCCTGATACTATGTCCCAGCGCCCCTTGGAGAAAAGCTTCCCAGCTCTTCCCAATAAATGGCAGTTTCTGTCCCAGTCAGGAGTTTCCTGTTTCAGTTCAGACCTAGGAATTTTGGCTAGGTTCTCAGTCCTTTCTAACTCAGAAATCCTCCCAGGAAACCAGATAATTTCTGGCACTGATCTGTAGAATTTAAGGCAGCTCTCAGCAGACTCAAATATCCATCTGCCATGTGGTTAGACCATAGTGGAATTCCAGAGAGAAAGGGAGCAGTATTTGTCTGCATTCCAATGTATAAATCCTTTTCTTTGAAGAAGGGGACTTGAATTTATTGAGGTCCTACTATGTACTTTACATAAGTAATTGCTTTTAATATTTACAATGAATTAATCTCCCATGGCTGCTGTACCACCAACTGGGTCACTTAGAACAAGAGAAATTCATTGTCTCACAGTTCTGGAGGCTGGAAGTCTGAAATCAAGATTATGGGAGGGCCATGCTCCCTCAGACACCTGGAGGGGAAATACCCTTCCTTGCCTCTTCCTAGCATCTGGTGGTTCTCAGCAATCCTTGACATTCCTTGGCTTGCAGATTCATTACTCCAATCGCCCATCTTCACATGGTGTTCCTTCTGTGTCCCTTCACATGTCTTCCCTCTGCACATGTCTCCCTGTGTCCAACTTTCCTCTTTTTATAAGGACATCAGTCATGTTGCATTAGAGCCCATCTTAATGATCTCATGTTAACTTGACTACATCTGCAAAGACCCGATTTCCAAGGAAAGTCACATTTGGAAGTTCTGGAGGTTAGGAGTTTGGGGGGCACATACAATAACCCCACTAGTACCCCCTCCTCTCTTTTGCAGACAAGGAAAGTGAGGCTGAGGTTCACTCAGCTAGTAAGTGTTGGAGAACAAGAATCAAATCAAGTCTAAGTCCAAGGTTGCACTCTTCCTATCCACATCGTGCTGCCTTCTCAGGATAACAAGCAGTTTATTCCTCTCCTTAAGTGACACCTTTTAAGAACCAATGTGTTTGCTTACGACACGTCTCAGTCTTGTTAGTGACCTGGAAGGTCTGGGGCCCACTCAACACTTGTTCTTCTAATGAGCCTCCTGTTCTTGCTGCTGAATAAATATGAGGTACACCTGTGTTATCGAGGGGAGCCATAGATGAACACCTGCCGGGTACCCCTACAGGTAGATGTGACATCCCAAGAGGTCTACACTGCTCAGGAGAGTTTCTCATACTGTACAAAACAGCAGATGCCATACGATGTGTTTTACCCTGGAAAGATTTATTTGTGGTACAAAGAGTCAGAAACTCACAGAGATAATCCCACACTGGCACCTGATGCCTCACAACGAAGTGTGTGTCCTGAGGCGACTCACTTGACCTCTCAGCCTCACCATCTGCGACCTGGAAGTAATGATGGCCAGCTCTTTGGAGGCATCATTTGGGGCAGCTTCAGAAATGGCCTGGAAGACTGTGGCAGATGGAAATGCTATATTGACAGCAAGAACGTTAACTGAAAATAATCGGTATTTATAGAATGCCATCCTTAAGGATCCTAAATTTCTTGTGGCCGTCATTCCCCAGCCTTGGGAATTGGAAGAATTGACCTGGAATGTGGTGAAAATGTTCACTCCTCCCCCATCTTCCTTGCCGTTCTGTTTTCAGTTAGAATCACGATTTGAGTTCTCGCCGAAAACAGAACACTGGGTCAAGGGGGAGGTTTGGGATTATTAACGACCATCCATCTTCTGAGAGTGAATGTGCTTCTGCATCAAAGTCTCCTTTCGATTTCTTTCTTTGATAAAATGTATTCAGCAACCAGGCTCTGAGGCAGACACTCCTCTCCCTTAGTCTTCCTCCCTCAGTCAAGTTATTTAATTATATTGTTTTTACTATCCCTTACTGTCTGGCTTTTGGATACCCATGTAATTATCTGATTAGTTCCTATGTAAAATCCTTGCTTTTGGTTTTCCTTCCAATATGCTAAAGATACTTCTAGTGGCAAAGAGCTGGCACTGCTACATTAAACAGCCCAGAATAGCGTGGAGCCAGATGAAAAAGGGTCTCATCTTACTTTATATTAGAGCTCCAGAGCTGGAGAGACTCTTTCCTGCCCATGTTGAAGATCTGCTTGGAAGAGATCCGCACCATAGCACTATTCTGCAGCATGGGTCCCATTTACCTTTATTAATAAACAGCACAGTTACAGGTTCCAAATAAAGAGGGCAGTGCAATCCCATTACACTAATTGTTCCCTATGATGAGTAGGAAGAGTCTAATTGAACTTATTTGAGGTGCCACCTTTATGTTCTCTCAGAACTTTCTACTTGCTTGGGGTTCATGCCATTCTCAGTGTCTCTGTTTGTTTAAAAGAAGACTGAGAGAGATTTGGAGCTGCCTAACTTGTGTCAGAACGTTTCTAGCCTGCGCATTTCCTGGTAATCAGCTATTTGGCCAGATACGTAGAGTTATTTGATCGGGTGTTTAGTCCTCAAATGATGGTCACTGCGTGGGAACAAAGCGAAAATGATTTAATTTACACAAATGCCGTTGTTTAATCACTCATTTGCTGTAAACTTGTTTCAAAACGAATGGAATATCTCTCTAGACCAGCACGGTTTCACTGCTGCATATAAATGAATAATTAGCCAAGAGAATCTATAAATGGCATTATTTTCTACCATTCTAGTTTGCTTTCTGCTGCTGGACTTCTTTAAGAACTTGAAAATATACTTTCTGATCATAGCACTTTTCCAAGAAGTAGAGAGAATTGTTAGAGGGACCCAAATGGCTGTTTATTTGTTATCTGAGGTAGACAGAATTGAGATAATTCATGAAACACTATCATTCTTGCAAGACCCCTATTTTATTTTATTTCATCTTATTTTGTTTCTGCCTTGGCCTCCATCCCTAATACCCCTAGCACTCCCATCAACACCTTTTTAAATGAGTTGTTATATAGATTCTTCTAATTCACCTTCCATGTGTTTATTTAGTTTGTGTTTATTTGAAAGATTTTATTGTGTCATTTTTGTATGCATCTTAAAGTTGTATAAATGGTAATGTGCTATACATCTCATTCTCTTTCTGACTTTTCATTTGAAGGAGTGTTTTGACAACTACACATTTTTCTCTGTATAAATCCAGTTCATTGCTTCTGAGTCCCACAGATTATTTCAATACCGATGCGTATACCATTTCTGATTCTTGCATAGAGCCCGTTTTACTTATTCATTTCCCTAGTGGATATCTAACAGGTACTTAGATTCTCTAGAGGGTACTTGATTGCTTTCAACTTTTTGGTACCACAAATAATGCTACAGCAATACTCTATCATCATGTTTCCTTATGGATTTCTGAGCAAGAGATTCTCTAGAGTTTATTCCCAAGAGTGGAGCTTCTGAGTTGTAAGGGTATACACATACTTTACTTCATTAAGTACTTTCAAATTGCTATACAGAATGTTTGCACTTCACCACCAGTGAGGGTGAAATTTCCCCACATCCTTGCCAGCACTTTATAATTTTTGCCAATTTGGTAGGTAGAAAATAATATCTCATTTTTTAAATTTTGCATGTCTCTGATTACTAATGAGGATGTATATCTTCCATATACTATAGTAGCTGTTTCCACTTCCCCATCTGTCAATTGCCTGTACATGTCCATTGCCCCTTTTTTTCTTTTAAATTTGCTCTTTTTCTTATTTGTTTGTGAAGTTTCTTATATATTCTAGATACCAATTCCACGTCTCTTTTGTAAATATCTTTTTCACAACATTTTGCTGATTTGTCAGTAATGGAAGTCTTTAATTTAGATGTGGTCATATCTACCAAATTCTTTTCCATTAACAGATTTTCATGAGCAGCCTCTGTGTAAAATCTTTGTTTGTTTTTCATTCTGCTATGCTAAATGTATATGTAATAGCAAAGAGCTGGCTTTGGTACCTTAAGCAGCCCAGAATAGAGTGGTGTCAGAACAGGTCTCATCTCACTTTATATTAGAGGTCCAAAGCTTTAGACACTCTCCCCGCTGTTGCTGCATTGCTTAGAACAAAGCCACATCATAGCTTATTTAGCAGTGTGGATTCCACTTATTTTTGTAAATAAACAGCACATTTACATGTTCCAAATAAGGACGATAATACATTCTCTTTGTACTATTGTTCTCTATAATGAGTATGGAGATGACTAATTAGAATATTTTGCAGGGCCACCCTTGATGTTCAGTCTGAACTTTCTACTCACGTATTGTTGCGTTTTGCGTTGTTTGTTTTGGTTTTGCTTTGGTTTAGTTTTCTGGAACTTAGGTGTACACTGTTGATCAATCATACTCTCAGTTTACGGATTATTATCATTACTTGTCCATACAAAACTCCTCTTCATTTCTTTGTTTTTTTAAGAATATGTGTACTTATGTATCTATGTATAGACATACGCACACACATAACAGCTATCGACCTATCACAGTAAATGGAATTATTGATTCCAAGAATTAAAATTTCCTACACTGGTATTATATGTCTACATCCTCGCTGTAGCCTCCTGGTGGGTGGGGCATTTTTCTTGATACTTGACTTGGGCTTGGCCATATGACTTGCTTCAGCCAATAGGATGCTGGTCCCATTGCATTAACCTGGTTAAATTCACACACTTCAGCTCCTGCTCTTCATCCCAAGAAGAACATACCTTGGGTAGCCACTAGTCTAGGGAGAATGAGAAGAAACATATGGAACAGATCTGGACTCAACCTGTAGCTTTTTTTTTTTTTTTTTTTAAATGCGTGATACGTGGGCCTCTCACTGTTGTGGCCTCTCCTGTTGTGGAGCACAGGCTCCAGACGTGCAGGCTCAGCGGCCATGGCTCACGGGCCCAGCTGCTCCGCGGCATGTGGGATCTTCCCGGACCGGGGCACGAACCCGTGTCCCCTGCCTCGGCAGGCGGACTCTCAACCACTGTGCCACCAGGGAAGCCCCAACCTGTAGCTTTTAACCAATTTCCCAGTCTAGATCAGCCAACCCCCAGCTGACCTGCACATGCATGAGAAATAAATGTTTGTTGTAAACCACTGAAATTCTAATATTTGTTATGCATTATTATTGCAAAAATAGCTAACTAATATGTCTTTCTTTCTTCCTCCATCCCTCCTTCCCTCCCTCTCTCCCTTCCATTTTCCCTTCCTTTCTCCCCTCCTCCCTCCCTCCCTCCTTTCCTTCCTTCCTTCCTTCCTTCCTTCCTTCCTCTATTTATGTATCCCATTTTATCCTCATACCACTACCATTTCCCTCCAGCAAGATTAATGTTTTATGTATATCTTTATGTATTTTTGAGTGTATATAATTTTTAAATTTTTGTAAATAATACTGTATTATACATCTTCTTCTGTTTCCAACTTTTTTCACCGAGTGTGTGAACATCTAGTCCTTTAATTCTAATTGTTATATAATACTTCATGATGTGTACCAATCACATTTTTCCTATTCTCATTCACAGTGATAAATACCCAGGGCACTTCAAATCCCTTTCGTGTCCCCTTATAGACCCAAAGAATCAATTCCTTGGGATACATGCCCAAGTGGAATTACTGGCTCATAAGGCAAATGCCTACTTAGTAAGGCTATAAATTGATAAATTGGCACCAGCCTACCATTGCTCTAGTAGTGTATGAAGGTCCCTCTGTCCCCATAGCCTCACTGATACTTGGCATTATCCAACTTTCTCTTTTTGCCAATCTAATTGTTTTAATTTGCATTTCACTGATTACCAGTGGTTTTGAGCACCTTGATGAATGCTTATGAACTTCCTGGGTTTGCTCTTCTATAAATTGCCTTGCCCACTTTATCTATAAGAGTTATTACCTTATTGATTTTTAGGAGTTATTTGTATGTTCACAAATTTATCCTTTATTCGTTTAGATGCCACAAGTATCTTTTCCCATTTTGGTAGGTGTAGGAACTTTGTGCGTAGTGCTCTCAATTGAACTAAAATTCTTAATTTTGATGTTAAAATTTAGTTTAGATGTTTTGTTCTGACTTGTGATTTATGCTTTTGAAGTTTTGTTTAAGAAGTCATTCTCCCCTCCTACACTGTTTGTGGGAATGTAAGTTGGTGCAGCCACTGTGGAAAACAGCATGGAAGTTCCTCAGAAAACCAAAAATAGAATTGCCATATCATCCAGCAATCCACTCCTGGGCATATAAGTGGACAAAACTATAATTCAAAAAGATACACACACCCCTATGTTCATAGCAGCACTATTCACAATAGTCAAGACGTGGAAGCAACCTAAATGTCCATCGACAGATGAATAGATAAAGAAGGTGTGGTACATATATACAGTGTAATACTACTCAGTCATAAATAAGAATGAAATAATGCTATTTGCAGCAACATGGTTGCAACTAGAGATTATCACACTAAGTGAAGTAAGTCAGAAAGACAAAGGCAAATACTACATGATATCACTTATATGTAGAATCTAAAATATGATACAAATGAACCTATTTATGAAACAGAAACAGAATCACGGACATAGAGAACAGATTGGTGGTTGCCAAGGGGAAGGGGGTTGGTGGAGGGATGGAGTGAGAGTTTGGGATTAGCAGATGTAAGTGTTTATAAATAGAATGGATAAACAGCAAGGTCCTACTGCATAGCACAGAGAACTATATTCAATATCCTATGATAAACCACAATGGAAAAGAATATTAAAAAATGTATATATATGTATAACTGAATTATTTTTCTGTACAGCAGCAATTAACACAATATTGTAAATCAACTATACGTCAATTTAAAAAAAATGTCATTCTCTGCCCTAAGTCACAAAGATGTTACATTACATTTTGTTATTTTAACCTAATTGTTTTATTTATCACATTAAGCTATTTTTCTTTTTTTTCAAAGTTTTCTCAAATTATAAATGTAAGTACTGAACTTTATCAAACATTGTTTTGTATCTGAAATGATCAGGTGATTTTCTATTTTTTTCCATTAAAGTGGTGAACTGTATTTATAGACTGTCTGATCACTCATTCTTCTATTCCAAGGATAAACCTGACTTAATTATAAAATTTTTTGGTATGCTATTGGGTTCAGTTATTTAAGATTATTACATCTCTGTTAATACATGAAGTTGACCTATAAATATCTTTATTATACTGTAACAAATCAGTGCTTATTCAATTAAATTCTTATTCATTTTTGGTATCAAGGATATACTAATTCCATGAAATGTGTTGGTCAGTGTTATGGGCTGAATTGTGTCTCACCAAAATTCATATTTTGAAGTTCTAACCCTCAGAACCTCTGAATATGAACTTATTTAGAGTTAGGATCTTTACAGAGGTAATTAAGTTAAAGTAAGTTCAGTAGGGTGGGCTTAATCCAATATGCCTGGTGTCCTTCTAAAAAGGGGTGATTTGGCTACTGTATACATGGAAAATGCCACATGACCAGGAAGACAGCCATCTATAAGCTATGGAGAGATGCTTGGAAGAGATTCCTCCCTCACAGCCTTCAAAAGGAACCGACCCTGCCAACACCTTGCTTTTGGACTCCCAGCCCCCAGAACTGCGAGATAGTAAGTTTCTGTCATTTAAGCCACCCAGTTTGTGGTACTTTGTTATGGCAGCACCATCAAACTAATACAGTCAGGTTTCCCTTTTTCCATTTTGGAACACAATTTATGTAAAATGGAGATTATTCAAAACTAAGCATTGTAATCTGTTCTCATATTTTCTTTCTTGTACAAATTTTTCTTTTCCTTAGCATGAATAATTGATTTGCTTTTTACTTGCTTAGTTTTGTAGGTACTGAACACCAATTCACCCCTAAAATTTCTGCCATGATTAAGTCTCTTCTCAATACATTCAAACATATCAGATATTCTAAAATTTGATTTTCTTGGAGTCATTTCTCCAGAGCCCTCCTCTGATCTCCATCTCTAATATTAACTGGATGCTCCCTAGCTCTGCCACATGACAGTCATCCTGGAATCTCCTCTCCCCATTAACTCAAGAATCTCTTTTGCTTCTCTCCTGATATGAAACTCTTATTTCCTGGATCCCATGTCTTTTTCTTTCTTGGTCAACTCTTTTTAGTAGATCACATACTACAGTAGTACAGGACAAATAGTGCAAAGCACATATTTTTCCTTTAATTTTAGGAAATTCTTCACCATTACTTTTCGAATATTTTCTTTTCTCCATATGGAAGCTGATTTATCTCCATCTGTAATTCATAATTGAGGGAGCCTATTACTTCTAGTTCTATCTTCCATATTACTTAACTTCTACTTCATTCTCTCCAACTTTTATCCCTTTCTAATGACTTTTAGTATAGTCTTTATATATAATTTTCTAGCTCACTAATTCTTTCTTCAGCTATGTTTATTCACTCTGCTATTCAAGCTACTCATTGAGTTCTTGATATTTTGAACTCTGTTTTTGGCTTCACACTCCCAATAGTTTACTGGGCTGCATTACTGCCCTGAGTTTATACCACCTTGGACTTACACTGGCCTGCCTTGAGGCAGCAGCGTGTGAGCAGGGATCTGACAAGACAATGTGGAGGAGAGAAAGCTCTCTTTGGCCTCTGACCTAACTTCCAAGGCTATTCTTCTTAACACTTTTGTCCTCCCAAGGGCTACTTGCAGTTAGTTATAAATAATGAAGGCTTTGTGCTCCTTTAGCTACTTAAACTCTCATGTGGCATCTCCAAGGTTGAGTTGCATTGCGGTGGTTGGGAGAAGCCAATAATCTGTGCTAACTCACTGTCTTGTCTGGACCGTTAAACCCAGATGATCATTTCTTCTTTTTTCATTCTAGGATCTTCATTAAGTAATCTTATTAAGCTTTGGGGGTTTCTTCTTTCTATGTTTTAAATGAGAGTGATATATGATTTGTTAATTGAGAGTGAATATCTGTTTTCAATTTTATAAGAATCTTGAGAATATTAAAATCATAAAATTGAGAATTATAAAATTCCTTTACTACACTGAGAAATGGTTCTAATTATGAAAATTCCCAAGAACATTGTCCTGATGTTAAAACACTGAAAAAACAGGTTCTATTCTGGTTCTTGGTCTCATTTTCATGTCAGGAAAAGTGATCCTGACCTAGGCAATGTTCCATGGGAGGCATATTAGCTATGGTGTAGGCTTCAGGAGCAGATGGACCTGGGTTTAATTCATGTACCTGCCATTTATTCCTACATCTTAGTCATCTTTTTATCTCCAGGGCCCAGCACAACTCCTGGCACATGGTAAATCTCCAATAAATGTGTATTAAGCAAAAATATTTAGCATTTCTAAGCCTCAGTTTTCTTCACTTAAAAAATGGGGATAATAACTTTCTAACATAATATTTGGCAAAGAATATGTATTCAATAAATATTTGTTTTCTTTCCTACTATCCCCTCCTTGTGGTCTCAGCCACTATATTACCCAAGTAGCTTATCTCAGTGCCCAGGGAAACCTGTGCTAACTTGTTGTTATTACCTCAATTCTTTGAACAGAACAGGGAGGATGATTTTCTCCAGCTGCTATTCATACAATAATTTCCTAAAGAGTAAATTATGAATGACCCCAAATGACAAAATGCATCCTAAAGTCTGAATCAGGTTAGAAGATACATTAAAGCTAATGAAATACCTAATTTGGAAACAGATTTTGGAATCTACAAAGCTCAGGAATTGACATGGTCTGATATAAGAGTTCAAAATTAATTTCATTCATAAATCTCCAATGTTGCCTTTTGAAGGGACACTGATGAAAAATGTCAGATGGAAATCTAACCTAGTCTTGTTTATTTGTTAAGTGATATATTTTGTTTACTTTTTAAAAATTATTATTAATTTATTTTTGCTGTGCTGGTTCTTCGTTTCTGTGCGAGGGCTTTCACTAGTGTGGCAAGCGGGGGCCACTCTTCATCGCGGTGCACGGGCCTCTCACTATCGCGGCCTCTTTTGTTGCAGAGCACAGGCTCCAGATACGCAGGCTCAGTAGTCGTGGCTCACGGGCCCTGTTGCTCCGCGGCATGTGGGATCCTCCCAGACCAGGGCTCGAACACGTGTGCCCTGCATTAGCAGGCAGATTCTCAACCACTGCGCCACCAGGGAAGCCCTTGTTTACTTTTTTTGTTTGTTTTTTTGCGGTACGCGGGCCTCTCACTGTTGTGGCCTCTCCTGTTGCGGAGCACAGGCTCCGGACGCGCAGGCTCAGCGGCCATGGCTCACGGGCCCAGCCGCTCCTCAGCATGTGGGATCTTTGCTCCTCAGCATGTGGGATCTTCCCGGACCGGGGCACGAACCTGTGTCCCCTGCATCGGCAGGCGGACTCTCAACCACTGCGCCACCAGGGAAGCCCCCTTGTTTACTTTTTATAACAGAATTGGCTTGGATACAGAGCATACCATCCAAGTTACAGAATACAAAAAGGCATATACTAGAAAATGTTTGCCTTGACTCCTTCAAGAAATTCGGTAGCTAATGAAAAGATTCCATTGTAATGTTTTTTTCTCGCCTAAATGTTTTTAAAACAATATAAGGGAGAAATGAGATCAAAGCCAGAACTATTTAAAACAAGTCATCCACATCCCTGGCCCAGTTAGACCCTGGTCTTGACATCATAACTTCCAGCTGACTTTAGCATCTTGGGACCTTGTATTAGAGTATGTAGTTACAACAAAGGGAATGGATTCTGGCCAACTTACACAAAATGGGAATTTACAAGGGGGCAGAGGGGAGTTCCACTGAGGGAGGCTCACAGAATGGAAGGCAAAGCTCAGAAACTGGACTGATTAAGTGTAAGAAAAAGGAACCGAATTGCTTTAGAATTCTGCTTCAAGATTTACTTGACCATCTCCCCAGGCCCTGCTGCCAAGATGGGTGAGTGCCACTCACAAGAAACTTAGAAGAGAGGCTCTGATCGATAAATTTTTTCTTTTCTTTTCTTTCCTATCACTCTTCTAGAGGAAGGCAGAGAGGCTTCATTCACAGTCCCACCCACGATATACATTTTGGGGGAAATATACTTTCCCTAAAAGGAATTGGGTTTCTCTTACCAAAAGACAAGGGGATGGATTCTGAATAATCAAATAAAGAAAAATTGTCCACTGTATATCATTCCAAAATGCAATTTAAAAGAAGAATCTTTTAAATCAGAAAGCTTCTTCAGTCTATTAATGAATTTAAAATTCAAAGTCATGCCTTAAATTTAGTGTTCTCTTATTTGAATTATTGGGAATGATTTGAGAATATGCCATAGTCTTTATAGATTGGATTAAAGATGGGAATGATTTCCTCAAAGAATAATTTTGGGTGGGGAGAAAGGATAGTAGTTGTAGTGGTAAACAAGTTGACCTTCTGGGTTGCCTACTAACCCACTTTATAATCAACAGTGAGTAATTCAATTTACCCAGCCTTGCAAATCATTAAAACATAAATAAAGAGGCCTGCAAAAATTCTGCCTGGCCTGCAAAATGTGCTTGGCTGTCATCCATATCGCCAATATTTCTGATCTCTATGTCTTCTCTCATGGACAGCTAAGAACATACAAGCTTTGATACACTCAAGCATACTCAAACATCTTCCCTGCATCACTTCCTGGGAACTAACTCCCCTACCAACCCACATCCAAAAAAGAACAGAAATGGGGGGAGGAGTGTGGAGGGAGGGAGGTGATTATTTTCTCATGAGGTTTCACATAATTTCTTTTCCACCCAGAGCATGTGACAGGAGGTGATTTTTGCAAATAAATTAACCTCTGTGCTCTTCAGGGTCAATAATACTTTCCCATTTTACTGGGGAATTTGAATTATTGACTGTCTTGTGTCTTCATTCCCTAGAAGGTGAATTGAAGGGAATAGGTTTTTGAAGTAGTTTTGATTTTTTTAATTGTTTATATCTTTTTAATAATTAATATTTTGCTAGTATTATTTTATTCATCTTTGACTGCTTTACGAAATGAGATAGTAACTAAAATCACTAATCCCACTTTCTAGGGAGGCACAGAGAAGGTAACTGGGACTTTGAGAAACAAACTGGTTTCAAAATATTCATAGAACCCTCTAGCACAAACTGGTCCAGCATGGGACATATTAAGTTCATATTAAGTTCTATATCCATATTAAGTTTTACATTCCCCTGGCAGCTAATTTCTAGGACTTTAAGGGAGAGGCTATCTTCCAAACTGATCACATGCCGATTTTCTAAGACCCATTTGGACTAGTCATGCCTTTAAAATCCAACTTAAATATTTGGAGCATACTGGAAAGGACAGGATAAATGATCAGACATCCCAGTACTTATCTGAGAGCCTAGATACCTATTTAACAACAACAACAACAAAAACATATTTTAGAATGCTATGTTTGGACTCTTTATTAAAACAGACAGCAACAATAAAGTATCTTTACAAGTTGTTGAAAAAAGACTGGTGATGCAGAATAAAAATTGGGAGGCTTTGGAATTCCAGATGAAACTTCCAGCTCTGCCTCTTGCTAGCTGTGGGCAAATCTTCCGTTTCCTCTTAAAGCTTCAGTGTCCTCATTTATAAAATGAAGAAAATAGTGCAGGTTTTGCAGTGAAAATTAAATAAGGCTAATGTCTTCGAAGAACTTGTGAACTCCCTGCATACAATATAAATTCAGTAAATGATACCTATCAGAAAAGAGACTCCAAACCTACTATGCAAGCTAAAGTGACTTGGGATTTAATATCTATTTTATCTTTTACAGGAAGTAGATCACCAAGTTATTTTTCTCTTGGTGAAGAGTGAATGGGGTCAAAATAAATCACTGGCTCATCACTCACCCTAAGACAACTCTCTAGGAAAGGGAGGTTTTTGCCCTCTTTGCAAGGTCAGTTTCTTTTCATTTTTTCCTTCAGTTTCTCCCCACCCCAATACCCATGTCTCCTTGAGATGTTTATTTATTTCACAGCGCTTCTCTATAGTCTGTGTTTTATGCCTCTTCCCCTCCGTGTAAGAAAGAAAGCTTACTTGATATTTCTCGTTCACTAAAGAAAGTGGTAAGTCAAACAGCGATAGGGTCTGAAGAGGTGACTCTCCCCCTATCAGAAGAGCCAATGGCGAATAGGCATCATGCAAACTTCACATATAGATTATTATTATTATTGAGCGTATAGCACCTTGGCTGTTTGCCCAGCATGTCCTTGCTAACTCAGGGTCACCAAAAAAAGAGTAATTCTCTGCCACAACTCAGTAAGACATGGGATCTGCATGATTAAAATGGCCTTAGTGTTTGGAATCCTGAAATAATGCACTCCAAATTAAATTAAAAATGGGTTAGGGCTTCCCTGGTGGCGCAGTGGTTGAGAGTCCGCCTGCCGATGCAGGGGACACGGGTTCGTGCCCCGGTCCGGGAGGATCCCACATGCCGCGGAGCGGCTGGGCCCGTGAGCCATGGCCGCTGAGCCTGCGCGTCCGGAGCCTGTGCTCCGCAACGGGAGAGGCCACAACAGTGAGAGGCCCGCGTAATGCAAAACAAAACAAAAGAAAAAAACAAAAAAAACCCGGTGAGATAGCTTTCAGTGAAGAACTGCTGTTACCCTGTTGCCTTTCTTCTTGTTCCCCTCCAAAGTCTTTATTGATTTCATTGTTGCTCAGATCTGATAACATCTGTCCTATTGTTCGGAGGAATTGAAGATGCTTACAAAGTCTTAATCAAATTAATGAATTAATGGAGGGAGTTTGGAGAAACAAAGAAAATGAGGTGATTCAAATATGTATACAGACACACATCCTTAACAGAGGTTGCTGCTGTGGTAGACACTTTTTTGATAAAACCAGAGCAGAATTCTTTGCTCAGTAGTCGCTTTCTGGGTAAATGTGTTTAGTCAGGACGTGAGACCACAGGCCTTGGACAACTCCAGCTCATTTGCCCCACAGTGATCACAGTGCCCACACAGACCATTTTGCTAATTAAATTCCCAGAAAACCTGTTCTGGATCACCCAATAATTGACTCAATTTGTATTTGGATGCCATTGCTGATGAGAATAAAGCACCACGCGATAATGCTTTCCCTTTCACCGTAATTTTATTACTTTATTGGACCACCAGGGACCTGGTACATCCCAGAGGGAGTACTTTTCAATTTAATTAAACTGCAGACATTTAGCTTAAAGAATCATAAATAATAGACAAATACTCCTGTTTCCCCTATTTGTCTCTTATGGAGAATTAACTGCTAATAATATAATAATTGAAATCCAAAATAAAACTACACAGCCAGGGAGGTGATCAGACCATGTGGCGGGTGGAGAGTCCAGCTGCAGAGGGTGAGTGGGGACGTCTGGACACTAGATATGGTGAAATAAGGGTCTCCTTTGCTTTAAGCTGCTAACTCGGAGGCAGGGAAGAGAGAATTATTTACTTTCACTGGTAAGATTTCAGGAGTCTCACCAAGGGGCCCCTGCTTGCACAGCCTACTTTCTTCCCAGCACACTGAGCTTTTAACCAGAAACAAAGCCGTTCTTCCTATTGTTACATAAAAGGCTTGGAATGCGAAGTCTTCCTGGTGAGGGAGGGGATGATGTAAGCTCATTAACAATGAGAGGCAAATGACTGATGTCACATCCTCTCCTGAGAGCTGATTTCCATGATGAAAAGAGGAGAGAAGCTTTGGGCCTTGGAGAGGGATGGGGAGGGAAACAGGGTCTGGGGTTTGTCATACTTCACACTTTCACCTAGGGCTGTTTCGTTGGTGAAACATCATCTGAAAGGAACGTTACTGGTATGTGGATCTGGATTAAGAATTTACTGGGTGCCAGGTTCTGTGAGAGGTATTTTCCCACACACTATCATAATTATCACAACACAGCTGCAAAATAGGATTTCTAGTCCCCTTTTGCTGGATAAGAAACTGAGGCTGGTATACATAAACTTCTTCTTTTCTTTTTTTTTGGCTGCACGGCATGTGGGATCCTAGTTCCCCGACAGGGTTGGATCCCGGGCCCGCTGCCTTGGAAGCGGAGTCTTATCCACTGGACCACCAGGGAAGTCCTCATCTGGCTTCTTAATAGCAGAGCAAGGATTAGCATCAAGGTCAGCTTGAGTCCAAACATATACTTTTCACTCGCACCATGATAACTCAGAGCCTGATCTAAAATTTGGGGATGATTTTTTTTGCTGTTTTCAAAATACACATCAAGTCAAATTTTTGCCATTAACTTTGGAATATTTTGGTGAAAGAAATCAGAAGGATTAAGTTCATTTTACAGATGAGACTGAAAAAGAATATGCAGGAAACAAGCCAAGTTTCTACAGCAAAGAATGAAGTAATTAGGATTCCATGTTCTGATGTTATAGCCAATTGCCTATTTGGTCTCTCCTATTGGGTAACTCAATTCCTTAGGTACTGCAACTCAGTCTGTGCAAAACTAAACCCAAGGTCTTGTATCTGCCCATTATCCATACCCCTTTTCTGCCCTAACCTAACTGTAAGAGGGAACTCTTTTTTTTTTTTTTTTTGCGGTACGCGGGCCTCTCACTGTTGTGGCCTCTCCTGTTGCGGAGCACAGGCTCCGGACGCGCAGGCTCAGTGGCCATGGCTCACGGGCCTAGCCGCTCCGCAGCATGTGGGATCCTCCCGGACTGGGGTGTGAACCCGCGTCCCCTGCATTGGCAGGCGGACTCTCAACCACTGCGCCACCAGGGAAGCCCAAGAGAGAACTTTTAACAGTTCCTCTCTTGATTACTGGACATCATCATTCATCTTTAGTCACTTAAGACAGGAATCTAAAAGTACATCCATATTTCTCCCTCTGCTGTACTTCCCTGTTCTGTGCCCCACGTCTAACCAGTCTTATTGAGTATGCTTCCCAAATTTCTCTCAAATCAGTTTCCTTTTTCCTTTTCTTCATCTCCAGTGTCAACACCTTTGTCATGCCCCAGTCATTTCTCCTCTGTCTTAAAGCTAGAATCTCCTAAGTGAATTGGCCACACTGCATTCTACGTTCCAATAAGTCCTCGATTTTACTCAAATTGATGACCGATTGGTTCCCTTAAAACCCAAAGTCTGGTACATAGAGAATGCTGAATGAATGAATGAATGAATAAAATAAAAAACCAAAAAGAGATCTACTCTCAAGTACAAATACTAGAATAGCAACAAATCAAATAGAAGAAATACAAGCTGTTTATACTGCTTTAAATTGAGGTAAGATATACACGGTGAGATATAAATCTTAAGTGTAAAGTTCAATCAGTTTTGTCAAAATATATACCTATATAAACAACACTTCAATCAAGATATAGAACATTTCCATCATACTAGAAATTTCCTTCATGGCTTTCCTTGATGATTAATGAGACTGAGGATTTTCTCATAGGCTTATTGGCCATCCATATACCTGCTTTTGTGGAATATCTATTTGTGTTTTTCACCTGTGTTTAAATTTGGTTGTTTATAATTACAGCTTTGTAGGAGTTCTTCATAAATATGGATGAGACCTTTGTCCGATAAAACGAAGGTGAATATTTTTTCTCAGGCTTACCTTTTCACTTACTGCAGTTTTTGAGGAGAAAAATTTGAAATTTGATCAAGTCTACGTGATCAATTCTTTTCTTTTATAGTTAGTGCTTTTTGTGTCTTGTTTAAGAAATCTTTGCCAACCCCAGGATTCAATGATACTCTTTTTTTCCCCTAGAAATTTGAAACTTTCAGCAGTTATGTTTAGGTCTGGAAGCCATTTAAAATCAATTCTGTGTATGATGAGAGGTTATTATTTTTTCACACATGGATATCCAGCCCCATTTGTTGAAAAGATTTCCTTTCCCCGTTGAATTGCCTTGGTGCCTTTGTTGAAAATCAGCTGACTTTCTATGTGTCTATTTCTGGATTCTGTTATGTTCTACTATCCTGATACCACTTTCACAGTGTAGGTTAATATACCTTTATAGTAAGTTTTAAAACTGATAGTGCAAGTACTCCAACTTTCTCAAAATTGTTTCGGCTATTCTAAGTCCTTTGGCTTTTCCTATATATTTAAAGTAATTATCCTGTAAATTTTCACAAAGAAAAATCAATTGAGATTTTGACTGAGAGTGTGTAGAAAACTTTAGATCTGTTTGAGGGAGAATTAACATCTTTAGCAGTAGTGATTTTTCCAGTCCATGAGCAATGGTATATTTCTCTATTAGCTTTAATTTATTTTCTCATAGGTATAGGTCTTGCACATCTTTCATCAGATTTATTCTTAGCCATTTGGTGTTCTTTACGCTATTTTAAATATTGTTTTTAAAATTTCATTTTCCAATTGTTTGTTACTGGCATATAGAAATATTTTAGAATATTCTACATAAATAATAAATGTAAATAGATGAATAAACTGAGTTTTGTTTTTTTTTCCAATCTTTATGCTCTTTATTGCTTTCTCTTTCTTTAAGACAATTTTCATAGATGCGATGAAATTTGCATTCTCTCAATGTTAGAGAGAAGAGATCCAGTGATTCACCATTGAACATGGAGTTAGCTTTAGGCTTTTTGTGGATGTAGATGTAGATCAGGCTAAGAGAATTCCCTATTTTCAGTTTACTGGAAGTTCTTTACCATAAATGAGTGTTGAATTATGTCAAATATTTTCCTGCCTCTAATAAGATGATCATGTCATTACTCTTTTTTTTACCTGTTGACATGGTGAATTATATTGAATGATTTTTTAATATTAAACCAGCCTCACGTTCTTGGGATAAACCTCACTTGGTCATTATGTGTCGCTCTTTTTATATTTCACTGAAATCAATTTGCTAATATTTTATTAAGGACTTTTTGCATCCATGCTCATGAGAGATATTGGTCTGTAATTTTCTTTATTTGTAATGTCTTCATCAGGTTTTCATTATCAGGGATAGAGGGATAAAATGAGTTAAGGAGTATTTACTTCTATATTCTTTTCTATTGATCTCTGTTGCCTTAGAAACACATCTTTATAATTTTTGGTTTGCTTTTTGTTGCTCTAAGGCAGTAATTCTCAAACCACCTAGAGATTTTGTTAAAACAAAAATTGATAGGCCCCTTACCCCAGAGTTTCTGATTCAGTAATTCTGGGTAGAGACCAATAATTTGCATTTCTAGCAGATTCCTAAGTGATGCTGATATGGTTAGTCTGCAAACCAAACTGTCAAGACTACTTTTCTAGGGATTAAAATGTGCATCTTTAATTTATCATAATTTACTTAGAGTTAATATTGTAACGCTTCAAATAAAAAGTATGAAGGTTTCAAAAAAATGTTCTATTTAGTCACTATCCTTTGTGCTGTTGTTGTCATGTGTTTTATATGTACCTCAGTAAGAAAAAGAAAATATGATTTTATTATTATGTAAAGAATAAACTGTTTTTCAGCAAAATTAAGAGAGGGAAAATATATCTTTTATATTTATCCCTTATTTACCATTTTAGATTCTCTTCATTCCTTCTTGTAGATCCATATTTTTAACTGGTATTTTTTTATTCAGATTGAGAAACTTCCTTTAGTATATCTTGTAGTGCCCACACACTGGAGTTCTCTCAACTTTCATTTATCTGCAAGTGTCTATATTTCATTCTCATTTTTAAAGGTTATTTTTATTGCATATAGGCTTCTGGTAGAAAATCGTTGCTGTTGCTGTTTCCACCACATTAACAATGTCATTTCATTGTCTTTTTACCTCAGTTGTTTCTGGGGAGAAATCATACATTTTCACATCATTATTCTCTTGAATGTAAGACACCTCCTTGTTTGGCTGATTTTAAAATTTTCTCTTTATCTTTATTTTCAGTAGTTTGCTATGATGTGCCTATATGATCTATTTAAAAAATTATTTTTCTTGGGTTTGTCAAGATTCTTGGATTTATAAATTGACATTTTTACACAAATTGAGGAATATTTTGACATTAATTATTTATATATTTCTTCATATTTTCCCCCATTCGCTCTCCTTCCCTTTGTATCTCCAATTATACATATATTAGCCTGTGTGACATTGTCCTACAAATCAATAAATCTTTGTTAATTTTCCCCTCTGTTTTTCAGATTGGATAATTTTTCTTCATCTATCTTCGTATTCACTCACTCTGTAGTTTCCAATATTCCAACTGTTAAGCCTATCCAGTGAATTTTTCATTACAGGATTTGTATTTTTCAGTTCTAGAATTTTATTCATTCTTTTTATGGTTTCCATTTCTCTGTTGAGATTTCCCATATTTTCCATTAAGCCTCTGAACACATTTATAGTAGCTGCTTTCATGGGCTCATTTGTCTTGTCTGGGCTATCTAGGGGTCTTTTTCTTTTTATTGCTTTTGCTCCTTATTATGGGTCACATTTTCCTGCCTCTTCCCGTATTTCTTAATTTTGTACTGTATGATGAACCTTGTGGATGATTTGTTTTTGGGACCTAAATTATGTCATTTTCTTTTAAAGAATATTGAGTTTTGTTTAGGGAAGCTGTTAAATAACTAGAAGCTCTTTTAGGTTATGTTAGGCTTTGTTTAATTCCTTTATAAGGACAAGCCTTTTGTGGTTTTGACCTTAAACTTGTGGATAGCCTTACTCTCAGATATGATTCTTATTCCAGAAATGTGGTCTTTTGGGGTTCTCAACTGAATGCCCAAGGTACTCGCTGAGGTCTCCCCACTCTGCATGCACTAGAGATTTAATGTTTCTTAGCACTACACAACTTCCTGTTTCTCCAGTCAGCTCTCAGCCCTGTAGCAGCTGGTCTCTACAAGACTTTCTTGAGTCTTGTCCTGCAAAGTCCCAGCCCAGCCTTCAGCCAAGGACATATGGTGAATTCCCACACAGAGTTTTGGAACACCCACTTTTGGAGCTCCCTCCTTCCTAGTACCATAAAAAATTCCAAGGACTTCCACTGTCTAGAATTCTGATCTCTGCTTTTTCAACCCAGCAAAAGTGCCCCTCCAATTGGGCTCCAATTTCCTACCTTGCAGCAGGAAAGTGCCCCCAGAAGAAAACCATAAAGGTTCACCTCATGTGTTTCTCTTCTCTCAGGTACCACAATCCTTTACTGCATGTTAATGCTTAAAAACAGATACTTCATAAACTTTGACCATCTTTATACTTGTTTATGGTGGCAGGGCAAATCTGGTATCAGTTCCTGCCTTATAGTTGGGAGCAGAAGTTTGAAAGCTGTTTGTATCCTTAAGTAAAGATTTTATGACTAACCACAAATGTGTTTGGTGAAAACAATGCTGTAGAAACTGAAGTCTTTCTCACTGCCCCGACCCCTCATACCCTTAGACACATACACATATACCAATCATCTGCAAATTCTGAGCTCTGATTACCACTGGATGTTCCAGTGTGGCTAAGGTCTGCACTCCAGTGGTGTTTTAAATATTTTCATGAGTTGCCATTAATTAAAAACTTGAGAAAACTGATATAAAAATCCACAGTGTCTACTTCTGTTTTAAGATGGAAAGATCTGGTGGCACTAAATGAGCATGGCAACAATAGCCTGGAACAGAGTGGTGGTTGCCTTCTTTAGAGAGGATATGTGCTTTCTGGTCTGCCACAGTCTCAAGCTAGTCCATTTTACTCAGTTATGTAGTCTGCCTGATCCCTGTAGTTATTTATAAATATGATCCTGGCATGTGGGCAGATAATCTTACACATAAGTAGCATGCCCGTGATATCCAATGTGATCTGCCCCATCACTGCCACATTCCCCATGATAGCTTTACTCCATGAATATACCCAGTATTCCCAAGCTCCTTCTGGGGACGTAAATAGCTCAATAGAGAAGAGAAATAAAGAGACAGGGAGCAGAGATATGGAATGAAGTTAAATTTGGCCAGTGTACCTTGGTCTTCATGCAGGTAAGAAGCTCATCAATAAGCGATCAGGGGCCAGCCATGCTGTCTGCTCCCATTCTGATTCCAAGATTAAGATGTGTTTATGCCTTTCAGCCAGCAAACCTCTCTCTTGCTTAAAAGCTTCTCAGATATTACTTTCCTGGAAATTCAATTTGGCCCTGCTCTGAATTTTATACCCATGGTTTTGCTTGAAACTCAAAGAAATGAAAAACCATAATTGTTTTCCTTATGCAATAGGGAAATTGTCTTTGTGTTTCATAATCAAAACATTGTTTTTTCTTGAATTCATTGTTCGTGTGTGTATGTGTTTTGAGGGGTAATAATATTAACCAACATGTTTTGGATACTTACTATGTACTAGAAACTCTGCTAAGCATTTCCTGTGAAAGATGAAATTTTATCTTCAACCACAATCTGGTGAGGTAAGAAGGAATGTTCTCTTCATTTTACAGATGAGAAAGTGAGGCACAGAGAGGTTAAATACCTTGCCTGAGATCAAATGGCAAGTAAGTGGTGACATTGGAATTTGAAATCTCTGAATTTAAAATGAAATATGTGAACCAAGTGCTAACCAGGTTGTGTCCTTTGACTTCCTGAGTGTGACGGTCACCAGCAAATGTGTCGAAGTCACTTTTACAGTGCAGATTCCCCACCCATCATCACTCTAGCAAGCTCCTGGTTTGCACAATACAGAGGGGTCTTCCATACCTTTCATACTTTTATATTCAAGTATTCACTATGAAGAGGAAACCCTTCAAGTGCATTCCTTTTTTGCATAGAAGTCAGCAAAACCTGCAGAATGAACCACAAAGTGTCACAATGAAATGTGCAAATCCCACAGGAAATGAATTTCACCTGCTCTGCTCTACACTGACTGTGCAGCTCATGCCTGTGTATTGACCTCACAGCTCTTAGACTCAGAAAGCAGGCAGGACAGAGGCATAAAGAAAACCCCTTCAGTCTCAGGGCCAAAAAACCTGCAAAGACTTGGCTGAGGGGACCAGGTAAACCTTGAGGAGTATTCTTTCTTCTTACTCAGGGTCATAAAACATGAAAGCTAGAAGGGCCCAGGGAGATCTTTTCCTCCAGTCCTCTCATTTTACAGATGGGGCAACTGAAGTCCAGAGACAGGGTCTGATTCCCCAGCTACTAAGTCAGTGATGGCAGAATAGAACCCAGTACCCAGACCTCATGGCTCCTTAGCACACACAGTGCGTCTGCTGGGCAGGACTTAAGGGTATGCTCAGAAGGTGACTCTACTCCACCTTCTGGCTGCAGGAGCAGGGGAAAGCAATGCATCCACGAAGAAGGAGCTGGCAGTGGAAGAACAATGACGATTCAATCAAGAGCCAAAATACCAGGTTATTAAAAATAGAGCTAACTTTTCCCCTTCTACTACCACTCAAACTTTCATATACATTTCCAAGCTTTCTCCCAAGAGATTTGAAGTAATAGGAAACAGAGGATATTGTTTTATTTTATTAGTTCTTTCTCTGATGGTTAGTGCCAAGAAGCAGAGAAATTACAATTGTGAGGGTCCTGAGGAGGACGCACTGACAAAGAACACCGCAATTGTTCTGTACTTTGACATGGTACTTGCTGCTTGACCTCTTTTATGTGTAGTGCAGTGTCCTGTTGTCATAAATGAAGAATATGGGCTGGCAGAAGTCAGCAGATTTTCTGAAGTTTGCTTATCTACTAAGTTCAAAGGCAGGACCTAGAACCTCTGCATTTCCAGTCACTCCTTCTGTTAGATGGGCCACCATCAAATGAAACACATTGAACCGTAAAGGAGACATCAGTCTGGGGAAGCAAACTTTGAGTAGTGGACAGAGCTGGGATATATTCTACCCAGGGACAAATGTCGACTCACTAGCTGCATGACTATGGCCAGCCACTCAACTTCTCTAAGCTTTCATTTTCTCATCTGCAAAATAACAATAACAGCTGCCTTGTGGGACTAATGTAAGGATCCCATGGTTATCCTTATATTACATAAAGTGGTTGTCATGTCCCTTCAAGAAATGTTAGAGTGTGTTCTCTTCAATATCCTCTGTCAACACTCAAAATATTCAAAAGTAACCAGAACAAAAGATCTATAACTAGTTAGGAATAATCAAGGTATCAACAGAAATACCAAATCATGACTGCAGTATGGCCTCTGACCAGACTTTTCCATAGCACAGATTTGTTCCCCTCTTTTGATGACTTTTCAGATATTCTTATTGGCATGCAATAAGGCAGAATATGGCTTTTTAATCTTTTCCAAACCTCCCTATTTAAATCCTTCATATAAAACTTTGCCTCTCCTAATTTTGTTATGCTGATTTAGTGTGTGTATGGGTTTTAAAGAAAGAATAGTTGAAAAGAATAAAGATTATAGATAGGCCCTCTTCTGAGGCTATAGACTTTGACACATACTATGTCAGTCATGCTCTCAGATTTTGGAAATGGGAAACAGAATTCCGTGAGGTTAGTTCTACATGTCAGTGGTAAATCATAAACTCTAGTTAAGGATAAGGTTATCTTTTATGAGCTTGTAACCACAGAAATGATCCTAAATAAAAGTATTTAGTAAACTAACAAAATTAATATAACAAATTGTATCCAGATTTTGTAATAGAAGACCTTTTGGTGTGTCTGCCTAGCCTCCACTTCACCATTTTTCTAAGACTTATTCACCCACTCAAATGGATGGGCTTTTGTAGCTGTATGTATACTGACTGACACTTCTTTCACTGGTCATAGCTGATTGGTTCAGAGATGGACAGTGGACCCAATCTGAGCTAACGAGATTCTCCCCTAGGATTTTAGATCTAGGGTAGTAATCAATTAGTTGGAAGCCTTGATGCGGGGAGGTGATGTGGTTCTAGGGCTGGGCATGTGATGTTCCACCACCTGCAAAAGGGGCTGGTGTAAAGAGAGAAAAAAATAAAATAGGCACTTGGAAAGTAGAGGCAAATGACCTCACAATCACAGAAAGCTTGGTAATAGCTCTCTTGATTCTAATAGATTGTCCAGTCCCTATTTCCTTCTTTCCTGGAGCCTAAGGGTTGTTGAGTTCTATGAGATACACAGGGATCTTTCCAACAAAGTCTAACTTTCACACACCTGAGTCTGTTTGTTACTTGTACTAAAAATCTCTTAACTGAGGTAGTGTGGATGATGATTAAGTGGTCAATGTTATTACCCATCTACTCTGTACCGAAGATATCTTGCTGGGAAGGATGAGTTTCTCATGCTCCCTCCAAGAGAGCAGGGCCTCTGCCAGAATATAGCTACAACAATCTCTTTGTTCAAGCTCACTTGTCGTGTAGTTCTATTTTCCCTTCCATGTATGTGTATTCTCTCCAACGAGACTGGAAGTTTCTTTAGGGAGATGACTGTCCGTATTCATCTTTTCATCCCCTATAGCACCTGGACTGTGATGCTATGGTGTTCACGTAAAAAGAAAAAGAAAAAATAAACCTTCTACTTCAATAATTTTCCATTTGGGCAAATGTTACCTCGATTTAGGAAATAATCACATTTCTTTCTCTCTTTTTTTTTTTTTTTTTGTCATAACCGATCTCTCTTCTCAGCTTTGTGTCAATGAGGAGATAGGTTTATTTAGCCAGTAATTTCCACTGCAGAAAATCTTGGTCCCAGATTGCCCTGCAAAAGCAATATGTTCTGTTTTATTTTTATGTTACATTATATTTATTTTAATTGCATTCTCCATCTGGTCAAAGATAGCATTAGGCACCATAGATGGAGAAAAGAAACAAAGAGATATCTAACCATGATAATAACTGGAATTATTATTTTTAAAAACTATCCAGGGGTACTATAACCTCCAGGAATGAGGCAAAAAACAATAGCCCTCTTGTTAGAGAGCTCTAGAAGGGTTCTGGAGAGGAAGAGAGATGAGGAGAAATGGACCAAATCAGGACTCCTGATGTCCCCCTGAGTGGCCCAGAGTGGATTGTTAACAATGAGCCCACACTTGGAACCAGTTCCAGGACAGTGTGGACCACAGTGTGAAATGACACATACAAGCCCTAAGCTATCTTGAGCACTTTTACTATTTCCCAAGTAGTTTCAGCGGGACATTAATGCACAGTTTCAATCACATGTTTTATTAATAAACTTTAGAAGAGACCTCCCAAGGGGGAGGTCATTTTCTTCTCATTTCAGAAGACGTTTCTGCAAAACTCTGCTAGCAATTGGAGGTCTTCCAAATGAAGCTAATATTATGTCAATGGTTTAGTATTCTAGAAACCAAATCCTAAAATTGGATGCCTACAGTGGATGGCTAAGCACTCGGGTTCCAGGTTAGGATGCTGGGTGAGAGGTTATCAGGGATGCTGAATCATCTGAAAATGATGGGACTTGAGGGGAGGGTTGACACATGAAAGTTTGCCAGAAAACAGTGAGTGGTGACACTCCCTGATGAGAATGCATTCCCGCAGCCACTCCCTGGAGTCTACCACTTAGGATAGTTTATGTTTCAGAAAACGAAAACCCATTTGAAACTGGCTTGGGCAAATAATGGCATTTGTTGGTTCACAGACTGACAATTTGGGGGCATATAGCTTCTGGTGTCGTTTGACACAGAGATTCACCATATACTCAGGGACTCCGTTGATCTGAAAGTCTTTTGTTCACCTTTAGTGTCAGATCTTTTCTTCAGGCTGATCCCAGGCTCAGGTACCAGAAATGGTTTCACGGCTTGAACATGACTACCTTTCCCCATGACAGAAGAAGAGAAAGCATCTTTCCTAATCTTTAATAAGAGCAGGGAAGCATTTTCCTCTGAAACCTCAAGGTAAAGGCTCTTTGCATTTTATTGGTCCAACTGGGTTATGTGCTCATCTCTAAGTCAATCCTTGTGCCTGGGAAGGAATGGTGGATGGGTTTTGCAGATTGGCTTAAGCTTATCAGAACGCATCCTTGGGTCACTTCCACTAGGAGTGGGACTTTTACCCAATGAAAATCTGGGATGCTATCATCGTGACAGAGGAGGAAATGGATACAGGAACAAAATCCCAGGTACCTCCTACAATATTCAGAGCCATGACGAGTACCACTGCCCACCCCCTGCACTAAATGGTCCACTTCCACCTAACTGTTACTACTCTTGATGCCAATGTCAGTATATTTCACAGAAAAATGAAAGAATGAATATAACAACAAAAGGCAGAAAAGGACATCTGGTATTCATCAGGTGAGGTACTTTGTGTCCTGTGAGGTCTGATAGGAGCTATCCTTGAAAGCGCATGCGAAAACAAGAAAGATGAGTTTAATAATTAGAATATTTAGAAGGCTGTCATAGGCACAATCGGTGCCCTACCCATATACTTGTCACCAGGCTCAGGGGTCCTTCCCCAGCTGCTATGGGAAGTGGCTGCTAACAGCTAGTAGTCATCCTGTTCGTCAGGGAATTGCTGTTGGCTGATGGGAGCTTCCTTGCTCAGGAAGTTAACCCCTGCTCCCTCCCTGACCCCCAGCCAATCGGTGACTAATGGGATACAAGAGTCTTGCCCCCGGGCTTCCCTGGTGGCGCAGTGGTTGAGAGTCCGCCTGCCGATGCAGGGGACACGGGTTCGTGCCCTGGTCCGGGAAGATCCCACATGCCGCGGAGCGGCTGGGCCCGTGAGCCATGGCCGCTGAGCCTGCGCCTCCGGAGCCTGTGCTCCGCAACGGGAGAGGCCACAACAGTGAAAGGCCCGCGCACCGCAAAAAAAAAAAAAAAAGTCTTGCCCCCTTTCCTCAAGCTGAGACAAATCCATGGAGCAGTTTATCTCCCGAGCCCCCTGGGCCTGTGGCCAAGGCTAGGTGTTAGCTGAGACCACCTCTGTCCTCAGCTCTTTTCCCTTCTTCTGATCTCCTCACTCCCCTTACGACTTCTTTCTAAAAAGCAGTCCCTCAGATCACACCACCCTGATCTCTGTCTCAGGCTCTGGTTCTAGAGAACCTGACTTAAAAGAGGCCACTTGGGGTAGAGGGGGAAAAACACAAAACACAGATGAACAAACAAATGGAAGTCAGGGGCTGTGGTTCCAGGTGAGTTTGATGAGCTAATGGGTTACAAGAATTAGAAGGTGCTTGGAATAATTTAAGACTTTGCTGTTTCCAAGTAACAGCCCCCACCCCAAAGTGTGTCAAATGTAAAAGGGAGGATGGCTTACAGAGAATGGAGGTGGCACAGAGGCGCTCAGGGCTGCAGGCCAGACTCAGTAGAGGCCGTTCGCATTGCCGGCCTCAGCTGCCCCTCTCCTCCTCTCTCTCATCTCTTCATCTGCTTCATTGTTTCCTTCTCTACTCCCCAGGCCACATGGGGGGATATCACAGTCATGCCAGAGCTCTGAAGAGTTCTCTTTTGCACCTAAGATGGGACAGGACTCCACTGTCCCAATGTTTTTCTTCAAGAGAAGGAACTTTAATTGGCTCACTGGTATCATGTAAACCCTGGACCAATCGAGGACTGGGGCCAGTGGAGGCTTGACCTGTCCCGGGCTGGTGTGATCACAGTGGCAGTGGGCACAAAGTGTGGCAAATTGCGCACTGGCTCTTGGAACTTCTGCCTAGAAATGACACAGGTTCCTTCCACTCACATTTCTTTGGCCAACACATGGTCATACCCTACTTCAAAGAAAGTGATGAAATGCAATCACATAACAAGACCAGAGGTGGAAAGCCATACAGATTTGGGATTACACTAATGAGTTCCACAATAGGATTTTGATAAAAGTAAATATTAACGGTTGATATTAAGTTGACATGAAGTAACCAGGATAATGAAGAATTCGTCAAGGAAACTGTGAAAAGGTAGTGTAGAATTTATTCCCCCCAAATTTGGGGGATAATAAATTAAGTCTAATCATCTGAGATTGCCAGAAGATGAACCAAGTTGGTTGTTTTCATCGTGTGCCATGGATGGAATGCCTCTGCCTCTGATGCCTCCATGAGAGGTTAGGGATGGGGTTTTGGGTACCCCTCCCTTTCTCTCCTTAACTAGTTTCATCTGTTTTGTTTGGTGCGTGAGTGTGTGTGTGGGAGGGGGGTGTTTGAGGGATTTTGCTTCTTAGCCTCCGTTCCTCCTCAGCACTCCAATTTCCATTTGGAAAATTACTTCCTCCATGCTGTATGCAGCCTCAAAATGTCCTGCCCATCAGCCACAGAGGCTACTGGCTCCTACCGGAAGCTCTCACCGCTTGGTACAGCCAAGCATGTTACCCAAGCTTAGTCAGACCCTCTCCTGGATTTTGACCCTTAGACCAGTAACTACAAAGGCAAAAGTAATGGTGAGAGTTTATCCAGCACCACTCCTGTTCCTGCTATTTTGTATATTCTCAGCCTCATTCTTCCATCCTCCCTTCAATCACATGAAAGCACTAATACCTTTCCAGTACATTTCCTTATGCTTTATTTAGCTCATTAGTTTCTGTTGCCTACAACAAAATAACCCTAGGTGGATAAAGTTTCATTGAGATTTGTTTTGGTTTGTTTATTTTTTTACAGAGTTCCACCACTAAAATATTAGAGTTTGGACCAGATAATTTTCAATGTTGTTCCTAGTCCTGTGCGTTCAAGCTTGAAAAACAACAACAGAAGAAAATGCTTATTGTAGATCTGGCAGCTGACTCAATGCAAATGTTACCACCAACAGGAGCCACAAAGAAACCTAGGTCAGTAATAGCTGGTGTAAAACATTTCTCAATAGCTTTCCCACCAGTCTTCCTGTGCTGGCCTCTGAAATTTAACCCTTGCTAACATCTAAATATTCGAAAGCTGCAGACTCGCACATCTGGAACTGTGTCATCTCAGTGTTGATTGTGAACCTCACTCTAAACTTCTCTGTGTGACGGAGGACCAAGAACATTGTCTCACGCACTTGCTGAATTTGAATGAGGTTTGCGCCATTTCTGTAAAATAGAGACACCATTTTTGGTGAATGATTTGTATAATCCTGGCACCATCTCCTCAGTCTTCCTGGCTGATATTTACGAGTTTAAATATGGCTAATGATACAACATTCCTGCCAGATGGTCAATAGGAACTACATGGATTCAGATATTTGAGCATCAGACAAATGCTTGATACGTTTGATTGAGACTCAAACACAAAGTCTTTTTTTGGAAAATAATTTAAGTCTGAGAGTTCATAATCATTATGAGAAGTAGACAGAAGTAGCCAGCCCAGATAAATGTAACAGGAATGAGTCTAGCATGGACCATGCATTTCTTTTCACCAGGGTTGGTAATTGATGTCTCATCAGGGCTGGTCCACGTCTTAGGACTCTATTTGTGTGTTCTGTCTAGAACACCTGTTATTACATAGATTGCAGGGAGTTAACAGGCATTGCCTCTGTGATCTGCTCAGTGTTCACTGATTTTGTTTATAGGACTTTGCTGCCTCCCACTATAAACATTTATGGGTTTTCCCAATCATTTTCATTGCCTGCACGGCCTCCACCGCCTTCCTCCCGTAAAGCATTCTCTGGCCATAGTCTGAGCACTCTGTCTCATGCTGGCCAGGGGAGTCTCCACCTCACTCCATCCCTCTGCTGAGTCTCCACCCTGCATGTTGGCCTGTTCTGTAGCACTCCCAGCCTCCTTCTCCCTACCTCCCTCACTTGATTATTGCTAATGCTCCTTGAACAGCCACCACCCACGCTAAACAGCCTGGCTGTGCACTCTGTGAACTTTTCCTCACTCTCTGCAAAATGAGCACTTCTTCCTCCTTACCCAGAAACCAGCCTGATTTCCCCCAGGAAAGACCGGCCTCTTGGAAGGACGTCGCCTCAGCACTCAAAACGAAATTTTATCCGGGGATTTTTGTTTGTTTGTTTGCTTTGTTCTCTAACTTTTAAAGAATCACTGGGCTGTGGCGAAGGCAGACACATTTCAAGTGCGGGCAGCAAAGAGTAGAAGCACTACTGGGTATTTAGCAGCTGCTCTTCACAGGCGCTAAGTGAGGATGACTCTTAGAGTCAGGTAAGAGGGTGGAGTTTCATGGAGGAGAGGATCTGCAGAAAATATAGAACAGAGCTCCAGTGGAAGAGGGTTAAGGAAAACAGAAAGCAACTAGTTTTGTACAAAAATCAAAAGGAAGCCCCACACAGACTCTGGAGGTCAAAGCCGTTTAAAGACTGGCCTCTTTTTCTTTAAGTGTCAATTTCCTTCACACAGATTACCCAAGCAGTCCACCTGGCTGACCTCACTGCTCTATCCTCCACATGGAGGTCCCTGGCACAGTCCTAGGAGCGACAAACAAAAATACAAATAAGAGCCCTGGAAACAGAGATTCACCCCTTAAGCTATGAACACAGCTAGTAAATTATGTGACATTACTGAAGAGTCACTGCAGTCCTTGTGGCCCTGATCTTATCGGGCCCATTCATTCCTATAGACGTGCCTGCGTAAACCAGCACCCCCGCCAACAGCCTCTTGCAGAGGAAAGCTCTTTGCCTGCTCTGTCTCTCATTCCTCTGTCCCTGGGTCTGTCCTGAGATATCATTGCCAGGTCCTGGGAATTACAGGATCTGCCTTATCAGTAATGCAGTCGGGTGTGAGTGCATTTCTTATGTGTGCGTCACACAGGGCAATTCTGTCAATGGCCAGTATTCTCCATTCGTTCCCCTGCCCGCCATCACCCCCGCATTGCCATTCCCCTGTCTGGAATCTGGGCCAGCCTCGGGAACAGCCCTGCCTCTCCGGGGAGAGACTGATTTGCTATGCTCTTCACCCTGAACAAGGAGATCTTTCACTTCCAAAGGGAAGATGTTTTATTTCCACCCCCCAGAATTAGAATAATGAAACATTTCTTGTAAACCTGGAAATTAAAATGCAGACAGTACATGTCCTTCAATTTCCTTTTATCGGTCTTCAGAGGTGAACCCAGGAAGAATTGTAAATATGTATCAGGGTAGCTCCTGGCCTGGAGGTATTGAAACTCCACTGACAGCAATGCCAAGTGTCGCTGTCTGGCGTCTCCAAGGGCTCCCCTCCCATTTCTCCCCACCCTCCATCTCCCTTCCAACTCTCTACCCTGTTTACAGTGACTTTGAGGCTGGTAAGAAGCATTTTGAGGTGACACTCGAGCAGCTGTGTGGCCCAGAATGCATTATCGTGTTATGTCTCAATTACAATATTCTTCGGTTGATGTGGAAGACAGGCACAGCCAGGATCCAGCCTTAGAGAGCACTGCCATCTCCTGGAAAACCCTCTATACTCGGGGCCTGCTCTCAAGGCTCCTTCAATGCCACCAGTAGGAAAACAAAGCCTTAGTCGTGGGCTTCTATCTTTAGAACCCAAGATCTGGGTGCACGGAGCTATCTTCTCCTGCCCCTTCCAACTGGAACGCTCCAGTTCCCTGAAGGACACGAAAAGGTGTTGTATTGTCATCTTAATTAAAAACAAGTAACTAGGCTGGGGAGGTCACTGGTGCCGAGACTGTGATCATTACTCCCACCTTCTGCTCCTGAGGCTGGTAACAGACGCTGCTTCCTGTAAATGAGTGCCTGGCACCAGTACAATCCTGCCCTTGGGATCTTCGGAAGAAGTGCTAGCCTTATTTACACTGTTGAGGACAGCGCTGAGGACTTGGGACAGAAGTTACCTGCTCGGGCAGAGCTTCGGAGAGGAGACAGCCCCAAGTTCCGTGGCAACTGCTTATTGAGATTCCACCTTATAGGCATGTTGGGATAACTAATGAGATACTTTCAGGAAGCACTGAGGACACAGAAAAGCCCCTATGAGTTTCCATTTAAACTCACAGCATATGAAAGCCGGCACACATGACTGTGTCTTACAGGATCTTCTGAAACACAGCTTTATTGATTACAGCTGGCTCGTCGTCAGCTTTGAGCTAGAAGATCAAAATACATTTGGAAAGATATCAGCCTCATCATCACGAACAAGAATGGGGTAACAGATTCCTCCACAAACGGCTTTGCTTTGAAATAACAAGGAAACGATGATCTGCATAAAGACAAATAAGAAAATAGTCTCATTAACTGAATTAATTGATTTCAGATAATTAACAGAATTCTTTAAATTCAACTAGTGTCCCTCGGAATCAGTAGTTCTTATCTTTTGGAGGACCCTTTGAAAAATGTGAAAATGTTGGTATCCTTTCCCCAGAAAAATGCATACACATTCTGCATATGATTTAATAAACGTCATCACCCCCTGGACAAAGCCAGAGTGATCTTAACGGCACTCAATTGAAAAATGCCCTTTGTAGCCAGACTTCTTTGCAAGCCCAGGTTTAAGTTTTGGGCTTCCTGATTATTTGGGGGAGAAATGGGGGCCACAGGAATGTTTGCAAATGAGCTGACCCGCGGGTTGCCACCTACAAGGAACGGCAAAGGGTATTCCCTTCTCTTCCATTGTCTGGCCTCATATTGAAAGTGGGTTTAAATGTTCATCCTCTGAAAATCCTGGGCTTGCAGAGGCACACATCTGAAAAGCTCTGATAATGACTTGCTTCAGCCTGGCTCCAGGAAAACAAAGCTCAATCAAGGGTTCTGCCATGGCACCTGTTTAAACATGTCCTGGGTCCCCACCCATGGAGAGGAACCCTAATGAAAGTGATTTGGGAACACAGCCTTCCACGTGGCAAGAAGGTACGACACCACCTCCTCTGACAAAATCATGGCTGTAGACCCGTGACCTACCAGGGGACTGTCGTGTATGAAACAAAGGGCAAATTTCACAGCACAAAGGTGAAATGAATTGTAAGAACTCTGTTGAAATAGCAGTAAAATATGGACATACAGGATTTATTCCAGGGATCCAGGCTTCAAACCCAAGGCTTGTGTCCTTGACTCCTTGTTTTTATCTTTATCATCAGTTTCTGGAAGGAAGCCTTTTCTCTTCTCTTTCTGATCTGTTGGCAGAAGCTGTGTGGTCACATGGGTAGTTTCTGGATTGAGCTTCCAAAGAAGTTTCACCCTCCAGCTTCTCTTGGGCCTGGGCCACTTCAGCAGGTCACTGGGAACTCACCATCTTTTCTGTCCCTGAAATTGATGGCAATGGCAGAGTCTCATACTTGTAGAGCACTTTCAAGTTTTTTGGAATTTCACCAAGTTAAACCTGATCTCTCTCTACTTAGCAGATGGGAAAACTGAAGCACGCATAGATGAGGATAATGAATATAAACTCCTGGCACATAGTAACGGTAATAACAGACAAGTACTGATTGGTTCTTGTGTATCAGACAGTTTATTTAGCACCTCATATGCATTCTCTCGTTTACTCTCCCCAGCAACCCTATAAAAAGTACAATTATGATCCCTTCTTTTCAAATTATTTGAGAAAAAACTCAAGACAATGAGAGAAGATTCAGTTAGCTATTATTGCAATAATGCCGTGTAACAAACAACTACAAATTCTCCATGTCAGACAGCAGTTAAGCACGTAGTTAGGCCATGCATCTCTGGGTTTATAGGAGGTTAGCTGCGCTAAGCTGGATTCAGCTGGGGTGGTTCTGTTTCTTGTGATTTTCATCCTTTCTGGACCAGTGGGCTGGCTGGGGCATGTTCTTCTCATAGTGATGGTAGAGATAAAAACAGCAGTGGGAGGCCACTGAAGTCTTAGTCTCAGAACTAACGCAGGGACACCTCTACCTACATAAAAATTAGCCAAAGCAAGTCATGTGGGTGAGTCTAAAGTCTAGCAATGGGAACTACACCCTGCCTAAGGTGAAACCATGGCAAAGTAGATGTAGAAGAAGGTAAAGAACTGGAATCCAAACTAGCTAAGGGGCAGGGTTGGAATTTGAACCAAGGTAGCCTGGCTTTAAAACCTAAGTTCTGAAACTAACACAACATTGTTAATCAACTATACTCTGATATAAAATAAAAAGTTAAAAATAAATAAAAGAGAAAAAAACCCGAAGTCTAATTTCTTAACTACTGTGCTATATCATGGGGACTTAACAAAAGGCCACTATTGCTTTCTTAAAAACTCAGCTTGTCCCTCCACAGACTGGTGGGATTCATGTAGACAAACAAGTGAGAATAGCAGAGGAAAGCTATTCATAAGAAGAAATGATAGAAGAATAAGAAATGGGACAGAGAGAGAGGTTGTAACTATTGCGTTAAATCACAATTACCAATATTCACTATTTACTGAACACTCGCTCATATTTCACATCATCGTTTCAGAGCAAACAAACAAACAAAATGTCCCGTTTTGTCTCCTGAGTGTCTATACTGGCATGTGTCAAATGTTTTGAGACCCAAAGCCACTTTTCAGTAGTAATTTGGGAGATGTATCCCTTTGTAGTGTAGTAAACCCTTCCTTTGGACAGGTTGGGAACACTGTGCTCTTATGAAAAGGGTCCCAGGGCCAGAAACATCAGGATCTAAACTCACAAGGAGCAGCAAGAGAGCCACACCAGCATCAGGGAACAAGGTGAAGACAAATTGAAGGGACAATGCCTTAGAATGACCTTTGAGAACCAACAGGATTGGAATAAAATAAAGGCAATGGATAAAGAGTAGATAACTGAACACATGAGAAACATTTGCCTACCAGGGGCAGATGATCTCGTTTCTCTAAATTTGAACCTCAACTCACAGCTAGATTGCTGGTGGCAACTACAAATAATCTGACAAGGGAGAGCAACCTTGTCAAGACCAGGCATCAAAATCCCACCCTCTAGCATGAAGCCAGTGAAGCCTGGAGAAGAGGTCATTGTGAAGAGAAGTGACCTGCTCCCCAGCCGTCCAGCATCTTCCCACTGGGTTTATGACATTCTCCTCTTCCTCCCTTTGTGGGAAGCAATCTATGTGGATAACCTCAGACACTGATCCTATACCATCCATTTCCTTATTCTCCTAACCTGAAATATTTAAAAAATTGATATAGAGCTTCAAGATGGCGGAAGAGTAAGACGCGGAGATCACCTTCATCTCCACAAATACATCAGAAATACATCTACACGTGGAATAGTTCCTACTGAACGCTGGCAGAAGACCTCAGACCTCCCAAAAGGCAAGAAAGAGATTAACAGCACCACTTAAAGAAGCTCCAGAGATGGGTGCGAGCTGCGGCTAACAGTGCAGACCCCAGAGACAGGCATGGGACACTAAGGCCGCCGCTGCCGCCACCAAGAAGCCTGTGTACGAGCACAGGTCACTATCCACACCTCCCCTCCCGGGAGCCTGTGCAGCCCGCCACTGCCAGGGTCCCGGGATCCAGGGACAACTTCCTTGGGAGAATGCACGGCGCGCCTAAGTTTGGTGCAACATCATGCCGGCCTCTGCCGCCGCAGGCTCGCTCCGCACTCCGTGCTCCTCACCCCCCCGACCCCCGTCCTGTCTGAGCGAACAACAGATGCCCTCAGCCGACCTGCACGCAGAGGCGGGGCCCAATCCAAAGCTGAGCCCCTGGGAGTTGTGAGAACAAAGAAGAGGAAGGGAAATCTCTCCCAGCAGCCTCAGGAGCAGCGGATTAAATCTCCACAATCAACTTGATGTACCCTGCGTCGGTGGAACACATGAATAGACAACGAATCATCCCAAATTGAGGAGGTGGACTTTGGGGGCAACGATATATATATTTATTTCCCTTTTTCTCTTTTTGTGAGTGTGTATGTGTATGCTTCTGTGTGTGATTTTGTCTGTACGGCTTTACTTTTACCATTTGTCCTAGGGTTCTGTCTGTCCTTTTTTTTTTTCTTTTCTAATTACTTTAAATAATTTTTTTCTTAATAATTACTTTATTTTAATAACTTTATTTTATTTTATCTTCTTTCTTTCTCTTTCTTTCTTTTTCTTTCTTCCTTCCTCCCTCCCTCCCTCTCTCTCTCTTTCTTTTTCCTTTCTTTCTTTCTTTCTTTTTCTTTCTTCCTTCCTCCCTCCCTCCCTCTCTCTCTCTTTCTTCTTTCTTTCTTTCTTTCTTTCTTTCTTTCTTTCTTTCTTTCTTTCTTTCTTTCTTTCTTCCTTTCTTTCTAATTTTTCTCCCTTTTATTCTGAGCCGTGTGGATGAAAGGCTCTTGGTGCTCCAGCCAGGTGTCAGGGCTGTGCCTCTGAGGTGGGAGAGCCAACTTCAGGACACTGGTCCACAAGAGACCTCCCAGCTCCACATAATATCAAATGGCGAAAATCTCCCAGAGATCTCCATCTCAATGCCAAGACCTAGCTTCACTCAACGACCAGCAAGCTACAGTGCAGGACACCCTTTGCCAAACAACTAGCAAGACAGGAACAAAACCCCATCCATTAGCAGAGAGGCTGCCTAAAATCATAATAAGGCCACAGACACCCCAAAACACACCACCAGACGTGGACGTGACCACCAGAAAGACAAGATCCAGCCTCATCCACCAGAGCACAGGCACTACTCCCCTCCACCAGGAAGCCTACACAACACACTGAACCAACCTTAGGCACTGGGGACAGACACCAAAAACAATGGGAACTATGAACCTGCAGCCTGAGAAAAGGAGACCCCAAACACAGTAAGTTAAGCAAAATGAGAAGACAGAAAAACACACAGCAGATGGAGGAGAAAGGCAAAAACCCATCAGATCTAACAAATGAAGAGGAAATAGGCAGTCTACCTGAAAAAGAATTTAGAATAATGATTGTAAAGATGATCCAAAATAGAATAGAGAAAATACAAGAAACGTTCGACAAGGACCTAGAAGAAGTAAAGAACAAACAAACAGTGATGAACAACACAATAAATGAAATTAAAAATTCTCTAGAAGGGATCAATAGCAGAATAACTGAGGCAGAAGAACAGATAAGTGACCTGGAAGATAAAATAGTGGAAATAACTACTGCAGAGCAGAATAAAGGAAAAAGAATGAAAAGAATTGAGGACAGTCTCAGAGACCTCTAGGACAACATTCAATGCACCAACATTTGGGGTCGCAGAAGAAGAAGAGAAAAAGAAAGGGACTGAGAAAATATTTAAAGAGCTTATAGTTGAAAACTCCCCTAATATGGGAAAGGAAATAGTTAATCAAGTCCAGGAAGCACAGAGAGTCTCATACAGGATAAATCAAAGGAGACACATGCCAAGACACATGTTAATCAAACTATCAAAAGTTAAATACAAAGAAAAAAATTAAAAGCAGCATGGGAAAAACAACAAATAACACAAAAGGGAATCCCCATAAGGTTAACAGCTGATCTTTCAGCAGAAGCTCTGCAAGACAGAAGGGAGTGGCAGGACATATTTAAAGTGATGAAGGAGAAAAACCTACAACCAAGATTACTCTACCTAGCAAGGATCTCATTCAGATTTGATGGAGAAATTAAAACCTTTACAGACAAGCAAAAGCTAAGAGAATTCAGCACCAGCAAACAAGCTTTACAATAAATACTAAAGGAACTTCTCTAGGCAGGAAAACACAAGAGAAGGAAAAGACCTAAAATAACAAACCCAAAACAACTAAGAAAATGGTAATAGGTACATATATATCGATAATTACTTTAAATGTAAATGGATTAAATTCTCCAACCAAAAGACATAGAATGGATAGAAAAACAAGACCCATATATATGCAGTCTACAAGAAACCCATTTCAGACCTAGGGACACATACAGACTGAAAGTGAAGGGATGGAAAAAGACAATCCATGCAAATGGAAATCAAAAAAAAGCTGGAGTAACAATTCTCCTATCAGACAAAATAGACTTTAAAATAAAGACTATTACAAGAGACAAAGAAGGACACTACATAATGATCAAGGGATCAATCCAAGAAGAAGATATAACAATTGTAAATATTTATGCACCCAACAAAGGAGCACCTCAATACATAAAGCAAATGCTAACAGCCATAAAAGGGGAAATCGACAGGAACACAATCAGAGTAGGGGACTTTAATACCTCACTTTCACCAATGGACAGATCATCCAAAATGAAAATAAATAAGGAAACACAAGCTTTAAATGATACATTAAACAACATGGATTTAACTGATATTTATAGGACATTCCATCCAAAAACAACAGAATAGACATTCTTCTCAAGTGCTCATGGAACATTCTCCAGGATAGATCATACCTTGGGTCACAAATAAAGCCTTGGTAAATTTAAGAAAATTGAAATCGCATCAAGTATCTTTTCCGACCACAACACTATGAGACTAGATATCAATTAAAGGAAAAAATCTGTGAAAAATATAAGCACATGGAGGCTAAACACTACACTACTTAATAACCAAGAGATCACTGAAGAGATCAAAGAGGAAATCAAAACTTACCTAGAAACAAATGACAATGAAAACACGATGACCCTAAACCTCTGGGATGCAGCAAAAGCAGTTCTAAGAGGGAAGTTTATAGCAATACAATCCTACATCAAGAAACAAGAAACATCTCAAATAAACAAACTAACTTTACACCTAAAGCAATTAGAGAAAGAAGAACAAAAAACCTCCGAAGTTAGCAGAAGGAAAGAAATCATAAAGATCAGATCAGAAATAAATGAAAAAGAAATGAAGGAAATGATAGCACAGATCAATAAAACTAAAAGCAGTTTCTTTGAGAAGATAAACAAAATTGATAAACCACTAGCCAGACTCATCAAAAAAAAAAAAGGGAGAAGACTCAAATCAGTAGAATTAGAAATGAAAAAGGAGAAGTAACAACTGACAGTGCAGAAATACAAAGGATCATGAGAGATTACTACAAGCAACTCTATGCCAATAAAGTGGACAACCTGGAAGAAATGGACAAACTCTTAGAAATGCACAAACTTCCAAGACTGAACCAGGAAGAAAGAGAAAATATGAACAGACCAATCACAAGCACTGAAATTGAATCTGTGAGTAAAAATCTTCCAACAAACAAAAACCCAGGACCAGATGGCTTCACAGTCAAATTCTATCAAACATTTAGAGAAGAGCTAATACCTATCCTTCTCAAACTCTTCCAAAATATAGCAGAGGTAGGAACACTGCCAAACGCATTCTACAAGGACACCATCACCCTGATGCCAAAACCAGACAAAGATGTCACAAAGAAAGAAAACTATAGGCCAATATCACTGATGAATATAGATGCAAAAATCCTCAACAAAATATTAGCAAACAGAAACCAACAACACATTAAAATGTTCATACACCATGATCAAGTGGGGTTTATCCCAGGATGCAAGGATTCTTTTTTTTTTTTTCTTTTTTTGTGGTACGTGGGCCTCTCACTGTTGTGGCCTCTCCCATTGCAGAGCACAGGCTCTAGATGCACAGGCTCAGCGGCCATGGCTCATGGGCCCAGCCGCTCCGCGACATGTGGGATCTTCCTGGACCGGGGCATGAACCGTGTCCCCTGCATCAGCAGGCGGACTCTCAACCACTGCGCTACCAGGGAAGCCCCAAGGATTCTTTAGTATATGCAAATCAGTCAATGTGATACACCATATTAACAAATTGAAGGAGAAAAAACATACGATCATCTCAATAGATGCAGAAAAAGCTTTCGACAAAATTCAACACCCATTTATTATAAAAACCCTCGAGAAAGTAGGCATAGAGGGAACTTTCCTCAATGTAATAAAGGCCATATATGACAAACCCACAGCCAATATCATCCTCAGTGGTGAAAAACTGAAACCATTTCCACTAAGATCAGGAACAAGACAAGGTTGCCCACACTCACCACTATTATTCAACATAGTTTTGGAAGTTTTAGCCACGGCAATCAGAGAAGAAAAAGAAGTAAAAGGAATCCAAATCAGAAAAGAAGAAGTAAAGCTGTCACTGTTTGCAGATGACATGATACTATACATAGAGAATCCTAAAGATGCTACCAGAAAACTACTAGAGCTAATCAATGAATTTGGTAAGGTAGCAGGATACAAAATTAATGCACAGAAATCTCTAGCATTCCTATACACTAATGATGAAAAATCTGAAAGTGAAGTAAAGAAAACATTCCCATTTACCAACAAAAAGAATAAAATGTCTAGGAATAAACCTACCTAAGGAGATAAAAGACCTGTATGCAGAAAATTATAAGAAACTGATGAAAGAAATTAAAGATGATACAAACAGATGAAGAGATATACCATGTTCTTGGATTGGAAGAATCAGCTTTATGAAAATGACTCTACTACCCAAAGCAATCTACAGATTCAATGTAATACCTATCAAACTACCACTGGCATTTTTCATAGACCTAGAACAAAAAATTTCACAATTTGTATGGAAACACAAAAGACCCCGAATAGCAAAGCAATCTTGAGAAAGAAAAACGAAGCTGGAGGAATCAGTCTCCCTGACTTCAGACTATACTACAAAGCTACAGTAATCAAGACAGTACGGTACTGGCACAGAAACAGAAATATAGATCAGTGGAACAGGATAGAAAGCCCAGAGATAAACCCATGCACATATGGTCACCTTATCTTTGATGAAGGAGGCAAGAATATACAATGGAGAAAAGACAGCCTCTTCAATAAGTGGTGCTGGGAAAACTGGACAGCTACATGTAAAAGAATGAAATTAGAACACTCCCTAACACCATACACAAAAAAACCTCAAATTGGATTAAAGACCTAAATGTAAGGCCAGACACTAAAAACTCTTAGAGGAAAACACAGGCAAAATTCTCTATGACATACATCACAGCAAGGTCCTTTTTGACCCACCTCCTAGAGAAATGGAAATAAAAACAAAAATAAACAAATGGGGCCTAAAGAAACTTAAAATCTTTTGCACAGCAAAGGAAACCATAAATAAGACCAAAAGACAACCCTCAGAATGGAAGAAAATATTTGCAAATGAAGCAACTGACAAAGGATTAATCTCCAAAATTTACAAGCAGCTGACGCAGCTCAATATCAAAAAAACAAACAACCCAATCCAAAAATGGGCAGAAGACCTAAATAGACATTTCTCCAAAGAAGATATACAGATTGCCAACAAACACATGAAAGAATGCTCAATATCATTAATCATTAGAGAAATGCAAATCAAAACTACAAAGAGGTATCACCTCATACCGGTCAGAATGGCCATCACCAGAAAATCTACAAACAATATATGCTGGAGAGGGTGTGGAGAAAAGGGAACCCTGTTGCACTGTTGGTGGGAATGTAAATTGATACAGCCACTATGGAGAACAGTATGGAGGTTCCTTAAAAAACTAAAAATAGAACTACCATACGACCCAGCTATCCCACTACTGGGCATATACCCTGAGAAAACCATAATTCAAAAAGAGTCATGTACCAAAATGTTCATTGCAGCTCTATTTACTATAGCCAGGACATGGAAGCAACCTAAGTGTCCATCAACAGATGAATGGATAAAGAAGATGTGGCACATATATACAATGGAATATTACTCAGCCATAAAAAGAAATGAAATTGAGTTATTTGTAGTGAGGTGGCTGGACCTAGTGTCTGTCATACAGAGTGAAGTAAGTCAGAAAGAGAAAAACAAATACCATATGCTAATACATATATATGGAATCTAAGGAAAAAAAATGGTCATGAAGATCCTAGGGGCAAGACAGGAATAAAGACACAGACCTAGTAGAGAATGGACTTGAGGAAATGGGGAGGGGGAAGCGTAAGCTGGGACAAAGTGAGAGAGTGGAATGGACATATATACACTACCAAACGTAAAATAGATAGCTAGTGGGAAGTAGCCGCATAGCACAGGGAGATCTGCTCGGTTCTTTGTGACCACCTAGAGGGGTGGGATAGGGAGGGTGGGAGGGAGGGAGACTCAATAGGGAAGAGATATGGGAACATATGTATATGTATAACTGATTCACTTTGTTATAAAGCAGAAAGTAACACACCATTATTAAGCAATTATACTCCAATAAAGATGTCAAAAAACAAAACAAAACAAAACTACTGATGCAGCCGCTCTTTGTTCCTCACTGGACATATGTGCGCCTCATCTCCATGATACAGAAATCCATCTTATAGAGGGAAGGGGAAGAGAACCCAGAGGGCCCACAGAGGACCAGAAGTGACTCAGATCAGCCCAAGAAAAAGGCAATAGGAGGGAGAGGTACACTAGAAGTTTCTTACAAGAGAAGAGAGACCAAATCTTTCTTCTGGTGATATTAGTGCAGCTTGGATTTTTGAGTCAGTGTGGAGGCCCAGCAGGCATCCAAGAAGTGGGGAAAGCCTAGGGTGCATTTAGAAAGAGTCACTCATCTGTACTCTGCCCCCCTCCCTTTTCCACCTCAACCTTCCAGGCCAAGTGTCTTTCTTAAGGGGCAAACGTCTCTTCAGTAATGCCCCTGGGAGACATCTTACTGATCCCAGAATGGCAGTATGCTAAGAAACCAAGAGCTAAAAGAGAGAGTATTGGGAATGTTTGGTCATTGACAATCACATCGACATACCCTAAGCATATGTTAGCTGCTTAATATACTCACAAGTGCTCTACCTTTTATCATTACTCTATGGTAACCAGAGCTCCTTTACTGTGTTTTGGAATTTCCCATGAGAGCTGGGGCTGGGATAGTAAGAATAATTGTCTTAACTCCTAACATTCACTGAACACTTACTCTGTGGCTGGAGGAGGTTGTCTAGGGTGGACAAATGACTTTGTCCTGGAAAACCAACATTGTCCAAAGCGCTTTACCAGTCGCTAATTTATTTAATGTTCCTAACAACTGTACAAGGTAGGTCCCCTTCTTATTCCCATTTTATCAATAAGGCAGTTGAAACAGAAACACATTCAGTAACTTGCCCCAGATATACAGCCACGAAGTGATTGAGCTGAGCTTTGAACCTGGGCAACAAGCCTTCAGAATTTTGGCCATTAACACCATCCCATAGTGTCTGTCTCATACGTGAAACCTGGGAATGGTTCCAGGAAATTGTTACCTGAAGAATTTGTGTAAGGGCCCAGAGACACTGTTGCTACCATGAAATAGACACTGGGAGTAGAATGACTTTGGCTTTGCTTTGGGAGACCCTGAACCTAATTTTGGATGAATGCCCAGCACACAGTTCAAGAAATAAATTGTTGACTTGCTTCTTGAGACTATGATACTCTGAATCTGCTAGGATGCATTCTGAGACTTAGCTGAGGCCCTGCTCTCTTCCTGGTCAAGTGATAGCTGTTGCTTTTTGACTGACCAGTGTCCATTCATTCTGCTTCCAGTACAAGCAACCTGGTTTTATTTCCCATCTCAATCTATGTGGTTTGGGGGACCTGGTCTATGAGAGGGCATGTGCCCCAGGCTTTCAGTGTATTACAACTTCTTGACTCAAGGAGGCACATTCAGTCCCTATTTGGGAATTTTATTGGAACTATTGGAAAAGAGAAGCACTTTTCCTCCAGGGTTGCAGAGAGGCTAGGATGCAGGCCTGGAGCTGCTGGGGTCACTTGCCCCTACGTGGAAAGAACCTGCTTCAGTCAAAGCAATAGATAAAAAGCTAATGCAAAATTAAAATATGGAAAATTACTAACTCTGGTAACATCTTGGAATTTCCAGAACCTTTTCTTCCTGAACTCCCTCTATACATTTCTATTAGGCAAACCAATAAATTCCCTTTTTTTTTTTTTTTTTTTTTTGGTTTAAAGCCAGACTGTTTGGGGTTCTAGTCCCTTGTATCTGAAAAAAATCTGCCTAAGACACCTGTGGTTCCTTGGAAGAAGGCACACCCTTCAGCCCTAGGGCTTAAGAACTGCATTCCTTCAAAAGCAGGATCCTGGGGATTCCCTCCTGTGACCGGGGTAGCAGCCAACATCAGAGGCTTGGCTTTTTATTTTAAGAGGCAAAGATCCAGAGACAACCAGGTGTTGCTTGACTCTTCTCCCAGACTCAGAGAGGGTTTGTGCAGGCTCATCCCTGCTCCCACTGCCCTCCTCCAAAACCCTGACTCCTAACCGTACTCCCCGACCCCATCCCACCCTGCCTTAGAAAAGACTGAGGGTATTGTTCATTACAAACGCGTAACTGAATGGAAAATTCACGGCTATTCTCAAGATCTCAAATTAAAGAATGTGTCTTGCATAGAGCACAGATAATTTAAGCAATCAGACCCTTTTCACGTTCTGCTCCAGCTTTAAGACAAGCAGATGAAACCTTCCCAGGCCCCCTCAGATACCGACGCGGAGCCTGAGGTCATGGCTCTTCTACTCTCAGCTCCGTGCACGTGACGTGTGCGAGGTGTTTGCTTACTTTTCTGTATTTGGAACTAGACTCTGAGATCCTTGAGGGAAGAGGCTTCCATCTTTTTACCCTTTACCACTTTTTACTTAAGAAATGAAGTCAAGGTACCCCGTGATTACCCAGCGGCATCTTTATCCCAGCGATGAGACAGGTGCTCTAGTTTAGGGGTCCCCAAAGTGTGTTTCCTGGAACAGCAGCATCAACATCACCTGGGAACTTGTTAGAAATGCAAATTTTCAGGCCCCACTTGCTGCATCAGAAACTGAGCTGAAGCCCAGCAAAGCCATGCTTAACAAGACCTCCAGATGACTCTCACACATGCCAACATCGGAGAACCACTGCCCTAGCCTCTTGCTACTCAATGTGTCATAGTCCAAGTACCAATAGTATCAGCCTCACCCGGGAGCTTGTTAAACATGCAAAATGTCATGCTCCACCACAGACCTGTTGCTATGCCTGAGAATCTGTGTTTGAATCCGCTTCCCAGGCGATTTATATACTTGAAAGCAGTGCTTCCTAAATTTTCAAGAGCATCAAATTACCTAGGGATCTTGTTAAATGCAAGCTCTGATGCTTGAGAATTGGAATTTTTATCAAGCTGCTACTGATCCATGGACCACACTTTGAGTAGAAAGGGCCTAGAGAGAAAACGGAAAGTTCTTCAGGGCTGCAGGGAAACTGGTGGCTGGTAGGGCAGAGAAACACCTCCAGATCCACTCACTACCCGTCCTTCTCCCCAGATCAGGCAGAGCAATTCTGTTTTTATCTGATTTTTATATCATGCTTTAAGGAAAATTTTTATTTGAAATAAGAATTCTGCTGCAAAACAAATCTTCTAAGCAACCGCATTACAGAAAATAGTCAACCTTTAAAGTGATATACTTGCAAACCTAATTCTAAATTAAATGTCATAGGGTAAATTAGTGTATGTGCAGGAAGGAGCTGGTGGATATTATGTTTTTAAACATTTTTAAAGCTTTACCATTTTCCGTATCGAATTAAATTTTCAAACATGAAACTGAAATGGCGGTTGCTTGTTGCTGGAGACCTGGTTTGAAGTTGGAGAACAAACCTTAAGTTTCAACTGACACTTCAGTGCAAACATTTTGCATTTCCTACTTCTTGTCTGAAATGCGATGGCTTGTCCTTTTTCCATGCTGCTTCCCTTTGGGCTCCATTGATCTGTAAGTCCATATTCGGCATTGGTCTATGATACCTTTCTTGGTAGGGATGAGATAAAGATGACTTAAGACAAATTCTCATGATCTCCTAATACCAAAATTTTTCTGTTCAGCCACTCACAATAATTCCCACCCTCCTTTTTCCACATCTCCATAATCAAAGAGACCCTACACTGAATCTTTCTGAACAACACTTCTGATGTCTGTCCCTTTGTTTCCATTTTTATGGCCACCAACTCAACTGAAGTCTTATTCAATTATTTGTGCACAATATAATATTTTCTGAACTGTTTGACTCAGAGGTCTCCCCTTTAAATGTCCCATTCTAATCCATCATTCCAGACTAATATTTACACAACAGGTGTTAATTTACCCTCCCGGTGCAAAAACATGGGTACTCTCTGCAGTCTATAGGAATAATGTCTAAACTCTTGTCCAGTGCTCAGGACCTTCAGCCAACTGATTCCCACTTGACTTTCCGCCTCACCTTCTCAGGATCCTCCACCTAGTCAATCGGATTTTTGGGGGGCAGTTGGGGGGATTCAACCCCATGAATGCACATTCCTCTTTGCCTCCTCTATGTTTCTGTGGTTGCTTTTGCACCATTCATGTAAAGAGAGAGACTTTCATTTTTCTATTTGCACCATTTTTAGAGCTGACTTGCACAAATGTATTTTTTTTAAAGAAAAAACATAATAAGAGCTCCAGGGGAAAGGAACACGCAGGTAAGAAAAGAGTTAATACACTCACCATTTAAGCTCTTTAGAGTTTTATTTTTTATTAGTATTATTTTAGATGAATGACTCCTTAGAAAGAAATAAAATTCCTTTTTCAGGGTAGCTAAGAAAAGACGGTGCAGTCTTGATTACATCAGAGTGGGAAACTATTATAAGTGCCTATTATTTTCTCATAAAGTCTTATCATAATACCAGATACTTCAAATTTTACAAGTCCGTAAAGGCTAATCTTTTTTTTTTTACTGTGCCTTCAATAGAGACCAGACTGGAAATGCATATGTTTTCCTGAAGTGAAAGTCTTTTCTAGAACAAGATTCCTCCTGTTCCATAATGGCAACATCTTCAAAATAGAAATATTTCTGTCCATATGATGTTGTAATTCCCAGGCATTTTCTGAATATTAATAGCAATACTTAAAATTTTTAACTATGATTTTTAAAATTATAGTTGATTTACAATATCATGTTAGTTTCAGATGTACAGCACAGTGATTCAGTTATACATATATATTATATACGTATATAATATATATATTTTTTTATTAAATGTCATTTTAGGAAATTAAGAATGTATTATGTTTTGGTAATAACACCCAAGGGGGTTTTCTTATGTTGGGTTCCCTAGAGGTAGACCCAGAAATGAAGATTTCATGCGCAAGTGGCTTATTCAGGAGGTGCTACCAAGAGAAAGTGACACAGGACAAGGAAAGACGGAAGCCAAGCATGGCTGTAACCTCAGAGAAAGTTCTTTGCAGGGTAACATCAACCTTATCCCACATGATCTCTGGAACATGAGTGACACTTTGGAGTTTTCCCCAATCCACTGCAAGGGACCAGGTTTCATGCTCTTGGATCCATCAGTCTCCACCCAGGCAGGGGCTGGGGGTTTCTGGTGGTGGGCAGAACTCCCAAACGTGTCTGTGGCTGCAAGTAAATCACGTGCAATAGCCCAAGGGCAGTCATCGGAAAAAGAGTCACACTGGTGTGAGCTGTTGGAAGCCAAAAACACATTAAGGACAGAAAGAGATGCAGGAGAAGGGGCTGGAAGGAGTCTGGATGAAGCACCAGCAGTGGCCACTAGACAATACTTCCAATGTCTTGGAAACAGAAAGTTCCTATCCCAAGAAATTATTCGATCAATCAATAATGATTAAGAACAGTGTGACCATAGATGTGCTCTTACCTTCCCTTCATCTCAGCTTCTTCATCAAATAAATAAAAGTACCTAACTCAGGATTCTTATGAGTATTATGTAAAGTAATATACATAAAGGATTCTAATCACTGCATATAGTATCAAGTTAATAATTATTAATTTAATTTTTAAAAACCCCTTTGTATTTAATATTGTAATTTTATATTCTTGGGCAGTGACCCTCTCTTAGTGCCATAATAACTTTATACCAGATTCAAATTCTATGCAGAAGATAAGAATATTACCAGGCGATATGAAGAATATATTTTCAGTAACATATCAGGAGATTGCTAAAGTGCATAAGAAAAGGAAGGGAAACAGAGCTTGGTCATACATAATGGAAACAAAAATATAACTCATTTTGACACTGATGTAGAAAAAGGTTAGAGCTAGAAACTTGGATACCATCTGAATTTATCATTTTGCCTCATTTTAAACTCTAAATTCACCTATAGGTCAAGGAGATCTCCATCCTTTGTAGGAATAGTTATGGGAAAAAAGCATCAACCAAATTTGGTGGAAAGAAAGAAATAGTAACCGAAAATGCAATATATTCAAACTTGGGAGCAAGAGAGCCAATGTAAGTATGCTGATGTTCATGCTACTTCCTGTCTGCGGGTGATAACTTCCTGTCTCTGACTCAGGGGTTTCATGTCTTCTACCACCCATGAAACAGCAACAAGCTAACTTCCTAGCTTTAAAGTAGGGTAAAATCAAATCCCAGACCCAACAAAGTCTCAGTATAGGATACTTTAAAGATTGCATTAGTTGCATCAGTTGTGCAGTTTTCCCAAACTATTACCATTTAAGACCAGAAAGTTGAAAACATCCTTGAGAAAGATCAGTGTGGTCATTCATCACTATTCTAGCCTTGCTTTTAGTATCCTTTCACAAAGAGTAAAACACTATCAGAAGAAGTAAAAAACATGTCATGGCCCTCAGTCTCCCACACCCTCAGAGCTATGTGAAGCCCCGCCCCCAGAAGGCTACAATTGTGTCTTTAACTTTTGGAAGTGTCCCTGTGGGAGGTTTCAGGCAAGCTGATAGCTTGCGTTTCCATCCATTCCCTTCCAGCTTTCTTTGGCCATGGACTCAATCTTTCGACATGAATTAAGCTTTGTAGATCAGAGCTCCTATAGTACTCAGAGATCCAAATTGTTAACAGACAGCCTTAGAAACTAAAATACAGGCTGAATGAAAGCTGATAACGTGAGTCTCAAGCCACAGCTCCTCTGCTTTCTTCTTGAATATGGCATTGGTGGCCATCCTAGTTTTCTTCCCTCCCAGGCTGACCATTGATGAAACCTAACCATTTTCTCCTAACAATGCCACAATTGTGAGCTGGCATTTTTATGTAAATAGCTGTTCTCTGATTCATTAAGCCCCACTGCCCCTGACATTTTCCTTTCTGACCCTTATCAGACACACACTGGCAAAACATGAAGAAATAAAGAGGACAAAGAAAGGCAATAAAAGGGTTACAACCAAGAAGTGTATTGTGACTGTGACCAACAAGGAAATTCGGAAACGGGTGACTGAACACCCAAGGATACCCTGTCAGCTGGTCACAGCGACAACATTTGTTCAAAGCCTGAGAAGTGCTTTGCATCATTTCAAGGTGTCACATAGAGATACATAGGAAATGACAGTCATAGATGCTACCTGAAGAGCACGTAAAGTGTAATAGACGATAGCACAATTAAACACCTGTGTACCCAGAAACATACAATCTGGCCCTTGCTTACCTCTCTACTTACTCTTTATTTTTCTCATAGCCCCTGTCACAAGATGCAAGGTCTAGTTTATATATTTGTGTTCTTGATTATTATGGTTCCCCAGAGACGAGATTTGTCTGGTATGCAACAGTGTCCATTCCAATCAATCTCACCCACTGGAACAGAAATTCCAGGGGAATAGGGACCATGTCTACCTTATTCACCATTGTAATCCCAGAGCCTAGCAAAATGTACCTTGTAGATTCTCAAAAAATTTTTTTAAATAAATAAGTAAAACATTAAAGAAATAAATAAATAAAACCAGCAACAGCTATATAGAGAGATTATATAACTTCATCTTCTGAATGCCGCTACTAACGCGATTACACAAAATTGAGTGTGAACTTGGGTCACAGGCATGAGCAAAATTTTCAGAGTTTAGACGGGAAAAAACTTTCTAGACCCTGGGGCAGCTGCCCTGAAACAAACCACAGATATATAAGTGAGCACAGCCAAGATCAGCAGAACTTCCTAGCTGACCTATAGATTTGTGAGTCACTGAATTGTAGAGTGGTTTGGTTTGTGGCATTATTGTACCAATAACTAACTAATATTAAAGTCTACTAAAGTAATAACAATTAATTACCAGCAGAACAAACATTAAAATGCAAAGATGATTCATCTTTTTTGAAATAGAAAGTATTTCTAGTTAAATTATTTGGTTCCTCCATAGCCTCAAACACCTTTCATGCAGCTATATCCACGTCTCTGGGGCTGAGCAGGCCTAGGTAGGATGCACCTACAGAAGAAACATGAAGGACATCAGCAAGCTCAGCACCACAGCAGTAGATGTCACCTTTCCAGCACTGTTTGAATACCAGTATTTCTCATACACATTATCCAGGACTGAAAAAACAGCCTCCACGGTTTCCTCGCAGGTGGCCTGAATCTGAGTTTCTGGCAGGACAAACCCATATGTACCCATATGTCCCTCAGCTCAAATGCATATGAGAAGGGGATCCCAATGTCCCAAGCCCAGTCTCATGAAAACCCTGAAATGGCATCTACAAATGAAAATATGGAGGAAGAGTTAGAAGTTATTCTGTGAAAGGACAGATTTCTACAGCCATTTCAGGGACTAAAGTTCAACCCAGCAAAATAAATCAACTCTTTCATATTAGGATCTATGAATAGCTGCCTTCTCTCTCTCCTTGACATTTTCCGCTTCTGTCTCCACTCACCATCCCCACTATACCTGGCATTATGCCTGGCACATCTATCCCCACAATGCCTGGCATCATGCCTGGCACATAGCAGAGGTTTGGTTAAAGTTTCTCAGCTGAATCAAAGACAAGACAATCTGATATTGGAAGATAAGATTCAACTGACCTGTAAAGGAACAGAAACAAAATGACCGATATCACTAAAATGATGATATTAGGAAAATATCATCTCGGTTGTCCTTCAGTGGGTGGAGGAGGGGGTGCTTGGGGATGGGGAAAGCAATGCACTCTCCTTTCAACTAAATCCTTTTTTTTTTTTTTTTAAACTCCAGGCCCCACCTGTTTTGCCTGATGGTCCTCTGGGAACTGAATCAACCGACCAAGGGTCACTGGAAAATGTCTTTCCTGTTAACTCCTGTGCCTTCTCCCTGCCAGTTCTTTTTAACTGAAGCCAGAGGGAGTACTGGTCTGAGCCAGTGTATTAATTTTTGCTTTTAGCTCACACCTTATCCCTAGAGAGCACAATTCTGGATTTGTACAGACTCCCTTTTATCCCTGGTCATTTTGATTTGTACAACTTCCTGTTGATCCGAGGAACTCTTCTATCCTGTCCACTCCAGTCTCCAAAGTCCACTGAATTCTTTTGTGCTTTAGATACTATTGAAGAGGTGAAAAAAAGATACTTATATAAAATATCTGCACTAGATCCAACTCTATAATTGGTTCCATGCTTTGCTTTCAATGCATTTGCTGCCTTCTGTCCAACTTGGATCTGTAGGTGGGAAATGCAGAGACAGATATCTGGTGTTAAAAATAAATCCAACAATTCAGAGCATTTGCTATTTTGTCCAAATCCATCCTCAGAGTTCCAGACCATCTTTCTAACTTCCCATTGAACATCTATACCTGGGTAGTCTTCTGATACTTTAGACTCAACATACTCATATCCAATTTTATCATCTCCCCCACTAATAAGGCTGTTTTGATTTTCATAGTTCTGACCTATCATGTGCCCCCAACATGTAAATTCCTACAATCATCTTTGACTCTTCTCTCAAACAGTTACCAAGTTGCATTTCTAATGCCATCACCCTATTTCAGTCTTATTAACTCTGAAATGGACTGCTGTCATCTTCTAATAAGTTTTCCTTCCTCTTGCCAATCCTTAATCCCGATTGATCTCCCTGACTTCCAGGTGAACCTTTGTAGAGCAGGACAATGATAATGATCCTGCTGAAAACCTTCAATAACTCTCAGTTACCCACTGCATTTGTGTAAACTTCTCAGTCTACTATTTGAGATCCTCTACGATAGGGATCTAACCCACATTTCCAACACCATATTCTCTAGATCCCACCCTAGATTACAGTCAAACTCAAGTTCTCCCACAGTTGCTCAGACATACCCCATGTTCCTCAGCCTCTCCGCCTTTTCTCAGAATATTTCCTCTACTTGGGATGCCTTACCTCTTCTCTGTTGAAATTCTACGCAAACTCAAAGAACCTTCTCAAATGCTAAGTTCTCCATAGGCATTTCTTGAGCACCCTAAGTGGATTCTCTCTCCCCACTTTTTTCTCCCATAGCCCTTTGCTCATGCTTCCCTTATTACTTCTCTCTTGTTTTTCCTTAAAGGTATTTGATACTTATCTCTCATAGGCTCATAGATTTTCAGAGCAGAAAATGACACACTTCCTTCTATCTACCCCCATGTCACCTTACTGAATTGGAAATCCTTCAGAACTAGATGATTTCTAAGGTCTCAGCCTTGCTCTCTTCAGACCCTTTCCTGAGATCAGAGTCACTAACTGAGGTCCAAGTATATTGGCTATATTTATTGACTGTCTGATAAATCTCCTTGCATACCCTTTTGATAGTCTAAGTATTCCCTACCCTAGATTCCCTAATGCTATATTCTACCCACCCGATGGTGTATCCCACTACTTCCCCTTGGGGTCTATACAAACACCACCAAAATCCCCTTGGCCACTCCCTGCCTGGATCCACAATTGCTTTACGCTTGAGGGCAGCCTGACTACACTTACAGGTACATCAGCTCCCTTGACTTCTTCCCCTGACCAGTGACAGATCTAGTTTTAGATTCTGTCTCTCTTTTCCTGGTCCTGTATTGTCTGACTGAATCCCAAGGTGTGACAAGGTGGTGTCTGGTTAGAGTGGGGATAGGCACAGTGAAATTCAAAAGGAAGACTAGGAGAGGTAATAAGTGGTTATGGGGTCCTGTGCAGCAGTAGGACTTTGCACTTTCTCTGTGTGTGCTAAGATTCAACATTAAACATATTTGCAAGCTTTTTGACTCCTCTCCACTCACTACTAAGAGTTTTACCTTCTCCTTCTCTTCCTGTAAAGAGATTCTGTGTCTGCCCTAGTTGCTGGGCTTGTGTTGTCCAGAACTGAGATGATGGGCAGGAAGGGCTAAAGAAGTACAAGGAATAAAGCTGGTTTTAATCATTTACACTGGAGAGAGGTACAAGAGCTGTTTGTAGAAAGAAGGGGAAATTATAAGAAGGAAAGCAGAGTCAGAAAGGGGATTTCTAGAGAGAGAAATTCCAGTAAGGAAATAAGAATGAAGAGTGGAGAGAAAGGATTCAGGGTAGCTGCTGTGTGTGAGTGAAATTAAGAGCATGAAGCCTAGAGAAAGAGTTGCTAAGAAATAGCAACTACATCCTTTTTGAAGTTCTTTGAGAGTCTCTGGTAGAGATATGAATTGCTTTTAATTATTTTTAATTCCCATGTGTTTCTGTGTTTCTTTGCGTGAAACTCCATGTTAACTGGTCTTAACTGTAATTTGGGTTACATGGAGCAGCTCCAGGCTACATTTTCTATTCAGATGGTTTCTTGCATTCTTTTTTCTTTCCTGCAGCTCACCCCAGATCATGATTCTTCTTCCCACTGCCAACCTTCACTTATTTTATCCTATATTGCTCCCTTTCCTCAAATCTTGGCTGTGGGGAGGGAAAGAGTCTCCCAGTTTCCTCTTCTTTATTGACAAAAGAACTTCTGATTTTTTTTTTAATGATTCCACAAGCAATTACTATGGGCAAGTAGATAGGAGTAAGAAATATAACATATATGATAAGCACACAGTTGTGATCCTTAGCTTATGGGTTTGGTCCTTTCTGAGAAGATGAAATGAAGATTCCCCTAGACTCTGCCTTCTATCTCAAAGGGTCAAACTCCTGATTATTCTTCTCTTTCTTTTTGACACTATATTGCAAGGCCATAGAGAGCCAATTGCTCTGCTGTCCTTCTTAGTCAAAATAATAAAAACCCTTTGCTAGTAGTGCATAATTTACATTGTTAAAGACCTCATACCTGCTTAATAACTTCTTCACTGGGCCCAGAGAAATTCCTGTAGACATATATTCACAGGCAAGCACTCAAAAAGATTGATTAAGGCCCTGGCATGGGTGTGGGAGGATGGAGCTTGGAATGGGATACAGGGGCTGATATGGAAAGGGTTCCAATGCAAAGAATATCAGCATTTGAAACATTAGATTTCTTATAGCTATTCTAATCTCCAGAGCAGTTTAGAATGAGGGTATATATAGTTCTGTTTCCCCTACTTAGTGATTGCCAAGTTGTCTATCATACAGTATAATATTTATGAAGATTTCTACAAATTTTTGGTTTTGTAAATACATAGAGATTAATTACTAGTCTCTGGTGGTTGTAAATATACCAGAAATGGAAAACTCCTTGAACAGTTGGTGTGATTCTATCTTTGTGTACTCTATCAAAGCTTATCACTAAGAACCTAAAAACACTGCTAACTAGCTTTTATGAGTTTGATACATGGTGGCAACATTTTCAGTCTTTTTATGGAAAAGTCTTAGTGATGAATGTTATGCTAACTCTTCAACACCTAAGGCGGTAAGAGATACAGAATTGAAGCAATCTTTCTCAATTCAATTTTCCAGTCTCTACACAGAGTATTGAGGATGGCCAGTAATTCCCATCTTCGGATTCCACCTTCTGGTAACGGCAATGCCAGTACCCCCTCTGTGGCCAGAGGGCTCTAATGAGATAGCCAATCAGCAGCCCAAGACCCTGTGACATTTGAATACAAACCTTGCAAAAACGGAGATGTAGTAACTGCTTTCCTGAACCTAAAAAGGAAATGAAATTCTCTAGAAAAATACCGGAGTATATAGACCTCTTTTTTTCTGCTGGTAGAAGGCCTGTCCCATCAAATATCTATAATGGCCTGACTTAGGTGGTTCATTTGTATTTGTCACAGAATCCTTTAAGCAGAAAGTAAACATTTATGGCAAATATCACAGGAATTGGGAAGTAAGGAGGGTTCTGGGCTTCTTGACTAAAATTTCTGTTTCTGTACATTCCTTTACTGAAGAAATAGAACTTTTGGCACAGAAATGAGGAGGATATAGGACACAGTGGACTGGGCATCTAAGTCGATGACAGCTTCCAGAAGTTGCAAACCCTTCCTGAGCGGAGAAAGGCAGTGTTCTGTGGTCAGATGAATGTGGCCTCTGGAGTCCAAAGACACGAGTTCCAAGCCCAGACTCCAACAGTTACTGTCTACAGGGACTTTAGAAATATAATTAACTCAAGGTCTTAATTTCTACATCTCCAAAATGAGCTTATTATATTGTCATGAGGATCAGATGAAGTAATGGCCATAAAATCTCTTTGTAATTTTTAAAGTTATAGGTAAATGTTATCTCCACCTCTTGCAAAATGATCACGTAGTACAAATGTCCGAAAACAATTGCAGGAAAGATATTGGGGTACTGACAGATATTTTTGACTTCTGGGGGGAAGGGCTGCCTTCAGCAAAGATCTATAGTGGTTTTTCTTTTAGTGCCCAGACCTGTGTTTTATGGGTGATGTTCCAGTGGGAGAGGGACAAGAGGAATGACAGAGCCAATGGGCCACCAGCCTTCTGTGATCTTAAGAACAGAGCAAGATTAGCCCCTATCCAGCCCAGCATTTATTGATAATGAGGAGCTTGTTTTAAAAAACAATTTTTTAAAGATATGCAGAAAATAACAAGTGTTTGTGAGAATGTGGAGAAACTGGAACTCTAATTCACTATTGGAAAGAACAGAAAATGGTGTACTTGCTGTAGAATATAGTACGATGGTTCCTCAAAAAGTTGAAAATAGAATTACCATACGATTCAGCAATTCTACTGCTGAGTATATACCCCAAAGAGTTGAAAGTGGGATCTCAAGGTGATATTTGTACACCTATGTTCATAGCTGTATTATTTGCAGTAGGCAAAAGGTGGAAACAATTCAAATGACCATTGATGGATGAATGGATAAAGAAAATGTGGTATATACATAACAATGGAATATTATTCAGCCTTAAAAAAAAAAAGGAAATTCTGACACATGGTACAACAGGTGTGAAGCTTGAAGACTTTATGCTAAGTGAAATAAGCCCGTCACAAAAAGATAGATACTGTATGATTCCACTTACATGAGGTAACTAGAATAGTCAGACCCATAGAGACAGAAAGTAGAATGGTGGTTACCAGGGACAAGGGGGGATGTGGATTTTTTGTTTAATGGGTAGAGACATTTCAATGATGCAAGATGAAAGTTTTGGAGATTGGTTGCACAATAATGTGAATATACTTAACACTACTGTACTGTCCACTTAAAAATAGTTAAGACAGTACATTTTATATTATGTATATTTTACCACAATTAAAAACTGAAAAAATAACTTTTAAGAAAAGGTAACAAATAACTACAATTCTAAATTGACCCTTTCTTTAACTTAGTTCTGTTGTTCTCAGGTTCACAAAAAGGCAAAGAGCCCAGTCCTTTTCAACAATTCTGCCCACCAGGACTTGGGTAAACACAGCTTCAGAGAAGGACCCTGGATAAGACAAAGCAGACTTTCCCTGCCCCAGCTTGAATTTCACTAGCACTTCCCCTTACAAATATTCCTAGGCAAATACTAGAGGCATAGTTTAGAAGAAAATAAAGCATTGTGTTTAGCAGAGAAGAGAGCAGATATTATTTAGCCGTGTTATTTTAGATATGCCATATTCCACTAACAGCTGGGAAGTTCTTTAAAGCACGGTTCAAAAGCTATAATTGCTGAACGGAGCTTCAAGAGAATTTACAGAAATGAAAGCGCATTCCTGCAGATTATTAACATAATCATCTCATTTATATTATACACGAATACCTAAGATGTCTCCAACTTGACACTTTTTGAAATAGGTAGTTAATTAATGCAGGTAAAGCAGCATTTAACCTGAAGCCTTCCCAGCAGGCGTCTGGCAAGGTGTGAAAAGCAGGAGAAAGGAAATAAGGAAAAGCAAAGGGAACAAAAGCGAGGCTGGAGCCAAAACCCTAGAAATGGGAATCAGGAAAGGAAGGCAGGGTCGTGCTGAGGCTTCTCAAGGCTCTGGCTCAATGGTCTTACCAGTTCTTCATGGTTACTTGATTTATTTTTGGTGTAGCCATAAGGCATGAGGATGAGCTGCCCGTAAGAGTGCATGGTCAGGAAGCAGGCAATGTTCTCCTTCCTGCTCTCGATAAAGCTGGAAACAACTTTAGTCTCTGGTTCAGACATGGGTCCTGTCCCACAGAATGTTAAATCTTGGCAGTTGTGAGATGCACCGAACCCCAAGGAAGGCATCACGATCTCCGTTTAGCACTGACCAAGGTCAAGGAGTCAGCCTTGCTCAGGACATCTGTGGGTGGAATTAAGGCTTGCCTTTGCTTGTCTAATTTTGTCCTGCTAAAATAAGTCATTCAAGGAGGAACTCAGGAAGGCAGGAGGACTGACGTGCAGATTTAGAAACAGACCCCTGCTTATGTGGCCCGGGAAGGAAGATGCAAAATGGAATGGCATTTTCAGTAATCTTTCACTTAAACCTTTGGTGGTCTCTGAAACAAATGCTTGGGAACCTGTTCTTGGGTTCCAGGGTCAGACTCTATTATAGTCTTGTTGCCCTAAGTATATCTCTTGCTGTCTTACTGGCTTGAGTCTCATTAGAGCTATTTCGCAAGGACAAAAAAAACACAAAAAGCTATTTTGTAGTCTGTCCTTCTCACCAGTAATAATAAGGACCAACAACAGAGCACCTTTTACATGCAGGGCACTGTGCTAAGCCCCTCCTGTGTGGCATCTCATTGAATCTCCACAACAACCTACTGATAAGATGGTATTACTCTGAGCCACGTTTTAAAAATAAGAGAAAACTAAAGCCTAGAGATGAAGCAATTTTTTCAATACCACAGGGCCGCCGAGTCTGAATGTTAACCTTTCCCATCTGGTTTTTAACCAGACTGCTCTTAACCATCCGTACCTCTATTTGCTTCCAATCCATTGGACTTGTTGAGATTCAGAAACATGAAACTGCCTTAAGGAGAAGAAAATGTTTGCCTTGTTTACTTCTGCCCTCCTGCTGTAAAATAATTTGTAAGGATACTTCTCTGATTTTCCTTTATAACAATTCGTATATTTTAAAACAAAGTGTTGGATTTCAAAAATATTCACACTGGTCTAGGTCTTCTTTGCCCTTTTTTAGCCAGTCTCACTTGAAAAGAGTCCTGCATTTCAGTGTTGCTGTTCTTACTGTATAGATAATATCACCTCTTTAGAGAGAGTAACACTGACCAGGAAGTCCAGAAAGCTGTACAGAATTAGATGTTTATTTCAAAAGGTATATATATAAATAGTACTAATTCTAGTGTTCACCTCTTTTCTGGCTTCTCTGCTCCATTTGTTTTGTGTGTCGTTATTCATCAGTTCATCTACGAAGCATGTACTTAACTACACCAGGATGCATCGAAATTTCTATTGAGATCTGTCCCAAAACACATGCCATTATTATGGGATGAATGGGATTTCCTCCAAAGCCGATCCTGTAACAGAGGAACATAGGGAAGTTGCCATTCTAAGGTTTCATGAATCACAGTGTTAGTGATGATGGGTGGTCCTCAAATATGAAAAATGGTTCCTTAGGATTGTCTGGAAAAATTGCCTCAACATTATGAAGCTTGTGCATATAATTTTTAGTCCCCCAGATGGGCTAGCAACCCCCAATAACAGGAACATCTGTACAACCCAAAGTGTATATACGTGTAAACCATCAAATTGGAGGGGTAGTTTGGCCTTTCCCTCACGAGCAGATTAACAGTGCCTGGTGGACGCAATCTGCTTAATCAGGAAAAGGTTCAGAGAGTCATTATTTTAGGTCCAAGTGATAAAGGGCGAAAGGGAAATAGCTTGGCAGATGGGAAAAGGCTGTTCCAGGTGCATCAGAGATGGTCTCTGCACATTTCTGGAAGCAGAAGACTGATGAGTAGAGATAGGGATAAAGACCTGTTTCGCCAGACAAGGTGGGAGGGAAGGGCTTGATTCACATACCGGGCCAGAAAGGCTGTTACAGAGAAAGGGGTCCCACGAAGGGCTGGGGGAGCCGGGGTGGGGAAGGGGGAGGAATTCATAGTCTCTGGAAACAGAGGCTCTTAATTATGGAGTGGTATGATTTAGGAACTTTTTTTTTTTTTCTTTTTTTTGCGGTACGCGGACCTCTCACTGTTGTGGCCTCTCCCGTTGCGGAGCACAGGCTTTGGACACGCAGGCTCAGCGGCCATGGCTCACGGACCCAGCTGCTCTGCGGCATGTGGGATCCTCCCGGACCGGGGCACGAACCCGTGTCCCCTGCATCGGCAGGCGGACTCTCAACCACTGTGCCACCAGGGAAGCCCCAAAACATTTTTATAGCTGCAGTGATTGAGGTCAGGAAAATGAACCCGAGACAAGATCTAGTTCATGAACCCATCCCAGGACCAAACTCGATGTACTCACCGTTGTCCAAGTATAGATGTAGCCATCTATGTTAAGAGCCTGAATCACATAGAAGTCCAGGTTTTTAACTCTTATCCTTGAGTTGTCTTTATAGTTCTGTAGAATCTGGATATTTAATAGAGAAACATTTGGAATGATCCTGGGAAGAGGTCTTTTCTCTCTTAATTTTCTAACAATTTCAACTTAATCATAAGTGGTGACTGAACATCCAACCTTTGCCATCCAATCCTGCCTCAACTGTCCTGTTCGTTATGGCGGTCTTTCTGAAACTTCACCATGCATCAGAATCACCTGGAGGACTTTTTTTTTTTTTTAATTTTTGGCTGCATTGGGTCTTCGTTGCTGCGCTGAGGTTTTCTCTAGTTGCGGCGAGCAGGGGCTACTCTACCTTGTGGGGCGTGGGTTTCTTATTTCATTGGCTTTTCTTGCTGGAGGACTTTTTAAATTACAGCCTGCCCACCCTCCATCTCCACCCCCAGCCCCAATTCAGTAGGTATGAGGTGGTGATGTGGAAACCCAGAATTTGCATTTCTTCCAAGTTCCCAGTTATGCTGATGCTATGGGTCTAGGAACCACACTTTGAGAACTATAATTTGTGGGTTGAATTATGTTTGGGTTTCTGAAAAGATTGACACAAAAAGTATCTTATATTAATTGTAAAGTTTTCTTATTCCCTCAAAGGAGGGATATAGGTAATACGCAAGAATTCACGGTGCCAGGTAGTTTCCATGTGTTAATCTCTTAATCCACACAATTGTGTGCTCTTCATGATTACGTTGAAGTAGTCATTTCATACACCTTTTGCAGGTAAAAAACTAGGGGTCCTAGTGATAGAAATTTTGCACAAGACTATTAGAAAGAGCTCCAGGATTCAAACTCATCTCTGACTTCCAAGATGTATTTTCTTCTCCATTTAGATTTGTTTACCTTCCAATAAAGATAATTTTGGGTGCATTAGAAAGAGAACAGAACAACCAACTCAGTTTTCAGTGAAGCTACTTATGAATTCCATTTCCCTTGGGGTGAAGGAGCAGCTCAGTGGAGAGCTGCCTTGCCAAGATGTGAAAGAAACCTGCTTTCCAAAGCCGAGACATGACAGGTATTTTGTGGGGTGGTTAACCATTATGAGAAAGTGAAAGACACTTATTCTTTCACAGACCACTGGCAAAAAGCAGGGGCAATCCATTCCCCGGAATGAATTCCACAGTCCATCCAGATAATCTTCTTGGGGTTATTGGATGGTTGGCTGATCTGGGGGAGACATTCATATTTCATTATCAAACAATGGCTTATGACTGAGGCCACCGAGCAAAGTTATCAGGTTGTTTTATTCCCCTAGAGGTACCTGTCTCCTTCCACTCTGTGGTTTCAAGGATGAGGCAAGGATGCTGGCAGAGACACCCACCAATATGACCCTTCTGTTGGCCATGCTGCCAACCGCCTCCTGCGGTTACCTTGGCTATTGTTCTTAGGACCACAAGCTGACACCTCCGTGTACCCCATGCAAAGCCTGGTCTTCCCCATATCCTAAATTATTCCCTAACTTTAAATAAACGCATAAACCACAAACTGAGAGGCTAAATCTTCATAAACCTTATAAAACCTTACCACACAGGGCTGACTCAGAGCGGCAAAGTGCACAAGTGGTAACGTGCATGACTCAAAGGTAGTGAAACTGAACCCCAGTCTGCATTTAAGCTTCCTGAAACTGTGAACGCATCCAAATGCATAATCTCCTGCGATGCTTATTACATTCGTTACATTCCTCTTTTTTTTTCCTTAGAGACTCCTGCAGTCCCAGCTGACCCAATCTTCTTTCTCCTCTCCCCACTTGTTGTTCTTGTACTCACTCAAGAAAGAAAGATTTCCTCCCCTTTCAGAGGTGGGATAGGTAGGAATGAACCTGGCAATTACGGATTCTCCTTGGTGGAGAAGAAGCTGTGAACATGCCCATGTTTGTCACAGTTACATCTTGTTTTGGTTTGTAAATGGCCTGGACTCATGCTACTCATTGGAAGCTCTTGGGAGCTGGGCTGATGAAGGCTCTCCCTCTATATCTGTGAGAAACTTACGAATTGAAATAAATATGGGCTGGATTCATCATATTCAAGGAAGTTTTCCCTTTTAGCCTCACCCATTTTCAAAGCTCCTGGCATAATTCCTAATCTACCCTTTACTTTAATTCTCTCTTGTAATCACCCCTTTTATTTATGAGTCTATGTATATGACCATATGTTTATCTTTATTGCCTCCTCGTTAGGTGTCAATTCTATTCTTTAAAATACGTCCTGGGCAAAGGATGTTTAGAGGTCTTTTTGGCTGACTCAGCTCAGAGTTTGACGGCCTATGGAAAACTCAGGCTGGTAGGTGGCCCACACTTAACATATCAACCCATTACTCACTCGGCTCCTGGGTAAATTCTACTTCAGAGCCACCGAGATTTGTTTGTAGTTGTTAGTAATTCTTGAATTTGGGGATGTGCTTTGTAAATTAACGTGTCTACAGTGAATAAAGTAATGCTAGTTCTTAATGCCAAACTACTTTGGCAGCGGTTCTTAAAGAGTAGTCCTGGACCAGCGATATCAGCACCACCTGGGAACTTGTTAGAAATGCACTGTTTTTCTGTAACATGAGTGTGCATCAGAATGACCTGGAGGAGGGCTTGTTAAAACACAGATTGCTGGGCCCACCCACAGAGTTGCTGATTCAGTAGATCTGTAGTTAGACCCCCCAAGAATGTGCATTTCTAACAAGTTCCCAGGAGATGCTGATGCTGCCGGTCGAGGGACCACCCTTTGAAAACCACTGGTTAGGTGCAGTTGTTGTCAACCCTGCCTACACAGTAGGGTAGGGAGCTCTCAAAAGGTGTCTGGGCCCCATCCTGGAGCAATTAGCTCAGAATCTCTGTGGATGGGGCCCAGGCGTCAGTATTAAGCAGCCAGGATTGAAAAATCACTGTTCTAAAACTGAGAGCCAAGAAGGCCTGGCCCTGTGGAAAAGTGGTTATTCAGTCTCAAACACTTTTCATCGTATCACATGGTAAAAGGGCAGAGAGCCTGGAGACTGGGTTATCCCTCTGGCTATGCTACGGTCTGGCTGTGTGACCTCGTACAAGTCACTTCACTTCTCTGGGTCTTTGTTTCCTTATAAAATGAAGGAACCAAAAATAAAGGTTGTCCATGATGTTCAAACATTCTTATGGGGAAAAAAAAAATGTGTTAAAAAAGAAAATTTTGTAAAAACTCAAAATACATATGAGAAGTGAATTGGGGATTTCTCCCTTACGCAGCCCCCCACCCCGTCCCCCTTCCGCTGTGGGAGCACCGGAGGCACCCAGGCCTTCACAGAGCACAAGCTGGAAACCTCTCAGCCAGAAAGTCTAAGGTCCTTTCCAGCCACCCTCCACGATTCTAAGTTCCTCAGTCTTAGTGGGGACGAGGGAGGCCAAGCGTGAAGAAAACTAAGGGATAAGTTCTTACTTCTGGGACTTTATTTTTAAGTCCTACCCCTGTGGTCTCACCCAACCATTCCAAATTCTCTTTACTCCAGAACATGATTCCACCCTCATGATTAAGATGTAAGCATTTACAAGTATTTAATTTTTAAAAAATGTTTATTGGAGTATAATTGATTTACAATGTTGTGTTAGTTTCAGGTGCACAGCAAAGTGAATCTGTTATATAAATACATATGGATATATGTATTTGGACTCTTTTTTAGATTCTTTTCCCATATAGGTCATTACGGAGTACTGAGTAGAGTTCCCTGTGCTATACAGTAGGTCCTTATTAGTTATCAATTTTATACATAGTAGTGTGTATGTATCAATCTCAATCTTCCAATTTATCCCTCCCCACCAAGTTTTGAATTTTAAAATCAAGACTTTGGAAAAGCCAAGTCTCTCTGTCTTGCCTCTTTTAACCTTGTCTATACTTCTGACTAGAGCCCCTGGATAGTAAATAAATATCCTTGAGTGGGACTCTAATTCTCAGCCTTCTCACTCACCTTCAAATAATACATGGGCCGGCTCTCATAGTTCATTCCTAGGAAATGCTACGTCACCACTTCCGTGTACTTCTCCCTTATCTCACTCATCCACTGATAGATCTGAAACAGCCAGGGAGGACTGAGGTTATCAATAAGAAGATTCTTTGCTTGCCTCTAAATTAAGATAATTGCTTCTTTCATCAAGATACTGAACTCTGAAGTCTTCGCCCTTTATTAGCACACAAACTAGAAGACTAAACTAATGAATTATGACCTCCCCTCCTCCCATATTCTTTAAAGATCTACTCTGCCACCCAAGCTTAGGACACCCTGTTGAACTTTACAAATAAATGATTGAGAATTATCAATTTCAACAATCCAGTATAACACTTCTGAAACATTGTACAATCACACAGCCTTCAAATGGCCATGAGACTTCCTGACTTTGCAGTGGCACTCAATCATGCCAGAAATTTCAGGTCCAGCTTATTTTGTGGGATCTTGTTTAGTCTTTATGAATCCCCAAAATATCTTTTGCTAATGTCCATGGATCCAAAATTAGAGAAGAACCTGTGTATGCCCTTCACAGAACATGACAGCGAAATTTCTCAATCAAGACCAAGTAAATAACTTGGGGTTCTTTAAGGGAGAATGAAATAAGGAATTCACAAATATAAGACATATTAAGATGTCATTGGCATGTGACATGATATCTCCCACTCTCAATTTCTGTATACTGGAAATACCTGAATGACAAGAGTTATGGTAAATAATAATAATTAATTTGGCATGACAACTATTCTATTTGAAAATTTCTGTGTCTCAATTGACATTCATCTTAGCCTGGAATATCTACAGATAAAATACATTATTATAACAGTAATAATACTTAAGTGGGGGAAGAGACTAACAACTCATCACATGGGTATTGTGTATTCTTCTGTGATGGGACTGGATCAGATGCAGGTGACTTGAGTCTTGGGAGACATACAAAGAGCAGCGTATCACAGCAGCAGCTATCATTTATTTATTGCTTAATCAGTAGAAGTGTAGTTTATTTCATTTACTCTCAAAGCTGCAGGATAGGTACTGCTATTCCTTTTTCATGTATAAGGAAACTGAGGAACAAAGAGGTTAACTGTCTTGGTCAAGGTCACAGAGCAAGTGGCCAAGCCAGGTGTGACTCATCTCTGATACCAGCACATAGACTTCTCATGGGTCTTACTGGATCTTGTTTAAAAAAAAAAAAAAAATCTAAGAAACTTCAGTACTTTGGGGTGATTGTTACAGAAGAAAATGTAAATTTTTTTCTTAAGTATTGAATTTTGTTACAATATTGCTTCTGTTTTATGTTTTTTTTTCATTTTTTGGCCCAGAGGCATGTGGGATCTTAGCTCCCTGCCCAGGGATCAAACCCAGACACCCTGCATTGGAAGGAGAAGTCTTAACCACTAGACTGCCAGGGAAGTCCTGAAAATGTAAATTCTTTCTTGTACTTTTTGAAAAAAATTCTGGAAAATATTAATATATTCCCCAACACTGAGGAAATAAATGGTAAAGCCTGGTTGGAGGGCAACTTGTGCATTTATGTCAAAAATTTTAATGTGCATATCATTTAACCCAGTAATTCTATTTTTAGAAATTTATACTTCAAAAGCAGTTTTACATAACATCACAACATACACACACACTACATATATACTTATATACTTTTTACTGTATCCAGTTTTAGAAACCACTAAACTTATCTTAGTAGCAATACAAATATTTCTTTGAAAAAAAAGTTTTCCCCATTTGAGAGCTGTTGCCTGTGCTCCCTGCATCCTACTGAAAATACCACACTTTTGGCTAAATAGGGTTCAATCAGAAGGCTTCACCACCCATGTCCCACATCCATATACGCATTGGCCCTGCCCAGCTTAAACCAGCTAAAGACTTGATTAACAAGAGTAACGTTTAATTTTGATCCACGTTTACACTAACAAAACTGGTTGGGGTGTTCTTTTCTTCTTTTTTCTTTTTGTTGTTTTGCCTTTTTATTTCATATCACTAGGATTTGTATCTTTAATGGTGATGGCCAGGGGCTGATGTTTGGGAATCCCTTGACCTCAGTGCACAGGCAAACCTCAACCTCCCATTCTGAGGCTCTCTAGTCTATGGATATTAACAGTGAACTATCCCTCGCCCATCCTAAAGTAGGTTGTGACCACCACCAACACTCCCACCAACGTGTCCATACTCACCTCCCCCATGGGGTGGTATCTGTTATAGGAATATGTCTCCAGAATCCTCCATGGGCTCACTACATTATCCATAGCTTCTTTGTTGTGCTACAGATCTGCAAAGGGAAGAAATACAGACAAAAATCGATGAAGAAACCAGGATAACATGAGGGTTGGAAGGTTGATGAAAAAGGTAGTAGGAAGCAATGTGCACAGCATTTTGAGGACAAAAGTCAGTGTTGGAGTCTTGCCTCTGCAACTTACTAATTGTGAGACCTTGGGTACCATGGAGTCCCTCTGAACTGCAGTTTCATCATCTGCAGGTTGAGGACAGCCATTCCCACTTTGCAGGGAGCCTTGGATAATTCGGCAAGATGTTGTAGATAAACACACTTTTAAATTTGTATAAGAAAGAATAGCTAAGATTTATTGAACTGAAACTTACTGCGAGATACTCACTGGGTTAAGCAATTTAAATCTCATTTACTTCTCTCAAAAACTTTAAGAGAAGATATTCTTATTATCCCCATTTCAGAGATGAGGAAATTGAGTCACAGGGAAAGTATTATTAGAATTTAAGCCCTGACAGCCTGACTGAAAAGCCTGAAATATTAACCACAATACTGTAAATAATTGTAAGAATCTTTATGCAACAGTTTATTTTTTGTAAATAAACTTTATTTTTTTAGAGAAGTTTTAGGTTCACAGCAAAATTGGATGAAAAATACTGAGAGTTCCCATATACCTGCTGTCCACCCCCCACCCACCCCCATGCACACAACCTCCCCCAATATCAACATCCCACACCAGAGTGGTACATTTTTTATAATAAACGAACCTACATTGACACATCATTATTTCCCAAAGTCCATAGTTTACATGAGGGTTCACTGTTGGTGTTATACTTTCTATGGATTTGAACAAATATATAGTAACATGTATCCACCGTTATAGTATCATACAGAAGAGTTTCACTGCCCTAAAAATCTTCTGTGGTCTGGCAATCACTGATCTTTTCATTAGTTTTGCCTTTTACAGAATGTTATATAGTTGGAATCATACAGTATGCAGCCTTTTCAAATTGGCTTCCTTCACTTAGTAATATGCATTTAACTTTCCTCCATGTCTTTTTAATGACTTGATAGTTCATTTCTTTTCAGTGCTGTATAATATTCCATTGCCTGGATTACCACAGTTTATTTATCCATTCACCTACTGAAGGACATTTTGGTTGCTTCCAAGTTTTGGCAATTATGAATAAAGCTGCTATAAACACCTGTGTGCAGCATTTTGTGGACATAAGTTTTCAATTCATTTGGGTCATACCAAGGAGCATGACTGCTAGATCATATGGCAAGAGTATGTTAATTTTGTAAGAAACTACTAAACTGTCTTCCAAAGTGACTGTGCCATTTTGCATTTCCTCCAGCAATGTTTCCTATGCTTACTTTCCATTTGCATATCTTCTTTGGTGAGGTGTCTGTTCATGTCCTTTGTCCATTTTTTAAATCAGGTTGCCTCTTTTCTTATTGCTGAGTTTTAAGAGTTCTTTGTATGTTTTGGATAACTGTCCTTTATCAGATGTATCTTTAGCAAATATTTTCTTTCACTTTGTAGCTCAACTTCTCCTTCTCTCGACATTGGCTTTTGAAGGAAGAAAGTTTTTAATTTTAATAAAGTATAGGTTATCATGCCTTTGGTGATGTATTTAAAAAGTCATCACTATTCCCAAGGTTATCTAGGTTTTCTCTTAAGTTATCCTCATTTTACATTTAGTTCTAAAATCCATTTTGACTTAATTTTTTGTGAAGAATGTAGGTCTGTGTCTAGATTCACTTTGTGTGTGTGTGGATGTCCAGTTGTTCCAGGATCATTTATTGGGTTTTGTCAAATGCTTTTGTCTGCATTTATTGATATGATCATGTGATTTTTTTATTTTTAGCCTATTGATGTAATGGATTACGTTAATTGATTATCAAATGTTAAACTAGTCTTGCATATATATCTGGGATAAATCTCCGTCAGTGGACATGGTGTATAATTTTTTTATACTTTTTTTGATTCAATTTGCTAATATTTTGTTGTGGATTTTTACATCTATGTTCATGAGAGATATTTGTCTATAATCTTTTATTCCTCGTAATGTCTTTGCCTGGTTTTGGTATTTGGGTAATGTTGGCCTCAACGAATGAATTAAAAAGTATTCCTTCTGCTTCTATCTTTTGGAAGAAATTGTAGAGAATCAGTATAAGCTTTTCCTTAAATGTTTCATAGAATTCACCAGTGAAACCCTCTGGGCTTGGTGCTTTCTGTTTTGTAGGGTTATTAATTATTGATTCAATTTCTATAATACATATAGGCCTATTTAGATTACTATTTATGGTCTATATTTTGACAAACCGTTTAATAAAGCTATTCAATGCCTCGCCTTTATGCCAGATATTGTGCCAGCACAATCATGCCCATTATATGATTTATTCGCATTACAGCCCTGTGAAATGTTATCGTCCATGTTTTACAAATAAGGAAACTGAAGCCAAGGGAAATTAAGTAACTTGCAAACAATCACAGAGCTAGTAAGTCATACAACTAGTCCTCTCTCTAAGCCACACAAATGTTTGATAAATGTTCTAATTCCCTTGCTAAAAGACTTTACCTAAGCAAAAAGTAGGGTTATATTTGCATTATGAGAGCATACCAACTGATCATTCATTTACCCAATAAATATATTTGAAGTGATTTCTGTGTTAATAGCACTAGGATGTGAGATTTTGGAGAAGCTGAGGTGTAAACGTTTGGATAGTGACAAGGAAACATGTTAGAGATCTAATTAGCTAATGTTTCAATGACTTTCATCTATTTTCCCACATTTTTCTCTCTGAACATTCTGGTATTACATTTACTCTTTCCCTAAACCTTCATTTTTTAATCTGTAAAATGGGAATAATAACACCTTACCGAAGGATTCTTATGAAGACTAAATAAGTTAATCTACATTTAAAAATAAGCAAATTTCTGGAACCTAGTTAACCCTTAATAAATGTTAAAACACAGTAGTAATTCAAAACAAAGCTAAGTAAAAGCCCTATTTTGCTGCAATAACATTGAAAATAAAAATTACATTGAGAATAATTTAGCCATCTAACTAGTGTTATCTTCAAACAATACCAAACTACAAAATATTTTGATAGAATTAATTAAAACTCAAGTTCTATTCACATCTACATAACTCCAGTAACTGGATTGACTACATTTTAATTTTTTAATCTGTTCAATTAACACCATGTACCATAATCACCCACTTTAATGGAAATCAATTTCTCTACAAAATTCCATGACTTTAATTGTTACTACTACTACTACTAATAATCTGACTTTAGCAGAAGCTTTTTATCTTCAAAACTGTAAATGTTTTATTGTTAAATGAATTTTACTTTGTTTAGCTTGTCCACGAAAAGCTCATGATATAGGATTGTCTAGATAGTTAGTTAAAACAATGAAATGAATTTTAGAAGGAGATTACAAGAAACAAATGTCATTAAAATTGTAATAGTTGAGGAGCAATATGCTTTTCCATGTTTTTCAGGGATTCGTTTCTAATATTTATCATTTATTTGATTTTTTAAAGGTAAGCTAGAGTGCTTCAGAATGAGAAATTTCAATATAAAAATATATACAGGTGTAATATGTTGAGGCTGATTATTTACAAAACATATTATCATTTTATAAGGAAAATACATACATCCCTTGGTGTGTTTAAAATTCAAAAAAATTCAATTTACACATGAATTTTCAGGAGTACATTTCGTGTGCTTATCAAATAATCAGCAAACATATACCTATTATAATAACACTAGTTAACCATTATTGGGCACTATATTCTAAGCACCAGTCAAAGCATTTGCATTGTTATCTTAATTCATTCAACAACACAATCGGCACTTGGTACTCTTTGCAAAAGTGATAATAGATAATAGTAGTAGTAATAGAACATAGATTTCTTTCTTACAGAGCTTAAAATCCAGTTAAGGAAGTGAGACATAAACACATGAAAAGCAAAATAACTTCACCATCAAATAATAAAACGTGAGGTATGATAAGCTAGAGCCTGATTACCAATTACACAGTGCACTAAATGTACTGAGGACAGGAGAGGGAGAATTCCAAACTGAAGTATAGCCAGTAATAATAACAACCAACATTTTATAAGCAATTATGCATGCCAGAACTGTTCTAAGGTATATAAATATATATCATATGATATATATATATATATATATATATATATATATATTCCTACATATAATTCTAACAACAATCCTTAAGGTAAAAGCTATTATCCCAGTGTGTTGGGGTTTTTTGTTTTTTTTCTGATGATTTTGTTACAGAGGCTAAATTATACTTTTACTATACTCTAGAAAATAAGCATAAAATATTTATTAGCCTATTTTTATAAATTGTCTATCTCTGATTTGGACTGCATGGAAAGCAAAGTAAGTATCAGCATTATAAATTCATCGGGAAATAGTTTCAGTGCTTTTTCAGAATGGAGAGAGGAGAGGAAATGAAGCAAATGAGAAGAATCTTCTCAGCCCTTCCTTCTTTCTCATTCCTCACACTGGCTGTCCTGCCAGGAAATGAGATCACTGGGGATCCTTTCACGCGACATTGGGACCAGGGATGGTGGCTGCTCAGAGCGACGCGGTTCCTTTCTTCACATAGTTCAGCAAATGTTCAAGTCTTTCTTTATCACCGTCATCTACTCAGTGCCGTAGGAAAGTGACTACACTAAAAAGCAGTCCTGGCAGCTGGTGGATTCTTGTTTCAATTGGGCTGGTATTCCCAGGCAATTTCACAATATGGAGGGGAATAAATTAAAGGTAACTGGGCACCATCAAGCACCAACATTTGGCTTTCCCCCAGCTAATGTCTGCAAAATGTGTGAGTATGATGCCTCCTAAGTCCAGCACTGAATGACTGGGTCCATATAATATGCAAAAAAAAAGTGATGCGTACGGGATTTGAGTGAAAACCCTGATATCATTTTAACATGAAATTAAACACAATACTTAAACCTCAAAACCCCAGATACTTAGTTCAAACAGTGTTTAAACCGTAAACCTAGAAAAGGCTGTTCCCTGTTTCTAGGCAATTACTTGGGTGATGCATAATACATGTAGAGAAAGAAGGAAAAAACTGGCTAATCCCCCAAATTACCACCAGTCTCATCTCACCGACCAAATGAAGAGATTATTGTACTTTGTGTATTCTTTTTTAACAGGAATTCATAAAATGTTTAACAGAGAAAATGATGCTTTGGTGGTACATTATTAATAAATACTGTACATCAAAGATTGCCTGATGAAATTTTGACTGGAATGTAAAAAGAGGCAAAAAGACCTAATGAATATTGAGGAAAATTTTGTATTTTAAATAGTTAGGAAACAGTTACATGAATATTTCATGACAGTAATGTATTTTCAAAGTTTTCTTTTTCCTTCTTACAAAATTAACATATGCTTATAAGTGGAAATTTTAGGAAGTATGGAGAGGAGAAAAATAAAAAAGAGAAGGAAGGAATAATCCTCTACAATCCTACCTCCCTGAGTTAACCACTGTTGATATTTTGGCATATTTCCTTTCAGTCTGTTATCTGTGCATATTTTTTTCATAAATACAGTGCAGATTATGCCTATATATAATTTTGTATTCCCTCCTTTTTTATTATATATTCTACCAGAGACATTTTCTCAAACCAATAAAAACTCTTTATAAACATTATTTTTAATGACTGCATAATGTTTGACAGTAAGTATATATTTCATAGCATCATGCACATAAATATTGTCATCTATGCTGGATATTAAAGCCATTTCCCTTTCTGGTTTTATCTTATAGTAAATAATTCTGGAGTTAATGATTTTTTGCTCATTTCTGATTATTTCCTTGAGTTACATTCCAGGAATGGGACTAGTAGGTCAGAGAGGATGAACAATTTCAAAGCATTTGATTCATAGTGCTAGATCCTAAATGATTCTACAGATTTACACTTTTATTGGGAGTATGCAATATATATAACAGGCCACCTCCCTAAATGATCAAAGGAGAGATTACAAAGCTTGTCATCCTTGTTAGATTTTCTAGACTAGTATTACGTCACACATAGTAAATAAAGAGTGTCAAAACTTGCAGCTAATCTATGTTTTGAGTTGGTAAGAGCCATATAAAAGTGGACATTATTTTATATCAGTAAATAATAATGAAAATGAAAATAGTCAATAAGGAGCAGAATTAGCAGATTTGAAATGTTTCCCTCAAGTGCAGTCATGAGCAGCTGTCCACTGGAAGCCATCTTGTCTGAGTCCCACTGAGCCAAATCACTTCCATAATTTAACCTGGGCTTGGCAATCATTTTTTTAAACAAAAGTTTTATGCATCTTCTTTGTAGAATATTTGTAAAATGAAGAATAGTTGAGGGAAAGGAAAAAAAAATATCAATCAAAGAGAACAATGTCCATTTTGGTACATATTTTTTCTTTTATTTTTTTAAGTATTTTGATACATTTTGTGTTCTGCATCTTTCAGCATAAAACATGTCTTTCCCCATGCTATTAAAATTTTCATAATTATTATTCTAATGGATAAATAATATCCCATTGTCATATGTCACATATTGACATTTGCATAACTTAATATGGGGCATTTAGGTTGTTTCCAAATATTACAATATTTAATATCTTGTTTATCTTGTACATAAAGCTATATCCCAGTGCATACAATTCCTTCCATAGTTTGCTTTCTCAGTGTAAATTTCCAGAAGCAGGGATACTAGGCCCAAGGATGTGTACGTTTTAAGGCTTGTGATATTTTTAAATAAGTTAATTTTTTTTTCAGTCAAAGTCCTATGACCTACATAAGTCTTTGCCATTGATCTATGAAGAATCTCAGAAGAGAAAATAAATGCAGTATCTATATGAAACCAAGTAAACTAATAGAAAACGCGAGATGGCGATGTCCAAACAGCTTTAGACATCACATAGATCCTGGACTCCCTTTATATATCTGAAATCAGACTGTCTATGAAGCTAAGGGACAGGCTGAGGTCGCACAGTTAGTCTGGGGCAAAAATTGGAGTGGATTTCTCTGTTCCGTGAGACCAAGCTTGTTGCAAGATTCGTTTAACCATGAAACAAAAGAGGAAATACTGTTTATAAACACACATGCCAGATGAGATACACCAAATGTGCAGAATAACAAACTATGTATGAATAAAGGAAAATACACTTTATATGGAAACCACACACACACACACACACACACACACACACACACAATGTTTAATATATATTCAAAGAAGTTATTCATTATGAATAGGGAAAGAACACAAAAAAGAGCAAATGACAGGAGCAACTTATAAACCAGTAAAATGAGTAACAAATAAGACAAAACACTTAGCCTTATAAGAAATCAACAAAATGAAAAATAAGTCAACTGTAGGTATTTTTCACCTGTCAAATGGGCAAATGCTTAAAAAGTGCTTTCATACACTATTGTTGGAAGTGAAAACATATGCAACTTTTTTAGAGGGCAATTTGGCAACGTGTAGCAAGATTCTTGAATTTTTCTAAGCTTCTAACCCAGTGCTTCCACTTCTTATAACTTATATTAGGGAAATAATCAAAGATTTTCAATAACAGCAAAAAAATTGTCATGTAGCTGGATCCTCATCATGGTATCATGTGTAAAAATGACAGTAGAAATCAACTCTGCCTTATAGGGTAGCAATGATGGAATATTATTAGTGATTGCATTATGTTTTCAATAAATTATGAATGTCATAGGAAAATTTTTATAATACAACTTAACTGAAAAATTCTTGTAATAGTACTATATACATAATTAGCTAAGTAGTTATCTATTCAAAAACATTAACAGTAATTATGTCTTAGTGAAATTGTTTGGTAGTTTTAAACATTTTAAACATTTTCTCAATAATTAGAATAGTGTGATTTACCAATTGAGAAACTATGTAAATGAGGGATATGGAATTTTCATTACAATTTTCTTTTTTCAATTACAAAACATGACATATTTATTGGTATTTATCATAGATTGTGCTAGGAAATCTTTTTTAGATATCTACTCATTTATTTAAAGATTATTAGAGTAATGTTCAATGATAAAACTTCAGTGATTATTATTCTTATCTCGTCGTGGTGTGTATGGGTAGGAAGAGGGGAGAATCGAGCTGCATTGATCTTGAAAAGAAGTTTTCCACCTAGACAATCTAAATCATACCAGTCAGCCCCTCCTCCAGCTTCACACTCACCTATCATATTCCAGCTCTGCAGGAACCAGCAACCTCGGGAGGTACAAGTTTCCAAGCAGAGGCTTCATTCTTCTGCAAAGAGAGCTAGAAAATCCTGTGCATCTCCTGCAGGTCATGTGTCTCTGAGAATGCATAAGGGCATAGGCTTCCACAATCAAGATGAGATAAATCAGTTAGTGGATGTCTCAGCAGAAATAATGTGAGCAGTTGCTTCATTAACTCCATCATGTCTTCAAACAACTTTTTTTAATAGTGGAAAACTATTTGATTTTTTTTATCCGCTAAAACCAAATTAACTGAAGCTCTTGGCTCCCCCAAATCCAGAAAAATGTTTCTTCCCTATGTAAAATCTTCAGTTCTAGGAATCCCCATCACCTATATTCAAGAGCGGACCACTCCTGCTCTGTCCTCCACACAGGTCGCTGGGTATAATAGGGGATGTGTCTTCTGCTCTGGTCATGGTGGGCATGGTTATTATGAAGGATCTTTACTCCCTTCTGCAATCTAAGGCTTTATTTAGGGTCAAATGCCTTCTCTTGTTCTGATGGACAACATCACCAGATTCTTAAACAAACCCAGGTCTCTCCATATCTGAGGAGTGAAAATATTTTAAATCCTTTCCCAAGTGGATTTCCTCACACATTCCTCTCACATAAAGGACTCGGGTTAGATGTCACGGGTTACATGGAAAGCCATGGTCACACTGGGAATTTATTTTAGAAGCAGACCTGACAAATATGCTTATGGAATGAATATGAAATGTGAGGGAATTAGGGAACTCAAGAACAACTCCTAGATTGGGGAGCCAAGAAATGGACTGAATAGTGATGACTTTTTATGAGATGGGGGAAATCAAAGGAGGAGTGGTGGAAGGAGGAGGGAATGGAAAGTCAAGACTTCGATTCAGAGCTGATAATTTTGAGATGCTTCTTAGACATCCAAGGGATTGCTAAGTGGGCAGCAGCTACTGCAGGCTGGACTTCAAAGGGAAGATGGAGCGAAGTGCATACATTTGTGACTCTTCAGGTTGTAAGAGGTGGTGTTTGAAGCCACACGGAGGAGCCCTTCTACAGTCCAAGTATAGACTGAGAAGAGAAGAACAAAGACTGAGACATCAGTCAGTCTAACATTTAGAGATCTTGGTAGAAGAGAAGAATCCAGCAACAGAAGTTAAGAAAGAACAGCCAGTGAGGTAGGTCGAAAACTGAGAGACTGTTGTGTCCCAGAAGCCGAGTGAGAAAAGCATTTTAAGAAAATGAGAGTTACCCACTGGGCCAAATGCTGCTAAGGGGTCGAGTCAGATGAGGACCGAGAACTAGCAATCTTATCCAGCAGGATAGAGGCTCATGGAGACCTTCAAAGGAGCAATTTCAGTCAGCACGTGGCATGTGATAGGGACAAAAGTCAACTGGAGTTGGTTAAAGAAGGAAAGGGCAGAGAGTGAAGGTAGGGAGTATAGAAAATTCCAACAGCATGCCTCCATTGCCTAATGGAAACTTCATTGTTAATGATCTTCCTTCATCCCCTGGGGATATCATCAATTTGGAAATCTTGGATAATTTTGATGGTGTTCAGAATGAGGGGTAAAACGCAACACCCATGGTATTTTTTCCCTCACCCAAATGCAGGAACAGGGCAGCCACCTGGGTAGTCCCAACTCTGAAGCAAGGGTTTTCATGGAGCTGTGAGTTCCACAGAGGGAGAGAGAAACATAGTAAACAAGAGTGTTTTCTTTCCATGCTTCTGCTAATTAGAATGGGACCCAGATGGACTCGGGGATGCATGGGTAGTTTAAATAAAGAGTAAGATTAAATAAGCTTTTCTCCTCAACAGATACGTAATCCCATGAAGTTATTCTGAAGAAAAAAAACATAAATAAAAATAAGAAGTGCATGAAATGCACAGTCAAATAATACATACAAATTGTTAGTGGAAACCTGCAAATAATTTTTAAGAATATGTTGTAAGGACATTTGGCAGTACTATACAGGATTTTCCTAACAGTCACTGATAATTGGATTTTCCTCAATTCCCCATGTCCAGTTTCACTGTAATATGTGGTCTCCTGCCAAAGATTATCTTTCTACAACCTTATGGAATGCAGGCAGTAACCTAGAGCGCTCAGGGCCAATGAACTGCAGCCATGGTCTCCTCACTAACAAGGGTCAATTATTATCACATCTTTTCTGGTGATTAGATTATCTCTTATTGTTGTGTTTTATAGCTTTCTAGTTAGTCATCTCAGCACAATTTATTCACAATAATAGTGTTTTTTATTATTGCTGTTTTATAGTTCTTATAGCAGTAAAATTTATTCTCAACTCTATTATTATAATATTCAACTACTAATGGAATTCTAGTTTTTATTTGATTGTGTTTTAAAGCCATAACAATAAAATTTACTTCCCAAAAATATTACTGTAAGTTTTATGTTCTCTAAACTGCTTGATAGAAAGCCTGCAAACACATGTGGTTCTTTAAACCACGTGAGAGAAGGCCTGCCAAAATGTAAACATTGTTCTAGGAAGAAAAAGGGGCGAATTGGTTCCTATTATCGTGAGATCCATGTTCTTTGATAGAATAAGTAATAGAGTGAAAGAAATGGAAAGGACCTTAGAGACTGCTGATTTAGAGGAAGATTAAATTCTAACTGGCAGGAACATTTGTTTAAAAAATCAACCTGTTTTTATTACTGGCCAAGCCCTAGAAAATCCTACCATCTTTATCCTCCAAAATAATGTGCTCTCAAAATGATGACCATGATTTCTCATGGCTGGTTGCCATATTAGTTGGAGAGAGGCTGCTATGAAATATTATAATCAAAGGCCAGGGTCATTTTGAAGGTAAACAGCTTCAGGGACTTGAGAACTGGAAGGCATACAGCCAAGCCATCTTACCACCTCTGCTGCTCCTTAGTTGTTCTCGTTGACCCTGAACCCAAGGACATGGCAGTGAACCTCATCACTTGCCATGCACCTTTTATGCCTGCAACACTGAGTCAAAGGGCTGTAACTTAAATTATAGTCTGTACAGTGGAGCAAAGTACCATTAGGACTCAAGAAAGAGGTGTGTCAGACTGGCAGAAATTAGGGTTTAGTAAAGGACTTGGTCTCAGATGTATGGTAAGTTAACTTACAGTCACAAGCAGGGATGGAAGCAGACTAGGTGGAGATACAGGCTAGTTGTCACTCAGAGGTCATGGCTGTGGTAGCAGAAGTGGCAAACTCTAGATTTAGTTTCTGAGGCAGCACCAAGCATAGGTTCTTGTTCGGACAGGAGTTTCAGAGATTGCTGCTGTCATCTAAGGCAATAGGTGGGTGGATGGGTGGATGGGTGGATGGGTGGATGGGTGGATGGGTGGGTGGGTCTATGGATGCATGAATCTGTATCCACATCCTTGTCGCATGGCATAAATCCATTGGCTAGATCTACCCTCTCACGTCTACTGCTAGGCACTTAGCTTTCTTTGATAAGCTGCTTTGCTTTGCCCAGCTATAGCAGTTGCAGGAGTGATCACATTGAGATCTACTTTCAAGAAATAAACTGCTGCTAATCTGTGGCTGTGGGTGCCTTCAGAATCAGACTGAGTATTCAAGCCGAAACTAAGTGCTACCTGGACATCCCCCAACCAATGACTGAACACAGGAGTGGCACAAGAGCTCTCCCTTGTACCTACGCAGGATTCTTCTGTGAGCACTCTTCTTGGAGCTGCACCACAGTCTGAAGCTCATTCTATCCACTTCTCCTTTCTTCCCCTTCTCTTTAACAGGTATCTGACCTGAACTGAGGGCTGAAGGTTCTTCTTGCCTTCTCCTTCTTCCTCTGCCTTTTATCTTTCACAAGGACTACCTCCTATAAATCTTTTCCAGTTCCAACTCGATCTTGGCATCTGCTTCTCAGATGATCCAGCCAACACACCAACTGGACTCCAGGACAAACGAAAGTAAGTAAATACAATTGGCCTTGAGTCATAAGGATCTTTCTGGACTTTGTGAATAATTAGATGCAGAAACAAAACTGAGGTATGGAAGAACAAGAGCAATCCTACATGGCCAGGTCTTATCAGGCTTCCAAAACACAGCCAGCAAACTACAGAAAACCATACACTAGCTAAATAGCACACCATACTAGTTGGCTTTAAAAAAAAGAGAAGTGTTTTCTATGTCATTGCTTGTTTGCCCTGTCTACTATGTTCACAGTACTGTATGGTAGGTCCTCAGGCTTTTTGTGGAGATGATAAACTTTGCTCTTTCTTTTTTGTGCTAAAGTGTCTCCTGTTTAGATCATAGGGGGAAGAAAGAGGAACAGGAAAGAAATACATGCTCTCAAGTGCCAGGAGTGTAGGTGGGAGGGTAAGGATACTGAAGAGGAACCAGCGAGGAGCTTGGGTTTACCCCAGAAGCCCCAGCAACCTGCCTGGGGGTGGGATGGGCGTAGAACCAAGGTGCTAAGGGCAATTAGCTTAGGAATTAGCCCTCTGGCTACTTTTCCATCTCTTTCACAGTTCGATAGTATCTCATTCTGCATCAGCCACCAACTGGTTTTCAAAAACTGTTTTTGCTTTTTTTTTTGAGTTTAACCAAATTGACTCAAAAAGAAAAAAGAACACTTCTGATTTATCACCATTGGAGCTTTGCTTCCACCCATCTCTCAGGCATTTAAAGAGAAGCAAAAAGATATGGAAACAACCTAAGTGTCAACAGATGAATCGATAAAGAAGATTATATATATATATAAACAAATGTATATGTATATAAACATATAATGGAATATTATTCAGCCATGAAAAAGAAAGAAATCCTGCCACTGACTACAATATGGATAGAACTTGAGGGCACTAGACTAAGGGAAATAAGTCAGAGAGAGAATGACAAATAATGTATGATCTCACTTATAGGTGGAACCTAAAAAAGCCAAACTCATAGAAACAGAGAGTAGAATGGTGGTCTCCAGGGGATGGGGGTTGGGGAAAATGGGGAGATTTTGGTCCAAGGATAAAAAATTTCAGTTAGAAGTGAGTAATTTCTGGGGATCTATGTGCAGCATGGTGATTATAGCTAATAATACCATGTTATATACTTGAAAGTTGCTAAGAGAGTGGATCTTAAATGTTCTCACCAAACAAAACAAACGGTAAATACGTGACAGGATGGAAGTGGTAGCTAATGTTGTTCGCCTTAAACTTACTCAATGTTATATGTCAACTATATCTCAATAAAGCTGGAAAAAATTGTGTATATATATGTATATATATATATACACACACATATGTGTATATATATATACACACACACATATGTATATATACACACACATGTGTATACACACACGTGTATATATACACACATATGTATATACACACATGTGTGTATATATACACGCACACATATGTATATATACACACACGTGTGTATATACACACATATGTATATACACACATATGTGTATATATACATACACACATATGTGTATATATACACACATATGTGTATACACACATATGTATATATATACACACATATGTATATATACACACACATATGTGTATATATACACACACACATATGTATGTGTGTGTGTATATATATATATATATATATATATATAAAGGGAACCCAATTAAAACAGTCTTCCTCCCCTTCTCTGGATTTTTGCCTCAGGGTCATTGCCCTACATCTTTTCGTTTCTGATTACTATATTTAGCAAGATCATTACAGATTATTACGTTCATTGTCAGAATGTCGGTGCAATATTAAGTGGGCCAAATGCAGAGCATTGGGTTAGAAATCAGAAGCCTTGGATTCTAATTTTGATTCCAGTATTTATCAGCTGTGTGATTTGGGGCAAACCTCACCTGTTTTCTTTCATAAACAATTATACCTGTCTGTCCTCTCACTCAGAGTTGTGGAATATATTAAATGAAATAATGTATGTGAAAGCTTTCTGAAGATTGTAAAAACCATCAAAAATGTATGGTGTAATTATTACTGCCGCTAATAACAAGGATCTGTAACTAGATTATAGTTCTACACAGGATTATTCCAATATGATAACCACATTAGATAGAAGAGAAAAACCAAATTTCCCCAAAAGAAAAATGTGGAACTATTTTCTCTTTTACCATGAAATTTCTAAATGTAAAGTTCACTAGAAGATTTTCATGGGTTGGGGGATAGAGGGGCTTCTCAGCTTTATATATATTAGAAGAACAGATTTTTGAAATGCATTTCTGAAGTGCAGCGTCTGCTGAAAATGAACTATATCTTAGCTGCTAAAATCAACTCTATATAATCGATATAATCCTAGCTTTCTGTTTATAAAATAAGAAATTTTTTTCAGCCTAATTAACTGCTTATATAAAAATATCTCTAATGTCATTTCTATGTTCCTATTCCTGTGAATTTCTCTATTTCTCTAAAATAATTTCTATAAAAAGATAGAAGTGAGACATACTTTATTTCATAAATTGTGGTTAACTTTATACACAGAAAAAGAGCTGTTAGTAAAATTCTGATGCGGTTTAATAAACTCAAATACATTCAGAAAGTTCAATTTCACACTTGTACGCTAAGACTACCGAATTCCACAAGATTCCGACTAGTTACTTCCATACATGGAGATAATATTGTCAGTGAGGGTGGATGTCCCTTATTATAAATTTCCTATGTCCTGTTTGCTTCTATTATCATTTCCTTAGCTCCCAAGACAGATGTCATGTTGCTCTGATGAGAAATCTTTAAAAAAATTTTTATAATTAAGAGAGTTACAAGGAAAGTTTATAGAGTAATTACTAAGTCCTAAGACACTGTGCTTTAATGCACAAACTTTATGTATTAGGATCAGTTATTGACCCCAATTACAGAAAAGGAAACTGAGTCCCAGAGGTCTTCGTTGACCATGCCATCTGAAACCTAAAATCAAAAATCAAAATGTGGGCTGAGGACCAACGACATCAGCACTGTCTGACCCAGACAGTGTGTTCTAGATTTATTATAGGAGATTTAGCAGCTACTTGAAATTTCATTTTCGGTCACCAAATTTCACTAATATTTTACAAATTGCTTTCCAAGTATCTGAATTTTTTCCCAGATCTACCTCTGACTTCTTCCATTTCTTTTTAAGCTGATATATTTGAAGTACAATCACTTTCCACAGGCATTTTGCAATTGTAGGAAAAAGGTACTATCAAGTACCAAAAACTTGGAACTTGCAGTTATTACCATGATGATGCTAAAGTTGGGCATTTGGACTGAAGATTTGTGTATTATAGCCTTATTTCTGAGAATCTGTGACTAGCAGATCAAGTACAATGATATGGTACAGGAGTATAGTCTCTCAGCCTACTTTGGAGAGCATATGTGATTGAACCCCTTCTCTGATGAATAAGTAGACTCCATTCCCAACACGACTGTTAAACTCAGGTGTTACTCTCAAATCTTTCAAGCCAAGTACCCAGGCCAGAAGAACAATTTCAATTTCTCTTCTGAACTTTGTTCATGAGGTTTCTGTAGTAATAAGTGTGCTGTCAATAATTTGGATTCAGGTTGTCTTATACTTTACATCTTCACATCACTCACAATTTCTTTCTGTACTTAGTATCTGTGCAGGGTCTCTTCATGCTGAAATGACACAGCCCACTTAGTCAGTCTCCCTACAATGTAACATCAGGTCAGTGGCAACCTGGCTGTGGTACATGGAGTATTTGTGGGTTGGACCTAGAGATTACCATGCTAAACTGTCAGTCAGAAAGAGAAAGACAAATACCATGTGATATCACTTACATGTAGAACCTAAAATATGACACAAAGGAACATATCTATGAAACAAAAACAGACTTACAGACAGACATAGAGAACAGACTTGTGGTTGCCAAGGGGGAAGTAGGGCGGGGGAGGGAAGGACTGGGAGTTTGGGATTCGCAGATGCAAACTATCAATATTAAATATAGGATGGATAAAAAACAAGGTCGTACTGCAGAGCACGGGAACTATATTCAATATCCTGTGATAAACCATAATGGAAAAGAATATGAAAAGAATATATATATGTATAACTGAGTCACTTTGCTGTACAGCAGAAATTAAATACAACATTGTAAATCAACTACACTTCAATAAAATTTTAAAAAAGAAAAAATATATAGATTTTAACACTGACTCAGCTATCTAAAACCCATTTAGACAACTTTATTCATTCTAAAATGTTATCAGTCTAATGTTAGTCACTGCTCATTTTTGATCAATGTACTCGCATTTGGGGTGTATTTCCTTAGGGCTCCCAGGGCCTACAAAGATGACTTGGGTATGGCCTCTGCTTTCAAAACCAGAATAGAGACCAAAAGCTGTGACAGTTCCAACCACATGATTGTGCACACCTCATTTTAACTGCTTTAAAGAAAAAAGTATCTGTAAGAACTTAATGTTAATATTGTCATTTAAAAACCAAGTTCTAATGTCTGTTCTCTTCTCCCACTCACAAATCTATTTTCCAAGTAGAATCTATTTGTTATTTAAACTTTTCTCCCCTCCTTGTCCTTGGTGATGGGAGGTCCCCACTGGATTGTGAGGAATGCTTTGAGAAGTAGAACTTAAAGGCCAGGAGCACTTTTGGGACTGCCAAGGTCACATCCCAGCCTTGCCTCAACCCTAATGCTTCCCATAAACCCTCCACTCCCATGGCCTCACCCCAGACATTTCCCGTCTTGGCATGTACCACTTCTCAAATCCTATCTAACCCAGCCCTCATGGAGCATTGTGTCAACAAGGCTCTTGTCAGTACCCTTAACATCTTTACCCCAGGCTACACCTACCCTGCAAACCTCTTAATCACTCTGGATCATTTATTTCTTCTACCTCCTTTGCTTCTCTACCTTGGTTTCTGAGAACTATAGGAAAAATCTCACAACTGCCAACTTGCTGATGCCTATTCAGCCAGTATTTACTGAGCATCCACTATACACTAAAAACAGTAGAAGAATCTATACTAGACTCAGAAGAATACAACAGTAAATGAAGGCAGGTCTACTCCTTCTCAGAGCATAATGGCTGATGGGGTGGGGAAGCTCAACAATCATACCATCATGTGATAAGCATTATCAGGATGGAATTACAGTGTGCCATGGAGCCCACAGGAAGGTACATAACTCAGGGACAGAGGGGGTCAGGGAAAGTTATGCCACTTCAAATTCGTGGTCTTCAACTCCGGTGGGGCCCCCGGCACCACTCAGCAATTTATAGTTATCTAGTCAAGCACAGATCCCCTAAATGAATGGTGAAGCCTTCATGGCTCTCCTCAAGAAGCCCAGTCCACTCTTGGCCTTCTCATCTCTCAGCAGATGAGACAGCCTCTGACTGCACAGAAGCAGCCCAGTCCACACGGACAAATCCATTTCCATCTCAAAGCCTCCCCTCCTGACTCAGGAGAATCAGAAACAGTGCCCTTCTCATATCCTATTTCTCCACCATTAACCTCCAGTTTACTGGGGACCAGAACCTGAACAAATTGGATTATTTCCTCCCCACTTATATCTTCTTATGTTCAAGTTCTTCCTCTTAGTTACTCAATAATAAACATATACATCTCTCTTACACACACACACACACACACATTATAAATACACTTTAAAATAAGCAACCTAAATACCCTTAGGCTTCATCAGAGTCCAGATTAAATCTAAATTGTACCAGGTAAAAAAGCCACTAGTTACAAATGTCTTCCTGCACCTTAACGAGTATCCTACCCCAGCCTCCACCCACCCCTGCCTCTAGGTATATCAGATTCCCAAAGGGGAGGGAGAGGGTCTTATATGTGTTCATGAAAAATGTTGTGTTTGTTCCTTGCTGCCACCTTGCTAGAGACCTGCTTCTCTCAAACCGCCGCCAGCCGCTACGTTGAGGTTCTATCACCCACCACTGGAGAGCTCTGGGCACGGCTGCCTTGAGCTCAGCAGCCTATGAAGATTCCTGCTGAATCTGCAGTATGCCCAAATGTTGGCCTCCCCTCATCTGAGCTAGGGCTCATTGTTGGGGTGTTGGGTCCTGCTGAGCGCTCTGCCCACCAAGGTTCTCAATATGGTTGCTAGCCCCATCACATTTCATGGTGCCTGGACAACTGCAGTGTGCAGAGGGGAAGGTAATGGCTCCCACCCCTCTGCCCTAATTCCTGTTAAGAAGCCCAAAAGCAAGCATGCCCTCAACACACCTGGTGCCCTGTACAACTCCAGGGGACTCCATGCACATTATTTCCTATGTGAAGAACATACTCAGAGCAAAGCTCCCTAGAGTTCTCCCTCAGGGCAGTGCTGTCTAATATTCCAGGCTCTGCTTGCCCACCTCCAATCAAAGCCCATCTGGTAGGTATGTCTATATATGTCTGAATCCCCATTGTGGTTACAACTCAGTTTCCCAGGAGGATCCTCAGCCTCCTGTAAATCAGTGGATGTCAACAGATGCCTGGATGGGAGAATGTCACAACTCAGTATGATAGTTGTAGGGGAGGAAAAGTTTCCCTCCACCCTCTTAGGGTTCTTGGCTGGGTCTGAAAAGTATACCAGCAAAGACAGATTAACAGGAGAAAAGTATACAAATTTATTTAATGTAAGTTTTTGGTGACACTTGAACCTTCATAAGGAAATGAAGACCTGAAGAAATAGTTAGATCTGAGTATTTTTATGCTAGGTTTGATGAAGTGTAGGCAGTCATATAAAAAGGTGATAGGTCAGAGAGTATGATAGGTACATGGGAAATAAACTGGGGGAAGTTTAGCAAATTCTGTTTGTTAGGATTCTTCTCAGCACCCATTTGTCTTCACTGATAAAGATGCTCCTTTCCTCTGGGTCTAGAGAGGGTACCTCTCTAGGGGTGCATGAGGGTTTTATGACCTGTTTAGGGGAGAAGGTCAAACAGCTTCTGCTATTTTCTCAAACTCCTTTAGCTTAAAATATTGAATATGCCAACGTGTTATATGTTGAAGTAGCATGTCCTGATCCACACCATAGTCTTATACAAATCATGGACTAGTCATGACTCTGCTACAGAAAACTAAAACATCAGTCCTCAGTCTTGCATCCAGTTCTGGCTTCTGCCTTTTCTCCTCTTCCCTTCACAGCCAAGCTCTTTGAAAGAATCAGCTATAATTTTTACTTCCTTGTTGCACGAGCATTTTTTTTTCAATTTAATAGTGTCTTCTTTTTAAATACAGTTATATATTCACTTGGTTTAACATTCAAAAAGTATGAAAATCTATCCCTGGCTCCCAAATACCCCTCCTTAGAAACAACCAGTTTCCTAGGTACCCTATTAGAGAGTCTTTATTAAACACAAACACAAACATATCTATTTCCACCTTTTTAAAAATGGTAATTGTGCGCGGGGAGACCTTCAAGGTGGTGGAGGAGTAAGATGTGGAGATCATCTTCCTCCCAACAAATACATGAGAAATACATCTACATGTGAAACAACTCCTACAGAACACCTACTGAATGCTGGCAGAAGACCTCAGACTTCCCAAAAGGCAAGAAACTCCCCATGTACCTGGGTAGGGCAAAAGAAAAAAGAAAAAACAGAGACAAAAGAATAGTAATGGGACCTGCACCTCGGGGAGGGAGCTGTGAAGGAGGGAAAGTTTCCACACACTAGGAAGGCCCTTCACTGGCGGAGACTGCAGGGGGTGGTGGGCGGAGGCTTTCGGAGCCACGGAGGAGAGCTCAGCAACAGGGGTGCAGAGGCCAAAGCGGAGAGATTCCCGCACAGAGGATCGGTGCCGACCAGCACTCACCAGCCCGAGAGGCTTGTCTGCTCACCCACCAGGGCGGGCAGGGGCTGGGAGCTGAGGCTTGGGCTTTGGAGGTCAGGTCCCAGCGAGAGGACTGGGGTTGGCGGCGTGAAAACAGCCTGAAGGGGCTAGTGCGCCACAGCTAGCCGGGAGGGAGTCCGGGAAAAAGTCTGGAACTGCCTAAGAGGCAAGAGACCATTGTTTCGTGGTGCGCAAGGAGAGGGGATTCAGAGCACTGCCTAAACGAGCTCCAGAAACGGGCGCGAGCTGCAGCTATCAGCGCGGACCCCAGAGATGGGCGTGAAACACTAACCCTGCTGCTGCAGCCACCAAGAATCCTGTGTGGGAGCACAGCTCACTATCCACACCTCCCCTCCCGGGAGCCTGTGCAGCCCGCCACTGCCAGGGTCCCGTGATCCAGGGACAACTTCCCCGGGAGAACGCATGGCGCGCCTCAGGCTGGTGCAACATCACGCCGGCCTCTGCCACCAAAGGCTCGCCTCGCATCCGTACCTCTCCCTCCCCCTGGCCTGAGTGAGCCAGAGCCCCCGAAACAGCTGCTCCTTTAACCCTGTCCTGGCTGAGCGAAGAACAGATGGCATCAGGCAACCTACACGTAGAGGCAGGGCCAAATCCAAAGCTGAACCCCAGTAGCTGTGCGAACAAAGAAGAGAAAGGGAAATCTCTCCCAGCAGCCTCAGGAGCAGTGAATTAAATCTTCACAATCAACTCGATGTACCCTGCATCTGTGGAATACCTGAATAGACAACGAATCATCCCAAATTGACGGGGTGGACTTTGGGAGCAACTGTATGCATGGGGCTTGCTTTCTGCAAATAATTTGTTTCTGCTTTTAGGTTTATCTTAGTTTACTATTTAGAGTTTATTATCATTGGTAGATTTGTTGATTTATTTCGTTGCTCTCTTCCTTTTTTTATATATATTTTTTCCTTTTTCTCTTTTTGTGAGTGTGTATGTGTATGCTTCTTTGTGTGACTAGGTATAGCTTTGCTTTTTTTACCTTTTGTCCTAGGGTTCTGTCTGTCTTTTTTTTTTTTTTTTTTTTTGGTATAGTTTTTAGTGCTTGTTATGATTGGTGGATTTGTTTTCTGGTTTCGTTGTTCTCCTCTTTTTGCTTTCTTTTTTTAAAATTACTTTTTAATTTTTTTTTTTTTTTTTTTTTTTGCGGTATGCAGGCATGTCACTGTCGCGGCCTCTTCCGTGTGGAAACAGGCTCCAGACGCGCAGGCTCAGTGGCCATGGCTCACGGGTGCAGCCGCTCCGTGGCATGCAGGATCTCCCAGACCAGAGCACGAACCCGTGTCCCCTGCATGGGCAGGTGGACTCTCAACCACTGCGCCACCAGGGAAACCCACTTTTTAATTTTTAATAATTTTTTAATTTTTAATACCGTTTTATTTTTTAATTCTTTCTTTTTTTCTCCCTTTTCTTCTGAGCCAGGTGCCTGACAGGGTTTTGGTACTCTGGCCGGGTGTCAGGCTGTGCCTCTGAGGTGGGAGAGACAAGATCAGGACATTAGTTCACCAGAGACCTCCCAACTCCACATAATATCAAACAGCAAAAGCTCTCCCAGAGATGTCCATTTCAACACTAAGACCCAACTCCACTCAATGAACAGCAAGCTACAGTGCTACACCCTTATGCCAAACAACTAGCAAGACAGGAACACAGACCCACCCATCAGCACACAGGCTGCTAAAAATCATAATAAGGTCAAAGACACCCCAAAACACACCACTGGACGCAGTCCTGCCCACCAGAAAGACAAGATACAGCCTTATCCACCAGAACACAGGCACCAGTCCCCTCCACCAGGAAGCCTACACAACCCACTGAACCAATCTTAGACACTGGGGGCAGACATCAAAAACAACGGGAACTATGAACCTGTAACCTGTGAAAAGGAGACCCCTAACACAGTAAGTTAAGCAAAATGAGAAGACAGAGAAACACACAGCAGATGAAGGAGCAAGGGAAAAACCCATCAGACCAAACAAATGAAGAGGAAATAGGCAGTGTACCTGAAAAAGAATTCAGAGTAATGATAGTAAAGATGATCCAAAATCTTGGAAATAGAATGGAGAAAGTACAAGAAACGTTTAACAAGGACCTAGAAGAACTAAAGAGCAAACAAACAATGATGAACAACACAATAAATGAGATTAAAACTTCTCTAGAAGGAATCAGTAGCAGAATAACTAAGGCAGAAGAATGGATAAGTGACCTGGAAGATAAAATAGTGGAAATAACTACCACAGAGAAGAAAAAAGAATGAAAAGAATTGAGGACAGTCTCAGAGACTTCTGGGACAACATTCAATGCACCAACATTCAAAGTATAGGGGTCTCAGAAGAAGAAGAGAAAAAGAAAGGGACTGAGAAAATATTTGAAGAGATTATAGTTGAAAACTTCCCTATTATGGGAAAGGAAATAGTTAATCAAGTCCAGGAAGCACAGAGAGTCCCATACAGGATAAATCCAAGGGGAAACATGCCAAGACACATATTAATCAAACTATCAAAAATTAAATACAAAGAAAAAATATTAAAAGCAGCAAGGGAAAAGCAACAATTAACATACAAGGGAATCCCCATAAGGTTAACAGCTGATCTTTCAGCAGAAACTCTGCAAGCCAGACGGGAGTGGCAGGACATATTTAGAGTGATGAAAAACCTACAACCAAGATTACTCTACCCAGCGAAGATCTCATTCAGATTCAATGGAGAAATTAAAACCTTTACAGAGAAGCAAATATTAAGAGAATTCAGCACCACCAAACCAGCTTTACAACAAATCCTAAAGGAACTTCTCTAGGCAGGAAACACAAGAGAAGGAAAAGACCTACAATAACAAACCCAAAACAATTAAGAAAATGGTAATAGGAACATACGTATTAATAACTACCTTAAATGTAAATGGGTTAAATGCTCCAACCAAAAACACAGACTGGCTGAATAGATACAAATCAAAACCCATATATATGCTGTCAACAAGAGACCCACTTCAGACCTAGGGACACATACAGACTGAAAGTGAGGGGATGGAAAAAGATTCCATGCAAATGGAAATCAAAAGAAAGCTGGAGTAGCAATTTTCATATCACACAAAATACACTTTAAAACTACTACAAGAGAATAAGAAGGACACTACATAATGATCAAGGGATCAATCCAAGAAGAAGATATAACAATTGTAAATATTTATGCACCCAACAAAGGAGCACAATACATAAGGCAAAAACAAACAGCCATAAAAGGGGAAATCAACAGTAACACAATCAGAGTAGGGATTTTAACACCCCACTTTCACCGATGGACAGATCATCCAAAATGAAAATAAATAAGGAAACGCAAGCTTTAAATAATACATTAAACAACATGGACTTAATTGATATTTATAGGACATTCCATCCAAAAACAACAGAATACACTTTCTTCTCAAGTGCTCATGGAACATTCTCCAAATCAATCATATCTTGGGTCATAAATCAAGCCTTGGTAAATTTAAGAAAATTGAAATCGTATCAAGCATCTTTTCTGACTACAATACTCTAAGACAAGATATCAATTACAGGAAAAATTCTGTAAAAAATACAAACACATGGAGGCTAAACCATACACTACTAAATAACGAAGTGATCACTGAAGAAATCAAAGAGGAAATCAAAAAATACCTAGAAACAAATGACAATGAAAACACGACAACCGAAAACGTATGGGATGCAGCAAAAGTAGTTCTAGAGGGAAGTTTATAGCAATACAATCCTACCTCAAGAAACAAGAAATATCTCAAATAAACAAACTAACCTTACACCTAAAGCAATTAGAGAAAGAAGAACAAAAGACCCCCAAAGTTAGCAGAAGGAAAGAAATCATAAAGATCAGATCAGAAATAAATGAAAAAGAAATGAAGGAAACAATAGCAAAGATCAATAAAACTAGAAGCTGGTCCTTTGAGAAGATAAACAAAATTGATAAACCATTAGGCAGACTCATCAAGAAAAAAAAGGGAGAAGACTCAAATCAATAGAATTAGAAATGAAAAAGAAGTAATAACTGACAGTGCAGAAATACAAAGGATCATAAGATTACTACAAGCAACTATATGCCAGTAAAATGGACAAGCTGGAAGAAATGGACAAATTCTTAGAAAAGCACAACTTTCCAAGACTGAACCAGGAAGAAATAGAAAATATAAACAGAAAAATTAGAAGCACTGAAATTGAGACTCTGATTAAAACTCTTCCAACAAACAAAAGCCCAGGACCAGAAGACTTCACAGTCAAATTCTATCAAACATTTAGAGGAGAGCTAATACTTATCCTTCTCAAACTCTTCCAAAATATAGCAGAGGGAGGAACACTCCCAAATGCATTCTACGAGGACACCATCACCCTGATATCAAAACCAGACAAAGATGTAACAAAGAAAGAAAACTACAGGCCAATATCACTGATGAACACAGATGAAAAATCCTTAACCAAATACTAGCAAACAGAATCCAACAGCACATTAAAAGGATCATACACCATAGTCAAGTGGGATTTATCCCAGGAATGCAAGGATTCTTCAATATACATAAATCAATCAATGTGATAAACCATATTAACAAATTGAAGGAGAAAAACCACATGACCATCTCAATAGATGCAGAAAAAGCTTTTGACAAAATTCAACACCCATTTATTATAAAAACCCTCGAGAAAGTAGGCATAGGGCTTCCCTAGTGGCACAGTTGTTGAGAGTCTGTCTGCTGATGCAGGGGACACGGGTTCATTCCCCGGTCTGGGAAGATCCCACAAGCCGTGGAGCAGCTGGGCCCGTGAGCCATGGTCACTGAGCCTGCGCATCCCGAGCCTGTGCTCCACAACGGGAGAGGCCACAACAGTGACAGGCCCACGTACCGCCAAAAAAAAAAAAAAAAAAAAGAAAGTAGGCATAGAGGGAACTTTCCTCAACATAATAAAGGCCATATATGACAAACCCAGAGCCAACATCATTCTCAATGGTAAAAAACTGAAAGCATTTCCACTAAGATCAGAAACAAGACAAGACAAGGTTGTTCACTCCCACCACTATTATTCAACATAGATTTGGAAGTTTTAGCCACAGTCATCAGAGAAGAAAAAGAAATAAAAGGAATCCAAATCAGAAAAGAAGAAGTAAAGCTGTCACTGTTTGCAGATGACATGATACCATACATAGAGAATCCTAAAGATGCTACCAGAAAACTACTAGAGCTAATCAATAAATTTGGTAAAGTAGCAGGATACAAAGTTAATTCACAGAAATCTCTTGCATTCCTATACATTAATGATGAAAAATCTGAAAGGGAAATTAAGGAAACACTCCCATTTACCATTGCAACAAAAAGAATAAAATACCTAGGAATAAACCTACTTAAGGAGACAAAAGACCTGTATGAAGAAAACTATACCATGTTCTTGGATTGCAAGAATCAACATTGTGAAAATGACTCTACTACCCAAAGCAATCTACAGATTCAATGCAATCCCTATCAAACTACCAATAGCATTTTTCACAGACCCAGAACAAAAAATTTCACAATTTGTAGGGAACCTCAAAAGAGCCCAAATAGCCACAGAAATCTTGAGAAGGAAAAACGGAGATGGAGGAATCAGGCGCCCTGATTTCAGACTATATTACAAAGCTACAGTAATCAAGACAGTATGGTACTGGCACGTAAACAGAAATTAGATCAGTGGAACAGGATAGAAAGCCCAGAGATAAACCCACGCACATATGGTCACCTTATTTTTGATGAAGGAGGTGAGAATATATAATGGAGAAAAGACAGCCTCTTCAATAAGTGGTGCTGGGCAAACTGGACAGCTACATGTAAAAGAATGAAATTAGAACACTTCCTAACACCATACACAAAAATAAACTCAAAATGGATTAAGGATCTAAATGTAAGGTCAGACACTATAAAACTCTTAGAGGAAAACATAGGCAGAATGCTCTATGACATAAATCACAGCAAGATCCTTTTTGACCGACCTCCTAGAGAAATGGAAATAAAAACAAAAATAAACAAATGAGACCTAATGAAACTTAAAAACTTTTGCACAGCAAGGGAAACCTTAAACAAGATGAAAGACAACCCTCAGAATGGGAGAAAATATTTGCAAACCTAGCAACTGACAAAGAATTAATCTCCAAAATTTACAAGCAGCTCATGCAGCTCAATATGAACAACAAAAAAAGAATCCAATCCAAAAATGGGCAGAAGACCTAAACAGACATTTGTCCAAAGAAGATATACAGATAGCCACCAAACATATGAAAGGATGCTGAACATCACTAATCTTTAGAGAAATGCAAATCAAAACTGCAGTGAGATATCACCTCATACCCATCAGAATGGCCATCATCAAAAAATCTGCAAACAATAAATGCTGGAGAGGGTGTGGTGAAAAGTGAACTCTCTTGCACTGTTTGTGGGAATGTAAATTGATACAGCCACTGTGGAGAACAGTATGGAGGGTCCTTAAAAAACTAAAAATAGAACTACCAAACGACCCAGCAATCTCACTACTGGGCATATACCCTGCTAAAACCATAGTTCAAAAGTGTCATGTACCACAATGTTCATTGTAGCACTATTTACAATAGCCAGGACATGGAAGCAACCTAAGTGTCCATCGACAGATGAATGGATAAAGAAGATGTGGCACATATATACAATGGAATATTACTCAGCCATAAAAAGCAATGAAATTGAGTTATTTGTAGTGAGGAGGATGGACCTAGTGTCTGTCATACAGAGTGAAGTAAGTCAGAAAGAACAAAACAAATACCGTATGCTAACACATATATATGGAAACAGCAACAACAAAAATTGGTCTAAAGAACCTAGGGGCAGGAGAGGAATAAAGATGCAGATGTAAAGAATGGACTTGAGGACACAAGGTGGGGGAAGGGTAAACTGGGAGGAAGTGAGAGAGTGGCATGGACATATATACACTACCAAATATAAAATCGATAGCTAGTGGGAAGCAGCCACATAGCACAGGGAGATCAGCTTGGTTCTTTGTGACCCCCTAGAGGGATGGGATAGGGAGTGTGGGAGGGAGACGCAGGAGGGAGAGATATGGGGATATATGTATCCTGATGTATGGCTGATTCACTTTGTTATAAAGCAGAAATTAACGTACCATTGTAGAGCAATTATACTCCAATAAAGGTGTCAAAAAAATAAAAGATAATAAATAAATAAAAATCGTAATTGCATGCAGTATCTACACCCTGTTGCTTTTTTACATTAATACTGTATTTCAAATAAACAAATTTCAAATAAACAAATAAAGAGCATGTTCATTCTTTTTTTGTGAGGGGGCTGTAGAATATTCCATTGCATCACTGTACCCCAAAATTATTTAACTAATCCCACATTGCTGGATTTGGGGTAATTTTCAATTTTTTATGATTGTAAGTGGAACCAGATTTTCTTTAATGCAAGTTTCCACTGAGGCATCAAGATGTTACATTTTAAAGTGCATATAACTGAGCATATAATAAAAGAGCATATAATTTCTAAAGCAGATGAAAAGCCAGTTTTGTGACCTTAAGCTTCTCACCAATAGAGAGAATATAAAGGGTTTGGGATTTTGAGATTAGGAATCATTTTGGAGACTGTGGTCGTGGGTTATGAATCCTATGGGGGTCTCCTGGGAACCCTTACTCTTCATTTCATGTCAAAGGAAGAAATGATTCAAGATGATTGCCCAGGGCTTCCCTGGTGGCGCAGTGGTTGAGAGTCTGCCTGCCGATACAGGGGACACGGGTTCGTGCCCCCGTCTGGGAAGATCCCACATGCCGCGGACTGGCTGGGCCCGTGAGCCATGGCCACTGAGCCTGCGCGTCCGGAGCCTGTGCTCCGCAACGGGAGAGGCCACAACAGTGAGAGGCCCGCGTACCAAAAAAAAAAAAAAAAAGATGATTGCCCAGAGAGTTTGTGGCCATGTAGTCCACCTAGAAAACCTAAAGAATAAGAAATGTGCATCTAGCTGCTTAGACGGTAAACAAAGAGATGGCTGCAGGGGAGCCTGTACTCCTTGAGTTGGGAAAAGGATGTGTGGTTCCTCCAGACTGGATGAGGATCCCCAGCGAGGACAATGTGAAACGTCTTAGGTTTTCTCAAGAGGAATGCGTGGAAGAAAAAATCCCAGCAGAACTGAAGCCAAAGTTCATAAGGGCTGAGGAGAGCATAAAAGACCAGTTGGAATAGAGATGGATTACCTTCATGGAAGGGTTGGTCAGGTGAGAGATTCCCTGGTCATGAGAGAGATGGACACAGGTCTCCAAGAATCCACAAAAGATATCAGAGAAGAGTGAGTTTAAAAAGTCTACCACAGTCAGAAGTAATATTGGTCCAGTGAGGCATTTCTGCTACCTCGCTCTTCTCTCTCCCCACTCTTCCCACTTTGAAGGGGTCTGAAAGAAGATTAGTAAGAAAGGAGGAAGGTCAGAGAATGCCAGTGATGCCCTTCTGCCCCATCACCCACCTCTCCAGCCTGCAGTGATCCAGAACTGAGAAATGGGAGAAACTTAAATAAAATTTTAAGTATTTCTTATTCTATTGGAATGAACATTTGAATTGCTCCCATAAGACCTTTTTATTAACCAAAAGTGATCAGAAAAGTCACAGGGCTCATACTAACTTTCATGGAGGGACTGAGTTCCACAAATAAATTTTAAAAGACAGTGGATGACTTCCATTTCTTATAAGAAATCTGTAAGAAGTCAGGAGAAACTGTTGCTTTCATCCTAGCAACAAGAACACTCCAGAGAAGTTACTAAATCATATTTGTGGGTGTTTTCTTCTTAATCTGTCAGAGCTAAGGACACACAGAAATCTAAGTGAATTAAGTTCCAGAAAGTGACAGCCCTTCCTAGGAGAAAAGAGAGCCATGGCTGTGTTTATCCCTGGCAGAGTGGTGAAAGAGGGAAAATCTGATATAGGCAGGGGTAAGGAAAAACCAGGTAAAATCTAAACAAGCTGTTAATGGCAATGTGTAGACTGACATAGTGGATTTGAAACCCAAGGGTCCCACAGAACAAGTCTGCACTAATTTAGCAACTCTTTCCCTCAGTCCTTCACTAAGTTCCTGGGGTTAGTATTTAGAAAGCTGGGAATAGGGCAGGAGAATTGAAAGAAATCACCTCTGAGGAACCATAGGGAAGAATGAGGAGCAGCTGAAATGGTAAACATGTTGAGATTGTTCTATCAATTAATATATATATATATACACACACACACAAACACACACATATATATCCATAAATTACTATTGACTGTCTAAAACAAAAATAATAACAATGTATTTTGGGACTTAGAGCATTTGTAAAAGTAAAATTTATAGCCATAAGAACACAAAGGATTGGGAGGGGATAAGCTTCTTTATACCATCATAGGTTCTTTACCCTGTGTATGATATAATTTAAATATTGTTTGAAGATAGACTATGTTAAGTTAAAGATGCATACTGTAATATCTAGAGCAAACAGTCAAAAAGGCACAGCTAAAAAGTCAATAGAGGGGATAAATTTAAGTAAAAAATCATATTCAATTCAGCCAATGGGAGTCATGAAAGAATGAACAGAGAAACAAAGAGTAGGTGGGACAATCAGAAACAAATAGCAATATGGTAGATTCAAATCCAACCATATCCATAATTACATTAATTTTAAATTAAACAATCCCATTAAAAGACAAAATTGCCAGACTGGATTAAAAGTACAAGACACAACTCTATGCTGTTTGCAAGAAATCTACTTTAAATATAAAGACAAAGGTAGGTGAAAAGTAAAAGTCTGCTATCAGATAAAAATGCAAACATTAAGCATAAGAAGGGTTGTGTGGCTAATAATCATATCAGACAAAATAGATTTCAAGATTAAGGATGATATCAGAATTCAAGAGATATTACTTAATGATAAAAGTGTCGAGTCATCAAGAAGACTTAATAATCCTCTAAATGTGCATGCACCTAATAAAATAGTTTCAAAATACATGGACCAAAAACCAAGAGAATCAAAGAGGAAAATAGAAAAATCTACCTATATTTAAAAAGGAAGGCGGAAATAGGAAAATTTAACACCTTTATCTCAGTAACTGATAAAACTGATAAAGAAAAATCTGTGGTAATATAGAAAATGTGAAAACTGCTGTCAGTCCCATAACTAATTGATATTTTAGAACAAGATACATAATAACTGTAATACCCCAAAGACACAGTCTTTTCAAATGCACACGGAGCATTCACCAAAGTAGATGTACAGAGTATGTCCTCTGACCATAATAATATTAAATTAGAAATTGGGGCTTCCCTGGTGGCGCAGTGGTTGGGAGTCCGCCTGCCGATGCAGGGGACGTGGGTTCATGCCCCGGTCTGGGAGGGTCCCGCGTGCCGCGGATTGGCTGGGCCCGTGGGCCATGGCCGCTGAGCCTGCGCGTCTGGAGCCTGTGCTCCGCAATGGGAGAGGCCACAACAGTGAGAGGCCGCGCGTACTGCAAAAAAAAAAAAAAAGAAATTGATCATAATAAGACATGTAGGAAATTTTCAAATATTTGGAAAGTTAGATATACACATCTAAATAACCCATGGGTCAAAGAAGAAATCACAAAGGAAATCAGAAAATATTTTTAACTGAATGGTAATGAAAATACCACATATTAAAATGTGTGAGTTACATAAATCAATCTAGAATGCAATTTATTACTTTAAAAACTTTTATTAGAAAATTAAAATGATGTAAAAAAATTGATCATCTAAGTTTCCTCTTAAGGAACTAGAACAAGAAGAAAACATTAAAGTCAAAATAAGTACAAGAAAGGACATAATATATATGAGTAGAAATTAATTAAATAAAAAAGACCAAAAAATAGAGAAAATCAATGAAGTCAAAATTGTCATTTAAAAAATTAATAAAATTGATAAACTCCAGGGAGATTGATCAAAAGACACACCAACACACAGAAGGAGAAAGAGAGAGAGAACAATGGTAACATGAATGAAAGGTGCAATATCTTGAATTGTCAATAACTGTGAAGATTTTACTATATTTGCAAGCTAATGAGTTGGCCTGCCAGTTTCATGTAGCTGGCAGAAGACACGAAACTCTTAGGTCAGAGACAAAGGACGTTATTCTTCATAACACAGCAAGACATGTGAGCTTCAGGTTTGAGTAGGTTCTCCCTTGATCCCCAAGTTCCACTGGGTGACATGAGCAATTCGGGTAGATGCTGCACACATGGTTGGTTTGTCACAACGGAGGAATCCCAAGGTTAGGAAACACCAATCATTGATAAGGAGCAAACCTGCCTGACTTTTGCCCAGAAGAAGACATTATCTTTATTATACTCTGTGGCAAACAAACCTGCCCTCTATTCCAGACAGAAAAACAACCTCTTACTGTTCAAGGCTATTTGCTATACAAATATCTTGAAAAGATAGCCTGGAACAAAAGCTGTCTATGCTTCTGCTCACAAAACATGTAGAAATTTGGCAGATCCATAGATAATTATCTTCCAACACAAATTAGATGAAATGGGCAAATTCCTTAAAAAATACAACATCTAAAAACCGTCACAAAAACCACAGAAGATCAAATCACTCTTTATCTGGTAAATAAATTGAACTTGCAATCAAAATATTCCCACAAAGAAATTCCAGGTTCTATCAGTTTATTCTATCAAAAATTTTAAGAAGGAAACTCAGAAACTAGGAGTGGATGTTTACCACTTATAAGATGCTAGCATAACCCCAACAACAATACTTGACAAAAATATTTCTTAAAGTTACAGACCAATATCCCACAAAAGCATAGATAAGAATAAACTAAAAAAATTAGCAAATTCAATCCAGCAATGCATAAAAAGCATGCGAAAGCAGGTTTTATTCCAGAAATGTAAAGTTAGTTTATTATTTGAAACATCAATGCTCGACACTAATAGACTAAAGGGTAAAAATAATTATCTTAAAAAATGCAGAAAAGGATTTGATAAAATTCATTGTCTACTCATAATAGAAATTCTCAACCAAAGAGGAATAGAAGGGAACTTTTTCAATGTGATAAAAGTTATATACGGAAACCTATAGGTAATATCACATAGCATAAAACAAAAAACAAACTTTCTCTATGATCCAGAGCAAGGCAAGGATGTATACTCTTACCACTTCTATTAAACATTGTGCTGAAGTCTAGTCTAGTGCAATAAGAAAAGAAATAAAAAGCGTAAAGATTGGAAAGGAAAGAGTAAAACTGTCACTATTTACAGATTACATAATTATAGGCATATTTGTGCACTTAAAACATTTTGAAATTTATGAAAAACTGCTGGAACTAGCAATTAAACTTAAGGTATTATAGTACATGACCAATTTGCAAATCCATTTTATTTCTATATACTAGCAATAAACAATTGGAAAATTAAATTAATTTTAAAGTGCAATTTATAATAGCATCTAAAAATAAAATATCTGAAAATTAAACCAATGAAAGATATGTAAGACCTACATATTATAAATTACAAAAGATTCCTGAGAAAAATGAAAGAAAACACAGAGGGAGAAATATATGGTGTTTATTATTGAAGGATTCAATATTGTTAAGATATCCATTCTCCCCAAATTTATCTACAGATGCAATACAATCTCAAACAAATTTAGCAAAGTTTTTTGAAGAAATTCAAGCTGATCCTATATATTTTTTTCTGAAAACACTAATGGTCAAGAAGAGCCAAAACAATTTTAAAAATGAACAAATTTGACAGTTTGGAAGACTTGCACTACCCAATGTCAGAAATTATTGTCAAACTATAGTTACCAAGACAGTGTAACCTGCCTATATCATGACAAAGATAGAAAAATAAATCAGTGAAACAATATAGAGTAGAGGCATTGAACCACATGATTAATTTTTGACCAAGGCATTAAGAAAATTCAATGGGAGAAAGAAAAGTCTTTTTAACAAATAGTGAGAGGAAAATTGAGTATCTGTATAGAAAATGAAACAAAAAGAACCTTGTAATGGCTGCTATGGTGTACCATGCAGAGTCCTCCTTCAGACACATTTTCTCTGCCACTGGAGTGTTGGCTGTCGATGACTCACAGCTGAGTCTCTTATTCTTCAGGAATTGTAGCTAACCAATGTTACAGCTTCTTCCTGGTGAGAGCTGGCATCCAATAACTGGTTAATGTAGAGGTACTATGGCCAGCCCTCTTACATCATCGGGGACAGTGCTAAAGAACCATCCTAAATCCCAAGCTCCTCATAGGATTAGCCGAGGCCCCTTTTGCATCACATTTCAATTTCTCCCTTTGCCCAATCCTGCTTCCTTCACCTTTTACAGGTATTTTTCCTGGGATAAGGCACTAATAAACCTCCTGCATGTGAAAATGTTTCATGGAGAACTCAATCTACAGCAAACTCAACCCTTACTTTACTCCATACCAAAAGAAATAATTTGAGATGGATTATAGGTCTAAGTGTAAAAGTAAAAACTGTGAAACTTCTAGAAGAACTCATGAGAGAATATCTTCATAATTTTGGGCTAGTCAAAGATTTCTTAGGACACAAAAGGCATTTTACATAAGAGGCAAACATTGATAAATTGGATTCCATCAAAGTTAAAAATGCCTGTTTATCAAAAGATACCATCAAGAAAATGAAAGGCAAGTCACCATCTGGGGGGAAAAATACTTAAAATATCTGAAAAAATAACTTGTATCCAGAAAAATAAATAACTCTTTACAAATCAATGATATAAAGACAAATAGCCCAATAAAAATGAGTAGACAAAAAGAGATGTATGAAAGGCACAATTAAAGGTGTTGAACAACATTGGTCATCATGGAAATGCAAATTAAAGTCAAAAAGAGATACCGTTTCACAATCACTTAGAAGCGCTAACATTTTAAAAGACTGACAACATAAGGCAAGAATGTGAAGCACCTGGAACTCTCTTATATTGTTGATGGACTATAAAATTCTATAAAAAATTTGAAAAGTTTTTCAGTGTTCTATAAACTTAAATGTACACCTACTCTATGACTCAACAATTCCACTTCAAGGTAAGAATGAAAGCTTATATTCACAAAAAGACATGAACAAAAATGTTCCTAGTAGCCTAATTCCTAACAGTTAAAAATTGAGACAAACCACATATCCATCAACAGGACAGAAAGACAAACGTTTATATCTACACATTGGAATACTACTCAGCAATAAAAAGAAGTGAAACTACTGATACACACACCGATATGGATGGGTCTCAAAAGCATGTTGAATGAGAAAAAGCCAGACTCAAAAGAATCATGGTGTTTGATTTCATTTATATCAAGTCTACAAAGAGAAAAATCTATGGTAATGAAAAACAGAAAATAATCTCCTCTAATTAACTAAAGAAGCATGATGGAATATCAATTGTGGCTGAAATGTTCCAAAGTATATTTACTTGCAGAGTTTTAAAAAGATTTCCAAAAAAAAAAAACTGTGTTCTCCAAATAAAAGACACAGCAGGTATTAAAACAAACAAACCTCACCAATGGACTATCACTCAACCATAAAAAAGAATGAAATAATACCATTTGCGGCAACATGGATGGACCTAGAGATTATCATATTAAGTGAAGTAAGTCAGACAGAGAAAGACAAATATATGATGTCACTTATATGTGGAATCTAAAAAAAAGTGACACAAATGAACTTATTTACAAAACAGAAATAGACTCACAGACATAGAAAACAAACTTATGACTACCAAAGGGGATGGGTGGGAGATATAAATTAGGAGTTTGGGATTAACATATACACACTACTATACATAAAATAAACAACAAGGACCAACTGTATAGCACAGGGAACTATATTTGTTATCTTTTAATAACCTGTAATGGAAAAGAATCTGAAAAAGAATATTACTAAGGTTACCTTTAGTCTTTTCAGAGTGAGAAAAACAGCAATTTCCTTACACAATGATTGTATCTTCAAGGTATCACATATCCTACAAGTTCAGTATTGCCAAAATCAAGAATAATTTTTCCTTATTGTCACAAAGAACCTAGGGGCAAGACGGGAATAAAAACGCAGACTTACTAGAGAATGGACTTGAGGATACGGGGAGGGGGAAGGGTAAGCTGGGACAAAGTGAGACAGTGGTATGGACACATATACACTACCAAATGTAAAATAGATAGCTAGTAGGAAGCAGCCACATAGCACAGGGAGATCAGCTCGGTGCTTTGTGACCACCTAGAGGGGTGGGATAGGGAGGGTGGGAGGGAGGGAGGGAGGGAGACGCAAGAGGGAAGAGATATGGGGATATATGTATATGTATAAGTGATTCACTTTGTTATAAAGCAGAAACTAACACACCGTTGTAAAGGAATTATACTCCAATAAAGATGTTAAAAAAATAGAATAACTATTTCCTAAAGAGTGAGCAGCTTAATAGAAAAGACTCGAGACTTCATGTATTTTGAAGACTAGTGCTAAACAGTGTTCGCTTATTTTGTTTTGAGGCAAAGTGCTTGTTGTTGCTGTTTTGCTTGTTTTTTCACTATGGTATATAATGCATTAGTCATTTGGTAGCAAGACAAGGGATCACCTTTGCTTTCTCAAAACCGAAGACCCCCTCCCAACCCTGTAGATTCCTGGGAAGAATATCAAGGTTGTTCTTTCTTTATTATACCACATTGTCTTACTCTTGATAAGTAAAAGCCCTCTGCCACAGTTGCTAAGAGATCAAGAAATATGATGAACCTTATTTTAATTATAGTAGTCTTCTTAATAGCTTCCTTTTGTGGTTTTCTACGGGGAACAGTGCTGTTCTCCACTACGGGGCACTTAGAGATGTGTAGGCACATTGTCTGGTTGTCATAGTGACAGAGTAACACTACTAGTATCTCATAGTTGGGGACCAGAGATACTAAATATCTTGCAATGAACAGAATAGTCCTGTGTAGCAAAGGATTATTCCAACCAATGTCAGTAGTGCCCTGTCTTAGTCTATTCAGGCTGACATAACAAAATACCATAAATTGGATGGTTTAAATAACAGGAATTTATTTTCTCATAGTTCTGGAATATATAAGTCTGAGAACAGAGTGCCAGCATGGTTGGGTTCTGGCAGCCTTCTTCCTGGTTTGCAGATGGCTACCTTCTCACAGTGTCCTTAATGTGATGGAGGGAGAGAGAGGCAGAGAGAGAAACAGAGAGAGACAGAAACAGAGAGACAGAGAGAGGGAAGAAGCTCTCTGTTCTCTTCTTATAAGAACACCAATGCTCTCAGATTAGGATCCCACCCTTATGACCTCATTTAACTTTAATTACTTCCTTACTACAAATACAATCACATTGGTGGTTAGGGCTTCAACATATAATTTGGGGGGGATACAATTCAGTCTATAGCACACCCCTATTGAGGACACACATTAAAACTAACATTATTCCCTCAGGTTAAAATGAAATTGACACCTTCAAGATAAATCTTAACTCCTGATCATGGGGGTCAAGGCCCTTTCTATCCTGGCCCCAGACTCTTTTTCCAGTCTCATTTCTGGCCATTTCCCCAAATTTCTCAATATTTCCCAAATTCCTTTCTCACTTCCACACCTCTGCTTTTGCCCATGTGATTCTCTCAGCCTGGAATGCTTTTCTCTTTTTAGTCTGCTTAGGAAGTATCTACTCATCTTTAAAAGGTTTAACCCACAGGACCCCCTCTTTGCAACTTTTTCTCACCACCATCACCACTGTAAGAATTAATTAATTTCTTCTTTACATTGTATTGAAATTACTTACAGCCTGTCTCTTTTGATAGAGTTTGATCTTTATAGCTGCAGCATCTAACAATACAAGGTATACACTCAACAAATATTTCTTGAATCACATTAAAATTTAATTGATGTCAATTGTGACATTTATTCTTATCTACTTCCAACTCTGACATGTATCTCTTTTTTTCTTGGCTTCCTGTTGTAGAAAATTATGATTTAGCCCCAATACTACCCTTCAAGCCTTCATTTCTTCTCTCCCCATTCTCCTGATATATTATGTTACAACTTTTTACAAAGTGAATATTCATTGTTTACTCTATAATAGCGATATATGTACATATAGTAATGACTGGGTATATCTCATTCCTTAATGTATTTCTTGTAGATAGATAGATAGATGATAGATATATAGATAATTTTGCTCTACTAACTGAGCTAGCTGGGCAATTTTTTTCTTGTCTTGGACACATTATGTCGTGTTGCTCAAAACTCCTCACCACTAAAATTTAAACAATGTTGGTAAATCCTCTCTGAATACCAATTTTGACATTCTCAAAATCTACAATGATCCTTTTGTTGAAGGATGAAATTCTCAATCACATATATGTGAAACAAAGAAGCTAAATTTATTGCTTATTAAGCAATAGAGAGCTCTTCTTATGTCTCAATCTCTCTGTACAAAGCAAGACTTGATATCATAAAGGGTTTTAGGAACCACGGAGTCCAAGGATTGGCAGACTTTCTGAAGCAGCAGTGTTTAGAGATTGGCTGACTTTCAGCTGTGGAGTTTAGGGATTAGCTGACTTTCAGAAGCAGTTCCTGGAGTGATGCTGTGGCTGGCTGGCTGAACTTCAAAAGCATGGGACTATCACTAATTGATTAGTATGGGTTTAATACTTGTTCTGTGGTTACTTGTTTATTACTTTGGACTAGGACCAAAGAACAGTCTTTCAGTCCTCATTTTCAAATTAAGAGGCAAGATTTTTCCAGTTAGGGCATGCACCAGCATCACCTGGAGTGCCTGTTAAAACACAGATTGCTGGGCACCACCCCAGAATTTATTATTCACTAAGTTTGGAGTTGCACCCAACAATGTGCATTCCTAACAAGTTCCCAGGTGATGCTTCTGCTCCTGAGGCAGAGACCACACTTTGAGAACCACCAAGTTAGAGAATGGCAATGTTCCAAGGGTAAACAGTAACTAGAGTTAGCCAGGTTGAAAGAACTCTTTGGTGGTGGTAACCTACAAGATGAACGGGGCTGTGGTTGGATAGAGGAATGTCAAGGCAATGGATAGAGGCACGGACAGTACAAAGGCTAACTGTGGTGCTTTCTCGGGGACTCATGGGTGGCAGAGCTTAAGAACTATGGATGTGGAATATCTGCAAGAAAGACATCAAAATGATAGCTTTGGGACTTCCCTGGTGGTCCAGTGGTAAAGAATCCGCCTTCCAATGCAGGGGACGCGGGTTCCATCCCTGGTCAGGGAAGTAAGATCCCACATGCCGTGGGGCGACTAAGACCTGATGCAGTCAAAAAAAACAAAAAACAAAAAAAACCCACGATAGCTTTGACTTTCCTCCTTCCACAGGATATATGAATGTCTTTCATTTCTAAATTGTCAGTTAGACAAAGGAAGTCACTTTACCATAATTTATTTTTCTTTTTTGTAAACATAAAATACCTAAATAAAATAGAATTTTAATTTCCTCTTTCTTTTCAATGTATGCACATAAATGTTGCCCTTGATAATTAGCAAATCCATTCCAGGCAATGGATGCTTTATACATCTCAGCAGGCAATTCAGTGCCTTAAGAAAAGGAAGATCCCAAGGGGGAAAAATGTGCATCATCAGTTCCTACCACATGAAAGATGTATGTTGAAAAATCAAGGTCCATGCCCAAATGTGCAATATATTTTTGTCTCAAATCCATTTCCAGCACAAGAAATATGGTTCCAACTAGACTGAAGATTTTTCTTTTCTTAAGAAATGTGATAGTTGCCAACTAGTGATGGAGTTTCCAGAATTCCTCTCCCAATACTTAACAGATGAATTTATTGGATGGAAAAGTAAGAGCAAAACCGAGCCTCTTTGGAAGCATGCCCAAACTCAGCAACAGCGATATCACTAAGTGTCACACACAGGCATGTACAAAAGACAGGAAAAGAGTGGAGCAAGCATGAAACCACCAAAAAGGCAGCAAAGTAGAGCATCCCTAACCTTGATGGAGTGCTGGAGTCAGGTTATGGGCCTCTCCAGCCATCAGCATTGCTCGGTGGCTCATCAGGGTAAGCATAAGGAATGGCAGTGTCCTCACTGAAGTAATGAATGCTCAAGAACATGGCATGTTGTCCTCTCTATTCTCTATAAAGCCTGTGACAGCTCTTACCTTCCACAATACAAGTTTCCTCCACCTAGTGTTACGGACCGATCATTTTTGAAAGCACCAACAGATTCAAGAGAAGTTCCCCCAAATCAGAGACTATAAATCTCTACATTTTGAAATGACAGAATCTTTCATAGTGGTGGGAGAATGCAAGGAATTGGGCACAGAAATTCATAATCCTCCCTACTTTCAATTCTAAGCATTCGATCAATAGTTGATGGTTCACCCCAATGTGCACATTTTCAGCCAGAGTGACATCTATTTTAACAACATTTTATTTTCAGTTTTTTTCACGGAGAGCGAGCAAACACTCTGTCAGTAGGAGGTGCTTTTTTAAAGTTTCTCAAATGAGTCTTCCAGACAATTCCAGAAGGTTCACAATGGCACAGATTTTCTGTGCACATGCAATTTATATTCTTCCTTTTCACTGAGGGATATACTGTTCTGACTTCATTCATTCAACAAACACGTCTGTGTACCTACCTTGTGCTGGGCACCATTCTTGATGCTGAACTTCCTAAGTGAGTCAAGTCTGTGGTCACCTCCAACTATGGTCTCCTGTTTCCCTACTAGTTTCTTAAACCTGGCATCACACAAGTAGAGTTCTGTTCTTCTGATTCAAAATAAACAGAGGATATGTTCCTTGTTAAAACAAAAAATATGCTAGCAATATTTAACAAGTAACATGGTCATTTAAACATTTCTATCATTTAGCCCAGGAGTGTGAATGCTTTCCGAGAAAGGTTTTGGTTAGGGGAAGATGAAGAGCCCGGAATCTAAAGGGTGGGAAGAAAAGCAGGCAGCTCTGGAAGAATGGGGCCATGTAAGCCTCGTTTCACTTCTACCCTACTCAGGGCTTTAGCTGCAGTGCTCCATTTTTTGTACATTGTTCAAATGTCTAGCCTTTCTTCTCAAAGTGTGGTTCTTTAGCAAATGCTATCAAAATCACCTGGGAGCACTGGTTTAGATACACAGAATGCAAAGAATAACAGGCAGGTGGGAAATCTATGTGTGATTAACTACCATCACAACCTCCATAAACCTAGCTCTTTGTTAGTTCCGCCACTAAACATTTGCAGAATGCCTACTACGCCTGCTAAGCGACAGGTACTAGACACACAGTAGAATAAAACACACATGTCCCTCACTCAGAGTTTATATTTTCACATCTACCTTCACCACTAAAATATAAACTCTGAGTGAGAAACACACATGTCCCTCACTTAGAGTTTATATTTTAGTGGTGAAGGTAGATGTGAAAAGTAGCCACTTTCGTAAAAAAAAAAAAAAGTAGTTACGTCACTATTTTGTGATGAGTGTTTTTAAAAAATAAGAATATGCCTGTATAATAGGACAGAATTGGGGCACCTAAACTAGTCTAGGGAGAGCTGTGAGGGAAGACAAGTAGGAATTAGCCTGGAGGCAGGGATTTAAGGTCAAGAGTGAAAATATCATTTGAGGCCGAGGGAACAACACCATAAAGGTCTAGAGTGAGAATGGGTGTGAAATAATAAGAATATATTTGTCTCTGCCCCGGGTTCTTGCTAATGTTTGGTCTTTGACCCTGGTTCCTAACACAGAGATCCTAAAGTCTTAGTAATTTCCCAAGTACTGGGGGTGATAGGAGCATCTTACACAGGACTCCTAAATCCCTAAAATTTCCTGGCTGCTAGGAGCATCTTTTGTTCTAATAGAGCAATTCTTAATAAGCTCCTGGATGGCAGCTCGTCGCCAGAAAGACCAATCATGACTAGAAGCTTGGAACTTTCAACCCCACCTTCCAACCTCTGGGGAGGGAAGAAGGGCTAAAGACTGAGTTAATAATGGATCATGCCTACATGATGAAGCCTCCATAAGAATCCCTAAAGTACAAGATGGACCATGTTCCAACCCATCTAGAATATACCTATTGTATGCACAGAGAGATGTTTAGAACTTGATCATCATAATAAACCCACTTTGTAAAAAATCTACTTACCTTATAACTTTGAGGTCTCAGAGAAGAAATTAAAAGCTATTTTATTATTTTGGAGGGGAGGCTGTTACCTCTTTGCTCTCTAACCCACATGACTTTCCCATCTCCTTGGCCATCTAACAAGTCTTTAGAATTTCTAATGGAAACTAATCTGCATTTCTAGAAAACTGCAATAAAAACCCAGCTGAGTTCTGCCAACCTGGCCCCAACCATGGACTGTTCTTCCTCCTATGTTTCTTCTTCTTTCTGGCAATGTGTGTTTTCCCTAAAAATGAGGTTAATAATATTAGGTAAAAGTAAAGTCTAAGAAAAAGTATCTCCTCTTATAGGTAGGGTCCAGTTAGAAGACAGCAGTCTCAACAGTTATTTTAAAAGAAGGAGTTTACTATTAACAATTGTACATTAGATATAAAGAATTGTTAACTGAGAGAAAGATCAGAAAGGTGAGATAAAGTAACAACTGCATGAAGTAGCTATCACTCCTTCTTGTTTAAAAATAAATATAAATGGGACTTCCCTGGTGGTCCAGTGGTTAAGATTCCCCAATTCCAAGGCAGGGGGCACAGGTTTGTTCCCTGGTGGGGAAACTAAGATCCCACATGCCACACAGCGCGGCCAAAAATAAATAAATAAATACACATAAGTATACATATTTTTATTTTAAAATTGAAAGAGGTTGGAATTATTAAAGCGTAGGTGCTTGGAGCAGGGGCTCTTCTGAGGTCGGGGTGCTACTCAGCTAGTGCTGGGAGTCTTGGAAGCACTACAAACTAGATTCAGCTGCAGCTACTGGAATGAACTGCTAGCGCTGAGGTAGAAAAGCTTTGCTGGGTAACTCTCACAGGAGGGGGAGCTGAAAGGAAACCCACAAGAAGCAAACAGCAAAAAGAAAGTCCATACTTCCTGCTCTAGCCTTACAGCCCACTCTAGCACTCCCCTGCTGGCAAAGCCAAGCAGGGACTCAGCGGGCAAAGCACAAATGTGATCTGCAGAGTCCGAATCTCAGCATGAGAAAGAAGCATGTAGAAGAGTGAGTTTAAAGTTGAGAACAGATGACTCCTCTAGTCCTTTAAAAAACAAACAAACAAAAAAGGAAGTCTTTAGCAAAAAATGGAGTGTAACTCTGAATTCCAAATCAACATCAGTGTCCAAAAGCACAGAAAAAAATGAAACATCAACTGTAAGTACAACAGGTTCTGTGAGTTAGCCACCCCTTGTACAGGCCCAATAAATGATGATATAGCTCAATTTTCTTAGAGATGGTGAATATTTAAGCCAAACGTGGTAGATTTATTTAATTAGTGTTTCCTCCCGTGTAATACAATCATACAGCCACATCCCTGCCTGGCTTTATGGCGGGCACAATGTACTCTTCTAGCTCCTGATTTTGTACTCTGACATGTGACTTGCTTGAATCAGTGAGATGTTAGGGAATGTGACCAGGCTGGAAGTGAACTTGCATAGTTGAGCTTCTGCGCTTTGGTGATCTACCATGAGAGTAACATGCCCCCAGTGTCGCTGCTGCCCTTTCAACCTTGACCCCAGAATAAGATGCATGGTTCTTATCCTATGCTCTGAGTAGCCACAGGTCCTAGGAAGAGGAGAGACACATGGGACAGACCTGAACTCAGCCGGAAGCCAGGAGTTCAGGCTAACCCAGCCAAGTAACATTCAACCTGCACATCCATCAATGTCAGAAGAAAATCTGTTACGTTAAGCTCTTGAGTTTTGGAGCTTGTTATACAACATTGTTGTGGCAATAGCTGACTAAAACTTTAGGTTTCCCAGGCTTCACTGATGTATCACCAGATCTAATCACGAAGCAGAAAACACTCTGATTATTTAATAAAGAGAATTGCTATATGGTTGATAGAAAAGGCCAAGAAGTCAACTGGAGGACATTGAGACAAGCCAGAGATTGATAACAATAAGAAACTGCTTCTACCCCTAGGCTGCAGGGGAAAAGGGGAGAGGTGGGGATCACTCAGTGGAAACTGAAACCTTGACAGGCTTCCTGGTGCTAACTGGAGCCAGAGAAGATACATGGCTAACTGCCAGAGATGCCACCTAAGGCACAGAGAAGATAACAAGAAACAGACAACCCGGTCTTATAACACTTTGAGATGACAATCATTCCCCCCTCTCTCCTCTGAGCCTAAAACCAATCTGTTGATACAAAGGTTAAAAAAATCTGATTAGTAAAACTGTATTAAAAAATAGAGCTTGGGGCTTCCCTGGTGGCACAGTGGTTGAGAGTCCACCTGCCCTTGCAGGGGACATGGGTTCGTGCCCCGGTCCGGGAGGATCCCACATGCCGCGGAGCAGCTGGGCCCGTGAGCCGTGGCCACTGGGCCTGCGCGTCCGGAGCCTGTGCTCTGCAACGGGAGAGGTCACAGCTGTGAGAGGCCCGCGTACCGCAAAAAAAAAAAAAAAAAAAAAAAAAAAAAAGAATAAAGCTTGGACTTGAGGCCAATGTAGGCTTCCAAATAGTCCTCCCTCCCCTACTCACACACCCAAGACCTCAGGCCTACAGAGCAGACATTCGCCTCCCCACCTCCAGCTGTGTAGAAGATCTTGGCCTGCCTCACTCCCTTCGAATGCAGATGTCCTACTAACAGAGACAAAGCAAATGAGGCCACCAGTGCATGCAACCCTTCACACGTTAACTCCGCCCAACAGCCGACGGTGGAGCAGCCGACCCTCACCACCACACCGCACAGATGCATACCGCCCCTCCTTTCGTGGGAAAGGGCCAGAAGAGGGGGAGAAATACACACAAAAAAACCTTCTTCCTCTTACCTCAGACAGGCTGGAAATGTCTATTTTATTAGCTAGAGAGAATAAGGAGGGAGGGAGAGAAGGCTTCCTCCATAGGTCCCCCCCTCTAAAACAGTCCTCCCAGGGACCCCGGCAACAAGGAGGCTCTGGCCGTGGGTGTAGAGTGTGCTACTTTTAGCTGTGCTCGCTGCAGCCGCTCCGACAAGGCACCCGAGTGCAGAGTGGAGCTGAGGCAATGGAAATGATGCTAGTGGATGCCTGAGCCTAGGCTGACCCAGCCAAGAGAAGCCGGGGCAGTAAAGCCAAGGGGGAAAAACCAGCTGACCGAATAGCAGATGTCTAGGGACTCTAGTCATTTCCTCTACGGTTAACTGGGATTTGGGGTTTGGAAAGAAAGGCTTTTTTTCCCCTTTTCGATAGATAAGAGAGTGGGTCTTCACGATATTCAGAAGGGAGCAGCTGCCTGTTTTGGCAACTGTCTAGAGGAAAAGAGTGAACATGTGAAGTATTACTGCAAGAATATAAGGGAGAAATTTGAGTAGACAGCCAAGAAAGAGTGAAGAGTGGAGAACAGTGCATTTAGGAGATCTCCATATGATGCGGTTTCTCCAACACAGTGCATTTAAAAAAAAAAACAGGGAGCAAGGAGAGACGGGTAGAAGCAAAAGGCTTGCAACAGCGAGCACCAAACTGAGGAAAAATCCTGAGAGATGCTTAAAAAGTAATCAGAGAAACAAGTTGAAGACCCAGAAAGGGCAGTTTATCTGGAGCTTGAAATGGAAAGAATCACAAAGAGATTCCTCTACTACATCAAACTCTCAATGGACGGAGAAATCTGCTGTGCTAAGAGCTCCGAACCAATTGCTTTGCATGAGATCCGGGCTACTCCAAATGACTTTGTCAAACTTCAGTTTCCCACTTTAAACACAGACCAAACAATTTCAAGGTGACTCATCGCCAAGAAGCCAAGTGAGTTTAGACACGCAAGAGTTTTCTCCTACGACTCTGAGAAAGGCTGGATTAGCCACTTCGTCACATGCTTTTCTGTCTTTGCCCTTCTCACCTTCAGGGTGTGCTTTTCCTCATCTCGTAGCTCATTGCTGGAGAATGCTGTGTCCCCACTTCACTGTTCTTCTCCTGTATCTGGCGTATCCACCAATAGATCTGACGTGGCTACAGAGAATTAATTGTTGATATAAATTTAAAAGCTTCTGTGCCTTTAGATAACTCTCTGTTCTAGACTTAAGCTGACTACTTATCACACTTGGATAAAAGCTGTGCCAATCCTTAGATAATCAAGTGGTATATTTTGCTGAAAGCAACCCTTTGGGACCTGAAATTAAAACCAAAATCAAATCCCAGCTGATAAAAGCAACAATCATTAAAAGGTATTAACATTGAACTGTGACCAAGGGATCATTTAATCAAGACTTAAATATCTGAATTTCTAAATGACAACATCTGAAATAGATTGTCCTCTGCTGCTCAGCCACGTGGAGGGATGGAGAGGCAGACTGGTCAAAATATTCTGGACTATCTTCTGGAAGCAATGGAAAGAAACTACAATTTAATGTGGTTTTCCAAATATCATACACTTTGCCAACTGATTTTGTACTCTTTATTGCATTGTGGCATTGGTGTCACTACTTTTACTTTAAAGATTCATAAACTTAAAATCAAAGAGCTTATGTCACTCATTTAAGCTTACACAGCAAGCTTTTTAACTCTAAATTCACTTCCATTTCATTTTTCAGAAGTTAGTTCTTAAAAGTTGTCCTCTTTAAGCCACAGCTCCTGGTCTTATCTTATTGGACCTCTCAGAAAGAAGTCACCACCCACTGAAGGAAGAGACACCTCTCACAGATGTAAAAAACAACCTTATGGTTACGAGGGGGGAAAGGGTAGGGAGGGATAAATTGGGAGATTGGAATTGACATATACACACTACTATATATAAAATAGATAACTAATAAGGACCTACTGCATAGCACAGGGAACTCTACTCAATACTCCGTAGTGACCTATATGGGAAAAGAATCTAGAATGGAGTGGTGACATATATATGTGTAACTGATTCACTTTGCTGTGCAGCAGAAGCTAACACAACATTGTAAATCAACTCTAATCCAATAAAAATTTTTAAAAAAGGAAAGAAGAGACACCTCTGTGAACCAAAAAGAATTCAATTAAGTCCAATGGGCAACATGTCTAAGACACTATAATAGGTGCTGGGAGCAGGAAGCAGAGAATTAGGAACAGAAATACAAATATGACATGGCTCTAGCCCTTTGTCACAATTTTTCTTCCTTTGAAGTCTTCTCTGCCCCCCCACCCTTCCTAGAATTGACTTCTCTCACTTGAGGTGCTCACTGTACCAGGGACATCTTCTCCCATAACACCTATAATGTTTCATTAGACTTTGACCTTATTTAACAAAGGAGAATTCAGCAGTTGATCCTCCTTAGGCTGGAGGAAAGGAAAATTTTGCAAATGAAGTTAACACATTTTCTCCCTATATTTGAGTGCCAACTTCTTCAGGACAGGAAACACATCTGTACCGAGAGTCTGGTACAGGGTCTGGAGCATGGTCAGGGTTCAGCCTGAACCAGAATGAACCAAACTGAATGACTTAAGTTAATTAAGTAATCCAATCTAGTAGTCTAAAGAAATAAACAACGAAGTAAGAAACAGGGCAGATTAAACTAAGGATCAGCTCAACAGATAAGATGTTTCCAAATAGGAGTGTGCTGCTGAAAAAAACAATAATGCTAAAACAACCCAAAAAAGTTGAACTATCACAGAGAAGAATCCATAAAACATGCAATATAATATTATCTTTTGCCCTTTTCAGGTTGTCTTCTAAAAGCATCCTGTAGATACCACAGTTTATTCTGCCCAATGTTCCACAATCACAGGCTACAGGCAAGGTACGCAATGTTCACTGTAACAAATTTGTATTCTAATCTCTTTCCCCCAGCTCATCTTCTGTTATCCTGTTTCACGTCCTCTGATGCTGCATATGGGAATGCCACCTGAAAGGAATTAAACACCTTATTTTATTCATAGCAATATTAATGGCCTCTATTTATCGAGTACCTGCTGTTGGTCAGGCACCCAACAGACCCCTGAGAGATTTTTCTTGTTTAGTCTTCACAACAACCCTAAAGAAGTGGGCATCAGGTTTCCACGTTTTATAGATGAGATTTCTGAGACCAGGTTAAGTAATTTCCCCCCAAACTCCATAGTAACAGGAAGCAGAGAGAAGATGCAAATTTTGGGTTTTCTGACTTCAAGGACCCTTAAACACCCACCTAAGCTCAGTGGCCTTAGAATTATTTGGTAGGAAATAAAGGATATCAAGCACCGACTCAAATTCTTCATTCCTGGAGAAAAGAGATCCTCCTCCTAGCGGGTCCTGCTGCGTTAAGCCGCCCTTACGGGGTACACAGTTTCAGCCCAACTCAGCTACCTTCAGAAACAGCATTTGCCCACACATACAACTGGGAAGATGGGGCTGAAATGAAGTCTCACTTTACTTGGGAGGGTCCTATTCTGTGTCAGAGAAAGGGGGCTTACACTTTGCACCAGCAACACAGTAGGCAACACTGAATCCATGGCAGTCTCAGGAGGAAGTGTTTTCCCCTTTCACCGTTGCAAATGCTCTACCCAAATGCAGGCATGTATATAACCAGAATAACTAGAGTCAACCTCAAAGTCTCCCGGGAGGGAATTCATAAGCACTGTGCAAAGTGGTTTATAAACGTCATATTATTATTTCTTAAAATGGGTTAGGCAGGTGTTTATCCATGCTTTTTTAGAGACCAAAATGATTTTGCATCCTCGAATCTTTCTGCTGTAGACTGGATATGGTTACAGGCTGTCTCCAAGGAAGAAAATGAATGCGTGAAAGCACATGGCATGTTAGAGCTGGCAGGTGCCTCAGAGTTCAGCTCGCCCAGCCATCGTCATGCTATGGCCAGGAGAGCTGGTGACTTGCCTCGGGACACGTCCTGGACGCATCAGTAGATGAGCTTGGCTGGGAACCCAGCTCTGCCTGCTCTCAGTCCAGGATGATTTTTATAACACCCTGAGGGAAGCAATGTCAATTCAGGGAAGCAAGAGTCAGCGTGTCATACGCTGACTTGGAATGCTAATGCCAAGTCAATATGCTACAATATTTTTTAAAAGTAAAAATAAAGATTTTTACTTAAACAGTACAGGTTGATTTTTTAATTAAAAAATATAGATAAGGAAAAATAATGAATGGGTGGAGAAAAACCAAAATGATCATCTTATCACCAAGAGATAGTTGCTAATCAGTAAACCTTGGTATCTATGCACCTGGACATTTCTACGCTTACGTGTGCTTATAAAGTGACTCTTACACACATGGGACCATGCTATAAACATTCTTTGATAACCAGCTTAGTAGCATATTTCAGACATCTTTCCAAGCGGATGTATCTTCATTGATGTTATTTTTTATGGCTGACTAACATTCCGTGGCATGGCTGCTACATTATTTTTTAAGCCAGTTCCCTAAAGTGAGACTCTGACATTTTTTTCACTACCAAAAGCAACAAAAACATGATGCAATAACTAAAAGGGCTCAGCCCTCTGCCAGTGATGTTCCCTTAGAGCTGTGTCAGCATGGACAAGTTACTCACCTCTAAGCCACTTCCTCAGCCAGCCATCATGCCTCTCTTGCAGGGGTTGTGTGGTATCTTAGTGGAAGAAACACAGCCAACACATGTTAATTGCTTTAGTTTTTATTATTTAGTTGTATGGCATGTTATTACTATTAACAACTCTTCCACAAACATCTTTTTTTATTGAAGTATAGTTGATTTACAGTATTGTGTTAACTTCTGCTGTACAGCAAAGTGATTCAGTTATACATATATAGATATAGATATAGATATAGATTCTTTTTCATATTCTTTTCCATTATGGTTTATCACAGATATTGAATATAGTTCCCTGTGCTCTATAGTAGGATCTGTTGTTTAGCCATTCTCTCTATATAATAATTTGCATCTGCTAATCCCAAACTCCCAATCCTTCCCACCTCCACCTCACCTCCCCCTTGTCAACCACAAGTCTGTTCTCTATGTCTGTAGGTCTGTTTTTGTTTCATAGATATATATTCATGTTGTGTTTTAGCTTCCATATATAAGTGATATGGTATTTGTCTTTCTCTTTCTGACTTACTTCACTTAGTATGATAATCTCTAGGTCCATCCATGTTGCTGCATTATTTCATTCTTTTTTATGGCTGAGTAATATTCCATTGTATATTTGTACCACATCTTCTTTGTCCATTCATCTGTCAATGGACATTTAGGTTGTTTCCATGTCTTCACTATCGTGAATAGTGCTGCTATAAACATAGGGTGCATGTATTTATTTGAATTATAGTTTTGTCTGGATATATGCCCAGGAGTGGGATTGCTGGATCACATGGCAACTCTATTTTTAGGTTTTTGAAGAACCTCCATACTGTTTTCCATAGTGGCTTCACCAATTTACATTCCCACCAACAATGTAGGAGGTTTACAAAAATCTTTTTAGCTAAATTTTTGTGGACACTCTCAGTTATTTCCTGAGAATAAGCCTTAGAAATTTCATGACTAAATCAAAAAATGTTAATGAATTTTCACATTTATTGCCAATTGCCCTCTTAAAAAACTGTGTCCACTTACTTTTCCATTAAAAAAACAAACAAAAAAACAAGAGTGCTCATTTCCTCACACCTTCTCCATAACGGGCATTATGATTCTTTTTAAATAATCTTTGCCAAGTTGAGTAGTTATAAAGATAGATCATTACTGTTTTAATTTTATTTCTTTGTGGGTTGAGAAATTAAATAGCTTCCATCTATATTTGGGGCATTTACATCTCTCCTCCTTGCACTCTCTTTCCCCTTCCTTTTACTTCTTCTCCGTTTTTTAACTTGTCTCTGGCACAGTCCGATCTCTCTGAAACTGGTCATGAAGTTTGCTTAGCAGCTGCTTTTATCCTTTGAATTTAAAAAGTGTCCACTAGACTATGAAACGTCTCTGAGAACAGAGACATGGATGGTCTCCCTCCCTGTTATCACTCTCCATAATGCCTAGTTGTGAAATGTTCCCAGTAAACCCTGGTGGAATGGTTGACTGACTGAATGAATGAATGACGGATGCATGGACGATGCGTGGAAGACCGGAAGGATTGTTCCCTCGAGGAGCCTGCAGCAGCTGCCATGGCATAGGCCCCCAGGTTTGCCAAGCCTTCCCTTCAATCCATTTAAAGAAGGATACCCAAGCTGGGGCCACACCTCTGGTGACGCTCTCACTACCAGAAACTCCTTCCCATCCCATCGGGAGAGTTTTCTTGTTATGAGGCCACGTATATCACCAGGCATGCAAGCAACTCAGATTCACTTGATCTGAAGAGGAGAGCCTGAGTAAGCAGTAAGTATTCATCAGATAGATGATATTACCTTTGATTTTCATTAATAAATCTATATCGTGAACCTATCAAGTGAAGAAATGAGGGCCCAGGGAGAAACAAATACAGGGGGAACATGGAGGGAAGGACAGGATGTGATGCTGCCCCCATCCTCAAGGACAGGAGTCCTTCCAGATGTTGCAGGAGCCAGGCAGGTGAGTAATTGTGGTAATGCAGCCGCAACTGACGGAACATGAACTTGATCTAAAGAGGACAGTTATTCCACAGCTCTAGCCAATTGCTGCTGTAACAAGAGTGTAGGTGAAGAGTTGCCAGAATCTGGAATGTTATGTGAAATACCCTGATTGAATGTTGGTTTAGTTTTGCAACCATTATGTAGTTCCCAAAAAAGGTTAGATCTGTTGCTCACTTGCAACCTCCGTCCAGGAAGCTGACAACTCAAAAATAAAGCAGCCAGGCTGCAAATGAGGGGCGCAGGTGGTAAAGAGAAGGGAATGCCAGGGAGGGAACAGTGTTTGTGGAGCAGGCAGCTGCAGACAGAAGTAAGGCAGGAGCCTCATTTTGTAGGGCGATGTTCAGAGAGGTCGAAAGGACCACTGAACGAATCCCTCAATCTTTCAAAAGCTATAACCAGCAAAGAATTAGTGTGCAGGGCACGGAGGCAGAGTTAGCAGTTGCATTAAGCCCAGTGGGTATATAACCATTGTGAATACAGGACCTGGCGGATTCAGTAAGACACTAGAGAGCTACGGTTGGGGGAAGATTGCAAGCCCAAGTCTCCACAGGACAGAAAGACCTCTCCAACCTCCACGGCATCACAGATGCACATCTTACCCTATTGTTTCACCTGAAAGTCACCCAGGATACCACAAATTTTGGACACCCATAAACAGGCGTGCCATGGCAACTTCAACCAGCATCACAAAAATCAGAAGACTCATGAGCCTGACATTGCAGAATTTATACTGGCAGACTCCCATTTTCCAAGCTGTTGCCCATCCTCTTTCTCTTTAAACAGCAAACTCGTGTATGATGCTCTATTTTTCCGTTTGAAAATGCTCCAGCCAAACACTTGCATGGTTACCATGGCAACTATCAGGTAGCATCGTCTTGTGCCTGAAGCTGAGACTGCCAGCAAGAAAGCCAATACAATAGTATATTGTTTCTTCCTGGACTAATCTTTTAACCTATAGCCTATAGAGTTCCCATAATATATGCAATCAGGAGCTTGAGTGGTTCATTGAATTTAATGTGCCACGGCTCTCCTCTGATGGAGCCATCCATTCAGTAGTGGGCCTTTATTTTGAGTTTTCTCCTTGGCAATGAAAAGTGCAGTGTCTACTGTGGGGCACGTTCTGTGATTTCTAAGAGTTTAAGAAAGAAAATGGCTTTGTATACAACAACAGACTCTGTCTTTTTAATCTCACACTAGTTGAAGAATTATTCATCTTATTTTGACTGGACCCAGGTGGGCTATTTGCCAAACATCTGATTTCTAGATACTGTATATATCACCAAGGGAGAGCTAATATATTTCTGCGACTGGTGAACACGCTAAAGAGGCAAGAAGTAAAAGCCAGCTGGTTCAGCCCAACAGTGGCTATCAATTCCAAGTCCTCTGAGGTGCCCCCTCCATCTGTGTCCTAAAAGAGTGGTCACATCCCCCACCTCCCTACCCCAGCCTCCTGGCTGAGAGGGAGATAAGATTAGCAGAGGACGGTGGCATATTTTACTGTGGAAAGGGCCAAAGCGGTGGGACATCATGCATGGAAGTGTTCTTTGGGGTCAGTAAAATGAGAGGCTCCATTGTTTCAGAAGCTTGCAGCATAGATGAGAGATTAGAATAGGGGATTTAATGAGTTGCTGTCCTCTTGTGCTTGGACCTTTAAATGTTTGAGAGAACAATACTCTGTAATGGCCTATATGGGAAAAGAGTCTAAAAAAGGGTGGATTTATGTATATGTATAACAGATTCACTTTGCTGTACACCTGAAACTAACACAAGATTGTAAATCAACTACACTCCAATACAATTTCTTTTTAGAATGTCTGCGAGAAGTGTGGATAAACACTGGAATCCCTTCGTGGGCTCTCGTTCTTTGAGTGTGAAACCACTCAGGATGGGATTGGACTGCACAGACGTAGCTTTGTACACATTAGAATTTTTTAAATTGAAAATTAAATTTTTCTAATAATTTAATAGTTTTATCAAACTACTGACTAGTTATAAAATCTTTAATACTAGGCTTTTCATTCAATGGATGTTACCTGAATACCTGCTCTGTTTTGATGTTTTTCTAATTGGACCTAAGGCACACACACTCTCATCACTGGTCCAAGCATGAACCTTTTTGGTAATTTACTTATTTACTTACTTATTAATAACTTATGAACCCCCATGAGCCCATCACCCTCTATTCACAGTTCTAGATGTTGTGGGCAGTACAGAGATGCAGGAAACAGATTACTCCTTTCAAGAAGCCTCTAATTTGGTGCGATAGGCTGATAGCGGCTCCCAAAGACGTGTCCAAATCCTACGCCTTGGAACCTGTTGACTGTCACTTTATTTAGAAAAAGGGTCTTTGCAGATGTGATTACGGTAAAGGATCTAGAAATGAGTAGATGGCTGAATTCACTGGGTGGACCCTAACTGTCATCACAGGTGTCCTTCTAAGAGAGCGATAGAGCTCTGACTCACCTCGACAGAAAACAAGGCAATGTGAAGACAGAGGCGGAGATTTAAGGGATGTGGTCACAAGCCAATGAACACCAAGAAATTCCAACAGTCATCAGAGGCTGGAAGAGGCGTGGAGCAGCTTCTCTTCTGGAGACTCAGCTTGGCTTCAGACTTCTGGTCTCCAGAACTGTGGGAGAATACATTTCTGTTGTTTTAAGCCAGCAAGGTGGCGGCTTAAAACAACAGAAAGTCACAGGAGACATACGTTTGGTAGGACAGGAGGCACACATATGAGCAGCTGCCACAGCGGCAACTATAGTAACTAGCATTTACCAAACACCTCTATGCTAAGCATCTTATGTGCATTATTTCCTTAGTTCTCCAAACAATACTATCAAGCAGGGACCATAATCACCTCCATTTTATATGTGGGGTAGTTGAGTCTCAGTGTGTTAGAAAACCTTCCCAAAGTCTTAGGTCTCATTAGGGGCAGTCAAGGGATTCAAGCACTATATACTGAAAAGTACACCCTCTAACTCATCCCTTACATGGTGAAAACATACTCACACACCCTGACCTCTAAAGCACAGGTCATTCATGGGTGCTGAAATCAAGACAGCTTCTTTCTAGACTTTCTAATAGAAAAATTGTGGATAGTTTAATTGAAGCTTCACTTTTCTCTGTCCTTTGGGCCTTTATTACACTGGTTCTCTAAGCCATACTTCATCTGCCTAATAAGAAAACTGCTATGTCTGCCTAAACACAAAAATGTGTAAAACGCCTTCAGGAAACATGGAGTCAACCACTTTTGCTGAAACAAAGCTGCTTACGTCAGAGTCACCAGAGAGAAAAGGAGAACTTTGGTCCAAGCCCAAAGATGGTGGAGAAAAGGGAAATCGGATCTGGACTCGATCCTGTAATCAGAATTTGGTGGAGGTGACTAAGAAAGGATAATTAGACTAGTGACTGGGGGTCATTGGTGACTTTGAACTTACAGGGTTTGGGGTGAGGATAACGGTATGTTGAGGGAATTAAGGACGAATTGGGTGGTGTGGAAATGGAAGCAGCTGGGATAAGTGTCTCCCTGGAGGTGCCTGGCAGCAGAAGAAAGGAGACAATCAGAATGGGGGTCTGGGGACATGTGGTTGGTGGGCATCAGAGGGTCAAGCCTCTCCCCTGCAGGAGAGAACTGGTGAGGGTGGGGACAAAGGAGACTGGAAAGGAAGCCAGTGTTTTCTTTCAGCCCCAGGGTGAAAGCACAGGCTCCTCCTAGACTCCAGAGCAGATGGATTAAACTCAGGGCAGTCATTCTCAAAGAGTGTTCTAGGGAGGCACTGGAGGGTCCTTCGGAGAGCCTAAAGTCAGATGTCAGAAACACTAATGCTTTGATGATGTCTGTTCTTTAGTTTTTGCATGAGCCAACACCTTCATTCAAAAAATATTTTACTAATATTTAAAGTAGCTGAGAACAGAAAATATGTATTTCCTTCTCACCTTGGCCCAGCACTGAGGCCGTGTTTAATAAACGTGAGCGGAAGGAATGAATGGTGTCTAATAACATGACTCTGCCACGTGAGCTCTGTGACCTTGGGAAAGTTACCCAGGCCAGTTCCCTGATCTCCAAAGTGCAGATAATAATATCCCAGTCACAGAGTAGTTAGAACATTAATAGAGATAACAATGTAAACATGTAGCGTAACTGCCGGCACGTAATACATAATGGTCCTATCAAGTTGCCGAGACCATGTTTTGAGAAGCCATGCAGTAGAGTGGTCAGGACAGAAACTGTGAGGCAAGCACACCTTACCTCCAATCCAGTTCAGCTGCTCACTGCCTTCATGACCACAGATCACTGACTTAACCTCCCTAAAGATGGTCTTTCATTGATAAAATATGGATTAATAGTATTTACTCTATTAAGGGTGTTGTGAGGAATGAATGAGATCTTATATGGAGAGCTGGCCTCTCTCTCCTTTGACATTAATATGCAAATTTTAAAATAATGTTTCACTTTTAAATGGAAAAAGAAAAGTGAAGTCTCTGGTAAAAGCTGTTTGGATGTGTTCTCTTATTTTTTAAAATAAACTTTGCTCTGATTTCTTTCCGTAGTTTAAAAGATAAACAGTTACGTACTGATAAATTTAATATCACCCCCCCCCGCCCAGATGAAAAGGTATTCCCAACCTCTCTATTCTGAATGGGGTAGAACTTGATAAATTTTCATGCATCTGTGACAACATGAAACTCCATAATGCTCCTTAGTCTAGTCTCGCTGGTTGGTTTCAGTACCTCAAGGTGAGTAAAACGAAAAAGGTTCGTTTTACTATGCCCCCCGATGATGTGAGACGAATGGGAAGAATAACAAGTAAGATTTGAGAAGATTTGAGAATGTAGATTCTCACAGTTCACACAGCCCCTGAGTGCCAGTCCATAATATCACTTCTGGATGATTATTGAAGACATGAAAAAGAAAATATAACAATTAGATCTGACATTTCAGGGTCTAAAATCCCACGAGATTCTGCTTGATTAAGAATGGTCCATGCAAAAACCTTCAAAACCTGAAATTAGTTTGAATGTATTAAAAACTCTTCTCACACATACTAATAACAGACAAATGAACTTGATACCAGACCATGAAGATAGTCACAGGAAATGTGTTGATTCAATGCTCTAAGTAATAAATTGGAAACAGCCATGTGTCCTAACTTCCACTCCATGAACATAGAGAGTACATAGTGATTGAGTGTTCATGAGACTTGGAAATGTTTAAAACAAGATCCCTGACATACAGAGGCTCAAGGTGCAATGGTGGAGACAAATACGTAGGTATTCTAGTGCTACAACAGAGAGATGGATAGTGGGTGATGGGAATACACAGTTTATGGAGAATGGCGACCTTAAACTGGATTAACAGATTTAGCAAAACATTTAATTATTTGACCTTTAATTCACTAGCTACAGACGAAAAAAGACAGTCAATGGAGCTCGATTTTTAGCTAAATATTAAGCTCTAATTCCTCACTCTTCCTTTTTAAGATATCCATCTCTTCTGCCTCTGATCAGAAATTGAGTTCTTTTTTTTTTTCTGGCTTATGGGATCTTAGTTCTCTGACCAGAGATTGAATTTGGGCCCATGGCAGTGAAAGTGCTGAGTCCTAACCACAGGACCACCAAGAAGCTCTTGGAAGTTGAGGTCTTGATGCTACAGTGTATTGAAAAATCTATTGAAAAATAGATTTGAAAAATAAATCTGTCGAAAAATAAGAAACTCAGACAACTTATTGTTTTTTTTCTACACTGCACCAAAATATTAATTTAAGTGATAAAGTGTTGCTATGTTTGTTTCTCATTAACTTGGCAAGTAGATCACATTAGTTACAAAATAAGTGAATTTAGAGCAAAAGCAAAAGGCTGCAAGAAAATAAATCTCTCAAGAATTACAAGAAAAGTGATGTTATTGGTACAGAGGAAATAGTTAAATGGAAATTTCAAAGAAGTCAGTAACTTATTTTTTTTTTAATTCAAGGTTTAGATGTATTTTGAAAGTCTTTGAACTGGTAAGCTCAGAAGCTGGCTCTAGTTCTGCCTCTGACTTTATCTAGGTTTGGACAAGTCACCACCCTTGGTGTCAGTTTCCAAAGCCTATAAAATGAGCGGTTGGTATTAATCAGAACTCTTTTGCATGCCAGTAAAAGAAATCTAATTCAAACTGGCTTAATTTACAAGAGGGGAGGCTTTATGATTTAGATAATTGAAAAGGGTATACCAGCTTCAGGCATAGCTGGATCTGGGAGCTTTAAATTATGTCACCAGGGCACTATAGCTCTCCATCTATTAGCTCTGATTTGTATTGTGTTGGCTTCATCCTCAGGCATGTTCTCCCTCTGTGATGACAAGATTTCTCCTCACAGCTCCAGGTTTACTTCCTAAAACTTAAAGCCCAAGAGAAAAAAGTTTTTCCTTCACTGCAGTTCCAGAAAAATTCCCAGAATTGAATTTCATTGAATTTGATTGACTTGAGTTGCATCCCTAAACCACTCACTGTGTGAATAGGGAATGCAGTGTTCCAATTGGCCAGACCTAGCTAAAATGCCCTGCCCTGGAGCCAGAGGTAGAGTCAGTACATATACAGCCCAAGAGTGAAGGAAGATTGATTTCCAAAGGAAAGCCAAGAGTCAGCTACACAATAAAGGGGAAATGGAGTTTAGAAGTCCAAAACAACAGATGTCCACGGTAGGAGGGAACACATTGCCTCTAAGTCCCCTTTTAACCCTAAAATGGCCTCTTGAAACTTTTTCTTCATTAGATAAGGAAATTGTTACCCAGAAAGTTTCAGTGATTTGCCCAAGTCTCACAGCTAGTTAATGAGAGAAACTGAATCCTGATCCTTTAACACGCTATACTGTGTTCCACAGCTTTTCAAGGGTTCTAACTCCAGGGATCACAATGGGCTCAACAGTAAATGGCTCACAAAGTGTGAACCCTACCACTTCAGGTGAGTATTATAATGAAGAACATTTTCTATATTTCTTCTGAAGATGCTATCAGGAACATCTGATAACTTATCGTAGGTACAGTGGAAAGCCTCAGCATCGCCTAATTTGGTTGGCTAAGCCTACTTTGAACATGCTACACATGACCCCTGTTCCAAGTCCAGCTGAGGATGCTTTGAGTTCTCATTTTAAATGTCGAAGAAGAACACATTTGTGGTTACCATAGCAACTGTCTAGAGGTGACTCCTGTGCGGACATGAGGATGCCAACCACAACACTGTTTCCTTTTCTTGATCTAGACTAGTGCTGTGATGGACCCAGGCAAGGGTGAATTTCTTTTTTAAGCCTTTTAGATGATAATGTATGGGCAGCATTTGGAGCCCTGACCTAGCCCTTTAAATTCTTATTAAAGCAGGTTTGGCTGAGGGTTTAATAGTTCATTCAATCCCACACCTCATGTTTCACTTCAGAGCTTCCCATAGTGCATATCTGGAGACTTATTTTAAATTGCATTTTTTTCCTCTCTTCTCAAAGGAAAGGATCTTGTCCACTCTGGGACATTATGTGATTTCTGGTTTTCCAAGATACAAACTCATGAATATTCTTAATTAGAACTGTGGTTTCTCCATCTCTTTCAAATTGGGCTATGTTGGAACTTAATTGCAGCAAGAGACCAGGAACATCTGGCAGGTCTAAAACAGCCATGATCTGTGGTTCAGAATATACCGTATGAATTACCAGCAGAGTGATGCGTCACTGTGATTGCTGATATGCTGTGGAGATGCGGAGGAAGAAGGAAGCAAAGCAAGTAATGGCCTCTCAGTTAAGTTTTCCAAAAGGCTCAGATGATTAACTGGCTACAGGCAAAGTTTACTCCTCCACCGAAAACAGAAGCAACAACATCAAACAGGCACACCTGCCATCTCAATCATTTAGGGATGGTGAAAAGAAACATCTCATTTTTTTACATTAGCAGACTGTCCAGTGTTTGGCAGCTCTTTTCCAAGTGATTTTTATTTTCCTTCCTTCCTTCATTAGTGTGAAGCTTGAAATAAGTTCTATTCAATCTCATGTTATTGACTTGATTTGTGTCCAAACATTGTACTGGTGATGACCTAGGCAGTGATAGACATCTTCAAGGGAATATGTCTTGCTATTTAAGATGTGATCCTTGGAAACTGAGAAATATTTAGTAGAGAAATTCCACCTGATTTTTGAGACTTTAATGGAATAAATTTAAATGTTTATGATTGAAAAGCATGTAGAGCGTTTTGGTAAAAAATAATAGAGAATTTATTCAATAAATACGGAGCATACACTATTTGCAAACTCTTTAGATGCTACAAGGGATATAAAGATACATGTTCTTGGGATGTTTACAATCTACAAGAGGAGATGAGAGAGTCATTAATAACTAGAATGTTAGGCCAGATGTGATAAAGTATGGTAGTATTTCAAAGTAGGTAGACTTCGAACTTGGCAGGGGAGAGCAAATCAGGTAAAAGGACCAGTAGAAGCAAAAATTCACAAGAGATAAAAGGGGTTGGAGATGAAACTCATTGAGTGTCTACAGTGTGAGAAGCAGGTCACAGATTTTTTTTTAACGCATTATCCCATTTAATTCCTGGAAAACCTTATGAGATTATTCCCAGATAACTTCCAGATAAATAGAGTGAAATTCTGAAATGCTAAATAATATCCCCGCCATCACTCAGGCAGTAACTGATGGTACTACTGGAATTTAATATTCACGTTCATGGAAAGATGACCAGCGCAGTTGGGCAAAATTGAAAGTAGATCTGGGAAAAGGAGGCTGGAATGCAGTCAGTCGAGGTAAGATCACCCAGGACTGGAATGTCAGGCTGCCAAGTGCAAAGTCAACTCTGCAGGTCATGTGAACCATTCACGGTCTAACCTAAAACTCAGCCAGCTTACCCACGCCCTGAGAGCTTTGAGAAGCCCAGTGCCACAACCTGAGACTGTTAAAAAGCCCTCCCCACATTGTCCAGGCTTTCTTATGTTTACTTCCTAACATCTCCATGCCCCTGTGCCATACATATCCATGTAGATGGGATACACAGCTCCATCCTAGGTTTCCACAAAAATCCACCACCTTCAAGTATTGTATGAGCTTGGTAACTTCTTTCCAAAGATGAATGGTGTGTCAAGGGGAAAGATTATGTCAAGGAGAGAGATTTCTTCCTTCTGCCATCACCTGGGCCCGTTCCTTCTGTTTCCCATTCCCAGGTTTTTGTTTTCTAGTCCCTTTCTTTCTGACACAGGCAAGAAGCTGCTCTTATTCGTCTTTCTCATGGAAGTTCCACCCATGCCCTTGGGTGGGTCCCTGGTGTTTGTCTTCTTCCCCAATACCTTGCGAGATATCTCTCCTAAACAAATGCAGGGTTCTCCTTGGAAGGAGTTCCAGTAGGATGGATGGATGGGATTGGGGTGAGCCTAGAAGCAGGGAGTTATGAGCTGAGGCCATGGCCCAGGTGCAGCGTAAGCTGATAACGCCGGCCCAGATCTTGGCAGTAAAGGTGGGAGAACAAAGGGTAAACATGAGACATTAAGGAGAAACTGTTTTTCAAATGGCAGGAAGGAGAGCTTTTCTATTTTGTAGATATGTTCGCTCCACGAAAACCACTTACTTTCTTAATGAGGGTTAGGGTATTTTTTTTCTTTCTCTTCAAAAAGCTATAGTTCTATCTAAGTTGTGGCCATAAGGCTGTATTCTCTCCAGTTATAAAATAGAATATCAGCAGGTGGTCTCAGAAAAGAATTTTCCTAACATGCTGTACACTTTGTCAGGAAAATGTTTTCATACTGCTAGACATTTTCTTTCTTAAATCATGATTTCGTTTCCAGATATTTAAACCTTTATTTCCATTTAGTTTGCTTTGAAAAGCAGCAGATTAGCTGGAGCCCAAGATTGCCTATGATCAGCTGAACGGCAGAGAACACGGCCACAGTGAGAGAGCAGGGAACGAGAATCATTTGTCTTTTCAGCAAGCACACACAAACGATCCTTTCCCTGCCATATGCTCCAGAGAATTCTTTTATTTCCCTTCAGGTATGTGACCCCCTATTGAATAGAGGCATTGATCAAAGTTGAAGCTGCAGAGTGACTGATAGAATAGCTTCAGTTTTCAGTAAATCAAATGTTAAAAAAGAATCAAAAGCAGAATTCTTGATGTTTAATTCTTATTCCTGAGTCCCTGGTTTATGTGAACATGAGGATATTGCTTAATAATCTTGTGTTTCTGTTTCCTTCCCTTTCTTTCTCTTTTTCTTTTTTTTTCCTTTTTAAAAAATATACACAGCCAAGAAAGTCTACAATGAGAAATTGTTTTGACGTCCACTGACCTTGGAGATGGGACTCCTTAAGTAAAAATGGTGATTTGAAATAAAACTCCTTGTGTCTATTTCTAAAGAATCATGATTTGGAAGGTTCATGTGAGGTGAAGGAGAACGAAAAGAAATAGACATCAAGTTGAGACGCTGTGCCAAACATCTGGAGGAGAGAATGAGAGCATTATGGGAAAACAGATGGAGGGAAGCTTGGCCAGATAAAATTAAAGGCAACACCACCCGGCATCCGATTAGCGAAGAGAACTCTCTTTAAAAGGAAAATATCTATAAAACCTGTACTTTGAATAGTCTCTTGACACGAAAATGCTTTAAAAAAAATTAGAGTTCTTATCAGGCCTTGAGGTTTACTTTGAAGGTTTTCATGTATTAATTACTGTGTGCATTGTTTTGTTTTATTTTTTAATTAGAAACAAGACCCTAATTGATAACCAAAAGGCTTATAGATAAAGACCTACACTAAAAATTATTTCTATGCTGTTTTAATTAACCTATTGAAATCCAATTTGGAAAATCAGGGTCTAAGTCGTTTGTGCGTGTGAGTTAAATATCTGTGTTTGTCAGGGGAAGCTGATAATGCTTCTTTGGGAACTGGCTTTACGTCTTCAAGAAAGAGCTTACTTTCATGTATGAACATTTTATCTATTAGCTATATTAAGCACAGGGCTAAAGGCTCACAAGCCTTGCAGAGGTACAGGAAAATGTTTAAAATCTGCTCTTAAAAAATGTGTTGGGTCCAAAATAAAATGCTCTAAAATGGAAATTAATAATTATATCAAGAATATATAATAATATCAAAAGCAAGTTTACAAAGATGATTTCACATTTATACAACAAAATACTGTGTTGTATTTAATGTGACAAATGTGACAGGAGCCCTCTAAAATCAAGATGCCTGGGTCTTAGAGAAGTCCTAAAATAGCCCTACTAGTGGGGAGAAGCATCTCCTGCTAGTAAGAAATCACCCACACTCTTCTGCTATACATTCCTTTTGTAGTGCAAAAGGAAAGAGGAGCCCTTTCCTTTAATAACCAAATTAAAAGCTTGGAGTCTCCAATCCATGAACTGGGAGATGTACTGCACACTCCTCAAGATTCCAAGTTATCCCCCAGAGGTCTGTTGACATCCTAGTTACCTCTTGCCCAGACTTCCTGCTTCTTCTGAATTCTTTTTTTTTTTTTAATTTATTTTATTTATATATTTTTTGGCTGAGTTGGGTCTTCGTTGCTGCGTGTGGGCTTTCTCTAATTGCAGTGAGCGGGGACTACTCTTCGTTGTGGTGTGCAGGCTTCTCATTGCGGTGGCTTCTCCTGTTGCAGAGCACGGGCTCTACGTACGCAGCCTTCAGTAGCTGCAGCACACGGCCTTCAGTAGTTGTGGCTCGCGGGCTCTAGAGCATAGGCTCAGTAGTTGTGGCACACGCCTTCAGTAGTTGTGGTGCACAGGCTTAGTTGCTCCGCGGCATGTGGGATCTTCCCGGACCAGGGATCAAACCCGTGTCCCCTGCATTGGCAGGCAGATTCTTAACCACTGCACCACCAGGGAAGCCCCGTCTGAATTCTTGATCCCTGCTCACTTGTCCTTCTCCTGTGACTACTCGCCTCTTCCCATGCTATGTGCAACCACCTTTGTCTTCATTTCTTCCAAAATACACCACCAACATAAAAGCCATTGTGCTCAACAGACTTATCTGATTGTTTGGGAAGAATGAAGAGGGACTAGCATCTCGTGGGAATAAACAACTGAATATTGAATGCAAGAGGATAGTGTACTTGCAGTGCCTCAGCCATCCCCCCAGGGGAAACTTTTTACCAGCACTTTCTTGTCTTGGGGCTCGGCCTGCCCCCAAATCGCTGGGGCACACCATCCCTATCAAGATTCCCATTATCCAACTCTCCTTCTCTTCCAGCTCCCAGTACTCTGCAGAGAAAACTGAGCATTCTTGTTACAGACCACCTGGCTCATCTCACCTGGTGCTTTCTTTTGCACACCTAATGATGTCCATTATTGGACTCTCCCAACAAAGACATCTTTTGCCCTTCATTAAATTCTGCTACATCCTTGAAACGTGGGAAATGCTAAGTAATCTTCCTCTTTTTGGATAGTAATCTTTACCTTCCTGCAAGACTTCTAAGGAAGACCCACGTGCTCAAATTAACAAATGGCACATGTTCCAGCAAGCCTTCTTCCTCTGAATTTTTTTTTTTTTTTTTTTTTTTTTGGCTGAGGCTGAAAAAAAAAGTCCTTGGAGATTCAAGTCCTTTGTTGCTTAACAGAGAAGACAGAGTGAAAGAAACCACAAGACCCAGCTTTTGCTACCCTGGATCAACATATTTCAACTCAAAATACTGATTGAGTCCAGGGTAAGGAATTAAAGAATGGATTCTACAGTAGAGCCAATAGTCATTAAAAGAGTTAAATAAAAGAGACAAACATGGGAATGAGAAGCCAACAAAAGCCCCAGGGAGAAGATAATGTATGAGTTGAACCTTGAAGGAGAAGTAGGATCATTTCCCAGAAAGGCTAGGGAACCATTTTCTTCCGTTTCATTTGACTCAGGACATCTTGACTGAAAATATACCCTAAAAAAGTCCATTTTGTCTCAATGTAGTTTAAAGGACAAAACCACAATGTTAGTTTACTCCACAAAGAATGAAGAAAACGTTCACTGATTTTCACCACATTTGCTAAACTATCAGTGACTCAAGATACTCTTTGATTCTGACTTGGGCTCAGTGCACTAATTTTTCCCAGTTAATCAATGATGATCATTTACAACCTGCCAAGGACAAGCACTGGCCTAGGAGACAGGGACAGACATGAGGGAACATACACTATAAGACACGACCTTTCCGATAGCTGAGTGAGGGATGATACAGATGCAAATTAAAAATTGTAAGGACTTCCCTGGTGGCGCAGTGGTTAAGGATCCGCCTGCCAGTGCAGGGGACACAGGTTTGATCCCTGGTCGGGAAGATCCCACATGATGCGGAGCAACATGAACCCGAGCACCACAACTACTGAAGCCCACACGCCTACAGCCTGTGCTCCGCAGCGAGAGAAGCCACCGCAATGAGAAGCCCATGCACTGCAATGAAGAGAGTAGCCCTGCTAGCCGCAACTAGAGAAAGCCCATGCACAGCAACGAAGACCCAATGCAGACAAAAAAAAATAAAAATAAAAAACTTTGTAAAACAATGTAGCAAATGGTAAGTTAGAGATGGGCAGGGAGAGCCACGGGCACAGAGGGTGACCAACTCTCCCCAGGGATGTTGCGGATGGTTCTAAGAGGAGGTGACATCTGTGCTGCTTCTCAAAGCATCAGAGGAGATCATTGGATAGAGAAGAGGAGGAGAGCATTCCAGACAGAAGAGGCAGCCTGTGCAAAGGTGGAGAGCACGGTAAGTGCTCTGGAGTTGAAGCTACACAGAAGGAGAACTCAGGAGGAAGCTGGAGAAGCTGGGCCATATGCTTTAGGATGCTTGTGCTCCAAATGTGTTCTAAAGGATCCTGTGGATGCCACTGAGAGGACCGGGAGTGGTCAAGGCTAAGGGGGCAAAAGACGTGATGAGACAGGCTGAGCGTGCAAGGACTCTGCCTGCACCCAAACCCACTTCCACAGGGCAGGTCTGCTTCAATGTTTTATGTAACATTCCATATTACATTTCATTGGGGGGGAAAAAAGAAGTCAAAGCATACCCAAAAAAGCCGGTGACAATGATGATTGTAGATGTGTGATTGAGAAAGACAATTCTAGCATCAGTTACAAAGTAGAGGGGAAGACATAAAGATTAATAAGTTGTTTATTGCTGTGGTGCAGGTGAGAGATGATGAAACCTTGAACAAAGGTATAACAGAGATCAGAAATAAAATGTAATCACTACAAGATTGTCAAATGTACTTCAGGGCCATTTTGCAAGGTAGGAAAATGTTCTAGAGGTCTAAGATTGTGCTGGTGAGGAGGGAGAAATACATAGTGCACATTTCACTTAGACCTGCGCCCCTTGCCGTAGCAGGAGGGGCCACATGGCCTTATGGTCAATGGGTTAGAGGGGTCCATTTAGGTTGGTCTTGATGACCCAGGCTTCATTATTGGTGGAATCCAGCTGACGGCTGGTAATTGGAGAGGGAACAACAAAAAAGTATCCAACACAGACTGGGAATCCCAAACAGGTTTAGTCGCTTCTCTGTCTCAGATGCAAATAACATTCTCCATGCAGAACCAGGGAATAACGTGCTTTGGGGAGTGGCTTCCCAAGTCTATTTAGGCGCCCCGGAGCTCACAGGAGTGGCTGTCCTCTGCCCTGCTCCAGGTGCACCAAGTGCCTACCCATAGCCTGCCCCATGCCTGCACTCTCTCTCCCATGGTCCCTTGACCTTGCTCATGCCTGCTTCCCTCGCCTCCCCTTCACCATGTCCCTAGTCCTCTATGTATTACCAGTCATCCTCTCCCACACAGTCTGTTAAAGACTCCAGAACTTGAGGATAGAGAAGGAAAAGGAGAGGGAGCTCATCATTGTAGGTGAGCCTAAGATTAGAAATGTGAACTATAATTAGACACTCGGTGAACTACAAAGATTAAACTCCTGCTAACTAGTCTCCTGTAACTCATGATGCTAAAGAGTGCTTCCCAAACTACCATTATATTTCAATATACATATAGATTCAGATATATAGATACAGAAATTGATACACATATACATGTACATACAGTCACTCTATTCCCTTAACTTTGAAAGGATCCCAGTTATCCCAAGAAGAATAGAGGTAGTACACCCTTCCTTCCACATTGATAAATACTGTTCTAACTTAAATAAAGTATTTACATAATTAAGTGCTAGCATGTCAATTTTCTTTCTTAAAGTCACATGCACATTAACAAGTAAAATCTAAAATAGAGCAAAAGAAATCTGAAAAAAAATCGCTATGATATACACCTGAAACTAACACAATATTGTAAATCAATTATACTTCAATAAATATATATGCATATAATCGGAAAAAAATTTTTAAGTAAAAGAGAGTTAAAGAAACCAAGACCCAGGGTACTATAGAGATTCATGGAGGGGCAGGGAACGTTTTTGACCTTCAGAGCATCTTTAGTGGTGGGTATTTCAGCTGCTATGTTTTCTTCAGTGGAAGGAGGGTGAGTCTGGCTGGCAAGAAAGAAAACCCAGAGGTGGGATTTGGTAAAGAGGGACATTTTGTTAACTTAAGAGATCTTCCTCCATCAAAGCCAAGAGTCTCTATTTGTTTTACAATAATTTCTTCTCCATCCTTCAGATGCTCTCACATTCTCTGTAAATCTTCCCCCTTTTCACACCAATCCATAATGATTTACTGCTCTCTGAACTACCATTATGCTGGAGTGGTTAAGATCTGCGGGTCTTGGGATCAGTCAGGTTTGAGTTTGAATTCTCATCCTGATATAAATTTATTGAGTGAATGCTGGCAAGTTATTTAACCTCTCAGAACCTCAGGGTCATAAAACCTAATATTCATAGGCCATTGACTCCACATCAGGCACTGTTTCAAGCACGATACTTACATTTTCTCATTTAATATCAACCCTATAAGGTAAGTTTCTCCATGATGATTCTTTTTTTTTCTGAATAAAAAAAGATTTTTAATTTAATACTGAATCTTTGAATTTATAGACATATGGGAAAAGGCTAATATACTGGAGTGAAAATAAGCCAGCATCTCAAAGATTACTTGACTTTTTAATTTGTTAAAAATGTGAAAATTCACTGGTACATACAAGGAAAAAACATGGAACACTTCACGAATTTGCGTGTCATCCTTGTGCAGGGGCCATGCTAATCTCCTCCGTATCGTTCCAATTTTAGTATATGTGCTGCCGAAGCAAGCACTCCCTGATGATTCTTATTTCATAGATGAGGAAATGGAAACAAAGAGAGGATCATCAATGCTCAGAAGTCCTATGGCTAGTAGCAGAGGCTGGACATACCGTCTCCCCACACCTGTGCACTTGTGGGTTGTAGTTAGGATTGATGACATCCTTAGCATGGTGCCTGGCACAGAGGAAACACTTTGTAAATGGAAATTATAACTACTAAGTGTCTATGTAGATTTTATTATCAACCACTTAACACTTAGATGTTCCCTTAGCTCTGTATCTGTCCCATCTTCCTACTGTCTTATAGTGTCCCTGGAGAAGGACCCAGTCTCTCATCTAATTCCTCATAGCACAATGCTGGGAACCTATGTGCCAGTGTACATGGACTAGTGATAATTCTAGATTGAAGCAGTGGCAATGGCTGTGGATTTTCCCCAGTTTAATCCAAAGGGCTCAGCAGCATGGCGGAGCATGTGCTTATACACATTCTTGTCTCGTCATATATGTGCTGGCTTGAAAACATGGATGAGTCACTGACCCTGCCAAAAACCAGAGAGGGAAAGAAGGAAAAAGAGAAAGACAGAGAACAAGAAAGGAGGCAGGAGTGGAGGAGGGAGGAAGAGAGGGAGGTAAAGACAAAGAAAATCTGTCTCTTTTCGGAGCACCTTTAAACATCCTTAAGAGAAACTGGGATATTCATGTACTTGATGACATTTCCTCTATCTGTGCCAAACCCCACCTTCCAAGGGTGATTGCAGTTTGTATTAAGCACTATGTAGGGAAAACTTTTATCACTTTTAAACATCAGACAGTGGCAAAACAACCAAGACTGTGGCAGTCATGAAACTCCCATGCTACTCTAACAGGGTTGGTATCGCCACCTCAGGAATCGGAGATGGAAGTCCTCTGGGAAGTTGTCAAGGAGGTTCTATTTTTGGCCCCCAGTCTGTTTCCACAGTGATTAGAAAAAGCTGTCCAGAACACAAGTGGTTGAGGGCATCTGAAATACCCATGAAAGGGACACGGAAGGCACTCACATGTGTCAGATGGAGAAGACAATTTGAAACAAAAGGAAAATCTGGAGGCAGATTATTTAACATTCATTTATGCATTCATTCAACAAATAGTTGCTGAGTGGCTATTTGGTGCAAAGCCCTGCACGGGGCAATCCTATGGAGGATATAAATATTAAACAGGCTCAACTCCTGCCCTTATCTTGCAGTAAAGTGGGGGAGATAAGACATGCACATATTTATTATTTAGTGGTGTCATGTAAACGTCTGAGGTGGAAATCTGGGCTAAAAGGTTATATTAGTCATTCTACAGAGAGTGAAGACACAAATCAACCTGGCCTACAGCACATGGCATCAGCCTTCTAGCCTTTCCATAAACCAGTAGCACACAGGTCCTGTGCTGCAGACCCAGACTCTCAGGAAATGCAGTTACTCAAGTCCTCTCTCCTTCAAAGGGAGCAACGGCTGCATAAACTACACTGAAAAGCCTGCATTCAATGGCAGAGGATTTCAAAACCCTAAAATGGGCAGATTCAGAATTTCGGGGAGACAGTGTCCCAAGGTGGTTTAGCACAGAGGCTTTGGATGTACAGTCCTGGATTTGCTTCTCAACCCTGCCTGCTGGCTCCTTGACAATGAACCTCTCTAAACCTCTGTTTCCTGCTCTTTAAAATGTCAGTAGAGAAGATTCTCTCATACAATGTGCTCTGAAATAAAGTACACAGGAAAAGACATTGCTAATCAATAGAGTGCTCAAAAGACAGACGTTAAAGTTGACAAGGTCATTTTGGGTTCACAGCATTCTGTACTACCATACTAGGCTCTGGTCCTGCAGCCTGTCCTCGATTCTTCCTTTTGTGATGTGTGATACTTGGTTAGCCATTTCATTGTTCTTTTCCTCACTTTTTTTTTTTGTGGTGGTAAAATACACCTAACAAAATTTACCATTTTTTCTATGTTTAAGTGCATAGTTCAGGGGCATTAAGTACATTCACATTGTTAATGCAACCATCACCACCATCCATCTCCAGAAACTTTTCATCTTCCCAAACTGAAACTCCATACCCATTAAACATCAACTTCCCATTCCCCACTTCTTCCAACCCTTAGCAACCACTATTCTACTTTCGGTCTCTATGAATGAGACTGCTCTAGGTATCACATATAAATAGAAGTATACAATATTGGTTGTTTTGTGCCCAGCGTATTTCACTTAGCATAATGTCTTCAGGGTTTATCTATGTTGTAGCATGTATCGTAATTTCTATCCTTTTTAAAGACTGAATAATATTCCATTGAATGTGTATATCACATTTTGTTTATCCATTCAACCATTGATGGATACTTGGGTTATTTCCACCTTTTGGCTACTGTGAATAATGCTGCTGTGAACACCAGTGTATAAATATCTGTTCAACCCTTTTTCATTTTTAAAAACAATGTCTTAAAAATATTATGCTGTATTTTTAAAACATCTTCTTATCCCTCAGACTGACAATATATTGATAGATAAGTTAGTTTCTCTTTAAACTATTCTGTGATCATGGTGGGAATATCAAGAAAGTTATTTTATTTTGGTCCTATAGAGTGATCTTCAGTAAATCTTTATCATTGTAAAGCAAACACCCTTGTAACCAGCATAAGTTTTGTTAATACAGATTGGCTATATTTTAAAATAAGTTACTAAATATAGAAAAAATGGGCACATATAGTATTGTTGAACTTTAAAAAGTATTACATTTTTCCTATAAGTAAATAAGGCATATAGAAAGAGGAGTTGGCTAACAATGGCCCATGGGCCAAAATTCAACCCACTGTCTAGTTTTTTTAAGACCTGCAAACTAAGAATGGGTTTCATATTTTTTTAATGGTTGAAAAAATCATAAGAAGTCTAAAATGTCATGACATACGAAAATTATAGAAAATTCAAATTTCAGTGTTTGTAAATAAAGTTTTATCGGGACACAGGCACACCCACTCCTTTATGTATTGTCTGTGGCTGCTTTTGAGCTACAGTGGCAGAGCTGGACAGTTGTGACAGAGACTGCATAGCCCTCAAGTCCTAAATATTTATGATCTTTAGAGAAAAAATTTGCCAACAGCTGATATAAATCATTGATCTAATTTCACTTCCTTATTTATAGTTGAGAAGACCAAGGCCCAGTAAGCATCCTGTCAGACTGGAGATCACAAAGCATAGAGTCACTAAAAGAAATCCAGCTGTCCCAACAGGCCACCCTGAGTTCCTAAACCATATCCCAGTGTATTCCTGGGTTAAAGCACAGTGGCTTACCTTCCAGCTGTACATCATGAACTAAAACCATCCTTGCTTCACATTAATAATACAAAAAAGTCTGTCTCTGTTCTTAATTTCCTCTGCTGAATGCTAGGGGAAAAAAAGAGATGTATGCTTAGCTGTTAACTTCTTTGTGAGGGTCACATTGGTTCATATCTTTTTTTTTCTGTTTTTAAATTTTATTTTATTTTATTTTTATACAGCAGGTTCTTACTAGTTATCCATTTTATACATATTAGTGTATATATGTCAATCCCAGTCTCCCAATTCATCCCACCACCACCACCCCCACTTTCCCCGCTTGGTGTCCTTACGTTTGTTCTCTACATCTGTGTCTCTGTTTCTGCCTTGCAAACCAGTTCATCTGTACCATTTTTCTAGATTCCACAGATATGCGTTAATACACAATATTTGTTCTTCTCTTTCTGACTTCACTCTGTATGACAATCTCTAGGTCCATCCACGTCTCTACAAATGACCCAATTTCGTTCCTTTTTATGGCTGAGTAATATATTGTATATATGTACCACATCTTTATCCATTCACCTCTCGATGGGCATTTAGGTTGCTTCTATGCCCTGGCTATTGTAAATAGTGCTGCAATGAACATTGGGGTGCATGTGTCTTTTTGAATTATGGTTTTCTCTAGGTATATGTCCAGTAGTAGGATTGCTGGGTCATATGGTAATTCTATTTTTAGTTTTTTAAGGAACCTCCGTACTGTTCTTCATAGTGGTTGTATCAGTTTACATTCCCACCAACAGTGCAAGAGGGTTCCCTTTTCTCCACACCCTCTCCAGCATTTGTTGTTTGTAGATTTTCTGATGATGCCCATTCTAACTGGTGATACCTCATTGTAGTTTTGATTTGCATTTCTCTAATAATTAGTGATGATGAGCAGCTTTTCATGTGCCTCTTGGCCATCTGTATGTCTTCTTGGAGAAATGTCTATTTAGGTCTTCTGCCCATTTTTTGATTGGGTTTTTTGTTTTTTTAATATTGAGCTGCATAAGCTGTTTATATATTTTGGAGATTAATCCTTGTCTGCTGATTCATTTACAAATATTTTCTCCCATTCTGAGGGTTGTCTTTTCATCTTGTTTACAGTTTCCTTTGCTGTGTAAAAGCATTTAAGTTTCATTAGGTCCCATTTGTTTATTTTTGTTTTTATTTCCATTACTCTAGGAGATGGATCAAAAAAGATCTTGCTGTGATTTATGTCAAAGAGTGTTCTTCCTGTGTTTTCCTCTAAGAGTTTTACAGTGTCCAGTCTTACACTTAGGTCTTTAATCCATTTTGAGTTTACGTTTGTGTATGGTGTTAGGGAATGTTCTAATTTCATTCGTTTACATGTAGCTGTCCAGTTTTCCCAGCACCACTTATTGAAGAGACTGTCTTTTCTCCATTGTATATCCTTGCCTCCTTTATCATAGATTAGTTGATCATAGGTACGTGAGTTTATCTCTGGGCCTTCTATCTTGTTCCATTGATCTATATTTCTGTATTTGTACCAGTACCATATTGTCTTGATTACTGTAGCTTTGTAGTATAGTCTGAAGTCAGGGAGTCTGATTCCTCCAGCTCTATTTTTTTCCCTCAATATTGCTTTGGCTATTCGGGGTCTTTTTCTGTCTCCATGCAAATTTTAAGGTATTTTATTTTTGTTCTGTAAAAAATGCCATTGGTAATTTGATAGGCATTGCATTGAACCTATAGATTGCTTTGGGTAGTATAGTCATTTTCACAATATTGATTCTTACAATCCAAGAACATGGTATATCTCTCTATCTGTTTGTGTCATCTTTGGTTTCTTTCATCAGTGTCTTATAGTTATCTGAGTACAGGTCTTTACCTACATAGGTAGGTTTATTCCTAGGTATTTTATTATTTTTGCTGCAGTGGTGAATGGGAATGTTTCCTTAATTTCTCTTTCAGATTTTTCATCATTAGTGTATACAAATGAAAGAGATTTCTGTGCATTAATTTTGTTTCCTGCAACTTTACCAAATTCATTGATTAGCTCTAGTAGTTTTCTGGTGGCATCTTTAGGATTCTTTATGTATAGTATCATGTCATCTGCAGTGACAGTTTTACTTCTTCTTTGCCAGTTTGTATTCCTTTTATTTCTTTTTCTTCTCTGATGGCTGTGGCTAGGACTTCCAGAACTATGTTGAATAACAGTGGCGAGAGTGGACATCCTTGTCTTGTTCCTGATCTTAGAGGAAATACTTTCAGCTTTTCACCAGTGAGAATGATGTTTGCTGTGGGTTTGTCATATATGGCTTTTATTATGTTGAAGTAGGTTCCCTGTATGCCCACTTTCTGGAGAGCTTTTATCATAAATGGGTATTGAATTTTGTCAAAAGATTTTCTGCATCTATTGAGATCATCCTATGGTTTTTATTCTTCAGTTTGTTAATATGGTGTATCACATTGATTGATTGGCGTATATTGAAGAATACTTGCATCCCTGGGATAAATCCCACTTGATCATGGTGTATGATCCTTTTAATGTGTTGTTGGATTCTGTTTGCTAGTATTTTGTTGAGGATTTTTGCATCTCTATTCATCAGTGATATTGGTCTGTAATTTTCTTTTTTTGTAGTAACTTTGTCTGGTTTTGGTATCAGGGTGATGGTGGCCTCATAGAATGAGTTTGGGAGTGTTCCTTCCTCTGCAATTTTTTGGAAGAGTTTGAGAAGGATGGGTGTTAGATCTTTTCTAAATGTTTGATAGAATTCACCTGTGAAGCCATCTGGTCCTGGACTTTTGTTTGTTGGAGGATTTTTAATCACAGTTTCAATTTCATTACTTGTGATTGGTCTGTTCATATTTTCTATTTCTTCCTGGTTCAGTCTTGGAAGGTCATACTTTTCTAAGAATTTGTCCATTTCTTCCAGGTTGTCCATTTTACTGGCATAGAGTTGCTTGTAGTAGTCTCTTATGATGCTTTATACTTCTGTGTTGTCCGTTGTAACTTCTCCTTTTTCATTCTAATTTTATTCAATTGAGTCCTCTCCCTCTTTTTCTTGATGAGTCTGGCTAAAGGTTTATCAATTTTGTTTATCTTCTCACAGAACCAGCTTTTAGTTTTATTGGTCTTTGCTATTTTTTTCTTTGTTCCTATTTATTTCTACTCTGATCTTTATGATTTCTTTCCTTCTGCTAACTTTGGGTTTTGTTTGTTCTTCTTTCTCTAGTTCCTTTAGGTGCAAGGTTAGATTGTTTACTTGAGATTTTTCTTGTTTGTTGAGGTAGGTGTGTATAGCTATAAACTTCTGTCTTAGAACTGCTTTTGCTGCATCCCATAGGTTTTGGATCATTGTGTTTTCATTTGTCTCTAGGTATTTTTTAATTTCCTCTTTGATTTCTTCAGTGATCTCTTGGTTATTTAGTAGTGTATTGTTTAGCCTCCATGTGTTTGTGTTTTTTACATTCCCCCCCCCCATAATTGATTTCTAATCTCATAGCGTTGTGGTCGGAAAAGATGCTTGATATAATTTCAATTTTTTAAATTTACCAAGGCTTGATTTGTGACCCAAGATGTGATCTATCCTGGAGAATATTCCATGTGCACTTAAGAAGAAAGTGTAATCTGCTGTTTTCAGATGGAATGTCCTATAAATATCAATTAAATATATCTGATCTATTGTGTCATTTAAAGCTTGTGTTTCCTTATTAATTTTCTGTCTGGATGATCTGTTCATTGGTGCAAGTGAGATGTTAAATTCCCCCACTATTATTGTGTTACTGTCGATTTCCTCTTTTATAGCTGTTAATATTTGCCTTATGTGCTGACGTGCTCCTATGTTGGGTGCATATATATTTATAATTGTTATATCTTCTTCTTGGATTGATCCCTTGATCATTATGTAGTGTCATTCCTTGTCTCTTGTAACATTCTTTGTTTTAAAGTCTATTTTTTCTGATATGAGAATTGCTACTCCAGCTTTCTTTAGATTTCCATTTACATGGAATATCTTTTTCGATACCCTCACTTTCAGTCTGTACGTGTCCCTAGGTCTGAAGTGGGTCTCTTGTAGACAGCATATATACGGGTCTTCTTTTTGTATCCACTCAGCAAGTCTGTGTCTTTTTATTTTTAAATAAATTTATTCATTTATTTATTTTTTAGCTTTGTTGGGTCTTCATTGCTGTGAGCAGGCTTTCTCTAGTTGCGGTGAGCAGGGATTACTCTTTGTTGTGGTGTGCTGGCTTCTCATTGCAGTGGCTTCTATTTCTTGTGGAGCACAGGCTCTAGGCCCGCGGGCTGCAGTAGTTGTGGCACATGGGCTCAGTAGTTGTGGCTCGCCGGCTCTAGAGCACAGGCTCAGTAGTTGTGGCACGTGGGCTTAATTGTTCCATGACATGTGAGATCTTCCCAGACCAGGGATCAAACCTGTGTCCCTGCATTGGCAGGCTGATTCTTAACCACTGTGCCACTAAGGAAGTCCCAAGGCTGTGTCTTTTGGTTGGAGCATTTAATCCATTCACATTTAAGGTAATTATTGATATGTATGTTCCTGTTACCACTCTCTTAATTGTTTTGGGTTTGTTTTTGTAGGTCTTTTTCTTCTCTTCTGTTTCCCACTTAGAGAAGTTCCTTTAGCATTTGTTATAGAGCTGGTTTGGTGGTGCTGAATTCTCTTAGCTTTTGCTTGTCTGTAGAGTTTTTGATTTCTCTGTCAAATCTGAATGAGACCCTTGCCAAGTAGAGTAATCTTGGCTGTACGTTCTTCCCTTTCATCACTTTAAATATATCATGCCACTCCCTTCTGGCTTGTAGAGTTTCTGCTGAGAAATCAGCTGTTAACCTATGGGAGTTCCCTTTTAGGTTATTTGTTGTTTTTCCCTTGTTGCTTTTAATAATTTTCCTTTGTCTTTAATTTTTGTCAATTTGATTACTATGTGTCTTGGTGGGTTTCTCCTTGGGTTTATCCTGCCTGGGACTCTCTGCACTTCCTGGACTTGGGTGGCTATTTCCTTTCCTATGTTAGGGAAGTTTCAACTATAATCTCTTCAAATATTTTCTTAGGTCCTTTCTCTCTCTCTTCTCCTTCTGGAACCCCTATAATGTGAATGTTGGTGCATTTAATGTTGTCCCAGTGGTATCTTAAGCTGTCTTCATTTCTTTTCATTCTTTTTTCTTTATTCTGTTCCATAGCAGTGAATTCCACCATTCTGTCTTCAAGGTCACTTATCCGTTCTTCTGCCTCAGTTATTCTGCTATTGCTTCCTTCTAGTGTATTTTTCATTTCAGTTATTGTATTGTTCATCTCTGTTTGTTTGTTCTTTAATCCTTCTAGGTATTTGTTCTTTAATTCTTCTAGGTCTTTGTTAAACATTTCTTGCATCTTCTCGATCTTTGCTTCCATTCTTTTTCCAGGGTCCTGGATCATCTTCAGTAGCATTATTCTGAATTCTTTTTCTGGAATGTTGCCTATCTCCACTTCATTTAGTTGTTTTTCTGGGGTTTTATCTTGTTCCTTCATCTGTTACATAGTCCTCTGCCGTTTCATTCTGTCTTTCTTTCTGTGAATGCAGTTTTTGTTCCACAGGCTGCAGGACTGTAGATATTCTTGCTTCTGTTGTCTTCCCTCTGGTGGATGAAGCTATCTAAGAGGTTTGTGCAAGTTTCCTGGTGGGAAGGACTGGTGGTGGGTAGAACTGAGTGTTGCTCTGGTGGGCAGAACTCAGTAAAACTTTAATCTGCTTGTCTGCTGACGGGTGGGGCTGAGTTCCCTCCCTGTTGGTTGTTTGGCCTGAGGCAACTCAGCACTGGAGGCTACAGGTTCTTTGGCAGATCTAATGGTGGACTCCGGGAAGGCTCATGCCAAGGAGTACTTCCCAGAGCTTCTGCCGCCTGTGTCCTTGCCCCCATGGTGAGCCACAGCCAACCCCCGCCTCTGCAGGAGACCCTCCTACACTAGCTGGTAGGTCTGGTTCAGTCTCCTATGGCGTCACTGCTCCTTCCCCCGGGTCCTGATGTGCACACTACTTTGTGTGTCCCCTCCAAGAGTGGAGTCTCTGTTTCCCCCAGTCCTGTCAAAGTCCTGCAACCAAATCCCACTGGACTTCAAAGTCTGATTCTCTAGGAATTCCTCCTCCCGTTGCCAGACCCCCAGGTTGGGAAGCCTGATGTGGGGCTCAGAACCTTTACTCCAGTGGGTGGACTTTTGTGGTATAAGTGTTCTCCAGTTTGTGAGTCACCCACCCAGTGGTTATGGGATTTGATTTTATTGTGATTGTGCCCCTCCTACCATCTCATTGCAGCTTCTCCTTTGTCTTTGGTTGTGGGTTATCTTTTTTGGTGAGTCCCAGTGTCTTCCTGACAATGATTGTTCAGCACTTAGTTGTGATTCCAGTGCTCTCACAAGAGGGAGTGAGCACACATCCTTCTACTCCACCATCTTGAACCAATTTCCCTGATTCATTCTTTATATGTGGACCTTTATCTCTAATTTCTTAAGCACCATTTCATATGATGAAATAATTCCCAATTGCTTTCAGCATAAAGCCTAAATGACTGAATATGTTATAAAGCTCTTCTTGACTTGGCTTCAACTTACCTCCCCAGTCTTATTTCCCCATCCTTGCCTTCCTCCCTTCTCTCTTTGTCCTCCATGCTCACAGGAATTCTGTAAACTCTCAGTACCCACTGCAGATGAATCTCACCTTTAAGTCTTTGTTCATGCTGTCCCCTGACCAGGGAAGTGTTAGTCTCCTCATCCATCCAGCAAGGTCCTCTTCATCCTCCAAGATCCACCCCCAAATGCCTCACCCTTTGAGTAGTCTCCCCGTTCCTGCCACAGGCAGAAGTAATAACTCTTTCTTTCACTGTACATTTTGGTTAAAATCATTTGAGGAATTCTGTATTAAAATATCTGAATTTATTATGGGACTAGACAAGAAGTTATTTCTATAGATTAGCAGACAATATGACATCCAAGGGGAAGGTCCATAGACATTTCCCAAGCTTTTAATTCACAGAGATAAGAATCAATGCCATTTGGTCATCATAAGTCACAGAAGCTTATACTGTCTTCACGTGCTCTTACAGCAGGTTTTGCCATAATGTGTAGATGTGGTAACTACAATTTCTGAGTCATGGTGCTTTACACTAACATGTACAAAGCATTATGTTATGAAAACAAAATATTTTGTAGTGTTTGTTTTGAGCAGGCGTTCTAAAAACTAGAATAATGAACTCAGAGCCTCATGAATTCTGCATTTGAGTTTTCTTCACTCTTGTTTGACTGATAAGACTTCAATGTCAACACAAACTCAGCTCATAAAAAGCTTCCTGAAGATGACATGACGTATAAGTGAGACTACAGGGAGTCTATTTTTTTGGTGTAAACTAGGGATTTAGGTCTCCATGTATTACGATAAATTAGATCTATATAGTCCCTATAGTGACTAAGGTAAACATAAGTAGCATGTTCAACAGGCCCTTAGGATCATTTCTACCATCATTTCATTGTCTCCTTGTTGATTTTCTTTCTCTTTCCTAGTGACCACAGGGACAATTTCCACCGGGGTGAACTTCAGAACAGCCATCCATATTTTAGCACTCCTGAAATTTTCTCTAAAGATAATTGTAGAGGTAAAAAATTGACTTCCTGTCAGAATACCTTGAGTCTAAGCCTTTATTCCTAACATTGACTGTTATTTTGTCGAGTCAATCTTTCTTTGGGCTATTTTCTTACCAGTAAAATAGTCATAGCAATTCCTACCTCTCAGTTTGTTTTTTGAGAATTAAATTATGTGACTTTTTTTCAGAGCTGGGCACACGAATTAAAAGTATGACACTTATTCAGAGGGTGATTCATCTCAAACACATCCTGCCAAATGGTCACCAAGTGCCAACGCAGTGCCATACTGCATTGTGCCTAGTGAAGAGAAAGGGGCCGTCTCACATCCAGCTTGCAGAAAGGCAGGAAAGAAATAAATATATTAAGTAAAAACTGTGCTGGATGACACAAAGGAATGGACATGCTCTCCTGAGAGAGAAAACACCTTCATGGAGCTTGCCATCCTTGTACAGCACTATCTAAGAATCACGTGTGAAGAATGATCTTATGCATTTTCTATAGCATAAATGTTGAGAGTAGAGAATCTGTCTTTCCGAGGAAACCCCAAGTTATACCTCTGTTTCAGACAGCAGCGCTAGACTTTGTAGATTCATTCAATAAACATTTATTGTGGGCCACACATTATGTATGCTTGGTGCTATGATTGGCACTGGAGAAAGATAGAGTCCCTGCTTTCTGGAAGCTCAGAGCCAAGCCTAGAATAGAAGAGTAAAAACAGAAGAGTCCAGTGGAACATATGAAAACATGACGGAGGACGTGAGCTCAAAGCGAGATGAGGGCACAGAGGAGGGGAATAGCTCAAACTAGAGAGGCAGCAGCTGGAACGAGGCTTCCCAGGGCAGCCATGCATAAACACAGTACAAGGCATGAGAGAGCACAACCGTTTGGGATATTGTAGGTGGTTCCATACAGTTGGAGCAGAAACTTTGCATTTTAGGAGACAAAGAAGAAGAAAAACCAGCCCATAGAGATGGGCTTCACGTGCCCTTCTAAAGATTTGGGATTATGTCCTAAAGGTTATTGGGTTACTAAAAAAAGGATTCTAAACAGAGGAGTGATGCATCCATAAGAAAATGTTACTATATGTTACATTTAACTTTTAGAATGTCTATATACATATAAATGTATAAACCATAAGTGTGCAGCTCGATAATTTAGAAATTATATCTTAGGAGGGGGCTTTGTTATTCTATAGTAATTTACAGTCACTTGGGCTGTTATCTCCTAATTTGGTACTATAGGAGTTTCCTTCTTCCTTTGAAGGCAAGTCTAAATCTAAAACTAAAGTTTCAACTGAAAATGAAGACATATTTATTCTGGCCTAAATTATGATAGAGTCCTACATCTGAAGGGTGTTAAGGGGATTCAGCAAACATGATATTCCTAAGTGCAGTGTGACGGTCAGGCTTCATTCTGGCAAAGGGCTTGGATAATGGAGGCGGATAGGGGAGGCACCGCCTTGTACGGTGGGACGGGTGGGACAAATGTAGAAATGAGACCATCAAGGCAGAGAACCCGGGAAGAGCCCTGCATCCAGGCCTTCCTGAAATGGATTTCCCTGGAGGACCCTGCTCTCCCGTAGAAACCAGGTCCTTTTGGTTTCCATCTATTCCACTTCCCAGCGGTACAAATTAATTGACTCCATTGATAAAGATCAGCATCTTTTTGCCTTGACTCCCCCACTGCTCTGGGCCTTTTCCTCGGCCTTTAATGCTTACCAATAATTTCTGCTCATTTCTTTTTTCTTTTTTTTTTTTTTTTTTTTTTTTTTTGCGGTACGCGGGCCTCTCACTGTTGTGGCCTCTCCCGTTGCGGAGCACAAGCTCCGGACGCGCAGGCTCAGCGGCCATGGCTCACGGGCCCAGTCGCTCCGCGGCATGTGGGATCTTCGCGGACCGGGGCACGAACCCGTGTCCCCTACATCGGCAGGCGGACTCTCAACCACTGCGCCACCAGGGAAGCGCTTCTGCTCTTTTCTAACTGCGCTCACGGCGTTTCTCTGTATATGAGCTCCTCCTCCCGCTAGCATCTGCTGCTGCTGCTGCTACAAAACACAGTCCCTTTGGAGTGGTTTGCTCGCTATCCCTGACCTTGCTGGTCTAGGTGGGCCACTTCCCAAACTGTTAACCAGCCTGTAGTTTGGCTTCGCTGGTGTCTCTCCTGGTCCAGTCACTGGGGCCAGGGCAATAGGACAGGTGAGGCAGAATATGATTCCTCCACATGAGGAATTTCCTGGGCTGTTCCCTAAGCAGGGCCTGTGAGCTTGAGATTTCCCTCCAGATTTGGGATTGAGGCAGACATATATCTATCTGTTTTCCACAATGGCAACAACCCACCTTAAAGTAGTTCTATGGCAGCTTTAGAGTCCAAAAAATGCTGCAGGAGGACAGTATAGGGGCAACGATTGCTTCAGAGGAAAAGGAAGAATGCATTTTTTACCTCCTTCTGAGACTCCTTGGTATTGGTTTAAAATCATGTGAACCGGGTCAGGTTTCTCCCCTGTTTAAAGCTTCCCAAAGCTTTCCCACTGCACTCAGAATAAATCTACTCTCCTCCGCAAGGCCACTCAGGTGCTGCCTGACCCAGTCCCCGCTTCCTCTTCAACATGGGCCTGGAATTCTTTTCCACTCACTCACCACCCTTCAGCCATACCAGCCTCCCTTCTGTCACCCAAACACTAAAGCTCTTTCCTCAGCTCAGAGTATTTGTACCCGCTGTTCCCTCTACCTGGAACTCTCCCTTCAGCACCCAGGGGATTGAATCCTTTCTGTTCCAACTTGAATGTCACCTCCCCAAAGAGATCTTCCCTGAATCAGAAACTCTGAGGATGGTGTGAAATGAAATTCATGTTTTCTGACAAGACAAGAAAAATTTAAACATAAAAAAATTTTCTCTGCCCTTTGGCCTCCTCTCTCCCCTCTACTACGTACTGTGTATCTGCATTCGGCATTGACCAAACCTTCCTCATCGGCAGAAATTCCTGCTCACCCATAAAGAGCAACTTCTCTTAAGACAACTCCTTAAAGATAACATTCCTTCTTGATAAGGGGTGGCATGGCACTCAGATCCGGATTATGTAAACTGTCAATAATAAGTCATTTGATGTACAGTCCTCTGTCTCAAAGAAGCTTATATAACTGTGTCTTGACTTCTAACAGGCAGAACAGTTCTCTGAGCTTTCTGAGTTGCTGTTCCTGGGTTATAATCCTCAAATTTGGCTCAAATAAAATGTCCACTTCTTTTGTAGATTGACTATGTATTCATTTTCATCAACAGTGGGCACAGCACACACTGAACTTTGAGAACCCTAAGAGAGCATATGAAAAGAATTCTAGTTTGAGTCAGTGAGAGTCTGAGTTCTAAAGGAGTTACGTGCCACTACAAATTTATCAGGTAAGTAAATATCCTATATCTATATCTATATCATTATGCACTGTTCATGTGAGAAGTGCAATAAAGAAAACAGGATAGGGGCTTCCCTGGTGGCGCAGTGGTTGAGAGTCCGCCTGCCAATGCATGGGACACGGGTTCGTGGCGCGGTCCGGGAAGATCCCACATGCCGCGGAGCCGCTGAGCCCGTGAGCCATGGCCGCTGAGCCTACACGTCCGGAGCCTGTGCTCCGCAACGGGAGAGGCCACAACAGTGAGAGGCCCGCGTACCGCAAAAAAAAAAAAAAAAAAAAAAAAAGAAAACAGGATAAAACAGGGACCAATGATGATAGTGTGCTATGAACCCCGAGGTTCCCCCAAATCTATTCATTTATTCATTAAACAGGGCAGTGGCCTTGGCCGAGTGTAACTGAGGTAGGTTGGTCAGAGAAGGCGTGCCGTGCTCCTGAATCTGCTCTGAGTTGAGATGTGAGTCTGGAGGTGTCTATGGATCTGTGAGGAGGGCGGTCCAGGCAAAGACCTTAAAGCAGAAAAGAGCTTGGTGTGTCTGAGAAACAGAAAGGAGTCCAGCACAGAGCACAGAGCTGGGATGCGGAGAGAAGGATAAGAGTGCAGAATGAGGCACGAGCCATACTGTACGTGGCCACGGTGGATGGTTTGCGTTTCATTCCTCTTGCAATGGGCAGTCCTCAGTATTTTAAGCAGGCAGGTGGCATGAAGGGATTCTTGGTTTTAAAAGATCACTCTGGTTGCTCTGCAGAGAACGGATCATGAGGGTAGAGATGTAACTGATAATTTCTGTTTAAATATTTAATTGTTTATTTTGAACTTTGTTTTATTGAAGTATAGTTGATTTACAATGTTTCAGGTATACAGCAAAGTGATTCAGTTATATATATACACATACATATATTGTTTTTCGGATTCTTTTCCATTATAGGTTATTACAAGATATTGAATATAGTTCCCTGTGCCATACAGTAAGTCCTTGTGGTTTATCTATTTTATATATAGTGGTGTGTGTCCGTTAATCTGAAATTCCCAATTTATCCTTCCCTCCCCCTCTTTCCTTTTTGATAACCATAAGTTTGTTTCCTATGTCGGTGAGTCTGTTTCTGTTTTGTAAATAAGTTCATTTGTATCATATTTTTAGATTCCACATATAAGTGATATCCTTTGCTATTTTTAATAACATACTTATGAGGCTTACAGTGTACTCAGCACTGCTTTAAACGCTTTGTAAACTATTACCAAATCCTGTAACACCCCATGAGGTAGATACTATATCACTCACTCCACTCCACTTTTTGAACGAGACAACTGAGATTCAGAGCGATCAATAAATTTTCTGAGATCGGACAGCTGGTAAGTGTCCAGGACTCAGACCCAGGCCGCAGGAATTCAGCGTCTGGGCTCATAACCACCATATGCTAAAATAGGTATACTGTCCTTGCCCTCCCTCCTGACAAAGGATGGCTTTGAGCTTAAAATAGTATGCTCTGGTAAAGTGCTTTGAATATTAAGAAGGGTACTATGTGGATTTAACAATGCCATTAGATTGTATAAATTTAAACTCATTAAACAAAGCATAATGAATTGGCTGCTAATCTGTATATTGTGGTTAAAAGCAGCACTAATGTTTGCAACAAGAAAAACAATTAGCACATTCATTAAGTAGAGTCCTGCTTACACTTCACTCATTAACTTTAATCATCTATGAGATGCTTGAGCTAAACTAACCTGTCAGCCCCAGAGTCATTAGTGCCTGTCTGCCAAAGATGATGCTGTAATTTTTAGGGTATGTTTTAATTTTACAGACTAACAAAGAACCCAGCTCAGTCACTAATTTCCCTAATGGTACTCATGATCAAGATATTGAAAATTATTTAAGCTAAGAAGTTATTATCCTTCACGATAGCACCATTAACTGGATCCTAATTAATAGTTACATTTTTTTCCCTTCACTTTTCAAAATATTATAGCTCCTATTTGGCCTTTAAATAGCAATATGCATTCTTAAACCGAACATATCAATATTTCTAAGCTGGTATAATTCTTAGGTCTAAGTCAACACAGAGAGCTCCATATGTGACACTGGATAACCAAGACAATTTAGGAGAATTGTTCTTAATTTTCTGAGGAATGACAGATACCTTTGAGAACCTGAGTATACTATGGACCTCCTCCCAAGAAAAATGTACTTGTAGACAATTTCAAGAGATTCACAAAACTCCTGAAGTGTATCCTTGGATCACTAGGAATCCCAGCATAAGAATCTGTGCTTTAATTTAACTTGACTGTTTAGAAGCAACCAAAGTTTATCCCTAGTTGATGATAAAAGCCTATCTTAAAAGATGAATACTAACAGGTATAGAAGGGAGAAGTAGAAAACTCGCCGCTAGGATACTAGATGGTTTTAGCATATTATTGATACTAGATGGTTTTAGTATATTATTGTTTCTTTTCTTAGATGGTATAATGGTATTTGTTATTCAGGAGAATGCTCTTATTTTTAGGAGATGTTTGTTAAAATATTTAAGGATAAAGTGTCATGAAGACTTGAATTTACATTGAAAAGTTTCAACAAGATAAAGAGATGATAGATAGATGGATCGACAGATACATACATACAAACATACACACATTTATGGACTGAATTGTGATTCCGCCCCCCACCAAATTCATATGTTGAAACCCTAATCACCAATGTGACTGTATTAGGAGATGGCTTTTAAAGAAGCAACTAAGGTTAGATAATATCACAAGAGTAGGGTCTTTATCATATAAGACTGGTGTCCTTACGAGCAGAGAAAGAGACAGGAGGAGTACACATGCACAGAGAAAAGATCATGTGAGGACACAACTGGATGGCAATAAACTTCACAATTGGAGAAAATAAAATTCTTTTGTTTAAGCCACCCATTTTACAGTATTTTGTTATGGCAGTTCTAGCTGCGTAAGATAGATGGGATGGATAGATAGATGATAGATAAATAGGTAGAGAGAGAGATTAAATATGGGGAAATATTAATAACTGAAGAAACTAGGTTGTGGGTATGTGGTTGCTACTTTATTATTCTTGCAAATTTTCTGTTTGAAATTTTTATAATAAAAATTAGGAGGGGAAGCCTCCTTGCTTTTGAGCACTTGGGGTATTGGAAAAGAAAGCATTAATGTCATTTTAAAGTCCAGGGGAAAAAGCAGAATTTACGTGGATATTCTTGAACAGAAGCTAATATTAGCAGATTCCAATGGAATAGAAGCTTCAGAGTTGTTCTAGAAATAAGATTGGGGGAGAGGTTAACGAAAAAGGAATGCCTTGGGTTAGGATTATAATTTTCTTAACCCATTTTAATTTCAAGTAAACTGAAACTTCTTACAGGTTTTCTTTATTTCATATTTTCTATGTACAGCTATAACTATCAGCCTTGATCACTGGAGCATTAAATTTTGAAGAACCTGTTTAAAAATACTGATCTGATTTATGGCTTGCCAGAGTTTGAAGATAGTACCAGTAGATATGGCAGGAGGAACTGATGTGGAACAAGGCCCTCCCACTGCAAATGTAGGATCACTGGATACAAGGAATTTTAATGTATTGCTAGGACACATAAGAAAAAAAAAAGCATAAATGGAGAGATGTACTACAGTCCTGGGTGGAAAAACTATTAAAGATATCAGTTTTTTCCAAATCTATATATAGAGTCAATATAATTCCAGTCAAAATCTCAATCAGATTTTTATGTATCTTGATTCTAAAATTTGTATTGAAGACCAAGGTTGCCAATAGTAGAAAACAAAAACAATGTATATAAAAAGAAAAAAAGGTTGGGTGACTTGTCCTGGCAGATGTTAAGTTCTGGTTATGAAGATAACATGATAGTATGTCATTGGTGTGGGAAAAATAAGTAAATGAACAAAGTAGCCCAGAAACTGAACCACACATATATTGATATATCATAGAAGGGACTTTGCATATTAGTGAAGAAAGGATGGATTTTTAAATAACTTGTGCTTGGACAATTGGCTATGTATATTGAAAATATAGAGCTAAATCCCTCACAATATAGCCAAAAAATCTTAAAATTTCAAATCAAACTTTTCTTGATAAACTTAGGCTAAGTAAAGAACTTACTTCAATATGACCAAATAAACAAACAAACTATAAAGGAAAATATTGATATTTTTGAGTACACCAAAGTTTAAAACGTCTGTACTTTAAAGGACCTCATTTAACAGGTGAAAATAATCCACTCATTGGTAGAAGATATTGGCAATACACATAGTAAACAGAGGCTTAGTATGCAGAATGCTTTGAACTCCTCAAAGTAAAAAAGGCAACTAAGTTGATGGGCAAAGGCATGAACAAACATTTCACTGAAGAGGAAAACAAAGAGTCAAAAACATATGAAAATGTTGTTCCCTTATCAGAAATCAAGGAAATACAGATTGAAACCACAAATAGATGCCATTTATACTCACCAGATTGAAAGAAAATGTAAAGTCATACAGTCCCACGTGTTGGCAAGGATGTGGAGAAACAGCAACACTTAACACACACACTGATGGGAATGCACATTGGCTCATCCACATTTTCCAATAAAGTTAAAAAATTCATAGACCCTGAGGTTCAGCAGTTTAATTTCAAACAAATACCATAAAGAAAAGTTTTCGTGTGTGCAGCAAAAGAGACATGCAAGAACATCCATACAGTGTTGTTCATAATACCAGACAACTGGAAACAACCTAAACGGTCATAATGACACTGAATAAATATCTATATCTAGATAGATGATAGATAGATAGGTAGATAGATAGATAGGCCCCTTAATATTTTAGTTTGTATTTCCTATGAAAGCTTTTCTCTTTTTTTTTTTTTCAAAAAAATAACAATTTATTTTGTGGTACAGAAAATTTTTTCTATAGAAGGTGATTTCTAATTCCTTGCTCTTTTTTTAAAAAATAGATCTTTATTGGAGTATAATTGCTTCACAACACTGTGTTAGTTTCTGTTGTACACCAAAGTGAATCAGCTATATGCATACATATGTCCCCATTCTCTTATAACCACTGTATAGCACCGTTATCAGCATCAGGAAATTTAACAAGGATACAGTATTTTTACCTAATTTTCCATCCATAGTCAATAATCTTAGTCAATAAAAATCCATAGTCAACAATCTTCTTATGTTTCAATAATGTATCTTTATCCTCCAGTACAGGATCCAATCCAGTAATCATGCACTACACTTAGTTATCATGTTGCTTTACTCTCCTTTAATTTGTAAAAAATTCTCAACTTTTTCCTTTTTTTCTTTCATGATATTGACATTTTTAAAGAATATTGGCCAGACTTCCCTGGTGGTGCAGTGGTTAAGAATCCACCTGCCAATGCAGGGGACACAGGTTCGATCCCTGGTCCAGGAAGATCCCTCATGCCCCGCGCGGAGCAACTAAGCCCGCAAGCCACAGCTACTGAAGCCTGAGCACCGCAATTACTGAAGCCCGCGCACCTAGAGCCTGTGCTCTGTAACAAGAGAGGCCACTGCAACGAGAAGCCCGTGCACCGCAACAAAGAGTAGCCCCTGCTCACCACAACTGGAGAAAGCCCTCGCGCAGCAACAAAGACCCAACGCAACCAAAACTAAATAAAATAAGACAAAAAAAGAATATTGACCAATTATTAAACAGAAAATTCTCAGTTTTTCTTTATTACATATTTTCAGTTTGAAAAATTTTTGTTTAGATCTTCAATTAATGTGAAATTTATTCTTGTATGTAGTGTGAGCAATGAATCTAACTTTATCTTTTTCTAAGTGGTTATCCAGTTGCCATGGCTCAACACCATTTGGTTAAAAAAAAGAAAGAAGCCAATCTTTGCCCCAATAACTTGAGATACCTTTGTCATGTACTAGAATTCTCCATGTAGGTAGTTTATGTATGAACTTTCTATTCTGTTCCATGGTTCTGTCTATTCATGCACCAGTACCATACTACTTTAATCATAGAGGCTTTGGAGTGTGCTCTGTTATCTGGTAGAGTTAGTCTTCTCTCCTATTTCTTCCATTTCAGTGTTTTTCTAAATACTCTTATGTGTCTATTTTCTCCTATTAAGTTTAGAAACTTACCCAGCTGTGAAAAACAGCTTGTTGGTATTGGTGTTTTTATTAGGATTGCATTAAATTTATAAATTAATTTAGGGACAAGTAACATCTTGATTATGTTGAGATGATCTAAGCAAACCAAGAGATATCATTCCATTTGCTCAAGTCTACTTTTGTTTTTTGAACATTTTTGATCTACAAAAATGGCATTTTAATACAGTTAACTCTAACGAATGGAGAAGATTTATCATGCCTTTGGATAGGAGACTCAATATAATGAGGATGTCATTTCCTCCCAACTTAAAGCACAAATTTAATAAAATTCTCATCTTAGCCTCAGCAGCAATTTCATTACCTTTGATAATAATTCCAAAATTCATTTGGGAAAGCAAAAAGCCAAAGAAGGTAAGAAAGAGAAGGGTGATGGAAACTTGCTCTATTAGAAACCAAGACTTCCCATAAAGTCAAAATAATAAAGACAGTGTGGTATGGGTGCTTAGACAGAGGGACCAATGCAAGGAAGTAGAGAACCCAAAATCTGAACCATGGTGTATTAATCAGGATAAGCTAATAACAAATACGCCCTGAAATCTCAGAGGTTTAGCACTTACAGTTTACTTCTTGCTCATAGAGAGGCCACGGTTAGTACAGATGACCACGAGGTGATTTAACAATCCAGGCAGCTCTATCTTGTGGCTCTGCCATCTCAACATTCTTCAGGGAAGCTGAGAGATTGATCAATGAATGTTCAGTCTCATCCCAGAATTGACACAGGACACTGCTCACAGGTCATTGGTCATTGCTAGTTACATGGCCCTGCAGAGCTGGAGAGCAGCTGGGAGGTTGTGTCTTTGGAGTATCCAGGAAGGACAGGATAACCACAGATTGGTGAGTGCCAGTAATGTCTACCTTATACAGGAACTTGGCATATGAAAAAGGTGACATTACAGATCAGTAAGAAAAAATGGAATATGCAAAAACTGGTAATGGGTAAATTGGTTTGCATATAGAAAAAAAAATTAAATTAGATTCCTATCTCACACTATGCCGAAGCATCCCAAATGAATTGAAGATTTAAATGTGAAAAACAAAACTCTAACAGTTTTAGTAGAAATTAGAAGTTACTATCTTTACTAAATCTAATAAGAAAGGATTTCTTTAACAAGACAAAAAGCACCAATTATAAAGGAAAGGATTGATAAATTTGACTAGGAACAAAAGAAAGCACAAACAATGTTTAAAAATAAACTGTATACTTTAAGGAGATATTTGCCCTATATAAAAATAACCAGATTGTATTAAGAAATTTAAGTAACTCCCTCAAATAAGTATGAAAAATAAACTTTTTTAAAAACACAAGAAAGATGAATTAGATGGAAGGGCAATTCTACTTCTAGGTGCAAAGATGAATACTGGAGTATTGTTGGTATTAAAGAAAAATTAGAAACAACAAAAATGTTCAAGGATAGAGAAATGGATAAATAAAGTACGGTATATCTCATACAATGGAATTCTAAACTAAAGTTAAAATAAAAATCTAGATCCACTCATATGAATATGGAAAGGGGTTAGAAAACATAATGTTGAATAAAAAAGCAAGTTGTAGAACATGTATAGTAATGATGCCATTTATTCTGTACATTCTGAATAGCTCTATGTATCTATTCTGTGGATTGTTCATGTATATACATGCACCTAGTTGAATATAAAATTGTGAAAAGGAAGAACACACATGAACTTCAAGACAGGGGTTTCCTTTGAGGGGGGAGAGGAATGGGCTTGGAAAAATCCTTCCCAACTCTGTTTAGAGTGTTTCGTTCTTACTGTCACTTCCCCATAAAAAATCTGAAGTAAACATGACAAAATACCAGCGTTTATTAAATCATGGTAGGTGGTAACAGTGTTTGTCGTATTGCTCTCTATACTTTCCTGTATGTTAGATACATTTCTTAATAATAAGGGAAAATAAAGGAAAGCAGAAAGCACTTAGAAGACCTGATTTGTTAAATATACTCTATGTGATCAAAACAGAGCTCCCTCATTAGTCAGAACGAATGCACAGACACTATATGCGTACGTTTTCACAGACACTATATTCATCCATCAGAGACCAAACTAAATTGGAAGTTAAGAAGCCTGAGTTCACCTCTCTGAGACCAGGTCTTACTTTTCCCACTGGCTTCCTTTTAAGGATACAGTAAACGTTGCAGTGTTTATCCGAACAGATCCTGCCTGGGCGCTGGAAACCTTCAGAGGTGCATTTATGTTTGCAGGTCACAGGGATACAATTTAGTCCACAGAAGCAATAATTTAAATAAAGGCACCCCAATGACCTATGCAGAGTAAACAATCTCACAAATAGTCCTATTTTATGGTTATTAATAGGCACGTGACATGTTACTGCTGATAAGATGCTTTGAATTCCTGAGGGGCAAAAATGATTATAAAATATTATTTACCATACTTTTTTCCCCTATTTTTGGAATCAGTGGCATTTTAATAGCTGCTGTAATTTTGGTTACACTGTAAAGTCACCCATAAATCATTTATGAAGCTACCCAGACATCTGTCTCCTGCATTAGGTAATTAGTTTAGACCAAGTTATGGTGAATGACGTATATTTGTTTGACCATCTGCCTCCATAATATAGCTCGCTTTCAGGACTTGGCTCTTGTTCTGTCATATCATCAGTATTCACTGCATAGGTATATTACCCAAAGTTCCGCTTCTATTCTCTGATCATTTGTATCTTAACTCCTTCCATTAAGATTTACAGAGCAGACCCACAGCTAACACAAGGGAGATTTAGTTTTAGAGAGACTTAGGGGATGTAATCAAATCCCTTTATAGATAGACTGGTCAAATAGTTACAAATGGATGTTTTTATATGTGATGTGTTTTTCCTAAATCAACAAATCTTATTATACGTTTTACACCACAATAACAATGACAACTGAGAGCGGGGCTCTGAAACAACTCTGAAGTTCAGGGCCAATGTCAGACATTTCTTCTGGGGAAGAACAATAGTTCTCAGGATAGTGCCGTGAGACCAGCTTTGAAATCATCTTGAATTTCCTGTTATAGTCAAAACTGCTTCACACATGTTGGTATAGCAGCCTTTCTTGCTCCTTGTTCTATAAGCCTAGTAAAAGTGGATTATCATGATATTCACAAGGGGTAGTTTGTTGAAAAAAAAAAAAAAAAGAAAGGGGGAGGGGGGAGTGAGTCTTATTTTCCAGAAGACTTGAGCTATAGAATACAATGTGTGAGTGTGTGTGTGTGTGTGTTAATCTGAGACTTGGTTTTCCATAATAACATTCAAACGTCACTTTGTTAAGGCATTATTTCTATTTTCAATTGCCATATTGCTGTTCCTACCTTACCAAGAATTATGGGTGAATAATTCATCCTAATTTTCACTTCTCTTTATTTTCTACATTTTTAAATAAGAAGCACATATTAATTCTATAAGTAGAATAAAGAGGCACTTTAATTCAAGAATGTTTTAAGATTTGCCAAAATATTGTCATTTCATCACATAATTTTATTTCTTCCTTATCTGGTTCTATCACTCACAGAGGTAATGTGATAGTAACTGGGAATTCCTTTATATCCACTGCTTTGCTGCAAATTTTAGGAAACTATGTCATACCAGCTACAAATTCATTATTTTGCCCCTGTTGTTACTAGGAGATTACAACACTATGGCAAATGTTAACAAGTAGCAAAGCAAATGTAAACACCATTTGCTCTGCTGATACTTTAATAGGCTTCCTTTGCTGTAAGGTCTCTTGACACGGTAACATGATGGATATGTAGATATCACTTAAATAGCAAATAACAATGTAATGCAAGTGGATCAATAATTAGATCCCCACAAATTTAATATACTATAAGATTCAGCTAAAATAAAGAGTGGAACAGTAAAGTGTGATTTCATCTACTAGAATAGACCAGGATGAATAGATAAATACACATTTTAAAAGTCAACAACCATAGAATCACAGGCATTCTTAACTGTGCTATATTTTTTTCTTCAAGACCTTATTCAAATTTTACCTCTCCCCTGAGGCTTTTCCTGTTATTTCTAGAATGGTCTCTCCTTCCCTGGCTTTTTCCATAATTGTGTCATTTTATTATAGCACTCACCACGCCTCATACTGTATTGTCCCCTCACTGAGGGACGTCATAATTATGCATATTTTGACATTTCTGAAATTGAGATGCCTCTTATAATTTGTACGTATCTAATGTGGTGCTGTTTTCCCTTCTTCTTTCCCTCCTGCACCCTCCAATCAGCCCTCATTAAATCAGTGGAACGATTTACAATTGATCAAGCCTGGGAATAGCCTTACAACCCACTTACCTGGAGGACAGGTAGCACATCTGTTGATTCTTGTGTTCTCTAAGAAAATACAGTGCTTACAGGATAGTGACCTGGGGGAACTGAAATTAATAACCTCAGGCTCTCTTAGACTAAGAGAAGAGGAGAATTTGAAAGAGGTGACCACCATCAAGAGGAATCTATATAATTGGATATATGTAATTATATAATTGGATTTATATAATTGGAGTCCTATCCAACAATTTCTCCTTCATGTCTCCAAATTTACATTAGTGTTCTAAGTCTCAATCTCAAATGCTTCTGTGATATTGTGTTAGTCTACATGGCAGCAAACAAATCAGACCTCACCTATTTTATGTAAGTGACAAAGTTCAAAGCCCCAGCTTGCTTTTCTTTCTCTAATGGACACTGTGCTGAACCATCCAGAGGCCTCCACAATCTCAGGACTGAAGCACTTGTATCCCAGCTGCTAGGAGTGTTGGTTGCTGCCAACTCAATATTGAATCCTGCTGCAGAGATTGGTTTTTGTTAAAGAAAACTGCTTAACCTAAATTTGCATCACCTTCCTTCCTGGGAGCAGCCCACATCGAATGACTGTCAATGATATAAAGGCCATGCCCCCTGCCCTAATTTCGGACCATATTGCAGAAGCACCCCAGCTCCAGAGCAAGCCATGGGATTGGCTGGGGTCTTGGTCATAAATGCATCACAGTTCAATTTCTTCCTCTACTCACTCCTGATTCCTTCTCTTTCCCACAAGAGTCTATCCAGAGATTACTGTCACCCAAGGAACCTGATCTGTGACCGTTGGTGCATTAGGAGTGGTCCCAAAAAGTGAGTCAAAGATAAGATTTTGGAGCTGGACCACCCATGAACCAGTAAATAATAATAACCCCTATCATTGACGGTAGGTAAAGCATGGATACAACCTAGTATGTGGCAAAACTTCCACTGGTGGTGAACTGGTATGGCATGCTAGCAAAATGGAATGTTTAGCCTGTCTAGTAAATGAGGCATTTGCCAAACACAGAGGAAAGAGTAATAATAAGGGTAATTCATCACCAATTAAAGACTAAGTGTGAAAGCCAAAGCCTGCTTTGCAAAGTGACTCTAATCTCCTGCCACTGGAGGACAGACAAAACTGAGAATCAAGCCCAAGACCTAGAAGAACAAGAGTAGCATTAACTCCCAATAATTCAGTATCTCTTGTGGCTCTGATTCACCAAGACCAAGACTCTGATTAGCAAAGGATGGGACCTTGAGACTTGAGATGGAGATATCAGAGTTGATGCACTCAACAATCTTGAGTCCCCAGATGCCCTCAACCCCTCTGTGGAAGTGACTTCCTCCTCCCTGTTAAAGGCTTATGTCCCCTCCTGATGGAAGACAAAGCAGAGAGAACCTGCCCTTGCAAGACAACATGGACTCTATTCAGCATCTTCCCTCATCTCCCCTTCTGGGCACTCAAATAACTAGAATTAAGTCACAAGAAAATTTGGCCTGGGAAGAGCTGGGCATGCTAAGGGAGGGATGGGGTCCTAGGCCAAGGGAGCTACGGTGCCGGGACAATGTATACTGCCGGGACAGGGACCAGGAGAGTATGTGTGAGACTGAATGCTAAGGATTAAGGGGGTGGGTGGAATATAAAGGCAGATAAGGGAGAATTTATAGGTACAAGAGCAGTATAGAATTTAACACTTGGCAAGGACCCAACTGGACAGTGATAATAGGTTACTAGGACGGCTCTCAGGAGCTTGGAGAAAGCAATGGCCCTCACTAAGCGATGTAGAAATACTGTGCCATATGGTTGAAGGAAGGATTAAAAGCATCAGAAAAGTAAGCAATAATGGGTATACCAGGTAAACTTGGAAAATCCACCAGATGACTCTGGTCCACAAGAAGGCCCGGAAAGCATACTACTTAACAAAACAAGAAGGAATTCACTGGTGCAGAGGGCAGCAGCATTGTTGAGACTCTATGCGGCGGCCAACCTCTGTAGATCCTACCTGACTGTAGGGGATATCATCACAAAATTGAGCTCCCTGGCAGCTATGGGGATCATTGGATCCCCCAAAAATAAGGATGAGGGAGCGAGTGGCACTTAGTCATCTGAAGCAAAGTGGGTGCAATTATTGCAATGAGCAGCAAGGACAGAGTGGCAGCCAAGGGGGACTGGCCCTTGGAAAGCTGTAAGGATGCTTAGAAGAGTAAGACATCCCTAGAGATGACAGACAGACGTAGGGGCTACAATTTACTCCACTAAACTTCCCCTTATAATTGTCTCCTGGAGAAAGAGGGCCACTAGGACATCAAATGAGCTGCTCCCAGGACATACATGAAGCAGGTAGATCTGAATGTCTTGAGAGGAAGACTGCAGTAGATGCTGTGTGATGCCCCCCGGCTCCTCGTTTTCAGGACTGAAGTACTCACTCCCGCAGCTGCTAAGACCGTCGGCAACTGACAGCTCATAACTGAGTCCCTGCCTAGAGACTGTCCTCTGCGGAGAGAGCCACTGCACCCAACTTCACACCCCGCCCTGACCCCGGGTGCACACATTGCATGACTGGTCAGTGAGGAAACAGAAAGGCCCACCTTCTTTACCCTAATTGGGACAAATATGCAGAGCTATTCTAGATCCAAATCTCTCCTTGGACTCATCCGAGGCCTTTTTTTTGTGACTGTCTCACAGCCCAACTTTTCTCTCTGCCGTATCTTTCCTCCTTCACCTATCACAGATGCTGATCCCAAGAGCATCCCGCAGTAAGTTTTCTGCACGCAAATCTCTGCTCCAAGTCTGCTTCATGGAGAGCCTGACGTGCCACACTTCCCCCTCACCACAACTGACATCAGCACTTTCTAAATATATGTCTTTGGACTTGCTGGAGCAGAAACACCTTGAGAAAAAAAAAAAGTATATTTCTCAGTTCCGACCCCATACCTACAAGATCACAATCTTCGTGGATGGGCCCCAAGAGTGTGTATTTTTTTTTTTTTTTTTTCCGGTACGCGGGCCTCTCACTGTTGTGGCCTCTCCCGCTGCGGAGCACAAGCTCCGGACGCACAGGCTCAGCGGCCATGGCTCACGGGCCCAGCTGCTCCACAGCATGTGGGATCTTCCCGGACCGGAGCACGAACCCGTGTCCCCTGCATCAGCAGGCGGACTCTCAACCACTGCGCCACCAGGGAAGCCCGAGTGTGTATTTTTTAAAGCTCTCTAGATGAATTCTGTTTTGTAGCTTAATTTGGGAATGACTACTACACCAAGAAGTCAGACTCAAATCAGCCTGTGATGTATATCTTACCTCATCTCCCTGTTCCAGCGTACTACAGAATGGAGAAGCAACAATGGTCAAAAGTTGGGTACCAACTAAATAAAATATGGGGAGCTGGGGCTTCCCTGGTGGCGCAGTGGTTGAGAGTCTGCCTGCCGATGTAGGGGACGCGGGTTCGTGCACCGGTCCAGGAAGATCCCGCCCGTGAGCCATGGCCGCTGAGCCTGCGCGTCTGGAGCCTGTGCTCCGCAACGGGAGAGGCCACAGCAGTGAGAGGCCCGCGTACCGCAAAAAAAAAAAACCCAAAAAACATGGGGAGCTAATGTCAGTTCTCAGGAGCAGCTAGTATGCTTTTGACTATTGGACACTGTGACTATTGCAACTCCTCACATTTCCTCCTTTACTCAGGAAGCCAAAGCAGGGTTTGTAGCCAACCTCTGGCTTTTAAGAGAACCTTCTCATTTGTGTTTCCAAATGTTAACTTCATCCCTGGCTGTCTCTCATTTTTGCAATCCAATTCCCCTTTCACCCCGATTTCCTCCTCTATTTCTTGTCATAGTTTACATTTCACAAATTACTGTTGGCAACCTAAAACCCATTTTTGGCTCTTGTGAGGAACAAGTGGAGAATCGATTAAATGGGGGAGAAAGAGAAAAAGGATCAAGTTCGTGCTACAAGCAGAGGCACTCGTGGATGTACAGGACTTGAATTATTATAGACTATCACGAGCTGCTTTTATCAGACTGTTACTTTATTTTATTTAGATGTTGGGGGTAGGAGTTTAGTAATTAATTTATTTATTTTTGCTGTGTTGGGTCTTCATTTCTGTGTGAGGGCTTTCTCTAGTTGTGGCAAGAGGGGGCCACTCTTCATCGCAGTGTGCGGACCTCTCACTGTCGCGGCCTCTCTTGTTGCGGAGCACAGGCTCCAGACGCACAGGCTCAGCAGTCGTGGCTCACGGGCCCAGTTGCTCCGCGGCATGTGTGATCCTCCCAGACCAGGGCTCGAACCCGTGTGCCCTGCATTAACAGGCAGATTCTCAACCACTGCGCCACCAGGGAAGCCCCAGACTGTTATTTTAGAATGAGAATTTACCACTGAGCTTTTTTTCTTAACATTGGACAGTTACATTTGCAATATGTATACCAAGGTGAAAGCGTGAGGAGGACCTTGGCTGGTGTGTACTCATTGCCCTAACTGAAGGTTTGAGTTTCACTGTTTGTCCTCAGGCATGACCAGGTCCCCCTGCCTGGCATCGGTCCTTCAGACCCAGGACGTCACAACATCTGTACACAGGCAACCAGTCGGGTGGAGACAGTGGCAAGGGCAGGGCTGAGGGATATGTTTAAAAGTCATCCTTGCCTTGTCCACAGAGTGATATTTATTATAATTGTAGATCCCTAAATTCCCATCTGATTCTGTTCTTTTTCTACCCAGTAGCCCCTGTGTGTTATATTAAGATTCCATGTCACGGGAGGGAAAGTGAAAAGCTTTCTCTGGAACAAATCTGGAATGGAAACCTAATTTTTTTTTTCAAGGATGAATAAATGTCCTTAATGAAAGTGCCAAAGTCTGATATTACATCCCTAATTATAAGTTTTTTCTCTTCTTCTGTAGTTGGTAATTACTTGGAAGAATAAAGCTATGGTTTCCAAATGTATCAGAATTTTAGAAATACAGCTTGCACAGGTTGAACTTTATTTTTTCCTCTCTGGAAGGTAAATGGTCATGATTAATAGCAATTCCACTGGGGGACTCCTGGGCCACTTGACCCACTAAGGAAAAATGAGAAAATAAAATCAAGCTAAAATGCATTTATCTTCATTTCAAGAGTATGTGTTATTCGCCTCTATTTATTTAATGGTATGTTCTATCGGTCTTTGGCTGGGCTTACCTAATATTCTTGTGCCTCCTAGAAGATTTGCAATGGCCCAGCTTCATTTTAGAGCTTTCTCTGGACTAAGCTTATCATTCAACCTGGCTTCTCACCCTCAGGTGCCCTCTGGTCCTTTAGAGACATCTGCCTATGACAGGGAAGCAAGCGTGGGCCCTGTGGTCCATACCTCAAGGCTTCTTGCTTAAGCCCACAAAAGGGCTTGGCTGTATGTTAGTGCTACCCTAAGTCAGCTTGCAAGAGCTGAGAAATCGGAACCCAGAGGAGTATTAGGGCACAGGATAAACTCCTTCCTTAAGCACAAGCAATTTTTGAGAATATTGGCCAATATTTACCTGGTTCATCTGGAGAAAAAAATATAGCCCCACCTTCCCGTGGCATGTTATTGTTCATAACAAACTTTCACAATATCATTCATGGGGTCTAATGATAAAACTGTGAAGGAGGAGGAACTGGTGCTTTCATTCTCTTTACACGACCACCCTCCTTGCCTCAACCCCTGGACACTAGTGCCTCTTGGGCTCTGATATTTACAGATTTATATTTAAGATACACAAAATAATTAACTAGTTTTCTTGATCAGCCTAGTAGGGTTGCTAAAATATCGTCTTCACATCCTTCTGGATAGGATGACCACTTCAAGGCCTCAGCTTTCTCATCTTAAAAATAAGGGGTTAGGGCTTCCCTGGTGGTGCAGTGGTTGAGAGTCCGCCTGCCGATGCAGGGGACACGGGTTTGTGCCCCGGTCCGGGAAGATCCCACATGCCGCGGAGCGGCTGGGCCCGTGAGCCATGGCTGCTGAGCCTGCGTGTCTGGAGCCTGTGCTCCGCAGTGGGAGAGGCCACAATAGTGAGAGGCCCACGTACTGCAAAAAAGTAATAATAAATAAATAAATAAATAAATAAATAAAAATAAGGGGTTAGCATATGATATCACTTTTAGGTGGAATCTAAAATATGACACAAATGAACTTATTTACAAAACAGACTCGCAGACATAGAGAACAGACTTGTGGTTGCCAAGGAGCAGGGGGCGGTGGGGGAGGGATGGATTGGGAGTTTGGGATCAGTCTCTAATTTTTTAATAAATAAAAAAAAATAAAGTATATACCCTTGGGAAACTCTCAGACGTGCACTAAGGAATATGAACAAAGATGCCTATGAAAGCATTGCCAGTAGTAATGGAAAAGTCAGAACAACACAAATGTTCATTAACAGGGTAATTGATAAATAAGTTGTGATATTATGTTTTAAAAAAAGGGCTGGTATTGTAGGATTGCTTAGCATCCATCTAGCTTTAATACTCTATTGACCTATAAAAAGTCCTAACCAGAGTATAGACGTGAGCAGTCAACAGTGGAAAGCACGTGCCCACAACGGGAATAAGACGTAGGAAGTTCTCCCATAAACACAGAAGAGCTGTATTAACTGGACAGGTTATAGCCTGTAAAAGAAAATAAGAAATAAGGGCCTTGAAGCAGAGAGACAGCATGTGGTCGAGGCTATTAGTGATGCCACACAGACCATCTGGTCTGGGTGATCTGTCCATAAAATTTGTAATAGTGATGGGTTAAATTGGGTATATTAGGATATGTAGGGAAAGCATGAGTGAATCCAACTGGGGGGTGACTAAAGCAGATTATGCATTTCAAGACTGAACAGACATCCATACAGGAGAAGACCTGTTACTGACCGTAAGATCTGGCTTCTGTGAGAATGGCGGAAAATTCCATTTTTCCATTTACCTTGCTGGCCTCCCTTCTCAGCCTCCTTTGCTGGCTTTTCCTCCTCTATTACAAACTCTAATCACAGCTGTGCCACAGGGCTCAGTCCTGGGGCTTTCACTCATCTCTACCTGCCATCTATCCATAAGTTATCACATCTAGACTCACGACTTTCAATAGCATCTACATGATGAAGACTCCCGTATTTTTATCTGTAGATCTGACTGCTCCACTGAGCTTCGGTTTCATATCCAATGGCTGATTAAGCATCTCAAACTTATCATGACCAAAACAGACTCATGATCTCCTCTCTAACTCCAGACCCTACCAACCCAAATCTCCTCCCTCCCCCTGTCTTCCAGTCTCAGCACCACCTTCCATTAGATGTTTAAACCTAAAAATCTATGCATCATCTATGATTCTTTTTCCCTCCACCTTGACAACCAGTTCACAAAACATCAGTCTCTGCCTATCAACATATGCTGAATCTATCCATTTTTCTCCATTTTCACTGCTATCATAATCCAAATTACCATCATCTCCTGTCTAGAATACCTTAACAGTGGTTATAGTACCTCTGGTTGCCAGACACAGTATCTAGTCTGTAGGTATAGATACTTGACCATAGCTAGGTCAATCAGATTCCTCCCCCAGGAATTTGAATCTTAATCGGGAGGATACATAGAAGTCACCCTCTGTCATATTCCTATTTTAGGAAGCTAGTTGGAAATGAGTCACAACAATACTAGCACCATCAGGAGCCACCACAAGGGTTCCTGAAGCTGAGATTCTAGAACTCTCTTGGCATTGTTCCTCTGAAGCCTCATCATTCAGCTTTTCTTTTGGTTTGGTGAGCCACCCAGTATCCTTCCCTAGGGAAAAACGCAGTGGAAAGTTTCCCTTAGGGGTCCCTGAAGATTCCACAAATGAGCTCTAGTTGGGTGCCTGCCATGACAGATGACAAAAAACAAAAACAAAAAAAACCCTGATTAGAACAGCACAATTCCTGTTGTCAGTGAACAGGGGCTTCTGTATTTTATTCACTGCCATACCATTAGTGCCTAGTACAGTACCTCACCAATACTATATCATATTAACAAAGTGCGTGTTAAATGAATGATTGAATGAATGTTATCCAGGCAAAGAAGGAGAGCAGAGAGTTCCAGACAGAAAAAGCATCACATTGAGATGAAAGACAACATCAAATATTAAAGAAGCTAAAAAGAGGTCAGCCTGGATGTGGCCTAGAGAGCCAGAGGGGGATGGTTAAAAACAAAGTGGGAGCGAATACCAGTCAGTAGTCATGTACGATTATAAGCCTGGTAAAATTGTGAACTTCATAGAGAAGGAAAAGGGTACACCTTTTGAAAATTTTAGGCAGGGGAGAAAATGATAAAAAAATTGCATTCAGAAAGGACACTCTGGTTGCAATTTGGAGGTTTGGGTTGGAGAGGCGATGGACTGCAAATAAAGAGACCAGTTTAGAGTATGCTGAAGTAATCTAGGCAAGAGGTCTTGGTGGCTAGCCTAGGGTAGTAGTAGTGTATCGCGGTATTTGAGAGAGACTTTTAAGAGGTAAAACGATGGTGATGGAGAGCTAGCAGGTAGGGATGATGTCCTGATATCTGACTTGTCTGCCCAATGTGTAGAGATGCCATTGACTAAACTAGGGAACGTGGGGGAAGGAGCAGGTATCAAGGGAATGGCGATGAGTTGAGTTGTGGTTTCATGATGAGTCTAGGTTTCTACAGGACAAGCAAATGTAGAGTCCAGGAAGTATCTGGGGATATATGGGTCTGGAGCTAAGGGGATATATGTGAGTTGAAGATGTGGGTTAGGTAGTCATCAGCATAAAGATGTAATGAAGACATGGGAGTGAGTAAGATTAAGCAGCAAGGTAAGGTAAAGAATAGAAGGCCCAGGACAGGACCCTGGGGAGAGGAACACCAACACTTATTAACAGGTAGAAGAAGAGGATACTGGAAAGGAGTGGCTGCAAAGAATATTGGAAAGGAGTGGCTAGAAAAATAGGAGACACCGAAATGTTTTAAAAGCCAAGAAAGGGGAATATTTCAAGAGGAAGGAGTGGTTAAAAGCTGCTCTGAAATCAAGTGAGATAAGGACCTCAAGTCTGCATTGCATTTAGCAACAAGGGTATCTCTAGGACTACTTGAGAATGACTCCAATGAAGGAAATGGAAAGGAGTCAGTAGGAGTGGGCAAAAGGGAGGTGGCGGGCTGGGGGTAGAGTAGAGAAGTGAGGACAGCACCTCACCTAGGAGTTTGTCCTGGAAGGGAGTGGAAGGAAGGCAATTGTTGGAGAGGGATTTGGGGTTGTGGGAGGGTTCTGTATGTTTAAGATGCAGGCATGTGGGCATCTCTAGACAGTGAAGGGGAGGAGACAATAGGGGAAAGAGGGTAATAAACAGAAGATGGGACTGAAAGTGAAAGAGATTCTAAATGCTTACAGGCAACCCCCTCTACTTCCCCGTAAACCATCTCTCATGTTTTCCAAGTAACCATTTCACAGTTTCCTACTCTCCCCAAATGCTTGACCTCCCTGCCCCCAGCCATTATCAACTGAAGATAGATAGCTTCTCAGAATTCATACAGAAGACAGAGCCTTCAGACAGGAGCTCCCTGGACTTTTTGTTTCCAGGCCCATCTTCTGCTCCCTTCGCCCAGATGTGCTGAGAGAGGTTTTCTAACTCCTGTTTAGGGCTGTTACCCCACTTGCCTTCTCCCTCATCTTCACTCTACCTTTCAAACAGCCCCTACTTTGGGCCAAGTATGCACTAGGCTCAGGACACACAAAGCTGGAGAAGATAAAGTTCTTCCCCCAAGGAGTTCAGAGTCTACTGGAGAAAAAGCTAGGTAACAATACCATAAAGCGGATAATATTGTCAGTGCTGTGGTAAAAGTTTGAATAACCCCACATGGTTCTTTTTGGACTCTCAGATAAGAAATCCTCCTAAACTTCCCAAGACTAGGCCCTCTCAATTCATCATCCCCAACTCATCAAGGATCATCACGCTAGCCCAACAGAAAAATGCCATTTTAACACTGCAGAAGAAAACAAAAACCCGAATTCTCTCAGGTGTATTTCACAAAATAGAAACAAACCTTCCTATTTTGAAATACAAATATACTCCTAGTATATTTTCTTTAGATCGTAAGTAAACAAAGTACCCCATTCAATTTCAAATGTTGCCATTTATTTCTGGGTAGCGACTCTTAAGTGCCATGTTCCAGTGACAGGTTTGTGGAACGATACAGGGAAATCCTCAACATATATTCAGGCTTCCCTTGGATTTAGTTTGAGAGAGCATGGTAAATATGATAGGCAATGTAATTACCATCATGTTGAGCTTTGCTACATTAAGAATGAAGTGTATTCAGGTGCGAATAACTGAAATGTATGAAATATTCAAATTGTATCAGCTTGAACATGACATTTGAAATATGTAGTTTCCAGTGGCTTCTCTCTCAGCAATGAACAGTCACCATCTGGGCATCATCAGTAAGATACAAGGGCCCCTGCCCAAACACCCCATAAAATGAAACTGATTCCAGAGAAAGAGAGCAGTCACTGAAGCAGATCCAAAAGACTGTGTGGCCGAGACTACCATATGCCCTCTCCAACATCACTATTTGCCCCATCTTCCTTTTAGTACTAGAAAAATCTGAGTTTTAGCTGAGCACTTGGCCACCCAACTAGAGACTTTATTTTCCAGATTCCCTTGAAGGTAGGTGTGGTCACGTGATGATATTCTGACCAATGGGATGAGCAACTTCTGGGTTATATCTTTTAAAAGGAAGCTGGTTGCCCTCAATTCCCTTTTTCCCTCTTCCCTTGGGCTGGAAAGAGGATGTGATGCTTACAGCCTGGCTTTGACCCTGCAGCTGAAGACATTAGTCCAAGGGAAGGCAAAGCAACAAGTTAGAAGAAAAATTAGACCCTACATAGCTGGTGGAGCAGAATCATCTACCTACCCCAGACTTCTCATCCTCACCTCTGGACTGTTATGTGAAAGAGAAGTAAACTTCTAGCTTACATGAGTCATTGTATATTGGTGTCTCTTTGTTACAGCAGCTTATTCTGACACTGACTAATACAGCCTGGTTCTAGATAACTGTCTCTAAAAAGAGGAACCCCTGCTGGTGCATACTCACAGCCAGTGGAAGAGAACCACATATTCCATTGGAGCCCAGGGACCACCAAGACCTCTAGAGGATCACCAAGACCTAACCTGAGTCTAGAGAAAGCACCTGAGACAAGGACAACCACTGAGTGTGACATACCCATCTATAGCATACTGGTCTTGTAAGTTTCTGTTATATCCAATACCAGAGAATCAGTTAATTATTTTTCATCGAGGTGTTTAAGGCAAAAAAAGAACCAGGTAGACAAGGTAAAAGTGTACTTCACCCATTGCTGCCACATTCCAGCAGCCTGCCAATACAGAAAGCAATCTTTTTTTTTTTTTTTGTGGTACGCGGGCCTCCCACTGCTGTGGCCTCTCCCGTTGCGGAGCACAGGCTCTGGACGCGCAGGCCCAGCAGCCATGGCTCACGGGCCCAGGCTCACAGGCCCAGCCGCTCCGCGGCATGTGGGATCCTCCCGGACGGGGGCACGAACCCGCGTCCCCTGCATCGGCAGACGGACTCCCATCCACTGCGCCGCCAGGGAAGCCCAGAAAGCAGTCTTGCAATGAAGGATTTTACAACCCAAAATTTCACAGAACAATTAGAAAAAAACCCAGCCCTTTGTGTACACTGAATGGTCAGCAATATGCTATTATTTGTTCTGAGAGCTATTAGCACTGCATTCCCACACATGGTCACAGTTTGTAATTTTTGCCAGTGGTGTCCTCCACATTTTTTTTTCTATTATCCATTGAATGTCATACTAAATACATATTAAAATATATATTTTTTCTGAAACAGAAGCTTCCATTGCTGAATTGGTACACCAAAACATTTTCATTTTCATAAGAATTAGGGTTCATCATTGGTTATAAACCCCATAAACAAGGATCCTTTGATTGCCTCATTGACAATTACACATATCTCTACCTTTCTACCTACTGAGTTTTATGGAAACTATTTCAACCGAGTAGACATTTATCATCACAGGAGAAACTCCCATTTAGACATTAACGACCTTAGCTTTATTAGAAACCCATTTTCCACAGATGTCCAGGCATGATTTGCTCCTTTTATCAGGAAATAAATAATATCAGGTAATAGCTTCCTGTGGCAAGAGGTTACATCTTTATTACACCCAGGGATAGAGATATCAACCAGTCTGAGAACAGCCAGATGGCTTACCCTTCTTATCAAGAAAATTTACTTTTCACTAAGCCAATTGCAACCAAGCTCATTTTTAAATAGGAAGCAGACATTTAGGATTCTTACAAGAAGCAGCAAATATGCCATCCATGAGAGTTTCAAATCTGCACTAACACAGATCCTGAACCAGAAACCTGGGCGTCTTCCTTGGCACTAAGCCAATCATTCATCAGGTCCTCTAGGTTCTAACCCATGTGATTTCTGAATCTGTCTACTCTCTGTATTTCTAATACCACCCCTTAGTGTAACTATCATCTTGTACCTGGTTCACTGAAACAACTGACTCATACCTGCCCCATCCTCCCCCCTCCTTTGTGTCACAATGGTGTTTCAAAAATGGAAGCTCATTCCATTTAGGATAGAGCAAAATGCCTAAATGTGGTTTTAAATGTCCACCTGATCTGCTCCCCTGCCTAGTTTCCTGCCTCATCTGCTACCTCCCTCCACTCCCTGCCCCTTACCTCTGACACGTTTCATTTATATACTAACTACTTGCAGTTCCCTCAAATAGACCAAGTTCTCTTCTGCTTCTGTGCCTTTGCAAACACTGTTCCTTTTTCCTCTCCCCCCTCCCTTCCACCTGAACCTCAGTACTTAACTGCTGCTTTCCTTGCATTTTCAGCACCCACATCATCTTCCTAATGAAGACATTCCTGGTCCTTTAAGACTAGACTAGGTACCCTTCCTATATGCTTCCCCAGCATCTAAGTGAATGTGTGTCGAGTTTTACTGACAAGCAATAGCACTGTCAGCATCAACTGGTTAGTCTTGTAAGATCTTGCACAGATGATTAGCTTGTGGGGCGGGGGTGTGGGGAGGTGCTCAGGTATGATTATTACTCACTTCTGATTCTGACACCACCACCCTCAGCCCTTTGAACTTGACAACATTACCAATATCACTAGGTGTCTCAGTTAGAATCTACAATAAACAACTGCTCATATCAGAGAACAGAAAAAACAGAGGCTTAAACAAAATAGGAGGTTACTGTGCTCTCACAGAGAGGAAAGCCTAAAGCTGGACAATCAATGCAGGGCGGATTGCAGCGGTGCCACAAAGTCATCCGGCACTGCAGCTCCTACTTCTGGTTGCTCCATTATCTTTAGCATAATGACTTCCATTCTCAAAGCCACAAAATGTCTCCGGGTCTCTAGACACCCAACCTTCATCCTAAACAAGAAAAAGGGAAAAGTGAAGGGTAAAGATGGACTCTTCCTCATGCCTTACCTATTGCCTTCAGCTTATATCACATTGGCCACCCCTGTATGCAAGAAGTATTATGAAATGACGTCTCTCAGTGTAGCACACTGACGTCTCAGATAGCATCTTATTAAGAAAGAAGGAAAATGTGACCAGTGGGTAGGCAACTAGCAGTTTATTCCACATTCAGCCTAGTTTTGGAATCCATTCCTGAAGAAAATAATTATCCTGTTTTATACATTCAAATTTCATGTAATCTAAGAAACAATTGTTTAGCAAAAAGAGCCACAGCAGGGACTTTTAAAACAGCAGACTTCAAATATGAGGGAGGTCTAAAACTTTTTGAATCATGTACAATCTTTCAGAAACACATCTCTTGTGTATAGGGAGGGATACCCTCCCCCAGAGATCTCACTTATTCACTCCTATATTATCCACAATGACGAATGTATTACCTTCTTTGTTCCTTACATTATGAAGCAGAATTATTATTCCCACTTTGTAGATGAGAACACTGAGATAGAGAGAAGATAAGTGACTTGTACAGAGTTACATTGCTGGCTACAGCACCAGCATTTGAACCCAGGTTGGTCTGATGCAACCGCTCCACAAACTCCCCCTGCCCCGCCTTCACTTTGACTAATGATTCTGTCACTCCAAGGATAGAATTTCCACCATGTTGTTTGCTACATTAAGACTGAAGTGTATTCATGTATGAATAACTGAAATGTATTAAATATTCAAATCGTATCAGTTTAAACATGACACACAATAACCAATGAATTGAACTGCCCAGGAGAGTACTCAGGCCTCTAGACTCTAATTTTTTCTAGATTGTCGTCTTCTGTAGCATCCCTCAGCTTTCTTTCCCAAATCTTTCAGTCAGTGATCTAAGTTCTCTGTCACATCTCAATATTCTTTATTTTAAAGAAGTATCTTTATTGGGTATATATAAATCAGAGGTTTTCAAAGTCCAGCTCAAATTCCATGGTATCCTTAAGGCACTCCATGATTTTCCTAATGAGGATTAATTATTCCTTGTTCTTCACTTAAATTATACTTTGAACTTCAGTTTGAGCCCTTAATTCCTTCTGATTTATATTCATTTTGTGTACTGGTGTCCTGCTCTAGATTATAAACCCTTTAAGAACTTGCTTTTTTATAACCTCCCACCATCTGGCCTACTCTTTTGTCTATACTGGGTATTCAACATGTGTTTATTGAATGAATGAATAATCTAATAGTATTTTAGTATCTAGAGTGTCTTCCATTAGAGCAAGACATCATCATGTCTGATATAGAGCCAGCACCCAAACATCTGATAAATGACAAATAAGTGACTGAATCTCCTCCTCTGTTTTACAGACATTCATAAGATCTTTGCAGTTTCAATCCAAGTCTTTCAGAAGCATGAACCCACCAGAAGCAAATACCTCAAAACAGCTATTGCATTCTTGCAAAGAAATTATTGTAGAATGTGTGAGAACATCAAGCGGGCAGATATGCAATGTGTCTTAGGGAAAATGGAAGTGTGGTTGTCAAGGAGAAAAGATATGAGGACAGAAGTCTGTGAAGCCATGTCATTCGCTTTTCCAAAGTAATGCTGACTAACAAACAACCACCACACTTCAATGGCTACAACAATAACCACCACACTTCAATGGCTACAACACGATTCTTACTCATGTCTCTGAGACGGTTGATTTGGCAGCTCTGCTAATCTTGGTTGGGTGGCTCTTCTGGTGTCAGCTGGACAATCTCACAGATATGGGGAGATGTACTGTTGTATGGGGGTCAGCTTGCTTTCAGCCAGTATAGTATGTTCTTGGCTGGAATGACTGGGCTAAGTCATCTCTGCCTCAAGTGTCTCTAACAGGCTAGCACAGACATTATTACAGTGATGAAGAGGGTAAGAATGAGGACAAGCCTGATTGCACAAGTGCTTTCCAGTCCTTGCTTATGTTATGCTTACTAACAACTCATTGGCCAAAGCAAATTTCATGGCTGGGATCAGAGTCAATGTGAAAAGGAACTATAAAGTTACGTAGCTAAGAAGGAAGGGTGGAGAATTGGGTCCAGTTTTGCAAATCTACCATAGAAGTAAAGACTGAATATTGCTTGCTTAAATCTTTTGACTCTAGCACATAATAGTAGGTTCAATAAATATTTGTTGAACAGATGCCCAGATCAATGGATGAATTAATGAAGCTAGTTTATGGAGCTCTTAACAGAGACTAGTCATCAATAATTCAACTATTAACTTGATGATGCCAGCAAGAAAACATTTGTCCAGAGATTTCTACAAGATCCAATATAATATCTTACAAAAATAGAAACAAGGACACATTTATTGGGTCCATCAAGCAACTCTGGGGAAGGGTTCTCAGAATCTTTCCCTAATGAACAATAAGTACTTTCCAAGGCATCTACCCTTCCTTAGTTATCACAAATCTTTCCATACAACTATGCTGAGTTTTTATCACAGTTGTATTAAAAACATTCTAATATCATCAATGCTTATTTTCTTGCTAAACGAAGCTACAGCATCAGAGAAGTAGCTTTGATCTTAAATATAAACTCTTTTATTGCAAGACTCCTGAACCATAGCTAACTACTGACAAGGCCATGCAAAATTTTCTGGAGTTTCTAGGCAGATCTCTACTCAGGAACCTTTAATGGAGGAGAAAATTGTCCATTGGTGATTATACTGCAGTAGAAAATTCCGAACTGCAACTCATAACTGCTATACCTTCCTCTATATATCCCTTTTATCTAATCCATGAACAGTAAGTAGCATTTTAGTGAAATGGATTTAATAAAAAATTAATTCACCCAAGTCAAGGGGTTAGGATGCTGAGACTTCTATATTGTACTTAAAGGAAAGAGGAAAAGAGCACCCTTGTTCCAAGAAATAAACCCAAGATCTTTTAGTGAGTTCCATATGGTAAACAAGTGATAAATATTAATCATTGATAGTATTTAACTTTCCAGATTGCCTGAGGAACATGAACATTTGTATACGTATAGTTAGTTCAATAACTAACATTTATTGACTTTTAGTATGTTCCAGGTTCTGTGTAAGCACTCTTCATTCATTGTCTCATTGAATCCTTACAACATCCTATAAGATGGGTATTTTTCAAATTCTTATATTTTTCCTACATATTTTACAGAGGAAAGAACTTAAACTGCTACCAATAGGATGACTATGCATCCAGGTTTGGCCAAGACTGTCTTGATTTACACTTGTTGTCCTGGCATAATTATTGATGACACTCTCCTTCACTCTTAAAAGTGCCCTGGTTTGGGGCTTCCCTGGTGGCGCAGTGGTTGAGAGTCTGCCTGCCGATGCAGGGGACACGGGTTCGTGCCCCAGTCCGTGAAGATCCCACATGCCACGGAGCGGCTGGGCTCGTGAGTCATGGCCGCTGAGCCTGCGTGTCCAAAGCCTGTGCTCTGCAACGGGAGAGGTCACAACAGTGAGAGGCCTGCGTATCGCAAAAAAAAAAAAAAAAAAAAAAAAATGTGCCCTGGTTTGGGTGATTGTTATGGTCACCCTGTTAAGAAACTTGCCCACATCGCTAACAAATGGTGGAGCTAAGACTAGAAGGTAGGTTAGTCTGACACCAGAGGCAGCAATTTCTCGATAATATCCTCACTGTCCTACACGTTCAACCATAATGATTACGGACACAAGTCCATTCCTCTAGTCTCTGACACCTTAAGTTCGGAAACTGGAAGCGTGAAGATGCTCAAATGTAATAAGACTAGAAAGTAGAACTTGAGTAAATTCTAGCTGTATTTCAAGAAGAATGGAAAAAAGCAAATTGCCCAAATGGCTGGAAAAGGAGGAGGGAATAGAGGCTTTTGAAAGCAAAGTCCATGGAATGACTCCTTTGGATAGAAATTAAAATATTATTTTTATATATTTAAATATCAGTGTATTTATTGAACTGCCACTACTTATTGAATATGCACATTGAAGAGACCAAGGTTCTGTCCCTGCTCTCAAGGAGAAGAGAGGACAACTTTACAGTTGGAATAGCCTTCCCCTTTCTTGTTTATCTTGTTACCAGTAAACCAACAACACTTATCTCCTATTGTGCAACAGGATGGATAGTTTGTATTTCCAAAGAGGGTCAACTTGGCTAAAATGCAAATCAACAACATCATAAATTTCTTCTTTCTACCCTCCCCTCCCCACCACCAATAGTAGGAATCAGCAGCACAGAAATGCAGAGGAACTAAGGAAGACAATTGTGGGAAAATGTAAATAAGAACAGTTCTTTTATTTTACTCATGAGTAGATTTCTTGAGAAAAGAGACAACCACCCAGGTTTTTTAGATCACATTGATTGCCCTTTGCTACATGCCTTATGCAGAATTCAAGCACTTCCTCCTTATGCAAATCAAATTGGAAAAAAATTAACCTGGAGGGGTGGTTGTTTACTCATAAAAGGATTGCCATTAAATTATTTTGAGAAAATATATTGACTAAATCAAAGGAGGAAGAAGTAAGCAGTCCAGAAAAATGACAGTTGTAGAAGTCGGTCCAAATTATAAGAACAGAGACCAAAAAAGAGTGAGGGGGTGGGGAAAAAAGCAATAAGAATGAACACATATAGATGTGAAAGGAAAGAAGTTGAAATAAGGCTTTCCTTATAGAATAATTAGAAAGAGTGCTGGTGACATTAAGAAATTGCTTTCCCAAACTACAATACGAAGCCAGAGCACCTCTGGTTTATGGGGGATAAATCAATTTTAGACAGTGAAAACAGACGTTTTCAAGTCGCTTCATTGCTCTGGAGAAAACTATGGGAGCAACAATGCAAGCCCCATCTAGGAAACAGAGAGAGACAGAGACAGAGACAGAGAGGAAACTCACTGACTCATAAAGGAAGAAAGGAATTGGGTGGACACTCAGCCATCTGCCTGCCATTACCCAGAGCCACACCTAACCCATCCCAAGCAGATGAGACCTCCAGATGTATCTGCACCATCTCCTTGGTCACAGTGTTCCGGGGCAGAACATTGGTCAGAATGCTTTCCTTCTTACTGATCAACACCCTATGCATAAGATTATTCTCTTTTATTCTGTTTGCAGTGGAGACAGAGGGCAGACAAGCCCCTCACCTCCTTGTTTTCTTATAGGGCTACTGGGCACTTGCATTACTTTATAGTGTGGAGATACCATCTTCAGGAAGATCGCTACCAAGAACTCCCATTGTCATCTCTGGGCACATTCATCCAGATCCTTGAAGCCTTTCCTCCTGAGAAGGAACTCTTGGGCTTTAGGAATGAGTGCATTTTGAGAAGACAGTTTTTTAAAATCATGCTAATGAAATAAAGCTTCTCATAGTTAAAAACACTTAAAAGCAAGACACTTGGGAAATGAAACGCAGTCCCAGTGGTGGCTCTCGGGATATGGGTTCCAACTATTAGGACCCACCCAAATCCCTTAGACTGTGATTGTTGGAAAACAGAGAGTCAACAAAGAACTCCAGGCAACCCAACATTTGATTCAGGCAGCTCTGGATTTTGATAGCTCTCTCAGTTCTCTCAACTCCTGTTTGAGCCCTCTTTTAGATGGGGTAAGTACTACTATTACTAATACTACAAATAGTAGTGATAGAAAATTATATAGTTAGCATTTATTTGTGCTTATTGTGTATGGTGAGCAGGATAATGATCCCCAACCCCACCTCCAAAAATGTCCTAATCCTCAGAAATCATAAATATGTTATGTTACACAGCAAGGGACAATGAAAGTTGTAGAAGGAATTCAGGTTGCTAATCAACTGATGTTAAAATAGGGATATTATCCTAGATGATCTGAGTGGGCACAATGCAATCACAAAGATCCCGAGGCAGAAGAAGCGGGTAGAAAAGTGGCAGCATCACCCAGCCATTGCTGGCTTTGAAGATGGAGGAAGAGGCCAGAAGCCAAGGAATGCAGGCAGCCTCTAGTAGCTGAAAAAAGCAAAACCAAAAAACAACCCCAAATCCCCAGATTCTCCTCTACAGACCCCAGAAAGGAAGGCAGCCCTGCTGACACATTAATTTTATCCTAGTAAGACCTAGTTTGGACTTTTGTCACAAACTCCACCACTATAAGATAATAAATATATGTTGGTTTAAGCCACTAAGTTTGTGGTAGTTTGTCACAACAGCAAAAGGCAGCTAATACACTGTGCAAACTGTATCACGTCCGATTATCTCCAATTCTTCCAAACACTCTAAAAGGCATGATCATCCCATTCATACAAATGAAGAAACTGAGGTTCTAGATGTTAAGTGACTTGCCTAAGGCCTCAGCTAGTGAAATGCAGAGCTGGAGTGCAATCCAGGTGTGTTTGACTCCAAAGCCCATAGTTCTTCTCCATGCGAAACTAACCCATGTGAAATCAAACCCTAAACGACCTCAGCTCCATGTCCAGACATGCACTGCTCCGCCTCAGCTGTCAGACAGGCTCCACGGAAGCTGAACAAAGCACACACACAAAAACGTCAACTACCATTTAAAAAAAGCTCGCTATCCAAATGGCCAAATGAAAGTATTATTTTGGTCTACTTGGTCCCCATTTATTCACTATGTAGGACTCCTCTGAGGAAAAGGGTAGAGAAGGCACCGGGTGACTTGTGAATGTAGCCTAAGAGTGCGGCTGAGAGCACATGGAATCAACAAGCAAAGCTGACGCTTTGGTCTGGGAAATTTACTGTAGTCGGATTTGAAATTCTTTCTTGTTTTCACTTTTATAATTAATTACCATGGATAATGTTTTTTGTTAATATTTTAATAATAAATTACCAAGTGTTGCTAGTAGCCAGCAACTTTTCATACATTGCTTAAACATACGGAGATAGGAAATCAGAACCGAAACTAGAGTGCATGTTCATGGATTACTAAAATACTCACATAAGAATTACACACTAATTCAACTACAATAAAAAAAATTACAATTGAAGAGCTTATTATATACTATTCCTTCCCCTTCTGAGAAACATTTGAGCAGAAGCCTAGCATGGTTACCATGGCAACTATAATGCAAAATTGGCAGTAACTTTATGAATTGCAAATTCCTCCAAGGGTGTTGGGGATTTTTTTTCTACTTCCATTTTTAACCATCTCATATGCACTATTCCAGCAATATGTTAAACAAGGTTTTTGGGAACTCATGCATCATTTCGAAACAAGCTATGTTTTAAACCCTTAAATTCCATTATTTTAACAAGTGCAGGCTAAACAGGGAACACCCGATTTACTGAATTTTAAATTGTCCATTGTTTTTAACTGAGTGCTTAACACCTTTACCACCCTCACCTTTTCCTTAAGAGTTAGTCAAATAAATGGAATCCCGATCGTCTTTAGTGTTGTCTAAACCTCTCTGAGAATGGAGAAAGGGGATACTCCTAGTTTAAAAAACAAAACAATACAAAACAAAAACTCACACTCTCACAATCTGTTTTTCCCTCCAGGTAATTTCAATTACATTGTGTCAAACCTTTAACCAAACGAATGGTCAATGTTCATTATTTTCCTTTCTCAACCACATTTTCTCTCATAGATGCTTCTCTCATTAGACCATGAAAATGCCTCAGAGAAGTTGCTTGAGTAACCAGTTACCCAACATGGATCATTTGCCTTGGAAGGTCAAAGACTTACAAAGGTCGCCAAAAATATTGTGCTACAGTGTGTGTGCCTTCTCATTTATAAATCCTTGTAACGAGAGGTAGTATTACCCCATAATCATAGCGGGTTCAGTTATTAGTGCGGCAATCTCCCAGCTGTGTGACTTTGGACAAGTCACTCATGCTCTCTGAGCTTCAGCTTCCGCATCTATAAAACACGCATTTTCATTTTTGCCTGGTCCATTTCACAAGACTGTTGCAAGGATCATATAAAAAAAGTATTCAAAAGCTACCACATCCTATTAAAATACTACTATCAATTCTTCTGAATTTTAATTTCAGATGACCAATGTTAAGAATCTCCAAAATATGAATATTCTTTATCTTCAGAATCTGATGTTAAGAAGATAGGTGCTGATTCACGGTTTGGGTGTCTTGGGATTTAGGAGATAAATTGAAACAAAGGTAAGAACAAAAAAATCGGAATTAAATCCTATTTTATAAAGGAAGACCTAAATGACTGCCTGGCCAGTTTCTAATTTGGGACACCCATTGGTTTGCAAGACTGTCCACAGGAAATGACTGCATTCAAAGCACATCTCTAAGACCAGTGTCCATCCACATGCTTCACGAGCTCCGGGAGCAATGGCATTCTGTTCAGAAAAGCGTGTCTACTGGTATTGTTCCTTTCTGTTCCTTGCTGTTCCATAGAAACTTCCCAAGGTCAGAGGAGCATTAGTTGTTTTCCTATCCTGGAACAGTAGCCTTCAAAAAGGATGTTAGTATGGCATGAAAGCCTAATATATCATAAACAAGATAGTCAAGAGAAATATGGTGGAGAAGCTTCAAAAGACTGAGACTCTGCTTAGTTTCTGAGGACTTTCTGTTCATTCTTTCATTCATTCGCTCAATAAACACTTACTGAGAGCCGATTATACTCTACTCTGGAAAATAAAGGGACTAATCAGATATATTTTCACTCATGAAGAGCTCTCCAATGTATAGGGGGCAATTATATGCCCCTCCTTTCTCGCCCCAACTGCATCTAAGGGTTAGGGGAACACAGAAATGACAAAGATTAATCACAAATGGGGAGGCAACGAGTGAGCAGAGACATCCCAGGGCATGTGTTGTTCAAACTGTATAGATCAGGAACTTTCCAGGTGGAGACGGGGTGGGAGGGATGCTGCAGAGGAGAAAGCAGGTGGAAAGGCTCAGGGAGATGAGATTGGAATGTGGCTAGAGCACAGGAGGCCAAGGATGGGGAATAAGGACCCAGGAATCTCAAAAAGTAGGTGCAGGCCCAATTCGAGAGCATGCAGTGCGTGCATTAAGCTATGAGTCCTGAATTTTTTGAATAAGGGAGAGAAATGACCCTGTCAGACCTGGGCTTTAGGCAAGCCCCTTTAGGAGTTGCAGAGTCGACCAAAACAAGTACAAGTGGTCAGTCAAAGTCACTGACCTATCCAACAAGAGAGCCTGGGCAGACCTAAACCCCCAGGGTCTCAGGGGCACAAGAAGCCCGGGAGAGCTGCAGGAAGGAAGTCCTGAGAAGTGAGGACAAGTTTGGAAACCTGTCAGCGTGATCTCAGCAGGTGAGCACACAGATTACACAGTATTTCTACCTTCCCAAATTTGGCAATCATACAAAAATGTGGTCGATTCCCTTCACTCTGAGTAACTCATACCAGATGCTGATGCCCTTAGACTCTTCCAGTTCCAGCTACAGTTCCCCAAATAATTTGTTCCCAGAGGTCAGGCACATGGAGCTCATTAAGTTCCATTTGCCAACATTTCAACTGTGTACAACTTTCTGTTTGCAGTGCAGTTGAAAGTTGAATTTGATTTACGAAGCATTGCGTACTTAGTCCTGGATGACAGCGAGCTCTTCTAGGAGCTTAAATCGTGGCTGGAGGCAATGGGGAGGACCTTGGACCAAAAGCTGGAATTGGAAATCTGGGCTTTATGCTAATGATTTGTAAAGAAGAGAGAGCTGCACGTCTTAGAGATGTTCTATCTGACCTCCTTGTTATACAGACAAGGAAACCAAGCCTCAGAGAAGTCTGACGATGGAGCTGGAGGCTGGAACCCAGGCGGCTTGATCCTCAGTCCAGTGGCCTTTCCTCCCACTCCCACCCTGCCTCCCTACAGTTCAAAATACAAGAAAAGGAAAAAAGGGCAGGGAGAGGGTCTTTTCAAACCGTGATGAAATTCATTCAAAAGTGAAAAAAAAATCCCCATGATAATGAATTGGTATCTTCAAATTCTAGTATAAAACGAGAGACGTTTGTTTGAAAATGACTTGTCTTTTGTTTGATTGGTACAAAGTTATGTAATGTGTCATATATGGCTCTGGAATCAAATCTAGGTTTCTTCATCTGTGAAATGGGCATAATAATATATACCTCAAAGCTGGAGGCTTTAATTTAATTAACCTTTGAGAAAAATGTGAAGAGACAGTGCCTATTATTATACTTGATATATATGTGGGTCTGGGCTTAAAATAGTTTCCCTGGGAGACTCACCCTATACTCATTCCCATGATGCTGACATCATTCAAAATATCTGGTGCATTTTCCTTTCGGAATTGCTTCCAGAGCTAGAGTTTATATCTTAGGAGAATATTATCTCTTTATGCCTACATTTGACCAAAAAGAGTTTAATTCAGTTTTATCAACCTCATTTGCCAATGTTAGCTGTGAGGTACTTTTAACCATTTATGAAAACCACAGTCAAATGCAAAGGATTAAGATTTGAAGATTTGCCATGACTGAAGATGTTCAAAAGAATTTGCTCCCTCAAGTGGAGGGCATACATATTCTGTTTGCTGGACCAGGCCCAGAAACCTTGGGAAAGTCATAAGTCATGGAACCAAACACTGTTCCAGAGTCGAGAATGTGGGAACAGGGGTTTTGATGACTCAAGGTCAGCCCTGGAGAAGCTAGAATTTTCTGGAACTTCTGAGAGAGAAATACGGCCTCTCTGAAACAATTACATGTGGATTTTCACAAGCAGGGAAGATCATTGTAGCTCTGGTAATGATTAATTCTCATTCTGAGTGAGGGATTGAAGGAAGGAAGAGGCTTGTGGGAGCCCTAAGCCCTCCTGACCTTGAATGCAAAGCAGCCTTTGGAAGACAGAAGAGAAGCACCTGGGTCACTCCTGCCCCATCCATAGTCACGTATTCAGGGTAATCTTATCCCCTTCTTCCTCCCCTTTCCCCCAAGAAACACACACACACACACACAGAGCTCCCTGCCTCTGAAACTTTCAGATTCTAGCATTAGTATCCTGCCTGAAATTTACACCTCAAACATTTTCATTTGTCATGTTGTTATCATTATAACCTTATCATTACAGTCCAGGTTAATCGTGAATAAAACAATAAACAAAAAAATCCTTTCCCTAGCGAGCATAAATTATTGCAGATGAATTCCTCTTGTTTGGGCCTTCTACCGCATAAAGTTATACGCTATTATAAGCAATAGTGGAGGATATCTTATTGCAAGAAATAATTTTTTCTAATTGTAGTGTTTATTCCCTTCAGAGTCCCTCACCCTAAAGGCCCGACAAAGTCACCTAGAGGGAGTTAGCAGCTCTTGCCAGCAATTTATGGAAAAAGTATTCTCTCTCCTTGGTAATAACCCTAAAGTGAAAAATGTGAAACCAAGCAGAGGAGGGCGAGGGATGCTTCTTTAACCAGAAGTTAAGAGAAAAAAAACACATAGGATATGAATTCTAGAAAGATCCTAGCTGTAGGGGGTGAAGGAGCAAGGGAGGGAAAGCCAGTGGTTCCTCTGAAAATATCTCATGCACTGGGAGGCTTTTATGAAGTGAACCTATAGGCTGGATCAGTACCTAGACTGGATACAGCTCAATTTTCTCCCAACCCCTGCCCATCATGCCGGCTCTGCCAGGTTTCTTTCCTCCCCCAGTAAGGAGATCTCAAGCATATACTGGGGCATTTGGGGCCACACTTGAATATTAGAATAGTCTCATTTTCAGGTATTAAAAAGTCCATCTACTGACTGATTCTCAAAATACTGATCTCTCACCCAATTTAAGGTTCCCTCCCCCTGCTCAGTAAGGAGCAACATCTCTTCTTTTGCTGTTTGTCCATTTGTTCTTTCTTTCACTCCTGCCCCCCTCACTGTGCTGCCTCTGGCTCCTGCAGGGTCAGGACGGAGAGGAGAGACAAGAGGTACAGGGGCAAGTCTTAATATTAACCCCTGACCTTGTGTTCTGTGAAGATGCCTTTTTTGTGTGTTAGGTGCACAAACGCTGGTTCCTCCACTTTGGGGGGTTCTTAAGAGACACCCGACCACCAACACCCCCCTTTCCATTGTCTGCAGCCCTCTGACACCACAGTGTCCCTGCCCTGACCCTCACAATGCGCTCTCAAGCTGACCGTGAAGACCTCACAGGGCCTGTTTTTGCTGGGTTTGCTGTGCCTTGGCAGGAAGTCCTCTAGGGCGATGCTTTTCAGGGTGACTCAATCCTGCCATCTTCCTTGGCATCGGTTTAATCCATGGAAAAGGTTATGCATCCATGCCTTCCCCCTCCCCACTGAAACCTGGAAGCCTAAAGCCCTCTCCTGCTGCCCTCTGCTTTTGCTCTGCCATCAAGCAACTCCAGGCAACCTCCTGCCTTTGGGCTGTTCCAGGCAAGAATCAGGATCCTATCTCCAAGCCCCACAGTGTCCAAAGAACTCACATCAAGCTCTCAAAGAATTCTGAGTCAAGGTTTCTGAGTGTCACTCTCTGAGTCATGGTCTACCTCACTGAGTAAACAATGGGTTCAAGCCAGCAGACGTGCCCTCCAGAACAGGGACCATCCCCGCTCTGCCCCGACCCCGCTTCCTCTCCACACTCTGGGCTCCCCGCATGGCAGGTAGCTCTACCTAGGGTTACAGATCATGTTGCTTTTGAGACTATATCAGCCTTTGACTTAATTAAAAATGTTAAGCATAACATCCTTCCCTGTGGTCATTTTAAGCAATTTATAGAGATAAACTTATGATATCATATCTATAGCATGCATTTTTTAGATTAATTATAATTAATTAATTATAATTCCCACATATAAAAGTGTATACTCATAAATAGTATTTCCACAACACGCAAGTCAAAGATGGTCCCATTATATACAGTATAGTAAGATTCATCACTGATGAATTAAACTTAATCCTGAAAACCTTGTCAACCACACATAATATACGGCGCCTAATACATTCATAAATTCTTATGAAATGGATGAATAGGCGGATGGATGAAATATTTTTAAAGCACCAAATCTAGGAAGGTAGCATGAAATGAGAGATGGATTTGGTTTCTTTTCTTCAATATAATAATTGTGACCTTGGGAAAGGTCATTTAACCTTTTAATGTCTCAATTCCCTCATCTGTAAGTAGATAAAACAATCACAAAGACTAACCGTGGGCATCAGATGAGATAATCCTGGGAGCTCTAAAGCTGTATAAAACAGAAAGGTGTTGGTGGGATGGGGACAGAGGTCCTGCAGCTCTGCTGCTGCCTTGAACAATTTCCATGCTTCTGTGACTCATTCTTACCGTCTGCAAAATGGACAATAAAAGACCTATCTTTCCTTAGAAGGCAGTGCATTTACATCATATAGGAGGTCCTTTGATTTCAGGGTCCAGCAGATCTAACTAGCTGTACAACCATGGACAGTCATCAAAAATCTGTGATCCAGTCTTCTCAACTGTTTAAAAGGATAATGATGACTACTACATAGGGTGGTTGCAAGAATCAAGTGTCTTACAGTCATACAGTGCCATGTTCATAGATAAGAGTACTCAGCCTATACAATTATTAGAATCAACAGTGTCCTGTGAGTTTCCAGTAAAAGATACCACAGGGTTACCTCTCCCTTTATTGCCTAGGTTCAGTCATTTCTGAATAAGCTCAGTTGCTATGGTTGCCTTCCAAAGACACCACATTTGAAAATGTGTTGGGAGATGGGGATTGATGGCAGAAGGCTTTAGTGGGGGACACAAAGCAACTTCAGCAATTGAGACATTTTAATACATGTGAACTCTTTCCCTTGGAAACCAAAGTCACATTTTGCCAAAATGGAAATGATCTCAGGAAGTGGAGTTTCAGAAGTTCTGCATCACATTTGGCCAGTCTCCTTCCCCCATCACTGGGACCTCAAGGACAGGTATTTCTGGCCCTGAACCAACTTCTGAGCACCTCAGTTTCCTCCCCCAGGATCTGGCAGTTTGAAAGATGTTGGTTGCCAGACAGAATTCATCAGATTCACTTCCCAGATGCTATCGCTTCTGATGCCGAAAGAAAAATAGGTTGCCCAGAAATTGAGGTTGGAAAGGACGAGTGCAGCTGAGAAATGCACAGTGATACAAAACAGTAAAGGGCTATTCTTGTTAACATTCATTAGCATATTCTATCTGAATATTCCAGGGGTCCTCACATCCCTCAAATCCCAAACTTAGTCCCCGGAGGGGCAAGCACTACATCCCAGGCTAAACGATCCCCCAAAGCAGAGTTATAAATGGTTCTCGATCTGTCAAAATCAGCCACGGCTCCAACACCGGATGAATAAAAGTTGGCCTGACCCCGCTTCCTGTTTCCAACTACAGCAAACCCAACACCTCATGGGGCCTCACCAGCAAGAGTACTGTATACTCAATCCTACTAAAAAGACTCTTTCTTCCTGGTCATTTTTTCCCAGACATCTCAGGGAGCTGTCCTGCTCTTATTTGAAATTCAGACCAGAAGAAAGTCACCTCTAAAAATATCGGTTCCCACTTGCATTTTCACGATGACGCAGCACCACCTAGGGGACATTTTTATTCACTATTTCCACTATAACATTTCTTCTAAAATAACGCAGCACCCTGCCCCCCCCCATATATACATGAGATAGGTATACAAGCTTCTCTGCACATATTTTTCAAGATTTCAGCTCCAGACTTAATTCAGCTGGAAACACTGGTTGACTAGCTCATTACATAAGGATCACTGCCAAGGGTTGCAGTTCACACTTACAATCACTATAGAAAATTTGCTATATTAAAATAGTTATTAATATAATGCTATATTATAATAATATATTGTTATATTATTATATACAACAGAATATATTTTATATTATGTAATATATTTATTACATATAAAATATATAACTGTTACATATTTTATATATAAATATCGATTCATATTATAAAATATAGTTAATATTTTATATTATAATTAAATAAATATTATTTATTATTATAAGAACCACCAATTAAGCATCTTCTACATGACAGGGTATATATATAATTTATTTCTAATATATACAATAGTCCTTCAAACTGGGTATTAGCATCCCCATTTTACAGATGAAGAAACCAAGGCTCTGAGAAGTAAAAGACTGACCCAGAATCCCAGATCAGGGCTGTCTTACTCTTTCCACTATAAAATGCCATGAGTTGTGCCTACACAGCAGTGACGCTGTTCATTTTAGTGACAATAAAGCAGAACATTCAAATATGCTTTCCAAAGAAGTCACTTTGAAGCCTGTAGTATCATTCCAATAACTAACGGTCATAACATTTCGAGTACCTGTTGTGGGAAGTGCCTCAGAGCTGTGAGCTGCATGACACAATCTCTTTGCCTTAAATGTTTATCACATGTTTACTAAAAATACGGTGGAGATACCATGGTCAAGCGGTGTGATTTTTCTCAGGTCCCTCCTCTGCAGATTTTGATTAGGTATATCTGGGCTAGGGCCCAGGAATTTGTATTTTCATCAAGTATGCAAGTGATTGTAATCATTGGGAAAGTTTTAGAAAATAATAGTGTAGTGATACATGTATGAGCTTTGGGTTCAGAAGGACTTGGGTTGCAGATCCAGCTCTGTCTTTTTTCTAATTGTGCACTCCTGGGAAAGGCATTCAAAGCTTAAAGCCCGTGAGCATCAGTTTCCTCATCTATAAAATGAATACTAATATTTATTAATAGCCATCAAACAGGGTGGTGATAAGGACTGAATGAGACTATGGATGTGAAATGCTAGTACAGTGCCTGGCATATATAGTAGTCGTTACTATTGTTACCTAATCACCCACCCTCAATTCATCAAATTTGTCCTCCGTGGCTTTTTACTATTTCCAAAAATTAAGTCCCCGGTAAAAGAATATGAAGATGCACAAAATATAATACAGTAACATGTACTTAATTTAAAAATAAACAACAAAAGATTCTTAGGAGAGATGGTAGATAATAGATAAATAGATACAGAGATGTGTAATCTTTAGGATAAGAAAATGCTCTAGAAATAAGAAACCAACATTTAAAACAGTTTAACACTCAAGAGAATAACAAGTTTCTTCGGGGGGGGAAAAAACACAACACATTGATACAAAAAGTAGAAGCAACCCAAGTGTTCATGGATGGATGAATAAACAAAATGTGGTATATACATACAATAGGATATTATTTAGCCTTAAAAAGGAAGGAGATTCTGATACATGTTCCATCATGAATGAACACAGTGGACATTATGCTAAATGAAATAAGCCATCACACAAAAGGACAAATGTATGAATCCACTTACAGGACGTATCTAGAGTAATCAAATTCATAGAGACAAAGTAAATGGTGATTGCCAGCGGCTAGAGAAAGGGGCAATGTGAGTTATTGTTTAATGGGTACAGTTTCAGTTTTACAAGGTGAGTGGAGTTCTAGAGATGGATGGTGGTGATGACTGCAGAATATGGATAGACAATGCCATTGAACTGTACACTTAAAAATGGTTGACAGATGGTAAATTTTATGCGTATTTTACCACAATTTTTTAAAATTAAAATATCCAGATTGATATTACAATCACAGTTAACATGAGTTTGAGAAATGTCTTGCTTGGTTTGTATTTCTAAGACAAAGACTGCCATGCGAGATACTGTGGCTTAGAAAAGCATATAGTACAACCTTTTTTTAAATGGGCAAGTAAATTCTCAAAAGTGTGACCAGCACTTCTTTGGTTGCCCCTGTTTTTCCTTAAAGCTACATGTTTACCCAAGATCACCCATTATTGGGCAAAATAGGAGGCTAAGACTGGAAAGCTTGTTCTGATTTTACTACCCCAGCCTGGGAGAGTGCTTTGAGAAAAATGGCTGTGGATCATAGCGCACCCTAAGGAAAACTTGGAGGAAGCGGGATCATGCGCTCTTAAAACACGGTGGCCTGTGCGGAGTTCTGCGTGGGGGGGTGGGGGGGGGGTGGGCAGCAGAGTACAGAGCAGGTACAGCAGGGGCACAGCCTGTGGACTGGACTGTGCAGGACCCCGTTTTAACTACCGCCTGCAGCAGCAGCAGCAGGAGTGACAGCAGTGGATGCAAGTTTATGTGAACCTCAAGCTGGCGAAGAGGGCATTGCCCTTCCATTTCAATTATCTTTAATTGATTTTCTTGCAGACTAGCATTTAATTAGGTAGACGGAATATGTTTTGATGAGTGTGACACTGAAGCACTTCAAAGGTCCTAAAATATGATAGTATTGGCTTTTTTGTCTGATTTAAAAGTTATGACAAAAGTCTTTATATATTTAGTAAATTCCATGTCTTTCTCCCTCTACTGTATCTTTTTTTAGTAAAATAGGAAGGAATTTCCTGAGACAGTTGGGCAAAAGCTTGATGCTATTCCCCTTTCCCTTTTTCAGGATTGTGGGTCCTAATGTAAAGAAATTGCCCAAGATGGAACTAGTAGATTTGCAGAGTTGCAAAATCGGGAAGTATGGAGAAAATTGGGTACAAGGAGAAAAAGAAAATAAAGACAGGTGGGCTGATTTTGCCATTCACCTGCCAGTGAAATTTTATTGCTGCCTAGAGAAACCTCCTGAGGGTGAGGTGCATGTAAAACCAACTGACAGTATATGTGGATATTCCTGGTGGGTCTTAGTCACGTGATATATGTGTCTTACCTTGAGTGAAATTCTTTAGAGAACTCAGGAAGTTTTAAAGAAAGGTATCCTATTATGTGTGTGTACATATACTATAATACATATATACACATCCTATACACACACACATATATACTGTAGTATACTGTAGTATATATGGGTATGTATATATAAAAATGTATATATATGTATATACTGTAATATATTATGCTATCTTTATCAGTGTTTATTGCTGATAACAGACACCTCTCTAGTTCAAACACAGTGTGCTTAGTTGTCAACTTCTGGGCATTCACAGAAGGCCCCTTCTGCGTACAAGACGACTGGAAGGGCTGAAGCAGCAGCCTTTAACGCGACTTCCAGGAATCCCTCTGAGAACACCACCACAGAACTGGCCATCCAGAGGAGCTGCTATCTCTGCTCACAGCCCAGAAGCTAGGTAATCAGGACCATGCTGCCTCGTTGCTAGCTCTAGCTCCGTATTACTGTAGCGACACTGCCCCCGGCAAAATAGAAGCCCCATATCCTGCTGCACCAAACCCTGGGACCTCTGCTATTGCTATTCCAGAAAAATCCAACGTCCCTGACTGTTGGCAGAAATAGCAGAAATACGACCTCCATCTCATCTGGCTTTCTTAATCTCAAGCAGGCACATCTGTTTGGGGGAAGTTAGGTCACATCTGGAATTCAAGCTGTAAGGGGATTTGGGAAATGTATAGATTTTAGTCTTCTGGGCCCACCAGTGAGCCTAGCACACACATGTGCCATAAATGGGTTACAAGTGTGTCTTGTAACAAGAGGTATCTATTTCCTCAGCCTTCTGGGGAGCCACAAAGGGCTGGGCAGCGAAAGGTCTCTTGGCCAGTAACCTCCTCACCAAATGCTCCCTAGAAGGTAGCCTGAACAGCGTGGGGTCTGATGGTTCACTCAGCTCCTACGGATAAATAATATGGGAGGTGTCAGGCCCTCGCTGCTCTGCTGTGATGCTGTGTGAGGCCGAGAATGCATCCAGTCACCCAGACAGCTTCTAAGAAGCCTGCTGCTGAGTGAGCCACTGACCATCATGGACAAGAAACACGCTAGCTGCTGGGTCATTTCATGGTAAGGTGCAGTCAGGGTTTGGGAAAGGCCAGCTCCTCATAAGTACAGCTCCAGGTAGATGCCCCAAATCTCTGTCTTATGTTTACTTATATCTATTTGCTAGTTGCAGGGTGACTGCTCTATCAACACACACACACACACACACACACACACACACACACACACACACTCACTCTATAAATTAGGACTTCACTGTTATTTGTAAATACTTGATATGAAAAAATTCAATTGCATTTGAGATCCACTTGTATTATCACAAAAAAATATCAACATCACATTTGTCAATGACAGAACAAGAAAGCTGTTGGGCTCTAAACATAATTTTTAATTTCCGAATGGTTTTAAAAATAGTTTAAAATTGTTCCATCGGTTACTTATGTAAAGCTTCCTGCCAATGACAACAAAGAATTTGATAAAATATTTTGATCAAGAATTGCATATAGCCATTTCAAGCATACAACTTGGTATTTAATGGTTATGTCTAGAAAGCAAGATCAAGCTTCTCATTAAGGAATTTGGAAAAATTAATGTGTTTGGGAATTTAACACAAAGTCAATATTTAAAATCTTCCTTAATACTTAGAATTTCACTGATTTTAGTTCTTATTACATCATATAAAGAAAATATATTTTTTCTACTAAGCTCCAAATAAACACCAAAATACACTCGCACTTAGTGCTATGAAAGCTGTCATTTTCTTTGTGCACCATGACATAAAAAAGATAAGGCTTGGAATGGAGTAGAATGAGCCAATTTGCAATATATGCCGCAGTGTCACATACACAAGATTTCCCAGTAAATGTAAGAAAGTTATTTACTTGCAACACTAACATTCTCAGCAAAGGATAATTCTCCTGGCTGTTTTCCCTTTTAAAATTCAGATATCAAAATTTAACACATGTACCTCCATCAATATCGTTCCACCTCAAAAAACCTGGGAGAAACAATTTTCAGATCATATATGGTCTCCCTTTGTATGTTGCCAAATCTTGTTCACCCTCCTCTGTTCAGCTCTGTACAGCTCTGAAAACCCAACGCAGTGACCCCTTTCCCCTCTGACTTCCTCTTATCTTCTGCTTTGTCATACATCCGATTATCTTTCAACATACAATAATCGTGTCTTATAAACAACTTGAGAGGATCTCTGTGTTAATTTCTTTATCTCCCCCATAGTTCTGGGCATATATTAAACTCTTAGTGGTTATCATTAATTTCTAAAATGCTGTTTGGGAAATCAAACAATAGAAATGGATTGAGATCAGCTAATGATTTGCTTTCTGATTTTAAGTATAATGCATATTCATTCCTGAAGTATGAAAAATAAAGTATAAAGAAAAATAAAATTACAATTCTATCAATACTATTCAGAAATACCACTTTCTACATTTTTATCCCTTTTCTTCCTTTTATGCACCTCTTGCCATTATTTAAAACAGAATTTGAATCCTCGTATATAGAGTCAGTGTTTGTTTCTCCATTTAATAGAATTGTAAAGTTTTCCCCTCATCATTAAGTAACTTATGGCACGTCCAGATAATATTTTACAAATATTAAAATGTCTTAGAACAGCACTTCTCAAATTTTCATGAGTATACAAATCAGCTGGGATATTGTTAAAATACAGATTCTGGTTCAGTGGGTCTGAGATGGGCTCCAAGAGTCTGCATTCCTAACAACCTCCCAGATGATGCTGATACTGCTAGTCTGTGGACCACATTCTGAGTAGCAAGTGCTTAGAAGATATATATTCCATTAATGATGAATGCTTAAATAGCTTCCAGTGTTTGGCTCATACACGGTGAAATATCAAATCAATGGAGTGATAAGTATCCTTACACATATTGTGGGAATAATACAAATATGTATCAAGTGTATACTAAGGGTGCATACAGGCGCAAAGATAATTAAAAATCTAACTCCTGGTCAATGTCAATAGATATCAATATTCTCAAGACTCTGCACGCATACAGCTGAAGGGCATTCCACAGTGACAGAGAGCCCATCAGTGGTTTCTAGGGAACAAAGGGAAAGGCAAAAAGGGAGGAAACTTTTAGGGGTGGTGGATGTTTATTATCTTGATTGTGGTGATGTTTTCATGGATATTTTATATATATAATATATTTATATATATTATATATATAATCTATTAAAGCTTATCAAATTGTATGCTTTTAATATATGGAGTTTGTTGTTTGTCAATTATACCTCAATAAACCTATTTTTTTAAATATGGGGAAAAAAGCCACAAAATGTGTTCCAGAGAGGTTGTATTAATTTACATCCCACCAGCAGCATATGCAAGCGCCTGCCTCATTTCCTTTGTCAGCACTGTAATTCTTAAAGAAAAAAACCCATGATGCTAATTTAAAAGGCAAAATCTCTCACTTGTTTGAATGTGTGTCTTTGATTACTAGTAGACTGAAATTTTTTCATGTTGGTCAGCTCTTCACTCGTTTTTCTTTTGTAATGTGTGTTTATCAACTTATAGGAGCTCTTTATTTAGATCTGTCATAAATAAATCACCTATTTTTTTTCTCTTGGCTAGATGTTTACATTTGTGTATGTGATGTAATTATAACATAAATAGACATTCTAAATAAGTTCAAGAATCAAAAAAACAAAAGCCAATCTTAACACTGCTCAAAACACAAACAAAAAAAGCTCAGTCAGGACACAGAATTAAAGATAAAAAAAATCAAAAATCTTTTACAACACCTGTTTCTTCCACAAGGTGGCTGACTTATTAGCATAAAACTACATCAGAAGCAAGCCATATACATAAACATATCAACCTTATACCTGTCATATTCACTATTTTAGTTGATTAATACAGTAAAGTAGGTTAGTTTTATCCTCTTTAAAATGAAGAGTTTGGTACTGAGGTATAACATATTTTGTGATTTAATCAGGAATAGTCAGAATTTGGATTTATAAACTCCCACTTTTTGTTTATTTATTGACGCTAATTGTGTTAGAAATGGGTCCATGAAATCAACCTGGGGTTGAGTAGTTTTTGTTTGTTTTGAATCAACTGAATAAATACCAGAAAAGGAGAATATTTACATATTCTCCTGGAGAGGAGAGTAAATCTTTATATTAACAATCCTGAGAAGACATATATATATATATTTTTAAATTTAGGTCTAGCATTACCAAGTGTTGATGAGGATACAGAGCAATGAATTCTTTTTGGGTTTTTTTTTGTTTTTTTAAATTATTTATTTATTTATTTATTTTTGGCTGTATTGGGTCTTCGTTTCTGTGCAAGGGCTTTCTCTAGTTGTGGCGAGCAGGGGTCACTCTTCATCGCGGTGCGCGGGCCCCTCACTGTCGCGGCCTCTCTTGTTGTGGAGCACAAGCTCCTGACGCGCAGGCTCAGTAGTTGTGGCACACGGGCCTAGCTGCTCCGCGGCATGTGGGATCTTCCCAGACCAGGGCTCGAACCCGTGTCCCCTGCATTGGCAGGCGGATTCTCAACCACTGCGCCACCAGGGAAGCCCGAGAAGACATATTTTTAAACTGTTTTCCTTCACTCTATACCTGAGTCTCACGAGATTTTTTTAGACAACACAGCAATGAAGAATGCTAATACTAGTAATACTGGTAAAAGAGGAATGCTTCTTTATCTGTCATGCCAATTGGTACAAATTCAAGAAAACTAGTTCCTCCAAAAGGTAGTTACAAGTATTCATAAATCTGTCCAATCCTTTGAAAATGAGTCATAATTAGCCACCAGAAGAAAGAGATATGCACTTACCATGTAAAGAATGAAAATTTTAGTTTCCTTAATAGAATATTTTCAACTCTTGTTCTGAAGCATTATAAGGTTAAATCATTTGGTCAAGTATGCAAAACTAGATGACGTCTAACCTGGAACAAAAGTCCAGATTTCCTGAGGTACAAGCTGAAGAGCAGTAGGAGATGAAATGTGGAAATAACGTGGAAATCAATGATGTGGCTGAGGCTCCAGAAAATTCCAATTCTTTGAACTTTTACTTCCTCATCCATAAAATGAGGGAGGTGAATTAAATGACTGATACATTTCCTTCCAGCTCTAACCTTCTCTTAATGTAGGCAACATAAGTTGATAAAACCTGTGACAGATGCAGTCATACTGCTAGAGACCTTTTATTGCCAACCTGGGGTTTCTCGACTACTTTGTTTGTACATCTATGTCATCTCAGGTTCGAACTCTAGCCCTATCCTATTTATGTAGCTTTGATAGTTTATCCTCTTATTAGATAAAAGGAAATAAGGGTCCCAAGAGATTAATAGCAGCTACACCTCAAAGAGTTAAGATAATGAAAAGAGAGAATACATCCCAATACTTAGCAGTGCCTGGCACAGAGTAAGACGTCCAGTAATTGCACGTTTGCGTATTTGGGGTACCTTAGTCCATCCAGGATGATATTAACAGAATACCATAGACTGGGTAGCTTATAAACAACAGAAATTTACTTCTCACAAATTAACTGTGGGAGAGGCTCGGAAGTCCAAGGTCAAGGCTCTGGCAGATTCTGTGTCTGGTGAGGGCCCCCCTTCCTGGTTCGGAGATGGTCATCTTCTCACTGTCCTCACATGGAGAAGTGACAGGGGAGCTCTCTGAGGCCTCTTATACAAGAGCACTAATCCAATGTATGAGGCCTCCACCCGCATGACCTAATCATCTCCCAAAGCTCTGCCTCTAAATACCATCACACTAGGGGTTAGGTTCCAACACAGGACTTGCGGGGATGGGGTGGAGGGGCGGCACGAGCGCTCGGCCTTTCACACGGGGCTAAGACAATACCAACTTACGTGGCACTCAGGGTTCACGAGCGGAACCTGCTGTATCCCCAGTGAGTCAAATACTAGGTAGACAGGCGTGTGACAAACTTGAACAAGTACTTCCACAAAAGGATGAACAAACGTAACTGAAAAACAGCCCTCAGGTCTGGCTCACAAAACAGTTCAGCTATATATTTACTTGAAAAGACTTTGTGAAATGGTGGGAGGGGAAAGGGGAAGAGGGAGAAAGGAATGACCTCACCAATGGCAAGGACTGTGGTGTTAGCAACCCACAACCTATCAATCTTAAGAAATTAGGACTCCTTGCCATCTCTGTACTATCTCATCTGCGTTTCTCTTAGTAAGGTCCACAAACCACTTCTACCTAGAATGCTTGTTTCAACTGCAGATACCTGATCCTCACCCATTTTTAACACGCTACCTTGTTAATTCTTATACATTCTACAATTTGAGACCCTAGCCCAATTGCTTTGTGGCCAGTGCTTGAATGTGGTCCATACCTGAGTCCTAAAACAGCTTAGATTCCAAACCTGAGGACTGCCCACAGCAACTTACCTGCAACCCATCACAACTAAGAAACCAGTTTTGAATGCATCAAAGCTAATGAGAAACAGTAAAACCTATAGCTCATGAATTTATAAAGTATCTGGGCACTGGAAGGAACAGGTATGACTGCAAAAATGACCCTTCTGGAATTTTCTCAGCATTTTCTAAAGTGCCAGTGAGAATATTTCTTTCATTCTCAACTTTAATTTTAGCAGTGAACTGAAATAACACTTTTTATTATGGTGAGCAGTCAGGTAAGTTCCATCGACAACTGAATTGTAGTCTTTATTAAAGTTATTTTTATAAATTTATGTCTAATAACATTAAAAGGTTGCTTTTTACTTTAACATGTGCTTTGCAAATTTATATCAGCAGTAGAAAGTGCTTCCTGTGAATAGATTTTACTCTTCAAAAATGTGACTGCATCCTTCATCTCTAGTTTTTCCATCTCCCAATTATTGACCTTACCAAAGAAAGAGGAAAATAATCAGTTTGCAAGAAGATGACGATGTATAAAATAAAAGCTAGTTTCGAGATCCAAGGATATTAAAATAACATCAGCCAACCACTTATAATTACGCACATTTTAGAAGTTTCGTAAGACTATGTGCTAGGGTTGAAGAAAGCTCTCACAGTGAAAATTATAAAAAAACTTTAAAGGTCCTCTAAAGGGTGCAAAAGATCCTTTCTTGGGATAATCTTCCTTAGAATATAAATAATAGCCAATATGAAAAAAAAAAGTGTTACAGATTAGTCCATTAAGAGAAATGGGCCATCTTAACCTTGGTAATCCGGGCATGATCCAGTTTTGGATACTAAAGTACCATAACGAAGATTCAAATATTTACATTTCACATTATATGCAGGACCAAATGAGTGGCATTTAGATAGGTCCTAACATTAACATAAACATACATTTATTCGTATGGTTCTTGCTCCATACAGAGACATCTAGAGAGGCTGTTCAAGAAAAGTTGTGCTCAGAATCAAAGAAAGCATAAGGAGGGAAGAGGAAGAAGCATCCTTATAGTCATCCAGCATTTTCTAGCGACAAACATCCTTAACAGCCTCACAATGGCCCATGAAAACAAAGCTTTAATTAACATCTTTTCTTCTCCTGTTCAAGATAACCTAGAAACCGAATATGGTTTCATGTGTCTTAAATTAAAGAAGTACACAAATTATTTACATTTTTCACTTGACAAAAATGATTAAAGTTGACTAAATGTAGCACTTATAAAACCCCAAGTAAATAATAGTATCAGCTGAGTAGGAGCCAACTCACGTACCAGAAAGGTTCTTTTTCAAAGAAAACAATAACTAAAACACTTATTCCGATACTGCTGACAATTCATCTAGTCCTAGTAACCAACTTCAACCACAACATTCCCAGTAGAATGAACATCAGTAACTGAAGACTATTTCATTTGCATTTTTTTCTTACCAAGATCACATGAAAACCCATTACTTTCAAATGCCGCATTTTCATAGCAAGGAATCCTCTGGGGTGGGTTGAATCCAAACAGTACGTAGATCTAGGAACACAGAGTACAGCTACTCTGAAAACAGAAACACAAAACGTGAGACTAGTTACTAACGAGATGACCATGTACAATCTTGCTGCATCCTTGTTCTTTGGATATTTCAAAGCTGAGCTCTCCACTTACCACATTCCTCACCATTCCCTCCTGTGTTAGTCCTTCACTTCCTCATTACCTAGACTATGCAGATATTCCAGTACATGAAGACTATTTTACGAACCACAAGCTTATAAAAATGCTTTATACAAACAGTATCCCTTAACCATCTTTAAGAATGGCTACATTCTCGATGAGGAAAATTTTCAGATATGAAAGCACCCATTTTAGGGCTTTCCTGTGCAGAGCTAATCTGATCTAAACATAATGATTTATGCTGCTAGAAGCACTGATGTAGATAATACCAAATGGAAGATGCTCTGCTTGTAAATATTGTCTCCCAGAGACAGACACACTTAAAAGCCAGAATGGGGAGACCAAATACAAAAAAGAAAACACTAAGAGATAGGCAAGACTGTTGAAAAGATAAAATGTATACGAGTAACAGAAATGTGGAAGGTGTAATTTGTCTTTCATTGTTCATGGCCTTTTGGAAAGATTAAGTTCATTGGGGGAGACAAAGACATTTGTATCCTTACTGTCTTCTGTCATACTCTGGCTGTTATCTGAGATAAAGTAAGAGAAATTTCGTATCTCTAAAGGAACACTGATTCCTCATTTTTTCTCGGTACTTTAGGCTGAGAGCTACTACATTATATTATCATGCCAGAACAGATGAACACCTGAAAAAGAAAAATGATCTTTCAACTGGGTCAGAGAGAAAGCCTCTTTCTGAGGGAAGATGGGTAATAAGTAGAAGGAAGATAGTGGCTGAAAAAGATGGCCAAGGAACAAGCTAGGTGGATTTAGAAAGGCGCAGAAGTTACAGAGCTGTGTGTGAGTGGAGAGGGATGAGTAGATAAGAGTTTGAATCCCTACAGACTTTTTCTGTACCTCTCTCTACCATACTTACGTGCATGTGCTACAAAGCAGCAGGGGATATACGTCGCTTGGGGTCAGGATCCACGCCTGACTCATCTCTGTGTGCCCCACAGGCCCTAACAGAGCCTTTCCACAAAGAATGACTGAACACAGGGTGTGCAATATGACCTGATCCAGATGCCTACAAGGCAGAATATTCTCTCAGGGAGTAGCATCAATTTCTCCCAGAAACACCCTCTGTACTGTGTGAGTCAAGGAAACTACTTCTAATTAACTTCAGTATGGTTTGATCCATATACAATACAGCTTAATTAAAAAGCTAAAGTTTCTCTACCTTTAGAAAGGTTTGGCGGTAGAGAAAAATATTTTTTGGGTATTTGATTTTAGTAGAAGCCTTCATTCTTTATGATCACTACTGCATTATCTTGTCAAAAATTTACACTGCACTGATGGTTTCAATTATATTAGCACTGTTTTATTGAACTGTTTAGCTTTAAAACCTGATTTTAAAAAGTTGCCTGTTTCATGAAATGGACAACTCCAATCCACTGTCTTCAACCACAGTGCCCCACATTTATACCTAAGGGGTAGATTAATGGATGTCCCTTGGTGCATTACAAGATCTATACAAATATAAGGTCTTTGTATTGTTACTGCTATTTAATATGAAGTCTTCGAGAATTAAGATTTAAATTTAGAAAGCTCAGCAAATGCGTATGTGTAAACAACCTTTGAATATTTGTAGCAGAAGTTACCACATCCACGTCAGAAAATGGAAGCACTTGGCTCCTGTTAGCATCCATTCTGATTTCAAAATCTGAAAGAAAAAAATTGATACTAATTTTTCAAACATCACTCCGAGTGATTTTTTGTTTGAATAGGTATACTACCACTACCAATAATTATAATGGCAGCAGGTAAGCTATACTGAGCTTACCTACCATGTGCCAAATACCAGTCTGGATTTTATATGCATAATCTCATTTGTTGGTCACAGGAACCCTGTGAGGTAGGTACTATTATTATTGCCATTTTACAGATAAGGAAAGAGGCTGGTGAGTGCCTAACACACAGCACTAGTAAGTAGTAGAGTGAAAATCCACACCCAGCAGTCCAGCTCCAGAGCCAATGCTGCACCACACTAGACTGCTGCAGTACACTCCTTATCTTTTGTCAGAAAAGAAGTAAAACAGAGGAAAATCATATGAAGTCCCATACCGATATAATAATTATGTGGCAACCATACACTTTCTGAGAAGCATCCTTCTCCCAGAAGGCTACTCAGCACCTCGGCAACCTTTGCATGTGGATGTAATGGCATGGAGGGCAGCTGTGGCAGCACTAAGTGTGTGTCCTTGTGACAAGGAACATCATCAAGTTTTAGACAGGCAGCCAAAACATGAAGCTTGTGAACATTCCTCTCCACATCACCTTAAAAAAAAAAAAAAGAGAGAAAGAAAATTATAGTTAAGAAAAATATGAATGCTACATCTAAGAAATTGTATTAATGCACCTATAATTCTGATTATTTGCTTCTTATCAGGAGGAATCTCTCTGTGTCTCCCTAGGTCCCACAGTGTGTAGGTCAGAGCCCTGATAACGTTTTAAACTTTAAAATATCTTTCAAGGTGCTTTAGCCTCAACTCTTCACTGAACGGATGGGAAAATGCTCAGGAATGTTAAAATGCCTCCTGATTAAAGGCAAAGTTGGGACTAGATTCCAGGTCTCCTGGGTTCACAGCTGCTTCCTCCATGTTAGACTGCTTGAAAAATCGGCACATGGTGTTCCTTTTCCACACTTCAACTTTGGAATTTCATACTGTTGTTTTTAAAAGGATTTAAAATACTCTATTCCCAGATAATCATCAAATTTTACACATCTAGCCTGATATTGCTTCTCCTTATTTAATAGTAAAGACTGAAAGACAACAATTAATTTGGTTCCAAGAGTAAATAAATTCACTACTTTGGTAACTATTTGGTTTCTTGATCTAACGGCTGTGCCCTCATTACAGGCCATGAGTGACAAAGCGTTTACAGCTGCAAAAGTTGACTTAACTTGGCTTCAAACGTGACACATATGGATTAGAAGTACAAACACCTCTGATCAAGGCATAAAGAACAACCTGAACATTTAGCCTTTGCACAGGTGCGTGAAGTGTAAATAAAAAGAACAATGACGCTGTGCTTCTCATTCTTGCCGTCTTTGGGCAGGATCTGTCCCTAAAGGAGCCTCCACCGGTTTGCTGGTTTGAAGCACGGCCCTTTGACTTCACCATCACTGGTCCTTTCATCAGGAGCACCCGCTCCACACGTTTTAACTAACACTGCGGCAACTGAGACCCCAATCTGAATCACCTGGTAGCCTGGCAGTACTGCTTTATTTTAGTCACCACCGTGCACTGACATCCTACCTGACGTCAGCAGATCATGGATGATGTCCTTTTGAAGAAGCTGATTAATAGGGGCCAGGGGAAAATGGTTCATCAAGCAAAACGAACACACGGCATTCAACAGGTTTTCAGAAGAGATGTGGTGAAGACTACCAGTCAGAGCACTAGCCATAACTTCTAGGAACCTACAGGGGCAGAAAGGAGAGTCAGCTTTCAAATATGAAGAGTAGACAAGGTCATGGTAGAGCTAGTGAGGTGTCACAGAACTGACAGCTTTAAGGGGATAAAACAATCAGGCTTGCAATAAGTCTTCACACATCTTTCAGGTCGGTGACTATCTCATAATAAATACATACACTCAATAAATGTTAGCTACTACTACATGTCTTACACAGGGCAAATGTTTATAAGCTTTAACTCATTTAATTCCTATTCAAACTCTGTGGGATAGGTATCATTATTTTCTTCATAATAAAGATGAGTAAACAGGCTAAGCAGGGTCAACTAACTTGTCCAAGAACACACAGCCAGGAAGTAGCAGAGACAGCACTGGAATCCAAGCTGTCAGGGTCCAGAGGCTTTTAACCATTGTGCTAGATTTTTTATCATGAGTAAGCCTTTAAGACCTGGAACTCCACTGCAGTTTTATAATCAATTACAATTCTCTAGCTATTAATACTCTGAGTTAAAAGAACTGCTAGCCTAATCCTACCACCCAAGCTAATGTTACGCAGTATAACAAAGCAGCTAAGCACAGAGGAAGAGAGGAAAGATCAAAATTAGGTAAGGTCACGTGTGCAGGGTGGCACTGCTGATAAACGGCACGGATACGCTTTGAACCCAGGTCAATTCGACTCTTAGGGCATAAGCTATATATCATTATATAAGAAAAAGGAAGTATTGATACTTGCAGAGTACTGTGATAGTGTACAGGAAAGAAAGTAGATAGGGTAGCTTTGGGGATAAGGAGAATTTCAGTTAAGTGGAAAAGATGGCAAAAGGGAAGACCACTTGAAACTAACCCCTGAAAGTACATGCCATTCATGCTGTAATAACTAGCGAGGTTGGGGCACAGGCAGAGATGCCACAGCAGGGCAAGTATGGCCTGAAGTAAGCCCTTAGTACCAATGAGCCATAAAGGGAAATGTGAGATCAACTGGGAGGTCCCGTGAGGAGCAGATGGCCGAGTGAGGAAGGCTGTGACAGGCTAAGCAGGACTGCTAACAGGTCCTAGAGACAACAGTGAGGCAACACTTACTAAAGGGAGAACTGATGGAGTTTGGAGTATGCAGCAAGAAACAGCGGGGCTGCAGAGGACCGATCTGGAGCCCAGCAGTAATCACCTCCCCAGTCTCCTCGCATCCCACTTCTTATGCTGTTACCTCATGCTTCAGCGACACCAAAATCTGTGTCATTCCCTGCATGTACTCTGCTGTTGCTTTCCTTCCTGACCTGAATACGGAGCCCCTTCTACTCAGAATGGTCTTTCCATCGTTAACTGCTCTCTCTCCATCTTTCAAGATCTGCTCAGGTACCAACTCCTCCAGGCAGGATGCTGACCCTCCACTTTGCCAAGCTAGCATCCTGGTACATCCCTCCTCTATTCCTATATACACTGTATAAAACTCTATCACTTCAATGTTCATGCTGTATTTAACTGCAGAAAGGATTATGTCTCATTCATTTTTGTCTTAAGTACCTGAGTGCTTGGTACAAGTTTTCCGACTAAATGAACAAATAAACTTAGATGAGGAGGAGGAGAATGTTAATGGAAAAGGAAGAATCAAGAATAATGAGCTAAAAACTCACCAAGTTGTATACATTGAATATGCACAGCATTTTACATGTTGTTATTCATACCTCGATAAAGTGGTTTAAAAAGCTCTAGAGCGCTTTTCAATTATGGAGCAGAGACAGGCTTATTGACAAATAATTGCAGCTATGTGTCAAGGCTCCACCAAAGAGTTATATAAGACATGACAAGCACAGGGGCTGTGATGGAGACAATTAGGGGAAGGCATATGACAAAGCTATATAAGACATGACAAGCACAGGGGTTCTGATGGAGACAATTAGGGGAAGGCACATGACATGCAGTATGAACTGAGTCTCACAACAATGGAGAGCACAGTGGGCAGCTGCTTTTCTTGGCCCAGGACTTCTCTGATTACCTGCCCCAAAGAAATGGGCATGTGACCCAAACTCGTTTGATCAGATTTTCTCTTTTGGAAATCTGAATCTTGAGGGAAAACCACAGGGACAAAAAGCTGTTGGAGTCAAGCTACTAGATGGCAAAAAGATGACCAGTGAACCTTGCCACTGAGACCCTCAGAACTGCCCTAGTTTATTCCTCCAAGGCCTCTGTGACTGACACTCTACTAGTTTTTTTTTTAATCTAACAATTACTGTGTCTGGCATTGCCTTAAGAACCTGACACAGATTAACTCATTTAATCCTCATAACAACCCAATACGATTATTTATTTCTCATCCCCATTTTAACAGATGAAGAAACTGAGGCACAGATAAGTAACTTGCCAAGGTTAAGTAGCTAATGAATCGCAGAGCTAAGATTCAAACCTAAGCAATGTCTCCAGGGTCTGCGCTTTTAATCACTCTTCTAACAAATGACAAATAACATGTTATATGCGTTTCTGGTTTTTAATGAAACTTAGAACTGACCTAGAGAGGAAGGAAAGATGTTCTGGGTGGAAAGAAGATGAAAGAGCACAGCATGTTTGAGGAATTGCTGTGTTTAATAGTAGAAATGCACGGTTGTGGTTAAAATGAAAAGAATAGAAAGCTGTAGTTTGGGACCAAATGAAGAGTTAGGGTCAAAACTAAACTATAAACTCAGGAGCTGAGGGAATAAGCTGGGGGAGAGTTTGAAATGAAAACTCCTATGCTGAATTACCAAATATATTGCAAAGAACAAAGAAACTGGCAAAAGCAAAGCACATATCTTTAGCAAAGATAAAATAAAATTCTGTTTAACTTCATAAATAAGGAATATTATGTTTTATTTCTGGACATGGAAGAAGGCCATGGATGGGTTCGCATGTAAGAATTCATTAAGCTTCGTAATCTTTTCTATAAATACGATATGTGGCAATAAAAAAGGAACAAGTACATACTCGTGAGTCCAGCATTTGTGGAAGTGATTGAGAGAAGAATACACATGAAGAATAGAGACAAGGCTTTTCACGTTTAGGAAGCCAGGTTCATCTGCTGCTTTCTTCATAAACAAGTCCATCAAACTAACAGGTCGAAAGCCAACGTTTTCAAATAAGATGAGGAGAAAAAGAACCTAAAAAAAGAAAGAATTGAGGGAAAACTTCTTAAGAATTACAGTATGCTATTAGCAATCTTTTAGATCTCAAAATATTTAAACCGCAATAGAATTGTCCTGACTGACCAAATATTCCCTTAAAAGGAACAATTATCTTTTCCTTACAAAATCTGTTCCAGTTATTCTTGAATCAAGAGTATCAAGTTAACAATCAACCTCTTTTTATAAGCTGAGAACCAGAGCACAGAACGGTTTCCATATTTCCATCTCATTTAAAATAAATATTTTCCTATACGCTTTTCATATAACAGCTCTGAAAATTTCCTTTAAATATACCTCTTCTGAAGTTTTTCAAAATGACCAAGCCAGTTTTGAACTGCTCTCCCTTCCAAACCTAGACACTTCCTAGATTCTAAGAGATAACTCAAAAATTTCTATGTTCAGTACTAATTTCTATAACTGAGAATAGAGCTGAAATACAATGATTAAATGTTCCAGTTCACCTCTCATTTCCCTCTCAGTCTTTCTCACAATAAGTACTTCTCTTTCCAAAACAATTTCCATACTAAAGTCAACCTCACCCTCCAAAGTGAATTAAACCAGTGACCTAACATGGTTACCACTACTTAACTACAAAAAGAAGTTTTTACCACCTGCTTCATTTAGATGTTTAATTAACACATGCCCTGAATTAAAAGGCTCTTACTCTGGAAGAAACAAGCAAACTTTCCATAAATAGAGAACACACATGATCATTAAGTAATGACAGTTTATTCTTCAAAAAGCGTAAGCCTCTCACATCACCTATCTCCATTATTCTAAATCTAATAAAGGAAAAGTAGAAAGACAGAAATAATCCTTAGTATCCAACCAAAGTACCATACAACCTTTTGAAAAACAAATAGAAAAGCAAACTTTGGACAATATAATTTTTGTTTTGGAGAGAAAGATGGTCCAGACATTGAATAATATATTAATAGGTAACCCCCAGACAAAAATTTTAAGGAGCTAATTTTTCAAGCCGATTTAGCATTGGAATATTTTGGAATCTAAACCACTTTAAAATGATAGAGAAATTATTTCGAATGCTAAATAAATTAATACGTTTCTTGAAAGTTTCTGAGGCTTACTCTAAACTGTTAACATACTTACTTTTTTCAACTTCCAGATGTCAAAAGTTGTAGCCACATAATCTGCTATTCCCTTAAAAAGATCTATATTGAAGTACTGGAGGTCTCTGCAAGACTGCAATATGCTGATCAATATTTTAAAGGGACACCCATGGATATTACCTTTAAGAATGAGTTAGAGAAACAAGAATCACCAGATGGTTTTGACTGTAAGATCCAAGATACTATATACACAGTACTTTTGTTTCTTTAGAAAAAATAGCACTATATTTTGTTAAAAAAAAAACAAAACACTATAGGCAAAAATAAAATTTAGATCTAACGATATCATCAGATATTTTTCATATAACAGCAAAGTTGTTAAAACAAACAAAACAAATATAGTCCAGAACAGATCGGATGCTACAAATCATATAAAAAAATTCCCCTTACTTGTGACTATCTTACTGCACTCATTCAAAAGGATAATGGAGCGGTGATTCATGGCGGCCAGTACTGCAAACATGCGCTGGCTATTCAAAACAGAAAACTGGTCTAATTCTTTCAAGGCTTTCATCTAAAGAAAAGTAAACTTAAATTTAATTTATCATTTGTGGCAAAATAAATTAAACTCCTATATTTAAATAAAAAAGGATAAAGTTTGAGCAAGATGACTCGGACAAACAGGTATATAGATAAATATACGTAAATATATATACAGATAAAAATAAATCTATTTCTATTATTTCACTTTAGCAAAGTTACATACAAAAGCATAATGTTCTCCTAATAAACTGACTTCAGGAGGTGATAGCAAATCACAAGAAATATTTTTTTCAAATTTTACCCAACAGAGAAAATTCAGAAGGTATTTACCTCCAATTTCCTTTTAAGACCAATCGGTGCATCTTTTCCAATACATTTCATTACAGCTTGTAATGTGAAGACACGTTCTATTTTCCAAACTTGCTGATCAACTAGCATCCTGTCATCAAACACAATAAATACCACAGTCCTAGGATCTTAAAGCCAGGTGAGAAATCGTAAAAGTCATTTGGTCCAGCTTCTACTTCTAGGCAAGGAATATGAAGCCCAAAGAAATGATCTACCTGCCCAAGAGTGCAAATAGTGAAAGCTCCAGGACCAGCCTAGTATTGTTTTCTCTCACATTATTTTGCTATCTTTATGCATGAACAAATTTCAGGAGATTATATTAAGACATCCTAATGCATAGTCAATGAAAAAGGGAATTAAAAATTATTCTCATCAACCTATGACATTAGATTAGGTGCATCAATTTTATAAGTTGTAAAACTTAACCTCCTTTTCAAGCTGGGCCAGTGTCATGTGACCTCCACATAGTACCCAATTAACCATTATGAACTGAGTACATGTCAGTTATCCCCCAGCCCACATCAGTACTATGTTTTCAGATAATTTTAGATTTTAATGTTACCCACGCCTTTTATTTTATGGTAGACCCTGAAAGAAGCATTATTTCCAGCTTTACCTGATCCAGAGTCACTATTTTAAGTTTAATAAGGTATTAAAGACCATAACTAACAAAGTCTTCCATGCCCCACTCCAAAAAAGGGAGCTCAACTTTCATCTTCGTTTTTGATTTAAGAGAAACAGAGAAAGGCACCTGAAGAAAGGGTAACAGAGTTCTCACCGCAATCCTGCTCGAAGAACATCCACATTCTTGCATGGCTCCATTGCCTCTAAGATAGTTGACAAAACTGAAAGACATTTCTCATCACACTCATTGATACGTTCCTATTGAAATATAATTACAAAAATACCACAGGTGATGAGCTCATAGTGGACTATCTCACCCAAGCAAAACCACTGAACTGATGCTTTCAACTAAAGGATTAAGTATCAAACCAATAATTCACAGAGTCTGTCCACAATAAACAGCATCTTTGGAAAACAAGATGTCATATGTAAGTGAATTTTCCAAATAATTGATACATTCTTTTATGTATCAACCATTTTTTTACGTGCTCCATTATCACTGAAAATGATTTGATATTGATTACCTTCCTCCCCTTCTGAAATAACTTTATCAAACATTATTTTTACCTCTTCTTGAGACCCAAAGCCATCATGATGACAAGTGCAGTAATATTAGAGCTACAGGACAATTTTCCTACCCCTAAAGAATCTTACACAGCTGCGCTTACAATTTCCCTATATCCTTTCCTGGGTATCAAACTGCAACCTCAGTTGTGAACCTTCTGATTCACATCTGCTGTCACATGTTACCACCACTACCTGGATCTCAAGAGGATCCCAGGCTCCATGGATCCTTCTTTCAAATCCTCTGAATTAGGGTACTAATTTAGGTTCTAGAAATGGCCTAATTTAGAAAACGAATAGTAACAACACAGCTTACCTAGTGCTCTACAATTTAATCACAACTAGCTTATACACCTCACAAGAGTACTCGTGATCACATCTGAAAGATGTAAGCTCTTTTGCTAAAATTACAATACATGGCTAACTAGTCACAGAGTCTCAAGTCAGAACCAGATTATGATAAGAAATAGATACTGCTGGAAGGAAAAAAGGTCTCATTCCCATGAGAGGGTTTCCATTAACAATTTATAGTATTCCATCAATACCTACTGTGAAAGAAAAGACCACTGGCTATGTGTTTGAAGGGCAAACTTCACTGATGACATATTTCATCCCTAGCTAAAATGTCTTCGCAACATTCCAACATGTTAGTGAGATACAATTAAATGTACAGTTAACCTGACCCCAAATATCCACTGTCCATTCCTCACCAATGCAGATACTATGCTGATATGAATACCTGTCCAAAATTCATTTAGAGCATCACTGACCAGGTAGAGCGACTTACTGTAATCACTTTTAAATAACTACATAGGGAACACAGTCTACTAAAAAACACGGATATTCTGCGGTTTAAACACTCACACACGACACACAAATTAGTTCCTGGGCGAGAACATGGAAATCATAGTAATGTAAAAAGTTAAAGTTAAAAACTCTCATATACCTATGAACCCAATTCTTGAATTCTATAGTAGGATAGGATATATATCAGATCATCCTCAAGAAACTCCTGTCTTCAAAAATAATTATTTAATTATGATCATTGAGTTCAGAAGTCTGAAGAGTCCACTCTTAAAAGGTAAATGATTACTTTAATGAACTCATCTTTTCCTCAGCCAATCTGGCATCATTTCAGTGACATCGAACAGGACACTGACTCCTTTGTTTGAAACTAAAATTGGCTCCTTCCTCCATTCCATTTCCCACTCCCACAGTAATCTAAATACAAATTGGAGCACGTTGATGACCTCTGCTTAAAATATTTCACTGGATCCCCATTGCCTACAGGATAAATCCGAACTCCTTAGCCAGGCAGAAAAGGCTCTTCACGATTCATCCCCTTTTTCCCCAACCTCATGCCTTGCCATGACACCCAACCCCTCCTCCTTGACAACCACAGACACAATTTCCTCTCCATTCCCTCAAACTCACAACCCCAGTATTCTGTACCTCCAGCCACAATGAACTACTTTCAGCTCCACAAACTATTCTCCAGGATTTGAACATATAGTCTTCTCTGCTTGAAACACCATCCCCTTCGCTATCCATCTTCTAAGTGCTGGCCATTTCTTGGACTCAGCTTAGCCATCATCTCCTACTGGGCTTGAATTTTAGCTCTACTATGTCGAGGTGTTTGTTCATTCACGCAGCAAATATTTATCAAGTACCTACAGATAGTGACACTAACAGGCATGTGACCTTGGGCAAGTTATTTAACCGCTCTAAGCTTAAATTTCCTAATCGGTAAGATGAAAGTAACAATACCTACTTTTAAAAAATACACTGAGAATTACATGAGACAATCCTCTTTTCAAACTTTGTACCTATCACTGCTTCAAACAGTAATCCTGTATCCTCCTCTCCCATCATCTCTTCCCATCATGAAGGCGTACTCCTGCTAGGTTTGAAGCCCTTGTAATGCACTCTCTATATTTTTCTTTCATTGCACTGAAAGCTCTATGTGGCCGTTATATTGTAACTGTATTCCCTATGCTCAGCACCATGCCTACAACATAGTAAATGTATGACTCATCAGATGAACATTGGTTATTTTTGTAATTACCTACAAAATATCTGTTGTCCCCTCTAGGTTATAAGGGCAGGGATCATGGCTTCTATATCTTTACATCCCTAGTGACAAGTCTAGTAACTGATACATAGTTGACACCCAATAAATGTTTACTGTATGAAGAAATCAATCCAGTAGCTGTGTGACTTTAGCCAAGTTAACATCACTAAATCTCTTTCCTCATCTGCTAAACTGAGGTAACATCAACCTTACAGAGCTATTGTGAAGATTAAATAAGACAACACAAGAAAAAGGTATAGGTAGTCAATAAATACTAGTTCCCTTCCCTTCTCTCCTTCCTTCAACTACCCAACCTTTCCTTGTATATTTTGTACCTCTCCCCATTTTAGCTTATTCACTATTACTCAACTCCAGAGAAAAAAAATGGGGCAAGCTTTCATAAATTTCTATAGCAAAAAGATCTGGCTAACTTAAGGACTCTAAATCATATAATATCTATGCAGAAACAAATATAAACTACCATTCCAAATATAAGTTTCTTTCAAGGAAGCTACATGTCTACATCCCATCATTCTTTCAAGATATGCTAAACCAAGTAAAAGTATATTTAAGGCTCCTTTTGATTTTACCTGGACCACCCTCAGCAAAGTCTGTACGAGTAGCGTATTCTGAGGGATCCCGAGCTTCACCATAGCATGAAGACTGAAAAGCAGGTTGTCGTAGTGCATGATCTTGGCTTCTCTCATAATTTGTTCACACAGCTGGCTAAACATAGGGTGGTTAAACATCAATTGTTTTTCAAAGCGCTTCTGGTCATCAGACATCTGTTTGGCAATTGTCCACATGGCTGAGAAATAGTTACTACTAGGAAATGTAGGTGCTTTTGAAAATGTATCTAACACGTCACTCAGGGAATTACACTCCTGAGACAGTTTTCTACAGTTGATCGGGGTTGGTTTTGTTCTCTTGGTGAGAACATCTTCATTGGAAGGCTCATGATGAAAGTTTTTCTTCAATCCATTATCAGAGACAAAGTGATTTGAGTTAAAGGACAGCCTTCTAGGACAAAGTAGTCTGTCAACTGCAAGGACTGTTGCAGTGCTTATGCCCTTTGTTTGAAAGCCATCACCTCCTGATTTAAAAATTAAGGCATCCTGAAAGAGATATCTAATAGATGACTGCATTCTATTATCAAAGTTACTTAAGAGCTTTCTTGGGTTCCAGTTTGAATAAACAATTTTTGGTCTGCAAAATCCCGAAGGATACAGCCTCACAGTTCTGCCTGTTGGAACTAAAGTACTGAATTGTCTGAGGTTCCATAAAAAGGAACCTGCTCTGTTATTCATTTTCCTAGCCACTGAAACACTTTCAAATGGCTTTAAAGTTGTCAAGATCACACACACACGTCGCTTCTAAATATGAAAGAAAACACATGTCGTCGCTTTCCTGTAGGGGAAGGGGTTATAAGAGAAATAAAAATTAGAGTAAAACTTCTACTTAAAAATATCAAATGCATTTAACAGAGACTAAAGTGAGAACCTAGGGAGGCATTAAGATTTCCGTTAAAAAGGTAAAACCATGTTAGCAATATGGGCTTTCTCCATTTCTACCACAATGTGTATATACACAGCCTTAAAGGTGCAAGGTTACTTTGGAAGTAATCGTTGTACAAATAAGGTATTAAAAATATAAAAAAGGAAGTGGATTTCTGACGGAAAAGTTTTCCTGCTTTCTTTGCAGTAAGGCATTTTATGTTACCACTGCCTTGAAGATGTTGTCAATGAAAAACAAGGGTTTAACTTTGATGGATACTTTTTAACACAAGAATTTAACTACAGGTAAACACGAACTGTTAAGAATAAGGACTTGGACAAGTAGAACGGCTCAGAAGCAGCAGCAAACTAAAGTGATGCACGTGGCCTGCGCTTGTCTGGAGATAACAACCAGACAGTCTCACCAGGTCTCAGAACCGGTGTCAGGGGTCCGTCCTTCCGGAGCTGGACCTCTTAGTATTAACCCACCTCCCTAAACTTACTTCCCGGGCAACTCCTGAGACCTTTCTCTGAAAGGCGAGAATTCTAAAGCGTAGTACGACCACCTGTTCCACCTATGCTCGTCCTCCACTCACCTTAGTTCAGAGCCCCCTGGTTACACAGAGGCGCGGCCATACAGCTTCCCCGCGAGCTGAGCGTATCGCGAGATTTTACGGATCCTTCATAGGTCAAAAAGTGTTATGTTCGCGGGAGGTTGGAAATAGTTTACTTGGAGTGAAGAAAGCCTACCAAAAAACTGACTAGTTTTTCTTAGCTGCAGGGAATAGGCACGGGGGAGACCACAGAGCTTTTAATGACAGTGTATAACTGTGTACCCCAACACGCAACCTCTGCAGCTGGGCGCCAGAGTCCGCGCTCAGCTTCAGAGTGCGCCTGCGCCAAGTCCCGAGCGGCGTGGTTGCCTGGAAACGGTGGAGCAGCGGTTCAAGCCCGCGGGTCCTGGCTTCACCATGGCCAAATTCGTACTCGCTGGTGAGTGATGCCCGCGTCCACCCGCAGATCGCTCAAAACACCGACAGCTACTCTCCTCCTATGACCGCTTGCCAGTGATCTTCTTAACTCGCCTATGTTCTAGCAACTCCAGCCTCTATATGGACCACCCAGGCTTTATTATGCTTTCATTCAAAAATGTATGTTGGGCAGTGACTGTGTACAAAGCACTGCTGGACACAGGGGATACAGTGAGGGGAAAGACACATCCCTGCCTTCGAGGAGCTTTCAGTCTCCTGGGATACAGAAGCATGTAAACAAGTACTTTTGATACAGTGTGATTAATGCAATGAGGGGTATGTACACAGGGCTCTGGGGGGTGTTACAAGAGCCGATTTGTGAAGGTTTGGAATAGGGAGGACATTCCAGAAAAAGGCACAGAGGCTAGAAGTGTCATGGCCTCTGGATATGGAGGAAGTGACTGGACCTGGGGCAAGAATGGGAGCAGAAGCCAGATCCTTGCACTTCAAGAACACCAAGCAAAGGTGTTTGAACTGTATGCTGAAAGCAATGAGGAGTCATTTAAAATGTTTAAGCAGGAGGGTATCTTAATGAGCTTGCATTTTAGGAAACCCACCTTGTCGGCAATGGAGGGGACGGACTGGAAATGTCGACTGGCATCCAGAAAACCACCAAAGAGGCTCTTACTGCAGCAGGCTATTGTACCTGCCTCCTTTCCTCTCAGCAAGTTTCTCAAAAGGGTAGACTGCTCTTCTATCTCCAGGTCCGCCTTCCACTCAATCTGGTTTCTACTTCTGCCTCCTTTCAGAAATGGCCCTCACCGAAGTCACCAATGACTTTACAGAAGCTGTCCGGTCCTTGTCTTATTTGACCTCTTTGATGCCTTAACACAATTGTCATCTCCCATCTGCCTGAAAACCTATTTCCTTTGCTCCTTTATTCATTCAGAAGAGTATTTTTGAGAATGTTGCATTTGTGGCAGTGGCAGGGCTGAGTTCTATAGGAGCAGGGGCAGTGGCAGGGGACCTTTCTTAGGCAAAGACTTCCCAGAAGAAGTGATTTTTTAATCAGGGTCCTGAAAGATGAGTGTTACCTATCGGAGAGGAAATAAATAGGGAGGAGGAAAGTAAATTAGGCACGGGTAGCAGGGAGTGGGGCTGCAATGAGGAAAGCTAGTTTGGTGATTTTTGAGAGTATACAATAAGCAGAAAATTGAAAAAGATTTAGTAGGGTTGGAGCATAGAGTACAAGGAAGAGACTATCATATGTTAAGGCCAGAGTTAGATAATGTATATTCTTGTGAGCCACGTTCAATATTTTTTTAGATGTATTTATTTTTGGCTGCGTTGGGTCTTCGTTGCTGTGCGCAGGCTTTCTCTAGTTGCAGCGAGTGGGGACTACTCTTCATTGCAGTGCACGGGCCTCTCATTGTGGTGTCTTCTCTTGTTGCAGAGCACGGGCTCTAGGCACATGGGCTTCAGTAGTTGCGGCACGCAGGCTTAGTAGTTGTGGTGCACAGGCTTAGTTGCTCCGCGACATGTGGGATCTTCCTGGACTGGGGCTCGAACCCTTGTCTCCTGCACTGGCAGGCGGATTCTTAACCACTGCACCACAAGGGAAGCCCTCAATATTTTAAACTTTATCTAAAGTACATGGAAGGTTTTTGGAAGGAGATACATAATAAAATTTGCATTTTATCTCAGTGTTATTGCTACAATGTGAGAAGAAAAAGACTGGACGCCCAGAGCCCAGTTAGGTACTGTAGTCCAGGAAGGAAATACTGGTGGCCTGGTCTAGGAAGGTGGGCAATGGAAATGCAAAGAAGTGAATGGATTGGAGAGATGTTAGGGAGCAGAATCTATAGAACTAGACATTTGACTAGGTGGAGGAAGAAAGGAAGGGAGAAGAAAGAGGTAAAATTATTCCCAAGCAGTAGTTTGCATAACTGGGTAGATGGGAAGTCATTGAAAAAAAGCAGAAGAGTAGGCTTTATACTCTGGGTACTGTTAATACTCTTAAATAACTGGGTAGATGAACATAAAGAACATAAGAGAAGGATCAAATTTAGTAGGGGAGTGATGGCAAAATCTGTCATAGACATGCTGAGTGCCTATGAGACATTTAGAAGGAGTTGAAAAAATATAGGACGGTGTAGACATCTAGATAAGGAGATAGTTCTGAACTGGAAATACAGATTTCTACTTGAAACCAAAGCAGTGGAGGAGATTATCCAGGAAGGATCATAGAGTATGAAGGTAAGATGCCTTGTAGAATGCTAACCTTTTAATGCATTAATAAAGGAATAGGAACCTAAAAGTGTAATGAGGAGTGGCCAGAGAAGTAGGAAGAAAACCTGAAGAATGCCCCCACCACAGTGGGTATTTCAAGAGTTGAAGGGAGACAAATGCTACCAAGGGTCAACAAGAAAAGGATCAAAAAGTATCCATTGGATTTAGTGACATGGAGGTCCATGGTGACCTTCTAGAGAATTATGGGAAAAGCCAATTGCAGTGGCATGAGAAATCAATGGAAGTGAGGAACTGGGGATGGCAAGTGTAGAGAACTATTTCAAGAACTATTTCAAGTTTTAATAGAAAAGGGCAGGTAGAAGGCAATGACTGAAGGGGCTTTTTGTTTCTCAGGACAGGAGAAACTTAAACATAATGAGTATATTTTAATTATGGTAGAAACAGGCCATTAGAAACAGAGCTAAGATGCTAGAAAAAGGGGATAACCAGTGGAGGTGGAAGAGGGTGGTGTTCAGAGCATAAGTGGTGAGATTGGATCTGGATAAGAGGTAGGATCCCTCTTCCACTGAATAGAAGAAAGAAGGAAAGGAGGAATCCAAATGCAGATAGGCTAGTAGGTTTGATGGCAGGAGCTTGGGGGATTTCCCAACCGATGCCTTTTTGTATGATTTGGTTTAGTTTGTGTAAAGTAGAAAGCAGAGTTTTCTGTTGTCTTCTGATAGTACAGAAAAATATTGGAGAGAAGGAAGGGGCTTGAAGGAAGTAGGCAGTTTGGAATGGTAATTGTAGAGACCAGAAGAGAGTGCTGCCCAGGAAAACAGAGGGATCTCCAGGAAGAGTTGAGGGCCAGTTGAGACTGGTGACCATGAATTTATAATGGTACCGCTCTGCTTAGCTCTACCATGTTTATCCAGGGGTGCCAAGTACATGAAACCCAGGCACAGAAAAGGCAAGTTACTGGGTTCATTCAGGGTAAGGGGCCTTTTACCAGGCTTACTTGCCAGAAGCACAGTGGGGCAAGAGAATTGCAGACATGAACCAGAAGAGTGGTCTGAATTCATGAGTCATGGATTTGAACTAAACAGGGAGGCTAATAGCCAGGGGGAGTTTGAGAGGGGATGATGACTTAGAAGTCACCGGGAGGTTGAAGAACTGGTGAATTGGGAGTAATCGGGGAAGAAGGCTATAGAGAGGGTTCTGCCCTTGGCCCCTGCCCCTCCTACTCTACCGGACATCCAGTCCCACCAACTTTAGTGGCTGTCACTTTCTCTGTGTTTATGCCTGCAATACCTGTATCCTAAGCTATTACAGAAGGCCTGCTCTTCAGATTTGCAGGTGCAGCTGCCTGCTGGTCATATCCACTTAGATATACTACAGATACTTCCAGCTGCGCTTTATGATTTAAACTTCTCACCCATGATTTCTCTCTAGTAAGGTCAGGATCACCTAGCCACGCCAGAAAAAGAAGTTAAGCCGGACTCTTCTCTCTCCCGGCACTTCTCCTTCCCCCAATACTCTCTGCACACATAGCAAGTCCACATGTGATTCTACCACCACTCCTCACTTCACACTTTGCCTTTTAGTAGCTACTAATGAGTAGTTCATTATGAGTAGTTCATGCTTAATTAGTAGCCTGGCAGCCTCTTAGAGGAAGTGAGGTCTAATACAGCACTGGAGGAGAATAAATATTCAAGTCTTTTTTCCTTTCCACGTTTTATTACTAATGATGCTGATCTCCTATGAAAGTCATTTTATTTTGCCAATATAATAAAAATCAAAAGTTTATGTTATGGCAGTTTATGCTATAGCTCTATATAAATTATATTGTAACTGTGTGATTAATTCTGTAATTATATGACAAATGCTTGTAACTACATGATAATTTCCATGTGATGAAAGAAAATATTGCTAATTTGAATTTTTTAGGTAGAGCAGATTGCCCATATTATGCTAAAGCAGAACTTCTGGCAGATCTTTTACAAAAGAATCTTCCTGATTTTCGGATACATAAAATTACACAGCATCCTGATGTTTGGGAGGTAAGAGGCCTTTACAGTTTGTTAAACTCACACACACAGAAAAATGTGTTCTGATTTAATTAAATATTAGCTAGTGTATCAGATAGCTTTCCAGGAATGTTCATGTACTATTGATATTTTAATATTAGTAAAATCAGTCCTGACTTATCAGCCTCAAAACATTATCTATATTTTTTTCCTAGTACCTAATAGAACAAATGAGGCCCTAACCAGTAAGTAGAATCAATTTGGCTGGTATTTTCCCCCCAAGAATCCACATAGCTTATATTGCACTTGTTTTTTTTTTTTTTTTTTTTGTGGTACGCGGGCCTCTCACTGTTGTGGCCTCTCCCGTTGCGGAGCACAGGCTCCAGACGCGCAGGCTCAGCGGCCATGGCTCACGGGCCCAGCCGCTCCGCGGCATGTGGGATCCTCCCGGACCGGGGCACGAACCCGTGTCCCCTGCATCCGCAGGTGGACTCTCAACCACTGCACCACCAGGGAAGCCCGTATATTGCACTTTTTAACTTTCAATTCTCCTTCATATTGATTTCTAATGACATGAGGGACTTGTTTATTTGACACACCCTTCTTTGGGACTTAGATGGAAATTTGGGGGAAGGAGTTTCCTTTACTGGGGAGTGTTCTTGGGAACAACATCCTTAGAAGGAATGAGGGCAGCAGGACTGGGCAATGGGGGAAGTTGAACTGCCATACAGCTCTAACAAAGGGCTCAGCCAGCCCTGCAGGGAACTCTGAAGCTGGGATGGCCCTTCAAAGATACCCACCCAAACAGGCAAGGAGGCCAGGCTTTTGTTCTCCTGCAGCTAACAGTCAGAGGATGTGGGCTGCCCTGGGGAAGAGACTTAACCTTAGGCAAGGGAACATCCTTTGGCTGAGGTCAGTTTCCAGAGAGAGACTCAGCACTGAGCCATCAACAGCCAATACGCCTCGTGGCAGGGGGAATGAGTGCCTTGGTCACGAAGGAGGAATAGGGACTACACGTGACAGGATCTGCTAGTTCACCAGTTGTGCCTTTTGGATCCACATGCTGCATGTAATACGTTCACACCATCTGGGAACAGCTCTTCCAGAATTCTGGTTGGCATCTCTCCCCGGGGAAACTTTATAAGAGGAAGTTAAGTGAATAATAGTCTCCGCTGCACATCATTTCAGCACTACACATCGTTCAGCACCATAACTGACTCATCACCTTTCTTCTCTTCTATCCATTGTAGATTCCCCTCACCCTCTGCTGATTCAGGTGACTTATTAGGTGTGGTGGTGACTTACACCTGTATCCTTAGGGGCCTGAGCCCTCGTCTCTATTCCCTTTTCAGGATATGACTGTTGTACCTGTCCATGTGCTGTCAAAATTAAACAAGGCACTACAAAGTATGCCCCAATGGGTTACCTAGATGCCAACCATTCTTTCCTGCCAACATTGGGTAATAGCTGCCCTACGTGCTCCTGATCAACGGGGCAATTACCCCTTCCATGATGGTAACTCCTCTCCTTACTGGCTGATCTCTTGGCACAGGAGCTCTAAGTGACCATGTGGCAGCCACAGATTAAAGTTTAATGGGACTCTTCCTGATAGAAGCACCCCTCACCCTGGGTGGGTCACTGGGAGTGATGGTAAGCAGGGTCACTCTTAATTCCATCCTTGGTTCCTGGATTCATGTATTCGACCTATTGGGGCAAAACTCTATTGATTTGTGGTATATATTGCATCCTGAAAGATGGTACCCCATCCTTGCAAGGTATCAGTCTCTAAGCTGGTGCATGCATCTTCAGTGTGTTGCTCCATCCCTCTATCATGCTGCTGAATGTTGCCATATATGATAGGGCCAGTGGGTCCCTGGTTTCATGCCCAATGTCATACATCGTTTACTTTAAAATGGGTTTCTTGGTTCAAAGTGATGTTATGCAGGATCCCATGTTGGTAGGTTAAATATTTTGAAAAGTCTTGAACAGGGTGCTGGCCAAAATCCTACAAGCAATAAAGGCAATTCTTTATCTAGAATATATGTTGATTAAAATCAAGGTGAATCACTGCTCTTTCCAGGGTAGAAGGAGTCCAATGTGATCAGATTGCCACCAAGAGGCTGGTTGTTGTCTTTGAGGGTTAGTGCCATTAACAGGAGGTCTGCGTTGATCTCTGTTAATGGCAGCAGCAATGGCTAGGTCAGCTTTGATGAGTGATAGCTTGTTTTCTCAGACCATTGCATAAGCTCTAACTTTTTCATGTCCCCATTGTGCCTTCAGCTGTCTAAGTTATCTTACTGCTGGGTTGCTTAGTGCTTCTGTCAATAATAGACGTTCTCTGGTGGGCACTGCCCCCCGTCCTCTTTTATTTCAGAATTCTATCATCCCAATTGCCATGGGGCCCAGCTCTATAAGAGCATGTCATTTAACAGCCATGGCCCAGAATTGACAGCCACACCAGGCTTCTCAGTGATGCTGAGACCCCTCTCATCAGTGCATTCCTTGTCACTTTGGTGAATGTAGTGTCCTCCAGGCCCTTCCAGAGAACATAGGTGACCAATAGTTTTCCAGCCTTCCGTCATAGCATATCCACTCTAGCGAGCCCATTTTTTCTAAGCTTTTTCATCCCTTCTTCCATGGTCTTCCATGACAGTTCTGGCATTTCCACTTTATTTCATCCCTTGCTCCGAGCTCTGAAGAGCCATCCTAGCAACATGTTGGACTCTCTTCTGAGGTCTTTGTCAGCGTGTACACTCTTGAACAGCAGAAGAGTGATTCATTTTGAGAAATTCTCTCTTGTCCAGCTTTAGGTTCCACTCTTGATTCAGCACCCTCAGGGTCCAGTCCTGTACATATTCTTCCAGCTCCTGCCAGGACATCACCATGCCCTGCTCGCTGCTGAAGGTCCTTTGAGATAGAGTCTCTTTCTTCTAGATTCCCAGTATTTCACTGGTCAGGCTACATTGTGACTAGAGAGGCCATGGGGAAATCATCATGGTGGAAACATCAACGAGGGAAATTCATTTGTAAGGTAGCTTCATGATACATTCCTCCAAAGACAAGAATGTTGCCATGTACTTTACCCATAGAAATGTTGCATTCTGTCTCTATGCAGATATTGTCATTGGAAGGCCTGGTGTACACAGACCAGATAATGATGATTTAAACTTTTTCTAGTAAATATTATCAGAAATCCCCAGATAATTTTTAGCTCATTAATTCAATCTAAAAAATGTAAACTATACTCACATATTTGGAAAGCAATATCAAATTTATATGGCCCTAAGACCAGAGACATCTCATACAGAAGACCATTTGAGTTGGAAAACTCGGCTCCTTTTTTAAGCCAAAACCTTGCACTTCAGGTCTACTCAGGAAAGAGAGCAACATTCAGTACCTTTATCTGGTCGATGAATTCGAAGAATATTCTTTCTTACTTGATTAATTTGTTACTCAACTCATCACTATTTCTATATTTATATTTCTATATTTATATTTCTATATTATATTTATAAATATATTTCTATATTTATATTTTATCTATATCTATATTTATATTTATATATTTATATTTTACATCAAATATATTTCTATATTTATATTTATATTTCTATATTTATATTTACAGTTTAAAGATATCTAAATTTTATTATGTATACACAGAGGTAGTAAAAAAAAAAACTAGTATTTTAACGTTTGAACTCTAAAGCATTGAATTGAATTCCAAGGCAGATTCAATGTGCGACGTCTCATGGACTCTATCATTCAATAGGAGTGGCTGAAAGAGTTGTGTAAAAAGAATAAGTGGAGTCACAAAAATTCCCCCATCATCTGGAGAGAGCTGTTGGATCGTGGAGGAAAGGGTTTGCTTTTGGGAGGATATAACGAGTTCCTAGAACATGCCCAGGTATACAAATTCAGTTGATTTATCTGTCTAAAACATTATTGTTCTCTCCTATTATTTATATTTTTCCAATGTCTTGCTTTCTAAGGTATTCTCTCAGCTCTCTTTTTACTCTATTTGGGCTTTAAACAAGAACTTTCCATTATAGCCATTGTCAGCTATTCTGGTGTTGATTTTTTCTTTCCCAATATTTAGCTTTACTATGGTGTCACCTCTAGCATGACGACTGAGCTGATGAAGACAGTTGCTCAAGAGAACCTGGGGGCACACATAGAAAAAGAGCTGGAGGAAGAAGCCCTGAAAGGTCTCATCAACCCCTTGCAGGTCTGGATCACCAGGTGGGACCGCCAAATCCCAGGATTCGTGAGGTTGACGTTTTATGTTTAGAAGGACAGTGATGTAGGATTAATTACATGATGGAAGAATATCTGGGTGTCAAGTGTGAGATTGGTGTGTATGTATACGAATATTATAGATATGTAATATATGTGTATGCCTATATATCCCCTAGTGTAGCCCCATGTATGAGTTTTAGACTATATATAGATTCAATGTGTATGTAATATGCATATAATACACATACATACTAAATCTAAGAGCAACTTTGTAGCAAAGGTGTTTACTTTTCATAACCGTCTCCAGCTCTCCTGCCCTCATTCTGTGTGTCTCATGCTGTCTGCTGCTCATACGATCCTGCTCGTCGCCTCACTGTCCTTCCTTCCCTCTCCCTTGTCTCCTTCCTTCCCTCCCCCAGCTTCCTGACTGTTGCCCTCTTCCTCTTTCCCACTTGCTAGAGTTGTCCTCATCCTTAGCTCTTCCATGTTGCACTCATTCTCTCTAACCTCACCCCCGTCACTCTTACCCCTTCTCACTTTGTCTCATCACTCTCGCTCTCAGTGGTGGGTGGACACATCCGATGATTGTCATTGCTTTCTCTCTCTATCTCTGTGCTCTGTCTCTCTCCTTGTCCTTTTGCTGTCCATCTTGCTCTATCTCTCCCTCCCCCTTTCCCTTCCCCACCTCTCAATCTGTCTCTCACACTGCCCTTCTTACTATCTATGTGTGTATCCTAATATACAGGCTCATCTGAAAAATTATTTGTTATTAGGAAAGATTTCAAATGCAGAAAAGAACTGAGAATGATGTAATAACCGTACATGAACTTTACACTCAGATTTAATAATATTACATCTGCTTTAGAATTTCTTTAATATTTATTTATTTATTTGGCGGCGCTGGGTCTTAGCTGCAGCACGCGGGATCTTTATTTGCGGCATGCGGGCTCCTCCTTGTGGCCTGCGGGACCCAGCTCCCCGACCGGGGATCGAACCCAGGCCCCCTGCATTGGGAGCACAGAGTCCTAACCGCTGGACCACCAGGGAAGCCCCTAGATATTTTTAAAGGATTAAAATGGTACAGATGCTCTTGAAAACACCACTGCGCCTCTCTCCAAACCCACTGTGAAAAAATGCCCAGATGCATTTCTAAACTCCCCCTCAGGGGTCATTAGGGCTCTCAGTTATCAGCCAAGCTATAGAGTACTCAAATAGTAGCTGAATTGTGGGTGCAGATACATGATACCTCGCCTGTGTTGATCCTAGGCTTCTTTATAAGGATTTGGAAAAATAGACCTTTCTAAAAATGTCATTACTTTGCAGATAAGGGTACAAAATAGAAAAGAGTTATGGTTAAATGAAACTGATTTCCTTATCTTTTTTTAAAAAGAATATAAACACGTAATTACAGTAACACGTAATTACAGTAATATACAGTAATATGACACAGTTCTTTTAAATTTTGCTTTCTGCCTATTCTATTTAATTTGAAAAGCCTTATAAACAAGTACATTTCTTACTTTGGTATTGTTTTCAGATGGCCAAAGCAAGAAGTTAGCAGTGAGAATTATTTTTTTCTACTTTTGATTTCTAGCCTTAAAAATGTCTGTGCAGCTGTGTATGCCAATTTAATATTTTAAATCACCCTATTAATGCACGTGCAGAAGAATATCTATTAAGAATAAAGCCTGGGGACTTCCCTGGTGGCGCAGCGGTTAAGAATCCACTTGCCAATGCAGAGGACACGGGTTCAAGCCCTGGTCCGGGGAGATCCCACATGCCGCGGGGCAACTAAGCCCGTGGGCCACAACTACTGAGCCTGCGCTCTAGAGCCCGTGAGCCACAACTTCTGAAGCCCGGTCGCCTAGAGCCCGTGCTCTGCAACAAGAGAAGCCACTGCAATGAGAAGCCCGCACACCACAACGAAGAGGAGCCCCCGCTCGCCGCAACTAGAGAAAGCCCGTGCACAGCAATGAAGACCCAACACAGCCAAAAATAAATAAATTTATTTAAAAAAAAAAAAAAGACTTCTATACATGGTTGGTACTTAAAAAAAAAAAAAAAAAGAATAAAGCCTGAAAAGGAGCAAAAGATTTAACCACTCGTAATCGGCTTTGCATTTTTATTAGTGCATCGGCTCCTGCCTGCTACAACCTGATTCCCATCTTGACAAGTGGTGAAGTGTTTGGACCGCATATGGAAATTAGCATAAACCTATTTGACAACAAGCAGGCAGAAGAGAAACTCACAAGCCTTGCGAAGGAGGCTCAGGACCTGGCGTCGCCCTTCCTGCGGAGTGTGTCCGTCTGCACCCAAGCGGAGGAGGCCTTCCGCCAGGCCCACGTGATCATCTTCCTCGATGAGCACGTGGACAAGGAGGTGTACAGTTTGGAAGACTGCATCCGGAGCAGGGCTACTCTGTGCCACCTCTACGGATCCCTGATTGAGAAAAATGCTCATGATTCCGTCAGAATTATTGTGGGAGGAAAAAACTTTGTGAATCTCAAAACGTCTTTGCTTATGAGATACGCCCCAAACTTCGCCCACAATATTATCGCTGTGGCCTTGGGCGTAGAAGGCAAAGCGAAGGCGGAGCTGGCCAGAAAACTGAAAACGACTCCGTCATGTGAGTGAGCTCCCGTTTCCGTGTCTGGTTTTAAACAGCGTGATTTCATAGCAGCTAGGAAGAACACTGTCCCCTCTAAAATCAGTCGGGATATCCGGACTAGAAAGTATGAAGCAGAGGCCAAGAACTTCTGATTGTGTGATTTCGCTACTGTGCATTTTCTTTCTACTAGCTTTTATGACTAGCTGATCTTTTCCCATCATTCTAAAAATTAAGAAACAAATATTTAAATAATAAGATTTCTATTTTTCAAGTAGTAATTTGAAACTTAATATTCCTTCCCCCCCCCCCATCAACCAATGTAATCAGTGTTTTTTAAAAAAATACTCAGGGCTCTGTTAAAGTGACCCCACCCCACTTCCCACCTGTGTGACTTGGGGCAAATCACTTAACCTTGCTGTGCCTCGCTTCCTCACCTGTAAAATGAGGACGTAAATAGCACCTACATCCCAGAATTGATGCAAGGATTTAAAGAGATAATGTTTCTAAAGTGCTTGGAGGAGTGCCCGACACAAGGTAAACATTTGCAAGGGTAGTAAACTTGTTAAGGTGATTATGCTATCTGATCAGTTTCTGCTTCTAATAATCCTTGTACTTATAGAGGTCAAAATTATAGGAGGATGAGACAGAATCAGAAAATGGATTTTTGTATCTAAAGGGGGAGTGCTGTATCTAAAAATATGTGTCATGTTTGACAGACTTTAGCTATTTGTGCCCTTAGATGGGGCAGGTGCAACGAAGTCCATTTAGAATGCCAGGAAGTGCAAGACATGACATCAAGCAAAATTGGGAAGACAGTGAAGTGTGAGCCTAGAATGCTGTCAGTCAGAGCTATAAGGGACTTCGGTGAGCCCCTAACACATTAGGGCAAAGCCCTAGGACCATAACTTCTGGTATTCTTGCATACAAATCATTAGTGTCTTACCCCCAGGGTCACTGCATACCTCAGCCAAATGGATACTAAAATTATTCAGTAGGAAAACATTTCCTAATCATTTTATCTCTGTTATCAACCTTATATGCATATGTGTAGATACTGATTTCTCACAAAAGATCTATGATACACTGATGAAAGTGTCAAGAAGAGGCAGTGTTACAAAATTTAAAACAGGGCAGGCACTTTCAACCAGAAAGCTGCTCTCTTGTGGGTCGGGTGGTACCATAACTTCTAAACCCTGCTGTATTCAAAGCCAATAAGCACAGGAGCAGCAGAAAAAAGAAAAGTGGAGACAAGTTGCGACAAAAAAGGGAAATGTTAGAGGGACGGCTGTTAAAGTGGAATTGTCAGTGGAGTAGTAAGGAGGAAGTTGGCAACGACAAAGACAGAGTTAAACAAAGTAACATGAACTAGAAAAACCATCAGGGAGAATTATTCCAGGAGAATTCCAGATGCCAAGAGGGGAGCAGACCTTTTCAGGATATCCCTTGAGTTCAGTTCACACATAAACCTGTTTCTCAGACTATGTACATTGGCTTAGTTGGAACTCTTTCTGTACAAGTGACAGAAAGTCCACTCAAAGCGACCAGAGTCAGAGCTTGTTTTCCACATAACTGAAGAGTGCAGGAGTAGTTCTTATTTGGGGCATAGCCAGATGCTGGGGTTCAAGTGATGAGGTCAAGCCTGGTTTGTGCTCTCGCCTGGCTCATCACTCAGCTCTGTTTTCCTCAGCTTTGATCTGATTCTCAGATAGGCTTTCTCTAAAAAGTGGCAAAACGGCTACCGGCATCATAGCTTAACTACCCCAGTAGGAAAAGAGTGTTCTCTCTTGATTCTTTGTATAAAAGTAGCAGAATAATATCTCATTGACTGGGCTTGGACCACATGCCCTTCTCCAAGTCAATCAGTGTGGCCAGAAATCTGGAATCTAGGTCGGATGCCTATCGATAGACCTGAGGGGTAAGGACAGCTTCACCCAAACCAAATGGACTGAAATTGGGGAAGCGTACCTATTTAAAGAAAAACCAGTATGCTGTTAAAGAAAAAAAGGAGGAAGAGATGTTAGGACAAAAAAAAAAAAAAAGCAGATGTCCGCTCTAATTTTCTCTAGCTTGATTTAAGGCATTTAGAGCTATAAAGGGCCTTAAAGCTTTAAGAAAAATTCTTTTCCCTCCTGCCTGCCTTTGAACACAACTCTGTAAAGGTGTGATACTTGGAGCTGCTGCAGTCATTTTAGGACCATGAGGGGAAGGCCAAGAGAGTAACATCTTTGAGCTGCTTAACAAGCCCCAGTGTCACTGCGTACCTCGACTTGTTATCTGAGAAAAGTAAACTCCTTCTAGTTAAGCCAGGTCAGAAGGATATTCTGTTACTTGAAGACAGCAGCAATCTTATCTCATACAGAACAGGAAAGAATTTAATCTCCGTAATAGAAAGTGGTATGACCTTTTAAGAGAATTAAGTTTTTAAACAAATAAGTTTATAAATAAATCAATAAAATCCCCTATTTTCACTTCAGATACATTCCCAGAAAATCCACAATTATTAGAGAGAATTATTAGAGAGAATTTCATATATTAGAATCATATGAAATACCAATTCCTATTTCTCTCTACCCCCATCCTCTTCTTTTTCTTGGTAGTATGTGTCATGTTGTATAGTGGTTGTTTTCTCACCCACTCCCCTCTACCCCCAGAATATTGCAAGGATTTGGGCTGATTTGTTTTCTTCTGAGCCTCCCATGTAAAAGTGCCTCACACACATACAAGCTAATTCAATATCTCTTCTTTGATTAAGATGTTCCTCGGGGTCCTCTTATTCCAGCACCTCCATTCTGCAGGAAACGAAATCCACCCAGGGAGTCAAGTGACTTGCCCGAATTTCTATTCCAGTCTAAAATCAGGGACTCTCTGTCAGAATCAAAGCAGATAAAAAGTCCTCTTCATGGCAAGCAGAGTGGTGAGGTTAGGACCAGAGCGGGGGAATAATTTTCAGTAGCGCTTTCTTTCAGGGAGCATTTCAGTGTTCCCTGAAGTCGATCCTATGCTCACGCCATCCACGTGCATTATTAGGAATGGCCAGACCCTGATGATTAAGGAGATGAGCCACATTGTTTGCACATTTTTAGGGAGCATAAACTTAAGTCTGTCTTGTAGCAAAAGGACCAATTGTAAAACAAACACACAAACAGAAAGTAGACTACAGTCAATTTTTTATATTACGTTATTTTTTAAAATTTCTTTTCTTCACAGGCATCAAAGATGTGATAATTTGGGGTAATATTAGTGGAAATAACTACGTGGATCTGAGAAAAGCCAAGGTTTACAGATATGAGAGTGCTGTTTGGGGACCTCCTCACTATTCACGCCCTGTTTTAAGCCTGATTTTTGATAGGTACAGTATCTTTTTAAGTGAAGTAGTCTAACAATATTGAATAAACGTGTAATGTTATTATAATCATTTAAAAATCATCTTAGAAATCAGTGTGCAGAAGTAACTGTTCACACTCATCCTCATTTATGCTTTCTATTGAAGAAAGGTAGAGAATTCCACAGAATTTCAACTAGTCTGTCCCCATACCCAATTTATTTGATTTTGGAATTTTGAATTTTTATATTTCAGATTATCCTTAAAGTGGCTCACAGATTCCATTAATGTTATCACTAAAGCAAACATATGTAAAGTGAATCTTATTTAATGTAAAGACCTCTGTCCAAGTTGAAATTAGTTGAAAAAGCTTCGAGAGTAAGGAATTATAATGGTGAGCAGGCCCAGGCCATGCTGGGTGTTGGGTTCCAGGAAAGGCAGAATTGAGACGTGGTAAGGGGCACCATCTCTGGAGCCAAGCCACCTGGGTTGGAATTCTCATTCAGCCACTCATTAGCTGTGTGACTTTAGAGAAGTTACTTAACGTCTCTGTGCCTCGGTTTTTCCATCTGCCAAGTGGAAATGGTAACAGAGTGCGGGTCTTATAGGGTCATTGGGAAGATGAAATGGGTTAAGACAGGCAAAGCACTTAGAAACTGTGCCTGTCACAGTCAACACCACCATTACGAAAAGGGCATGGAAGGAGGAAGGGGGAGGAACGCCTTTGTAACAAGTTTCAAAACTTTGCAGCACTTTCCCAGTGGTAGCATGTCCTTTCCATCACCCCTTTCTTCCCTTCCCTTCCTTTACCCACACCTAGAAACTGTGTCCCTGGACTCATTGTCTTGCATTGCTGCGTGGGTGTGGGCAGCATCTCCTGGAGCTGTATCGTGCCGGCTTAGCAAGGGCAGCTGTTTCATGCTTTTTCTAGTCCAGCTGGACTGTTCCCCGAGTTTAAACTTCAGATTAGAAAACTTGATTATTTCCTTAGTTCTCAATGTGACTAATTCAACATTTCATGATACTATTTTATTTAAAATGAAGGATACCACTGGTTCCAAGATAGCCTCTATGGAGAATAAATTCTTTGTGATGAAATTAATTGTTCTTGCAGCCTTTGGCCACTTTTCTGTGTTCCATATTTACGGTATCAAGTTTTTAGTTTGAAACTTTAGGACTCCTTTCTGCTCTGTTTCATTACTTTTCAGTTGACTCTTTATGGGATTAAAGAAGCTTGAAGAAGGGGCACAGGAAGTCATATTTCTGTTTTGTGGAGGTGATTTCTTGTACTCAGATCCATTGACCCAGGGAACATTCTTATTCATTCCTATTCCCTCCTCCATTGTAAAATTGTTTCTTTCTCTCCTTACAGTGAGTGGGTAAACAGAGAATTTGTGGAAAGTCTTAAAAAGTTCACCGCCACAGGAAGACAATTTGGGGGCATCTTAGCTGCACACAGTATAGCCACTACGTTGAAATACTGGTACCATGGCTCACCCCCTGGGGAGATTGTGTCTTTAGGGGTACTGAGTGAAGGTAAATCTGGGTTTTTCATATCTTACGATATTTTAAAACCTCCATGTATGCCTTGTGCTCCTACTTCTGTGTCCTTACCTAGACAGGCTCCTACCTCTTTTTTTTTTTTTTTAAATGGTACAGTTACTTTTTAATTTTATTTATTTATTTATTTACTTTTGGCTGTGTTGGGTCTTCGTTTCTGTGCGAGGGCTTTCTCTAGTTGTGGCAAACGGGGGCCACTCTTCATCGTGGTGCGTGGGCCTCTCACCATCGCGGCCTCTCTTGTTGCGGAGCACAGGTTCCAGACGCGCAGACTCAGTAGCTGTGGCTCACGGGCCTAGTTGCTCCGCGGCATGTGGGATCTTCCCAGACCGGGGCACGAACCCGTGTCCCCTGCATTAGCAGGCAGATTCTCAACCACTGCGCCACCAGGGAAGCCCGCTCCTACCTCTTTAAAGGCTCTGTAAGCTCTCCGGATTTTCACAATTCCATAATCATTCATTCATGCCTGCATTCCTTCAGTTCTCCATTCAGCAGTGCAACAGTATTTTGTGTGCATGCACTGGGAACACACATAGGGAGTAGGCCCGGCTTTTGCCTTTCAGGAAGCTCACCGCACAGTAAAGGAGAGCCACATACATAAATGAAATAATTCTGTTAAGTTTTTCTCACTGTATCCCTACTGAGGAAGGGAAAGCAAGGTCAGTTTTCAGCAGGCAGCAGGAAGAATCAGGACCTGCATCATAAAGGAGGTGACACTTCAGGAAGTCTCACCTGCAAGCTTGAGTAGTTGTTTACCTGACAGACAAGTATGGGAAGAACATCTGGGCACAGAAGCTGCAGGAGCAAAGACACAGACCCACGATACAAAGGGCACAGCAAGACCCAGATCTCAGAGTACCAGGCAGCAGCCGGAATGTGGAAAGCTCGCTCTCCATCCACAAATACTGTGGATATATTTTTATATCCTTAGTATTTTAATCTGCTAAAAGCTACTATTTATTGAAAAATAGGAAAGAGAGAATAGCTGGTGCTCTGTGCACTGAAGACCTAAAGCATGTCTTCCCTTTGTGCTTTACATTCTCCCTGAACAAGCCCATCCACTCCCATCTCAGCCTTGCTGCTGAGCCCTACCTTGTCAGACATTGCCACCTGGATGTCATGCTGTCACTTCAAACCAACACACACCAAACTGAACCTGTTGTCATCCTCCCCAGTCTGATCCACCTCTTGTAGCCTTTATGTTATTAATGGAACCACGATCCTTCCCGTTGTTTCGGTGACTATGGTGCAGCTCACGGAAATCTCTCTAAACCCCCCAAGTCAGAATTAATCTCTGTCTCTCCTCTGTACTCACATAGCATTTGTTCCTCTATCAGAGAGCGTATCACAGCCTGCCTTTATGGATGGGGTGGTTAGTTGCATATGCCCTCTGCATTAGAGTTCTCCCACCCTGAGGGCAGGGCTTTGGCTGGGTCTACTTGTTGCTCCTTCATGGGTAGACTCTCAGTGTGTCTTGTTCAATTAAAGTTAATGTGCACGAACATCCGCAAGTGTGAGTTCAAATCACTGTGTTACCTTTTTAATGAAATAGACACCTAAAACCTCCTCTTTATCTGTAGAAGTTTAATTAGGGAATTCCCTGGCTGTCCAGTGGTTAGTATTCCCCGCTTCTACTGTTCGATTCCTGGTCAGGGAACTAAGATCCTGCAAGCCACGCGGTGCAGCCAAAAACAAGTTGAATTAATCTCTGTAGGAATTCATCAATAAGCAGTTCAGTGTTGGGGGCAAGTGAGGTGAAGAGCAAGTGGTCATTGTGTCCCTGAAATGGTAACACATATGTAGACCCTCATCCGTTGTTCACTCATAAGGCTGGCTCTCAAATAGAGAGTGAACAGAGGGCCTGGGACATCCTCTATGGAAAAGTCTTTCAGATCCTGGTTTCTTGACTCTCCTCAATATTTTGCCCTAGCGACAACATTTTTTTTTGATTGAAATATAGTTGATTGACAATGTCATGTTAGTTTCAGGTGTACAGTTCAGTGATTCAGTTATATATATATATTCTTTTTCAGATTCTTTTCCCTTATAGGTTATTAAAAAATATTAAGTATAGTTCCCTGTGTTATACAGTAGGTCCTTGTTGGTTATTTATTTTATGTATTTTAGAGTATATATGTTAATCCCATCCTCCTAATTTAGCCCCCCCTTTCCGTTTGGTAACTGTGAGTTTTCTATGTCTGTGCGTCTATTTCTGTTTCATAAATAAGTTCATCTGTATCTTTTTTTTTCAGATTCCACATATAAGTGATATCATATGGTATTTGTCTTTGTCTTATTTCACTTAGTATGATAATCTCTAGGTCCATCTATGTTGCTGCAAGTGGCATTATTTCATTCTTTTTTATGGCTGAGTAATATTCCATTGTATAAAAGTAACACGTTCTTTATCCGTTCATCTGTCGATGGACATTTAGGTTGCTTCCACGTCTTGGCAATTGTAAATAGTGCTACAGTGAATATTGGGGTGCATATATCTTTTCAAATTAGAATTTTCTTCAGCTATATGCCCAGGAGTGGGATTGCAGGATCATATGGTAACTGTTTTTTGTTTTTTAAGGAACCTCCATACTGACAACATTTTTGATGACTAGAATGGCAAGAATAATTTTCTTATTTGATTGAGACACAAAAAACGGGAGACATTTTATCTGAAGGTTGCTCAGTTAGTAACAAGCATTGTCCATTTTTTTTATTTGGAGCACATTTCAACTGGGAACTAGGAACTGTGAGATCACTGACTTTCCTTTCCCACTGCCTGCCCCTTGGCTCTGTGACTGCAGCAGTAGGCTGGAAGAGCAAAGGCAAGATTGGACACATGCTCGGGCTCAGGGGCTACCTAGGGGGACAAGGAAAAGCCAAGGAAGCAGACAAAAGGAATCCAGACAAGGTGGAAGAGAAGGACTGCATTAGTTCCCAAGGCAGAGGCAGGGCATCTGTCCCCCAGCAGGGACAAAAGGGATAAAGACGGAACAATGGTTCTTCCTTCTGAGAGAAACACAGAAGGGCAAGTTGTCAGAACTTGGAGAGGTGCTCAATAAATACTTCTCTAGTAAGTGTTTCAATCTTCCCTGGGGCGGAATTTGCAGGAATTCCTCCATTATCATTAAATCCACCATTATCATTAAAAAGCATGTACCGTGTCTGTCCTTATCTACAGTGTTACCAGGAAGGTTTATTTATCTGAGTGCTTTCGTTTTGCTTTGCTTTGTGTTTGCTCCCTGCAGGCCAGTTTGGTATTCCTGAAGGGATTGTCTTTTCTATGCCTGTGAAATTTGAGAATGGAACTTGGGTGGTTCTTACAGATCTCGAAGATATTGAAATAAGTGAAAAAATAATGACCAGAATGACAAGTGATCTAATTCAGGTAATGTCAGAATAGCTCCGAGGGAACTGACTTCAATAATAGCCTGAAACCGATTGCCCTAGATCAAGGCATACACTGATTTTCTGTGGGTTCGATTTGCCTCTTATTCCTAAGAACAATAAGGAGGCAATAAAGGTTTGAAGAAATCAGCAGAAGAACACTCCTCATTTGGTTATGTAATATCTAGTATGTTAAAAACAGTTGTTGGTTACTTAAACATCAAGAATCAAAGTGTTTTTCTATTAAAGAATGATCGTTAGTAATTGTGGTCATTTAGTTCTCTGATTACAAAATTTTTCCACAGGAGAAACTTGTTGCACTTGGAGAGTTGATAACTTTTCAGCCGTATCAATCAGGTAATCTTTCAGATATGATGTTTTACTGGGCTGCTATTAAAAGAGTATTAAAATATATGTTAAAATGGAATCACTATTTAATATAAATAAGTATAATTCATATTTCATCACTTTTAAGGTAACTTATTGACAAAATAAACTACCAGGTTTAGTGTGTCCTTTGAAATAAATTTTCTTAAAAGAATGCTAAAGAAATCACATCCTAAAGACACTATTGCCTTATAAAGTTTATGTATACCATATGTATTAGTTTCCTAGGGCTGCCATAACAAATTACCACAAACTGGGTGGGTTAAAACAACAGAAATTTATTGTCTCCTAGTCCTGGAGGCCAGAAGACCTAAATCAATGTGTCAGCAAGGCCATGTTCCCTCTGAAGGCTCTAGGGAAGAATCCCTTCCGTGCCTCTTCTAGCTTCTGGTGGCAGTGATTGGCATTCTTGCCTTGTAGCTGCTTCATTCCAGTCTCAGCCACGGTCCTCACAAGTCTGTCTTCCCTCTGGGTGTGTCTATGTTGCCAAATCTCTCTCTCTTGACAAGAACACCAGTAATTGCATTGGGGGCCCACCTTAATCCAGTCTGACCCCATCCTAACTTGATTATATCTGCTAAAACTAATTTCAAGTAAGGTCACATTTACTGAGACCAGGGAGCAGGACTTCAACATTTTTGGGGGGGGACACAATACAACCCACAACACTACAGTTACTTTTAGGTAACTTTAAAAAAATAAATTTCAATAAGCTTGTTTTTCCTATTGGTATTTTCTCTAATTGTAAACTTACAAGGAAGTGGTCTCATCTTTCTTTCTTTTGTCTTAAAGAAAATCTCATCTGAAATATGAAAATACAAACATAAATAAATTAATTCACTTACAGAAAGGCACTCAAGGCCTTTTGAGAGCCCAACATCCCTTCCATGTACCGGTGTTTATGGAGTGTCAACTGTAAGCCAGTGATAAGAGCTAGAAACATGGGGGTGGTGAAGATAGACCTGTTCTTGCCTTTTGAAACCTACAGTCCATCAGGGGATCGTAATTTACACAAATGTCTGCAGCTGTGGTGAGTCTTAGGCACGAGAAGTACAGGGTGCTGTGCTATGAGAGCTTATACCTGGGGGTGTGAGCAAAGACCTTGAGGCAGGAAATCATGTCACCTTGTTTGAAAAACCACCAAAAATAGTTTGTGTGGCCAAAGCCTAATGAGATGAAGCTGAGAGAGACATGAAGGGTAGATGAGAGTTGCAGAGGCTTCTGGATGGAGAATGACCCAATCGGGTTGTGATTAGTTTGGAAAATAAATTGGAACAAGGCTAGACTGTTTGTAGGGAGACCAGTATCAGGAGGGTAGCAGAGTGACACAAGGAAGCGGTGATTACAGCTGAGGCTGGAGGCTGGAGAATTTTGAGAGATATTTAGGAGGTGGAATTATCAAAGACTTGATGACGGACTGGCTCTGGGGAATGTCAGAGGACTCAGACTTCGTTTGCTTGAGCAATGGGGTGGGTTTACCAATATGGGAAATAATAGTAGAGGAAATTATCTGAGAAAGACAGAGAGAGAGAGTGTGTGTGTGTTTGCCTATGCGTGTGTCTGTTGGGTGGCAGAGGACGGGTGCACTGCCATTGTAGAGGAAGGATTAGTTTAGTTTCTTACATTTTGATTCTGAAATACCTACAGGATATCTCAAATGGAGACATTACATAGAGAACTGCATACTTTCTGGAGCTCAGCAAGATCCGGACTGCAGTTAATCAAATTGGGAGTTGTTGCCTATAAATAGGAATGAGGCCATGAGCATGATGGAGATTGGAGAGAGCAGGGGTACCTGGAGGAACTTAGCCTTTAATGGTTAAGTAGAACAGGAACAGCTGACAGAGGACTGTGAAAAAGGGGTGATCAGTCAGGACAGCCCCTGAAATCTGACACCATGGAAGACCGAAAGGCGGAGAGTGTTTCAGGAATGAGGGCTGGTCTACACTGTCAGATGCTACGAGGAGGTCAAATAAAATGAGGCCTGAAAAGTACCCAATGGATGTAGGACACAGAGGTCATTTGTGACTTTGATTAGAGCAATTTTGTGGAATGAGGAAGGCAGAAGTGAGACCAGAGTGGGAGGGGAGGACCCCAGCTCCCTGTGGAGCTGGGGTGCTTAGTGCTGCGGGCCTGAGGAACATGCTGGGCGCTGAGAACAGTGAGAAGGGCCCCATCAGGATTTTCACACAATAGAAGGGCTTTCTGAAGGAGGTGACATCTAAACCAAGTCATGAGAGGAAAAGAAGACATTAGCTAAGGTGGGGATAAATGGGAGGGTTGGTTCATTCAGAGGGAGCAACCAGGTGTACAAAGGTAAAGACATAAGGCAGAACTTTCTGTGAACCGCCAATTCATTTTATCTGGAAAATAAAATTTGAAGTGAGAAATGTCAGGAGGTGGAGAGGTTACTTATCTTGTTAAAACCAGTGAAGGATTTTAGGCAGGGGAGGGACAGGAGCAAGTTCAAATTTTGAAATGATCATTCTGTTCTTAATGAGAAGAATGAATTGGATGGGAGAGACCAAAAGTAGTAAGACCAATCTTTTTGCAGGTAGAGAAATGATGAGGGCCCTAACCAAGAAGTGGCCATGAAGATGTAGAGAAGGGGCTAGATTTGAAGATAGAAAGTTGACAGAACTTGACCAATCTGAGATAGAGGCTAAGAGAGAGCTCCGGAGGGTCAAGTATGTCCCAATGTTTTTGGCATCTCGACATATGGTGGTGTCATGCCCTAAGACAGCAGTTCCCAAACCATCAGCCACAAATGGGTTGGGGGTGTGGAGCTAATGGTCCCCTTAGCTCCACAGACTGAGTATGGGGCAGCTGGAGTCCCCAGGCTGGTTACCTCTATTGTCCTTGACATTTGCTGTGTGTGCTAAGTCATGAAAATGCTTGGGAAGCTGTGGGCAAGGTAAGGAATATAGAAGCAGCAGATTTTCAAGAGGAATTTATGTCCAGTGGGTGAGGGACACATATCTCTGGAAGCCAGCAGAGAGATTTGGGCTGGAGATGAGGCTACGCAGTCATCAGCAACTAGGTGGTAGTTTTTTAGAAGAAACTGATAACCATGGTGATCCTGTGGGGAAGGGCCTGAGTGGCTGAGGAAGGAAGACTTCTTCACTGCATGGTCTCTCGTGGCTTTTGAATTTCATTCCAGGTGCATGTTTGACACATTCAAAAATATAAATAAGTGGAGAGATAGATATCTGGATGGATGGGTGTTAACGTTTAACTACCATTGGAGAGTGAGAGGGTGAAGATGGAGGGGCGGGAAGAGAAAGATCATCAAGACAGCAGTAGAAAACAAGCTTCAGAGCACAGGGTCAGCTTCACACAGGAAGCGTCTCTGCTGCTGAGACCTAAGAGAAGGGAAGAGGTGATGGATGGGATGCAGGGAATTACGTCGGATGGGGGGATTCAGAACAAAATGGGCAGCAAGGCCCGGTCCCAAAGATTAAAATCTAGGGGAAGGGCTAGGGTTATAAGGGAAGAGGTGAAGATTTGAAATAATTTGTTAAGAGGAAAGGAAAGAAGAAAAATGGAAAAAGCCAGATTTTTTTTTTCAGAGCTGAAGGCTCAGTGGAATTTAGAGACCGTGAAATTTGTAGTAACTCCAATGTACAGTTGCGTGATTCCCTGCAAAGGTGCTCGGCTGCCTGGATGCAGGAGAGGAAACCTAGATGTATGATCTGTAGTGAGCCCTGAAATATTAGAGAGTACTGCCACCCCTGCAATTAAAATAAATGCGATTAGAATAAAACTAACACTGTACAGTATTCCAACAAAATTCTGAGTATTTCCATGATGACTTCATTTGGAATATCAAATTTTTTTCCCAAAGTTTTTATTGTTCTCATATTTTTTTGTGTCCTTGTTTTACTGGTGCCCTAAATGAGTGCTGAGGTGATTTGCTCGTTGGCTTTGAATATGGGAATGGAAAATGAGTACAGTTTTGTTACTTTACTTAGCATTTGGGAAGGAAGCAGGTGAGGCAGTGAAGATGAGGACAATTGCAAGGAAGCCGAGGAAGTGATGGACTACAGGGGTCTCCACTGGACAAGGAAGGACGTAATAAATAGAAATAAAATTTAAAAGCCCCAGGCAGGGGTGATGTTGAAAATATTTAACAATCAGTATGGTGCGGATGACAATCAATCAGAGCAGTTGCTGCCTCTCAGAATGGATTCACTGAAAAGAAGCCGGCAGGGGACAGAGGACCGCCCTTGGTCAGACCCAAGAGGCTTTAGTGAGGTCACAGCACCAGCACTGGGAGGAAGGGCAGAGCGTGGGGTTTGGGAATTGAGAGCCGGTTGTGGCTGGTGGTCAAGTCACCAGGCGTGGGCCAAACCAAACAAAGCCCCAAGGCAGCATGGAGGTGGAGCAGGTGGGCACAGAAGTCCAATGACCAGTTGTTTTTACCTCGAATTATTCTCAGAATTTAAGGCCCTCTCCTCCTGCCTAGCAGACTAGAGTTGCAAACTCCTCTTACGATAATGAGCTGTAAGGCAGTCACTCTAAATTTGACTCCATTGACTGGTAGGTAGTCCTAAATTTCCCATAACACTTGCACTGTAGGTGGTTTTGTGAAAGAAAATGACCTGATTTTATGCTGTGTTTTATTAACAAAAGTCAAGGCATATATATATATATATATATGTTCATTCATTGATCTTAACTCTGTCACCATTGGACCTCGCCCAAAACACTGTTCCAGAGATTCCAAGCTCAGAGCATTGAAAATAATCAGAACTTTGTAGAGTTTGGAGATCTCTGCTTATTACCATATCAATGAGATGATTCATGTATGAGGTTTGTTTAATCTTTTCAATTAATTTAATTTCCTGACTTTTAGAAACCGACCTAGCCAAAGAAGATGAAAAGACCACCTTACCTACCACAAATGACAACCGGGAACATTGGAAAGTCTCAGATGGTAGGTATATCACTTGAAAAAAAAAGTACCCTTTGTATCCAAGGCTTAATACTAAATTTCAAAGAAAGGAGTTTGATCATTTATTAGCCATAAAAAATGAGAGTTAAGTCTTTCATCACCTTCATCCTATATTCAAAAAAGAAAAATCATTGTTAAAAATCTATTGAAATCTTTGAAGGAAGGTACCAGACATTCACTGAGCACCTTCTAGATGCTGGTCACTGTGAGAGACACCGGGGCCCACAGTAAGGGAGTTGTGGCCACACAATCACACCTGGGGGAAAGGAGTCATGAGAATATGAGAAAGTAAATGTGAAGACACACAATAAATTAAAAAGCTTGATGAAACAGGGCAAGGTAGTACACAAGGAAAGAAAGGATATAATCTAGAAACTCACAAGGAAAGAAAAGATCCTTGTGATGTATGAAGGGAAAACTTTAATAATATCTAGAAATCTAGTTGAGACTTAAGATGGCTAAAAATAATCCAATAGCATGTATTTATTTATTCAGAATCTGTGCTGGTTCAGTCACACAAGATGAAAAAATTCTAGAGATCTGCTGTACAATGATGTGCGTATGGTTAACAGTTCTGTACTGTAGATGTAAAATTTTGTGAAGAAGGTAGATTTCATGTTATATGTTTTTACCACCATTGAAAGAAGAAACTGTGAGAGGTGCTAGGGACATAAACATACATTGAACGTTGTCCTTGCCCTCCAAGTGCTCACCATCTAGCGTGGGTGACTGCAAAGCAAAGCGAAAACTACCTTATGGAGAGGTAAGTGTTATGATAGAGGGTGTAGTGGGACCACATAGGGGGTCGCCTGACATAGAGAGTGTTAGGAAAGGCTTTCAGGAAGAGATGAAATGGAAGCTGAGCCTAGGAGGAGTAGGAATTACTCATGTAATTTGGTGAAGAGGAGGTGTGCAAGTAGAGGGGCAGGTAGGGAAGAGGTTGTGAAAGGTGTCCCACCAGAAGGAAAAACAGGGGCAAAGCAGGCATTTCAGGGGACCAAGCCATGGCCAGAAGTGTGAACCAGGGGCAGCGTCAAATTGTATTCAGAAGATGATAAGTAGGGCAGCTGGGCTAGAGTAGGGGATCCAAAAAGGATGAAGAAAGCTGGAAAAGGTAGGTAGAGGCCATCCGTTGTTTGGCTGAATAGTTGGTGGAGGGCTCAGCAACATAGCTGGTGGCTGGACAGAACATGAAATCGATGGGGGCACACTTAGAGAACTAACCTAGCTTCATCACTGACCCTCCGGAAGATGCTCAAGCAGCCCAAGTCACTGTCCAGAGGAGCGTGGCGAATTCAGTTCCAGCCAGAATACATATCGTTAAGAGGCCCAGTCAGACAGTGTATCTGGGTACCTGGGCGGCAGCTCCACTATTCTAGTCGGCCCAGCTGGTGATAAGCAACACTCATGGGAAGGAGGGAGGGCACTATGGCCCCCGTGAGAGAACTGAGAAAAAGCTATGCGGTCTCTCATGAAGGGATGACCACCAGCTTCCCAGGATGGAGGAAGAAAAGCCAGATTGTCGAGTACGTATTCCCAAGTCTTTGCAACAGAGCGATTTAAGTTGGTCATTCAAATTTTAAGGCTCTTAGGCTTAACTAATTCATAATCTTAAAGAACTTTAGTGGTAATTAAGTGAAGAAAATGGGGTTGATTTCAGGTTGTTGTGAGGGCTGTTTATTCAATGAGCATTGGAATCAAATATAACGAGATACAGTGCTTTCCATATTGTGGGTTTGGTGAGTTGTGAAAAAAATTTAGTGGGTCATGAAATGGATTTAATAACTGGCGTTTTTCCTTGAACGAGAATAAAATTGATGCTAAAAGGGTAAGTAAGGAGAGCAGATTTTTTTTCCAATGAATGAGAATAGGGTAGAAAGAAAAAGATAAGTATTAGAAAAGATAAGAGAAGGATAAGAATAGATTAGAAAAGGGTGAGTATTTCGTTCATTTAACTTTTTGTTTCATTATATGCACACAAGTGAAGGTACTGGACTGGAACGTAAAATGTTTTGTTTTTTTTTACACTGGGTTTTGGTCAACAAAGTTTGAAAAGCACTCACAAAGAACATCTCATGGGCTGTTAGTTATATTCTAAACCACCATGTTTTATCTAATATTAATTTCAGAATATAAAGATTTGTTTTCTGATCTAATGCCAGATGATGAAAAAGATCTAATTTTGTCAGATGGTAAGTCTGTCAAGTGATGAGCAATCTGTGTGGTGCTAATGGTCATGACACACATTGTCCAGACTTAGAGAATGACCCTGTGGCCAGAGAACACAGTCCAGCAACCGAAGTAATTTTGAAATAACTCTGTTTCTTTTATTCATAAACACTTTGAAGGAGGGATAAAAGATAGAAGCAAATTTTTTTTTAATGCTGAAATTGCTTCCATGTCATACTCACCTCAAACTCTCCCCAATAAGTTCAGCTCCAGCCTCTATGTCTCATCCTTCTCACCTTTTCTTCTCAATCCTTCATTACAAAGCTCAAAATAGCTGACATGGCAAGTCAGGATCCTCCTCAGAATGTGGGTGAAAGGAAGACCCTGACAAGTCCAAGTTAGAATTCTCTTTAACAGGGAAAACCTGGGAATTTTTATACATGCATACATATATGTATCTTGTATATATTTGTATATAGGCTTATGTATTTTCTAAATCTGCCTATACGACCTGTATATCTAGAAGATAATAATAATCTAGTCTGTTTCCATCTTTACTACTTCTTTACTTAAAACTCTGTGTACAGGAGGGAGCTGGCAAACACTGAAACATTGCCAGTGATTTATCTTGTGGGGACCAAGGTTTCACAGGGAAGTTGGTAGAAAGATGCTACACTGAGCCGTTTGGCTAGACACCCGTTTGCCCCTGACAGTGGCTTATCCATGATGCCATATAGAAGTGATCTGGCATCTTGCAACTTTCAAAGAGGACAAGGCATTCAGAGAAACTTGGAATGGAAGGAAAAAGGAAAAAATGAAAATAACTGCAAAACTCAATGTCCTTTAAATACTAAAAAAACTCAGTTCTTTTAATTCTCTATATACTGCAGTAGATTTTTTAGATCTGATTCCTCAAACCAGCTCTGAAAAGTCACAAAGTCAAGGACACACACATGGTAGCTGGTAGACAAACATTAGTGTTAAAAGGTGGTCTTTCGGGCTTCCCTGGTGGCACAGTGGTTGAGACTCCGCCTGCCGATGCAGGGGACATTGGTTCGTGCCCCGGTCCGGGAAGATCCCACATGCCATGGAGTGCCTGGGCCCGTGAGCCATGGCCACTGAGCCTGCGCATCCAGAGCCTGTGCTCCGCGACGGGAGAGGCCACAACAGTGAGAGGCCCGCGTACCCCCCCCCCCAAAAAAAAAAAGGTGGACTTCCCTTTTATAAATGGAACTGGGTAGAAGAGGTCAAGTGTCCCTGTGATATGATTCTTCTCAAACCCTCTGCGTTCCCACATCCCCAGAAATTCAGCCATGTTTGCTGATTGTCTAGAGCTTAGCTTCCTACTTTTATATTTGACAGTGACAACCGAATCCTCCCCTCAGAATGAGTAAGTGAGGAAATGGACACAAATATATCTGCAGGTCCAGATTTTCAAAGATCGTAATTGAGTTGTCATGATATTTTATGCAAACAAGGCAGATGTAGGTTTCTTTGTGGTTGACCAGTCAGGATATTCACCCATGGCTCCACACTTTCATTTAAATATCCAATAAGATTAATAGATCCATTGCACCTTCCAGTCTGAAAATGTGCAGTGTGACGGGCTTTGGCGTGGGGCTAGCTATGGGGAATTAGAATTGGTGCATGGAGGAAAAGTAGGGCCAAAAGAGGAAACGGAACTGACAATATAGCTGCTAAAAAATTTCAAAATGAGAAGCAAAGGAGCCAAGAGAGATGGCACATAGACATAGATTAAGGTCAGGAAAGTGGCCAGAATTTTGTTTTGATACGAAACTGTCTAATGATGATCATGTGGTTTGATTCCCCTCATAGGATCCTTCTCACACATGCACTCCCTCAGCTGTTGAATCAGATTGAATACAGGAATCCAGTAAACAGAAGGAAAAGGGTAGCCAAAGAAAAGCTAATAAAAACATGTTACTAACATATTTTTAAAATAGTTACATCGTTTCATTTCCTTCCTTTTACAGATTCTGAAGGCAAAACTATGGAAGAGTAGCAGATCAAATTAGATCAACTATAAAATTATTTGGTAGTGTAATAAATAGGGAAAGACCCATGAATGTCTGTATTTAGAGAAGAATAATTCGAAAGGTTTACTTCAGTCTTGGATAACATTATGTGAGACAATTAAATAACAGTGACAGCACACACACAAAAAGTCAGAGTTCAGTCATTTTCTGTTACTTGTATCCATTTATATGTTTGCTTATTATTGCACTCTCTCTAAATAGTTTGGTGTTAACTGCTGCTTTTTAAACTACACTAAAATAAAATTGAAAAAAAAATTGTCAGTCATTGCATCCTTGCCCACACATCCTTCTGAGAGAACCTGTTTCTCCCGCAGGCCATACCTAAGACATGGGCCTAGGTGGCCATGTTTGCTCAGATGTCCTTACCACCTTGACCTCAGCTGATTGGGCCAGAATGGATACACCTGACTCAAGGAGAACCAATCAGAGTTTTCTCTTGCTCTCTCAAAAGATCTGAACTGAGAAAAAAATGAGTAAGTTGGTGTCTGAGTGATGGTAATGGTAGCGAACAAGAGAAGGCCACCAAGTTCTGCCTGTGAGGTCTTCAGAGCCCGTCAGGTTTACCGCCTTCATAAGAACCGGCTGTGTATTGCTTTTCCTTGGATTTGCTTTTAGTTTAGTCTATATTGAGTAGATTTCTGTTTCTTGACACCATATGTAGCCTGAGTAAATGGAATTTTAAAAGAAAAGCGTAATATTTTACCTTATAATTGCATGGTTTAAGAAGAAAATTACAGTATTTTATTAAAGTAGTAGGAGTCATACCCATCTGCTCATATATTTCGAGCTAATAAGACCGTTTACAAAGGCCAGTTAGGAACTTTTGAAAGACCAGGAGTGATGTTAAAAATTGCTGATACCTGTGTTTCTCTGTAGTTTTTTTTTTTTTAATAATTCTTTATTTTATTTATTTATTTTTGGCTGTGTTGGGTCTTCGTTTCTGTGTGAGGGCTTTCTCCAGTTGCGGCAAGCGGGGGCCACACTTCATCGCGGTGTGCGGGCCTCTCACTATCGCGGCCTCTCTTGTTGCAGAGCACAGGCTCCAGACACACAGGCTCAGTAGTTGTGGCTCACGGGCCTAGTTGCTCCGTGGCATGTGGGATCTTCCCGGACCAGAGCTTGAACCCTTGTCCCCTGCATTGGCAGGTGGATTCTCAACCACTGCGCCATCAGGGGAGTCCCTCTCTGTAGTTTTAAATGGTGTTTCAGGTACAAGTTACTTTCTGAAAATTCAGGGAGCTTTCAGATGCTTCTGCATTGCTTCTATACCATCATAATAAAATGGATGATTTTAAAACCATGACTAACTTTGGCTTATTTCCGAAGTCAGCACCTCATTTATTATGAAGAAAACTTAAGGACTTCAGGTGAGGTTTTGTGCCCTAATCCTACCACTTCCTCTGCCCCTTCTTGTGGGTTTCTCAACCAAAGGGGTGAGACCACAAAGAACAGTAACTGGAGGGGAAATCCCCTGGTGCTCTACAACACACAGTGGGGCATGTGGCAGTTGCCCGTCAGCACACAGGGCTTCTTCACGGTAAAATTGAACTCGATTAGAACGTGTGACTCAGACTAAGAAACTCGAGCAAAGCTTCCGGTTCCATTCCCCTGGAGTCAGCTGTGCCCATCAGTTATCAGCCAGAACCAAGAGGAAAAGTCTGAACAGAGAATACAACCATGAACACAATCACATTTCAATCCAGTAGCCCTGCCCTTTAGTGAGACTCTTCCCAGTGGGTGTCAAGCCCTGACCAATCAGATAATCGCTGCTTCTCCAATAGCTGGACATCTAGGAAGGGGTTAGAGAGAGACATGGGCAGAGTTTCTCCTCTCTAGGGACACTGTAGGAAATATTCAGCCCCATCCCCAGCAGGCTGTACTTCCCAGTATGAATCTGAACAATCGCTTGTTTGAACCACTATGGGATGACTAGGATGGTCCAGGATAGACTCCCATAGGAGAAGAGAACAAAGTGATTTTAACCACTATACCTACTACCATACATTTGTCCAAAATTAATACAAGATATGGAATTATATGTGCTTGCTATTTGTTGAAAAATAATGAGGGTGCCATTTCAAAAATAATATCTTTCAGATAATTACTATTTTGTTTTTGTTTGTTTGTTCATTTTTCAGCTGATGCACTAGCTCTCACACTAGCTTATTATTTGTAATGACCCAACTTGGGAAATCTCAAGTCTGGTCTTCCCATTAGGAGTAACTTTAATGTGAGATTATTAAAAAATAATTTCTCCATGTTATTAAAACTGTCATGATAAAGGCATGAGGGAAGAATATTCAGTAGAACTTTTAGAATATGACTCAGAGAAAGGCATTATATGAATAAAGTAATTACTTTATTGGTCACTGAAATATAGGTTAAGTGTACATATCCTGTAACTGTAGCAGGCACTCTTAGTTGCCCTCCCTACAGCCCTGCTCCCATTCTCTTGACTAACAGAACTCTGATTTTGTTGGGATGGGCAATGGGCCCAACTCTAGGCCATGAATCTTTTTTTTTTTTTTTTTTTTTTTTTTTTTTAGGCCATGAATCTTGATAGATCTTAGCTAGTCCCATTTGCCAGTGATTGGTCTAGGGGCAGGCATGTGACCCAGTTTTGTGCAGTGATACATAAGGAGGAATCGTCTTCCAGTGGGGATGTGTGTATGTGTGAGAGAGAGAGGGTGTGGAAGGCAGAGAGAAAGAGGGAATGAATGAATGAATGAATGAATGAATGGTATGCAAGGCGAAATCACTTTGACTTCCACCTACTTCCTTCCTGCTTAAAATGCTGCTCTACCAGGACCTAATGCTTGCAGCTTGGGCAGCCATTTTGTGGCCATGAGGTGAGACATCACCAGCAGGGTGCCACCAGGAGAGTGGCAGTGTAGAAGGATAGAAAAAGCCTGGTGCCTGAGCCCAAGGCCTCAATGACTTCAAAGAGCCTCTGAGCCAACCCTGGACCACCTTCAGAATTCCTGTCCAATAAACAACAAATAACTTTATGGTTTAAGCCCCTGTGAGTTGTGGTTTCTGTTACTTACATCCAACAAATACATACTTATATATATGCCTATATATACTTACAGCCAAAAGCTACATAACTTGATCGAGAAATATCTTTCACTTTGTTATTGTCATTTGTTCTAGGGGAATGAATCAGAAATATATTTAGATAATTTAGACAATTCTCCCACTCAGTCAGGTTCAAAACCTGTATTGACTTTCATATTTTTTTATATTTTAATTTCTTTTTTATTTTATTTTTTTTATTGAAGTAAGTAGAGTTGATTTACAATGTGTTAGTTTCAGGTGTACAGCAAAGTGATTCAGTTATACATATATGCATATATATATATATATTCTTTTTCAGAGTCTTTTCCCTTAGCGGTTATTACAAAATATTGAGCATAGTTCCCTGTGCTACACAGTAAGTCCTTGTTGGTTATCTATTTTATGTATTATGGTGCGTATATGCTCTCATGTTTTTAATAGTCAATTCCAGTGAGTAAATGTCATCAGCCTAGCTCAATGGACAAGTGGTTTTCAGCATTAGCATGAATCGGAATCACCTGTTAAAAACAGATTGCTGTGCCCCATCTCCAGAGTTTCTGATTCAGCAGGTCTTATGTGGGGCCTGAGAACCTGCATTCTTCACAAGTTCCCAGGGGACACTGATGCTGCCAATCTGAGGACCACACTTTCACAACCACTGCTCCAGCCAACGGGCAGTCACCTCCTCAGTCAGCTGCCTCCCCAGTTCCCTTTATCCACATCTACAGTCTTGGTACTTTAGTCTGAATTTCACTTTCTGACTGCAGGATTCCTCTCCACACTTACCAGCATGTTGTTTTAGGACTTCTGAATGTCATCCAAACAGGTTCACCACAATCCTGTGAGCCTTAGGTTTGCTGCCCCACCACATTTGCATAGACCATTTGCCCCGCCTAGAATCTTATCTCGCTGAAGCTACTTGAGGTCTGACACAGTGGGGTGACCTTCCCTCTGTTGGCCAGATCATTTCTTTTTATATCAGAGAGATGAAAATTATGGGATTCCAACAGACAGAAATAGGTTAAAGAACCTTTTCCTCCCTCTACTCCTACCAGGTGGGAAATGTCGTATATAACCTTCATTTGCTCCTTTCTTGGCCTTAACATGAGCATCTTTACGTCTAAAAATGGTCCTGGCCCAGAGCTGCACGCTTACTCATTCTGCAGAGGACACAGAAAGGTTACCCAAGCTTAGAGCTGAGCTGCTGGAAGCAAAACCCGTAACCCTCCCAAGCCTGAGCAGCTGCTCTGCACCTTAGATTAATTTCCTCTGGGCAGAAATTATAAGCCCTCAGGAATCTCTAATCACAAGTTTCTCATTTGGTCCAAGGAAGCATGGTTTCTATACAAAGGGGCCGTAAGCAAGGGTTTTGCAGAGCCACGGTTTCCTCCTTCCGTGTAGGTACACTACCTATCTCAATCTCAGGGAAAGTGGCCCCAGGCCCGAGTGTCTCTTGCCCAAGAACAGCATGCAGTAGTCACACTCGAGTAATGCCATCAAGTCAAGTTTACACCCACAGCCCCCAGAAGTTACTGCGATGACTGAAGAATCCCAGGATGTGTCTGTAGTTCTCATACAGACCTCACCTATCAGCAGTGTTTGACATGGTGGATCATTTCCTTCTCTCGGTTACACTTACCTTCCAGCGCACAGCACTCTCTTGGTTTTCTTCCTAATTCATCCCCATGAGGTGTCCCACTTTTTCTGTTTCCTTTGCTGGTTCCTCCTCTTGTCCTCTCGTAAGCTTGGAGTGCCCCAAGGGTCTATCCTTGGTTATCTCCTCTATCTACACTCATCTGTTAATAATTCCATCTAGTTGCATGGCTTTACATACCATCTGTGTGTAGGTAACTCCCAAATTTATATCTCCAAGCTGTCCTCTCTTCCAAACTTGATACTCCTCTATTCTACTTGAGATTCCTAGTTAAATTGCAAATAGGCAAATAAGTTAACAAGCCCCAAATTTCCCTTTTATTCCAACATCTCACACCTCAAACTTGTTCCTCCCTCAAAATCTCAGTGAAGGGGAACTTCATCCTCCCAACTGCTCAAACCAAAACCCTTGGAGTCGCCCTTTACTTTTCTTTCCCTCACATTCTACACCCAATCTCTTAGGAAGTCCTGTTGGCGCTAACTTCAAAATATTCTCCTGTAAATCAGGTAGTATCTCATCTATGTTTAAAAGCCTGTAGAGGCTCTCAGTTTACTACTGAGAGTAAAGATCAAGGTCAAGGGGTAAAGGTCAAGTCCTTACATTGGCCTGTTCCCACCCCACCTTTGCATCCCTCTGATCTTTCCTGCTCCTCTCCTCCCTGCTCATCCCTCTCTGCTCTGGCCACACTGGCCTCTTAGCTACAATTTACATCTGCCAGGCAGACTCCCACCCCAGAGCCTCTACCTGGAACACTCTTTCTCTAAATGGTACTTAGCGAACACCTTCACTTCCTTCACATCTTTGCTCAAATTTCACTTTCTTAATGGAGTCTACACATGCCACACTATGAAAGACTGTAATATTCAGCACTATCTAAACCCCCTTATCCTGCTCTACTTTTCATTTTATTCCATAGCACTTACAATAATCAATATTATTGTTTGTTCATATGTTATTATCATATTGTCCATCTCCCATACTAAAATGGCAGGATTGTCATCCATTCTCTGTTTTCTAAGCACCTGGAATAATGCCTGACACAGAATTGCGATCAATCAATGTATGTTTTTGTCCCTCTCTTCTAAATTCTGACAGTACTCATTATTATTTTTTGAAGTATCTATAAAAAAGGAAAACCAGTAAGTCTCCAAGGAAGTGAGTAGGTTATCTCCTAGGGTGATATTGCCTTGGTAGAATCCACCACCAAAGCCTATTCTTCATCCTTGCACAATCAGAAGTATAGTGTGTGGGCACTATTAATGATCTTCACAACACCAACCAAGACTAATGATGGAACAAGAATGCCAATTTATTAGTCTTAGATTTAAAATAGAACCTATCCAGGAGAGCAGATGTCCACAGCCCTGAGAGTGACTTCACTTCCTGTGCAAGCTACTTGGAGACACAGATTATAATCAGAAGGTTTGGAGTCAGAACAAGGAGGAGTATTTAAATAATTTGGAAATCTGAGAGCCTCAGACTATAATTAACTTTCATCTCCACTGGAAAGCAATATGCAACATAGATCATAGGCGGGGCACTCGCACCATGCACAATGCTAACGAGTCTCTCCTGATTGATTTTATTCAACACATTTCTTGGGTGCTTACAATGGCTCATACAGTATGGGAAGCAAACACTGAGGATGCAGAGTATAATTCTGCTCCTAATTCTGAAGTGTAGGGGTCTTTCCCACCACTAAACAATTGTCTGACATCAGCTGCATGTCCTGCAATCGAACTCAATTTTTTTTTTTTTTTTTTTTGCGGTACGCAGGCCTCTCACTGTTGGGGCCTCTCCCGTTGCGGAGCACAGGCTCCGGATGCGCAGGCTCAGCGGCCATGGCTCACGGGCCCAGCCGCTCTGCAGCACGTGGGATCTTCCCGGACCGGGGCACGAACCCATGTCCCCTGCATCGGCAGGCGGACTCTCAACCACTGCGCCACCAGGGAAGCCCGAACTCAATTTTAACACAGTCTACCTGGAGATAGGGTCAGATCCCACAGGCTAAGAGCTCAGTCCTATAAGACTGCCCCCCAGTACACACACACACACACACACACACACACACACACTATTTCAGACACCAATCAAAAGGCCAGGTTGTCACCTGTGCTTCTGACCAATGGCTATAGATCAGATCCCCTCCTTGGGTTAGATTAATTTCCTAGGGCAACTCACAGAACTCAGGGAAGCATTTTACTTAACAAATTAACAATTTGTTTTAAAAAGGATATAACTAAAGAGCCAGATGGAAGAGAAGCACAGGGCAATATATGGGGAAATGTTGCAAAGCTTCCATGCCCTCCCCAGCATGCCACCCTTCCCAAATCTCCATGTGTTCACCAGTGTTCACCAACCTGGAAGCTCTCTGAGCCCCATCCTTTTGGGGTTTTATGGAAACTTCATTGTAGGAATGATGGATTAAATCATTGGTCATTGGCAATTGCTGCAACCTCCAGCCCCTCTCCCCTCCCCAGAGGTCAAAGGGGTGAGACTTAAAGTTCTAACCCGCTAAGCAGGTGGTTGGTTCCTCTGGTAACCAGCCCCCTATCCTTAAGTGCTTCCAAAAGTCACCTCATTAACATAATAAAAGGCAATTTATCACTTTCATCCCTTAGGAAATTCCAAGGGTTTTAGGAGCTCAGTGCCAGAAAGGGGACAAAGGGACAAAATCCAAATATATATTCCTTTTTTTTTTTTTTTTTTTTCCGGTACGCGGGCCTCTCACTGTCGTGGCCTCTCCCTTTGCGGAGCACAGGCTCCGGACGCGCAGGCTCAGCGGCCATGGCTCACGGGCCCAGCCGCTCCGCGGCATGTGGGATCTTCCCGGACCGGGGCACGAACCCGTGTCCCCTGCATCGGCAGGCAGACTCTCAACCACTGCGCCACCTGGGAAACCCCCAAATATATTTTTCTTATTACGAGTCACAGTATCACACATGAACAAACAAGACAAAAGAGCTCTTATTCCTGCCCCTGAGGAGCTTGCTTTCTAGTAGAGAAAACAATGATAAATCAGTAAACAAATAAAGAACCAAGATGACCACAGGTTGTGCTAATAGTTATGAATAAAATGGAGTTATATGTTGAAGCTACTTCAGATAAGGTGGTCCTGGAAGACCTCAGGGAAGCCCGAAGAATGAGTTTGTACCCTTAGATCAATGTCTACCCGCTTCCCTGCATGTCCTTCACCCTCTTCTGCCTCTGGTAACGGGGAACGACCATGCTACTCTCTGTTGCTTTGAGGTAGACTTTTTCTTTCTTTTCTTTTTGAATTCCATGTGTAAGTGAGATCATGTGCTATCTGTCTTTCTGTGTCTGACTTATTTCAAATTAGCATAATATCCTCCAGGCTCATCCATATTGTCCCAAATGGCAGGATTTCCTCCTTTTGTAAGGCTAAGTAATATTCCGTTATATATATACGTCACATTTTCTTTATCCATTCATCCACTGTCAGACATTTAGGTTGCTTCCATATCTTGACTACTGTGAATAATGTTGGAATGAACATAGGAGTGCAGATATAGCTTTGAGATACTGATTTTATTTCCTTTGGCTATATAGCCAGCAGTAGGATTGCTAGATGACATGATAGTTCTATTTTTAAATTTTTGATCAATCTCTGTATTGTTTTCCATAATGGCAGTACAAATTTACATTCCCACCAACAGTTCACAAAGGTTCTCTTTTCTCTATTTCTTCTTGAGTCAATTTTAGTAACTTGATTTGTTAAAATTGTTCATCATGTATGTAAATATGTATATAAAATTATCCTGTAATTTATGTAAGGGACTACCTAGACATTTTAGGGTATGATGTGTCAAGGCTCTTCTTTCTCTCTTGGAAGCTAGAGTCTTCAGATGCATGTGTAAAGAGCTATCAGATATTGAAGAGAAAACGGCTGCCTCACAAAACAGTACCCATGCACGATAAGAAACAGTCACCCAGTTTCTGGTTGGTGTGGAGTCTAAACCAGAGCAAGGTGCGATTGTATAGGGAGATTGAACCCTCTTCTCACCTGCTTCCTCAGGGTAGAGCTACTCCGTTTCAGAAGGTAAAGACAGTGTCAATTACAAAATTTTGATTTACAGAAATTACCACCATACTAGTAAAAATGTCCCCTTGTCAGTTACCTATAATATTGTAAAATTGTAATAACTTGCTTTGATTTATAACCCAAAACATACTACGAAAAAGAAAAGAAAGTCTTAATGAGATTGTCTATCTGAGCTTGAACCAGGAGGTGCAACAGTAATTAAAATTTTCCAGTTAAGAGAAGTAAGTGAAACCAAAACTGTCCTCGATCTTTCATCTCAGCTGTCCAAAATCAGCCAGGCTGAGAGCTCAGGACTATCAATTGCCCATTTGCTTAAATTACTTTCCAACAACCCCCAGTTCATTCTCATGTACTTAAACACTTGTCTACTTAATTATATCATTTTGCCTGGAACTTCAGACACTTTTTTTTTTTTGATGCGAAGTTTTTGACCCATGTATAATCAATGCCAGAGATATGCTCAAATGTCAACATGACAGCATTCAGGAAAACATTCCAACCTCCCTCTATTGCCAATACCTCAGATATTATGTTATGTCTTGATGCAGATATAATGAAATACAAAACTTCTAAATATGTTCTCAACTTTGAGTCTGAGGCACTCAAACAGATACAGATTTCCTATGAGAAGGACTTTCTCTCTTCCTACATTGTCTTATCTCCTCCCAGAATATCAACAAAATTCATATGGAGAAAAACAAATGATACATTTTCCTCCCTCCACTTGATCCCATTTTTGCCCCATTACTAATCAACTTTCATTTTTAAAAATGTCCCAAATTTCTGTTTTTAAGAAACCAGTAGTGTGATACTAATACTTTTCAAAAAGAAAGGGATAAATTTGTTGTCGTTGGAGATCATACTGATTTTTCTCATGGCACATTCTGGAGCGGATTAGTGACAACTTATCATAATTGTTTTAGGAGCATCAATTGGGAGCATGGACCCAGATATTCTGGCTCTCCGGGTACTGCTCAGGGAGTAATATACCTATGCTTTGGGTTCCAGCCCTTTTGAATGACCTGTCTCCAGCCACCTGAAGGCATTGATGGTCAAGTTCTAATACATTTGGTTGATATGACTTTATTTTTTAAAAATAAAAACCTGGAAAAAATAAAATAAAATAAAAGCTTGGGACTTCCCTGGTGATGCAGTGGTTAAGAATCTGCCTGCCAATGCAGGGGACACAGGTTCGAGCCCTGGTCCAGGAAGATCCCACATGCCGCGGAGCAACTAAGCCTGTGCGCCACAACTACTGAGCCTGCACTCTAGAGCCGGTGAGCCACAGCTACTGAAGCCCGCGTGCCTAGAGCCCATGCTCTGCAACAAGAGAAGCCACTGCAATGAAAAGCCCGCGCACCGCCATGAAGAGTAGCCCCTGCTCGCCGCAACTAGAGAAAGCCCGCACGCAGCAACGAAGACCCAACACAGCCAAAAATAAATAAATTTTAAAATAAAAGATGGTAACTAGAAAAAAAAAATAAAAGTTTGTTAGGATAACAACAGGTTTATTTTTAATTTGAACTTTAAAAAATACATTTTCAGATTATACTTAGAACGTAAGAGGAAATGTGCATTCATAACAAATTATTATCCTTTTGAAGACTTGTATTATATTTGGTGCCTTTAAAAAATCTGTAATCGTACCTCTGTATTTCTAAAAGAATTAATAATCAAATGAATTAGATTCCATCCCTAGGTACTCTTACCTGGGATGGTTAGTAAGGTAGCTGTTCCCTGGGATGTGGAGTTCTTCATACTGTTTCTTAATCTCTATGGTAACCCTTGTTCTCAACAGCACCCAGAAGTTTTACTTGTCTTTCCCACACACGAAATCAATACTGAAATAGCCCTTTGAAACAGAGATGTAGGAGTAGTCTTAAATTATGCAGCATCTCTATTACTAATGAATGTACTTCTGTGATCCCTTAAAAACAGTGCAGCTGCGATATCAGTTTTGTGTGTAGTTGCCGGACAGTCAGAACAAGACATCCACCCTCCATAGGAATGCCACATCTGGAAATCTGTTAGTACTCAACTTTTCCTTCTTCCGAAACTGCTGAGTAACCTCTACAGAATGTTTGACTAAACTGTTTCCCCAAGGAAACTAAGAAAGGTAAGTACCTGGAGTGGAGGCAGGTAGATTGTATCTCCGGGTGCACTGTTGACAGGATGGGAGACTGGACCCTTCTGCACCTACCTGGGGACTTCAGGAAGGGCTCGGGGAAGCGTTTCTACACCAGGAAGAATTCTAACCTGATTGCCCTTGCTACAGCTTTTCAAAACAAATCTTACTTGAATATATTTGGAACCTTCCTGGTTTGGGGCAAGTCTGGTATTTTCACTATTGCTATCATATTTTTAAAGAACGAATGTAATCAATTTTGTTTTAGTTTCTCTCTTTGTAAAATGTTGCTTATGTGCCCAACAATTTGTGCCTTAATTAATATACTCATTAGAAGATGAGGAAAAGTCCTACCTAAACTTAATTACCATGTAATTTTTAAAAGCAGTTTTCAACTATCCATATTAAGAAATGTCATTCTTAGAAATGTATTAAGGTTTTATTATAGCATAACCCATTCTTTTTGTTGAAAGCAAACTGGATTGTATACAGACACACAGAAATACACAGATATATGTGATAAGCTGTTCAAATGGATAGTATTTTTCAGATACTTAGTATGTAGAATGATTCACTGTAGTGCTATTAGAAATTCAAGCACTGAGAGCTTCAAATTTTGTCCTTCAAAATTCAAGTAAGGGCTTCTCTGGTGGCGCAGTGGTTGAGAGTCCGCCTGCCGATGCAGGGGATGCGGGTTCATGCCCCGGTCTGGGAGGATCCCGCATGCCACGGAGCGGCTGGGCCCGTGGGCCATGGCCGCTGAGCCTGCGTGTCCGGAGCCTGTGCTCTGCGACGCGAGAGGCCACAGCAGTGAGAGGTCCGCGTACCACAAAAAAAAAAAAAAAAATTCAAGTAAATTTCCATTTTCTTGAAATGAGAGTTCAGTCCACTCTTAAAATTATAATGCCTCAAAAGTTCTAAGTATTCACCGTATTAGTTTCAGGAGTTTGTTTCCCGCTTCCTTAGAGAAGTGACCAGCATAAGAAGCTTCTCCCTGCTTTCCTTATTTTAAACCCTCCCAGGAGTTTTTAGTCTCTTTGAACACCTTGTAGTCATCGTCCCACGGGTGAAATGACTTTGCTTAGTTGCCTTTTTGCTCCCCACCCAGCAGTTAGGACCACTGGCCTAAAATATCTCTGATACATCTGGCAATTCCACTGCAAAAGCTCCTGCTTAAAATATTGGTTCATTTCCAGTTACAAGGACCTTCTTGCCATCTGTTATTCCAAGAAATTCCTAAAATGGACCCAGATAAACAAGGTAAGTATTACTGTTAAGTTTTTGAGCACAGTTTGCAAACAAAAAACTCAGGCACAGACGTTGTATTTTCAGACTTCCGAGTTGCAGAGGAGTGACATTTGGCAAATGGCTGGCTGAAAAAGAAACTAATGGATGATTGAAAAGACTTTCTCCGTTTTCTAAACAGAAATTCATAACATATTGACGAGTATTTGGTCTGTTGTCCCCAAAGCACCAAAAAATAATTTAACAAAAGACTTGATCTCAATATAATTGCACTTTAAATTGCTATTCAAAGACACAAAAAGTGGCTTACCTTATTTACATATATCTTCATAGTTTACTATTAAAATGACATCACTGTAGATATTTTAATGTCAGGGGTAAGTTCACTGTACTATTTGAGGCCAAAGTTGAGAGAAAAGTCTCACAGCTGTTATTATATGACTATTTGATAAATGGATAGAGGGAAACTAATTTCCTTTTCTTCCAGCATCTCTGAATGCTAGGGTAGGCCCAGGACTGGCTTGTGATATTTTTATTGTTGGACCTAGTGGCAGTCTTATTCCCCTAGCTGAGATCTAGATTGTTAACTTGGCTTGTTTTATATAAAATTCTGTACTATCTCAAGTTATTTATCTAAAACAACATTTGGAATGATTCCAATTATTTTTGGGTTTCCCAGTATTGGGCCTTCTTATTAGTAAGCTTAACACAAAGCAGTAGATAATCCATTCAAAGCCCCCTTTTTTCCCTAAAGAGTGTTTCTTAAATGTAGTGTGTGTGCATCAGAATCATTTAGAGGGTTTGTTAAAATGCTGGGCTCCACCTCCAGGGTTTGTGACTCAGTAGGTCCAGGGTGGGGACCAAGGACATGAATTTCTAACAAGTTCCCAGGCCATGCTGATGCTGCCCACTTAGGACGACTGGCCTAAAATATCTCTTTCTGGATCATCGAACTAGATGATGGGCTGTTGAAAGAAATTTTATTACGTTCTTAGTATCTGTAGAAAATGACACATATTGATTTGGCTAAGTAAAAATATGAATCGTTTAAAGCAAAACAAGGTTCCCAGTTAAATTGCTTCCATGAACAAGACCATATGTAGCTTTGAAGCTTATATTATTGTTTTTTTGAACATCTCAAATTACTTTGTTTATAGCTTTGGGTCTGATACATCCAGCAGTTGCTTCCTTTCTTGAGTCTTCTCTTACCAGCAGGAGAAAAAAAAAAGCCTTCAGGAAGCAGGGCTGCTGGTGAATCACCTGGGATACCCATTCGTTTTCCCCGAGTACTATATCACAGCTTGCTATGTTATGCTGCATAACTTCATCAGATGACACTGCAAAACATAACTTGACAGGAGTGTGATGGGCCAGATGGTAGAGCAGCCACAGAATCACTCTTCCACCAACAGCAGCATCTGGGAACCTGCAGACTCCCTAGCTTGCTGATTCGTGTTCATTTGGTGCATCTGAGCGGAACCAGGGCACACAAATTGGCCAGTTTCCAGAAGGAAAAACAATGCCGGGCGTTACATTTTTGTAAATCATTTCCACACTATTGTGGCTACTCTCCACGTGTTCTCCTTCTCCAGACTTAGGGCAGAGGTATGACTTTTCCCCTACTCTAACATTGGACTCTTATCTGAAAACTAAGCATTTTTAAAACATAAGGAAATAGTAAACAAAAGAGAGTGAATTGTAGGTCTCTGATATGGTTATACCTGTTCAAAAAAGAATAACAAAATATAGAGGGTTTTTAAATAAGCTTTCTTGTTTAATGACACTTTCAGGCACAGCCCACATTCCCCTAAGGTAGGTGTCTTTGACTCATGATCATATATTGATCATTGAATCGAGGTATATTTAGGGAGAGGCCAGGGCTATGCTCTAAGGTCTCAAGGGTGGGTCTGACTTGGTTCAGCGCTGTAACGCCCTGAGTGGCTTAGCACAGTGCCCGGCACTCAATGGCCATGTGTGGAACAGCCATGACTTCACGCCACAACACTCAAGGGCAAGAAACAGCCTTTTCCAAACCAAAAGCTAGTCACTGTCACTTGGTATGAAATTTAGACTAAGTTAAGTTTGGGAAGCAGCCATCCTGAGACAGACAGAAACCATTTCAGGTTTTTCCTGAACATCTGGTCTGAAGTGTTCAGAATATCTGGTCTGAAGTACCATCGTGGCTGCCGCTCACTCTGCTCTTTGCCTTTGGCTTTGGGGTCCACTTTAAGACAGGGGACTCCTTGTCAAGACTGGACACAGAAATCCTTGCCAAGCCTAGTGTCTGGTCTCCCTAGTTACACAACGCAGCCATTCCCTCCACCCGGGGAACTGCTAGTAAGGGAAGCCCCGGAATCAGCCCTCAAACTTGAAGCCCAGTTAGGCATCTCCCACTTTCCTGTCCAGGTATCAGCATCTCTCCCGCTCTAGGGAAAAGAGAGTCAGAGCTAGAACAAAACTAAAATCAAGATTGGTTTTCAAAGGCAACTGAGAATCCAGAATGTCTGTATGTATATGAGTCAGGGAGGAGGGGCCGGGACAGAGGATGAAGTTGAGGTTCAGGCAGTGAGAGATCCAGGTGATATTTGCCACAGCAGAGCCCCTCTCAGAGGGAACCTGCTCTTCTGGCCATCCAGCATCTGGTCACGTTTCTTCTGCTGAACCAGTGCACCTGCTTTGGAAGAACAACTTCCCCCTGATTTTAGTCCATGAAATTCTAGTAGTGTTGATCCCAACTCTCCCATTTCCATGGATGGCATTGATTCTTTGATGGGCCTTTCATACTAAAGCCTGAGTGGGTTGAATTCAGGGTGGTCCCTGAAACACTGACCCCTTAAAAGGTGGTAAGTCTCCCAAAGGAGTAAAAAGAGCTTAGACCTTGGAACATACACAGAAATGGACATGGAAACTTTGCCTTTTCATTCTTTAAATTCTCCCACTGCTGCAAGAACAAGTAAGAAATTAATATCACCATAAATTATCCTGCCACATATGTTTGAATCAATGAAATCCCCCCATCAATCCCTTGTTTTGTTTTGTTCAGGGCCTGCTTAGCAAAGGCTAAAGAGCCTGCTGTGTTTCTAGTCACAAGCACTTCTCCAGCACACAAACCATTTACTCCCAGTTGCCTGAGTTTTATGGTAATCAGCTGACAATAAATTTGAAAATAGTTTTATTTTCCTCAAGGCATCTTCCCTTCAGCATAATAAATACAAGTAAGTCCTGGGGTCAAAGTTTGTTTGCATGTGAAACCTTGCTTTCAAGTGAGCATTATGGGTATAAAGTCTATTTAATTGAAATTTGTTATCACAAGAAATATTAGAGATGCAACGTTGCTTGGCAGTTCTTTCCAAAGTGTGTGACTGGTTTCCTCTCTCACTGCCTGCTGTAACAATACCTTATCTTTACCATTCCTCAAGTTTTCTGCTCTACCATCTCTTCCTAATTCTGAGTGAACTTGTCCCCAACTTCATAAAGAAAACAGAAACCCTCAGACATGCCTTCTTTCCCACACCCACCATCATATCCTTTTATTCTTCCTCTCAGGGAATGAGGGGATGTCCTCTCAGGGGCTTCTTGCCAAAGCTAATTCCTTCACCTGTACATCTTCCCCCATCCATTGCCTCTACCTCAGAGATTGTATCAGTTAGCTACATTTCAGTTACTTGTAAGAGAGAACTTAGCTCAAAGAGTCTTTATTACCTTATATAATTAATTACCTTAGGGAGGACTAGCTTGCTCTGAGCCCAGACAATGTCAGTAGGACATGGTTTCTCTCCATCTCCAAGTTCATCTCTACTCTCCTTCGTGTGTTGGTTTCATGCTCAAGCTACACATCCCAACAGGAGAGTAACTGCTGCTCCAAGCTATGATTCCAATTTCAAGTCCAACAGGAAAAAATAAGTCTTCTTCCCTGATAACTTGAACAAAGAGTCCTTGATCCAAATTTCATTGGTATATTCTTTGCCTGACTTTGGTTATGAGTCCACATCTGGGGAGGGCAATGATGCTCTCATTGATCGTGTAGGCCTGGGCCACATGTCCTCCATGGAAATAGGAGAATTCGAATGAACCCAGCTAGAATTTCACGGACTAAGTTCAGGGGAAGGTGGTTCACCAGAAGAAATGTGAATGGATGTTGGGTGGCTATGGGAACATGTTGTCCTCTGAGACAGACTTTGCTATATCAAGTACCTCCTGGAACCCTACTTCCTGGACCCTCAACCTCATCCTCTCTCCTGACCCCTCCTCCATGACCCATACATACATTTTAGAATCTCTCCTGCCTTTGAAAGTTAGTTTTGATTTTGTGTGCTCTTCTAGCGATGGCCCTCTTTTCTTCCCTTCAGATTAAGGATCTTGAAAGAGTTGTCTGCTTTTGTGTTTTTTTATTTACCTTACATTCATTGATCAATCCTGTGTAATTTGATTAGGGCCCCCATACCCCCATAAAAGTGCTCTTATGAAGGCTTTAATAGTCAAGTTAATCAAAAACAGAGACTAATTTTTAGCACATAGTTGATCTCCTTGTGGCTTCCACATACTGAATTATTGGCTTGTCTCTACTTTCTGAAACTCACCTTCCTTGGCCTTTGTACCATTGCTGTCTCCTGGTTTCTTTGGCTTTCCCTTCTTCTTCTTCTTCTTCTTAGGTTTCTCTCTCTCCTCTGTACTTAAATGATTATGTTTCTCAGGCGTACTGTTACTTAGCCTAATTTTCTCTTCACTTAAAGCACTCTTCTTAGGCAACCTAGTAGATGGACATGGTTTTGCCCACAGTCAACACTAATGACTCCTAAATATCTATCCCATCCTAAATAGCAACCCTGACCCCCAGATACAGAATCAAAAATTGAGTCCTGTTCAACACCCTGAGCAGCTCCCCCTCCCAGCGAGTATTCTCTAAAACTGAGCTCTCAGTCTGGTAGCCACTAGCCACATGTGGCGATGGAGCACTTGAAATATGGCTAGTCCAAATTGAGATGTGCTGCAAGTGTAAAAAGGATACTGAATTTTGAAGACAATAAGAACAGAAAATGTTTTATTAATAATTTTTATGTTGGTTACATATTAAATAATCTGATAGATTAAATGAAATAAATCATTAAAATTAATTTCACCTGTTTCTTCTTACTTTTTAAAATGTAGCTGCTAGAAATTTAAGGTGACATATTTGAATCATACTGTATTTCTCCTATTGGACAGCAATACTCTAAAAATTTCTCATGGCTACTCCCTCCATGCTGGGAAATCTCTTTAAACTTCTCCTTTTCATCACCATGTGGAACCCTCTGGCTCTAGTCCAGCATTCTCAGTTTCTGACCTGTTGCCTTTCACCTGGACTCTGCTTGATCCACAAGCCTTCTCAGAAAGATACCTTGACCAATATGTCTGCTTATTCTCTCAGGTCACCTTAGCTCCAGGATTTGCAGTCCAAGGACCATGCCCTCCAACTCCCTGTACTCCAAGCCCAAGTTTCTGGGGACAAGTCCCAGTTCCAGAATCCTGGACTCCCAAGTGTCTGGGAGGTAGTTTCAACTGCCTATTGGACATCTCCATTCAGATGTCTTACAGAAACCTCAAACTCAGATGTTGAAAATGAATTCCCATTCCACCTCTATGCACAAACTTTATCCTCCCCCATTATTTCCTACACTTGGTCTCCCTCCCACAACCAATCAGCCACCAATCCCTGTCAATTTCCCTAGAAAATTGTGCCTCATATCTCCCCCCAATTTTCTCTCCCCAGTACCATTCAGATCACTATCATGTTATAGAAAGTAAAAAATTAAACCCCTCCCATGATGTACTCCTGTACCCAGATAAACAGAAGTTTGATATATAACCTTTCCTACTGTGTTTATTGTGTTCTTTCTTGCTATTAGTTTTTATCATTTACAAAAATAGGACCATACTAAGTTATAGACACATTGCTGTGGATTTGGGCTTATAATCATGCTTTAAAACATCTTTCAACCTCAAGATTGACAAAAATTTCTTCTTTTAATTGTCTTAGAGTTTTAAGAATTCATGTTTAACTCTGTAATACATCCTGGTGTTATTTTTGTTTATGATCTGAACTAAAGTACCTATATTATATTTTTCTAAATAGTTATTCATCCAATGGCCCCAACACTATTTATTAAATAATCTATAATTTCCTCATTGATATAAACCACCGATATAAAGGGAAGTTGTTGATTCTCACTGAGTTAAAACATCATCTTTATCATATGCTAAAACCCTATGTATACATAGGTCAGTTTCTGATTTTGTCCTGTTCCATTACTCTACCTGCTCCTGAAATAAGCACACATTGCATTTATTCTTACAGATTAATTTTATATTATTTTGTCAAGTTCAAAATGGTAGTTGGAATTTGGGTTGGAATTGCTTTAAATTTGTAGGGGAGAATTCATATCCTTATGCTATTGAACATTCCTAATCCAGGAATATCCAGTAATGGAGGAAATAGATCTCTCCATTTATTCATATTATCTTTAATATAGCTTTCAATAAAGCTTTATAAGGTCTTACACATTGTTTTGTTTACTTTAGGCATTTTTTAGATGTTAAAAATTACCTGTTCTAACTGATTATTCTTGGTATAAAGCGGTGGTACTCAAAGTATAGTTCCTGGACCAAAAGCATGAGCATCGCCTGGGATTAGAAATGAAATACCCAGGCCCCCCCACCCAGACTCTGGGGGTAAGCTCTGCAATCTGATGCAAGATAAAGCTTGAAAACCACTGATATAAAGGAAAGTTATTGATTTTCATACAATTGTCCTAAATCCAGCCAACTTGCAGATGATCCTCATGAATTATCTGGATAGAGAGGCAATCAGAACATCTGTACATCTCTTCCTTCCTAAAATTTATAACTCTTACTTTTATTTGTTTTTGTAGATTAGAATTCCAAAACAGGGACAGCAAATAAGTTCCAATTCTATTATTATATGCCAGCTCCAATGGACTCATACTGACATCCTGGAGGGCTATCTTTCAAGGTCTATCAAGGAGATTCCGCCCTATCTGGCACAGTGTGGAGGGGACAGGGGTGGTCCTGATGCCCTGTATTTTATTTCTCTGCTTCAGACTAGAGTTGGATCACAGTGGTGAAAAGGGGGATGGGGGTGATTTTTTCCTGACTTTAACAGGGATGTCTTTTGTCTATCTCACTTTTATACGAAATTTGCCTTTTATTTCTGACGTTTTAAGGATGTTTCCTCTCTTCCTAGATCATGTACCAGTTTTTAAAAAATCAGAATGGCTGATGAATTTTACCAATGCATTTTGAGAATCCACTGGTTCAGTAACTTTTTTTCTTCCTTTAATATATCAATTAACTGTTGAACAAATTTTAAATTCCTGAAATAAATCTTTCCATATCATGGAACATAATTCTTTAATATGTTCTTGAAAATGTTTGCTAATATATTATGCTTTATCTTTGATTTCATCTTAAATAAGATTTGTTTATATTTATATATCTGATTTAGATGGTATTTAGATGAGACTTCAAACTTCAGACTTTTGAGTTGATGCTGAAACCATCTCATATTGGACAATTTTCCTTGGCCAATTAGACCAATTTCCTTCAAAGTCTGAAATCAGAATTTAACTAGTTTCTCTCAGCAATAACAATATTTTCAATAAAACTTTATCAAATGTTGGTATTACAGTTATGTTAGCCTCCTAAACTAAACTGGGAAGTTTTCTGAGTTTTTCCAGTTTTTAGAAGAGTTGAGTAACAGGGATTCCCCTATCCCTTGAAAGTTTAAAGGAATTTGCCTGCAAAACTATCTCTGCTTATGGTTGTTTATCTTTGATGACTGTTTTTCCTCGTCAAAAAGTCTTCTATAGTAATTAGTCTTTCAACTTTTTTTTCATATGTTTTGATCATTTCTATTTTCTATTACATATACATTTTCTATTACATATACAAATGTACAGGGCATTTGTATATTACATATACATTTTCTATTACCTAGATATGGCTCCAGAGCTTTCTCTTCTCTTCTCCTCTTCTCTTCTCCACACTGTGAAAGGGGTGAATACATACTCAGTGCCTAGTAAGTGCTCAGAAATGCTAGCCACTGATGTAGTGATGTTGGTGGTGGGTAAAAGAAGGTATATTAATAATTTTTTTCTGATTATAAAAATAACATGTGCTCTTTATAGAAAATTTAGGTAATATTGACAAGTAGGAAGAAAATAACTAAGAATTCGAGCACTCAAAGATATCCACTGTTAACAATCTGATGAATGACACTAGAAATTAAGCTCCACGGGGCAAGAATTTTTATCTGTTTTGTTAGTTGCTATATTTCAAGAGCCTGGAATCATGCCAGGGCCATATAGTAAGAGCTCAATAAAAATCTGCTGAATGAATGGATGGATAGTCATTTTCATAGATGCATAAGTATGTGTGTACATATGACTAGAATATATTAACAAACTGAATTTATATTCTACAGATAGTTTTTTGTCTTATTGTTTCATAGGCTATTTCATTTTTATATAAAAAGTGGACAGCTTCATGGAGGAGTCTCCTCACTGGGGGATTCCTTAGTCTGGTGGGCTCAGAGGAGGCTCTCTATGGTCACCTGCAGCCTAGGATAGCATAGTCCATTATTATTTGTTCCCAGGTAGGAAAGAGAGCTCTAGAACTTGATTTCCTCATCTGCAAAATAAAGTAGGGCTACATGCTCTCTAGGATTTCCTTCTAGGATACAGGATTTATCTAATGAGACAGTCCTTTATCTATGATATTTCATGTTTTCTTTACAGATGCTCTTAATAGTATTGAGAATTCCATTTATAGAACAGCCTTCAAATTACGATCAGTGCAAACCTTGTGCCAATGTAAGTACAGGTTCTCTTGAAATACTTGAAATAATCTGACCCTGATGTGTAATGTAAAATTCATAGAAAACCAAAAACTCCGCCCATGTGAGTGACTGTTGGATCTGGAAGGTTGGACCTGTGCATCTACCCTACTTGTAACAGAGAAGATGGAGTGTGGAAGATACACCTGTGTTCCACCCACATGTAGCTTCGCTGACTGACAATAGACAATAATTCATGGATGAGGATTTTAATTCTTTAAAAAAATGTTCCTACTTGGTTTCTGCAAATTTTTTGTTTATTTAGTTCCTTTTCAGGATACCAATATTGATGCAAAATAAAATCACAAAATAAGTTAGTTTAATATAACTTGTAGATTCAAATATAAACATTTCTAAATTCCTTCTACTACTTAAGACTTGCATTTTAAAGTTGTACCCCCATCTCTTTCTGAACCTGCAAAAGTAAGTTCAGATGAATAATCCTCAGGCCATAAAGTTTAAAAATCGCTTGAGAATTTCATGAGAACTACTCTTTTGCATTAAATTTTATCTGATTGAATGCCATGGTTTCTTTTCCTATACCGTTATCTAGGTAAAATACAGTAAAAATTTTTATCCTGTAAAAATTCTCCAAAATGAACTTGGGTCCTGGCTGTGAAAAATGACAGGCATTCAGCATATCTGAAGTTACTGATTTCTAATAAGTTCTGTATTGCATTTTTAAAAAATCACTTTGTGTAATTTATGACATTTATTACAGCAGACCTAAAAAAATTGTGTTTTATATATAAATTGTATTATATATATATAAATTGTATTATACACACACACACACACACATACACATACATATGTCATTTTTCCTAAAGGTTGAATTTTTTTTAATATTCTGCCTCTGCCTAATAAGTTAGATAGACCAGTGATTTTCAAACTGTGTTTCACAGAATGGACATGGGTGTGAAGTAGGGTAAGAAAGGGCCAGCGAGGTGGGAAAAGGAAGTAGAGGCAAGTCGAGAAAACCCAAAGGCCCAGCAAGGTGGGAAAAGGAAGAATAGGCAAGTAGGAAAACCCAAAAGGCTATCTCCTCTACCAGAACAACTCTGTTTTGCTTTATCTTCCATATTGCATTTCTGTGAAAGTATCCTTTGAAGAAGGGATTCTTGGCTTTAAAAAAAATTTTTTTTAAATCACTGATATAGACAAATTACTTATATTATTCCAGAAATCAGCAAAAGGCAGAAGATGCTCACTAAAAATTTACCCTCAATCATGTTATTTTCCTGGAGAATGTCTCCTATTAAAGAAAGTTAGTAGCCAATGCTCACATGAGCCTTCATCATTGTTCATATGAGCCTGGGTGTGTACAGTGTAATTCGAGGGTGTACCTTTCTGAATTTTTTATTACGCCTGCATCAGAAACAGTGAATATAAATAATATGCATGGGAAATAGTAACAGTACACGAAATCAGAAGTTGAAAAGTTCTACCTATAACAGATAACCAAACAAAAATTGGAAAACAAAAGTCCCTAACACCGAGATAAACATATTGTGAGCTCCAGGCAGCAGGATCTGGAGAGCCGGAGAGCGTTCCTGCACAAATCTGGTGGTGAGATTAATGGACACCACTATTATCTGTTTTGCTGTAATACAGAAGTCTCGGCAGAAGACGCAGCATCCTGTGTACAGCATGCCAGGCCGAGGTGATAGGTTTTGTGATTGAATAACGATAAAAGAGTTTGCAGTCTCTACCACATGCAGCCACGTTTTTTTCACAGTCACATCCCAAAACATACCCCTCACTTTCTTAGACTCTCCCTTTAAAAGCAGTATCAGAGAACAAATAAAAAATTTTATCATACGTGCTAGATTTGTGGATCTGAGGTTGATTTACAAAGTAGACAGAAGTGCAGGGTTTTATCACTTCACAGTCTGAAGCATTTTAAATGCCAGCAGCTCTTGGTGCCACTGACATCCCCATCTCAGATGGCACAAGTGGGTGTTTATTCATTTTGTCTGTCATCCTCCATCTGCAAGAAACCATAGGGTTAGTTCTATCTCATTCTTCCTTATATTTATTGCCTTGTAACATTTTTAGGAGAAGGTGATAAAAAATATGTAAGAAATAAACCATTATTTTTTGTAAGCAACTTTGGTTTTATTAAGTGCCTTTCCGGATAATAATACTGATGAGACCAAGATCAAAACAATAAACATTACTAAAGCAAGGGTGAGACCTAAGGAGTCTAATTCAGCAACTGCTCTTTTATAAAGATCACTGAGTTTTTTAAGTGATGCATTTGCATTTTTATACACAATATTCCTTCTCAAGCTAGGCTGTAGACAAGAAAAAATGATATTTGAACATGAAAGATGAATTTTCTCAATCCACTTAATAAACAGTATAAAAATGTTTTTCCCAACTTTTCACCAGTGTCCTAACTTCCTCGGAAAGCTATTTTCAAGTTTCTCACTTCTTTCCCTTTTAATTTCCTTTTATAAAGCCACATCCTAGAGGTTATACTGGGAATAATGTTCTAACTATGCTTTACAAACAGATGCATTTTTTCCAAAATCAAATCAACTGTTAGAATAGGAACACTTGAATTATACACGAGAGATGTATCCAAATAGTGGCCATATGTAATTCCCTTAAAAAAAAACAGCTGCCGTAAAAAACAGTCCTCATTAAAGACTAGATGATGTTTACTTTCTTGAAGCCTTTTGTTCAGATCAGAGGTGATGCAGTGTTTCCTTTGCTTCCTGCAGTGGACTTGATTGACAGTTCTCTGATTCAGCATGTCCTACTACGTCAGAGTCTCTGGGAGGCAAGAGAAAGTGCTGTCTCTGTGCAGCAGCTTTTTCAGGCTCTGCAGGAGCTGTTTCAGAGAGTCAGGGTGGAAAAACCAGGACAGGTGCACCCCAGAGCTTCGGAACTCACTCTGAGCCTTCTCACAACAATGTATGACAGGTGAGGCTGAGGGGACCATGCTGTGACCTCACAGGGGGTGTTTAGTTGCCTCTGGTCATTGACCAGTTGGGGTTGTCTAATATTTATTCAAGGTTTGATATCTAAGAAGGCTTCTTTGTTTGTTTTCCTCAAATGTATTATTCAGGAGGGGAACAAAGAAGTACATGCTTATCAACCTCACTAATATGAATGATTCATGGACAGCAAAAAGGGGGAAAATCCACATTTTCATACAGACTCATTTCCACTCTAGAGAAGCACACACACCTTTTGCTAGGGCAGTTATGCATCTATGTACATATATAAATTACACTTTTCTCTTGAGTCCCGGTAGTATATGTCTTTGCTTATTCCTTTATAACCAGTTGTCAGTTTCTGTTTGTGAATAACGTGTGCATAAATGGCTAACCTATTGTCTTAGTCTGGGCTGCTATACCAAACTACCTAGACTGGGTGACTTAAACATTTATTTCTCACAGTTCTGGAGGCTGGGAAGTCTAAGGTCAGGGCACCGGCAGACAGGTGGGTCTGGTGAGAACCCACTTCCTGGTACATAGAGGGCCATCTTTTGGCTGTGTCCTCACATGGTGAAAGGGGCGAGGGAGCTCTCTGGGGTCTCTTTTGTAGTAATAGCAATCCAATTCATAAGAGTTCCACCCTTGTGACCTAATCATCTTCCCATGCCCCATCTCTAAATACCATCACATTGGGGGTTAGGATTTCAACATATGACTTGGAGAGGCACACATAAAACAGCTTACACCCTGTCAAAGGCTTGATTATGCATGCTCTAAGTCAGTGGTGTTGGGGGTGTGTGTTTGTGTGTGTGCTTACCACTTTTTTGCCCCACTTCAGTTGTGTTTATCTTACATGGTCTTGACCCAGTAGCCTTCATCCTGTAGAATGGCGTTTTAAAAGCTCACAGTAAATATAAAACATTTGGAAAGTGCAGAAAAGAGTGAAGAAGAAGAAATACCACCCCAAAGCCTGCCTCCCAAAGGCAAGCACAGTTTAACCACTAGGCAAATTCCTTACTAGTTTATTATTTATTTATTTTTGTTGTTGTACAAATAGTATATAAGCATGTTCTCAAGTTATTTTTTCATGATTTCAGTCTCCTTAAGCATTATGATCTTGGCTACCCTTTCTTGTATCAATGCTTGCCTCTAACAATGCTCCGGCATTTGATACATTGTATTTTGTAGGTTTGGAAACTGCACAACCAAGGGGCACAGGGTGATGAGGCTCTAAGTGAGGGCCTGAGAACGGGTGGATTTTTTTAATATAAATGTTTGCTCCTTCTGCCTGCCTTTTGGTCCTTGTCTCTGTTGTTTGGTTTCCCAGCATGTGAGCCCTAAAGGAAGTGAGACTGCCTGGTCCAGGAGGACCCAGGAAGACCCAGGAAGATGCTTGTGTCTCCAGTGCCTAGGACAGGGCTTAGTACAGAGAAAGTACCCAATAAACATTTGTTGAACACATGAATGAATGAATAAATGAAGGATGAAATATTTTCATTCAATTCTTAGTTCTGTCAAATTCTAGATATAGGAAAACTGACCATGAAAAGAGTGAACTTGTAACACAGTGTCAGAAATGTCCATTCAGGGACTTCCCTGGCGGTCCAATGGTTAAGACCCTGAGCTACTGCTGCAGGGGGCGCAAGTTCCATCCCTTCTTGGGGAGCTAAGATCCCACATGCTGCACAGTGCAGCCAAAAACAAAAAAGAAAGAAAGAAATGTCCATTCACAGTCATGGTTTTTATAAACCACTTCACCAAGAATAACCCTGCCTTCCCCATTCGTATCTCTGTTTTGTTGCCATGCAGCTCAGGAACGGGTTTTCTCAAGCTTGGACCTGCAGCCGCCGCCCTGATTGCCCTCTCAGGGGATAGTCCTCTTACAAAATACAGAGGTAACATATGTAGGAGTTTTGAATGTCTGAAGTGCGGTGACCACCAAATCTCTCCAACACGTTATCTGCTTCACTCACTCCTGTATCCCCGCCACACTGCTCTGGTTCGACAAGTACTCAGCAACACTTAGAATTTTTCAAGATGTTGATCTATGCTTTCTAACTATTCATAATTTGGTTATCCTTGATATTTATTTGTATAGGGATTATTCAGACACCAGTAGTTATTATTCCCTTAAAGACAGACTCTGCTCACATCGCCATTTACCAACCTTGTGGTCTTTGTCATTGATGTGCTAGATTATCAAAAAGTTGAAATGTGAATGTGTCTTCATTAATTATCAAATTATTTAGTTTGGGAAGCCTTCAAAACAGCAAGCAAATAACCAAGAATTATAACTTTCGCCTTTATAGCCACAAATAAACTGTTTAGAATTCAAAGCACATATTCTTCGAAGATATATAGCAAGTATTCAGTTTAAAGATTTCTTTCCCCCCTTATGTGTCTAGCTCTTTTTCAGCTCTATGCAGAAAATAACAGGGGAGGTTATAATTCTGGGGGACGCATGACTCGAAGGATTTTGAGAAACCTACTAACAGATCTACAACAGGTAAATCTCTAATACTTAAGAATTCTAAATTTGTTCCAGTTATATTAGTCACATTTATTATTAAAGGATCTGATTTTTACAGTGTCAGTTCTACCTTAATATAGCTCTCCATGCAACCTCTCTCCTCTTTACCTGGTATTATCTGAATATAGGCTGATCTATTGCAATTGCTCCCTAACTGGTTTGCCCAACTCAATCCTCTCCTCTCTGCAACTCTTCCTCCACACAGCAGCCAGTGACTCTTCCAAAATGTAAATGTAAATGCCTAAAATTCTTCGTTGGCCATATTCTGTCATAGAATAAAACCTGAACTCAGCATCACAGGCAAAGCTTTCATGATTTGACTCAATCCTTCTCTTTTCAGAAAGAGGTAAATCATGATACTTATACAAATATAAAATGAACATGTATTCAAAATTTTATTTAATTTGTTAATTAGAAGAGGGCTCCAGTAAGTTACAACTAGTTGAAAAAAATAACCAAAGAACAGACAAGCTGATAGATTAAGAATGTTACAATGAATTTGCAGGTGGACCCAAGACTGACTTTAGGCTGAAGGGGAGGGTTGTCCCTCAACCAGGACAGAATTTATTTGCATGTCTATAGATCAGAATTATTTACATTGTGATCAGTTGTCTACAAGTTAACATTAATGTCTACAAAATTATAAAATAGCTTAGTCAAAGACAGTGATGCATATCTCTATAGGTTCAGATAATCCCCATTGAAACAATATCCAGTGGTTTCTTTTGCGTATTCCACAGTGTTTAAGTTTTCCTTCCATCATTGTCACTCTTGCGTATCAAAATTGTTACTGTACCTGACATGCACCAAGTTCTCCATGCCTGACTTGTGCAGGTGCAATCTGTCTGCAACACCACTGCCTCTCCTTTCACTTGACAAATACTGTTTGTCTTTCAAGATCACTCAAATATCAGTCATCTCCTCACTGAAAGCTCCTTTAACTCTTGTACATAATTTTGTTATAGCACTTGTCAAATGTTGTTGCAATTATGTCCTAGGTATATGCTTTTCCCACTAGGCTGCTTCTCAAGGGCAAGAATTTTATCTCATTTATCTTTATGGCTTGAAAAGTTCTTGATACTAAAGCCTTCAACGGTGCTTAATGGGAACATAGATGAAATGCAACCCCGAATACTCAAATAGTTGCTTTCCATCATTTCCTATTCTTTAAGAATGTACAAATGTAGTGTTGTTTTTATCCATACTAGGCAAGGGAATTTAACCCCCTTAAAGTAAATATGTTTCTTAAATATTAAAATGATGTAAAATCATGTAACCAAGCAAGATCTTCTGCAAATGGGTTAAGCAGGCTCTGGATTATCTTGTGTACAGTGGTCACTGTCCTTCTGTATCTTTTACCCCTGTTTCAAGGATGTGTCTATTCTTCTTCAAGCCCCTGTAAAATCCCCAAACTAGGTTTTCCTCACTGTGAAGCCATAGTAATTTTCTGTCATTTTTCCCCCGGGTCTGGACTGTAGGGGAGAAAAAAATTTCTTTTTCCTTGACCCATCTTAAGTTCTGTCACTGGGGCCCTATAAATTGGACTGGCAAAAGACAGAATTAACAAGAGAAAAACAAACCAAAGTTTAAATGTGTATGGTGCATACACATGGGAACACCCAGTGATGAGTAACTCAAAGAGGTGGATGGAACTCAGGCTTGTAAATTATTTTACATTAAACAAAGGGAAGGGGGCTCTGGGCTTCTGGGTGGGGGGAGGCAGGTTATGAGAAAGTGACCGGGAAATAGATGGTGAACAAGGGTTGTTTAGTAAGGTTTGTTATGCAGATTTAAGTCTGTGAGTTTTCCGTTAATAAGTGTTGTTAAGAGTCCTCCTCTTCCTGATAGGGAGAGGGAGACACTATTGGTAAAAAGAAATTTCCTTTATAAATGTAAATTTCCTTTACAAAAGGAAAACCTGTGCCCTGTTTTTATAGCTTTTTCTGCATCTAGTGGTTCTCAATGGCCTTTAGTTCAAAACAATATGTATGCCAAGGGCTCGTATTTGGGGGTGACCTATTCTGGTACCCTTCAGAACCGAGGATTCTGAACTGAGGATAATTATGATACAGGTGGGAGTGGGTAAGGAAAGAGATTATCAGACAGGGAATATGATTTAGAAAAACCTATCCAAAATTACCTTTGCTTTGATTTGGCCTTAATAGTAATAGTTTATGTTCATATTGATTGTAATAATTAGTATTTAATGTATTCTGTAAATTCCAAAGAATATGTAAGATGTTCATATTTTTTAAGTGGAGCAATGATTTTTTTTTTAATTCCTAAGGTTCAAACATCATATGTAGTTATTTAAGAGCTGCTCTGGTGGTTGCAGCAGCACATGGGCCCTGTTTTCTGCTGACTCCAGGCATGTTAAGGAGCTACTTCCCCATCAATCCCAACATCTTCGGACTCAAGCTACGGGGAGCCAGGGAGACTGGGAAAATCTGTCCATCCATTTGTGCAACCAGGCTTGTTACACTAAGGTGTTGAGGTGGATGTAATGAAAGAAGATGGACGGAGGGGCATTTTCCTCCTCCTGAAATCCTGTACTGCTTCCTCACTACTACAGCCGGCCCCAGGCTCGCTCCCCATCCAAGAGGCCCTAAAAATCTGCCCTTGTTTCAGGCTCAACTGAGGTCAATGAGCTGCCGCATGGCAGCTCCTGCAGCGCTGTCTCCCCCCCAATGCATTAGTAGGCTTCTGAGAAAGCTGTTAGGAAGGTGGAGATTTGCACGGCAAATTATCATCCCATTTACTACCATTAAGGACACTGAGATGGGTTCCCACAGAAAACTCCAGGCCCTACCGTGTAATCCCAGCCCCTCGCGCAAGAATCGTCATTATCATTTCAAGTGGTGTTCTGCCTGTGCTGGCATCCTATCCAGCCACACTGCATCCTTCCGTAGAACACCTGCAAGAAATTAGTCAAATGGGCAATTCATCTACAAAATCTTTGTGCACACACTTAAAAGCCAAAAGTGTAGGTTAGAACCCACTACAGAAGTGAATTTTCTTTTGACTGGTGTCAGAATCACAGAGCTTGCAAGTGGGTCCTATCTGATCCACATTCCTTATTTTACAAATGAGACTAAACCCCTTTCTCAGGGCTCAAGGACGCCGTCCAAATAAGTGCTCCAGTTAGCTCATCAGCACTCTCAGGCCAAAGTATGGTTAGTGAGTTATTTTTTCAGACAAAAGCCAAATAACACATAGTACTTATTCAGCTGGTGATGGGGTTATTATCAATTTAAAGTACAAGCCATCTTGTCAGGATTACGCAAATGTTTGTTGACTTCTGTCTGGCTAATTGTCAGCAAAGTGGCTCTAAGTGCCACTTTCCTGATTAGAAGAATGTTTATTCGAGTTGATGGACTCAGCAGGGGGGTCTTTGAAATTACTTCTGAGCTTGGGAGCAACGCCTGCTGACAGACTGTGCTGTAGACAACATCAGATGCGAAACTGGGACCCACAACCAAATGGGCATAAATGGAGGTGACAGGTACATGTATCTGTGCATATAGATAATGTCAGGGCCAAGTCCCTGGCCATCTCGGCAGTCACAAGGGGTTCTCAGTCCCTTCATTAAACTCCTTAATGGGACTGATTGAAAGATGGAAACCATTGAGTGAGGTAGTATAAATCAAGCCATTGGAATACACATCAGGACTGGGTGCGACAAAGCTTTGGGAGAACCCCTCAACAGAGTAAGGAGTCTTAGAGTGAGATCTCAATTCTGCAGCTAACTTGCATTTGTTTGTTTGTTTTCTTGCTTGTTTGTTGTACCTTGGACAAAATTCCAGGTCTCAATTACTCCTTGCTTTAAACAAAGATAATGACTGCCCTACCTCAGAAATTGGGATTTGTGAAAAGGAGACGACGTGAAAGTGTTTGAAAAGGTTTCCTTAAAACTGCCCTGAACTTTGATACAGTATCGTCGTTACTTGTAATTCATAGGTGCACAAGGGCAAAGAAAGATTAAATATTTGACTGGGGTCAAAAGAAGAGAAACAATGCAAGCCCTCCCTGTATTTCCCCCACTGCCAGACTTTCTTCTCACTCCTCCTCCCAGCTCCACTTCTTCCCACTTGTTCATTCATTATCTCTATTCATACACCGCACAAAACCCACACATGTCCTGTTTGCCTAGACTGAGACAGCTCATCCAGCCTCAGACACCAGATACTTGTGACGCTATGGCCGTAAGCGCCACCGCTCAGGCATGACTGGTGGCCACCTATTTCTCCATTTCTTGATCGCTGACGTGGGGTTTCTTGCCTCTTGTAGATCCCAACTGTCATGGGGGAAAGTCGAGCTCTGTACTCTGTGGAGAGTGCTACACGCAGCTGTTTCCAAGGGGTGAGTGCCATTCACATGTCCCTTGGACCTGGGGGGCAGACACCACTGCTGGGGGGCAGACACCACTGCTGACCCATTTAAATCACAGACCTACTACTCTACACCACCTCCTAGACAACCTAATTTAGAGGTAGACTTGCCCCGACTTTGCATGTGATAAACTTCCTAAGCAGAGCCTACAGAAACAGAGCCAGAAGAGAAGATGAAAATACATTTTCATCTCTACAAGAGACCAAAGTTCTGCCTAGAAACACATCTGAGTGTGCCATGGTTTTTCAGGTGTTGAGCTCAGCAATTAAAGAAGAGAAATTCCTATCTTGGGTACAATCTGAACCTCCCATCCTCCTGTGGCTCCCGACCTGCTACCGACTGTCAGCCACTGAAATGGTCACTCACCCTGTTCGATGTCGAATCTGCAGGAACTTCCCCATCACAGGACTGAGGTAGAGTCATTCATCACTATTACATGGACCGTCACTCTCCAAATGGGTCTGGAGTTGGAGCTGCGTCTCTCCAGATTGGTTTTTGTGGTCCTTCTCACACATCTAGAACTCAGTTGATTTTGGGGGGTCAATAATTTCCTGTATGAGTGGTCCTGCTTATAATACATTTTATTTTACCTTCTATAATTAATGGAATATTAAGTTCTATTGACACATACTCTGACCGCTAGATGTTTTTGTTCCTTAAGGGGAAATTTTTTTGTCTTTTGTTACCAAAAAATGCTGTTAAATACTTTGGAACCATCCATAATAATAACAATAGTTTACATTCTTTGTTTTTTTTTAAAGTTTTATTGAAGTATAGTTGATTTACAATGTTGTGTTAATTTCTGCTGTGCAGCAAAGTGGTTCAGTTAAACGTATATATATTCTTTTTCATGTTCTTTTCCGTTACGGTTTATCACAGGATATTGACTATAGTTCTTTGTGCTATATAGTAGGACCTTGTTACATTTGTTAAATGTTGAACAAGTGTTAGGTTGTGTAGTTCACCTGGATCATTTCATGTAAAACCTGTTACAACTCTCTATAAATGTGGTATTATTATGCCTAATTTGCAGAGACACTAAATAACTTAAACTTAAGCTCACATGGTTAGCAAGTGGCAGAGGCTACCGACCGAATCCAGGTTGCCTGCTTTGCAACCGTGATGCTCTGCTGCCGCCTTGTGCAGACAACTGAGAACATTCCTTGAACCCAAAGGAATGATGAGGCTTTGTGGGAGCAGCTCACGCCAGAGCTTCTCTGGCCTCGAGGAAAAGGCAGATTTGAAAGCTAGGTTTGGACATTGGAGATTCAGACCTTTCCACAGCTTTGAGGATGACAGTCAAAATCCCATATTAGGGAAAGGGTGTTGTAGTTCTCTTGTCAATACAACAATAAAGGGCTTCCCTGGTGGCACAGTGGTTGAGAGTCCACCTGCCAATGCAGGGGACACGGGTTCGTGCCCCGGTCCAGGAAGATCCCACGTGCCGTGGAGCGGCTGGGCCCGTGAGCCATGGCCGCTGAGCCTGCGCGTCCGGAGCCTGTGCTCCACAACGGGAGAGGCCACAACAGTGAGAGGCCCACGTACCGCAAAAAAAAACCCAAAAAACAAAAACAAAAATGCCGCTGTGTGACTTTTCCTTTCTCCTAGAAATCTGAGGCAATGTACAGTTTTCATATATGCAGACAGCTGCGTGATCTGGGCATGGCCTTTAACCTTTCTAGACCTTGGTTTCTTTGTAAGCAAGAGGAGAGGTGGGTCAAATGATGACTTAGACTTCTTTTAGCTGTAACCTTCTGAGTCTATTAGAAATTGCTTGAATGTATTACAGTTCTAACCTTAAACCTGTGTTTTTGGCTCTCAGAAAACTCCAGCAATAGCCTCAAGGCTTTTAGTTTCAGTGAGATTCATAAAGACATTTTAGAGCAGAAGTGTTTGCAGATCTGGAAGTATAGCAGGAAGAGGCAAAGACTTGACCTCCTAAAGTAAGAGAAGCTACAAAGCCCAGAGCTTGTTCCTAAGACAAATGTTCGATTTTAGCAGAACATGTCACATTTATGCTCTGTAATAGCCATGTAAGTTTGAAATGAAATTAGGGGGAAAAAAGTTGGTTCTCTATGAGTAAAGCCATCAACAACAGACCAGTCTCATTATCCACACTGCACCCTTTCTCACACACCTGTCGGTAGTTTCAGAGCATGGAGGAAATAAGCCAAGATTAGGGTCAGTGTATTGTCCTAACAAGTCAACTGTAACCATACAGTAACGTTAAATAAAGCAGCCAGGACAGGTGGCTCATCAAATCATCTTTATAAAAAATGCTTTATGTTATAGACTTCATGTCTCCCCAGTTACACATGCTGAATAATTTTCAAAGCTTTGTAAAAACTTTGCAAGTCCGAGAGGGCAGGGTTTACTAGCCCCATTTTCTTTTTTTTTTTTTTTTTTTTGCGGTACGCGGGCCTCTCACTGTTGTGGCCTCTCCCGTTGCAGAGCACAGGCTCTGGACGCGCAGGCTCAGCGGCCATGGCTCACAGGCCCAGCCTCTCCGCGGCATGTGGGATCTTCCCAGACCGGGGCACGAACCCGCGTCCCCTGCATCGGCAGGTGGACTCTCAACCACTGCGCCACCAGGGAAGCCCCCATTTTCTTCACTGAAGAAACTGTCATTCATTTAATTTCCTTCAACTAATGTTCTTTGAAAACCTGCGTTGTTCCAGGTATCTTCAAAACAATGAGCTTAAGTTTCCATTTCAAGGTCACCTGGTAACAGTGGCATGTGACTCAAACTCAAGTCTCCTGCCTTGGTGGTCTATTAACAGGGGTTAAAATAGCTGGCTCTCCATTTAGATGGTATCCCTGGGCTCAAAACCTAATGCTACCACTTACTACGTAGTTGTGTAACTTTGTGCAATTGCTTAAACTCTCTTTGAATCAGTTTCTTTAAATGAGGATAATAATAAGAATGCCTTGCCTTAAAGAACTTTCATGGGGATTAACTATGTCAATGCATGTCCACTGCCTGCTACATACTAAGGGCTCAAAAATGTTTGCTACTGTGATAGCCCTTCAACACTCTGTATTAATATCCTACCCTGGGACTAGATGTCGGGGACGGCAGTGAACAAGGACTGTGACAGTTTGTCTCATGGCATTTGCACCCTCCTGCTCTGCCTTCCAATGACTTTGGTCAGAAGCCCTTCTGCCATCTGGCCTCAGGAACATTGCAAGTGGGGTTTTTTTTTTGTTTTATTTTTGTTTTTTTTTGCGGTACACGGGCCTCTCACTGTTGTGGCCTCTCCCATTGCGGAGCACAGGCTCCGGACGCGCAGGCTCAGTGGCCATGGCTCACGGGCCCAGGCGCTCCACGGCACGTGGGATCTTCCCGGACCGGGGCACGAACCCGCGTCCCCTTTATCGGCAGGCGGACTCTCAACCACTGCGCCACCAGGGAAGCCCCATTGCAAGTTTTTATTCCTCCATTCTCCACAGTTACCTGTAGGTCTGATAGGTCTGAAAAGCGCTAACCCTTCTCTTCACCCCAGTCTGCATTACCTTACTCCTCATCTTTCTACCTGGGATTTCCTCTACTTTAATCTCCCACCCAGCATTCTATGCCTAGCATGAGTCTCAGCTCTTCCAGAAAAATTTATCAGACCATACCAGCTCCCAGGGATGTCCCCCGTCTCTCCTACAGCATGTATTTTCCATGCCTCTTACTCGGCACTTCATCACACAGTATCTAATTTTGCTAGTTAGTACCTCAAGCTTCCATATCATGTCTTTGCCGCCAGATATGAAATTTGAAGAGCATAGGAATCTTGTCATAGTTTAATTTTTATAACTTTGAAGACCGGGGTTGAAAACTCAAATGCTATTGGGGGCAAGGCAAGGAGTATAAATGAGGGCAGTAGTCTGGGGAGGGACTGTCTTAAAGGTGTAGCTGCCCCCTTGTCCTCGCCCATTGCTGCCGTTGATGAGGAAGACCCTACTTTATGCCGCATCCTCTGTAGTTGAAGAAGGGAGTTAAAATAGCAGGAAAAAAGTATAGATCCCTGATATTTTGCAGACAAACAATATGATCCCACTCATCCTTAAAAGTTACTAATTCATGGCTATGAGGTCTCACCAGCCCTCCCCAATATCACAACATGTTCCCTGAGTGCCCAGAGACACCCTTCCCTACCAGAGTGTCTCAAGATTTCCGCCTGTCTTTCTGATCACAGGAGATTTAAGATTGTAACTGTCCATAACAGAAAGCCTGCAACACTGATGTGTTAAGAAACTTGGGTGTGGTGGTCACTCAGTCCTGGCTGGTGAGGAACTCCCTCTCTTCCACGTTATTCTTTCCTACATACAGATTTCTGATAAATGACACATTTATTTTAGATTCTTTATCTATGGTTCTATTTTCCCCAACACCACACAAGAATACAGGTCCAATATCATCATATCTCACACATTTCCAGAGAAGCTAGAATTCAAACTTTTTGGAAATCTCCCAGTTTCCTTTAAGTTGGCAATTAAATTCCAATTACCTGAATGAATTATGCAGCTGCACAAATGTGGCTGCAGACTTAAGGGTCTATCCTAAAGGTTGTAGCACATAATGCCCTGCATGTAAAAGACACTTGGTATTTGGAGGGCGGGGTGGAGAGGATGAATCCAGCCTCTATATGATAGTTTGTTGACAAAACTATATTAATTTAATGTCATGTTATAAAAATGCCAACAAAAGAAGACAACTTTATACTCACTCGATAGCTCAGACACCTCCTGTATATTTTAGGGTGCTTATTCTCCACCTGAATGATACTTTCTTTGCTCACCTCCTAGTAGTGATGTAAGTCACACTTGCATTTTAATTGGCAGATACCGCTGTCTGAAGTGTCTCAACTTTGACATCTGTCAGGTGTGTTTCTTATCTGGTCTTCAGAGCAAGTCCCACCAGAAGTCTCATCCTGTGATTGAGAACTGCATCCAGGTAACATTTAATGCCGTGTACCAAACTACTCATGAATCTTATCAGTGAAAGCTACAGCAATTAAAAAACTTTTCCTCCTGGAAAACCACAGGTTCTGCTCCTTTCATACATATAATATTTAAGACTAAGGAAGTGGCAAGCTCAACCTTAACTATCTCTCAATATACATATACTTTCTTTACACTGTAGATTTTAATAAACCTTTTGGGGATAAGAAAAGGCCAGAGTATAATCTGAAACCATTGACTCCTACTGTGCACTAGAAAATATCTGAGCGGTAAGAGGGGAGAGGCATTGGAAATGGACACAGATTAAAAAGAAAAAGGCCTGGTTTGGTAAAATGACGCATCAAGGTCTCTAGTTGCTAGTACATTTCGGGAATTTTCTTTTTTAACATGTCTTTTCCTGAGCACTAAAATTCAAGTAATTTTTTCCTTAGGAAAAACAAAAGAAAAAGATTTCTATCTCAGTTTTGACTGGAAAAGTGTAAAACTAAGACTTCATAGCTGACTTTCAAAATTTTTTAAAGAAAATGATAATACTCAGCAAGAGAATTAAGCTCTTGCTAAGAAGAAAGAGACATAGGATAATTTTAAAGCAGAGAGCATTTCAATTTTTCCAGAAAGGACACTCTCTTTTCATCACTGAGTATGAATCCGTTTCTCCATGCAGATGGCCTCATCCCCAAATTTCACAATAGTGAAAAATATTGATTAATTACCTTTACTGAGGACAGTTCTCCCCTCATTCTCTCTTTACCATGAATGGTCCACAAAAGTCATGTGCCTCAATCTTGCCAAATAATTTTCAATGGATATTGCTTTACTAAATTTTATTAACCCAGATCCTCAGATCATTGGCCTATGAGCCTCTTGTTTCTAAAAGTCTGGGGAGAAATAGGGCTTATCGATATTAGACTGACACCATGTGGTCATTTTGTTATTACACTTTAGATTTCAAGGGTTGAATATTTTAAATTAAAGGTCTCTCTGCTTTGTTTCCTTTTGCCTTACCTGTGGGGGGGACTTCAGGTGGTCTGAGAATCCACTGATATTTTATACAAGACTAAATGTATGAGGATTTTTCTGGAAATAAAATCTCAGGAATCCTCCAAATTAGTAACCACAGGCTTAGTCCTCTTTCATGCCTTCTTCTAGCTTTCACCTTCCCCATTCCTGGGTTGCTCTAAGGAACAGGAGTTTTTGTAGAAGTTGGGGGGTATTTAATTCGGAAACGTATACTATATGTATGTGTATAGAGAGAGGATGTGAAGAAATTCAGGTAGTAAGGAAGTAAGATGATTTTTCTGTGGATATCACGGTAAGTGAAATAATTTCAGAAACTTCCATGGCGGCCAATCCACCCACGTAAGGAAAGAAGACCACTTTAAGACTGATCTGATGCCCCTTGTTCTGTTGGCCATTCCAGCAGGTGTCAACAAAAGACAATACAAAACTCTTCCTCAGGACCCTCAGAAACAACCTGCTCCAAGGGCGCTGTAGGAGGAAAGAAGCTGCGAGAAGGCAGTGGCTGCTGGACCAGGTGAATCCAAGGGATGTGGCTAACCAGGCACAGGCCAGGTGAGTGTCTCCGAGTGACAGTCGTGCAGGTTAGCAACCCAGAGCCTGGGTACTAGGTTATGAAGCCAGCAAGCAGGGGAGGGGTAAAGATGCTGTTCCCCTCTAGAAGCGACCTTTAATTTTAAAGTAGACCGCGAGACAAAAATACCTTTAAGTGGCCCATCCAATCATTTAGAGTTATCCCAACTAAAGACCTCAGGCAGACACAGAAGATTTTTAGTATTAGAGTATTTGAATAACTTTCTCCAACATCTTTCTTTTTTGTTGGGTTACTTTTGAAAGCCTAATTCAGAATTAATACTTATTTTTAAAAAAAGGAAAAGAAAGACACATTCCATCACTCACAGGTGAGTGCTATTCACATTTCAGCATTACCAGATCAGGAATTATGCTACAGATACAACTTTTCAACCTTTTCTCCATTTACATTAAACAGAGAGCATTTTCCCGTCATTAGCTTCCAAAATATCATTTCAATGACCTCACTCTTATCCTTATAAGGAAGTGCCGTAATTCACAAGCAATCCCTTAACATTTTGGTTATTTTCAAATTTTGCCCCCCACCAAAATTCTGTAGTCAGCATCCCTACACACGCATTTTCTTATATTTTATTAAGATAAATTCTCTCAGGTAAAACCATTGCATCAAAAGTTGTGAATTTTGTTAATCCTCAAAATTCAGAATGCCAAACTATGCTTCAGAGGGTGATCTCAAAGGATGTCCCAGCACCACTGGTATCTGAGATCGCCCATCACATACCTGAGCACCAGCCTAAGGATGACTTTTTAAAAGTCTTCATGGGGCTTCCCTGGTGGCGCAGTGGTTGAGAGTCCGCCTGCCAATGCAGGGGACGCGGGTTCGTGCCCCGGTCCGGGAAGATCCCACATGCTGCGCAGCGGCTGGGCCCGTGAGCCATGGCTGCTGAGCCTGCGTGTCTGGAGCCTGTGCTCCGCAACGGGAGAGGCCACAACAGTGAGAGGCCCGCGTACCGCAAAAAAAAAAAAAAAAAAATCTTCATGACCTTAACTACTGAAGTAACTCCTTCTTTATAATTTAAAATTTCAGAAGATAAAGGAAAGAGGTACTGTTTCCATGGGATTATGATCATCAGACTTTTGGGAGAAGAAAACCCAGAATAATTCATTCACTCTTATTTTATCTACCAGAAGTATAAGAATAGATCACTTTAATCAAATTGGTATTCATTTATTAATTTCTTTTGTAATTCTCTAAACTTTTCTCAGACATCTACCAGCATATTTCCTTCTCGATCCCAGACCCTATTTCTGTGGTCATTTTGTCACTTTTTACAGTTTGGTATAATTTAATGTATTTTTACAGCTCTTTAAAGGGAAAAAAAATGCATGTTGACTTCGCATTAGATGCCATGCCTTATACCTGTACCACATTTTCCTAGCAGGTGGTTATCAATGTAGTCTTTTTTTTTTTTTAATTTTTGGCTGCATCGGGTCTTTGTTGCTGCGCGTGGGCTTTTCTCTAGTTGTGGCAAGCGGGGGCTACTCTTCAGTGCGCGGGCTTCTCATCGCAGTGGCTTCTCTTGTTGCAGAGCACAGGCTCTAGGCGCGCCGGCTTCAGTAGTTGTAGCAAGTGAGCTCAGTAGTTGTGGCTCGTGGGCTCCAGAGCGCAGGCTCAGTAGTTGTGGCACACAGGCTTAGTTGCTCCGCGGCATGTGGGATCTTCCCGGACCAGGGCTCGAACCCGTATCCCCTGCACTGACAGGCAGATTCTTAACCACTGTGCCAGCAGGGAAGCCCCAATGTATTCTTAAAGTTAGAGAATTTGGATATCATCTTGATGTATAGCTTTAATAGAGTACAGATAATTTAAATTTTAAAATAGAAACAAAGATATCAGATGCCAATTCATCTGTCTTCTTCAGGCCATTTATTTCACCTTTCCCTGACAGAGTGACAGTAAATTAGGACAATTAATCAGCTGGATTTATTGAATACTTGAGATCTTGTCTAAATTCCTCCATTCTCATAGTTAGAACACAAAGATCCATGCTCTTATGTGCATTTCTTTTGGCCACAGAAGCCTGCCTGATCTTTTACAAATTCAAAATATGACGGCATTCCTCACGCACTCATTTTGCCCAAACTTCTGTGCCTTAAACCCCTCCATTAGCTTCCCATTGTTTTTAAGCTAAAACCTAAAAGTTGTAAGATGACTTAGAAAACTCCTGCATGTTTGAGCTACCCTGGGAACCTCTCCAGTGTCATCTCCCCACCAATCTCTGTGCTCCAGCCCTGATTCCTCCCTCCTCCCCATAAGACTAAGCCAGATTCCCCCACTCTTAAGACGTAAACCTTTACTTTAAAGAATTCATATTCCTAGGGCTTCTCTGGTGGCGCAGTGGTTGAGAGTTCGCCTGCCGATGCAGGGGACGCGGGTTCGTGCCCCGGTCCGGGAAGATCCCACATGCCGCGGAGCGGCTGGGCCCGTGAGCCATGGCCGCTGAGCCTGCGCATCCGGAGCCTGTGCTTCGCAACGGGAGAGGCCACAACAGTGAGAGGCCCGCATACCGCAAAAAAAAAAAAAAAAAAAGAATTCATATTCCTAGACCACTTCTCTGTATGACTTGACGCCTACCTCCTAAATACTTGCAAAAGTTCTGCTCAAATGTCATCTCATCCTTAAGGCCTTTCCTGACCACCCATTTATCATTTTAGCCCCTGTCCCCACTCTGGCACTCGCAATCCTCCTCCCTTGCTTTATTTTTCTTCAAAGCACTTCATCAGCATCTGACGTTATACAAATTTCACTTTTAGTTAAAAATTTTTTTTCGATAATGTAAGCTCCATTGGGGGAAGAAACTTTTATTGTTTCCAGTTGTATTTCCAGAATCTGTACAAATGTCTGAATATGATAAATGCTCAATAAGTGTTTGTTGAATGACTGACAGACCGAGTAATAAAATGGATGGATGCATGATGGAGGGATTAACGGATTGATTGATAAAGTGGGTCTTTTAGAATGGGGTATGAAAGTGTCTCAAGGAGTAATTACCCAGTGTTGGAAGACATTAGTGAAGTTTGAACCTGGGACAGAGAGACACAGAAGTCTTGTTCTCAGCCAACTCTGTGTGTGGCCTTGGGGACTGTTTCTAAGACTTGGTTTCTTCACCTGAGAATAGGGATAACCTGTCCTTCCTATTCCCAGAGTAATATTTGTGGAGACAAGATGAGGAAAGGGAATTGCAAGTCCTCCGCAAAGCTAAACATTCTTTAAATGTTGGTGTGTTATATTCTGTTCACCAGAGTACAATTGAGTTGTTCACCAAAATAAAATTCTAATGGAATAATTTGCACTTTAGCCTAGATACTGATGAATTCAAAAATTCTGATTAGTGATTGGTCAAGGGGAAATTAATGTGGAATATTACTATTTTACATTGTGATAATAGGCAAAATCATATCCTTGCTATCTATTAAGTTGGCACATTGGTACTGACCATCTTCTGAGAGATTCATGGTTATTGCCAAATGGTAATATTGAATTCATTCATTGATTCAGCAAACATTCTTCATCCTAATAAGCCTCCTTCCTTTTAATGTGGATTCCATGCAATAGCTTACACTGATAATATTTTCACTTACAAAAACATAACTGAAATCCAGGTACCAAATATTACCACTATTATTATATATTTTGGGACATTCTTATAAATATACTAAAAAATGAATATAAAAACTGTGAAAAAGAACACACAAAATTACTTCCATTTACATTTAATATGATTGTGAATCCCCAAGAAACCACAAGTAACTCTAGCTAAAACTGTAGAATTAATTGGTTTTGAGTGGTGGAAAATAAAATATGTATGCGCAAATAGCTCTTCACTATATCAGCAATAGCTAGCTAGAAATTTTATAAAAATCCCATTTACAATACCTGTAAAATTATTTTTAAAAGAAACTAGAAAAAATTTAACAAAAAAGATACAAAACCCATATAAGGAAAGCTGTAATATTTGATTGAATATACAGAAAACAAGACCTGAGCAAAAGGGAGAAACATAGCAAATTCCTAAAAGAGAAGACACTAACATAACAATGTACACGATTCAAAAATTAACCTTAAAATCAGTACTCGCGATGCTTCTTTGGTCATTTGCAGCCATGCAGAGTGGGAAAAAAGTGTGAGTTGCCTGATGCACAGCTGAGGTAGAACTGAATGTCACCCTGCCTTCTGATTTCTGCCCTTAGAGTATAAACACGTGTCCTTTACACAGTCTATCTTGTGCCATGTTTTTCACATTTTTGTGCTTTTTCTTGGTGACTTCACTGTTGCAAATACCCTCCAAACATGGTGCTGAAGTGCTGGCTAGCGTTCCTAGGTGCGAGAAGGCTATGATATGTCTTAACAAAAAATACGTGTATGAAATAAGCTTCGTTCAGACACGAGTTACATGGGTTCAATGTTACTGAATCAACAGTAAACATTAAACAGTATACATATATCTTTAAATAGAAACACATGGGGGTGGGGGATGGGATGAACTGGGAGATTGGGATTGACATATATACACTAATATGTATAAAATAGATAACTAATAAAAAATAGAGAAAAGAAACACATGAAAAACAAGATTATATATTGATAGGTTGATGAAAATATTCTGACCAGAGACTTCCAAGATCCTAACCCTGTGTTTCCCCCAGGAGCCATCGTTCAGTTTCCACTAATTCATTGTTCATGTGACTGCAAAGAGCATAGCTACCATGGATAATAAGAATGAACTGCATTTAAATTAAATGCATTTCCAAATAGAATCATGATGTTTTTTAAATAAGATAAAATAAATTTGAAGACATGTTGAAAGAATAAAGGTACAAGGATATTTAAAATTGTGGAAATAAAAAATAGTGAGAGGGGCAGGACAGGAATAAAGAGGCAGACGTAGAGGATGGACTTGAGAACACGGGGAGGGGGAAGGGTAAGCTGGGACGATGTGAGAGAGTGGCATGGACATATATACACTACCAAATGTAAATTAGATAGCTAGTGGGAAGCAGCCGCATAACACAGGGAGATCAGCTTGGTGTTTTGTGACCACCTAGAGGGGTGGGATAGGGAGGGTGGGAGGGAGGGGATATGGGGATATATGTATACATATAGTTGATTCATTTTGTTATACCGCAGAAACTAACACAACATTGTAAAGCAATTATACTCCAATAAAGATGTTAAAAAAAATTGTGAGAAGGGTTGTTCTTCAACAGGCGTTAAAACTTACTCTAGAGCCACCATGACCAAATAATATAGTATAAATCATAAATGGGTATATTGATCTGAGGATAAGAATACAAAATTTGATTAATGATCCAAGCATAAATGAGAGCCTAACATATGAGAAAGGTGGTATTTCAGTTCAGTGGAAAAAGATGCCTAACTGGCTATCCATCAGGTATCCATTGTTTTGCCCCATAAATGAAAATAAATTCCAAATTGATTGAAGTTTAAATGTAAACATAGTTTAAAATAAAAATATTAGAAAAATTTAGGAAACCTGGGGTTGGAGGAGACCTTTCGAAGCAAGACAACGAAATAAGGAATCACGAAGTAATAGAAACACACATATATATGATGACATGCGAATGTAGACATTTTCTCATGGTAAATGATATTATAAACAAAATCAAAACTAAGTCTCAGACTTGGAAAAATATTTTCACTAAGAGGATAAACTGTGCTATGGAAAGGTCCCTACAAATTGATAGGAAAAACTGAAAAAGAAGAAGGAGAAGATGAAGAAGAGGAAGAGGAAAAGAAGGAAGAGGAGAAGGAAACGGAAATAAGGAAGAAGAAAATGAGGAAGAGGAGAGCGAGGGCAAGGAGGAAAAGACTCCAAGTATATAAATAGGCAAAATCACAGAAGAGGAATTCCAAATGGCCATGAAACACACAAAGATATGCTCATCTTAACTAGCGGTTAGACAAATGTCAATTAAAGGAACAATGAGCTATTGTCACTTTCTTTAACAGAATGGCAAAGAGTAAATGAATAACGTCCAGTGCTGGTGAACATGGAAGAAATTAGGTGCGCTGGACATTTGGTTGAAGTACAAATGGCTATAGACTTTTCAGAAAATAATCTGAAAAATAAATAAATCTTTAGTGAACACTCTTCTAGGCACTCGGGATATATCAGGGAACAAAAGAGATGAAGATCTCACGGAGCTTTCATTCTACTGGGGAAACTAGACAATTAAAAATAGGCATATACATGAATTATAATAATATATTAGGAGCTAAAAGTACTAAAGTAAAAGAAAGAAAGAAGAGCCAGGTAAGAGAGAGCAAGACTTAGAGGGAGTGTTGGTAGCAAATTTAAACTGAGTGGTCTTAGTGGTCCTCAGTGAGAGGTGATATTGGAACAAAGCCTTGAAGGAGGTGAGGGAGTGAATCTTACAGGTACCTGCAAAAGCATACCGCTAACTGAGACTGCCAACTGAGACACACACAGGAGTGTGCCCGGCAGCTCCAAAGAACAGCAAGGAGGCTAGTGTGGCTGAATGGAACGAAGGAGGAAATATTGATAATAGCCTAAAGGGGGCAGCGTAGAAGCCAGGCTATATAAATATTTTCCTAAATTTTTTCCTAATGTTTCTATTTTGAATTTTAATTTAAATGTTCAACCCATTTGAAATTTATTTTAGCAAAGGTTTAGCTTGCTTTCTTTCAGATGGATAGCCAATCTATCTTTTCCCACTTCAATGAGATACCAACTTTGTCACATATTAGGGTTCCTTATATACTTGAATCAATTCATAAAATTTATATTCTCTTCCTCAGATCTAGAGGTCAATTCTTGTGCATATACTAGATGTATGGTCATGGTGGTGCTATATTAAGTAGAAGGATAAAGTTACTGTCATCTGAAATGGGGGAGGCTCTCGGTGGAACAGTATCATAGGGGAAGATCAGGAGTTCAGTTTGGAACATGTTAAGATTGACGTGTCTCTCAGACATCCACATGGAGATGTTGAGTAGGCAGTTTTCCATTCGTGTCCGGAATTTGGGAGAAAGTCTATTGGAGATCAAATGTGTGAATTTTTGACATACATGTTTTCTTTTGTTTTTGTTTTTTTTGTTGCGATACGCGGGCCTCTCACTGTTGTGGTCTCTCCCGTTGCGGAGCACAGGCTCCGGATGCGCAGGCTCAGCGGCCATTGCTCACGGGCCCAGCCGCTCCGCGGCATGTAGGATCCTCCCGGACCGGGGCACGAACCCGTGTCCCCTGCATCGGCAGGCGGACTCTCAACCACTGTGCCACCAGGGAAGCCCGACATACATGGTTTTAAAAGCCATGGGATTGTATGAGATCACCAAATAGACAGTGTAGATGGAGAAGAGAGGAAAACTGAGAACTGAACCATGGGACACTCCACATGACACAGTTGGAGAGAAGGTGAAAAACCAGCAAGGGAGGCTGAGAAAGAGTGATGGATGAGGCAAGAGGAAAACCAAGAATGAGGAATCCTGGAAGACAGGTAAAGAGAGTGTTTCAGGGAGGAGGGCATGGTCTGCAGTGTCAAATGCTGCTACTGGGTCAAGTAAGAATTGACCTTTGGATTTAACACTGAGGAACTCATTGATGACCTCAAAAAGAGTATTGTAGGACAGTGGTTGTAGAAAAAAATCAGACCAGAGGCAGTTTAAGAGAGAATGGGAGTTGAGGAATTCAAGATACCAAACAAGAAAATTCTTTCCAGGATTTTTTTTTACTATAGAGGGAACAAAGAGCTAGTGTAGGTAGTAGAGTATCTGAAGTTAAGAGAAATGTTTGGTTATGACGGGGAAAATAACGGCATGTTAGTATACTGAAGGGGATGAGCTTGTAGCGGGAAAACTTGATGATCTGGTGCAAGAGAGGGGAATTGTTGGAGCAATGTCATTCGGCAGCCAAGGTGGGATGGAATCTATGCACATGTGGAGAGATTGGCTTTAGAAGAATGGTACCTACTAAACATAAAAATGTACACAAGATTTGGCCCTTGATCCATTTTTGGAACTCTGTCCTATACGAATAAGAGCATTACTACATAGAAAATAAGATAAATGTTGTAGCATTGGGGGGGGGCACTAAACAAACAAACTGAAGATACACTGGTAGAAAAATGGTCGATTATATACGATACAACATACAAGAGAACATAGTGAATCTACTTAAGGACAAATTTTAGTACCTATCTACTATACTAGAGGGCATTCATCATCATACATTAAGAGAAAAAGGCAAGTGGCAGAATTATGTGTACGGAATGGTGCCATTTTTGTTTCAAAAACAAATTCAATATGTACTTTGCTGTTTGTAAGCATCTGTGTGAATGCAGAAAATGGTGTTGAACAACCCCAAGGTGTTAAAATGATTTGAGACAGGGTAGGAATAGAGTGTGTTACTCAGAAGCTGTGTGACAAAGAAGTCATGGGTTACGCTTTTTTCTACCCCAAAGTGCCCACTCCTTAAACACATAATTAAAGTGTACCAGAGTAATCGCTTCTTTCCCTATACTCTCATTGCATTCTGTAGAAATAATCGCACTATGTCAGAAATGATTGTGTATTTGTCTGTTCATTACATGTAAAGTCTCTGTGAGCAGGGAGTTCTCTGCTTTTTTTAAAAGAAGTCTTTTTATCTGCAATAACTCAAGATGGTAAGATGCTTCAAATAGTTTTTGAATAAGGGAATGAAATTAAATGGAATTGTATAAAATGGAATATGCCTGACCTTAAACTAGTCGACTCTATTCTATGCTCTTTTAGATATGACATAATAAACACACATCTGCACTTAGAACCCCTAGTATCTGACCTGGACAAGATGACCTGGGGGATTTTCTGTAGTCATCCCTGAACTTCTCTGCATTCTCATTTTTAGATTATCAAGAAGGAGGGAAATGGAATTTTTGTTCCTATTATTGGCTATTTAGCTCTGTATCAACTAAGTAGTTGGAAAAGAGCACAGAGGAAAAAGTTGAACTACTTTATTGCTATTTTTAGATATTAAATTGACTAAATGATTTGAAATTTTTTCTAAAAAGACTCTCCTCAATGTCATACCTGATCATTAAAAATTATTACAACCTCTCATAAAATTCTACTTTTATAACAGGCTCTCCATTCAGTACAACAGATCTGAAACACCGAGGTATGTAAGTCCAACTAGACCAGTAGAAACAGCAGCCACAGAGCCCTTCAAACAAATACCTCAAGGAGTATCTCTGGCTCAACAAACCAACGGCAGTAGCACACATCATCAGGTGAGTCCGAAGGGGAAAAGAACAATTAAGGCACAATTAACGGATGAAGTTTAGCTTTGAGGGGACTCTTCCCAAGTCTACATCCTAAAGGGAAGCTGTATTCAACTTTGATATTTTTAAATTACTCCAGTGTCCGTAGATACTAAGTCTCTGCCCGAAACTTTTAAATATAGCTTACTTACAGACAAGGCTTTCTTCTGCCCACAATACCTTAACTTGACTCTTCACTATCTAAGATTCGATGTAATTAAAAAGTAGGGAAAAAGAGAAAATTAGTTCATCCGTACATAAAGAAAACGTTCAGGAATTTTCAAAGGAAAGAGATGAGAGAGGAAAGTGAAAGAAACATAAGAGGGAAGAAACTTTTTTTAAAAATCCCAGTGAAATTTTTGTCATCAAAGGAATTAGAAATGCTGCTTTTTTGTTGTTTTTTTAAGCATACAGTCTGCAACTCCTTTATCATGTTTTCAATCAGTTGTTGACTTGCCCTCCCATGTGCAACTCCACTTGTAGGTGTCCCTTCATCATTGTAATCAGTACAGTCAGATCCTAAGGGAGGTCTTCAAAATATGATCATCTGTGATGTTTTCCAATCATCAAAGAGAAATTAGAGTTCTCATACTGCAGTTGTTCCTGGTAGAAGTGTGAAGAGGAGAGTAAGTCTTGTGACCACCCAGGAATGAGCAGCCTATGCGCTGCCTCTGGGTGAGGTTTTTCAGGTCTGTGTGCGTTTTCATCAGCAGCTCATGCAGCTGCACCACTCAGACACCCCTCACTCACATCCAAGAACGCCTCTGGCTGGAGTGCCGGGCAGAGAGCAGGAGTTACATGTGCGGGGACAAATGAAGAGCTGCTCCATTTCCTGCTTCAAATAAAAGAAGAAAAAAAGCCATTTTCACAATGCGACAGTTTGTTTCACTTTAACATTGCTTTGTTCTGAGGCAAGAAATTTAAAAGAGGTTTTGCTTTCCCTCCTTTATTTCACTTTCTTTTTACTCCCTGTCACCTCTTTCTCATTTTTAAAGTTGCTACAGCCTATCTTTTGTATGTAATACATTTCTTTCTTTGATTAAAAAGAAAAACATTTTTAATTATACAAATAAGACCTGAATCTGTTGGCCTTAAAGAAAGTTAAAATATTACAGTAAGGGTAAAGTCCTTTTCAGCCATAATTCCCAGCCCACATCTGGTCCCGAGTTTTCCAGAGGTAATCTCTTTGGGGTATATCTTTGCAGACCTTATACTATGCATCCAAATATTCAAATATTCGTACGTGTGTGTGCCCAAAGAGGGCAAATTGTTAGTATCTATTAAACTTAAAACCTGGGAACCTTGCACATGTATGCACAAGGAGGCATGTACCACTTTGTTCATTGCAACATTGCTTATAGTTCTGAAAAGTTGAAAATAGCTTAGTGTCCTTCCATTGCAAATGACTAAATAAACCATGGTATCTAGTCTCTGGGTATACCATGGTAGGTCCATATGTGCTAACCTGAAATGCTTCTCAGTTGCATAACAATATGTACCATATGATAACATTGATATTAATGATGTAAAGCTCACTGATTCAAAGTGATCTATGCTAGGCATGTAGAAACTGTTTGAATATTTGAATGAAGAGGCAGGCAGGCACTGGTCACTCAGAAGGGCCACAAAGAGCATGTAACAACCAGAGAATGTGACTGCAAGTCTGTAGCTCACTTTTTCTCCCTTCCCTACTCTCTTCCTCTTGTAGGCTGTCCCTATGGAAGAATGTTCTCAAGGTGGCCAGTCCCTCTTCAGATCATTTGTAGGGAGGAGAAAAGGCCACAGAGTAAAGCCACAGCTGCTTATAAATGTAGAGTAATGAAATCCAACCTCCCATTCAGATGAGTGGGTGCCACGGGCTGGTAAATGGTGCCCCAGGAGCCTGGGCCAGGCTGGGTCAGGTCAGGACTTGCTCTTGGGGTGCAATTCAGGAACCAGACTGTGATTTGAGAGATAAGGTTTGGTGAGAAAATCCTAAATGAGAACTGAGCTGATCATTATTAACTCAAAGAGACTTGGTGAATGCAAAGAGTAGTGATGAGTCCCAGTACACAAGCAATGGAAAGATAAGAAACTCTCAGTAGACGGTGGAAGGTAGAAGTGAAAGATTTCTTGAACCAAGAGAAATAAAATAACCCAACTGCTTTTTGCAGATGCCTTTAGAGAAGGAGACGTTCTGAGCAGCAGCCTAACTCGGGCAAAAGACTACTGTGACTTTTTTTTTTTTTTTTTTGCGGTACGCGGGCCTCTCACTGCTGTGGCCTCTCCCGTTGTGGAGCACAGGCTCCGGATGCGCAGGCTCAGCGGCCATGGCTCACGGGCCCAGCCGCTCCGCGGCATGTGGGATCTTCCTGGACCGGGGCACGAACCTGTGTCCCCTGCATCGGCAGGCGGACTCTCAACCACAGTGCCACCAGGGAAGTCCACCAGTCACTTTTTTTTTTTTTTTTTTTTTTTGCGGTACGCAGGCCTCTCACTGTTGTGGCCTCTCCCGTTGCGGAGCACAGGCTCCGGACATGCAGGCTCAGCGGCCATGGCCCACGGGCCCAGCCGCTCCGTGGCATGTGGGATCTTCCCGAACCGGGGCACGAACCCGCGTCCCCTGCATCGGCAGGCGGACTCTCAACCACTGTGCCACCAGGGAAGCCCCACCAGTCACTTTTTGAAAAAGAAATTTTTTTGAAATATCATTATCATGTTATTATGAATTTTTAGGAATATGGGTTAAATTCAACCCAAAAACTTATTTTCTCTATTTCTCGCTTCTCTAGACCATAGTCAGCATTAGGAATGAACTGTGGAGGACTCACGAATCCATTAATGCTCTCCATAGGGACAGAAGGTAGGAACCATGTGTGGACAAATACTAACAGCAGAGACACATCAATAGCATTTTGCTTCGCTTTTAGAGGAAGAAATTCTACAAAGTTTTTACAGTGCTCTTTCTTTCTCTTTAATTTGGAAGACATTCCTTAAACAGAGAAATGCTATGATTCCAGTATGAAGGTAAAAGGGGGCTTTGACTCTATTTGAGTAGTTAAGTATAACTAAAACCACCCAGATAATTACATTAAGTTTGGGGTTTTGATTGAGTGATTTTATTCCTTGAAATTTGGTTAAGCATTTTCAGTGAAGTATTGTGTGTGTCTTATGGCTTCTAAAATAAATCAGTACATTTCTCCAACAGTATCTAACTTTCTCGAAGATTTACTAGGCTGGCTGGAAACTGTCTACCATCTTATTGTGTCTCAAAGGATTAATTATTCCTTTAAAAAAATTATTTATTTATTTGGCTGTGCCGAGTCTTAGTTGCAGCAAGCGGGATCTTTAGTTGTGGTATGCAGGATCTTTTAGTTGCAACATGCAGGATCTAGTTCCCTGACCAGGGATGGAACCCAGGCCCCCTGCACTGGGAGCGCAGAGCCTTAACCACTGGACCACCAGGGAAGTCCCAGGACTAATCACCCCTTGAGTTCCTGTATCATGTTGTCATTCCTTTAGAAGACAAAATTCCTGGCTCCTCAATAAGAAGGTCCCCCTGAGGGAAGACCTTTGTTTGCAGGCACAATGCTTGGTATCTAGTAGATGCTCAATAAATTAATGAGTAAATATATACTAATAAATATGTATTAAAATAAAAATAGGTCATCAATAAATTTACCGAGCATCTAATATATATGTGTATGTATGTGTGTATATATATATATATATATATATATGATGAGATGTGCTTCATAATGCAAAGGTATGAAAGGTAACAAACATTTTAAAATTCTGTGATAACTCATGAAAAGAAGCTTAATAACACTTTTAAAGTAATTTAATAATAATTTAAATGTTAAAAACAATTTTGATCTTTTTCATGGTATAAGAAAAATAAATTAGAAATAAAATTAAGGAAAATAGTATAGGAATAAAAAGGCAATTTTGAAACTTAAAATGTAGAAATAAAAAGGAAATTTTGAAATTTAATTCTTTAAAACTTAATTCTTAAAATAATTACTTCAAACAATTATTTTAAACTAGATGATTCCCTTATATATAATTCATACCCACTACATACACCATTGGCCTCCTAGTAAGATATTTATCAACACAAAGAATACCAGTGTGAGCCTGATTAGTGACTAAAATCTATGTCTAGGCTTTATCCTTGTTCCTGTCTGCCCCATTATTTTTATCAATGATTTGGTTAAAATAGTAGAGAGCATGCTTCTCAAATGTGTATGACATGATACCAAACGGCATAGATAATAAGCTAAATGACAGTCTTGAATCACTAAGATATCATAGTCTGGAATAGTGGGACAATTAATAAAGACCAAATTTTAAAAGATTACATGCAAATCCTACAATTATAGGCCCAGGTTCACAACAAATAGCATGGAAAGACCTGACATATATAGTCAACTGTAAGTTTAATTACAGCCCACAATTTGTCACTGATGATTTAAAAAGCAATGCAGTCTCAGACTACATTACAAGAAAGAGTATCATTCAATTATTAGTTATCTATTTATTACTCTATGCTAGGTGCTGATCAAGAAAAGTAATGTTCCACTGCTCTGTGTGCGATTAACTCGCCTGGTGAATTAACTTGCCTTTGTGTTTATTTGAAGACCTGGTACATGGGAGATTCAAGCTCCTTAGCTCCAAGAAGTAGAACTGCATATAAAGATGTAAAAGTTTGGAAAGACAGATTTCAGATCATTTGAAAGGAATTATTTCTCAAATAATCTAAACTGTTTTGTTAACAGTGGATATTTACCTTGAAAGTATGGGGCTCCCAGTTGCTGGAAATATTGGCATTGGGTAAATCATGTTCACTGGAGACTCTCCGAGGATTTCTCCATTAAAACAAACAAACAAACAAAAAATAGAGTAGAAAAGAGCTGCACTTCTCATAGGACTTCCCCTACTTTCACCTGGATTGTGGAAGGATGGGAACGCATGTCTTCTAGATGTTCAAACATGGTGGATGGCCCAGAAAGGAGGAAGGGGATGTGGGTGATAGACAGCATGGGAGAAAGATAAACTGACGTCACTACTGGTCATAACAAGCACAACACTCTAAGTATAGAAAATACTGTCTAGAGAGGCCTTCTGAGAATGTTTCTTTGTTGTCTGCTATATAAAATCCCTGGGCTGACTCCTTTCTGAAAAGTCCATCATAAAGAAGTGCTTGAAACTCCAATTACAATCAAGGATTTTAGAATCAGACTCCTCTTTCACCTGTGTGGTTGCCTGGAAGTTTGAGAGCCATCTTTTAGAGCTGCCTGCTTTGGATAGGAGCCCCAGCTAAATTCCAAGACCTCTCCAAGATCTGTGGCAATTAAGAATTTCAAAGGCTCTCACATTGAGAAATGTTGTTGCATTTCCTACCAGGGAGCCCATTTCTACAACTTCCACAAATATGACCACAGCACTGGTCAAAGAATAAGACTGTACTTTAGAAAGCCAATTTTCACTGTATACATACACTGTAACAGGAACTAGTTTAGGCCTGGGCCTGGGGATATGGCAAGAAGCAAAACAGAAAAAAAGTTGCCAGAATAAAGAGACAATAAACAATTAGTAATAGAGTAAGTAAGATATAAGTAAAATAACAAGTAAAACAGGTAGCATGTCATATAAAGTGACTGTGCAGTAGTCTGAAGGCTCAAGACTAAGTCAAAATCTAAGATCGCGTCATGTTCTGTAGCAATTAGACATGGCAAAAATCCATGGAGACAAGGAGATGGGAAGGACTAGGGAAGGAAATGGGAGGTGATGGAGGCGAGGTTAGGAGTTCTGGTTTGCAGTTTCAAGTAGAGCAGTGAGGGAGAGGCTCACTGAGAATATGATGGTGACCAAAGACTTAAAGATGAGGGGATGAGCTGGGCGAGAACCTGAGGGAAGGAGGCATTGGGGGCCAAAAGAGCCAACTCTGAGGGCAGAACATGCCCAGTGTGTTCGAAGAGTTGCCAGAGGCTCTGTGTGGCTGAAGGACAGACAGTGAGTAAAAGAAAGCAGAGATGAGGTCAGGGAGGGAAGCGGAGGGTCTTGGCCATTTTGTTCAGCTTTGGCTGCCTCTATAAGGACTTTGGTTTATTCTAAATAAGGAGGGGAACATTGGAGGGCTTTGAGCAGAGGAGTAACATGATCTGATTTATGGGTTTTCTTTGTGGTTCTTTTCTTTAAATTTTTAAAGATTTTGTTTTTTTGGATGTGGACCGTTTTTAAAGTCTTTATTGAATTTTTTTACAATATTGCTTATTTTATGTTTTGGGTTTTTGGCCGCGAGGCATGTGGGATCTTAGCTCACTGACCAGGGATTGAACCCGTGTCCCCTGCATTGGAAGGCGAAGTCTTAACCACTGGACCTCCAGGGAAGTCCCCTGCCTTATGTTTTAAAAGAATTGCCCTGACTACTTGGTTCATTCTGAAACCAGTGAACAACTAGACTTAGGAAGTGAAACCAAAACCCACAATTCACAAATTGCATCATTGTTCCCTCCCTGTGGTCTTGGTCGGGTTTTAGGTATTTAGCCATGACATGTATGCTATCATTCTAAATGGAGTGTTTCTGGACAAAAGGATAATGAATAAAGTCAATATTCGCATGTAAGGAGCTGCTGAAAGTATGCTGTCAAAAGTAATCCATAACATGCATGATGAGTTTTTGAAAACACCTCTAAAACCAATGAAATTCTTGGGGGAATTGTGTATATAATAGACACGAAGGACAGCTGTACATGGTGAACAAACAGTTTAAAGCAGGATTGATCAATGTTAGGTAATAGTCGAGGCGCAGGCTACTCTGGCATCTTCTCCCAGAGAGGACCCAGGGTACATCTCGCTAAGGCTCTTGCATCTTGCTGTGCTGATCTCTTGCCCTTCCAACCCACTCAGACCTGTCCTCTTTGCAGGCTCCTTAAAAAACAGTTAAACCAATACAAAGACAAGTTGCAAGCCATATATGCCTGCCAGGAAGAAAAAAGTTGCAGATTTGAAACAAAGATTCACGAACTCACAACCAACCAGGACAGTCTGTGGACGAAGCTACAGCTAATGGGACAGAATCTACAGGTATAGAATGTGGGAGACACTGGCCATCTGGGCCCTCTGGAAGTCTGACCTAGAATCTTCTGGCTGAGGGTCGGCTGCAGCCTGAGGCTTTGCACCTCACTCTGATCAGCCTCTTCCCTTTCCCTCTTCTCTCCATACCCTGACCAGCTCCCCTTTTCATCAGCCAGACGATATCTTCCACTTTTGCGAAGGAAGTGCCATTGGGAGAGAACAGCATCGGTACCATTTAGAAACAATAGACCTGGGGCAAAGGGGTTCTTTATAGCATTGAGCCTTAAACTTTTAGTCTCAGCATCCCTTTTAGAGACTTATAATTTTTTGAGGATCCCAAGGAGCTTCTGTGGGTTATATCTATTGCTGTTTACCCTAATCAAAATTAAAACTGATAGTGGTTTTAAAATAAATTTATTAACTAATTTGAAAATGCAAATAATAAATCCATTATATATGGAACATTTTTAAATAGTAATTATTTATATATATTTAATGAGAAGACTGGCATTGTTTTACGTTTTTTACAAATCTCTTTAATGGCTGGCTTCAGAAAAGACAGCTACATTTTTCCTAACTGCTTCAGCATTTGATCTGTTGCAAGATGTTCTGGCTGAAGAATATGAAAACATATGGCCTCACACAGATTTGCAGTTGAAAAAGAGAGGAGTATTTTAACAGCCTTTTCAGATAATTGGAGACCTTCTTTGATACTACACCAAAACATGATCAATGATTGTTTTTTAAAGGATGGTTGCAATATTGAATCTGAAACCATATCTCTTTCACACCGTGTTTCATTAAAATACAATATTCTGTTGTGCTTTTTGAATGAATCTTCTATCCAGGCATGATTTTATACCATCATACACTGGTCATTTGGAAGTTCACCGAGCTATGCCGAACTTCCTAATGGTCACCCATTTCATTATACAAGAGTTTTAAAAATTATTTAAAAATCATATTCATTAATACTACCATGAATCTCATCAGAAAAGTCTTTAAGAATTGGAAAGCAATCAAGCTCATGGTAGTGGATGCAAGTTTTCCAAAATTCTAATTTTTGCTTAAAAGCTCAACTGTTAAAATTGGCAACACATATCATTGTTTTCCTTACTGTCACAGACTCACTTCATTCATTTTTGAAAAAATGTTTGCCAAATAACCATCTAATTCTTTTGCACAAGAGGCAACTTTTATATTTCAGTAAACATAAGAAGTGTTTTATGCATACTTCCCATTTCATCACATATAATATTAAGAAGACATGTGCTACTAAGAAAAATAAGAATTTTTGCTACACCTTCAAGAATAGTCTTTTTTTTCTTTTTTATCGAAGTATAATTGATTTACAATGTTGTGTTAGTTTCAGGTGTACAGCAAAGTGATTCAGTTATACATAAATACATGTATTCTTTTTCAGATTCTTTTCCATATAGGTTATTATGAGATATTGAATATAGTTCCCTGTGCTATACAGTAGGCCCTTGCTGTTTCTCTATTTTATTTACAGTCGTGTGTATCTCCTAATTTATCCCTCCCCCCCCTTCCCCTTTGGTAACCATAAGATTGTTTTCTATGTCTGTGAGTCTGTTTCTGTTTTGTAAATAAGTTCATTTGTATCATTTTTTTTTAGATTCCACATATAAATGATGTCATATGACATTTGTCTTTCTCTGACTTCACCTAGCATAATCATCCCTAGGTCCATCCATGTTGCTGCAAATGGCATTATTTCATTCTTTTGATGGCTGAGTAATATTCCATTGTGTATATATACCACATCTTCTTTATCCATTCACCTGCATCAAGGATATTCTTAAGAGGAGCTGCCTTTTTTTTTAACTGCAAGTGCACGATGGTAAGAATACCATCACTACTAGCACTGCTTGGTGATGTTGCCTTGATGTGCGGTAAACACCAACAACTTTAGCTTTACTTACTCTTGATTTTGCACCATCAGTGCAAATGTCAACACCACGAAGAGGCAAATAACCTCTAAGTGTTATTGTGAAAATAATTTTGACCTCATGGACCCCTGAAAGGGTCTCGGGGACCTCCAGGAGTCTGTGGACCACATCTTGAGGGCTGTGCTTTGTAGAGAGCACACCCCCCAGATATTATTCCTATGACTTATTATGAAACCCCTCACAACATACCTACCTAAATGGATCATTATGAATGTTCTATTGTCATACTTTTTAGCTATCAATCCAAGATATCCTGACATTTCCAGATATTCCTTATGATATTTTTAGAACCTGAGCTTTCAGAACCTAGCGTTTTCCCAAATTCCTTGTGATTATTCTCTGTGATGTTTTAGAATCTGAGCTGTTCTACCTTTAGGTTGACATTGAATTAACAGCATAAAATAAAATTAATATCAATGTATTTAGAGACAAAAAAAATCTTGCATTAAAATGTCCTATTGGAATATTAAAATTTAATGCATAATGAAAAAGTAAGATAAATGTTCATTTCTTCATAAATAAAGTTTTCTTTACCCAGGCAGTGTTGCAGCCCCTTCATCCTTCATCTTCCTGGCAAAATATGGTTGCCAAGCGTGACCATGGAAATGGTGAAGAAAGTTTTCAGAGGGGAGGAGAGTCTTCCCAGATCAAGGATGCCACTGAGGATGGTTCAGAAGAGGAAACACTTCCTAAGTCCACTGTGACTGATGGAAGTTACCAAGGTCCAGCACATGCAGAACATGTTCTACCAAACTCAGAATCACCAGAGGCCATTTTGCAGCCAAGGTCAACGCAGAGCATCAGGGCACGAAGCCAAGCACAAAAGACCTCGAAAGAAATCTTTAGTTCCCTACCCAGTTCCCAGGAAGGACTGCTGCAGGACGCCTCCCAAATTGCTCCTGCTGAAATGAACAGTCCTGCCCTGGCACCTGTGGAAAGGAAAGGGGCAGTTAACATCCAGGAGGGAAAGGATGAGCTGGAGGAAGAGGAACTGCAGGAATTGTTGTCAAAACTCATGGATGCCTTCACTCTAGAAATGCCTTCAGGTAAGATTTTACACAATCACTAGAGATAGTGATGGCCACGGAGTTAGGCTGCCTTTTAAAACACTTGATTCTATAGCTCTGTACTAGCCCTACAGCTACGATTCATCTAGTGGGTAACAGAGTTGTGAGTCTTTTGGACATTAGTAATCTCTCTGAACTTGATTTCTAGTGTTGCCTAATTGATGGGGTTATTGTGAGAATTAAAAGTGATAAGCCATATGAAGTTTTAGTATAGCACCTGGCACATACCAAGAATTCAATAAATACCTATTATTTTGTTATTGCAATTGTTATTATCAATAGTACTAAAACATGTATAACTGTGCAGCCTGATGTTACCATTTAAAAATGGGATAAGAATGATGCTGTCTTTCTAGATAATTGATTAAGGTCTCTGTATGATTCATAATACCATCATCATCATCACCTTCATAAGTTATGTCTCACTGTTAAACCTAAAGGCTCTTTTTATTAATACTTCTTTATTATAGCTATCCTGTTTTACAGTGACATTGTCTTATTTATAGAGTATTTTTTCATCTTAATATATCTATATCTGTATCCATTTCTTTTTAAGAAAGTGTAAGATCTTTTATGTTGGAGTGATCATATAGAGACTGGTGATAAAACAAGGATAACATTCTCATGCATTTCTGCATCAAAGAAGGCCTTCCCAAAATATTTCTGAGTTGGTGTATTAGATTGCTAGGACTGCCATAATGAAGTATCACAGATCGGGTGGTTTAAACAATTAAAAAATTTTTTTTCTCACGCTCCTGGAGGCTGGAAGTCTGAGATCAAGGTGTCAGCAGTGTTGGTGTCTTCTGAGGCCTCTCTCCTTGGGCTGTAGATGGCTGTCTTCTCCTTGTGTTTTCATACCATTTTCCCTCTGTGCATGTCCCTATCCAAATTTCCTCTTCTTATAAGGACACTACTCATATTGGTTTAGGATCCAGCCACATAAACTCCATTTCATTTAATTAACTCTTTAAAGACTCTATCTCCAAATATAGTCACATTTGGAGTTACTGGGAGTGGGACTTCAGTATATGAATTTGGGGAGGGAGACACAATTCAGCCCATAATAGTTGGTGAGCTATAAAATGGGAACATGATAATGTCAGTTATATATTGAACTTGCTAGAGCCAAGTCAATGAAGTAATTACTTGGTGATTCTAAAAATATCTACTGTGAAGAGAGTTGGAATTATAATCCTATATTAGAGAAAACAAGATCACAAAGATACCAGAAGCATGCTCAGGCTGCCTGAGACAAAGACTGGATGAGAACTCCCTGTGCCTGATTCTTGGGCCAACACAAGATTCCACCCACTTATTTCCATCTAAACATCAGTGGGGTCATGATGAGTATTCAAAGCAAAGTCAATATCCACTTGACCTTTTTAGGAAAATTTCACATAAAAATTTGACTTTTATTTTAGAAACTATTTTAGGATTTCACATATTCATCTCATTTTTATTTTTTGTTTCTCCAATTGAGTTTATGAAAGCTGTTGATTTTTAAAATATTGTATTGGGTCAGCCCTCACAAATGTAGCAGGCTATATTGTACATTTCAGATTCCTAATAGACTAGGTCTACTACACATATTTGGGAGACAATATCCCAGCACTGCATGCAGTTTGTTACCTAAAAGATCCATGCATATTTTAAGTAACTTTATCAAGGTCTATACATATAAATGTATCTGTATCTATATATATACCCATCATTATATCATTTAAAGGGAAATCATGAAAAGGCAAAGTTTATTTTTAAATTCAGATAATGCAATAATGTATAAAGATGCAGTTAGCATTATCCAATCTTGTAGATAATATAAAAAATATATTCTCAAAATATATATATATTCTCAAAAATATATATAAAAAATATATTCTATTTAAATTGTAAATGCTTCCATTTACAATTTAAATAGAACCATTGAGATGTTTCTGTAGGTAGCATGCATTATTATACAAAAGTGCTTATGATATTAGCAGGGAAGTGCATCTTTCCCTTTTTGTTATTATACTGCATTGTGTACTTTGTGATAATTCAGTGAGTACTAATTGACAAGATTTAAATTTATAGTTATTTCTTTTATATCAGTTTTATTTCTTTGAGGCCTTTAAGCATAGGATCTATGTTCATCTTCATGGCTAATATCTACATTTATTAAACATTGCCATTCTTCACGCAAATATTTCTTACTAAGTTTGTATCCTTATTCAATCAGGTATTGAATATGATTCTGTTTGTAAACTCTACTTAGCCACTGGCAATATGGATTATAAAAATACACCCCATAATTTATGCATGCTTATCAAAATCACAGCAAACGTAATCAGAGACAGAAGCGTGATAGCCACATATATGAAGATGTGGAAAGGCAAACAAACTAAATTAAGGTATTGGTCATTTTTGTTTTATTTCTATCTCTGTTACAGATGCATCAGATAACAGCAGGAAGTTTCTAATCGTTTTACTGCCCCATTTTTTATTTTTTAATTTGAGAATTGTTGGAAAAATTAGAAAGATCTAATGTTTGTAATATACTAAGATTTGCTCAGACTGTCAACCTATTCACCCAGTGTGTGATTATCCTAGTAGCTGACTAGCTTTTTGAATTGGAGCTTTGCTAAGGAGTCAACACATTTTGGAAATTAAGATGAACTTTATATGACTTAAGACTTAATAAGACGAAAACGGCAAAGCATGATGGTCAGTTTGGGGGCAGTTGCTGACATTAACTGAATAGAGTCTTTCAATATCAAGATCTAGGATAATAGGATCTCAGGAGACTCTGAGAGCTTAATGGAAAAGAGAAAGTGTGTAGAAGGGGTTCCCCAAACCTCTTTAAATTCCACATGTTGGACTGAAAATCAGTAGCAAACATTTTGTTCAAATTTGCAGTAAAGGAATTAGATTTGGAAGAACATCTAACACTACTTGCTTCTGTGGTGACAAAAAAAAAAAAACAACTTAATGCTCTAGTTTTACTTTCTCATTAAATTATTTTCTTTCCCTTTCTGAGTGAAATTTCCTACTTATATCTCTGAAATTCTTTCCCCAGCTTCTCTTCCATCCCTCTTTGCCATCCGTTTACCACAGTAGGTTTCAAGGATGAGAAGGGAAGGTGAGGGAGTGATGATGGGATTAGCAGGGCATGGTTGAGGGTGGGGATGTGGAAGAATTATTCCTGTTCCTTTCTTCCCCACCTGCAACCATCATCTAAACTATTATTTTAAATAATCAGAAGATAAAGTTTGGACTTTAGCAGGTTATAGAAAAAGAAAGAGCAGTGCTTTAGCAACCACAGGTAAGAGAAGTTCAACACTGGATCTTTATCTCACCTATTTAGAAGGTAGACTTCTCAAATGCTGCCTGGGAATCCTAAGGATATATACTGAACGCTTAGTGAATCTTTCTCTCTCTGATATATATATGTATATATATATACACTCACATATATATATGAAAAAGTAGAAGTAATTTTTCTTGATGGGAAAAGATACACAAGAGTTCCAGCATTAAGCTCCATGAAGGTAGAAAAAAATGTCTAGTTGGTTCATCCTTCATTCATTCATTCATTCATCAAATAGTCATCAAGATTTAGTTATGTGCCAAGAGCTGTGCTTGCCGCTGGGCATTCATTTTGAAAGGGGTAAATTTATGTTTTTAAACCACTTTGTCATTGTGTAGAAAGTGACTTGGAGAAGGACAGGTGGTGGCGGCTTGGACTTGGTAGATTGTCATACACTTATTGCTATAAGGAAAGCTGGGAAAGCTGAGATGGAGGGAGGTCAGCAAATCAAGAATTCTGTTTTGAACACATTAAGTGTGAATTGCTTGGAGACATCCAGATGGAAATAGCAGAATGACAGTCAACATGTACAATCTGGAGCTCCAGGTCTTAGTCCAGAGTAAATATTCAATACATATTGGTTTGCTTCATTAATTATTATTGTAAGGAAGACATGGACTCAGTATTTCAATTGCCAGAAGAGTAATCATAGAGCAGTTAATCTAATACTTTTAAACCTCTATACCCATCATTCTGATAGCCTTCTCTCACATCCCAAGTTCATTCAGAGACCAGATAGATTGTTAACTACATTCAAGTGAATTATTCTCTGATCGTGATTTCCTCTGGACTGTTGATTTCACAGGTTTGTCTATCTAACATCTCACTAGGCCTCTGACTATACGCTATATTAATTCAGTCCCTATATGTATGGAATTCCAAGTTCATGCCAAGCAACATGCTTGGTGTTAGGTGCATATCTTTGGCTAGTTTTAACATTTCAAGGGACTAGAGCTTAAAAATAAAACAACCAAAAAAGAACAGATGTATGAAATGAATTATTGCTTCTCTATTTCTTTATTGTATTTAAAGTTTTTAGAACTGTGGGCTGAGGAATAGAATATCCTAAAATAAGTTTGCCTCTGGACAAAGTTTTTTATTCAGGCAATAAAATATTATTTATTCAAGGTCCTTGTAGCTCTGGGGCAGTGTTAGAGAACAGACATTAAAACGACATGAACCCTCTCTTATGTTCAACAGAAAACAGCACAGATGGAGCCATAATAAATCATGTAACTAAAGTGTATAACAAACTATTATACAAACAATACTATACAGCATGCTCATTGTAAAATTAAAATGCCTAAGTGCACGTGTTTTTCAAAAATGAATTCATCATCATGTCCTTCACTCCCGGCCACCTGTTTCTCAGAGGTAAAAAATGTTGGCAGTTTAGTGAGTTTTTCCTTCAGACTTTTTTCTTTGCATATATGTGTCTTTACTTTCTCAACATAAGTTAGGTTGTGCTTGTTTTGCTTTTTCCACTTGACAAAATATCTTAGACATTGGGCAGTGTGATTTTTTAAGTGCTGCATAATATCCCAGGGTATAAATATACCATAATTTATTTATTGGTGTGTAATTCAGTTGCTCCCAATTTTTTATTATCATAAGAATGTTTCGGTGAGTATTCTTATAGCATATATCTTTGTACTCATATGTAAATATCTCTGTAGGATCAATTCTTAGAAATGGAACTTTTAGCTTAAAAATTATGTGTATCCAACTTTTGGTTAATAACTGCCAAATTGTAGAGCTTTCTACAACACAATTCCTATTACAATAGGTCATAGGGGACCACTCAAACCATTAATCAGTAACTATAGAGCAGAGGTCTCAGAGCATCTTCCCTAGGCCAGCAGCATCCGTATCAGCTGGGAACTTATGAGAAGCACAATTTCTTGGGCCCCATCCCTGATGTATTATGGTAGTCAGAGTTCTCCAGAGCAACCGAACAAACAGGATGTATATATAGATATAGGATGAGATTCACTTTAAGGAATTGGCCCACATAATTATGGAGGCTAGCGAGTCTAAAGATCAGTAGTCAGCAAGCTGGAGGCTCAGAGGAGCCAATGTGTAGTTCCAATGGAAAAGCAGGCAGGCTCGAGCCGTAGAAAGAGCTGATATTTCCTTCTGAGTCCAAAGGCAGAAGAAAACATGTCTCGCCTGGAATACAGTAAGGCGGAAGGAATTCTCTTACTCAGACTTTTTGTTCTATTCAAGCCTTCAGTTGATTGGACAAGGTCCATCCCATTAGGGAGGGCAATCTGCTTTTACTCTGTCTACCAATTCAAAGGTTAACCTCATCCAGAAACACCTTCACAGACACACCAAGAATAATGTTTGAACAAATATCTGGACACCACAGTCTAATCAAATTGACACATCAAATTAACCATCATGTATTCTGAATCAGAACTCTGAGGGTGGGACCTAGTAATGTATTTTAACACTGTCCAGATGAGTTTAACATACACCAGAGTCTGAAAACCACTGCTCTAGACTGGGCTTTCTGGCTACTCAGATTCGTGCTTGAAGTTATGGGAAAATGCTCTTTAAGAACCCACAACTTGGGCTTCCCTGGTGGCGCAGTGGTTGAGAGTCCGCCTGCCGATGCTGGGGACACAGGTTCGCACCCCGGTCCGCGAGGATCCCACGTGCTGCCGAGCAGCTGGGCCCGTGAGCCATGGCCGCTAGGCCTGTGCGTCCAGAGCCTGTGCTCCGCAGCAGGAGAGGCCACAACAGTGAGAGGCCCGCGTACCGCAAAAAAAAAAAAAAGAACCCACAACTTGGTTGAATTGGTAATTGATCATGGTAAATGATACCCATCTCATTTGCAAGCTAGCTTAGAGAAAGGCATTGCCATCAGGAACTGCAGAGAGATGGATTTTATTTCTTCTCTGTGCTAGAGCTTTATTAAGATCAGCTTGAGAACCTACAGGTGCTTTCTCTGAAGGACTTTCCTGTTTGTTGTTTTCAGACCTGCAATCTTCAGTAAATATGGACCTGTATTGTGGAGCTGAGCGAGTATGCAGGGCCTTCTCTGCCCTTGTTGATCAGATCACTTTGCCCAACTTGAAGTGAAAAAGAGTCCAGACTTGTGGTGATGACGAAACGTGTTTTCAAAATCTGTACTAAAAGAACTAAACCTTCTACCTCTTTCTCAATAGTCTGGCATGAAGCATGAAGAAAATTTTATTTTTTAATGTCTCTACACATGTGTCTTTGTTCTTCAGAGTAAAGCCTTGGGAATGAGGAGTGATAGAGGAAAATGGAAAGAAGGAGCCAAGTCAAATCCAGATGTGCTGCATTTCCAATAGAGGCCCTTTCTTTGAATACATTGGTAGTAATATTCAAGTGTGTGATCTACAGGAATTCATGCAACTATCTTCTTCAATATCTGAATTACCGAGTTGATGACCTAATATTCTATCTAGATGCTCCTGCTGGAGAATAGGCTTGGCAAAGAACTAAATACACACACACACACACACACACACACACACACACACACACATATGTGCATATCAGACACACACTTGAGTGCATGCAGATCTGGTGAGATCTGAATGAACTCTGTGGATTGTACCAATGTCAATCTTCTGGTTGTGTTATTGTACTATAGTTATGCAAGATGTTACTATGAAGGGAAACTGGATGAAGGGTATACAGGATGTCTCTGTATTATCTCTTACAACGTATATGAATCAGCAATTATCTCAAAATAAATTTATTTTAAAAACATGGATGTTTCTCACTAAACCCCCACATTCATTGAATTTGGCCAAAGTACTTGTGTGTCTCCATCCTCTGTATGTATGGCTAGGGTATAGATGCTTAATAATGTCCAAAGTAGTAGCTAACATTTTTTGACTGTGAGAGCACTTAGCTTCTAAGCCCCATGTATGTATTAATACTAATTTAAACCTCACAACAAACCTGGTAAGTAGATATCTCTTTTTATGAGACAACTGAGGCGCAAAGAGGGTCAGTAACTTGTCCAAAGTCATTTGGTCACTACTTGACAAAGTTGAGATTCGAACCCAGCTCTTAAGCCTGTATTCTAACCACTGCTTACACTTTCTCTAAATAAATATTGTTATGGTTCCATTGTTTCACCTGTTTTCTTGATGTGCAGTCCATATTACATTCAGAGAGGCTCTGGGCTCTTATTTATATGATCCATAACTTCTAGTAATGTTTCCAGAGTGAAATAATGTCCAACTGGGTAGGATTAAGACTAGGTTACACCTGTTCAGTCTCATCCTAATCTTTTTGAATTTGTTTTTCAGCCTATCATGAATTTTTTATTTTGGTTTTGTTGTTCAACATATTCACTCTCCTTCTTACTTCATTCCAGCTTGTTCCTTACAAGTTTGTTAAGTATGCCCCAGAGCACTGGTCAGCAAACTACAGCCCATAGGCCAAATCTGCCCACTGCCAGTTTTGTGCAGGCTGTGAAATTATTACATTTAAAAAATAATAATTGAGAAAATCAGATGAGGAGTAATATCTTGTAACAGTTGAAAATGACATGGAGTCAAATTTTAGTGTCCGCGAGCAAAGATTTAAAATTGGAACACCGCCGTGCTCATGTATTTACATATTATCTACAGCTGCTTTAATTCTACAAAGACAGAACTGATCAGTTGCGCCAGAGACTGGATGGCCCACAAAGCATCAGAAAAAATTGGCAGCCCCCGTTGTGTAGTACCAAGGTGTGGGAGGAGCAAGGGGCAGGCATCTCTTCAGCGATTTATAAGAGGTAATGAGTTTATATAATAGTTTTTAAGAATATGATGCAAGACATTAGAGAAAGTAGTACAGAAGCAAAACCATGAGCCTCTGTAGAAATGATAGTCAGAGTGGCAGCTTTTAATGTGCTTATTCTTCTAATCAAGTTAACACTGAGGCTGGACCCCCTCCCCAGTTCCTGCCCCAGACTTGCTTCCCCTATTGTTAAGATTTGGCTAATCTTCAGATGCATCTGTGTCTTCTAATAAGAACCCTTTGGATAAGATTTTTCACTTAAGGAGGGCCATAAACCTTCAGTGAAAACACTTACTGAGGCTTCCTTTGGACCTGGGAAAAGCAAGTGAAATGCTAACATATCTGAAATTCAAACTGGTTGTCAACCATCAATTATAATAGAATGATTGGAGAGATGAGCGTAATTAGAGATAAAAATAGCATTGTGTCTGGAACTCAAATATATTTGTTAATTGGACTTCTTTGCTATGAACCTCATTCAAGCCTGGTCATTTTGAGAGCAAATATTTTTATGGGTTCTTTTCTCATAATGCTGTTCGTTTGATTTTTACTTTTCTTTTCAATGTAAAGTGTAACCAGTTATAACCTTAATATTTAATCCAATAGAAAATATGCTAACTGAGAAAAAATTTATACCTACTGCTATTTTATTAGAGTTTGGATTACCATTAATGGTAACATTAAATATTGAAATAAAAAGACTCCAATAACATTACTTGGGGTCGAGAGCTTTTATTCATTTTGTTTCTATTAGAAGAATGCTTTATTCACCAGTTTCGTGTTTTGTTTTTTGCTTCACTCAGTTCAAAATATTCAAAAATATTCTTTCAAACAAAATTCAAGTAACTACCACCAATAACTGGTAATTAATAAATATAGTCTCTTATTGGCCTGTGCATAAACAATCCAGTGGTTAATATTTCAAAGTCATGCAGTGTATTCAAGTTAAATGTGTGGCACTCTAGTTCATTAACAATGTCAAGCATCCCAAAACAATGATCAAGATGGATACAAAGAATCTGAGTAGCACGATCCCCTACTCATCTTTGGAAGTTGTTTTAACTGTTTCAGACAGTGGGATGACCTGGCAATAATGTTGCCATTTGAAGGAACATGCTAGCAGCCTAAAAGAATGAAACTAAGTACTCAGAGAACGTGGCTTAAGCATCTCTGGATGCTCCCACCATTTCAAGTAAATAAACGATCAGTAGTCGAGAAAAAATATATATATATATTTAAATTCCAAGATGTGCATTAGCTCTGAGGTTTGATTTATTTTCTCTTTATTTCCAGGCTACTGGTCACTTTTCCAATGAACTTAGACCCACTCCTATGTACATGCATGTTTATCAAGCCTTCAATCAACTCTTTCTTCTTTAGGGAAGGGATTCTTGGTTGCTGAGGATATACACCTGAAAGTAGAGAAAAGCAACTCGTCATTAGGTCACCAAATTATTTTCAGGCTAATTAAGTATCAATGACTTGGTTTTTAAAAGAATGGTTGCTGTTTCTGCCATTCGGCTATTAATATTCTGTATAGATTTTTTGCAGAGGTGTATTTGAAATTTTTATTTATGCAAAACTTTGTGTCCTATGAAGTTTAATTATATAATATGAATTAAGTAGATTATAATAAATACATTTCCTATTTGATTAATATGTATTAAAATATATTTTTCTGACTAAAAAAGTAAAAAATTGTCATCATATAATTTTAATATAAAAATATAAAGAAAAATGTTTAAACCACCCATAATATAATCTTCCAGAGAGAACCATAGTTTTACACATACATACTTTATACCATAATTTAGTTTACCATTACCCTATTATGGGACATTTAGATTATTTCCAATTTTCTGTTGCTATAAATAATATTGCAGTGAAAAGCCTTATACTGCAAAATTGGCTACAGCTCTGAATGATTCTTTAGAATAGATTTCTAGATTGGTAATTTCTGAATATGTTGCTTACAAAATTTCTCAGAGTGAGTAAAGTAGAAAGTCAAGCATTTGTGAATCTAACTTATATTTCTGAAGCATTGTTTTCTCTTCTGCTTAATGTTTAAAAAATAAGCATTATGAACATTTGCCGGCTAGTTATACACTGACTGCAAACATCATCAAATTATAAATCTAAATTTTAACTTTCATGTCACGGAGGAAAGCAAAGACTCACAATTTTTCTAGACCGTCCAAACTGCCAGGTTCAGGCAGGTAAGTTTTTCTGTTCCTCTCAGGGGCAGAGCAAGATTTGTTGAAGGAAGAGATCATCATTTTTGACACAAACAAGGATATACTTCAAAATCCTTTCATTTGTATTAAAGCCTTTACTAACCCTTGTGTTAACCTCAACTCTGTTATTTTCTATCTGGGAGATATTATCAGCCTACTCTTTTCCTAAATCAATTTCTCTCTCTCTCTCTCTCTCTCTCTCTCTGCCTTCACAGAATCCATCATAATTTAGTAGTGAAGCCTGGGTATATCCTCTTCAGCCTTCTGAACATTTTGGCACTCAGTTGTTAGCTTGTATCTTTCTAGACAAAATAACAATGCTCTTTTGAGTCTTCTCAAACGATGATATCTTTGGCCCTCAGAATTTTTGGAATTCTCATTTCTGGATCACCTCTGTTTCTGCTTATTAAAGTTATAAACCACCACAATGTCTAGGTCATCACTCAGCTCGGTAAGCTGTCCTTGGAGTAAGGCTCTTCCGGATTCTTTCTGTAGTTAAATCCACGCTTTTCATACATTTATTGTTTATAGAATCACAGAACTTCAGAACACAGAATGTGAAGAGGCTTTAAGGGCCTTCTAATTCTTCCCATATCCCTCGTTTTCAGATGAAGAAACTGAGAGCTAAATAAGTCAATTAACTTGCCCAAGGTTACGCAGCTATTTGATAACTCTTGTTTACATAGTTGCTGACTCAATATTAACAAATATATTAACATACAAAGTTATATAGGAGTTTTGTGTTTTTAATAAGGCGTGATTCATTGCAACATTTCTCAAGTGAATTTAAACTATTTAACTTGAAGACATCAAAATAGCAAGAACCTTTCCAGGTATTATGTAGACACTTATTTTAGTGTTTCTCTTCTGCTCTGATGATGTGATTTCCCTGAGAACTATGGAGACAAACACCTCTTCACCCTCACCCCCATCCCAACCTAGTAGAATATTAATTCCCCAGGGACAAAAGAAAAAATTAGTGAAGAATCTGTGCAGGTACATCCAGGGCCCAGTTGAGCCACTAGAGATTCAATCAAGCCTCTTGAGATGATATCTCGATGTTCCTGAAACTAACTTTCAGACAGGGTGTCTTCTTGACCCAAGACCCTCTTTGACTGATTATACAATACAAATGGAAAGTCTTATTTCCTGGTCTGCAACAATTATGTCAAACATTAAAATAACTTCAATAAAGTGAAATGTTTACCCCTAATATTTGCAAAGCAACTCCTAGTAAAGTTTGCAGACCAGCTGGGTCAATAGCAACTCTGTAGCAAGATGAAGGAAGTGACTTCCAAGCTGAAGACAAATCTACTTTTTTTTTTTGAAAAAAGAAGATAGAAATGCCATGTTGAATGCCATGTTGAAGTATGCTCAGAAAATTACATGTAGTCTCAGACTATTATAGTAGCCTGTTGCAAGCAAGCAAACTGAAAGCTGTTTTTGAGATTATATATATATGTAATTTTAATATACAATTAAATTATTTAATTTAATTAATTATAATATATAATTATAGATAATTATTTTCCTGTTAAGTTGAACACAAACATTATTTTCATTTATTCTATAGATACTTAAAGTGCAAAGTGAGTGCAAAATACAAAACAAGAAATAGTGGTAGTAATTTGAGTACCACTGTTAAGTAGAGTAAGAATGGAAAAAAAAAAAAAGAATGGAAAAAAGAGCCTACAGTGCAGATGAAGAAAATATACAGTCCTTACTGATGCTGATGCCTGGGAAGCCTCTGTTCAAAATATTTTTAAAATATTGGTAACCAACATTTAAAGATAGTCATTTTGTATTTCTGCTTTAGAAGCTAAACTGCTAAAAGAATATTTCCTCTAAAAAATGAAATTGGTTTAAGTGACAATAACACTTGCCAAATTAATAACTTTATCTATAAATAATTGCAGTGGATTATCTGGCTTTATGGATCAGCTAATAATATTTTTTGTTACTGAGGTTAAAACAAACTAGATATTTAAAGGTTCTACAATATCTTGGGAAAAGATTGATCTATAACTATTACTGTTAATTGCTATTTTAATAGATGTTTTACAGAAACATATAACAGTTCTCACAATCAAATGTACAATTGCAAAAATTATTTATGCTTCAGTTTTCCACTAGTGCATAAATAGTTACTACCACCCAAACAGCCCTTGCTGCAAGCTTTAGAAGCACATTGGTTGAAACAACACCAAAAAAGGAACAAAAACAGTATGAATAAGGCTGTTATTCTCAGCTTACAGTGATTTATTCACCCTCCTTCTAATTCTATAAAGGATATTCTAGTGCCCCTGGAGAAGACTGCATTTGAATACCATATTTACTTCAGTGAAAAATCTCTAAATTTGTAGGAAGTTCCAGATTTCTAAAAATTAATTACTCAGTTTGCTGGAAGTTAATTACTTATTTGCAATTTGTTCCAAAAAACAAGGAAGAGTGAATTTGCAAGCCAGCTGATTTTTCTACCATTTATCCATCAGCTAAGTAAGTACATCTCAAGGAGTCCTTCCCATTTACATGAAAGCAATTAGTTTTTGTTTCTGTTTTTGTTTTTCTATTTAAAAGGGGCAAGAGCCTTCCCCAGGCTTATATTCAAATCTTCCCAATTCCATAGCAAGCGAACACAGGTTGTGACTACCATTGTTCAGCCTTACTGAAAAAAATAATATTAATTTGGGGGCATCCCTTTATACCTTGATATTGTATTTTAGGGATCATGTCTTTTCCTACTTGTCTTTCTGATTCTTCTTTGCTGCTGTTGAAGTATGAAGATGAGGACAATATGTTGATAAAAACAGCTACTGCAAATTACAAAAGGAAGTGCTATCTATCTTCCTATCACTTGCGTACTCTTTGGGCTCACCCCTGAGGAGGCTATGTGTGGCAATGGATTGCCCTAAAGCCACTTCCCTCTTCCTCACAATTCAGCACATTCACACTTGATTGATCCTTTCAAAAGACATGGGACCTGGGGTTGACCACCTTTTTTTCTCCCTGCGTGCTGTGGATGCACTGCTGAGATCTTCTCTTCCTCTCCAGCCAATTGCCTCCTTCCTAAGCCATGGTTTCTGGAGAGGACACAGTCCACATAGATGTCCCAGAAGAGTTGGGCCAGATCCCAAAACAATGCCCCATGCTGCAAGTTCTCAGATGACTTCAGGTAGATCATAAAATCCCAGAAATCTGAAACAGTGTTGGAAATTTGAGGCTTCCACATTTCTAGGAGGAGTACCGAGGAAGATTCCCAGCACTGAGGATCAGCTTGGTTAAGAGCCAGCAGATCTGTCTGGCTGTGACAGAAGAAAGGAGACACACAGCATATTCCCACAATGAGCAGGGAGCAGGTGAGACTCAAGTGGCGGTAGATCCCTCCTCTGTTCCCAGGATTGGCCATGGCCTTGAAACTGTGCAAGATGGAAATATTTCATATGAGTTCCTGCTTGTGCTCCACTCAGTAAAGAAAATAATTATGCCTTTAAGAACTTTGGTGCCAGCAAAGGAAACATACCGTCATCTCTGGGAAAAGTCTTATCCTACCTCCCATCTCACAAGCCCCATTCTATCTAAAATGATGCACTGTCAGGCCAGGTAGTACAAAACCAAGATGCTTAGATTAAGAAAGATTTATTCCTAAGATGTGCTCTTTTGTAAGATAAATAAGCAAACTTGTTTTTCCCTAGTACAGAGAAATATAGTTTAAAAGAGTATTAAGTGAAATTTTTCAGTCTTGCTACATGGCTTTTATTATTCTATAATTGCATAATTTAGCCTAGCTATCCTAAACCAGGACTCCCATGCAATTAAGAATTTGAACACATTTTACCCTTGGATGCTTTCCTATTATGGTTCCTTTTATTATTAAAAAAAGGCATAAGAATTGTAAAATGTTATAAATAAAAATAAACACAAGATAGTGTGATAAAAGTATGGGAACCAAGGTATATTCAACCCATTAGAGTAGAATTAATAAACATTTTACAAACACCTGAAATGTTCTGCAATTCTGACATAATTTTCATAACATGATCTTTTCTCATTTTTCTCATCTTGCTATAAATCTCAAGAATTTTAACAAAAATTATTTGCCTCTCATTCAGCTTTTCTGGCTTTCACAGCCAGTTGCAATAAAACCAAGACATCCATATACACTTTGAAATTATTATGTTACACTTCAGACAAATCCAATGAGAAATGATGTACTTAAAATAATAATAAACTGGGCTTCCCTGGTGGCGCAGTGGTTGAGAGTCTGCCTGCCAATGCAGGGGACGCGGGTTCGTGCCCCGGTCCGGGAAGATCCCACATGCCGCGGAGCTGCTGGGCCCGTGAGCCATGGCCGCTGAGCCTGTGCGTCCGGAGCCTGTGCTCCACAACGGGAGAGACCACAGCAGTGAGAGACCCGCGTACCGCAAAAAAAAATAATAATAATAAAATCAAACCAATTTTTTTCCCAGGAAAAAAGGTTTACCTGAATCTTCACAAATGTATATGATATACAAAATGTATATTAAACTTAAACAACTCTAGTGTAAAGAAAAAGCAGGAGGGCATATACAGCTGACTTTCAGTTTTATATTTCCAAATCTTTTAGGTGTTAGTATCATGAAGGCAAGCATGACACAGCTCATGGGAATTCTCATGAGAATATGTCTATATTGGAAACATTTCATGATAACACCATGAGATGGAATCTTTCTCTTCTGTACAGTAGCAAAACATATTGAGTCTCCCTTAAACCGGTATTTCAGAAACTGTCTTTGAACAGGCACATTCCTGAAGAGGCATGTTGAGATACAAAATTATTCAAAAATATTTCTTCTATATTTCAGATTATTTACACAGGATACCTACCTGAACAAAATCAAATTTAATATGTCCTCTTCTGAACTAAAATATCAAAGTCGAGGGGCCGCAAAAGTTTTTTCTTAGGGGACAAGTCGAAGCTGTCAGTGCTAAGTTTATTAGAAGAGCAGGGGCGGGATACTGTCCAGGGTGCTGAAGTTGGCGAGTCCGGGACTCGCTGCCCGCTCGCGCCGCCGCGCTCACATTGGCTCCGTCAGGATCCCTCCCCTTCCGAGAGTCTTCCCCAAGCCTGGAAGTTCCTCAGCCCTGGGATCCTGCGTGTGTCCTGCCACAAGCCCCGCGCTGTGCTCCCTACGTCTCGATCCCGCACCTGGTTCCACCACCTCTCCCTCCTCAGGGCGGAGCTGCCTGGGACACCCTGTGTCTTTCGTGCCCCATTAGCCTCCTTACTCCGAGGCTTGACTCCCAGGTCACAGAAGCGAGCCCCTCCGCACTTACCTGCGCAGCCCTTTCTGGATTCCTTGGAGTGCGTGGAGAGAAAATGTCCAGACTGCTCCCTGAGCAAGCGGCGGTCCCCACCTTCAGCGTCCTGAAGGTTACGGTGCCTCTTCTTAAGCAGTGGGAGTGCTCGGCGCCTCTTCAAGTCTACGTCAAAACGCCGGGAAACGGCCGCCACCTCTCGCCCCCAAGTCCATCTCCTGCACCCTCCTCTTCCCTCCCTCCCCTGAAGATTTCGTTTCAGAAAACAAGGAGGCTTAGCCGCACACACCTCATTGACACTGACCCCTACCTCCCCCTCCACCAGCGGAACTGAACCTTTTGTGTGGTTGGCTTCCCGGTCCTACGTTGGGAGGCGTGACACTGCTGGCGGGAACTGGAAAGTTGGGGCCCAGTCCCTCGCCCTGCAAGGAGCAAGTGGGGCTCCCTAGATCTCTACTCTCCAGACGTTCCTTGTTTGAGAGTAAAGTGATAGCAGGGAAGACTCAGGACTCCTAGGGTCGGAGAATGCACGTGGGTGCCCTCACAGCGGTCAGTAAGGAAATTAAGGTGCATCCCAGTGACATCCTCGGTGTGAATTTCTCCTGCCTGCCTGTGGTCCAGTGCTCCGAAAAGAAACACACCCTTGAGGCAAGAACGCAGGTAGGGACAAGGCACCACTGGAAGCTCCCCTTGACTGGGGACAGGAGACCCCCATTATCTCCAGGCTCTGTGGCTTGGATCACCCCAGGAGCCCGAGCTGCTGCTAGTATTGCTTGAGTCAGCCCACTGCTCAAGATTTCACAGAGGGGTTCCTGCTTTCCAAGAAAAAGAGACGTCTGGGATTCTCTTTGGTTCTCAACTCAAAGCTAGTTAATATCCTAGTCAGTCCTGTCACCTTTTAGGGGCTCTGCTGAGAATTAGGGCCCACCCTAACTGAAATACACCCAGACCAAGAGCCTGAGGCAAAAGTCTTACCTTTGCCACGGTTTCCAGGTTTTGCCCCCTCACCTCAAAACCCTCGAAGCATCCTGAAAACCACTGGTAGTCTCCACTAACCGAAGGCTTTTGTGCCAGCTCAGTAGTATCCATGGTTACCTTCCAGAGGGGCGCAGGGAGGAACCCAGGCTTATAGCAAGGTTTACCAAAGACACGAGGAACATTCCCTCTACCCAAGTGGTAGGAAGAGATCTCAAGAGGATTCCTAGGGGTTCTGGGCTTTTTCTCTTCCTCTGAAATCAGTTTCTCAATCTGTGAACTGAACATACTAATGTCTGCTTCTATTTATCTTCTGAGGAAGTGGGAAAAGATCGTAAATGAGGGCTTCAACTTGCTTCCTGAACTTCAAGGAGCTCTCAGCTTCTTGGAGAAGATAATTACAGAAGCATAGTGTGTGAGCACAAGGGATAGAGATTGGTGTGGGAGAACCCTGAGAAAGAAAAAGGGGAAGGAGGGGGCAGAGACAGTGTGTTTGAGGAGGTGACTGGTGACCTTCTTGAAGAAAAAGTTATACAGTTTTCCTGGAGCCATGGTGCGGGGGTGGGGGAGTGGCGGATGGTCTCCTTCAGGCAGGGAAGTTAGCATGATCAAAGGCAGGGAGGGAGCAGTCCTGTGCTTCTGGGGAAGAACCTCAAGTGATAGGAAGAAGGGAAGTCAAGGGAAGGAGTGCAGAGAGAGAAAGGAGAACAGAGGTAAAGATGTGGGGATTTAATTCTGGTTTTAGACATGTTGAAAGTTACACTACCCTTGAAAATATTGGTATACAAATGTGCAGTGCTTACTTTATTTTCAAGTGCCTGTGTGTCAGGCACTATTCTAGATGCTGTGCACACGGAAGGAACAAAACAAATTCCCTGTGCTCGTGGAGCTTATACTGTAGTGGGGGTGGGAGAAGAAAATTTATATTTTAATTTAAAAATTATATATGGATAATGATTTGTGTTTCTAGTTTCTGGGTTAAATGATGAGTTTACAGCTGTGTATCAAAAACAAACACACAACTAGTTAATTAAATAAACAAATAGTGTGATGAGTCAATAATGAGTGTTTATAATTCTGAAGCCTGAGGAAAAGTATATGTGTAATGTGTCAGTTATGGTAAGAAAAAAACAAAGGATCACCAAGAAAAAGTAAAGTGGGACTAGGAAAGGATAATGGGGGAAGAGCTTTTTATATGGAATATTGAGAAGTCCTTCCTGAGGAAGAGATATTTAAGTAAAGATTTATTAATGTGAAAGAGTGAGTCATGCATATGTATGTGAGAGAATGCTCCAGGTAGAGCATAGGGGAAACATAATTGCCTTGGAACATACGTGGTGTGATAAGAGTGTTTTCTGGGTATTGTGGTAGGAGATAAGGTCAGAAAGGTGGTCAGAAATCCACTCTGGTTGCTCAGTAGAACACAGACTAGAGGGGAGCAAAGGCAGAGGCAGGGAGTCCAGTTAGGAGCTACTGTAATAATCCAGATGAGATGTAATAGTGGCTTAGGTAAGGGTAGTAGCAGTACAGTTGGTGAAAGTGATCAGATTCTGAATATATTTTGATGGTAGAAAGGACAGGATTTATTGATAGACTGGATGTATTGTGCAAGAAAAAGAGAAAAATTCAAGATTACTTCAAGTTTTGGGGGCTAGGCAAATGGAGGTTTGGAACCATGAGCTGAGAGAGGAAAAATGGTTTGAGGAATAGGTTTGGGAAAGGGAACTCAAGAATATGCTTTTCTACAAGGATATATTGTACAGTGTAGAGAATATAGCCAATATTTTATAATAACTTCAAACAGACTAAAATCGATAAAATTTTGAATCACCATGTTGTACACCTGAAACTAATAAAGAAAAGAATTTGCTTTTTAACACGTTAAGTTTGAGATGACTGACATCCAAATGGAGAAGCTGAATAGTCAAGGAAGAAGAGGGAACTAAAGATAAACACACACATAGTGCTCAAGAAAGAAGTCTAAATTCAGGATTTTGTCAACCTGTGGGCAATAGTACAAAACCTCATAGGAAAGTATGTAAAGTGGGTACAATAGTAACCTAAGGATAGAATCTGGGAAATGTCAATATCTAAATGATTAAAAAGTAGAGTTAAGAGGAACCAGGAGAATGTGGTGCCTTGGAAACCAATGAGATAAAGATTTTCACAGAGGGAAGAAATAAACCACCGCACACAGATTCAGAAAAGGGAGTCCATAAAATGAAGACAAAGAATTTTCCATTGGCTCTAAAAATAGTACGTCACCAAATTTCTTATTAAGAACAATTTTTACTGAGTGTTGGGGGAGAAATGGTGAGCTGAGGCAGAAATGGAAAGCAAGGAAATGCAGACAGCCCCTGAGAAACACTTTCTATGAAGTTTAGAAAAGAAGAGGGAGAAGAATTGGAACAGGAGGTTAGGGGTTGGGTCTTTATTATGTTTACAAGCTGAGGGAGAGAAACCAACAGACAGGGAGGAGTTTAAATTCAAGATAGAAGGATAACTAACAATCTCAGAAGACACAGAAGCAATAGGGATAAGGGAATAAGGAAGAGTCAGCATTACACAGAAGGGATAGCTTTGCTCTCTGAACAAGGAGAAAGAAAGGCTCCCTCTGGATATGGATACATCTGTGTATGGTATGTTGGATGGAGAGCAGGAGTTGAGAGAGATGGTGACCAATGGTCTCAATTTCTTAATGAACTAAGGTCTGTAGTCATTCACAAAAAGTGAATGAGAGGAGGTATTAAGTAAGGAATTTAAGGAGAGTGAAAAGGCTTTGAATAATCTTTGAAAAGAAGAGAGGAGATAAGAGAAAGGAGAGAAAGAGACTAAAGGAAGTACTAAATGCCCAGGCAAATTTTGAGACCATGAATTTGTAACAGACAATTTTGCATGCTTGTTTGGTTTTTATGAGGCAGAATAGCATATGCATGAAGCCTGGGTTTGCACCATATCTCCCTCATGTGTTATGTCTGATTGATTCTTAGATGCAAATTTTCACATTTAACACCACTGAAATCAGGTTTTATCTATCAACTGAAGGCACCTTACAATCAGAATTGCAATATTTTCTTTTGCTTTTTTTCAGATAATGAGATGTCTACAATTGACGGTGTCTTCTATTTGATGTAATACTTTGTACAAGTTACTTAACCCTTATGAAACAGTTTTCTTGCGTGTAAAATGGGCAAAAATCTCCCTAGGGCTAGTGAGGATAAAATGAGTTCATACATGCAAAGCACTTAGAATGGTGCTGCATGTAGCAAAGTGTTTGTTAAATGCTAGTTATTATTTTTCTCCTTCAGTGCTCATCTGACTGAATGTAGGAGAAAAGAACGGTCATGATTATATTGATCCTGTGTTAGAACTTTTTTGGGCAAACGCTGATGAAGGAGAGGGAGGCAAAGGAATCAAGGTATACACAGGTTAGAAAAAAAGAAGAGACGAGAGGTAGAAAGATGAAAGACTGGTTGGAAACGAAGAAAACTGAAGCCCTGTTGAAGGAAAAAAACACATGGAAGAGGAGTAAAAAAGGGGACACTGAAAGGTACTAGTCACGAAGAGGGATATTCAGGCTTCAGATTTCAGAGGTGGAGCAGCTCTGTATTCTGAGCACAGCCTCTGAAGTGAGTGGCTGAAGAGAAGTGAAGGTAAAGACCACTGTAGTTGGGCTCCAGCTGTACTATAAGTGATAATAAGATATAATTATAATAAGATAATAAATTGAAATGGTCACCCCAGCTTTATAGCAGCTGAGGGTGTGTGACATTGCCATCCCAACCAGAAATCCTAGGACAACCCTTGCCAATGGGAGCTAAGACTTTAAAAATATATATTTTTAAAGGCCTAGCTAGTGTCTGCTCATACACTCTTTTTCTTTTCTTTTCAATATAATTACTTGGGACTGGAAGTTTTGACCTTTAGTAAAACTTTTTATAGTGCCAGTCTAGAAAATACTGCTTTGATTAAACATTTCTCTTAAATACCATTTTACCAACTTGCACTTGAAATTTAAGTAGTCATCTTATGAATATTTTTATTTAGAAGATCTTAATAACTATATATTCTGTTGTAACATACATTTAGAATTCCTTGCTTAGGGCAGTTTGGAGAGATTCTTGGAAAGAAATATGTGTCTTTAAGCTGAACCTTACTAATAATTGCAAGAGGAAAATGGCACACTAATTCTTGCATTTCAATAAAAAGAAACCACCATCAAATCATTTTAATGAAACATTTAATACTCTGTTAAACATATAAGTTTGCTTAGTTTGATATCTTATCCCTGTGGTTTCATTTCCACAGACTAGCCTCTCTCTAACAATGACACACATTTGATTAGCACCTACATTTTACCAAACATTATTTTCATATATAAGGTCTCACATTTATTCTCCTCTTTCCCCCCAGTTTGCTGCTAAGGGATTTTCCTTGAGTAAGTTAATTGGTAAGAATTAGAACATGGTTCTGTTTCCAAAACTTAGCTTTACACATTGTCATTTATCTATCCTAAACAGTGTGCTTGTACAAACACATACACTGACTGTCACTCTCTATTCTCTTCACAGTAGTCTATCCTTATTCCCCTATTGGCTCCCCAATACCAACTGGGAGGGAGCATATGGCAGGTACAACTTACTGACAGAATAATTTTAACAAGTTACATCTGGAATCAATCCATTACATCATCATTCTGACTTGTTAAAAAATATTCAGGAAACCAATGGGTCATTTAAAATGACATGACGCTAAATAACTGGTTTGACTGGCATTTGTCATCCGGAGAGTTGTTTCAGTTTTGTGTGGTTGCAGCCTAGGCTGAAAGAATGACTAGTGGAGAAGTAAATCGCAATTAGCTGATGCGACCCATGGGTAGATTTTCTGATTTTTGCCACTTGAAGCAATTCTCAAAGACATTGAAAAGGACTTCCGGGGCTTCCCTGGTGGCGCAGTGGTTGAGAGTCCGCCTGCCGATGCAGGGGACACGGGTTCGTGCCCCGGTCCGGGAGGATCCCACATGCTGCGGAGCGGCTGGGCCCGTGAGCCATGGCCGCTCAGCCTGCGCGTCCAGAGCCTGTGCTCCGCAACGGGAGAGGCCATGGCGGTGAGAGGCCCGTGTACCGAAAAAAAAAAAAAAAAACAAAAAGGACTTCCGATTAATTTTAATGAAATTCGAGAGCAGTTATATAGATAGTTTGCATCTTCAGCAGTGCGTTAATTTGCAAATGATGGGGCCAGCCTTTAAGAATAGGGTGCTTCTTTAACATTTAGGATCAGATAGTAAAAATAATTACTTTCTCTCATTTTTTTATGCTTTTCCATCATTTGAAGATGGCAATAAACAAGGACAATTTCCTGGAATGTCCATGGGGATAAATGGATTAGTCAGTCTTTAAGTGTCATCAAATTCATAAGGACAAGTTGAAGTAAGTAGTCAGATGATATTGGACATTGATTCTAAAATGTGCAGAAAAGGAAAGCTACTCGGGGATACAAGAATGGTTCATTCATATTTTTCCTACTTATACAAGTGAAAATACTATGGTTATGATAACACGTCTAGTGGTGGTTTCTTTCTAGGGTACTTCTCAAGATACATTCATCTTTCGCCCATTCTTTCCAGTAGGTTGCAAAGCCCATAGGGATTCCTGTGGCTTTGTCAAGAGATGAGTGTATGTCTTTGCAATAACCCCAGCACTTTAAGAGTGACTACTGTAAGTATTGGCTTTTCAGAATTGTCCCATCTTTTGGGCTACTCATTTCCAAAGGAGACTACAAGTGATTTGTTTTCTATTTGTTTTACATACCACGGCAACAATGACAAGATCTAAGCTTTTAGCAATAGTAAGTTTTTTTCCCTAAGGCTTCAGTTATGATGGAGTATCAAAAAACAACATATAATCTCTACTTCAACATAATAGGTGGAGCAGAGGAATTTACAGCTCAGAAAGCCAGAGGTCTACTGACAATTAAGGACTTCTGCCAAGAAGAAAACATCTGTGAAAGGACAAATAAGGACATAGACCTATATGTTGAAGGCATAAAACATCTTACAGTATGAGAAGGGCTCCTGGGATGAGAAACTTTTCCTTGACTGTGTGTGTCTAGGGGAGTTAGCTGTACTCTGCTCTAGATTCCTACACAGTTTTGTGCATACTTCCATTATATGCTTACTATACTCTATTTGTTATGTATGCGTATCTGTCTCTCCTCACCATCCCCCTCCTACCCTAACCAGCAGCAAAACTCTTTCAGACTGGGAATCATGTCTGACTCCTCTCAGCTTTAGAGCCCAACACACATATAACTTCTTAATTCATATTGGTTGAATTTATTTATGAGAATAGTCTCATTTTGAACCCAAGGCTGGAGTAGTAAGTGTCATTAGTCAACTTTGCACCAATGAAATTTCTTTATCATGTCTGGAAAAAGAAATCAAAATGTCCGTCCGTCAGCCAATTTAGAGTTTTTGTCTTCATTTGGTGCCCCCTTTTTTTAAAAATCATGCTTTTGCTGAATGGAAATATTGCTTTGATGTGATTATGGACACATCCTCTGAAATGGGGTTTTTGATTGAAAGACTATAATCTAAAAGTAGAAGTTAAGAATAAAAGTATAAAATCATTTCCCCTGAGGGAAAAAACATTGCTCATCCAGTGACAGGATTTTCATGTTCAGTTGTTGGAAAAAGGGAAACATTCGAAATCTAGTTTGAGATCATTTTTGTAACACGGTGTATTAACAAGGAATTCATTAAGCTACCAGATATATATATATATATATATATATATATTCGCTTAAATGAAAAGGGGTTTATTTTTCTTACCTAATAAGAAACCTGGAAACATGTGGCCGCTGATGTTAGTTCAGTGGCCCAAGGATATCAGGCCCATGTTTCTATGATTCCCTTAAACTTTCCTTGGACTCACAGGTTAGTTGCCGCAGCTCCAGACATCACATCTACATTCAAGGCAGGAAGTAGGTGAAAGGGTTGTTTCAGCCCAGCCACATATGTTATATTTTTCTATTAATTAATTTGTTAGTTTATTCATTTATTTATTTAGGCTGTGTTGGGTCTTTGTTGCTGCGCGCGGGCTTTCTCTAGTTGCGGTGAGCGGGGGCTACTCTTCGTTGCAGTGCACGGGCTTCTCATTGCGGTGGCTTCTCTTTTTGTGGAGCACAGGCTCTAGGCATGTAGGCTTCAGTAGCTGTGGCACACAGGCTCAGTAGTTGTGGCTCGCAGGCTCTAGAGCACAGGCTCCGAAGCTGTCACACACGGCCTTAGCTATTCCACAGCATGTGGGATCTTCCCGGGCCAGGCCTTGAACCCGTGTCCCCTGCATTGGCAGGCGGATTCTTAACCACTGCGTCACCAGGGAAGTCCCCACACATCTGTTATTTTTTAATCAAGAAAGTAAAAACATTTCTATGACCTTCATCAGTGGACTAAGTCTTAATTCATGGACTACAAAGATGTTACATGGTCATTTATAGATACAAGTAAGTCTGAGGGAAAGGGCTCCAGTAAGACAATAAAGTACTTTGTCCAGGGAGTTGGGAATGGCTGTTGGGGAAGCAATCAGCAAAGTCAATCCCGTAAGGCAACGTGACCTGATGGAAAACTGTGCATTGAATAAATTCAACTTTAACGCTACATTGAAATAACTCCACTGCTGTTTATCTTTATTTTCTTAGATCTTAACTTCTTTACCTTAAAAATAGAAGTTTTAATATTATTCACCAAACATTGCATACTTGAGAAACAGAAGATGCTGGTAAGAATACAATGATGCACTACCAAACGTGAAATAGCTAGTGGGAAGCAGCCGCATAGCACAGGGAGATCAGCTCGGTGCTTTGTGACCACCTAGAGGGATGGGATAGGGAGGGTGGGAGGGAGGGAGATGCAAGAGGGAAGAGATATTGGGACATATGTATATGTATAACTGATTCACTTTGTTATAAAGCAGAAACTGACACACCATTGTAAAGCAATTATACTCCAATAAAGATGTTAAAAAAAAAGAATACAATGATGGTTGCATAAACTACTTGGTGATAGATCTGAAAGCCCCTTCTTTCTAGAACTTTGAGCAAATAATTTCAACTCTCCTACATATCAATGTTCTCTGAAAATTAAATGGGTCCAAATGGATAATCTCAAAATTCTTTTCTGCTTTACCAATTTATTATTCTATGATTTGTGGTAATAACCTATTAATTGAATAAATGTCTTGAAATCCTGGAGTTTAGAAAATTATTGAAATTAAGAATTAAAAGTGGTACAATCACTGTAGAAAGGACTTAAACATTGATATACCCCATGAGTAAGCAATTACACCCCTCAGTATAAACACCAGAGAAATTCTTTCACTTGTACACTAATAAATATATATAAATATATATAAGAAACATATAGAGATACCATTCATATGGAAAATACCCAGAAACTATTCAAATGCCAAAAAAGTAGGGAATAAATAAATAAATAAGTTGTAGTATGTTCACTCAATTGGCTATCACAGGAGTTAAAATGAAGTACAGCTAGTTGGAACACCATGTATGGTGTTATAAATATAATATTGAGAAGAAAAAATTAGTCTCCAAAGATTATATATAAAATTTCAATACCCTTTTTATAAAGTTAAAATAACTAAAGGGCTTCCCTGGTGGCGCAGTCGTTGAGAGTCCGCCTGCCGATGCAGGGGACACGGGCTCGTGCCCCGGTCTGGGAAGATCCCACGTGCCGCGGGGCGGCTGGGCCCGTGAGCCATAGCCGCTGAGCCTGCGCGTCCGGAGCCTGTGCTCCGCAACGGGAGAGGCCACAGCAGTGAGAGGCCGTCATACCGCAAAAAAAAAAAAAAAAATTAATTAAAACCAAACAACACACGTATTAGAAATATGTAAAAATATAAAACTAGGTATGTTTTCAAACGGCAATGAAATGATTATTATAAGAGTCAAGTTAGTAATTACACTGAAGGGAAGAGAGAAGAGTCCAATGGATAAGATGGAAAAGTTTCACAGATAATGTTAACTACTGTGAATGCTCTAATTATCACACTGATTAGTAGATTCATAGATATTTTTATAGGATTTTAAATAAATAAGTAGGTGAATAAATAAATACATACTTGCATACAAAAGGCCAACGGACTGATAGATTATATCAAGAACAAAGGATTACGCTTAATCCCATTCTGTTTACTTAAATTTCAAGTAAAAAAAAATTATAAGTCCATATCATCTATGGAAGTTATTTTAGAAAAGACTTTAAGCTCATGTTTTCATTCCGTATAGAAAACAAATGACGCAAAAATAGTAGAATATTTTGGTTATTTATGATGTCTTCTATTAGACCACCTAGTCATTTAATCAGTGCTAATAAAACAAGGAAGAAAATCACAAGCATACCACACCCTCCCCTGAAATCCAGTCCCTCTAAGGATGACAACTGTCACTATTCTCTTTTATCACCAGTCTCATCCCTGTGATCCTTCTCTGGAGTGAGGTCAGGACAGTGAGATATGAGGGTCCATCCACGGCATCTTCCTGCGCAGAGAGGAGGTTTTTTTTTTTTGTTGCTGTTGTTGTTGTTGTTGTTGCGGTACGCGGGCCTCTCACTGTTGTGGCCTCTCCCGTTGCGGAGCACAGGCTCCGGACGCGCAGGCTCAGCGGCCATGGCTCACGGGCCCAGCCGCTCCGCGGCATGTGGAATCCTCCCGGACCGGTGCACAAACCCGTGTCCCCTGCATCGGCAGGCGGACTCTCAACCACTGCGCCACCAGGGAAGCCCCTGACTTCTAACTTTTTACGATCTTCAATCCATGCAAGCTTTGAAATTGCATCAGTACTCATTAGAACGAAACTTCAGCCCCTTATGCTTATAAAATTCACTTGTATCGACCAAATTCATGTGTCATTAGTCACACATATCTGAAGCTACTGAAACCTACTAAAATATGTGGAGAGCACACACTGCTTCACCATTCAGCCACTCTGCAATCAGGCTCCTTTTTAACCCTCCCCTCACCCCTTCCTTAAAAACCTTCAGAAATTGAGGTGACCACCTCTCCTGCAATGACCAGCAGCTGCTGAAGCAGAATAAATTTCTTTTAACAGGCCCCATGCTTCTGATATATCTGAGGGTGATATCCTAGGGGAATTTAAATTTATACATAATTTTTATAGGCATAGATTTAGAAGAGCATATTACATATTCAAATATATATACACGTATCTATGTTTGTATGTACGTATATGTATATCCATCCTATCTTGGGATCCCATATTTTGACGACGTTTCATACCTAACACACATCTTGGGGCATCCATTTACACATGGCTTTGAATGAATAATCATGAAAGAAAATATCTAGACTCCAACAAACGTGTGACATCAGCAATGTCATTGGTTAAATCTTAGTGAGAAGTTTACAAATTCTCATATATAAGTTGGTGATTTTTTTCAGCTTGTAAGCCTGATCCAGAGCGGCTATCAGAAAACTGACCCCCTCTGCTCTCAAACATGACATCTGCCCTTGATACCGAACATAGGTTGTCATCACCAGCAGAAAAAGAAATTTGATTTTGGAACAGATTTCTTGAGTTTCCAGTTCAATACCTCTTCCTCACTAGGTAACAGGCATAAGTGCGAGAATTGTCCAAAAGATCTATTATACAACCATTGCATCGATCCAGTTCAAGACCAGAAAGATCAAGCAACAAACCACACACCGGAAGCATTTGCATTAAACAATTTATTGAATGCCCAGCCGGTCTGGAAACGCTCTAGTGTCCTGCTGGCTGTAAAGACTATTGAACCCCTACCTTACCTTCCCCAGTTACAAATGTTTCAGGCAGAAAACCTTAGACCACGGGAGAGAATCCAAGCAAACGAAATAGAAAGTCATGCTCATCTGCTAATAGACCCAAACTGTCTCTCACCACTTTTGAAAACTCATATTTACAAATATGACCCACTTCATTTCTAAATCACCGTAGTTCAACCAGTGTCCAGAACCAGGATGTCAGTAGGTTTCTGATACCATGCTTCTCCCTTTCTCTGAAATGGTTCCCAGAACAAGGGTTAGCCCCATTTAACACATTGTATAGAACAGTCTCTCTCACATTGAATAGAAAGGTTAATGCGTTCTCAGGCCCTCAGAGAATCTATAAAAGAGGAAGGACAGTGTTATGAGGGGTTGGGATTATTCCGCTAGGGATGCTTTCAGGGTTTAATTTTTCCATGATAGAAAGAAAATCTGTTTCCAAAGCAAGATGTCAACATCATTTTTGGCTGTCAACCACTTTTTGTGCAAGAAGTTCAGTTTTAGATGGCAATCACTTTTTTGTGCAAGGAATTCAATACTTATCCTTCTCTTTCACTATAATAAAAGTAAATATATATAAAGCTTTTTAACCAAACTAATTGCAAAGTTATTTAGCTAACTCTCAAATTATTGCAGGAAAGTCACCCAGAGAGATGATTTATGTCACAAAATATTTGTAATAGTCTGCTAACATAAGTGTTATGTAATTTGTGGACATATGAATTGTTTGCCTTTCTGGGTAACTAACTGGAAATCCTACAAACTTTGATAGTCAGAGGATTTCTTCCACAAACATTCATCTGTAGTTCATTTGTCTGTAAAAAGTCAAAGGCTTTTTATTTCATATGGGCGGCTACCTAGTCGGTATAGACCCTGAGAACAAAGCAAAAATGGACTGAATGTCTGAATGTCTACAATGTCTCCTTTCATCTGAGTGTTTGGTCCATATAAATATTTGAGTACAAGGCTTTCTCAGAGTTTTTTATAACTTTAATAAAGAAAAAATTATTTCTTTGTTTCTAACCATAACTAATGAAATGTGGCTCCAGGCAACACATCACCAAGAAAGGAGAGGTTATACAACTTTCTGAGACCTCAGTGAAGTACGGAGCCATTTTGATCACCTGTAACCATGAGTTTCTACTTGGATTGGCTCCTTTTATTTCTTAGGTTCAACTCACATGTCTCAAAATACCAAATGCCTGATAAAATGCCTTAAGCATCTTATCTTTCTGCATGGCATTGAAAATGTAGTGTTGAGACTCAAGAACAGTTACCAGCTTTCTTGTGTTCCACCTTAGGTCATGATGGCTCAGGGATAATATTTTTCTGCGGAGAGCTACCACGATGTTATTAATAAATAGCTACTCTGCTGACAAATCAATATTTGGCTCCTAATAAGTATGGGAGTGTGGTTCTCATCTCTTGTTTCTGAAATGCTGAATGCTTACAATTTCAGTTTCAGCCCACAATAGTATATCTATGGTTATAGTCATGGAAGTAAGAGGTTTTTTTTTTTTTTTTGCGGTACGCGAGCCTCTCACTGTCGTGGCCTCTCCCGTTGTGGAGCACAGGCTCTGGACGCACAGGCTCAGCGGCCATGGCTCACGGGCCCAGCCGCTCCGTGGCATGTGGGATCTTCCCAGACTGGGGCACGAACCCATGTCCCCTGCATCGGCAGGCGGACTCTCAACCACTGCGCCACCAGGGAAGCCTCAAGAGGTTTTTTTTAATTCATTTTTTGCTACACAGAGATATGGTCAAAAGTTTGTTTAAGTGTAATCATCCCAATTTTCCTCAAAAGAAATTTTAAAGGTATTTTTATTAACGTGAGGAGGAAATTTTTTTTTTTAATTTTTTTTTTGGCTGCGTTAGATCTGCGTTGCTGCGCGCAGGCTTTCTCTAGTTTCTGTGAGGTGGAGGCTTCTCACTGTGGTGGCTTCTCTTGCTGCGGAGCACAAGCTCTAGGCACATAGGCTTCAGTAGTTGTGGCACGTGGACTCAGCAGTTGTGGCGCATGGGCTTAGCTGCTCCATGACATGTGGGATCTTCCTGGACCAGGGCTTGTACCCGTGTCCCCTGCATTGGCAGGTGGATTCTTAACCACTGTGCCACCAGGGAAGTCCCTCCTCAAAATTTTTTTGAGGAAAAACGGTCCCCTAATCAAGAAGTATCAAACGTGGCCTTTAGTATTTACTCTTCTCTCTTTCATACATTCCACAACCAGCTGCCCAGTTCTGTTGATTCTACCTGTGTGATCTGTCCCACTCCTTTCTGCATTTCCACAGCCCTGTTTCAGTTCTTCATTATCCTGGATCTGTGGTGTGACCCTGGTATCCTAACTGGTTTGCCCGCCTCCTGCCTCTCTTACCCACAGTCCATCGTATATACTGCTGCTGGACAGCTTCCATTCCTCCAAGCCTCAGAAACCTGCTTGCAGCAGCAAAGTCCATGCACAACAACTCAAGATCTCTACAACTTTACCTGGAGCTTCAGGTCATTCCTCTCTTCCTGCTGTCCCTTTTATACACTCTATGCTCCAGATCAAACCAGTCGCTTGGCGACTGTCCCAGATGGGGTTCCCTGGGAAGCAGACTCCGAGGCAGAGGTTAGTGGACAGAATGATTATTAGGGAGTGCTTTTCTACAGCTGTGAAAGGGGTCATAAGGAAGTAGGACTGGACAGAGGAAGACGAGCTTCCATGAAGGCCCAACACAGGAGGAGTTTTTGGAACCTGTCTGGTCCTGAGCTGGCGTGAGAAGGCTGGGCCTTGAGGAGCCCACACTGATTCATCTTTGGATGTAGGCTACTTTGAGGGCAGTTTTCTTCATTAGGGGAAACCTCCAAAAGGGCCAACAGCTGATGTCTGCCTTCCAACAGCACTCCCAGCAGATAGAGGAATAAACCCTTTATATAATCTCTTTATTTCTCCAAGCAGATCTGAGCAGTGTATCATGCACCTGCCCAAGGGCACTTTTCTATAAGCTCAGTGGCAGGCTGAGAGCTGTCTCTCAGTGCCCATTTCTAAACTTTTTCTTTAATAATAATACGCCTCCAACCCTGTTAAATCTCTAGTCTCCTTTGCAACTGGGTGTGACTAAGTTCCAATTTCTCATAGCATACTTTTCAACTCTCAATTTTCTGTTTTCACAGACACCTGGGTATTTATCAGGCCGATTTGTAATTACAGGTTTATATTTGGACTTTATGACCTTAAAAATAGGTTAGGAAAGCTATTCACAATTACTTGGCTAATTAGTGACTAGTTTGTCACCACGAAGCCCAGTGTTCTTTTCAGCACTTTTATTTGGTTTCCCTCATCTTGCATGGTAGACTGAAAGAAACGAATATTCCTTTTTCTGACCAGACTCTCACAAATACTGAATTTGTTACAACAAGCGAATAAAAAGGCTGCTCAGAAATGGGAACTGAAAAGTAAAAGTGATGTATGCAACTGCCAGATTGGTATCCAGAGGAACTGCTAGGCCTTCCAAGTCTCCTCCTGTCCTTTGCTTCCTGGAAGGTAGACAGGCTGATCAGAGCTGAAGCAGAGAATTTGTTCCATGAGAGGCAAGATGTGTGCTAAGGATTTCACAGCAAGAAGATGGAGGGTGCGTGGAGCGTGGCTCATGCGAGAGACAAAAGCTTCTATCTTGTTTAAGCTACTGGCCTTTTGGTCTTTGTTATTTCAGCTGAAATTGTACATCTACCTAGTTCAATTTGCAACACTTTTCTCCCCATTTCCATATGTCCATAGGTCACCAGTTATACAGATATCAGTTCAAACGCTTCCTCATCCAGAGAACCTTGTTGATCTCCCTACACCCCAAAGCAGGAAGTAGTATTTTCCTCTGCTGATCTCCCTTGGTAGTTTATCTATTTTTCCTTTACCTAGTGTGACACTTTTATCATAAATGGTCACTCTTGAAATAATGTCATTTGTAGCAACACAGATGAACCTACAGATTATCATATTAAGTTAAGTAAAACAGAGAATGATAAACACCATATGGTATCACTTATATGTGAAATCTTAAAAAAATGATACAAATGAACTTATTTACAAAACAGAAATAGACTCACAGACATAGAAAACAAACTTAATGGTTACCAAAGGGGAAAGGGTGGGGAGGGATAAATTAGGAGTTTGGGATTAACATATACACACTACTATACATAAAATAGATAAACAACAGGACCTACTGTATAGTACAGGGAACTATACTCAATGTCTTGTAATAACCTGTAATGAAAAAGAATCTAAAAAAGAATAGATACATGTATATGTATAACTGAATCACTTTGCTGTACAGCTGAAACATTATAAATCAACTATACTTCAATAAAAAAAGAAAAGAAAAGAAACGCTCATTCTTTCCCTATTCTCAGCTCCTGTACTAAACTATAATGTCCAGCATCTGGGTGTCATATTTTCTGACCCAGCATCTAGCAAAGATCTTTTATTTAGTAGACGTTTGTATTATTTGTTGACTCAGTGAAGTTTTTTAAAATGTAGGATGAAAAGGGACATTTGTGTCAATTTTCACTTAGTTTTGTAACAGAAAATGGTTTAACTCAACAGAGGTAACAGAAAAATCCCATTTCTTCTCTCACTTGACATCCTGCAGATTTGCAAGCTGATTAACACATTTCTTCTCAGGTGGAGTAAATTTTGTAGGAATACATTTTTAACCTTTTCCTTTGGTCTTGCTATCCCCTCTCTCTCTCTCTCTCTCTAGTTCTAACAAATGGTCAGAATGTACATTTAGAGAGTGAAGTTATTACAATACAGATCCTCTAAACTGGGCCACTCCCACTCTCTTCTAGTGGCGGCAGCAGTGGTTCCAGTAGTGGTTCCCAGCAGAATCAGCCCACAAACATAGGCAGAAACCTCAGAACTCTCTCTAACCAATGGTAGATATGGCTTAGGAGCCAGGCAGCCACTAAGCTGCTTTAGCAAGCATTGAGACACGCCTATTTGCCAACACTGGACCAGTTCATCTCCCACAAATGAGCACATCTGAAGAAGCTTAGCACACGAAGCACCACCAAAAGGAAGTAGCTTCAGGCAGGCTGGCTTTGATCCTCTGTGGCTTTCACATCCACATGAAACAGCAGTAAGTTGACATATAAGTGGCAACCCATGAGAACGCCTCTGTGACCCTTCACACAGCCACCTGCAGCCCTGACTGGGGTCAAGGCCACGTCTGCGCACTCACTGGAACTATCAGACGATTGCAGGGGCCACACGTGAAAACGTCTCATTATTTGATGCAGAACTTGGGCCCACTAGGGGCCATAGGCTCAATCCTGTGCAAAGACAAGTTCTGTTTGCACTGCCTTTATCCACACAGTGTTTTTGAAATATGAATTGGCTGCGTGATTTAAAAAATAGGAAATTTTAGATACATATCTGGACTTAGGGCTTCTCTAGAAAGATAAATGGGAGGGGCAACCAAGGGTCCAATTTTCCACACGGTGACCATTGGCTGGAGCTGAACAGAGACAGGGTATGTACTCTCCGGCTCAGCTCAGGCTCCTTCACTCTCTCCTCTCCTAGACTGAGTTGTCCTACTCGTCTGGGGAACTGGCTCCTGCAGACGTTAAACGGTTCACCCTTGCTTCACAGCCATTTCACCTATGTAGGAAAAGCAGTTTAAACCTACTGAGTACCGTCCATTCACTATCTCTATGGGAGTGACATTGGCTCGGTAGCAGTAGCGCTGTCTCTTGCTGTAGGGCAGAGGCCTCCCTGATGTCATTTACCATTTTCAGTTTTCTCCTTGACACTTGGGTCTGAAGAAGCAGGGAGTTTGCTGTAAGCTCATTTACCTCCTGAGGCTGGAAGCTATTTAAAGCTCCTAAGAGATCTGAAGAACTCTTGATACCCTCCTGATCATTCAGGATGAAGATTTTTCTGTTCTGTTTTGTTTTGCCTTGTTTTTGTAGGACCATTCAATTTACTGGGCCGATTTGGCTTTCAGTGATCATCACAGTCAGATAAATGTTCTCACGAGTGAACTCTATGGGGTCACAAGTGCAGCCTTTGCCGCCACACCAGGGCAATGTGCGTGCTCACAGAATCAGCTGGCAAAGGTGCATCAGCAGATCCCAGCAGGACAACTACTTTCAGGTAATGAGGGATCATGGCATTTCCTTTCTCTCTGGAAGTCAGGTACGTGACCAATAACTTGTTCTAGTCAAGGAGCCAGAGAGGCTAATAGGTTTTTGAAAAGATTGAGGAAGGTTAACCTTCTCTCCAAGGCATAAAAGATAGATAAACACTAACTTTGGTGGACTGGAAGTGAAGCTGAAATTGGAAAATGATTTTGACCCCTCATTAACTGAAGGACTTACTAAATGTTACTTTAAAAGCATTTATGGTTCTTATCCACCCCCTCACGCCAGACTGAGATTAGCCAGGGATTTTTATGCTAAGAAAATATTAAAGGTTTACAGGTCAGGTCAAGAAGCCCTCTATGTCATTAATGACAGCCCCAAGTACTAAAGACTGATCCATGATGAGTTCATCAGTGGAAAAATATCTAAAAATATAAGGCTTTGACGGAGAACCTCATAATCATCATCATCACTCAAGCAAAAGAAATCCAGGTATCTGAAGCAGAAAACTAGATCTGAATATTACAGGTTATTCTACTCCCACGGCATTTGTAGATGGACTTCCTTCTGTCAACCAAAATGAGCCCTGGTTAAACATAACAATGAAAAAAGAAAAAAGAAAAAAAAAGAAAGAAAAACATAACAATATGTGATCATGGTTTGAAGGTCCAACTACACGGCCTTTCGCTCAAGTGCCACCTCCTCTGTGAAACCCTCCTTGATCTCAAGGGCAGGGATAGAGTCTCCCTCCTCTCTTCTGAGGCACTTAATTACTTAACGTCTACTGGGGCACTTATCACATCGAATTTAAATGTTACATTTAAAAGATTGAGAGCTCAGAGTCATTGTGTCCTTGAGACCTGGCACAGTACTGTAGAATTTTCATAGATCAAGTTCAGGAAAGGTAGGAAGGAGAGAAGAAGGTGGGGGCTGGGATGGGAGAGGGGGGTTGGCGGGCTAGCAAAATGGAGGGAAACACAGGCCAGGTGGAAGGAAACAGACATTTAGCACTACTTACCTGAAGTGTCTGAGCTCTTCTTCTTGGGTCTTGAAGCACGCTGCTTCCTGTGCCTTGAGTGTTTCCCACTTTATTAGACTAGTGAACTTATCTTTCAAGATAGTTCAACACTCATTTTTGGAAAGCCTTCCTGCCTCCCTCTTCCCTCATCAGTTCTCTTCTATTCATTTCCTACATGATTTAGTTTACTTATCACCTTGGGCTCAAAGGTTTTTGATTTTGTGATTTTCAACACATGTCTCTCCCTGCTAAATTGTGAACAACTTTAGGCCAAGAATTTTCTTTTGTTCCTTCAATTCCCAGGAAGAGTTCCTGGCATAGAGGCTTAATAAATGCTTGTCGAATGAATAAATTAATGAGTAGAAATCCCTAACTTTCGTACATGAACCTAAAGGGGGCCTACATTAAATTTGAAAAGTTACTTAGGATCCCATTGTGAGCATATGAATTATCTACCTATTTATTCATATCAAAGTTTTGACTCTAGGGCTGCTGTTCGATTTTCTAGGAAGTGTTTGGTTTCTGGGTCACCTTTCACAGTCAGTTACCAAGGGAGCAAGGAGAATTCAATACAATGTCAAACTCAAAAAAAGAATGAGAAAGGAAAACACATAAAAATCAGATATTCCTTTAAAAGTCAAATATGAATTGTACTCTAATGTTCTTTCTTATTTAAAGTATAATATTCATGTTATTTTAAGTGTTTCATATTTCTTTTATTACATGAAATGACATAGAAACAAATGAACTATGGTGAGTGGACATAAAATTTACATAAGACTGTTCAGACCTGGGCAGAAGAGTCTCTTTGAGGGGAACTGTAAGAAGAGTGACTATGGGAGGATAAGAATTGATGAAGACTAGAAAAATAAACCAGAGTGAGGCCATGAAAGGCAGCCAGCACTTTAAGTTACATTATTAAGTTTGGACTTTATCCTATAGGAAATGAAGAGCTCCTGCAAACTCTACCAGAGGAATGGTGTGGTCAGATTAGGCTCTTTCCGTGTTAGTGCAGTACGTACATGTGAGGTACATGTGAGGTACATGTGAAATACATGTGGCTGTTGAGCACACACCAAAGCATTGGCACTGGGGAGGGAGAGGAAACACTGAGAGACCTTCATGAAGAATGAATATTATTTGATGACCAATCCCATGCAAGGTGTGAGGAAATACCTTCCTTCTTTGAATGTTTCTGATCATACAATTTAGATAACCAAATACTTCTATTTTTCTTTTTAGTTTGATTCTAATGGTACCAGGTCAAAAGTGTGGATGCTATGACTAGCCATCCCCTCTTTAAACCCAGTAGAGAGACACTAAAGAAAAAAAAATGGTAATGATATAGTCCTAAGGTGTTTTTTTTCCCCTGACTTACTAAAAGCAAAGCATTTCCAATAAATCCACTGAAACTGAATCCTAATCAGCAATATATTTATCATTAATCAGAGATTTTATTTTGCTCCATTGACTGATTAAATTTTTAGTGAGCCTTTGATTAAGAGGCCAGTGCTAAAACTCTTGATCGTGTCAGGCGCACAGCTACTTAATCAATAATACAAGAGGACACAGAAAAAGGGTTTAAGAAAAATGATCAAAGTAAACAGCTACAACACTCAATGTTAACAAAAGTTTTAATATACACTTGACTACAGATGCATACAATGACTACTGAATCTCCATCCATAGACAGCCAACAAGGTATGAATGAATTTATTAACTTCCAACAAAACTTCAGGTTGTGCACTTAAAAAACTGGAAACTATTTAAAAATAAAAATTAACAATGGAAGCAACAATGCTATAAAATATGATGGGATTACTTTAAAGAAAGGGTTCAAGTACTGTTTGGAAAGATCTTCAGACACCAGTCTTTGAGAAGTTTGTACATTTCCCATCTTTGCATAGTAAAAAAAGAAAAACAGAAACCAAACCCACACACATTCCACTTGGTAAAACTCCACAGCTCTACGTGATTCATGTTTTATAACATGCACTTATGTGTACTGCTCATTTATCTAATAGGAGTAGCTCTAATCTGATGGGCTCATGCAGTATCCCAGGGTGAGCAATGAAGTCAGTGCACATCTCCTCATCCATGTGTTATTAATTAATGTAGCAAAAGTAAGCAGGTGAAATGGGAACTTGTCATCACTTAACACTAACTCTTGTTGGGTAACATTAAACAGTTATATGCTTGTGTTTTGAGCTCAAACGAATAAAAAGGCATATTCACACCACAAGAATCAGCAAATGAATGGCATATGCAAGAGAAAATACAACAGAGTTTGAAACTACATAACCTAATACCATCAAAAATAACTATAATCCACTGTTCACAACTGGTATGGTTGCATTATCTTTCATAGTCATACACAGGTAGCTTAAAGCTTGTGTATTTTACATATACACACAAATAATTTAACACTGGAGCATAGGTTTCATTACCTATGAAATTGCCAGTGTAACAAAAAGTTACACTGACATTTGCCATATGTACATAATATTTGGGGACCACTGTGGTCTGATTTAAAACATAACATCGCACATTTACAATGTTGTTTGTGAAATGCTCAAAAGTTAACAATAGATTTAACTTGTTTGCACTACCATGGTTTTGTATCTATTAAGTCACCGTGGTGCCTCTGGAACAGCAGTGAAATGTGTACGGTGAACTCAGCAGCAGCTGAGTATCCACTAATGAATAGGACCCAGCAACAGAGAGATGTAAACGATGTGGTGACAGGAAGAGATGCCGAGTAATCTGAGTTTCCTCCAAGCTTCCTCTAAGGGCCCGTGCCGCTTGGTAGAGGGATACACCCTGTGTCTCAGGAAGCCAAGAGTACGGCTGATAAACCTTGTAGGTAGCCCTGTGAGTACGATATAAACATACAGCTAGTTCTAGAGAAAGACTGCATACCTGTGTAGCACCTAGGACTCAGAAAGCAGTAACAGGATTAAGATGTTAGGTTATGGTTTATTGTAGCATAGAGAAATTAAGGTTTCTGCTCTATGATTGCGATACTTCCACAATTAAAGATAACCTGGGGAAAACCCCACTGTTTCAGCAGTACATTTTTCGGACTTAATCCTTTGCAAAGTCCAAGCAAGAGTGGTGAGACTAGTGTCATGAATCTCGCTGAAGAGGAATTTAAAGCTCGATCTAGCAACTAATTTGGTTGTCATGAAGAAGTGACTAGTACAATTGGATGTCCTGTTTCTAAAAACAGGACATTAAAGAAGTGTGGGCTCTTTGGGGGCCTTCAGGAAAACTCATCTCTAGAAGGCTGCTCACTGAAAGGATCAAGTTTTTACATTCAAAACAAAGCTGGGACCAAATTTCTTTATGAAAGTATATACTTAACACTTGAACAAAAGCTATCTTGACCATAAATGGAAGAAGAATTCAATGACAGTGAATTAAATTTAGAGGGACCTGGGAACCCAGATTACATCTGCAAATCTGCCAGGAGGGGAAAGAAGGATGTGAATTTGTATATAGTAGAATCCCGTTGTAATCCAGCGCAACATTCCACCGACCGGCCATACACTGTGGGCCAAACAAGGTTTGTTGAAAATACAACACACAGAAGTAAAGCCTGTTTTAACAATGCTCGCAAGAAGGTAATTGTTGTTTCTGTCCCCATTACCAGCTTTACAGTGGGTATCTACCATATATATTTTGAGGCAGGAAGTTGAAAGCATGAATGAAATATTGACAATAATGGATATGAATAAAATGGAAAGCTTAACTTCTTCCTCAAGCTTTCAACATTTAAAAATTATTTTTTAATTTAAGGCTTTAAGTTTATCCTCCTTTCACATTAAAGACAGGGAAAGAAAATTGTCAGAACCAAAAGCTAAAACCGTGAGCTTGGCACTTTTGTGATTAATTTGAGAGGGTGTCTACTTTCTTACATTATATACATATGTTTATAATGACATCCAAAAAAATTTAGAGACTTAGTACATATAGTTGCATTTACATAATTTTTATATTTTTCATATGGGTTATTTTGTTCTTTGTGTCCCCCACACTTTGTTTATTTTTGGTTTCAAGCATTTCATCTCATTCAAGCATTTCATTTTTTAATTGCACCTGTTTTGTGCCCCAAATCCCTGAATCCGTGGCCACATCTGTCTTTTTTTAAGCAAACCTAAGAATCACTGTACATGTTACAAGAGAGAAGGACAGAGACAGAAAGAAATAGAGAAAAGAACCCAAAAAGATGGGGAGCAAACAATAAACTCAAATTTACAGAGAACCTTTACAAGAGAAATATTTCAGTACAGACAAGTGAAAACGATGTGTCAAAATCTCTTATTTCCATATTTACATTTATAAAAGAACTATACAATAGCTTCATTGTTCAAATTCCAGCTCCCATTTCCAAAGGATGCTCGGTCCAGGAGAAAAGACAACGGGAAAGTGAATCAACAAGAGCAGGGGTGTGTGGAGCTCCTCGTGGCCTGGTCTAGACTAGGGGGCTGGGGGTCAGGCAGCTTCCATGGGCTCATCTGTCACCTTCACCTTAGGAATTCAGTTGCAGGTTTTGCTGTGGTTGGCTTGCTAGCTGCTTGTTGTATATATGCCATGCAGATTTTACCCTTTGATCTTCATGCCACTGGAGTGTGTCATTGGTAGGAAAAGAAAAAAAAAATCATGCCAAACCATTTAGAAGATATTAAGTGCCAACAGGCTGAGGAAAGAAAAAAAACATTTGCTATTTTTTAGTGGTTCTTTTATTGCACTTAATTTTTGTTGTTGTTCCTTCTTCCTTTCATTGGAAAAAAAATTCTGAAATCGTTCTTTTTATAACATTGTCTTTTGCTCCCTTTTATTGACAGGAGGTGGGAGGAGGTTCTTTGAAATTATTTCCAAAAAGGACAGTTTTCTTTTACCCCATCCCTGTCACCCCAACTTTAGTTCTGTAGTCATTACCACCCAGTGTTTTTGTTTACAGACTTAAGAGTTCCGGCAACGATGCTGCAAGTATGTCATACCCAGAATCCAACAGTGCAAGATGCCGTTCATCCAGTGCCGCTGATTCAGATGGGGCCTTGCTGAGTAGGATCGAACCTCCTCTTCTTGACATTTCTTCCAGGGTGCGTCAAAAGAAGATGCAAGCAGAGGGGAAAAATCCACAATATCAATCAGATAGTGATGAGAGAAGGGTAATGATAATGACAACAATGCTAGTTCCAGAGCAAAGTGATCAACTGGCCCCAAGGCAGATTTTCCCAAATAACTTGAAATTGAAACACAGAACAGCTCACACTTTTGGCTGTTAGTACAACCTCCCTGCCAGTGTATATTCATTTATGAATACCAAAAGAAGCTTCAAGTTGTTCATTGTAAATCACAGAAAGCCACTGGGCAGCCCAATTTGTCTGTTTCAGAAGTAAACGACATGGCTAATTTTAACTAGATATAAATTATTCCAGGGAGGCTCTCCCACTTAGGGGGCTATTAGCAAAACTAAGAAAAATTCTGCAGGTCTTATAGCTACTTCCTTCCAGAACTTGAGAGTTCTGTATCAGTGGATCCGCTTTTGTCAAAGTGGAAAAAACAAAAACAAAAACAAATACCTTTGCTCTACTCAGTTATCTTGCTGCCTTGGTGGTGTGAGCTCTTACCCTACTCTGGAACAAGCATTTTTCTTACCTAGACAGTTGAAAACCTGAGTGCACAGTAAGACAGTACACTCAAGGGAGAATGGACACAGGCTTGGGTTAGTTAAGCAAATGCAGCAGCTTAGCTTAGTTTGAAGTAAGCAAGTTAAAATGCCTTGCTCACGGTGTCCGGTCTCCTAAAAAGAGGTTCCTATGTTTAAAAAGAGAAAAGAAAGAACCAGCAAGACACTACAAGGCAACAACAAAAGTTAGTTGCAACCTCCCCGTGGTCTGGCTTTATGTGGGGCATCGAGCAAGGGGGCTCATGCATTCAGTCTGCACACTGAGCGGGTGCAACGCAGCTGCCACCGCGGCATCATGCAAACCTGGAGACCAGCGAGTCCCCAGGATCCCTCATCCCCCTGCCCACTCACTTGGGGCCGGTTGGATACCCTTACAGCTCTAAGCACCAAAAGGATTACAGTATATTCCTCCTCGCCCAGAGGTAATTCAAAATCAGAACAATACCAAAGCTCAAAATATGTAGAAAGACATCCCGCAAAGTTCTTATCTTTTTCCGAGATGACCCCTTTTATGCTTCTCTTTGGAAATAGCAAAAATAAACATCTTTAAAGAAAATCTCCCTTCTCTTTTTTAACCTTTTCATTATGGCATCTTCATCAACGGCTTAAGCATGTGGATCACTGGCTAACATGTAGTGCAAACACTATTTCCAACAGTGCTACTTTTTTCTCTTCACCATTCCCCAACCCTTCAACCCTCTTTTGGCTCAGTATTCTTAAAAGCAGCCATTATTGAAGCTGCCCAGGAAAGACAGGTGAGAACAAACAGGAAGTCTCCCGTGATGTATCTGTCACTGAGCTAGTTTACTTCAGAGCACAGGACCTGTGTCTCTACCTATGTTCACTGCCCTTGAAGGTAGATGTATAAGGAACCACACGCCCTGCGAGTCAGGTGGGGAAAAACAGGGACTGCTTGACCTTGTGAAATGACCCTGACGGACTAGGAGCCCCAACCTATTTAGATATGTATTGCTGGAACTCATGAGAAATGTTAAACTAATGTCAAAAGCGGATGTGGAGGAAAGATCAAGTGTGCTCATGCTACCCATGTAAATGACTATATTGCCCTCATTCAAGTTCAGGGAACATCAGATAAATAGCCACGTTTACGGTCATAATGACAATGTGGTTCTTTTTTTTTTTTTGGCTGCACCGTGCAGCTTGCGGCATCTTAGTTCCCTGACCAAGGATTGAACCCGGGCCCATGGCAGTGAAAGCACTGAGTCCTAACCAGGAATTCCCTGGTTCATTTTTAAATGGAGATATGAAATTCCATTTCAGCCTGGCATACAGGCAACCTCTAGTGTCCAGAAGCTTGTGCTCCTTTTAAAAGTCAGTTTTTGAAGCTTAGATTGCATTTTTTATACAAAAAATGTTCTACAGTATGACTGGACTCCCAGGCCAGACCAGGAAGCCAAGCCACCCTCCTGTCTATGGGAAAATGGACTCTAGAAACCAATGGGGAATTCCAGGACCATGTTTCCTCCACTGATGTCCCAGCAGGGAGAAAGTGGAGCCCCGTGATGAAGACAGAGAGGGATACTCCTGCAGCAGGCTGACTTTGAGGGTTCCTCAGGGGTAAACTGTAAAACCACTATGGGCTACTGTACGTTGAGAACTGCCTGTCAAGTCTTTTTGTTCTATTTTAATGAGAAAGCAGTACTCTCATGCGTAGATGTTTGCTGCTTTTCTTCCACAGTGTTTCCTCTGAATACCTCTGCTCACTAGATTCTGAAGGCAGCTCACTTTTTCATCATAACCTGCAAGGTATTTCTGGATCATTATAAAATATTAGTGTAATCCATAAACCCTGCATTGACCCAGTTTCCATCCATTTTCACTACTTTTGAAAAACCTGTACTTTTGTCTATTATATATTATACTACATATCCATCTATACAAAATTTTTAAAAAGCACTTCAGGTAACAATGACCATCTTGGAATTGCAAAGTCTCAGGTCTTCTTTTAAGGGTATGTCTATCCACCACTAAGACCTTCTTTTCTTTCCATGATGAGTCATCACCTGCCCACCAAGAACCCTTTGCCCAAGCCCGCCTCCTTGGTCACCTTAGACTGAGTTCCCTTCCCCAGGGGGTTGAGTCAGGGAGCTTAAGTGGGTCTTTCTGGCCAATCCAACACCACCACCACCTGTGAGGTCTGAGTGAGAAAGTGCCTAACCCAGGAGTCGCAGGTACTAGAGGAATAGGGCTCCTTATTTTGCACTGGGATATGGTCATGTAATTCAGATAAGCGGCAGTCTGGCTATCTAAAATTGAAAGACTACCTAAAATTGATCCCATTTCCTAACTCTATAAAAATGAAAAGCAAAACAAAGAAAAAAGGACATTTGCTTTTTTGAGAAAATGTCATTAGCAATATTAAGTTCCTTTCAAATTTCATCCAATGTGACATTCAAACAATTCGGTTAACTTTCCTTGTGATAATCCAGATATGGTCCTTTAAATTTCATTTATTGCAAGCACCTAAACAGTCTTTTCTTTAGCACTTCCAATGACAAGGAACAAAAGCCAAACAGAATCTCCTAGAGTTCAAGTCAGGCTCAGTAAGGACTTGTATCCCAAGTAACTTCTCATAGAGAGGAAACCACATATGTAATTCCACAGACTTATTAAATTAACACTTTTAATGTCAGGAGGAGCTCTGCCAGGCTAGGACGGCCACTCCTGCCACCAAATCCCATGCAGAGAGCAAGCAGTGGAATAATGGGACATGGCAACAGTCTTCCACAGACTGAGATTATACTATGGTTGGAAGAACTCAATATTCATCCTAAAATCTTGTGATATGAATCGCCAACAAACTATGGCATCATCTATTACCTTCAAGTTCTTTTCCTACCATCACCTAGAATTCCTCTTTTCTACTACCATTGCCTATGATGTTGATATACTTTATGTGCATATGAATGACCATATTGTTCACATCAAAATTCCTGTCTTCAAATTAAAGGAATTCAGCTAAAAAGCCATATCTAGGTTAATAACAGCAATTCTGTTCATTTTTAGATGGAGAGATGCAATTTTCTTTTTATATATTTGTCACTTTTCCTAAGCTTTAGAGAATGATCCTAAATGCTACTAAAACGATCCTTCACTTTCTCGATTTTTTTCCAAAGTCCAGGGAAAGCAACAGCTCTAATGACCTAGTGGAGCAGCATTATTATTCAGCACTGGATAGGGGCCATGAGTCTCCAGGAGTCAACCAGGACAGAGGTTTGCAATCTTCCGCAGCACAATTCGTAGCTTTATTTAGTGTGTGTAGGGATGGAGAGAAAAAAAGAGCATGGGGTGAGTGTAAATCGATGCAGATGTGGTGGAAAGTTGGACAAATTGGTGTGCCAAGGGCCTATGTTCAGTTTTCACAGGATTTCTCAGAGAAAAATCCTGACACCCCCAAAGACTGTGAGTTCATAGACTGAATTATCCCTTAGCCATCTTCATACTTGGAATATGCAATTAACTGAAGTTACTAAGGTATGCCTACCACATTATCCAATACATCAGAATATTAAAAAAAAAATAACCTACCAAATTAAGCATTTTTTTTCTTTTTAAGAGTTTCACAACCTTGCTCATGCAAGTCTTACTTACGTTAACCAAAACTTTCAGACTCTACTATTCTGCTAAAAAGAAGTAATCTAAATTCATATTATTTTTTTGACCACAGCAATCTTGATAAAGCTTCATGATCACTTTACATACACAAATATGTACACATTCACACATGCATGTACACTCACATATGCTTATGCTTTACCACCTATTTCAGGGGAAATATAGTTTAAAAAAAAGAACCATAAAGAACGGCAGACAGTGTCAGGAGTCAGAGCACAGCTGTATTTCTCATGCATACTCTAACAGATTATGTTTGGTATGATACTTCCTCCACATCTATGTTACTCAGTGTTATACCTAAAGAAATGTGACATTAGGAAAAAGCAGTACTTCCCCTGAGCAGTTAATATATTTTCCTTTAATCTAAAAGTTTATGTACACTCAGATTCTTCAGGCTACTTTGCCAATTTCCCGTCTAGTAATAAAAACCCGTTTCAGGAGGGATTTCCAATAAAGGCATTTATTTAGAGCAATCCTTTTTAAAAACTGTTTTCAACTTCTGATTCTAAAGAAAGCTCTTTTGTATCTACACTGAACTCAATGAAAAAACTCGAAGTTTCAGTTCAACTAGCAAATAATTTTACTTCCAAATCACCTCTAGACTAATCATCTCCAAAACTGTCCAAATGGTGGGAAAACCTAAGCTTTATCATTCAGCACCCAAAGCTTTTTATTGCAAGGTGTAAGCAGTTATTTAAAGTTTAGTACAAACCACATGGTTACTATTAAAATCTAAAGATCTAAACTCTGAAAATATAAAGCTCCTCATGGAGCAAACCAATAGCACAAAGAGTAGCAGCTTCTCCGAATTTAAACAGCTAAAGCGACATGTTCAAGAATTCTGCCTTCATTTTTTTCTTTGTTTCAGGGCATACAAATATTTACTTCGCACTACTGTGTATCTGCTACAATGTCTTCCTATAAGGGTCATAGGGATGGGAAGGGGTATTGACACAGCCCAGCCGTACACGTGTCTGCACAGCATCCCCAGAAAGGCTGTTTTTCTCACCTCATTAAGTATCCATTTCTCCCCTCTTTGTGTGTGTGTGTGTGTTCTGATGATTAGACATCTCTCGCAGATATAACTAAACTGTACGGGCCTAATCCACTTATATACACAGTGATAAAGGCTTTTTTGTTTTTCCCCAAAGAAACATGCAATTCAAGCTGTGAGCTAGGCCAGGCCACTGTTTTGAGGTCCTGCTACAGAACAGTGCTCTTATCGCCAAATGCTGAAGTGATACATCTGTCACTGCAGATGGCTGGATGGCAAAGATGCCCAGGAGACTCTTCTCCAGGCCTTTGAAACTGAGGTTTCCTAACACTAAGGAGGCATAAGCCTGGGCATGAGCCCAATTTATTTTTCTTGAGGCATATTTATGAAAAAGTTCAAAGGAGCATTCTAGAGTGATAACAGATCCTGGAACTACTGCAACGTACAATGACATTTTTACAGTAATGAGACACTGAAAAGTTTTTGTTGGAATTAGGTCAGCCCAAACAAACATATATTCTTTTGTTAGGTACCATGTGAGAGACTCACCATCTGGGCAATATTTTGGTAATACCATACAAGAAATTTAAACAGGACTTGCTTACTTTGTGTGTGTTTTTCAAAGTATTTCGATGCCAAAATTACTGTTTCGCCAAACAAGTTCAAGTTTATAAATATCCCTGTAGAAAAGACGTCCCATCTGATAACACCTTTCCAACTTGAAGCCACTCAAAACCTTGTAGGCTTATGCATTAAATCTTAATATAATAACAAAATTAGCAGAAAATGTTGAATTTATTTAAATCATCTATTGGTTTGTTTTTCTTTCATAATCAGTTTCTAATAATAACATTTTACCTGGTTTAAATATATTGAATTCAGAATTCCAAACATAAAATAGAATAAAGTTCATAATTAAGGCAATTATTCAGATAATTCAAGGTCAGAAACTTTCAATTTCAATTGAAACTTTCAATTTAGGTCAAAAACTTCCTCTGTTAAATAAACAGATGGAGGGAAAGTGGGTTTTGAATTTGGGTAATGGTCTTATTTCCTGTTTAAATTTGTTTCCCTAGGTCTAATTGAAACTGAATTGATCACAGGGAGTGTTTGGCACAGGAGGTCTTATCTACAAACCACAATAATCAAGTCATCACAGCACGAAAGGGTATAAAAGGCAATTATCCAATGAATCCAAGGTATGGAAACATCCAAACTGGATAAACTAGGTCCAAAAACTTGGACCACAGTTAAGGTTTGTTTGTGATTATCTGGTGTGTCTATTTAAACAAACTTACTTCAGTGATCAATGTACAATCCAAACTGAAAGGTCATATGAAAACACAAAGGCCTACCAGTCATGTCAATATTAACAGTTCATTAGAAAATAGGAAGTGTCACAAAGCCACAGATTTCAAATTCCAATGAGAAACCAGTTCAGTAGGTTAGGGAATTAATAAAACTATTTTTTTAAATCTGTTTTTATAAAATTAATGAAGCTTTTCGAATCACAAAGCTATACATGTTACATGTGAAAAATAAGAACCAAATGGTTACTTAGGTTGTGAAAATTTCAAAATGTCAATGGCATATACACCAGTTTTAAACAGATACAAGGAACTTATACCCACTTATTTCCAATGACATAGTTTCCTCGATTATCTGCATATAAATAAATGTGTCTCAGGATGCTTGCTCCTAAAAGTTATTTTATCAAAGAACTTCTCCTTTAAGCAGTGCACGTGAATGCCTTCTACATTTCATGTTTTCCCACTTGCCTGAAGATGATATTTGAGGTTCCATGTTTCTTCATTTCTGACCCATTTCTGAACAAAAATATTTATTTTTAGCAGTTTTATTGTTAAAACTCGAAATCTGGTAGCAGGAACTCAAAACTTAGTTATGTAAGCAGAAAAGAGAAGTACCAGAGCCACTGAGAAGAAGACATGCGGCATTGCTTACTTAAATCCCCATCCTGTGCCCCCAAGGACAATAGCTGCTACCAGGATGGCACCAGCGATGGAGCCTATTATGAGATTGGTGGCACTAGGACCTGTGACAAAGGATCATGGGAAGAAAGTCATATGAGCCGACCGCTTTCATTACCACCAGGGACAGGCACATAAGCAGTTTCAGGAAGTAAGTCCCCTGCATAAAAGATCGCTAAACACTTAAATCGCCTTTATTTATAGACAGCTACTGCTTGGATTCATCTACCTGGAAATCCAAAGTTTCTGCACCACTGGCAGAATAATTCATTCCGTTCACCTTTTTCAGAATTTGAAGCAAATTATGGATGCCCAATAGCTGCCGTTGCCCATCTTTCTTCTCCTCCCCTTTCCCAGTATCACGAATCAAACAAGTAAAAGAGCGAATAAAGAACATGACTGCGTTAGAATTCATTCAATCTGACTGGCAAATGAGGGCATGAAAAGAAGGAAAACTATTCCACTGAAATGCTCTTTCAAGCAGCACATAAAGTTGTCTGAATGCTAAATTTTTTATCCCTCGTTGGAGACAGTTAAAATGTAGAAGTCGGAAGGAGGGTATCAAATAAATAGAAACGTTGAAGCTCTCAAAGAGCTTCACTGTACAGACCTATACAGTGTTTACATAGCAACATGGGGTTCCAAAGACAAGATATAAAGGAAGCATAAAATTCATTTGGGTAATTCTGTAGAAATGGGAAAAAGATTCCTTAGGTTCTATCTTCAATTTTCTTCAATCTATCTTCAATTTTCCAGTTATTGCTAAGAGAAATCTGAGGCTTAGAGATAGTTTAAAAAAAAAAAAAAAGAGAGAGAGAGAGAGAGAGTCGGAAAGACAGCAAGAAAGAAAATGCAAGGTGGAGCTTCTATCAGTTGTTTAAGAGTTGAAACATACAGTAAATCCTCTCCACCCACATGGAAAATACTTTAGCTCACTGTTTTTAAATGTAAGAAACGCTAACTTCAGCAAACGAATTATTCTAAGTATCACAACCTCCAGGATGCTAATATGCAGGTCCAGTGCTCCTAACGGCAAGCCACTTCCAGTCCTAACTATACATCTCTGTTTCAGAAGTCACGAGGCCAATTTTCATAGTTCCCCTAAGATCCTGAGTTTGTGTATACATTCATTTCTGTGTAAAAAATTCTCTTTTCTGCTCACATCAGTGCCCTCAACTGTGTACATAAATGGATGCCACTTTTAGCAGCACCAAAATTGTGTGCGTTGTATGTTTTTACTCGGAGACCTCCCAGTGCTGTGGGCATGAGTGGGGAGGTGGAGGATGAGTGAGTCTGGGGGACAATGGGAGACTGGGGGATGTGGTCTTCACAGGCTAACCACTGAGGTTCTACAGAACATAAATCTCAGTGGCCTGTAGAGACACACTGAAAATAATAAATAATAATGAGGGCAGGAAAAGCAGATTACCTACCGTATATTGAGCACTTACTACATGCCGGGTAAAGTTCTAAGCTCTTGACAAATATTATTTCATTTGATCCTCACAAAAACCTTACGAGATAGGAACTATGATTATCCCTGCTTAATAGATGAAGAAACAGAGGCTTCTAGAAGTTAATAAGTGACAGAGGCAAAATCTGAACACAAATTTGTCTGACTCTCAAGCTTATGCTACAAATTGAGGGTCAGCGAACTACAGACCACAGGCCAAATATGCCCCGATGCTTTTTTGGCAAAGAAATTTTATTGGAACACAGCCACGTTCATTGGTTTACATACTGTTTATGGCTGCTTTCATGCAGAGACAGCAGAGGTACGCACAGGCTATGACAGGCACCCTGCGGCCTGCAAAGCCAAAACAATTTACTCTCTTTAAGATTGCTAAACATTATCCCATTTAGCTGTATTTCCTCCCCACATTTTTTTCTGCTTTTGTTCTTTTTTTTAAAATTTTTATTTTATATTGGAGTATGGTTGATTAACAATGTTGTGTTAGTTTCAGGTGTACAGCAAAGTGATTCAGTTGTACATATACATGTATCTATTCTTTTTCAAATTCTTTTCCCAGTTAGGTTGTTACAGAATATTAAGCAGACATCCTTGGGCTATACAGTAGGTCCTTGTTGGTTATCTATTTTAAATATAGCAGTGTGTATATGTCAATCCCAAACTCCCACATTTTAATAAGGAATCAAATTTTGAAACAAACTTTCAAAAAATTTGTATTGCCGTCTACATTCTGTATGCTTTAGAAATGATTTGTGCTTTACCAGCCCAGAAAGCATAGGTTGGGATTAGAATCAATACATAATCCATGAGAAATGATTCCTGATTTACAATTATAACCTAAGGAGTAGAAGTAAAGGCAAAAATCCCAAACAAAACCGAAAAAAAAGCTCTGTGGAATCCTCAGTGACTAAATGAACATTAATACTATCAGTTGAACCAAAAAGTGTTAAAACCGCCTATATCATACTATGTGGATTTTATTTTTAAAAAGCTATATTTCTGTTTTTAGCAATTATGGCAAAATTTAGAATTTGAAGGAAAAAAACCAGTAAACTAATAGACAAAAAGAGTGCAGAAACCAAGTTAAATAAATAAATCTATTTTAAAGAAATATATATATGCTCATACGGACTTACCTGTCACAACCAGAAAAAGCCACAAACTAACAACAGTGGAAGCGTAGATGAAACAAAGGTTGGTAACAAAGACTATGCCTTACAGCAAAGGCCTTGGATTTTGCCCAGCTCTAAATTTTTCCAAGGGAAATTTATTAAAATTCATCCCTTCTGTTAGTACATTTCAGTTATGGCCAATAAATAGTATAAAATGATATAAAATGGAATTTATATACTATAAAATAATATAAAAAATGGAATTGGGATGATTTTTTAGAAAACTACCTTTCTTCAGGGAGGAATTTCACATAAATGTATACAGAATTTCTCCTGGAAAAGGAATGTTGCTTCTGTATATAATCCAGTTAACAGACCCAAAGTGAAATTTTACGGGACAAAGTTCTTGTTTTCTCTAAATATTTTACCTCTGTCATATACAAGTAAGTAAGGAGAAATAAAATATTTATTTTCTAACAAGTAAAGAGAAATAAAATATCTTTTCCAGTATTTTAGCTTCCCTTGAGTTAATTAGCTTCACAGTCCATACAGATGGGATGTGAGTTAGACGATCCCAGTCTAGTCAAAGCCCTTCAGTCAGGGGAGAGAAAGCTTAGGTAATCTTCAACACAAAATGACACCTCTGGACTCCTCCTCTCTTAATGCTATTTTGGTGCCGAGGTCTCCCAGGCCCGTACTGTACTGTGTGCAGCAACTAATGGGACTAAGGAGGAACGTGTGTGATGTTAGCAACAAGCCCGTGGTTTGGGGAGGTTGAATAGAGTTTATCTGGTGTTTCCTTAAGATACTAGGAAATCATTCCTGGGCCGCTGGGGAGGGTTACCACCACTACACTGAATAGAAAAGACAGCATGTGTGGGGTATTTCTGTTATTTGTAAATGCTTTCTCTGTAATTAGAGGGGGAAAATATTAGGATAATCTTTTAGTCTACAGATTGGCAACCTCATAAAAGCAATATCCCATGGAGAAATGACAGCTGTTGTGAGGATGTGGATCAAGTACAGAGCAACCTAAATTAAAGCACCAATGAGAAGAGCTGTATTTCTGTGTAGGGCAAGTGGCACACAATATATTTATTTATACACTCGTTATTTTTAAGACAAACGCACCAGATAATTTGCAACTGTTCACTTAAGGTTTGCACTAAATATCTTCCCTTTCTTAAGGCTCCTTGTTTCCAAATGTTTATGTAAACTTCTGATTTGAATGATTAACCTATTCTATAAGAAGAAAATAAAGGCAGTATCCTGAATATCTTCTTTTTTAAAAAAAATTAAGCTGAAGCCTCCTGTATCACTCTAAATAAATGGAGGAAATATTAGTGGCTACGTTTGGATTATCTTTAAAAGGAGCTACAACAGTTGATAATTCCTAGCTGTATACGTGGATCTATTTGACTGGTGAAGATTAAACTTGTTATAAGAATCCTAACAAACTCTCATATAAAAGCATTTTTGTCAATAGTTTGTCCAAAAAAGTCTGTATCTTAAAATTACTTTTACAAATGGAGGAGCAATGGAAGCTTTTGGACCATTGCCTTAATTGTGAAGACATCATAAGCACCCCAATATTATTTTATGCCCCACATTGTTCCAGACAGGAGAAGGTTCTCCACTGCACGAGAAAACCACAGGACACAAACACATCCAAATCACACCACAAGGGGCACTACCACGGGGAACACAGCAATGAGACAACACATGGGGGAGTCAGATGCCAAGGGTCAGCTCACACGCCAGGAACCAAACAGAAACACTCTGAAACGCAGAACGATGCTTACTCTATTCCCCACCCTGTGCCTCCAAAAATCACCCCCAGGGCCAGAATGGTGCCGGCCACAGCACCTATTAGCCTGCTTGTGGCCATGCTCACTGTGTGGAGGGAAAACGGAGATTTTTTTAACAAAGGAAATTAATTACACACTGATTTCACTAACATACACATAATCCGTTCAGGAAATGCTCTGAAAGTCGGTTAAAGATTGAGATCTTTGCTTTAAGATTTGAAGTTAAGATCTACATACACATTGCAAATATTTGAGGATGATTTTGAATTTACGTTCAAATTCCACAAATGCTACTTAAAAACATAATCTTTTATAAATACTTTAAACATGTAAATAATCCAATTTGAGTTATAGGTCCTACACGGAGTGAGATAAAATTAAAATGTAATTTTAATTGCATAACAGCAAATCTGTATTTTGGTTATGAAAGTAATAAACCATTACTATGCTTTTTATAAACTTCTCAAACCATGAAATATGCCTAGGAAGCTATATCTTTTTTAAAATTCAGATCTTATTCCAATTTTGTGAAAATCCTTACAAATTTAAAACAGAATATATTTCAAATGAACCACATTTTTACCTGGAAAGTTACTTTATCTGGAAAAGTGTATCTCAAATAACCTGCAATGTTTGGGACACACATTGTATTGGGACATTTAGTTTTTGTTTATAGTCTCCAGTGTATAAACTACGCACTGAGAGAAAGTTAGGGTCTCCGGGCAACTGTCTTAATTGCTTCAAACCATGCAGTAGCGGATGGCTGAGTGGAGACACTCCATCCCCGCACATCACGACTTCTGTGAATAGCTTTGGCAGGTTGCAAAATGGGCCTGGAATGAGCACAGGTCCCCAGCGTTCTCTGCATGGGCAAGATGAAGTTTAGCATTGAAGGAGGGAGGCAGGTTGTTCAGGGTTGAACGTGTCTGTGCGGCTGTGACTATACAGGCAAACCTGTGGACAAAAATGCACTTTAACTCATATTTCTATGTGAATCAAAAGTACTGGCTTCAATCACTTTACCGATGAAGACCGAAATTAGCTTCCACAAGGCTGCATTCACACAGATTGTGTGTTATGGGAAACAAAGGACTATGACTCGAAGTCACAATTTTTTAAGGCTTAATATTGGGCTTGTTAACATTTTGAGCTAAATATTCTCCCAAAGAAGAGAGGGGACCTTGGTGAGCAACAGTACAATTGCTTCATTTTATCACAGAGCAAATAATCTGAGTGAGAGATTCTAGTTTTATCATTAACTTAGCACAACCTGAGTTGTTCTTAAAATAACGAAAAAGATGGGGACACAACAGAAAACAGAGAAAGTCTATGGAGAGCATTGAGGGGAAAAGAAAGAAGACCAACATATAAGGTGGTGGCAATGTTTTCCAAATATGACAGTACATTATAATTCAAAATAACCTAACTGATGGCTCAGACTTCCAAATTGTGGCGGTAAATATTGGGATGAAGGGTATTCTAGATCGAGTGCCTTATTTTTTCTTTTTTTGAGTCTTTAGAAAATCATTGCTTTCAGAATACTAAATTAACCAGGATACATCATGTTATCATTTTTTTTTTTTTTTGCTTTTTTTGCTTAAGTTTTAGGCATTTGCCCTCAGACCCGAAGTACGTGAGAGTACTATTACCTCGTTAATTCTTATATAAGCTCTATGTGCTAAATTACAAGAAACACACACACATCTCTGTAAAACATAATGATAAATGAATATTTGTTATCTTTATAGTAACTGTATGAATGATGACTAAAAATAGCTATTTTAAAAGGCTTTTTGTATTTGCTATGGATGTAATTTCTCACTGCAGAACCGAGAGAATTAGGCAATCAATCATGCAGGTGTTAGAAACAACCAGAGGACTAAGACTCCTACAGATGCTTCAAATATGTATTCAAGATAAAAAGATATAGTCTTTAATCTCCCCTGAGCAAGAACAGTTATCTCCAATTCTTAACTGATGAGTAGTCAACACCAAAGCAACATAAAAGTAAGTGGAAAAATAGCTTTTTCAAAGGTATCCTCTCCCATCTTTGCTCTCCCTCCCTCCCACTACTTTTAATGGTGGTATACTAAAAATATATGTAAAATCCATTTGATTCTTTATCATGATACTTGACAGGGTTATCTCTTTCAGTAGGTAGCGACTCAACGTGTTTTCAAACTGGCATGAATTCACTGAGGGGCTCACAGGTGGGTGGATTTGTACAGGGGAAAATATTCAGAAACCAAGGTCTCAGCTGCTCTTCACAGCTACAAAGAATTTATCTTCTCATTGAAAAAAAATTCCTTAGATCTTTAGGGGCCTATGATCTAGTTTCACTTCTGTAAGAATTTATTTATTATGTGACTGTATTTGTTCATTCACTCACTCATTTGTTATCTACCAAATGCCTTTTTTGGGGGGTTCCAGAAAATACGGTGTAAGAGTAAGGGAGCAAACAACACAGTTTGGTTAAAGATTTAGTAGAGTATTTATTTCTAATCTTAAATTTTAACAAGATAATAAATCTCTGCAGAAGGAACTTTGGTGCATAGAGTACAAGTGATGGCTTTGATGCCTCCTGCCTTTGAAGTATTAAAGGATGCAGGATTATAGCCCCTTTTGGTTCATTGGAATCACATAGATGAAATAATGCAGCTTTTTGTTTCAGAAAGTCTCTAAAAGCAAGAAAAGAAAAAAGCCAATCGCTCAGTTTCAAAAACACAATTTCAAAGTGTCTGAAGCATGACTAGTCTGTGGAAGAATTCCACATATAAAATAGAAATTCCTAAGAAAAGGAAAAATTTCATAGTTCGTATCTTGATATTATATATGTCTCAAAAATTCTACCTCTTATCACATATGATAGCAGGGACCAAGATTAAAAATAATAATAATAATCCAGCCAACAACAGAAAGAGGAAAACAAAAATGAAAACATACTGCTAAATGTTAATAATATAATGCTTCCTTTGACAATAATGGATCAGCTAATAAGCTTAATCATTACATGTTTTATTTTTTTCACCCTTTCTACTTAGTACTGCTATGAAAACTAGCAGCATAACTGAACACCCAGCTTTAACTCAGGCTGTGTGCAATAACAGAAAGAAAACATTGGGCTGAAGATCAGGTGATCTACGTTTTATTGTTGGCTCTGCACCTAACTGGCTGTTAACCTTGCTAATTTAGTTTTCTCATTTTTAAAACAATGGGTCTGAACTGAATTGCCACTAAGGCCCTTCCATCTCTGATCTGATGACTATTGTCATGATGAAAGGGTCTGACCAAAGCTTCCCAGGACCGTTCTTTGCCCTTATATATATATCAATAAAAATATTTGATATGTTCCAGTTTCTTCTCTTTCCTCCTACAATGGTGCTGCAAACCAACCAGTGAGAAAAGTTCCATTGTATTTCATAATAAGCACTGCGCAACGATGCCTGCACGTTACAAAAATTACTGGTACTTGACGTGGTTCTCCTTACAGCAGGTGGAAATTCTAGGTCTTCTAAACAGAGTTCCAACATATTTTACCCTTGTAGAACAAACCAAAATAATTTCTTTCAGGGAGTTCAGTGGAAACAGGTTGGGAGAAGAGGGACCCAGAAAAGTCTTCATATGTAAAATGAATGACAATGTAGAAAACATGAATGAAGTAATATGTGATAGAAAATCTTTTTTAAAAAATCCTCATCCACATGGTTTTTGCATTGAGATCCTATTTCTTGTCTTGTAGTAATTTTGATTTGAGAGTTGGAGCAAAGAATCTAGCATGCTTTAAACAGTGGGTTAACAGTGGACAACTTTAGCGAGTACAGAGTGACTTCAATGGCAATACTTTCATGTGTGTTTTTCATCCCTACCTAGATGGAGAAGTTGAATTTTTATTCTTCCAGGAACCTATAGTTAAAATGTAAGGAGTACCCAAAACACATTGGTTCATTTCTGACTTCCTCAAATCAATGGAAACAGAGTCACAGAATTCACCTTTATTTTTTTACTAATTTGGTCTTGATCCAACATCAGGCCAATTCAATCATGAGAAAGAATGTAGAGCACAAAGTTATAGAGAAAAACTCTGGCACCTCATACAGCTGCTGAACCTACAGTCAAGGAAGTACTGATTGTTTCAATACCTTGAGTTCATTACTTGTTACTCTTCAGCAAGGCAATACAACAAATGGATTCTGAAAAACGGAAAATCAGCACTACATGCACCATTTCACTTCCTTTATATATTCCCAAAGAGAAGGAATGTGATATTTATTGAGTGCCTACTATGTGCAAGGATGTGCTTTTAAATAGTAGAGAATCAATAAATATTTGCTATCTGGATTAAAAAATAGAAGTAAAGTACCTAGTTTCTCTTTTACCATCTTCTTTTAACCAGAATATCAAAAATCTACAGCCAAGTGTTTAAATTTTTATTTCTGTTGTTTCCCATTTTCCTAGTGTATTACTGGAGTTTCCTATAGAGGCTGAAAAGATATAAACGACCGTTATGGATAGAGCCATTATTTCTTTGTTCTAAAATTGCTTGACTTTTCTGGAAATCTGATAATTTACAATAATAACTGCTCTTTGTTTATATCAATTAATGGCTTTTTTTCAAGTGAATCAAGATTATTAGAGATTCATGAGGACTTTAGAGCCAATTGGTAGGTTTACCCAAATGATTCCACTGTCTTCCTTAAGAATTAAAAAAAAAAAAGAAAATATGCAATAGGAAAGAAACTTACCAGAATGCTAACATTGATTACCTCTGAGTTGCCAGATTAAGAATGGTTTTTATCCTCTTTTTAATCTTTTCTGTATTTTCAAAATTTCCTACAATAAACTTGAATGATCAAAAAGGTTATCTTCAGAAGATAATGAAAACTAGCACCACATGAAATGGGAAGACAGCAAAACAAAACAAAAGGCAGCTATGGATATTCTCTTCTCTAGAATGTAGTTTACTTTATGCTTCCAAGTAAGTTTTCTAGGCACAGGTGAGTGAAGGAACGGGGAATAGAGAGAACCAGACAATTAATTATCCCCTATCCTACATAATGAAAAAGGACAAAGTCTAAGCCACTTTAGCTCTGCTCATCTGTTCAGGCATCCTTATACATCACTTGAGGAAACAGCATCTAGATCTTTCAGAGAATCACAGACATGCTATGGCGAGAAAATTTGGAAAGAATGAATCTCTCCTTCTTGTCAGAGCCTAAATCTTCTCTAAATCTAAGTTCTGAAGGTGGATCCAAGAATTTTTTGTACTAATTTTAAAGTAACGAAAGACTAAATGTAAAAGTGGAATTGGTTCCTTTTTAGAAATAGAAGGAGAACAGAAATAGACTGTGAGGGTGTGCTTGTGATTCTTATAGAATCTTAATATCACGGCATATTAAGCAAACTCATGAGAAGTGTTTTAACACACCCACTCCTACTGAACATTACACATGCACCCAAATCAGCCTAAATCTCTTCAGGAATTGAGGACTATGGAACTTCATACGCTTTCGAAGTCATAGTTTCCTATATGGACAATACTGAAGCTCAGAGAGTTTAAAGGCACTTTCATCCAAAACTAAGCACATCAAAATGGCACTATTTCTATATGCATTTTTCCTACCTTCAGGAAAAAAAAGCATGATAGTTATTTATAAAATACTGTTAGCAGTACCATGAAAAAGAAGAACCTGATATACAATGCCCATTGGTGTACAACATTCGTTCTAGTAATTTTTTGGTTTCTCAGGTACAATGCTATAGATGCTATAGTAAGCCTACTGTAACTGATGACTTTTCTAGATCTTTGAAAATCATAAAATGGGTTGGGAATGGGAAGAATAGTGAGAAAGTGACTATCATATTTATGATGACACAGGCTACATTATAACACGATGTAAAAAAAGAGAATAGGCCTGAGTTTGGGCACTTGGGTCCTGGTCCCAGCCCTGCCTCTGGTTACCTGAGTAACCATAGTATGTCACCTGACCTCAGGGGCTGAGAGTTCTCATCTACAAAATGTGGGTGGTTCCAGTCAGAATGGCCATCACCAAAAAATCTACAAACAATAAATGCTGGAGAGGGTATGGAGAAAAGGGAAACCTCTTGCACTGTTGGTGGGAATGTAAATTGATACAGCCACTATGGAGAACAGTATGGAGGTTCCTTAAAAAACTAAAAATAGAATTACCATATGACCCAGCAATCCCACTACGGGGCACATACCCTGCGAAAACCATAATTCAAAAAGAGTCATGTACCACAGTGTTCACTGCAGCACTATTTACAATAGCCAGGACATGGAAGCAACCTAAGTGTCCATCGACAGATGAATGGGTAAAGAAGATGTGGCACATATATACAATGGAATATTACTCAGCCATAAAAAGAAACAAAACTGAGTTATTTGTAGTGAGGTGGATGGACCTAGAGACTGTCATACAGAGTGAAGTAAGCCAGAAAGAGAAAAACAAATACCATATGCTAACACATATATATGGAATCTAAAAAAAAAAAAAATGGTTCTGAAGAACATAGGGGCAGGACAGGAATAAAGACGTAGACGTAGAGAATGGACTTGAGGACACGGGGAGGGGGAAGGTTAAGCTGGGACAAAGTGAGAGAGTGGCATGGACATATATATACTACCAAATGTAAAATAGATAGCTAGTGGGAAGCAGCCGCATAGCACAGGGAGATCATCTCAGTGCTTTGTGACCACCTAGAGGGGTGGGATAGGGAGGGTGGGAGGGAGACTCAGAGGGAGGATATATGGGGATATATGTATATGTATAGCTGATTCACTTTGTTATAAAGCAGAAACTAACACACCATTGTAAAGCAATTATACTCCAATAAAGATGTAAAAAAAAAAATGAGGGTGGTTCTAGATGGCCACTGAGACTCCTTCTAACTCTAAACTCCTTTTAATGGCTGGTTAAAACAAAGTTCCAGATCTTTCACGTTTTCTCTTTGAAGTATTAGAGGTCTGTGAAGTATTCCAATTTCTTCCTAATCAAAAGTGTGCTTAAACAGAGCATGGAAGACTACAACTTCCTTCTGGAAGGACTCAAGTAGTGAGGAATGACCAGAGTCTCATGTCAGTGAAAAAGAGTTTATCTATTAAAAACACTGGCATAGCTTAGACAAACTATAAAATGATTAACATTTGTGATTATGGAAGAAGAATGAGGTTTAAAGGAAAGAAAGGAAATTGGTATATTTACTTCTTCCCAATCTCAGTTCTAGGCTAACGGGTAACAAACATTTTTTTTCAATGTTATATTACAAGAACCCTTAATTCTGTAGTGATATGAATCATACATTTTAACGGCAAAAAGAGATATTCTTATGTGTCTCCTGTCAAATCTATGAAGTTGTTATATTGGCGCCACTGGAAGAGTACCAATGAATTCAGTATGCAAGGAACTGAAACCGAAATCACACAAACCCTTGGGTCCTTCGTCCTTCGGGGGGTGCAGGCTCCTAACTGGATCCCGGATACTGCAGTCTGTCCCTGCCCAGGTGAAATCACAGATGCAGGTGGCTTCATTACTGCACACCTGTGAAGAACAAAGAACAGAGATGCGCCATTTTCACTGCACTTGGTGGAATAATGGTGATAAATGTAAAAGGGACATGGAACAAGGCAGAGGCTTTAAAACCCATTGGGAATTTTTTAAAATTTCCCATGGTTTTGAATACTAGACAAGGGGAAACAATGTATAGATCCAATAGTTGGATGATGGTTTTTTTCAGTTAATTATAGAAAAATCAAGAATAAAAGGAAGAAATTTTTAAATTAAATGTTAATTACTCGTGTTGATATTATTTAAGTACACAAATGTCTGACAATGTAGAAACATATATGCTTAACTCAAGAAATTAAGCGATACTGGGTTTAAGAGGCATTGCCAGAGATGAAATACCTGGAGGCATAAATCACCAATGCACTGCATTATCGCACCACGCTCAACACAGAAGTCATTAGGGGGCACTCTGCCAGCCAAACACACACTCTCCCACCTTCCCTGCCTGCCCGTGGTATCACTCCTGTCTCAGTCAGCCAGGCTGAAGACCATCCTAGAGCGATCTCTGTCCCTTTCTCTTCCTCTGGGGACCAAGCAGCATGCTGGAATGGATGTGTAATTTAGATGAAATAAATAACCATCCACAAACTAGAGACAGAGTAGGTTAAATCCTCATCTGCCTGTGAAATACATGCGCAGATAGATTATTTAGAGATGATAAAATCGAATTTAAGCTTATTGGAATAAGAGCTTTTTAATCTGAAATGACATAACACCATGATTATGATTAACAGGCTGAATTTAACCCCTTTTTTAACAAGATGAAAAAGTGGGGGGGGTAGTGGAGACTCATGTGCCTTTTTAAAGCAATAAATTTTATAATGCTTTCAGAACAATAACTGAGTAACTGAGAGGTCTGCCCAGTGCTTTTACTTTACTGTAGCAATTATTGAATATTTACTACATTTACTATGTGCTGGGTACTTATGCTCAGTGCTTTGTGTATAGCATCTCATTTAATACTCACACTAGCACCCTGATGGCTGAGAGAGGTTGAGTGACTTGCCCAAAGTCACTGGGATAGAAAGAAGCAGAGCCAGGATTCAAACCCAGGATTCTTTCTAGCCACAAAATCCATGTTCTTGACCACTAGGCTGTACTGCCTCCCAGTGAACCTATGATTTCAACCAAACACGAAATCATAGTCATTGGGCATAAGCTTCTTATGTCTTTCTACCTTGTTCTACGACGTATCACCTGTTTAGCTATCTATATTTTGGATTATTTTTACCTTCATTGCAGCATCTTCCTTTGAGATGATCACTCTGAGTTTCTTCATGTCTGTTTTTTTCCATTTCAGAAGGCTGTTTAAATTCTGAACTACTTTTCTTTTACTAAACCCAATTTAAATAATTATTAAAATGTGCTTTTAAGTATTAAACCTCGGTTTGCCAGGAAGCATCTGCCCAAACACTTTGTGCATAGAATTAAAGCTACATGCAGTTGTCATAGAAAGTACATCTTCTCTTTGGCTGCCAATGGTCCAAGCATAACCGTACAACTTTAAACACGTGAATTACAGCTGTGATCCAACCTCTAGTCTAGTGTGATCTTGCACACATAGATACTCAGTATGCATGTTGAGTAGCCGGAAGGCAGTTACTGAGAGGGTGTAAATTATTGTGAATGGTACAAAGCAGTCACATGGGGTCTACAGTTTCTTTAGGAACCACATCCATTTTCTTCCAACTCCTTGGATGCCCAGCTATCTCTAGAGACTGCAGTGACTACAAATAGCCAGTGGTAAAAGAAACAACAAAAATAAAACCATATCAACACATATAGGAGTTATTCTTAGCAGATAAGGATACTAAGGAAATAATCATAGTCAGTGCATAGATATTAACAACAGTCACGGAAGGAGAATGGCTGAAGTGGAAGTCCAACCACTGTGAAGCTGGAGGATGCCAGACAATGTTTGGTGTCCTCCAACTTCAGATTTGGGCTGGACACTGATGCCTACTTACCCCATGGCCGGAACAGACTTTACCCTTGGAATCGAGAGGGCAGCTGCTCATATTCAGGGCCTGAATCTGTAGGCACTTCCGATCTAAACACATCATAGATGGGCCACATGGCGTTCCATCTTCTACATAGCCCACATCTGTATCATCATCTAAAACCACATGAGCACCACTAAAAAGAGAAGAATAGTCATACAAGCATTAGCACCAGACTTAGAAATATAACATCAGCATGAATGACGTTTGCTCTTAGGAAACTGAAGAGGCTGTCAGAGGACATGGATTTCTTCTAGCATTTCTCTACTTTTCTCTTCCTTTCCCCCTTTCCCCACCTCCCCTAAATAAAAGAAACTGTCTTTCACTATCATTATTACACTGCAGTTCATCAGAACAAAAAAAATGTCATTTGCACAAAGTGTGTTCTAAATCTTCCCCTGTTTTCAAGACCAACATTAAAACTAGGGGAGAGGTGTGCATAAGAACAAGACGAGCAATCTTATCATTAGCTCTTCAAGACTTTCAGCTGTTTCACGATGCAAAAAGGCAGATGTTGAGCATAAATAGCAAATGAAAATATTTTTTAAATTATTACTTTAGAGGATTGGACTATTCATGATTGAAAAAAATAAGCCGGTTCCTCTCTATTGATACATATAATTCTAAAATCTCAAAACGAAGGACAGCTTGAATTTGAATAATAATCAATGTTATAATTACTAATTAAGTACCTTGCTGAATATTTTTAAAATATGCTAGTTTAGAATAAAACAATATAATTTAACAAGGTTGTTGTATCTAAAGACATGCAAAAATTTACACATTCAAAGGAAGCTTCTGTGCATCAAAGTAACTAGATCTGAGGACTACAGATTTATTCCAGGAAGGATCTTATTGTCTATGACACTGTTAGAATAGTCTTTAGAGCCATTTAAAAGACAGAAAATCAGCAACCATTTGACCAAGACAGCAATATCCAATTTGGTTACCCAATCAATTTACTAAATTCTATTCAAAATTACTTTGGGATGTTTCCAAATCTTTCATTCACTCATATAAGATGAAGGTTTGCTATTTGGGGAATACTAGGGATAAACACTGCAGACCCTGAAGGCAATTCTGTAGGGGGAAATCCCAAAAGTCTTTTGGGCAACGACATTTATCATCTGAATGAGGGCATAGCATCTTAGAATTACGACTACTTTAATGTGAACAACATTTATTTAAAATATAATATGACTCCCAGTGTTCAAAAATAAGCCTCATATCTTCTGTGCCTTGTACTCACAGATAACCGGACATCAAATGTCTGACTACAGCTATAAATAATATTTTAGTGTATATTTTCTATATGTGATTAGGCATTAATTAAGCCATCTTCTAAACCAGACACATGTTACATAGAGTATAGCTTAAATTCTTTATTTTTTGTCACAAAAAATAAAACACACAGTTTTCAGAGAGTGACATATTTCAATGCTCAAAACTTCAATCATGTGTCAACATGAATACCATAAAATTCTACTTTTAAGATTATAATTACAAGGAATGTCTCCCTACTAATAACTGGTAAAATTTTTAAGCAAATATAATTTGCAAATCAGTATATAACTTTGTTTTTTAAATGACTTTAAACATGCAAGGTGATAATAAAATCTAAGTTACCATTTCCCTTGATTTTTCTAAATTTGTAATTCTCGCGATTCATTAGGTTTTCCAACATTTAATGTGTTACCTGCAGTCAATCACTCGGCCTTGGTGGTAGAAGGAAGTTGGGATGATCTCACCCTGAAGTTGACCAATACGTGGAGCTCGAGTAAGATTGGTACAGAGTAAAAATCCACAGAACACATCGCTGAACGTATTTGAAAAAAAAGAAGAAGAACAAGACAGGAGGAATCAAACAGAAAAAATCGAAACTATTCAGTCTATAAATATTTTAAAATGGGAAATATTCCCTTTTCTTCTAAATAAAAGCATTTGTTCAGATATTGTTGGTTGGTAAGGACTCCCTCCTTCCTTGCTAACAGGATCACAGTTTCTTCGGTGTAGCAAAGTGCCCAGCCCTGAAAGATGGCTCATGACTGGTGTCTGAGTTCATCATGGCACCCCCATTTGCTACACCCACTTTCCTAGCCATCCCTCCTTCCCACCTCCTGGAGCTAAGAGCGGCCCCTGGGTGTTGAGATGTGAGGAAAAGGCAGCTAGGGATTGCTGGGGAGAATTCTGTGCTCGGATGAAAGGTTAGAGCCTGACAGGGAGAAGACCTTTTGCTCCTACCTCTGCTTCCTGCCTTTGAGTGTGGAGCCTTTGCATTCGCCTTGCAATCGTGAATTCACAAATGTAAAGACACAAATTGAACATGCTAAGCATTACAAAGAAGAGGGGCAGAAATCATCTGGGTCCTAGGCGACATTGTTAAACGACTCACCCACCATGAGGGCACCTACCTCCAGCGAAGTAAACAATGAACTCCTTAAAAAACGTGCAAAGAATTAAAGTGGCACATCACAAAAAAGGACATCCACGTCCAAGAAATGCATGAAAATGTACTAACTTCCATTTGTAATCAGGAAAATACAAATTAAAACCACAATAATAAAGCAGTTCACACCCAGCAGAATACATAAAAGTAAAATGTCTGATAATACCAAGTATTGGTGAGAATGAAGTACAACAAAATTCTCATATACAAATTCTCGATGGTAGGGTTTACTAGTACAACCATTTTAGAAAACAGTGTCACATCATCTGGGAGCACTGAAAATATACATCCCCTATGACTTAGCAATTTTTCTTCCAGGAAAGGCCTTAGAAAAGCATGTGCAAATGTGTGCTAAGTTACATGTATAGGAATGTTCACAGCAGCATGGTTCCTAATAGCCAAAACATGGAAACAATCTAAATAACATAGAATGGAGAAACAAATCAAGGTATTTAAATATGAATGAAAATGAAACAAATGAACGATAAATATGAACCAACAGCTACACATACCATGGAAAACTCTTAAAATAATGAACTTAAGCAAAATACAAAATAATACCTGAGATATGATTCCTTTTATATAAAGTTACTGAAACTTTAGGCAAAATAGACTGTTTAGGGCTGAAAACTTGGGCAGTAAATCTCTAAAGCAAAGAAAGAAAGCAATTGCCCGAAAAGTCAGGATGACAATACCTCCAGCAGAGAGACATGGGCACTGTGAGGGGGAAGAATACATTTCTGGAATGTTCTACTTATTGATCCACATAGGGGTTACATGAGAGTTCACTTCGCATTTATTTGGCAAAATGTATATTTGTATATTAATCACTTTTCTATGTTATATTTCCCAGTTTTTTAAAGTTTAAAAAAGCATGCATTTATTTTCTTTAACTCATTGGTGGTTGGCTATTCTACTGCCAAATATTCAAGAGTTATCTTCTACAATGATCTGATACGATGCCTCCCAACTTTCTGAGGCACAGAGAAATGATCAGATTTGTCTATGACATTGATTTAATGAATGAAGCTAATCAAATCCAGAGGTGTCCAACCCCATGGATTTTGACTATTTTAGTCCCCATTTCCTCCCTGGCACCTCGAGGATTGAACAGCTCAGAACATCTATAACTCACTCATGAGACATCAGATGGGAAGTTCTGTTCTGTTATTTTGGTTTAACTTGAAATTTAAAGGTAGGCCTCATCTACCATCAAAGACTACATAGAATGGCAAAGTTTCCTAAAGTACGTTAGAGACCATTAACTAGAGAAATAAAACTTCCCTTAAATCCTTGCTCTGCTTCAAAATGGGAGAAGAATCCTCACTGTTATGGAAGGAAAACGGAGGAGCTTTGGTGTATCACTTAGTGGTCCCATAGATCCAAGTCATTGAGTTAACCTTAATAAACTATTAAATCACAATTTTAACTTTCCTCACCAAATCAAGGGAAAATACTACCAACGTGCTCTGAAAGTATCTCACTTCCTGAGTAAAGATGCCTCCAATATGCACTGACTAGCTACTTCTTAGAAGGGAAAACAAAACTCTAATACAGACATTAGATGTTTAATTAAATCAAATGGTGTTACACTCGAGAAATAATTAAGTATATATATTACTTCACTTTAAATGGTCCCTCAAATTATATATACAGGCTATATCTTTTGCTTGTAGAATTCCACGTATACTAGTACATTCATAGGCCTTTTCTGCTAGCAAAAGTAGAGAATTAAAACCCACTATTAATTTAAAATACCTTGGCAAAGTATCTCTTCAAAACAAGCTTCAAGTAAAATACAGCATGCAAGAACTTTTCTGAATTTTACAGAAATGGTGTGAGTCTGTACCACAGAAATAGTTTAGTTCATAGCTATTTGCCTCTAGCTATACTAATGTATTTTTAAAATGCATATTTTAAAATTTTAAGTAGTTGAATATTTATTAAAAAATCGGTAACATTTATTTTGTGCTCATTTTACATTTGGACCAGGGTTTCCAAGTCCACTCACTATACTCCCAGAGCTGACCACTCACTGTTTGCTGCACTGGATCCATCGGTCTCCATCCTTCCCGCAGTTGCCTTTCTCTGTGCCTTCTGTATTCAGCTTTTCATAACAGAATTTGTCAGACCCCGAAGCCTCTTTTGGAGATGAGCAAGAAAAGAGAATTAATTTTAGTTCTCTTTGCTATCCATAACTGGGAGTGTGCCAGTAAATATTTTAATAACTGGTGTTTCAGAAAAAGGAAAAAAAAATTCCTAATTTGTAGCACTTGCCAATTTCCATAGTGTAAATTTCCACAGTGTAATACATGGCTAATTTCAAACTAAGACTATGATGTCAACTGGCTTCTAAAATTCCTGAAAATTTAACCAATGGCTCTTATAAGCTAAGACAGGACAGCTCCAACACACCATTCTTTTTAACTTGGGAGACAAATTTATTCCCAATTCTTGTTGGTGGGTTTGAGGGTGGGAGGTGGGATTAATCATCAGCAGGAAGTAGTGAAGTGACACAGAGAAAACTAATATCATTCCTAATCCTGCTTTCTATTAATATCAGTAGGCATTATAAAGTCTGAGCTCATTGAGATTTTACATTGGCACATGGATTTTGATATTTAAACCTTTTTAAAAGACAAAAATGCCTCTATTATCTTTCCCTTGTGAAAACTGAAGCACTGAAAGTAAATCTTTCAGTTAAATGACATTTGCCAAACACTGAAATCACTTGTGCATGGGTCCTAGTCTCCTTTTGTGTGCTTTCTTTTCCTGGTGGGTGACCCAGCCTCTGCCAGCAAGGCAGAGCCATTTCTCTCTCTTCCGGCCTGGCCCTCATGAACTGAAGTTCACTGGCGAGGCACTACAAATGTCAGGAAGAGAATATGTGTACTGACATGTAGGGAATGTACTGAGAAGCACGACCATGTACCCGAATCTCTATCTGTCTGCGTCTCACAAAGTACTTGTGTTTCTTCACTTCAAACTGAGATAATCAATTATAGAATTAAAAAAAACAACAACAAAAGTCTGGTTCTATCCTAGGGTAAAAGAACAGAAAGCTAACTTGAGGGGGTGAATGTTAAATCCAAGGTACAAAGAAAATCAGCCAGTGGCTGGATAATAAGCATGACCACTGCACTCAACCCAGTCTTTGCAGGTGGGTGTAGCATCCCTTCTGTCACAGCCACAATCACTGATTGGCACTTTTTGGTTCAGATGACAAGTCCCCAACATTAGCAGTTGCTTGCTGTGGTTTTGTGACTAAGATTCACCATTCTCTTCAGCCTTTTCTAGTTGTTTGTTTGTTTGTTTTTTAATCACCCCAAGCTGTACATCTCTTTCAGCAAGACTGGCAGTGAAGAATATTAAGAGAAACCTGTGTGTGACCAGCAAGCAGGAAACATGACCTACTTGTTCCCCAGATGTACTGACACTGGTTATCCCGTGTCTTGCACTCCCCGTTGTAGCAGCGGCCCTGAGGACAGAACATATGTTATGAGGCACATGCAGCCAGTTCCATTTTCCCCCAAACTCTCACTGCAAGGTCTCCTTTTCATTGTTTCAGACAAAATTGTTTTCTTTTTCATTCGGTACCCTAATACTTTCACAGTGAAAATAAAAACCATAAACATCTTAAGAGAAGCATAAGAATGACAGTTAAAATTTAAAACACAAAACATACCTCATAGTACAGCTCTTTAAATCAAACTAACTATCTAAATTTTTTAATTTTATGGAAAAAAAATTGAGACATTTCTTTGGGTGATACCAGTATGATTTTTAGCTTTTTTTTGCATGTGAATGGTTAGGTTATAACATAGCTTCAGGAAAAAAAAAAAAAAAAACCCACATTACAACAGATTACCATATTTTCCCATCAGAGACAGGCTGAAATGATTAAAAGATAGTCACAACTCAATAAACTAGATTTCTAATTCTTCAGCCATTACATTTTTTTCCTCACCCTCAATCTGGACAGTTTGTACCCAGAGATAAATATAACATATTTGTATTTTATATGACATAAAGCAACTCTGAATTAGAAGACCACTGCAATAATTTACTGTTGTTTGAATTGCAATTCCCTATCAAAATCACATTTATCAAAAAAAAACACCTTGAAATCTAATCTTTTTATAAAATCCCATTTAAAACCTAGAGCCCAGCATACCTGATTTTGATTGCACGCATATCCATCTTGCTTATGAAGATTTGGTGGGCACTGAAAAATATAACCTTTTTAGTTAACATTCAGCATGTGAAGTACCTTCGGATTATGTGTACAATATATTAAAATGCAAAAGAAGGTAAGCATGATTTTATTATTGTGAATTGTGTGCTACGGATCATTCATATCAGTAAAAGTTATAATAAGTATTTTAAAAATGCAAGCATGGTGACTCTATAATTAGGAAAACATGAGCAACTCTTTGAGTAGGTTATCCAAATTTATTCTGCAATTATTGGTAAAAATGAATCAATCAATTAGGTCCATACAGTGGGTGCTCTTTATGTTTCTCCGTTTTCCATGAGATGGGCTAAAATAATAATTTACGTTCACTTGCCTGTGGAGTTAAAAGTAGAAGGGATTAAAACGGATAATGAAGGGAACAAATCAGCCTGTTATGCGGGAGTGGACACGTTCAGGAACTCATTTACAAGACTTCGCTCAGCCCTGTGAAAATGTCAAATTTGCATGTGACACCCATGACGCTCACCTCTAGGCCACATGACTGAGAAAGAAGAAAGACACGGCCCTTCAACTCAATATAAGTGCTGTATCTGCATTACATTTCTGACCTCTTGAACTACAGATTTGCTACTAGAGCAATCATGATGTGACAGTTCTTTCTTTTTCCAGGTCTATTTACCAAATCATTTTTTATAAGGAAAAATAAGGAAAATTTCATTTTCCCCCAACATTACCCTGAGTAAATTAAAATTTTTACTTTCTGTGCGTCTCATTTACCACATTTAAGAGAGCTAAAAAAATTAAGTCAAGACTCTGCTACAGCATTCAAAACAAATACAAAAAGGAAAAAAAAAATACATGGGTGTGGCAAGTGAATAAGAAACATAGCGATGCCCACTGAGGTCCTCCCTTAGTTTTCACCTTCTCAGTAAATGACAGTCCCACTCTTCCAACTGTTCAAGGCCAAAACCATGGAGTCATCCTATGTTTCTCTCTTTTTCTCACACTCTCCTTCTATGCCATTAACAAATCTTGGTAGCTTCTACCTTTAAAATATAATTGCAATCTGACTTTTCTCCATTTCCACCGCTAATGCCAGGTCCACACCACCACCATCTCTCACCACCATCTCTCATCTCTCTGATTATGCAACAGCCTCCAACTGATTCCCCTACTTCCACTCTACTCTCCTCATAGGCTATAGAGCCACCAGAGTGTCCTTTGAAAAACCTAAACCACCTCATGTTGCTCCTCTGTTGATGGCTTCCCCATCTACTCACTGGCCTTCCAAGTTCATCATGATCTGCTCCTATGCCGGCCCCAACCTCACCTTCAGCTCTCTGACCTCATTCCTACTCTCTGCCATAAATACCTGACTCTACGTGAATGTACCAGCCATGTTGCCACCCCACGGCCTTTGTCCTTGCTCTTCCTCCAATCTTTCCCCCAGATTTCTGCCTGGCTTGCTCTCTCACCTTTTTTAGGACGTTGTTCAACTATCAGCATCTCAGAGAAGCCTTATCTAACCATGCTCTTCAAAACCGTAACCTCCTTCCCCATGCTGGCATCCTCTGTTCCCCATTCCCTATTTTTTTTCTTCTCCATAACATGTATCACCAACTGAGGATCCGTGTATTTTACGTATTTGCTTGTCTTTTGTCTGCATCCTAATGCGAGCACCATGCAGGCAGGGATTTTCTGTCCCTGCTGCCTCCCCAGCACCTAGAACAAAACTGGCTCAATTATTATTGAGATGGTGCTCAATGACTATTGGCTGACTGAGAAAATAAATAAATGACCCACACAGACACAATTAAGTTATTCTATTCTGCAACACCAAGGTGTTTATCATGGCCACTACAGAAAGGTAACAGAACTAACTTAGAAGCGCGAAGAAGCAGTAACTTATTAAGGAACACATTGAGATTAAATGCTTTGGTTCTACATCTTTCTAAAGAACAACTGACTCTCATACAAGCTTTCGTTCAACCTAATGGTAACTCTTCAAAAGATGTAATTATCAGCATGAGAAGTTGGTTTACTGGACCAACTGCCCAGAAACAGAGATCCCTGGGCCTCTTTCATCCAAATCCACACAAAACACCATCATTTTCTTATAAATCAACTAACATTAATTATTCACTTACTCCAAGATGAACACAACCACGCTGGACAAAAATGCAAAAGAAATGTTGCTACTAGAATAGGTACATCAGGGGCTAAACAATTTTCATATTTGACTTTTGCGATGTTTCAAGAGGAAAAAACTAGTAGGAGTCACAAATTAGAAAAAAAAAAGCTCTTGTTATAAACTGTCACAGCTACATGGAAGAAGATTTCTAATCAATCTATTTTTCGTTTAGGCTAATAAAAGCCACTTGCTTATCACTGAAATGTTTAACAAAGGAAATTATGGATGTCTCTCGTTGTCTGGAGATATTTAAAGCAGAGGGACCATAAATCCGTGTACTTTATTCTGCCTGTGAGCAGAGCTCTGGATTCGGTCTCTAAATGCCATTTGAGCCCCCAGTTTTATGCTGTGCAGGAAGGTCCAGTTGAGGCCGGCTTTCACAGTGCAATAGCCTTTAAATGTACTTATTTTAAATTGTGCTATACTCCCATTTTGATGACGTATTTCATAGTACTAACAAAACACATTCCCCACATCTTTAAAAAAATATCTTTATTGTAAAGTCTATGGCAATTCAAGAGTTAAAGGTTGAAATGAAAAAACTGTACTTTTAAAAGAACTGAACACGCAGAACCAAAACCATATATGATGGGTATAAAAATAGCATTGTTCTACAAAACTAAAAATATAACTCAGTGAAACAGTATATCAAGAATGTCAGTACACTTGTCATAAAACACCGAATCCACAATTCTTACATTCTGCCGCTATATTATTTAAAAATTGCAGAGAAACCTATTTACATATTTATATATAAGAACAGATACGCATAAAAATCACAGAAGAATAACAGCCTGAATAGAGTTCACTGTACCATTCCTTTGTACCATATCCACTTGAATCAAGCCTCACATGATACATATCAAAACCTTTCAAAAGGTTAATTAGGAACCTTTGTTTTCCTCTCCTCACATTTCCTTCCAGGGAGGGGAACTCAGTGTAACTCCAGTTACTCTCTGCTCGTGTACTCGATTCTCCAGGCAGGTAGAGTGAACGGTTGGGTTGGTTGGCTGGCTGATTTGATAAACTTGAGAAGAGTAACTTGGCATTCTGGCCTGGTCCTGCCATCCTGCTCCTGCCTACTCACATAAATCATCCTCTCTCTATTGCTCCTCCATGGCATACAAGGCAAGGGCTGGCTCTGCACTGACAGGTCATTCCAGGCCCAATTTTGTCAATAACGTGTTGCTATAGCCTGAGTCTGGGATCTATAAAGAGGCCCATTTAGCCCTCACACTAAGCTATGGCTTTCAACTTGGCTATTTGCAATACCAAAGATGATATTTTGGCTTCTAACTATACTCTACCAGAAGCCCTACGTGGCAATAGGTAACTCCACTCCTGAGAACTTGTCCTAAGGTGCTAACTCCAAACAAGAAACACTCTTAAAAATGCATAGAGATTCACGACCATATTAATCATAATAATGAAATACTGCCAACAATCTAAATATCTACCACCACCGGATGGAGAAGTGACTGGTAAATCCACATGGCAGACTTTCATGCAACTGTAAAGAGGATATCTATAAAAACTGTGTCACAGCATGAGAAAATGCTCTTGAAATAACGTTAGAAAGAAATGAAGGTAGAATGAAGTCAAAAATTCTTACCAAGCCCCTCCCTGCCTGATTCCTGATTTCCTCTCTGAATTGTTTCCACTATTCCCCAGCTATCCCTGCTTTCATTCCATCTCTTGAAGAAGCCATGCTTCTGTACTCACTGGGGTTTTGTTCATTTATTTGCCTTTCTCCATCCAGCAGAATGCAAGCCCCATAAGAGCAAGGACTTTTCTATTTCAATTCCTCCCGTACCCCAGCATTCACAGCAGTGCTTATCACAGAGCAGGGGCTCCACAAATGACCATTTGAATGACAAATAAAGACATAAAACAACACAATATAAATGTTTAAAAATGTAAAAATTAAAGAAGGAATGCCGGAAGGCAACCTTAATGATAATGTGATAATTTTAATGTGAAGAAGATCATGCCAAAGTGTGTGGGCCATGAAGCCAGGGCTTCATAAGTGGAGCGAGACGGTGACAGAGCTCAGGAAGGGAGACTTCTGCTCCCAATCCCATTTCAACCACAGCAGTGCTACTCTTCCCAGATTTCTACATTGGGCTTCCAACCAAAATTTTGTTGGTAAGCTGGGACGAAGTGAGAGCGTGGCATGGACATATATACACTACCAAATGTAAAACAGATTGCTAGTGGGAAGCAGCTGCATAGCACAGGGAGATCCGCTCGGTGCTTTGTGACCACCTAGAGGGGTGGGATAGGGAGGGTGGGAGGGGGACGCAAGAGGGAGAGGATATGGGGATATATGTACACGTACAGCTGATTCACTTTGTTATACAGCAGAAACTAACACACCATTGTAAAGCAAGTATACTCCAATAAAGATGTAAGAAAAAAAAGAAAGGGTTTTGTGGCTTAAAAATGCTTGCAAATAGCTTTATCAGTGTGAGGGTACTGTTTTAGATGTGGGCACCAGGAAAGAAAAATCAATTCGTTGGATATGAGCAATATAAAGGGAACTAATTACGAAGGGGAAATTTGGAAGAAAAGAGATTTTTTAGGTCCAAAAAACCACAATAAACGTTCCTAAAATAAAGGCATGGGAGGAGCTAGAAATTACTAGAAAACAGAGCAAAACAAAACAAAAACAAAAGAACCAAATCATATTCACACACGTAATCCAAACTGAAAGCTTCACAATATGTATTTGCAAGTAAGATGCATTACCTAAAACTCAGTTTGCCATACCTGGCCAGAGTCTCCAGTGCAGTATTCGGTAATATCACACCCATTCACAGCATCCCGACATTCATACCCTCGCGGCTGAAACTGCAAATCAAAACTCAATGTTAGCAACCAGTATTAATTAGTATTTCAAAGAGTTAACATCCTTATATTCACCAACAATCATGACATCCTTTCATAACCACCGCCAAACTCTTTTTATGAATCAGCAAGATAGTTCCAGGATAAAGATAATACCCAAATACCACTCTGTGTAGTAAATATGAATCATTAACCAAGGCATTACATGTTCAGATTTCAAAACCCACTATCTCAGAGTATTATTTTTGGGAAACATTGCGATGACAATTATGCAAAGAAGAAACACTGGTGTGGCTTAAGACAAAAGAACAGAACACTAAAATATAAACATTTAGGATCTCTCTGAAGACTGATATGCACACCCAACCTGCACTGATTTACCAACTAGCTTGGATATTAGTCTTGCTTTAGCTAAATATACACAGGCAGATTTCAATTAATTCATATGAATTTCCTTCAGTGATGCCAGTGAATGCCTACTGAGTACAAGGCATTTTGTTTCTCTGGGTGGTGGGTGGGTAAAAGATGAAGGAAAGAGTCCATCATCTTCAAGCAATTTATAATCTGGTTGGGGACATAAGCAAGTACAAACTAAGCTAGAATCGCCTAGATTACCACATGCATAACATCCCTTTGGTGTTGGATAAAACTAAATCATATACTTTTATGGTTTTAAAGGATATTAGAGATTTTATAGATGAGAAAAAGGAAAATTTAAAAAACGTTTTTTTAAAAAATTAACCAGAGGTCTCTAAAGATGGAAGTAACTGTGTGTCCACACATACACAAGTTGTGCATATACACATATAAACATACATACATACATACATATATTACCTCCTTATCTAGCTTTCTTGCCTTTATAAGTGATTTTAAATATCAAATGTAAAAACATGAGCACTAGGTTTTCTGCTCAGGGTCTAAAATAAATTAGGATGAGTTTTAAAGAAAAAGGTTATAAGTAGGGCTTATTAGAAAAAGACCACAAGAATTGTCCCTCTTCTATTCAACTATTTAATTTGGTTTTCACTCATGATAGTAGAGCAATTCTCAATGTTTATTTTGGAAGGATTATAGATATATTTTCTTAGGGAGGTACCAGAGAATAGAATGGTTGGTAGTGAATCATAGTAAAGATAATCGTTGTAACCCACAGAATCTGGATAGATTTATTGATTCTACAAAATCGCCAGGCTAATATGCACAGTGTCGATCAACAAGACTGTGACAAGTTGTACAAATACTCAATGTACACATTGAGATATTTGGCTAATATGTCAACGGTAAGAAAGATGAAACTGTCAGAGAACTCACAAGACATGAGGTGTTATTACAGCAGGGCCCGTCGCTGCAGTGGGCCCCATTGGAGAGAGAGCATTTCTTACAGCACAGTCCATAGCATTCCTAGAGAAAACACTTCACGTGAGTAAGTGAGGAAACCTACCCACTGGTCATTCAACATGCTCTCCACATGTAACTTATGCGTAATCCATGTGAGGAGATGTATATAATAGTAAGCAAATCTTTTAGGAAAGAATGAACCACTTTAAGCAATGATAGATTCCTTCCAGCTATACTTCTCAGCAAAGTACGATCTTCTAAGAAGGGGCTTCTCTACCAAAAAGTAAGCTTATCTTTTAGCAGGCACCCAACCCTAGGTTAGCTCTGTTGTATTCTTAATACTCAATCTAGTTTTACAAAGACAAAACTAATATACAACACAGAAAGTATTTTCATGAGTTAGTAAAACTTGTCTGAGATGAATATGAGCTATGAATTTTTAAGAGATACGAATTTGATTAGAAGAATCCATTAGGTTTCTTCAGACAGAGCCAATGATTAATTCTAATGTATCTGAGCTAGGATTAAGCATTGATGAGAGAGCTCAGAATAAAGGCACTAAGACCACAATGAATGATGGGGCAGACTTCCCACTAACGCTATTCTTCTGCACTCTGGGTAGATGTGCTGAAGGTAGAAAAGATCTCTTGTACCTACCACATGGATTCCACAATCACACTCCTCCCCAGCTTCCACATATCCATTTCCACATTCTGTGGGCTCAAATAGCTGAAAGAGATTAGAAAGATAAAGGGAAACCATTTTAATTCATCACAGAAAATCAACACTCCAATCGGGCTACACACATGGCCTTATAATCAGCCATCATGTGGTATTCTTCTGTGATCTGTTGTTATGGCATCTTACAAATGTGTCTGTGTGAGAATCACTGTTAATTTATTAATAACACTTCTAAAAAACATATTTTAAATGGGGTATTATCTCTTGGAGGATTCTCCGGTAGTGGGTTCCAGAGATGACCTCTACCATTAGAGCTACTTTTCAGAGAAATAAGCTGTCAAGAGGAATAGATCACTTTCGTATTTGCTAATGGAGCTAAAATGCACGCTAATAAGACTCACAGATACCTAATTTGTTGACTTATAACCAGGCAGCTGAGAAGATATAAAAACTGTCAAGAAGATAAAAATGCTTCATTCACAGCTAAATGTGATATATGCCATCAAGTAAATGCAAATAAACTTAGGGGAAAAAACTGTTGCTGGAAATCCATGCCCATCATTCTCAGTGAAAAGAAATCTGCACTGGCTGAATCATATTAAGTAAATGTGCAGACATATGCACAGATGTATAGAAATTTCTCAATCATTCCTGGAGCAATGGTAGAGTCAAATTTCTAGAATAATCCACCCTACTGGTGCTATGAACTTGCTTGCCAAATAAACTGTATTATAGACCAGTTGTTGAGGCAGCTGATTATTTATAAGAAACATTCCTATTTCCCATCACCTGGGGCAAGATTTTTCTGTGTATATCTACTATACTCAGGTGAAGATTAGAACAGGACATCCCAACCCAAATGCTCAGAGCCATATATACGAGAGACAGCAGCACACACCCAAGGAACAGCTGCCCTCCACTGAGTCCACCAAAGAAAGAGCTGATCCTCCTTCCACTTCCGGGAAAGGAAAATTGTTATAAGGAGCAAGGAAGTTTTCCACGATACTTGGGTGGGACTTCCCCATGGGAAAATCCAATGACTAAAATCAACAGTCCTCATCTCTGTGATATTTTGATCAAGAGGGAGGAGAAAATAGAAAAGGGAAAGGCAGACTGGAACATGAGTAGTGCTTCATATCAGGACTCCCATGTAACCCACTGTTCGATTTCATTCTTAGGACTCTTCTTCCATCCTGAGACAGGTCACTATCACAAACCATATGGCAAACGTGGCAGTTGAGAAGGTTCCCAGAGCACAGAAAAGATGCACTTAGATAATGTGAAAATAACACATAAAACCTGCAAACATACATCCACTGACTACAACACTTGGAAGAAAGTCGGTTCTTTCACACATACATATAAATTATTCCACTGTAATCCATAGCAGCTTTTAAAAAATTTTTCTATATATGTTGTTTAAAAAGAAAGAATTTCAGGGCTTCCCTGGTGGCGCAGTGGTTGAGAGTCCGCCTGCCGATGCAGGGGACACGGGTTCGTGACCCGGTCCGGGAAGATCCCACGTGCCGCGGAGCGGCTGGGCCCGTGAGCCATGGCCGCTGAGCCTGCTCGTTCAGAGCCTGTGCTCCGCAATGGGAGAGGCCACAACAGTGAGAGGCCCGCATACCACAAAAAAAAAAAAAAAAAGAAAGAAAGAATTCCATATTTACTAATTTTTAAAATTGAAGATGTATGTGTATTTTTATTTAGTTTCCACATTATCTGAATAATTTGCTTTCTACTCACAGGCAATTTCAGAAATCTAATGATGGATCCTTATACACACACTAGAGATCTTAGTATTTTCAAACAACTCAGTGTTGTTTCCTCAGGCATGATGCTTATAATTAGCTGGTGAGCTGCAAGGCAGGTAAAATTAGCCATGTACCTTGCAATTCAGAAATGTCAACAGCTCACATTAATTCATTATTACTCACTGCACCCATTTTAAACACTCTGAAGCTTTCAGATTTCTGTTGCATTGAGATCGATGCCATAAAAAGCAGGGAGCTGAGTTTAATGATGCAAGATCACTTTAAAATTCCTGTTTCTTTTTCTGCAGCCTTACTGAGATTTTATACTGCTGTCAGGCATCAAAGTATCATCCCTAACTTAGCAGTATCACTTAATTATGGGGATAGGAATAAATTATTCTGACAGTTATCGACATCAGACACTGATTTTTTTAAAAAAAGGCTAACATGATTTCACTGCTCTCTCAATTTGCAGAGTTATTAAACATTTTGTACAGCAATGGATTATATTTGACTTATGATGTAGTATCTTAAAAAGAAATATGAAATGTGCAATGTTAGAATGTCTATGCCATCTTCTAATTCTCATCAATCCTGTCCGTTTGCCTGTTAAGCAACTTCGTTTCTAAACATGTTATTGGTCGACAGTCCCATATCCAAAAGCTCTATAGCCTGTGAGTTTAAGAATTCTGGCTTTGCTGGATTTTAGAAAAGTATGATGCATTTACCCTGTTCTATATAACAGCCCTGAGGGGTCTGGTATACACTCTATAATCAAACACATTAACATTTGTGCAGTAACATTTGTGTAGTAAGATTTAAGAATACTTACACTATGAGGGATAAATAAAGATTTTCAGTTCAGGATAAGTTGTAACGTCCCCTATGTTTTCTGCAAACTCATAAAATATACTTCCAATTTTCAGAATTTTTGAATTAAGGAATTGTTGATAAGAGAATATGACATTGTGTATATAAATTTTAATGAAATGCCAATTGACAATGTGGACCTTCCCAAGTAAAGATATATATCTTCATATATATATATATATATATATACATATATGCGTATATATATATATATACGCATATATGTATATATATATATGCCTGTATTTATGGGGTCCATAAATACTTTGGGTCATTTTTTGGCTGGCTGATATTAGTAATGCTTTCTATCTGGGAGAATGGACCACACATACCGCCCCCTGCCAAAAAAAAAAAGAAAGTAAGAAAAGCCTAGAAATTAGTTATACCCCTAGAGAAAATGTCAAGGGGAAATAGAATTTTTGTCAGAGAAATGGGCTAAAGTAATGTATCTTAATCTAACCCACTATCTCTTAGCAGCAAATGAAGACACCAACAAGAACATTTCAAAGATATTTTAATTGAAGGACTGTCTGTTTGTTTTTTGGAGGGGAGGGCCAAGAGGAGGTACAGCTGGCACTGAAACACCAGAGTTTCAGAACAGTGAAACTATGGTCTTGTAATTCATTTAAACGAGACTTAATCTTTAACGTGATAAAGCCTTTTATAACTAAATATTAATCTGATTGGAAAGAAACCTGCTTTCCAAGCCAAGTATCTGATATTTGGCATAATTCCATTGTAAAAAAATTGGAGAAATAATTACTTTCTAAATTACTAACCTTTGTTGGCCTGTTGAAAAGACAGGCTCCACCCCCTCTGTGTAAAAAGTCTCTATACTCCAAAATGCTGCACTTTGAGAACTTTCTGGAATGGGATACCCTGAGGAAATAAAGAATCAATTTTGTAAAAAATTTACCAAAAGCAGTCATCAGAGAAGAAAATTAAAACCCTTGAATTAGAATAAAATCATCACTCTGGATCCAGATGATCCTATACAAACTTTGACAAGGCACTTATGTTCAAACTACTAAGTAAGTATGTGTGGTAGAGTGTGTAAAAATAGAAATTCAAAGAAAATCACAGATTTGGGGGTCTAGGTTACAATCTCCTTAGCAGTCAAGCCCCTTTGTGCTCAGGCTTGAAAGAGTTTTTGAAAAGTTCATCCCCAAACTTCATCTAGGCTGTATATTAAAATGTGGTTACTAGCACTGACATATATACACTACCAAATGTAAAATAGGTAGCTAGTGGGAAGCAGCCGCATAGCACAGGGAGATCAGCTCAGTGCTTTGTGACCACCTAGAGGGGTGGGGTAGGGAGGGTGGGAAGGAGGGAGATGCAAGAGGGAGGAGATAGGGGGACATAGGTATACATATAGCTGATTCACTTTGTTATACAGCAGAAACTAACACAACATTGTAAAGCAATTATACTCCAATAAAGATGTTAAAAAAAAATGTAGTCACTTTTATTCGCTCTGTCTCAGTAAAGATAAGCAGGGTTTTGGGGGGGGGGTTGCCTCTGTCCTGAATAAAAGTAGGTTCCTGGGAACCTACTAGATTTTACTTTGGAGAAGGAAGTTGTGAGGGTCAACTGATTAAAGATTATGTATTGCAGGCTTCAGCGACACAATTGAGGTAAACAAGGAAACCCTAAAGAGATGTGTTAGACTATATATGTTTTGATGTGTATATACACACAGTCAAAACAGAATTAGGGTAAGCACCTTCTGAATTAGAATTAGGTAATAGCTCCTTATTCTCAATTTCAAATACTATTTGGTAATATTCATGATTTTGCAGGAATATAGTGAACCTCTTTGTGAGTTAATCAAATTACTATCACTGTGTCAGTACATAGGGGAATATTATATGTATGGTCAAGGTTAAACTGAGTCATACACATTGATTCCTTGGACATATTTGTCATAGTACTTGACTTGAGAGTACTAGGTCACTTATTCTAGGATGTGATCCAATAGATTTATATTTCCTTATGTATGAGGGTAGTGTATGGAAGCAGGTAAAATCTACCATTGTTGACAGTGATCTCTTACAAGAACTATGTAGAAATATATACTTGAGAAAATACAAGTTAAGCTTAAATAATTTTATTATATCCTATGGGTAGTCAGTCTAAAAATCTATTTAGAAACTGGAAGTTTAGAAGACAGAAGGCCTCTCCCGATAAAACCTGTATTATGAATGGTGTTACCGTCTGTAGGAAGCCTCAGGGGAGGGGGAGTATGAAAGCTAACGGTTTCAAGTTTAAATTACTTTTCTAGAAACATGTGTTCTAAAGTAGCAAGCATAAAGGCTGACTCTCTCCTCAAGCCTTCATGCTCACACACCTCTTGTTCCCTGGACTCCTGGTGCACAAATAAGGAAGGGACTCTGTAAAAGTAGGTCAGGGCTTCTGGCAACCGGGGATCACAGGGAGGGGGCAGGACCAGAAATGGTGATGTGCTGAGCAGATGTCTGGCATGGGCAAAGGAAGTGGGAGAGACACATGAATGAGGAAACCTCTTCTATCTATTAGGAGTGGGCTCTAGCTTAGGAGGCCTTGTGGCAGTGGCTCCCATGGGGCAGGGGTCCCTGGGAAAGAGGGCAGTGTTTCTAGGCCTTGGTTCACAGATGCAACAGCAACCCTCTAGTTTCCAAATGATCTACAATAGGAGACAGGAGTTAGGTGAGCAACTATTTAAATGTCTAGCAGTAGAAGACCACCTAGACACGATAAATCTGTCTTAATTTGTTTAAAAAAAGCTTTATTGATTATATAAGGAATGCAGTACAATTTTATTACAGTAAACATGTCTACTTACAAGTTCCTTAAAATATAAATTGTTGACTAAATTGGTTTTCACTGACAGTTTAGACAACCAGCTTTTATCCTAACTGTACTAAAAAATTAATGCATCCACTAAACTTAGAAGCATTTAATCATGTGCTTCCTTTAAGGGTTAATAGATGTAGAAGTGGTTACTTTATTTTACTTTTATTACCAACTTTGAATAAAAAATTAAAGTATAAAGTAAACTAGCCATTTCATTTTTTAAAGTATCAGACAATGAATTATTGAATTTATTCTAAGGCTTAGCCTAAAAGACCAGTACCTGAGAGACTGTGTATCTAATTATAGGTAACAATTTCAGTAAAAGGTATATAACAAATGCGTTTACAATGAAAATTTACCCCGTCTCCTCCATGATGCAGCCGCCCCAGGATTCTGTGCAGTCACATTCTAGTCCAATGAAACAATAAAAAGCAACAAAAGAAGAGGGAAACAACAAAAGTCACATCTTTAATTTGCATCACAGCTCTTGAAATAGTTCCTTATTACCAATTCCATGTCAGACAGGTACAGAATGTGAAGTCTCACCTAACAAAACCTATTTCCTTTAAATCAATATTTCTTTTCCCTTTCCAACACTATAGCTTGCTTCCTAAGACAACAGCTGCAAGAAATAAAATTGCGCCTCTCCATTTTTGTAACGCAGAGAATTCAATTAAGTTCCTAGTGCCAATGTTTAATGAAAAGTACCTGGTCTAGAGACTGTAAAGCCTGAGTTTTAGTCCAAGTTCTGTGTGATGAGAGAGTTTCATAGGCAAGTGACTCAGCATTTCTTGGGTCTCAGTGTTTCCACCTCTAAAATGTGAATGCATCTCTCTGTCTCCCAGAGTGGTTCTGGAGCTCACATGAGATGGTAGTCTGTGTGCTCTCTGGGAACTACAAAGCTCTACTGCACAAATGCAATGAGCCCTCACTGAAGTCCTGCTAACAGACCACACCGGACGTTAGAGGAGAGAATTCAATTTGCTGGAGTCAAAGCAAGAATCAGCCAGAGACTTGAAGAACACTAAGCGAAAAGGTTCAGCAAAAGAGAGAAATCTAAAATAGAAATGTAAAATCATCTAAATTAAATAACCATAAACTTAACATAGATACGACAGATGGACATATGGGTATTGTGACGGGCTGTCCTTTTCATTTATTTTTTCCTATTCTCTTTCCTATGATAGACAAAGATATTTTTAAAGAAAGACTTCCAAATGGATCTTTAAAAATTCAAAGTACAGAACGAATCTACCTAAACAAACAATTCACAAAGGAATAAAGAATTTTAGGAAGGAATTATGCCCGGCATTAGTAATGAAGCCTATCGCTCACCCTACTCCGTCACCTGACTCAGCAATATCTCTCAGCTGCCCCCAGCACTGGCCTCTTCCCGGCTCCAGGCTTTTCAAACAAGGACATAAACCTGGTTCTGCTCCTTCCTGGTTTTCAGGTATTGATGCCAGCCAGTGAAACCTGAATCACTTCCTTTAATGTGTGCTATGTGTTTCCCTGGGAAAGCAAATACTCTGAGCAAGAAATTAGATGAAAGTTTGTGGAGAATTGCTCAATGCCACCAGACTTAATGTACCCATAAAGTGATGACTTAATATGCCCTTAAAGGGAATCAAGACACCCTGGATATATATTTTGCTTCAAGTTTCCATAACACTATGTATTAATGACAATTATTTGATAGTAGTCAAAAAGTACAAAATATAGGATAATGTTAAGGTAGATTTTTGTCCTCTTCTTCTTTAGGGAGGCTGTGGTAGAGAGGGGGACCTTTATTCCTAGCATCTGATATTTTCACTGAGGGGAGTAGATTTCCACTTAATTCCTAGGTAACAGATTAGGAGTGAATACCTCAGGTTTTTCTTTCCACAGGATCTCGTTGTGTGTGCCCTAGGCACTTTTGCCTTCTGCCACAAAAGTGTGTTAGAAATTATATTTTGCTAGTGTATTGATATAAAGAGGAATCTAATCCAAGTTGGATTTTATACCGATTTTAAAGGAAGTTAAAAACGTTCAAGGGCCCCCTAAAATTATTGTGGGCCTTCAACACTTCGCCACTAGAATCTCAGCCCTGTCTTTCCATCTGCATCTCCTCTGGTCAAAGAGGAGAGTGACACCCAGCAGTCACCAGCTGTGTTTTCCTGCTGGATGGGATTTGTGGCTGCTTCTCTTGGCCTGCCTGCCCAGTAGAGGAGAGTTACCCTCTATCATCTGTCCCCATGTTTAAAAGTTCCAGGACGGGACTGCCCGTACAGGAAGCTTCTCCGATGTTTCTGATGGTACTAGGTGGGTAAGTTTAATTAGAGGTAAGTAGATGGGTACGTTTAATTAGAGTTTGAGCTCCTTTTAACTCTAGGCCTAAGCTATTTTCTGATCCAACTGTACTTGTGGTGGAGCTTCACTGACATCTTGTGGCTACACTCAACTGGTTAGAATCCAGAGGGCGAGTATTCACCACCACCCACCCCAACATCCTGCAGTGTCAGAAAGAGCGGATCACGCCCTGAGAAAGTATGATTTTATGGACTTTGAAAGGGACATTTCTCCAACCCACACAGATTAAGAATTACCTTAAATTGCTCATCTTATCATTGTTTAGAGGAAGGAATACACTACAGTTAAGGTATTATCACTTAGAAATGAAAAATATTTCTTTATTGACCGGACATGCATTATACAGACAGAATGGCACATGAAAGTAAGAAGGTCAATGTACATACTTGGCTTTCTGCTAGAAGGTTCCCATTGGATTCCAAGGTTTTGAGCCAGGCTCTGCGATAATACTTGTGCCACTGCCATTGGAAGACCATACTGTTTTTCAGAGTTGAAAGTGTGTGGGAAACATTTGAGAGAGGGCACAAAGCTAGTTATTATTTCTTAATCATCACCACATTTCATCTCAGTCCCCTAAGTAGAGCCTCACAGCATCAAAAGACAGCTTATGCTCCTTATCGCTTCTTCCTTGCAACTGGGCCCAAGAAGGAGAAAGCCTCTCTCACTATGTGGCATCTCTCAGAACTTGATGTTCTCACATGGAAACATAAAATCATAAAAGGCTGTGCCCCATTTCAGTTCATACCAAACCAAGAATAAATTCAACTTACTACAAATCTGTCAAGAGAGGTCTCCACTGAATGATGGCTACTGGGATAACCTGGTATAATAGATTCAGGTATTGACCAAGGTTTAGATTTGGTTGGTTCGACTTTTGGGATGTGTTAAACCTAACATAGGCAGAAGAGCAAATAACTTTTTTAAAAAGTCATAAAAGAAGGATGAACAAGCTTATAAAAACGTATCTATAGAGGCCAAGAAATTTCTGGGCCAATCTTTGGCTTGCATCTGCCTGATAAATATGAAAAACTATCATTATGATATGACACAATTACCTCTTTTCTAAACCCAAAGACCACTTTGGGTTCTATTTACTAATACGAACCACTCATACTATAGTCTCAATGTCATTATCATTCTAAAACAGGCCTGAAAAGGGAAGTAAACTAGGCCATGGGGAAGAAAGAGACTAGATGCACAGATAAAGCTCTACTTTAGGAAAACTGATAACATTTACCTCATTCACACCAACTCCCCTTGTGCGAGAACAGACACCTCCAAAGTAACTCAGGCTGCTTCTCTTATAGTGGAATGTCACACGCCTTAGGAAAAATAAGTGCTATTAGGAAACCAATGTAGTGACCATTGTATTTCAACTCTCCGCAAATATGTCTATTGTCCTACACTGAATACCCCAAACCAACCCTCCTTTAGAAAATCAAAAACTGTATTTTAAATACCTTTAAATGTATGTTATCATAAATACCTTTAGATTAATGTTATGTTAAATAATCTCAGTTGAGCAAACATCAATTGATCACCTAACTAAGCATCATGTACTGGCACAGGAACTGAGGACACAAAGATAAACAGACCACAGCCCTTGACTTTTTTCTAGTAGAGACTATATAGTAGTTATGCAAAATATTGATGACTGTAAATTGGTGATTAAACACTGAGACAAAAGCAAAGAGTAACAGGTGAGAAGAAAGGAAAGAGGACTTTGGTTGGTTTGATCCCAGGACAGAACCTTAGAGGACTGTCTGAAAACAGCTTAGCCACCGGGGGGGAAGGGAGCAATTTATGATATCAAAAGTGAGCAAAGCACCCCTCTTCCTTAGAGATGAAACGTCAATTTCAGTCAATAGTTCATTTTCACTTTGCTGTACACCTGAAACTAACACAACATTGTAAACCAACTATACCCCAATAAAAATTTTTTTCAAAAAGATCTAGCAAATGATTTGTTGGTGAAAGTGATGTGTGCAGGCTTTCAGGAAATCTGCTTTAAAGGAGCTAACTCAGCTGGAAGGAGGGCCCTTTCGCAATCCTCCCTCCCTGGCATGCCTGCTGCTTGTGGTGAAGGCTGGCGTGTCAGCAGCTGCCTTGAATCATGAGTTGACCCTGAGGATGGAAAGTCTGAAGGTACAGATGTGCTCTGAAAGTAAATCTCATGACGGTGGAACCGCCATTCCAGCACTGGGCAGCCTACTTCTGTGCTTCTTATGTAACAGAGGAATCAACCTCAAACTTGTTCAGGATTGATTTATTGATATATAACCTAACTGATACAATAAAGGGATAAAGATCAACGTCAAGCCAAGGGCTGGGGATACGTACGAGATGAGATGCACAGCGTCAGCATGCTGCCTGATACGCTGCCGGTATTTGGAGAATTCGTGGAGCATCTGCACGGGGTTGGTGGTGATGTCAATATGATCCTTCTCAGTCCAGGTCTCTACAGCCACCAGGACAACCCTGGTATTAAGCTGCTCCTTGTAAATCTGAGGGTATACAACAGGACAGGTGCAGGAGGAAAACACTGGGTCAAACATGCACAATCAGTGTTTCAGAGTCAGCGGAAGGACAGGAAGGGGAGGTGAGAGGAGAACACGATGTCAGAATCAGCTCATCAGAGAGAATCTTCTTTCCTTTCTCTTTTCCAAGAGCAAAAAGAAAGAACAATCATACAACTCAGCCTCTCCTACAAAGTTACGTCAATCCCAAATCAGCATCTTTAGCAGTGAGGCATCTCACTGGGGGATCTATACTAGGAGTATCACGATTCTAAAGTCTGGACGTAAGTTCAAAACAGGGTTTAGTAAAATCACCCTTCCAAACCTCATAGGAGATAACAGGTTGGAGCCTGATATACTGGTTCTGAGTAAGTGTGATATGACCAGTTACTCCTGAAGGATTGGAACAGATCACTAAATCCTTGGACAAGCACTAACACCATGGCTGGCTTTTGCCCTTGGAAGCCTTGTTGTATGAAAAGTAAAATAACAGTGGAAGAGAATCACGATCTGAGGCCAAAGGAGGGAAAAGCAGACTTACATGACCTATGTCACCCTCACCACAGGGTGACATCACTCACAATATTTAAATTGTAATTTTCTGCTCTCTTTTTCTGCTTTTGGCCCAGTAGCTAAATAATTCACACATGTAAGCAATTTTGATGAATGTTGTCATTTTGTCCTATTTTCAAGCTAATTAAGAAAAGAATGGATGATCTTAGAACACACTGAGGAAAGGAAAGATTATCATGCCTAAATCACCGTGAAGCTATAATGATTTTACAACAGGGAGTGAGTTAAGTGTAATGTCTTTAAAAAAAAAATTAGTTGGTCAGCTTCAGAACCTTGTATGGTAAATCAAAATAAAAAAGACACTTTGCAAGATGTGATTCTGTTCAATCGTGGTGAAATGACAAACACAGAGATTCTACCAAGTAAACAGCTGGGGCAGAGGGAAAGGTGTGTTTAATATTCTCTTTTTCATATCCATTTATAGTTTTCCTCTGAGAAGACTGATAAGGGCTGAAATTAAAGAAAATTAATAAAGCAGGTGATAACTGGCTTTCAGAATTTCAACCCTAACGCTACATGCTACTCTATTACCCTGCACCCATTTTATACTGCTCAGCTGTGCCTACCACGTATTATATGTTATGAGTGCTTACATGACTGGAGACTTTTGGACTGTTTAAAAGGCAAAAAAGAAGGCAGTTCTTTAGAGAAAATAAGTATCATTTAGATATTAAGCAATTTATAACAGTTTTTTTCCCAGTTAAGAGGGAACATACAATAAATATCAGATAAACATACATTTAGCTGAGCAAAACAGCACTTTACATTAGAATACACAAAATACTATGCTATATTTATGACTAGTCAAATTGAATTATTTATTGGAACGTAATGAATAATATTCACATTTACGGATTTCCTATCTAAAGGAAAAAGGAAGAAAATCTTAACCATCATTCTCTGTAACTGACAGAAGGAGAGGAGGAAAAAAACTCAATAAGAAAGATTTATAGAAGTCTTTTTAAGAAGATATACATTTTACTGTTTTAAATTAGCTTTATTTTGGGACTGCACTTAATTCTGTCATCTAAAAATAAAGTCTGAAGCATTCTTATGGGGACACGAAGAAAGTAAATTTGGGTTCTTTTAAAAAAAATTTTTTTTGTATTGCCTATATCCTCCAAACATAATCCACCTCAATCTATTCGTTCTTCTACCTTATATTTAAGAAGATAAGCTCAACTGATTATTATTCATGAAATCTCATTTGCCAAGTTTAATTTACACTCTTTTCGGTAGCTAATTTTCTCCAGTATTTTTGTCCTAACTAAACTCTTGTGACAATAATATCTAGACATCACTTAGAAGCAATATCAATGCATCTTTGGGATGCCAAGAATAACTCAACCGTCCCCTGAAACTCTGATAACACTGCCCTTTATGAAGCAGACCACTCTATACTTTCTTATTAGCCAGATAAGATAATGATAGCATTTTTACTTTTGTCTCAGAAAGAACTAAAGCAGCGAGTAAGCAAATAGAGATATAAACCATTCCACTTTGGAAAAAGAGGTTCAAGAAAACCAGGATACTTACAGAATCCACAAGGTTGACCACAGACTTCGCAAAGTTGTTTGTATGCGCGTGAGAAGAGCGACACTTCTTATACTGGGAGGGGGAAAGGTATACCAGTCACTGTCAAACCATAATTTAATGATAAATTTCAAAATTCTGTCAAAACAGAAATCTGACAGCAATAGTAGAAATGGGGATTAAAAATACAGAATTTAGTTTGTGCTGTGTTTGGATTTAGTGATGTTCTTATCTATTTCTCTGTTAGGCAGGAAAACTATAGCTGTCTAAAATACCCATGATGTTCCAGGTAATGGAGACGGCCTAGTGATTCTGAGTGAGAAACTTTACACTTGAGAAGTAAGCTGTTAATTCAGTCTCAATGTCTAACAAATGCAATCCTTTTTTTTTCATTATTTGTTTGTTTCACGGAAATGAACTTTACCAGTTTATAAAGAGCTTAGATCAAGAAATTTAATCCCAACTGGACACCCTCCTCACTTGAATTCAAGCGCATACAAAGATCAAGAAAATATCTTAGGCAACACTTCAGATTCAGTCCATGATGTGGAACGCGTCTGTCGTACATTTTAGTATATTCTTTCAGAAGAATGCCTTCTCCAAATGAAGCTTTTTGCTTTTGACGGCTCAGAAGTCAAAACAAAGACAAAAAGTAAAACTGAAGTGTGCCGATAGTGTATAGTTGCTTATGGTTATTTATGATCACTTAGGAAAATAAAGTAAATTAATAGAATAATTACATAACATCTGAAGGGCTACAGTTTTAGCAAGGAGTACTGCAATTAATATGGCTTTGAGAGGACATTTAAAAACTGAAGTTTACCACAGGGGGATAATGCCCTCTGCTGAGGAGAAAGAAAAACATCCTCAAAACTACTGAATCAGGTTTGTACCATGTCTTTAAAACTTGACTTCATTTATAATTATAAAAATAATGCATCTTCATAAAGATTAAAACTACTTCCACGTTAGAATATCATGATATTCTTTTCTTCTCCTTTGCCCATTTTCACATTATAAATTTGTCAGACCCCCTTCATTTCATTCTCTCTTTAACCCTGTTACTCTGTTTTTTAAATGAAGAATATGTCTTAATGTTTATAGATCTGATATATATTTTTTAATAATTCTGAGCCTACTGACAACCTATGATAAATGTGCAATAACTTAGTATTGTGTTATTAGTAGCATTCATTAATTTATGACTATTTATAATATTTGCAATGGTGTGAATGTTTGTGTGCCCCCAAAATTCATACTGAAATGCCAACCCTCAAAATGATGGTATTAGGACGTGGGACCTTTGAGCGGTACTTAGGTTATGAGGGTGGAGCCATCATGAATGGGATTAGTGCCTTATAAAAGAGGTTCCAGAGAGATCCCTAGTCCCTTCCACCATGTGAGGACACAGTGAGGCCTTTTAACAGCTTTTTTAAAACTTAGCATAAAGAAATTGTTGTAAAGAGCTCAGCACTTTAAGTTGCCTAGCAAATTCCACAAGCTGAAAAACTTCAAAGCTATCCTTTAAAATAGTGGGTTGGCCAAAACGTTCGTTCGGGTCTTTCTGTAACATCTTACTTTTTGGCCAACACAGTAAACACAAAAGTCTCAACATTAAGTCTCTTTGGGGTGATGAAATGTTTTGAAACTAGACAGGGGTAATGATTGCACCACATAGTGAAGGTATTAAATGTCACTGAATTGTATACTTTAAAAAAAAAGTCCTGACATGAAGAAGCGCTTATCACAAAAAGAAAGGGAAAATATTAGCTGACACCTATTCTAATGCAGTGGTGTTACATATCTATTCAAATGAACTTTATTTTGCTTCTGAACATTTATTTGTCCTTTTGGGATATGTCTTTTTGTAGTACAAGGGTCATGGAAAACATGACATGTAAGTTAAAAACAATGAGGACTTTAAAAGTCTATTAAAATGTGATGTTTTCCATTTATTTCATATTTATAGCTTCCAATTCTCTGATTTTCTTTATTTTGGGCCACGTGGCTTGCAGGATTTTTTAGTTCCCTGACCAGGGATCGAACCCGTGCCCACTGCAGTGGAAGCGCAGAGTCCTAACCACTGGACCGCCAGAGAATTCCCTCTGGTTTTCTTTTTAGAAAGATCACTCTGCCTGCTGTGAGGTGAGTGAATTAGAAAGGGTCAAGAATGCATGCAGAGAGACCTGTTGGGAAACTGCTGCAAGAGTCCAGGTTAAAAAATAATGAAGGCTGGACATCATTATAGGATGTTGGAAGGTAAGGAAAGAGAAGAAAAAAACATGACTCCTAGGTTTTGAACTTGAGTAGCTGGGGGTGGGGGAGGTGCCATTTAAAATAATGAGAAAGACTGGGGGAGGGCATTTTAGAACTAGGGAACCCAGAGTTCTGATTTAGAAATGTTAAATGTGGGATGCCTATTCAATACTGAAGTAAAGATGTCAAGTAGGCAGTTGAATATAGAACTATGGAACACAGAAGGCTAGAGTATAAAGTTGAGAGTGATGAATTTAAGTCATGATATACTTTAAAGACTTAAGACTGGAAGTGATCACTTGAGGAAGAGTTATAGAAAGAAAAGAGAGCCCCAAATCAAACTATGGGGCACTCCCGTAACTCTAGAGGCCAGACATAAAAGACTAAGAAGAAATGGCCAGCGAGGTGAGAAAACTATTGTGTCATAGAAGCTAAAAGATTAAGAAAATGTTTCAAACAGGAAAGAGTAATCAGCTGTGTCCCATGCTACTGAGAAGGCAAGTACGATAAGGACAAAGAATAACCACTAGATTTATTCACTTGAAATTCCATATAATTGAGTACCTAGGATTTACTAGGGTCTGTCATTAGTGTTTCTCCTACAACAAATATTTGCTCCTCACAACTCAGTGAGGTAGGTTCTATTATCCCCATTTTTATAAATGTGGAAAGTGAGGCTCAGAGAGGACAAATAACTTATCCAAGATCACAAAGCTGAAATTCAATGCTTACCCTGGGTTGACACAGGAGATAAACTTGTTCAGTTAACAAGTCATATAAAATAGTTTATGTATGCTCCTAGTAAATCATGATTATTGATGAGAAATCATAATATGTTGGGTTCCTATAAAATATAGTGACTTTCAAATAAGGAAAACCAAATGAGGTTTAAATTAAAAAATATATGAGCTATCCTTTCATATTTGCACCTATATACATAAGGATATAGCAACAATGTAAGAAAAACATTTGTTTTTCATGCACTTTAAAATATTTCAACTAATTTTCTAATAGAATAAGGTTTTTAATATTTATATAGAGGCGAAATGGCTCAAAGAAATGTTTGGCAGACCGCTATAAGGCTTTAATTGGCTCACAAATTGGACTCTGCCAGCCTGCTACTAAAATGCTTTATACAAAATTGAGGGATTTTTCTTTTCTAATTGAAAGCTACTGATAATATATGATGCTTGTTCAAAATAAGATATCTGCATTTTTTCAGAAAGGTTACTCTGAATTAAAGAGGTAAGTGTGAATGTAAACGTAGGCAAAATGTTTCTACTTTCTTCATGAATGAGAATTAATTTTACAAAGAAAAACGTGAAATCTCCATTTATGATAGAATTTATTTCCACATTTTCCGATCACTGAAAGTAATTTACATTTAAAGTGCCAAATTTGCTTTTCCTATCTGAATAAACACAATCCTTAAGGTATTTGCTTTTTGAAAAAAATTAAAATTAGAGCTTGACTTTCAACCTGAGGGTGATAGTTATCAAAATAAGTGTGCTGCCTCATCTAGCACAAAGATCATAAAATGAGTACTGTCAGTGGGATGACATTTTAAAATCCAATAGCAAATCTCCAGTTATTAAAGAATAGATGTCAATTATTCTAGTTTAGTTTTACTTTCAACACATGAATTTAAGTACTCTGATCCATCCCTTCTTTGAAGCATTCAAATTCAGAAACAATCTTCATCTCATATAAAGCACACCTTTAAAAATGAACTTTTCTCAACTCTCAAAAGAAAAAAAATTCTTATAAAATGACACACTTATTTGGGACTATTATGGACTAGAGTATAACCTGGTCTTAAAGGAAAAGGAATCTATTTAGTTCTATTGCATCGATGCAATATGTATTAAAATAGTAGAAATCTAACAAGGACTTACTGTATAGCACAGGGAACTATATTTAATACCTTGTAATAACCTATAATGTAAAAGAATCTGTGTAACTGTATCAATTTGCTGTACACCTGAAATACTGTAAATCAACTACACTTCAATTAAAAAAAACAATAGAAGTCTTCTTAGGTAATTTCCTTCTACTTTAGGCATTATTATCATTCACTAATAAAGGCTTTCATTTTTTTTTCATTTCCTAACATGTATTCCCTCCAGATTTATCAGTACAAATTACAGGGTTTTTTTCTGGTTTCAAAGATAAATGTATACATTCCTAGTTCTCACTCATTTTAATAATAATAATAAAACAAATTACCAAAATTTACCATTAAAAGATCTGGCAGCCTAAATAACGTAACTTTATCACAGACTATATGGTATAATATTAGAAATTTTCTATTTACAAAAACAATATTTTAAAGGAGGGCATTATTTTACTATTCATAAGATAAAGACAAGATTATTTAAATGCTTCCCATTTTAAAAGATTTACAAATAAATTCAAAATATATATAATGTTTAAAAAATTATCATTTCCTATTTGTATAGTTACTGAAATCTGCTCTCTGATTAATGGCTTCATGTATTTTCCTAATAGAGATTTGGTAGAACAAGAGATTTGGAATTACAAGTCATGGGTTGGAGAATTCTTCTAACAATTACCAGCTGTATGTGAATGCACTTTGTGAATTTAAAGGCACTGTATATATCTTAATTATTTTCACTACTTTAAAAGTATATATTGGATGTTGGAAAAAGTTTAACCTTCTAAAGCCATAATTTCACAACATGCCACAATGTTAAGGATTGAGAAGTAGCTGGACAAAATCTCAATGTCCCAATCACCAAAAATAATTCAGATGAAAAAGTTATCTTGGGGTTTCGAGGAAATTAATGTCCATCAGAAACTCATAGTTTAGCCTTCATTATCTAAAACAGCTACCTACCCATTTGGTTTTCCTTCCTATCAGGGAAGATCTGTCCTAAATTGTATGTAATTCTTTTTTTTTTAATTGTATGTAATTCCAATAATTCTGGTTCTTACTGACATATCTCAAGCAATGTACTTAAAAGCTACTGGTACAGAAAATAAATCTGCATACCATACTAAGAGGTATGCTATTGCATAACTTCATGTTCAGCATAATTGAGCCAGTGCTTGGTAATTAAGAGAAAACACCTGCTAAAGTAGAGACAAAAGTTTAAATATAAATTAAATCATCATTTTAAAAAATGTATGGTTTCAAGGTCTTTTCTACTGATTAGAATTTCACTTTTTCATTTTTGTATGAAACACAAACTTATTCTATAGTCTACTAATCTAATTTTGATTTCCTTAAAGAAAAACAAGAACTTCAAGATATTTGCAAAGCAATCAGAATTTTTGCTGCAATCTTTCACAAGTTTTTCACCTATACCTGACTCTTGGGTATGTCTTAAGAGTCTCACCTTTATAAAGTCTCTCCAGAAATGTAACTTAGTCTTCATAAAGCAAATTATTCTTTGTCTTAGTTTATACAATTTAAAAAATTAAATTATGTAATTACAACAAAAATTACAAGTGGCCTAAACAGTTTGGAAAGTGGGGCAGTGGGTTGCTGGAGCCAGCTCCCACCAGTTCAGGATTCAACTGGATGCATCTTTTCCCAGGTCCTCATTTAACGACCTCACTTTGGTAGCTTGAAATCAGCCATGGTGGGAGTATTTACACCATGGATATAAACAAACATTATACATCAAGGGGTTTTTTTCAGAGAGCCAGGTATTAAACATTTACCAGCACAGCACAAGTACTGAGTATACAGCTGTCTCTCAGTATCCGAGGGGGATTGGTTTCAGGAGCCCCAAAGATGCCAAAATCCACTGACGCTCAAGAGCCTTATATAATCTGGTGCAGTACATTACAATGGATTCAGTCGGCCATCTGCCTCTGTGGATACAACTATATTAGCAAATAGCGTACTGACCAAGACCCTTCAGAATGCTCTAGGCTTCAACCAAGATATTTTTTTTTAACTCTATTATTTTTAAATTAATTTTTATTGGAGTATGATTGCTTTAGAATGTTGTGTTCGCCTCCACTGCACAACAAAATGTATCAGCCATACACATACAGATATCCCCTCCCTTTAGGACTTCCCTCCAATTTAGGTTACCACAGTGCTCTAGGTGAGTTCCCTGTGCTATACAGCATGTTCCCATCAGTTGTCCATTTTATACATGGTATCAATAATGTATATGTGTCAATCCCAGTCTCCCAATTCCTCCCACCCCACCCCTTTCCCCCTTGGTATCCATACATTTGTTTTCTAAGTCTGTGTCTCTATTTCTGCTTTGCAACTAAGATCATCTATACCATTTTTCTAGATTCCACATATATGCGTTATTATACGATATTTGCTTTTCTCTTTCTGACTTACTTCACTCTTTATGAGACTCTCTAGGTCCATCCACATCTCTACAAATGACCCAATTTCATTCCTTTTTATGGCTGATTAATATTCCATTGTATATATGTACCACATCTTCTTTATCCATTCCTCTATCAATGGACATTTAGGTTGCTTCCATGTCCTGGCTATTGTAAATAGTGCTGCTATGAACATTGGGGTGCAGTGTTTTTTTGAATTATGGTTTCTCTGGGTATATGCTCAATAGTGGGATTGCTGGGTCATATGGTATCAACCAAGATATTTTATAAGGGAAATGGTTAAGCAGAGTATGGTTAAGAAAGTTCCTACTTTATCTTCAAGAAGGGCCAATGGAGGACAATAATTGTTTTCATATGTCTTTTAAGCACTGAATCACATTTTATTTTGACCAAAGTTAACAAAAGATTATTATTCTTTCTTAAGTAAGCTGTCAGATCTAAAATTCATTGATTCTATATTCTTACCGTTTTGTGATCATTAACAATCATAAGTTCCAAATATTTCATTTCTTCAAACACACCACGAGATGGCTGTGGAAAATAAAAATATGTGGTCAGAATGGTGGTTGATAGAAAATATCTCTGATGCTGACTGTTAAGTGGTAGACTGACTTTGAATTTCAGAAGAACTCTTTGCTGCTCACTTTATGAACATCCTCAAAGAAACTTGGTCAGGGAAATGAAAAAAATAGTGACTGTAAAGTGTGGGTAAACATACAAGTATTCAGAAAAGAACTGTATTTAATTATCATTAAAGTATTCATCCAGATAGAGAGAGCTCATGTTGTTTTTATTCGATTTTTATATGTAAAAATATTCTAGAGAAAAATTTTCAGTGTAATTCTGTTAAAATAAATAAATCTCAATTTCTTTGGCATTAGGATACGATAAAAATATTCACATCTACTCAAAACTTCAAAGAAAAACTGCACAAAACTTTAATTAGAATAGCACAGTACATCTGGAACAGGTACCAATGTAATCATATAGAAATCTTAATTCAGTGGAGTGAAGTTCTATAATATGTACTAATTCTTAACCACACAACTTCTCAAAGGAACAAATGTTGACAGTTACAATATTCTGAATTCTTCTAAATTTTGATTACTACTAGATAATCCTTTAAGAGCAAGGGCTAAGGATTTTAGCTGTCATTTGGACTTTTATTTCTTTTTCATAGTTGGAAGAGTACATGAGCATTGATCAGTTGTATTTGATAGGGGCGGGCTGTAGTGAAACATCAATAGCCTATATAAAACTTATTACCAACTGCATCTTCAAGAGTAAGCAAAAAGAGATCTCTAAGTTAAAAAAAGTTGTTTCCATAATCACCATAATACAAAGACAGGCTCATAAAAGAGGATGATTTGACCTACAACCAAGTTTTTGATGGCTGGTGGTCTAATTTTTTCACAAAAGTACATTCAGCAAAACATTATCTAAAGTGTGCAATTTTCAGAATAATTACTCATTAAGTTATCTAGCAAATTACCATGTAATCTATATGCCATGGAATTAATTTTCGGTTACATAGCATTCACCATGTAATTACTAAACAGTCCCCATCATTACAGCTTTCTAATCTATTATGAAATAGACTAGGAAGATAATTTCAGTTACAAAGCCCCTATACATTTATCAATACATGGGAGCTCTATGACAGTTGTTGATTATATAATTACATGATTCTTATTTAGTAACTATCATGATACTAATGGTCAAAGAGATTTATTCTGTTCAGAAAAACACATCCAGCTTCAAAGTGTGGTATAACTGTTTTTAATTTGAAAAGAAATACAAATAAGCATGATTAGTCAACATTTCAAAACCTAACTCTTCCCCTACTTTTTTGTTAGTAGTTTATTTTATATGATAAGTCATACCAGAAAAAAATAAACAAATAAAAAGCCTGCTCTACTTTCAACAGAAAAAATGCACTGCAATTTTCATAAGAAAAATGCTTTGAAAACAATACATTCTTCAGATGCCTTCAGGGTTCATAGAACATCAAAATCAGTTTGTATCACTTACAGGGAAAGCTGAATAAAAAGCACCATGCCCATAAGACTCAAGTCATAGGGTATTTTTGTTTTGGGTTTTGTTTGTAAGAGGAAATTGCCCAAATCTAAACCGTTTTAGGTACACTTAGCCACAGTGTGATGACAGGCACACAATTTGAGTGAAAGAGCCCGGCCTACGACTCAACGCCACACTCACATTCACTGCTCTCTTCCTTCTCCTTTTCAACCACTGTAATTCAGATAGGAAGGGCCACCGGTCACTGCTTTCCATACCTGTTGAAAAGAAAAAAAATACCAAAATTTATGTTTGACTGCATTTCAATGGGAGAATGTTTTAAAAATATATGAAGGAAAAGTAGCACTGATAGCATTTGTCATCTCAAAATCAAAATAAACTAAGGTGAAAAAAGCACACCAATCATTAAATATTTCACATTTTTAGTCACAAATATTAATATAATTCAAAGGTATAATTTTCTTCTGAACCTCATGAAAAACTTTACGAGCTATTCAAGACTCCTTGGAGTATGCGTATTTCATCTACAACCACCTGACCCTGGATATCTGAAAATTTAGAAGAATTCTACTATGCTTAATTCATTTTAGAATTAAAAATAATGTCTGGCATAAGCTTTTGCATAAATTACTAAAGATTTTGGGTATTAATATACAGAAGTAACCTCACATACTCCAATAATCCAGAAGAAGCTTTTGCCAAATCAGCATGCTTGAGATGCCACAGGACAAGAGCATAAGACACTCCAAGCTGGTCAAAGAGCAGCAAACTTCCAGGAAAATCTAAGGATGGACCTCCCTGTAAATCACTCTGTTAAATCTGGCCACACTCTCCAGTTCCTAACACAGCTTTACTTCTGGGCTTCATATTTCAGTCTTTCCATCAGAAATGACTCTCCATGCTTCATTACATTAAAGCCACAGTTCACTCCACTGCCCACCCACACTGCTCACTCCAGATCTCAAACCTACTCCATTTCCCAACAAGCCTGCATGTGCCACTGAGCTCCAAGTCAAGGCTCCTAGTACATAAAATAGAGTGGCTTCTTTAATTAAAACTTACTGAGATTCTTCATTTGCTTAGAATATTGTCCTGCCAAGGTTTTCTCAATTATGTGTGGTCGACCTGTGCTTTTCTGAAACAAAAACAATTGTAGTCAATTAAAAAGCAAGATGTGATCACACCTCTACGGAACAGTGTTAGCACTTTCTATAATATCTTTCCTAAAATGGAAACACTTACATGCTGATGTGTTAGTTATCAAAAATGAAAAGTAGATGGTTTATTGAAACTTGAATTTTAAATAAAATAGAGCATCATCCAGTTGCCCCAGTTTAGATAAAAGCATAGTTTCATTAGCTACTCTTAAACTTTGGCTTTCTTCAAAGCCATGAATAGGAAATTCACAAGAAAAAAATACAAATGGGCAATGAATGTATTTTTTAAAAGGTAAATACTACTTGAACGCTCCTTCAAAATGCAAATAAAAAGATATACCAATTACTGACATCAAGTTGGCAAAGGTTTAAAAGTTATGATAACTCTAGTCAATTATAGTTGCAAGGCAAAACACTTTCACGCTGCTGGTAGGAGTAAATTGGTAGCATAGTTCAGAGAGAAATTTAGCAATTCTATCAACAATCTTGACAATATTCATATCCTTTGCCCTAGATACTATACTTTTAGAAAAGTCTTATTTCCATCACTACTATTAGCTTCCATTACTGAGTGCATAGTATGTGCCAGCCAATTTAATCCTCACGAGAACTCCATACAGTGCATATTTTATCCCCATTTTACAAATTAAAATATTGAGGCTCAGAGAGATACATTGTTGAGTTAAAATTATATTACAAAATAATGATCTAATTTATTTTTGAAAGTATGGGAACATAACATTGAAAAACTGGAAGAATGTACACTGAAAGGTGAGGAGAAGTTATCTCTGGGGGATGGGATAATGGATAATTACTATTTGGTTAAGTATTTGCTTAATTTGCTTTTCCAAATTCCTTACAGTGTTTTATAATCGGAAAAGTTATTTTTAAAAGTGTTCTTAATAGATTACATAAAAGACTTACAATAATGAAAAGTTTTCCTCTTTATCACTTGAGAAATAACATGAATTCTTACTATAAATACTTGATCCATATTACTGGACTTATTATTAAGCATACTAAAATTAATAATAATAATAAACTAAACATCAAACATCTAAATTCAGACTTCCCTGGTGACACAGTGGTTAAGAATCCGTCTGCCAATGCAGGAGACACAGGTTCGAGCCCTGGACCGGGAAGATTCCACATGCCGTAGAGCAACTAACCCCGTGCGCCACAACTACTGAAGCCCATGCACCTGGAGCCCGTGCTCCGCAACAAGAGAAGCCAACACAATGAGAAGCCCGCGCACCAAAACGAAGAGTAGCCCCCGCTCGCCGCAACTAGAGAAAACCCACGTGCGGCAACGAAGACCCAACACGGTCTAAATAAATAAATAAAAGTTTTGTTTTTTAATGGACTGTATTTTTTTAAAAAATCTAAATTCAAGTAGACTAAACTCTTAATTCTGGTATCAGGTGAAAAGAAAGATACATAGAGTGATGAAACTCACAACTAGCAACATAATTTTAAAAACTGACTAATTTAAAGTTTCAAGCAGTGCTCCTTTCCCTCTACCCGTGATGAAAATGAGGATAAATCATTACATGATTATGTAATCATTACATCATGAATGAAAGGCAGGCAGTAAAAAAGGAAGGCAAAAAAGAAAAGTCATGAAGCGTATAACAATCAGCTCCTAAAGAATATGATTATGTGTTTAACAATGCAAGAGCAATGCTTTAAACATTATGAGAGTAACAGCTTATAAATCTCTTCAAGAGTTTAATAGACATAGTCACATATATTTATTAATTCATCAAATGTGTAAAATTGCCCTACTAGGGATGTAATGAAAAAGTATCTCATTTTACCTATTTAAAAACTCAAGGCTTAGGGAGTTGTTATTTTGGGTTTTTTGTTTTGTTCTTTGTTTTTGTTTTGCTTTGTTTTGTTTTGTTTTAGAGTCACAGGGCCATTCATCAATGCCAGAAATCAAAGTCAATTTTTTGCTTCATGAGTCAAATAATTTTGCTGTGTACAGGTTATCTACCTACGATTGGAGTAGGGGAAAAATATTTTACTTAATCAAAATGTCTTTATCTAGGTGGGATGGCCTTCATTATCTGGTAATTTTTATAATTACTAGTTGAAAAATAATACTGGTTTATTCAAACATAAAACATTTAAAACTTAATGACTTTCCTGCCTCAAATTTGAAATTACCCCATATTCACACATGCACAGCAACATAAAGAAAATAAACGTTTGTCAACTGTTCTTGTCAATAGCCTGAATGACTATTTCCTGTCTCAAAATTATTTTGTCTACATTTGAAATCTCTAAAGATTAAAAAAAAAAACAAGGGCTTCCCTGGTGGCGCAGTGGTTGAGAGTCCGCCTGCCGATGCAGGGGACACGGGTTCGTGCCCCGGTCCGGGAAGATCCCACATGCCGCGGAGCGGCTGGGCCCATGAGCCATGGCCACTGAGCCTGCGCGTCTGGAGCCTGTGCTCCGGGCCACAACGGTGAGAGGCCCGCGTACCACAAAAAAAAAAAAAAAAAAACATTTTCTGCTCCCCATCAATGATTGCAATATCCTGATTCTATCACTTTCAAAATATTCTTTTCCCATTAGCAGTTCTTTTCACTGATATGACTCCCCTACTGTTACATCTTAGTGCCTTCACCTCCTACCATTCTGCCCTGTCTGCTCCTCTCCAACCTAGTTGGGTTCCTCACAGTTCCTAGAACACACTGGGAATACTCCTGCCTCAGGGCCTTTGCATTTGCTCTTCTCCTGCAATGCTTTTCCAGACCCCTAATTTCCTGAGGGTCTTCATTCAAAACTCACCACCTTACTGTGTGTTAAAATATAAATTTTAACTCTCCTCTCCACTTTCCTGGCTTCATTTTTTCTCCTTAGCATGCACTATATAACATACCATCTGCAATTACTTATTCACCTATTTATTCCTGTCTCTGCCCCTGTAGATAACAAGCCCTACTAGGCCCAGGCTCTGGGTCTATTTTGTTCACCACTGTATCCCCAGCACCTAAAACACTACCCAGTATGTAGAAAGCCTTCATTACAATATTTTTTAATATATGTATTAAATATTAAATTTGGTTGCCTTCTATTAGTGAGCAACATGGTTAGAGTACATGATTTACTTTTTTCCAGTTTTATTGAGATCTTATTGAAATATAGCATTGGATACGTTTCACGTGTACAACATAATGATTTGATATATGTATATATTACACAATAATCACTGCAATAAGTTTAGCTAACATCCATCACCTCCCATAGTTACACATTTTTTACTTGTGATGAGAACTTTTAAAATCTATTCTCTTAGCAGCTTTCAAATATACAATACTGTATTGTTAACGATAGTTACATGTTGTACATTACATCCCCAGAATTTATCTTATAACTGGAAGTTTGTACCTTTTGACCACCTTCACTCATTTCCCCCACTGGCCTCTGGTAACCAGTAATCTATTCTCTGTTTACATGAGTTCAGTTTTTTTAGATTCTACATGTGAGCGAAATTATACAGTATTTGTTTTTCCCTGGCTGATTTATTTCACTCAGCATAATGCCTTCTTGATTTCTTATCTAGGTCGCTGGCCTATACATGACTCCTAACATTATTTTCTCCCCTATTTCAAAAGAAAACTAAATATTGTATAATATAATCATAGTTCACCCCACAGATTTCCCCACTGAAGATTCTTAGACTCACAAAAGTTATGTACTTGCTTACAGTCATACAATTATCTAAAGACCGTGAGAATAAAAGCTAGCTTAAAGGAAAACAAGGTGGTCAGTACAAAATAAAGCATCCTCTCTGCTTTCAGTAGACTGGAAAGAACTGGTCTTAGCTTTAGAAAACCTAGGTTTGATGCCTCTTACCATGCCTTACTGGTATGTGACCTGGGATGTGTAACTTAAGCTTCAAAACTCATGGTATCAGTCCAAGTGTGAAATAAGGTGCTATAGATAAATGCACTTTGAAATCTACCAGATTGTCTCTTTATTGCTCAAAAACAAAGATGCTGGAAAAGTAAGGAAAAGGAAACCATAAGGAAACTGATGTCACAGTCAGACTCACCTCATCATGAACCAGCTCCAGTGGTTCTATCATATACACAGAGGTATTATCTTCAAACATACCACTGTGAAAAGAAACCACAGGAGGAGAGAGTTAACAAATATAGCAAACATAGTATGTCTTTAAAGATAAAGAGTGTATCTGAATAAATACCTTTATACTGTCCCAAATCAAATTCACATACCTGCATGGAATCACACTGTGGTCCCACCACTGCACTAGACAGCGTATAGGCTACAGACTGTAAAAAGTGTACGCCAAGAGCATACACATTATACCTGGCATAATTAGTTTTGAAATTAAATGGACAGATAAGAAGAGTAAACTGGGATAGAACTATTCATGCTGTTCCAGTATCTCAAGTTATGATTACAGAACCATGTACAACTAGCACAAATTTGTTATGCAAATCCAATATCATCTGTGAGAAAACAGACAGGTTCTTCATGTATAAGAAAAAGCTAAAACCACCTGATTCTGAAGAGGCAAACAGAAGTATCTTTACGCTTGCAAGTTGTGAATTTCCATTAAGACTCTGTGTTGAAAATCGCATTTAAGAGACAGGATTTTTTATAAAGTGTGGAGATAGGATTTTCAAGATCCCTTTCATCACATGGCCACAAAAGACCTTTACATCAAGTGTTACTGTGTTCAAGTCTAAAAGGCACCTACAAATGTTTTTTAAGAGCCTTCCTGAAAGCCGAAGCATGGGCTCCTCTCTTTCGAACCCCACCCTTGCCTGGCCATCTCCCGCTTATCCTTAGGTTATGCTGAGTGATAGTTCCTCTGGGGGATACCTCTGGGAAACCTTTCTGGACTAGGGTCAGTCATCCCAAAAGTCCCTGTCCTTCCCCTTCACAGTACCCACCAAAATGGCAATTAAATAATAATCTGTACAATCATTTGTTTAATCTCTAAATCACCGGCAAACTCTATGTGTTAAGAGAGCAGGGACTTTGCCCTCCTTGTTCATGACTCCACATCCACTCTCTAACCCAGGACTGGTACAGAAGAGTCACTAAAATAACTATGAAAGACAAGATGGAAAGGGTGAATGGGTGAAACCAAGTTCATTCTCCCAATGACAGTCCCACATACTGAAGTCCATTGCAGGTCGACAGAGCCACCCTGGAGTCCTTGATACCTCTGATGTTTCCATGGTAATAACAGTGCTCTCCACCCTGCAATGCAGAAGAAGATTTCATTGACAAATTATGCTTTCTCCATCACGATTCACTCTTTGGGATGATTCTGTAAAGCAAAAAGAAAGGCAAGGATGATCCTAGAAACTCCTGTTTGATAGGAAATCTCAAAGAGCACTAGGCAATTTTTCAACTTTTCTATAAGAAGCAGGTGTATATTCAATGTAACGAAGGAGAAAAGCCTTTAACAGAGGAATAGGACACCAATGCAACTGGAACAACTTATATACCTTTGCTAAGCATGTGAGGGAGTAGACACTTACCAGATATTGTTAGGGAATGAAGTCTTCTACATCACTGAGGAGAGGCCCCCAAAGGTGCTGTTTAGAATCATTTTTTTATGGAAAACTACACAAAGCTTGGGGATTTGCTTTCTTAACTGTTAAAATCAGTTATTTTTTTTAGAAATAATATACGAACTTAGTTTTCAAAGGCAAATAGTAACTGCGAGGACTGTTTTAAAAAACACAGCAGTTTCCTGTCGCTTTCTCTCACCACCGACACATTTTTAACACTTTTAGCTGTTTCTTCTGTTGTTTACCAATGTATTTCTTTTTTTTTTTTTTTTTTTTTTGTGGTACGCGGGCCTCTCACTGTTGTGGCCTCTCCCGTTGCGAACACAGGCTCCGGATGCACAGGCTCAGCGGCCATGGCTCACGGGCCCAGCCGCTCTGAGGCGTGTGGGATCCTCCCGGACCGGGGCACGAACCCGTGTCCCCTGCATCGGCAGGCAGACTCTCAACCACTGCGCCACCAGGGAAGCCCACCAATGTATTTCTGAATGGAATATTTATACTGTTATGTCCTGATTTATTTCACTTTAGAAATTACCTTCCTAATATAGAATCTTGAAATCCCCTCTCGCTCCCCATACATTCCAACACACATCACAGTCTTTTGGTTAAATTGATATTTAGTGTTTGTATTATGACTATGCACATATTGTTCATAGTTGTGCCACTCTGATTACATCGTCTTTTTTGCGCCATTTTAAATTTTTTCGAGAACTTTTATTTTCTTCTTTGGTTTTCCATGTATTTAGCACGTACATAGACCCTATTATCTAAAACATTATCTATAACTCTTCTAAGTATGGTCAAGCACATCAGGTAATTTATCACATCGTTTTGTTCCTGGAGACACCCCTCTTGCTTCACCCTCCTGCTGGGCCTGATGCACAGCTGCTTTACAGGACTTGTCTGTAGCATCATCCTGGGAATTCCTTTGTCCCCTTTCTGTATTGAATCCTAGATCCCATGTCTCCTCTGTTCATGGTCCCCTTTCCTGGAGGTATACATCCCCTGGTAATTTGTTGAAAAAGTGTTTGTAGAAGATAAATTTGATGAGAATTTGCATGTTTGAAACCCCTTTTTCTATCTTCACCCTAGATTGATCTTGTGGGTGGGTAGAGAATTCTAGATAGACAATTATTTTCTCTCAGCATTTCAAAGGAATTGTGCACAGTCTTCAAGCTTCTAATGTTGCTGTTGAGAACTGGAAATTATTCTAATTGTTGACGCTGTCTATACAATCTATTTTTCCCCTTTCAAGAAGACTGTAGGAAATTCTATTCACACCCGTTTTCACAAAATCTCAGGATGTGCCTCAGTGGGGACTTTGCTTACTGATTGCACTGGGCACTCTGTGGCACCTTTGAATCAAGAAAATGCATTCTACCCAATATTCTGTAATCATCTATATGGGAAAAGAATCTGAAAAAGAATGGATACATGTATAATATATGTAACTGAATCACTTTGCTGTACACCGGAAAGTAACACAACATTGTAAATCAACTGTAGTCCAATATAAAATAAAAATTAAAAAAAAACCAACTCAGACTCCTCATGAAACATATTTGAGCCTGTGGCAGTGCAGGTAATAAATGATATATCCATTAAAATATTTAAAAAAGGAAAATGCATGCACTTCAGTTCTGGGAAGTGCATCAGTTATTTCTCTGATAACCCCCCGCCTTTCCATTTTTCTCTACAAGCTGAGCTCTTCTACCAGAGTAGAGAAGGAATGGCTGCCTGTCTATCTGGGGTAAGGAGAAGATCAGGAATTTAGTACCTTCTCTATGGAGACTTTCAACCAATCTTTCTGTTTTCTGGCACCTTCAATTCCTGGGGCTTTCTGGGTGCAGAGACACAAGCTGGCTTTGTTCTGCTTGGTTTTGTCCCAGTGGAACTTAGCAAAGCAAGAAAAAACCCTCATCCATCTGCTTTCTATCACCTACAATTTTACGGACACCTCTGATCAGCTGTCATCTCTTCTCTTGTCTTTATCCTTGTTTACACCCTTTTTAAAATTCCTTAACTGTTATTTGAGTGGCTTATTATCAGGAAATTGAGATAAATATAAGCACTGAATCCACATTGCCTAACCAGAAGCTTCCTCTTTGTTTTCTTTTATTTATTTATTTATTTGATATTGAAGTATAGTTGATTTACAATGTTGTGTTAGTTTCAGGTGTATCGCAAAGGGATTCAGTTATACATACATATATATCTCATTTTTTTTCAGATTCTTTTCCCATATAGGTAATTACAAAATATTGAATATAGTTCCCTGTGCTATACAGCAGGTCCTTGTTGGTTACCTATTTTATATACAGTAGTGTGTATACGTTAATCACAAATTCCTTAAAGAGAATACTGACTTTGACTTTTTATTAATGATTTACATTTATCTTGATCACTGCTTATTAAAGTGTATTACAATAGCCTCAGAGGCTACTTAAGTACCTAAAGGGGTTCACCCACACATCAAATCACCACTCCCCAACCAACTCAGTTTGTTTCCTTTTAGTAACTATAATACACACTTTCAATGTTGGTTTCTAAAATTGGTATTCTAATATTTTTACTATTTTGTAAAGGATTGCTTTTCCATTCTCAAAGAGCAACTCTGTATATAAATAATGACTTCTATATAATATGCCAAGTTCTATTTGCATTTTCAACTCTGGAACTTATAAGCACAAATGGTATCACACATTTCAGTAATTTGAGAATCCAGGTCGATACTCGGCAATTACATTTCAGACTCTTCCCATGATTCTAAAAACAACCATAGGTAACTGTAAATTCCATCAAACCAGTTATTTAGCACTTTGTGTCACACCAAAAGGCTATCTTAGGTCGGGTGATTGTTAGAAGTACACAGCAAACACTGTCATATTTATTTGACCTTTCTAAGAAGAGCTCTGTTTTTTAGATTTTCCTACACACAATCTTTTTCCCCCCAGAAAATATTTCCAAGTCCTTTCTTAGATTTCAGTTTCATTCACTTGCCGAAGGTTGATGCTCTCTCAGTATAAAGGTCATTGGTACCTGTTTGAGTTAAGGCAGAATATTATCTGAAGGGAACTGTTTGGTTCACTGTATATCTGGTTGTGGATCACCATATTTTCTCGACTTTAAATGATATTTGTGGTAACATCTAATCCCTGATGTTTATCATAAGAAAGCTTTAGTATCTAAATTGTGGGATTACATTAAGCACTATAAGCAATTTGGCAGTTCTAATTTAGTGTTAGTATTAGTAGCATTAGAGGATTTTCTGAGTTTCTTATTGCTAAATTTATACCAAGTGTTTGAGAAAGCATTACCAGAAAAATACTGTTTGGCAACTCTCCGGATTATGCAGCATTTTGTTAACACCACTACAAAGTAACATCTTCGGGTATTTCATATTAAATAAATCCCCGTTAAGAAGACGTATTCCCTCTTGGATATCAGGATGACAGGAGCGGGTCACTGCAGAAGGGCCCCTTGCAGAGGGCCTCGTTAACGAAGACACTGAGTAGTCAGCTCTGGGGGTGTCTCCACCCAAGGAGCCAGCTATCTGGAACACTCACTGTCTCACTGTAACTGCTATCTCTATGCACAAATAGGAAGACACTCACAAAGTGCTAAAAGGCTCTGCCAAAGACAGCAAAAAGCCAAACTAAATCCCACAACTTCAGGCTCCAGTGTTTCTTTCTCCAATCAGGAAGGCCTCAGACAGTTCAAGAGTGCTGGCCAGACCCTTCGAGATCACCACTAATGAGTGGATCACAGATCTGTGACTAGGCAAACGGCAGACAGGAGAACCAAAAAGGGCTCACTCAGCACACGACACAAGTCTATGTGTGCCTCCATGGGCATCAGCGTTTTCAGATCAAAAACTGTCAGTCAGTTACTTATAGTCAACAAAAATGGAACATCTAATAAATGAAGATTACTGGGTAGTCAAAGGAACTTAAAAATCCTAGCAAGTGTGCTCCCCAACTTTCTCAGCCCACCACTTCCACATAAAATCCCACAAGCCAGGTAACGCTCAAACAACCCCATTGGAAACCATCAGGCAACTCCCGCAAATAATGAAACATCGAAGTCATGTGCATCCTTTAACACATTTCCTAATCAGATGAGTAACAGCTCTGGGAGTCTAGTGATAATTTCGTGAGGGAAAAAAAGATTTGGCTCCCTGGTATTATTGACTGAATGACAGAAATGATTTGATTCTACTCACTTTATTTTTTTCACTTTTTTTTGTTCTTTTTTTAAAATTGGAATATAGTTGACTTACAATGTTGTGTTAGTTTCAGGTATACAGCAAAGTGATTCAGTTTATCTATCTATATTCTTTTTTAGATTCTTTTACATTATAGGTTATTACAAGATATTGAGTATAGTTCCTTGTGCTATAATACAGTAGGTCCTTGTTGGTTATCTGTTTTATATATAGTAGTGTGTATATTTTAACCCCATACTCCTCCACCTTCCCCTTTGGTTTTACTTATTTTAAATAGAACCTATTGGAAACAGAATCTATCGTTTCAATATAATTTATTTTAAAATTGCCCCACCTTTGTGTCTGTTTAATTATCTCATCTGCTTCAGTAAAGTTCAATCAGCCAATTCTTGTTATCTTCATTGCTTAAGAAACCCTCATAAACCTGGGCATTCATGGTGACCAGGCACTGATGTTTTCAATCAACTCCTGTACATCTGGATAAACATTTGAAAAGAAACTCCACAGGCCACATCTCACAAATGTGTATATTATGATATTCCAGGTTCTGAATATGGTAATTAAAAACTCTGACACTATACTCAAGTGTTTATTCTATATGCATATTTTTAAATACTTCAAACTTGTCAACCAGCATGATATATCAATCTATTTAATAGATCATTGGGCTGTTTTCAAAAAAAGAACTGTTTTTAAAAATCTATGGGCTTCCTTGGTGGCACAGTGGTTAAGAATCCACCTGCCAATGCAGGGGACACGGGTTCAAGCCCTGGTCCAGGAAGAGCCCACATGCCGCGGAGCAACTAAGCCCGTGCACCACAACTACTGAGCCTGTGCTCGAGAGCCCACGAGCCACAACTACTGAGCCCACGTGCCACAACTACTGAAGCCCACGTGCCTAGAGCCCGCGCTCCACAATAAGAGAAGCCACTGTAATGAGAAGTCTGTGCACTGCAACGAAGAGTAGCCCCCGCTCAGCACAACTAGAGAAAGCCCACGTGCATCAACAAAGACCCAGCACAGCTAAAACTAAATTTTTTTAAAAAACTATAATGGGGGGCTTCCCTGGTGGCACAGTGGTTGAGAGTCCGCCTGCCGATGCAGGGTACATGGGTTCGTGCCCCGGTCCGGGAGGATCCCACATGCCGTGGAGCGGCTGGGCCCGTGAGCCATGGCCGCTGAGCCTGCGCGTCCGGAGCCTGTGCTCCGCAACGGGAGAGGCCACAGCAGTGAGAGGCCCGCGTACCGCAAAAAAAAAAAATAAATAAAAAATAAAAAAATAAAAAAATCGATAATGGGACACATGTACCTGAATTTGAATACTACAGAAAAAGGATACAAAAAACATTTCAGAGAATTGGACAACTTGAGAACTCAACACCTGTTTAATTATTTACCTTCATTAAACTCAAGGGGAAAAACATGTTCAGGTATGAGAAGTTTGGCTGTACTATATATATTTTAATGCTACATACATTTTTAATAGTTCACACAAATCACACTATTCAAATTTAAAATAGCTTTGTGAGGAGCCAGTGTGGTCTGCTCTCTTGATTTCCTGGGGAATTTTTTTAGCCTCCCAGTCAGGAGCCTTGCCCACAGAAGCCCATACCCTCTGACAACAGTCCCTGCCAAGAAGCCTTCATGGACGAAGTGAGCTTGAGCTGAACCATGGTAATGATTTGATAAGGAAAGCATAAAAAACATTCTAGGAGGGCGACGTGATTAAAAGGACAAAAGAACAAAGGCGAGAATAGAATATAGAACCCACAAGGACAGGGATTTTTGTCTGCTTGGTTCACTAATGCACATCCAGCTCCTAGATCAGTGACTAGATCAGAGTGAGTGAAATCAATATCTGTTTAATAGATAATAAGAATGGCTTCTTCATGAGCCTAAGTGACAAGACCAATCTGAAAGGACCAGAGGATTTATGTTTGTTGAGACAGTGGGTAAATAAACTCCCATTACCTACTTGAGAAGTTTTTTATTTTGAGATGCTCTTTTATAGAGTATAATTCAGTGGTTTTTAGTATATTAAAACAGGGTAGTGTAACAATCACCACTTTCTAATTCCAGGATATTTTCATTACCTCAGAAGGAAATCCTTTGCCCATTAGCAGTCATTCCCCATTCCTCCTTATACCTCCCTAACCTCCCCCAGCCCCTGGCAACCACTAATGTACTTTCAGTCTCTATGAATTTCCCTACTCTGGACATTTCAAATAAATGGAACCACATAATATGTGGTCCTTTGGAATTAATTTCTTTCATTTAGCATAATATTTATAAGATTCATCCATGTCGTAGCATGTATCAATCAGTACTTCATTCCTTTTTATAGCTGAATAATATACCACGTTTTGTTTATTTATTCACCAACTGATGGACATTCAGTTTGTTTCCATTTTTTGGCTATTACGAATAACACTGCTATAAACATCCATGTACAAATTTTTTCTTGGACATAACATTTTCAATTCACTTGGATATATACCGAGATGTAGAATTGCTGGGTCACAAGATAATTCTATGCTTAAATTCTTGAGGACCTGTCAAACTATTTTCCAGAGCAGATCCACCATTTTCCATTCCCATCAACAGTATATGAGGGCTCCAGTTCTCCAGATCCTTGTCTGCACTTGCTATTGTCCATGGTTTTGGTTGTAGCCATACTAGAGGGTGTGAAGTGGTACCCATCCAAGTTTAAAATCAAATGAGAGAGTGACACAGGTAAAATAGGGATCAAAATATCACCTTCAATTTTAGTGTTGCTACATGGAGGAGAGGATCAGCTGAGAATCCAGTGGGCCTACTAATGCTGCCGCCTAAGTTAGCCAGACTTACCCACCAAGGCACAGACAACATGCGATAACCAACACCCTCCCCCAACCCACCCACACCCACAAGGGCTGCCACTGCACAACTGAGAACAAGTAGAGAAAATGTGCCCTTCCTGTAGGGAGGTGGATCTCACCCAAAAAAGGGAGGAAAGGACTATGTAGCCGTGCCCAGCTCCTTCCCACCAGTTAAGTCACTCTTCTTTCCCTGGGCAAGAGGGAGCAAGGGGACAGGAAGAAGCCAGGGTGAGAAAACAGAGCTAGGAAAGGACGATTTCCTCACCCCTTAATAAGGATGAAGAGTAATAAAGGGAAGTAGGGACAGAAGTACTGTATCTATCTATTCAGTCATACACTGTTGGCCAGGTGGCAGTTCTTTTCATAAAAAGAGAAACCAAAGTATTAGTAGGCATTTAAAGTTAATGGTTCACCTAAAAGGGATTTAACAGAAATATATTAAATTTGAAAATAACTATTATACCATCATACTGATGCCTAACTCCTTTAGAAGAACTGACACACTAAAAATTAACTTATTTTTAATAGTTTCATCAACAAAGTTGACCAACAAAGTTGTTTTGTCACATACTGTGTGCAAAGCACTGTGTTAGGAACTCTAACAAAAGCTATCGCTCGGGCTTCCCTGGTGGCGCAGTGGTTGGGAGTCCGCCTGCCGATGCGGGGGACGCGGGTTCGTGCCCTGGTCCGGGAGGATCCCGCGTGCCGCGGAGCGGCTGGGCCCATGGGCCGTGACCGCTGGGCCTGCGCGTCCGGAGCCTGTGCTCCGCGGCGGGAGAGGCCACGGTAGTCGGGGGGTGGGGGGCATACCGCAAAAAAAAAAGCTATCGCTCTGTTGGTGCACGAGGAAAGTTCTTCCATGTGCATTTACTAATACCTGGCACCTATTCTATACTGCCTACCTAATCTGCTGATCTCTCCAGTTCCTATATTTGCTTCACAAGGAAAGAAACCCATTTAGCCCACTTTCATCCAATAAAAGTAAAAGCCTAAGACTTTAGCCTCTTCTTAACTAGAAGTGGGAACTAGGTAGGGGCTTCATAGCTGTGATATGGGAAGACCTAGACAGGTTCCTCCTAAGTGTGGTTCATCATTTTGTTCGACTCTAATTCCCAGAATATTTTAAACATCCACATTCAGATTTCACTTCAAAGCCAAGTAGCCTATTAGTGATTCTGTTCCTCCCTAGTCATGTGAATAATGGTGTGTGTGTGTGTGTGTGTGTGTGTGCATGTGCACACACATGTACTTTTTTTTTTTTTTTTTTCCCACACATGTACTTTTGTCTAAATAGTTTGAGATCTTCGGAAGAAAGGTCGCACGGGTGTAAAAACAGGTTTATTTAATCTAACCATTCTTACATACTGCTTTTCTTTTCTGGGACTTGATACAAAGATTTTCTTAAACAACATGGAAGGCAATGTGAAGTTTAAAAACATGTTTTTAAAAATGTGTATGTACTGGTAGTAGAAGCATGAATTTATACAAACTTTCAGAAAAAAAAACTCTCAATATGTAGCAAAAGCCTTAAAAATATACCAACTCTTTTTTTTTTGTTTGTTTGTTTATTTTTCGGTACACGGGCCTCTCACTGTTGTGGCCTCTCCCGTTGCGGCGCACAGGCTCCGGACGCGCAGCCTCTGCGGCCATGGTTCACGGGCCCAGCCGCTCCGCGGCATGCGGGATCCTCCTGGACCGGTGCACGAACCCGCATCTCTTGCATCGGGAGGCGGACTCTCAACCACTGAGCCACCAGGGAAGCCCTATACCAACTCTTCAACCCAGAAAATTCCATTCTCAAAATTAATCCTTAATCAATTATTAAAGAAGTGTTCAAAATGTATCTGGAAGGCCTTTCCTTAAAGTTATTTGTACAGTGAAAGAGTAGAAGCAATCTAAATGTCCATCATTATGGGATTAAACAAATTATAGCAAATGAATTGGAAACAATATGATACACTTTTTAAAAATAAAAGTTTAGAAGAATTTTTAATGAATGCTAAAATGTTTATAATATTGTTAGGTTAAAAAATTCTCCCACAGGATAATGTGTACCATATCATCTCAGGTTTTAGAGTGTTTATATAGATACATACACATAAAAAACAGACTGTTACCATTCATTCATCACATATAAAGCAAGTAGGTTTGGGTATATAAACTGTTTGGAGAAAATGGGTCATAAATAAGAAAAAAGCAATGAATACAAAAACAAACTGCAATGAACACCTCTTTTGTCAGAGTTAAAATACCCTTTGTTTTAAGTTTTAGTTACAACTGATGCAAGATTTGATGTGTATTATTCATGATAAGGTCCCTCCATTTGGGACCTCAAATGACCTCTAAAGGCCAATTACCAATTTCATTTCTTTAAAAAAAAAAAACCTTCTTGTGAGAAGTTTGGATCAGGTTACCGAAGCCTGCAAAGGTGGTTCATTTGCTGAGTCTGTAAAGGTCTCAGGCAATCTTCTCTTCTCCAGACTCATGATTCAGCACCTGCAGTGCTCACAGCACTGGCACAGCTGACAGAAGCTTTGTTTCGTACAAATGCCAGGCAGCGCTGTTCCCGTGCTTGATTTAGCTTTTCTGTTCACTTTCCACAGCATTAACTTTTAAGGAGATTCAACAACCCCCCAGATGCAGCCTAAGGCGAGAACTGACAGACTAGTAAGAATAATAGACGGAAGTTCTTAATCTAGGGCATAAAATTCAAAGGTTTGGAACGCACATCAAACTACAAACATCCCAACTGTTAGTTGGACAGTTATAAATCCGGAGAAATGCCATGACCCCTCATGGCAGTAATCTCAGTTCATACCACCTATAAATACTTGTTAAGAGGTTATCAGACTGACAAGCCCAGGTTACCAGACTGTACAACCCAACAAACCCACACATGAAAGGTCCGCTTCTGTGCCAGTGCTCATTAGCAATCCAGGAAACAACCCAGCAATGTTTCCCCCCTTGTTTGTTTCCCTGTTTGTGTCCCATTCCCATGGCACCCATGGACGTTGCTTAGGCTCAACGGCACTCTGTGGCCTTCTTACAAATCTCTGGATGCAGCCATTCCAGGGATTTTCACCCTGACTGGTGGAGAGCAACTGTGTTCCTTACATACAAGTAATCTCTCTCTCTTGTTTTAATCTAAACTCACTTTTCCTTATTGATCTTCCAGGAAGAGAACAGTTAACCTCCAAATGAAAGAAATCAAGCACCCCACTGCATTTATATTACAATGCTTGGTGGCCCTGAGAAGGCTTATGTTTCCTCTTTCCACTTCAATTTCTTCCTTTGAGCAACAGGAATAATAATACCCACCTCAGAGAATTGTTGTGAAGATTGAGAGGGAGAATGTTCCCGACATCTTCCTTTCCCCATCTGTCCTCTGCCTTTCATGGGTACCAAGGTCCCTTGGACTAAACAGCCACTCTAACAGCCCACCCAGTCTGATCATTCAATTTCTCTGCCCATGAGCCTAGTGCTGCCATGGAACTGGAGAGCTCTCGATACCATTCACTTACATAAGATACTGTATGTATAACCAGAACAATGATCATTTCTTTATTGGCTGGAGTCTCTAACGTTATCTCAAACATTTGTAAATTTTAATCAATTTCTCCTAAACTTATTTTAAATTTAAAAATAATAGCCTTGTATAAGAGGCCAGAGGATTTTAGTGAGATAGACAACAAAACAATGAAGTGTGCACTGAACAGTTCTATGATTAAGTATATTTATACTACAGGATGTCCATGTGCTATTGACCATACCTTAGAGTACTGTGGCTTCCCATTTTCATAGTGAATCTCCACATAATCAGAAGACAGCAAACCACTACAAAGGAAAGAAAATAGAGTGATTTCCACATCTAAGACACTTGGAGGTTTAAAAATAACCAGCTCAATAAATGGATGTGAGAGCCTTGTAAGCCGCAAAGCACTCCAGTCCACAGTAAGGACAGAACAGGTTATCATCAAGAGCCTCAAATGTTATCCAGCAACAAATCATTCCTCCGTCTGTTAAAGAAGATAAAATACAAATAATTTAAAGATGAACTCCTTTTATACACCCATTCATCATTTGATTGATATGTTAATATGGAACAAACAAAAAGGCAGGTAACGGGAGAAGACAGGCTCTATATAAATCCCACAGTTACGCTCTAAACAATTGGAATCTCAAAACAATCGTTGAGGAAGAGTACAGAGAAAAGACCAGATAGAAAATATTTTAGGCTTTTCAAGCCACAGGGTCTCTATAACAACTACTCAACTCTGCTGTATTATCACATAAGTAGCCACAGGCAGTATGGTTGTGTTCCAACAGCACCTCATTTAGGGACACTGAAATCTGAATTTCACATAATTTTCACCAGTCAGGAAATTTTTCTTCTTTAATTTTTTTCAACCATCTGAAAGTGTAAAAACCTTTCTTAGCTTGAGGTCTGTACAAAAACAGGAATGCTGGATCTGGCCCACGGGCCATAGTTTGCTAACTCCTGGAATAAAGAATAACAGTTAAGAATATAGACTGTGAAGTCGGAGTGGGGTTTAAAACCTAGCCCAGCTCCTCGTTAGTAGTGTGACTGTGGGCAAGTTACCCAACTCAGCCTTTATGTTGGAGACAACAAAGGGTGTGAATCTCATACACACCAAGAGGATTAAATGAAAGCATCCACATGAGAACTCAGCGCTGAGGATGTGCCCAGTAACGGGCACTGCGGCCGTCACTATTTTTAACTCAGCTTCTCCCAACACATTTCTCCCTATACAATGTGGGAAATGAGAATATGTGCCTCCGAGGCAGCTCTGGATTGTTAGGGCATCCGGGTTCCTGTTTGGGCTCTGCCACTAGAAATAATGATTATAAGAGATCACTCACATGGACTGAACACTTACTACATCCCAGCCACTGTTCTAAGGACTATAAAGGTAGAACCCATTTAACCCTAATGGTAACTGAAGAACAACAGTAGGTTCTACGATGAGCTGGATGTGTGCCCTGCATTTAGGCCTAGATTTCCTCTTCTGCAAAAAGGTTGGAGCAGACGATGCCTCAGGTCCCTCTTGCTCTGACATTCTATTTTGTATAATTCTGCCGAGTAGTAGGTTTTCTTATTAGGAAAACTTGACACTGCTTCTTTAACAGAAGGATGGGAGGACCCAATGATTTCACATCATTTTGAGAACTGCACCTGATGTGGTTCTAAAATGACCCAGTGCGGAGGGCTGGAGGAGGCTTGGACCCAGTCAACAGAATAACTGGGAGCCACGTGTGTGCCTGGTCCAGCCTGGTTTCCTGTGTGAGCAGAAGGACAACCTTTACAACATGGAAATAAAGCAGGTGCTTGTACCTTGGACAGGTTTTCCTACTGAAATTACTAATCAAATGTGTGTCTACTGATGATTCTACATTTGAAACTAATTATGGTACGTCTACTCATTCCCTTTTCAAGATCTCAATAATCGTAAAAATAATGAGAGTTCTTAGCTCTCTATACTTGAGAACACCTGAGAAGATACAGAAAATTCTTTCAGCTCTAGTTAATGAAGTCAGCACTGCGAATGTATATAAACAGGGTTGTTGTTGGCAGCATTTCTCTGAGGAATCTTTCCGCAACACCAAGAGGCACAGAGGTTGCACTAACTGCATTTTAATTACCTCTCTCTACAGGTCATTCATTATTTTCAAAATTCTCAACCACACCATCACTGGAGCATGTCTAACAGTTGAAAACAAGGTATTTTAGACCCCTACTTTTGTTTGTAATTACAAAAGCAGATAAAAATATTCTAACCATTAACTACCAAACGGATAAAGGTCACTTTAATTATCGTATTTCTATCTTTTCAAGGGCCTTTTCCCCACCATGGACGTACCTATTTCTAATATCTCCCGCATTTGAGAAGCTTTTTTTTTTTAACTTATTTATTTTATTTTATTTATTTTTGGCTGTGTTGGGTCTTCATTGCTGCATGCGGGCTTTCTCTAGTTGCGGTGAGCGGGGCCTAATCTTCGTTGCGGTGCGCAAGCTTCTCATTGCAGTGGCTTCTCTTGTTGCGAAGCAGGGGCTCTAGGCACGTGGGCTTCAGTAGTTGTAGTGCGCGGGCTTCAGTAGTTGTGGCTCGCGGGCTCTAGAGCACAGGCTCAGTAGTTGTGGCGCTCGGGCTTAGTTGCTCCGCGGTATGTGGGATCTTCCCGGACCAGGGCTCGAACCCGTGTTCCCTGCATTGGCAGGCGGATTCTTAACCACTGCGCCACCAGGGAAGCCCTGAGAATCTTAAAGAAGAAAAATAGCTACTTTTCTAGGACAGACAGAGATAGGACAGACATAAGACCATATCCTCCCTTTCACAGAGACACTCTACTCTCCCACCTCCTATAAATAGCACCGCATCCCCATTTGCACCATTCTTCCCTCCTGTCTGACCATTCTTCCCTTAAAACTGTTTCTTTCACTTATCACAGTGTCCCCAGCACCTGGCATAATGCCTAGTGCATAGCAGATGCTTAATCAACATTTGCTGAGTGAGCAAACATCTAGCAACATCCACTATACGCCAGGCCCATACCATGTGCTGGGAAGTGGGGATGAAGAATGCAACTCTCTGAAACTGAAACTAAGCAAATCAGTACAAATGTATGAGATTCACCATCTCATTCTAGAATATTATTTGTAATCTTCCTGAAAGTGAATTAATGTCAACTGAAATGTAATCTAATTACAAAAGTCTTAATGTAATTTTGACTTTACATAAATGAGACTTTTCAGTGAGGGGCAAGTTAACCCTAGAAAGGAAGAACTGAATAGCTAATCGTGTGGTGGTGTGTCTCCAGCTCCCCCCTGCAGAAAAGGAACAGGTCATCTGTATCTCTGTAGGCCTGAAGATGAGTTGTCTGGCAATCTCCGCCTGCAGATGTTCTCCAAGGCCCTTCCTCCACGTCTGCTCTCTGTAGTTTCCCTAGTAGAACTTCCTGTTGAAAATACAATGTTCTAACATGCCAATACTGATCTATTTAGCAATTACGGTCCCGGGTATAAATAGTCATTGTACTTTCTTGATCAGCCAGTTGGGTGTTTGGTTCTGAGTTGTCTGATAACTTGGGAGGACTGATGAAAAGGAATTTCTGAACATTCTAAGTTCTGAAATAAACATCCTTTTTCTAGTCATTTAAGTTACAGGAAAGCTATACACCCCAGCTACTACAGTCCGTCTCATGCAGGTTATCTGGTGAAAGAGAGGTGGCCTTGGGAGGTAAGGAGATAAATGTAGGATGGAAGTTCAAAGCAAGGTGAAAGAGAGTGGAAGAACTGGAATAAGAAAATTCTCTTTTGATTATTGTTACGGAACCTTCTTGCTCACCGCCTTCATGGTGAATCTGCATCACAAAAGTAGTGAAAAGAACTTGAACTAGACAATGTGATTTTACTCAGCATATGAAGAACAAGTATAAGCACCTTAATGATGCTGAACTCCAAGAGCAGGAGAATGGCAAGACCATTAAAACATGGCCAATGAGCCAAGAGTCAGGTCAATGAAGGGGACTGTGGCAGAAATAATGCTGAGTGTCCACCAAATCCCATTTCATCTTCCCCTTCCTAGAACAGTAAGACTATATTTCACAGCTTTCAGAGCAGTTAGGTTGGGGTCAAGAGATTGAATTTTGGCTCATGAGATATGGGGGGAAGTAATATCTATTCTTCCAGTTTGACCATTAAAATCCATGCTTGATTATCCAAGCTCTCTCTTCCCTGGAACCCTGGCAGTCACATGCCCTGGAAGCCACATGCCCTAGATGGCATAGCTACAAGGTGAATGCAGCCTAGGTTCCTACATCTTGACTGGAGAAGAGCTTCCTAGGAAAGCCACTCAAATGACATTAGACCATAATGTGGGTAAGAGACAAAATATTACAGAGTTAATTCTCAGATTTCACCTTTACTATTAAAACATGGTCTAAATGTTTCTAATTCCAGCATCTATCACAAAAAAAGTTTTAGAAATTTATGTTCAAAGAATTTCAGAATCATCAGCAAATATACAAAGAGGACTTCTATAAGATCTAGGCATTGGAAAATCACACAAAGAGAGAAGTTTTGCCTCTACAAATATTTGTTGTAGTCCTTGAGTTTGAGATTTATGTGTCTAATGAAAGAAGGTACATGAATAGTCAGGTGGGCAAAACTCCAAAAGTTTATAGCGTACATTCCACCAAGGAGGCTCATTATGGAAAAGCCAAGGATCTGAGTAATTGGAAAAGTAACTTATCAAGAATCCCTAGTGCCTGGAAAAGCCATTAACCAAGAAGAGTGAATGACTTCTAGTTTTTTGGACGATAACTTGAATCCCTTACTTTAAAGAAAGAACTATATTCCTTCTTTTGGACAATCCCGGTCATGGCAGTCTGTGAGTGGGTTAATCAAGCAAATTAAATTGTTCAGAATGAGACGACATAGAGAACAGGGCCTTGAGCTCTAAGGAAGACTATTAGGAATGGCAAACATTGGACCACAAGATGTGGTCATCTGCCCTCTTACCAATTTCTGTTGATTAAAGAGTCCAAGGATCTGGCGTGGTAACACATTCATTCATTTAGTGACAAAAAGTGCTGAGCACTATGGAGATTCTCAACTTCATGGGGCAGCAAGGATGACAGCGTTGGACCACGCCTGCCCCCTCTTCCCACTAGAAGCTTCACGTTTTTCCTTTTATACACATAACTATTTTAATTCATTAAATAATTACTCTAAGTTGTAATGAGGAGAGACACAGAATTTAAACTAGTACATTCATACAAGCAGAAGCTTGTAACTTTACTATTATCCTACTCTCCTTACATTGCTTTCCTCTTTTTTTTTTTTTTTTCCCTTTGCGGCGCACGGGCCCCCCACTGCCGCGGCCTCTCCCGCCGTGGAGCACAGGCTCCGGACGCGCAGGCTCAGCAGCCATGGCCCACAGGCCCAGCCGCTCCGCGGCATGTGGGATCCTCCCGGACCGGGGCACGAACCCGTGTCCCCCGTATCGGAATGCAGACTCCCAACCACTGCGCCACCAGGGAAACCCTTCTTTCCTTTTTGAACACAACAGACTTAAAAAGTAAGATGATTCTTCAACCACCACTTCTCTCAAGTCTTAAGAAAAAGTTAGACTCATCCCACCTAAAATAATTTGTATGCCAAAAATTATTTCAGCTAGGAAATATACACTCCTTTGAGTGTAGACAATAAAATAAGAGTTTTAAAGCTGTGTTCAAAGATTGTAGACATGGAGGGGTTGAGATTTAAGAGAGTAGAAATGATACATTAAGTGGGTGAAAGTAATTATAGGTTGAATTGAGGCTTTGTGTTAAGTCAAACAAAGATGGCATGGTAGGCAAGGGCTGGGGAATGTGGGCATATTTCATAGGAACAGAGCTGGAGGTGGAGACTACTCCTAGCACAGGCAGCTTGTAGAGATGTACGCTTCTTTGAGGGTCACGACAGGAATTTAATGAGCTCCTAAACCACATAAGAGGTTGCAGTACTTCAACGTGTAGGGACTCATAAGTGATGGCCCATGCACCATAATACAGTGAAGAACACTCAAATATATTAAGAATAGGAAACATAGGCAGGGCTGCAAGTTAATAGATAGGGCAGTAGAGAGAAGAGGAATTAGGGGAGAAATAAGGGATGAACTTGAGGTGATGTAAAAGCTGAGGACCCCCACGTGATCAGCCGATAAGAGGAGCCAAATATGAGTTCCTCTCTGAGGAAGTAGCGTCAATAGAGACATTTTTACTTACACAAAAATAAAAGATGTCTAATTTCTCCTCCCCAGCATTTAAGCCATACCACTTGAAGTGGCTTAACACATTCCTAGCATGGCTGCCAGCATGTCTATAAGTATACCAGTAATTTTGAGATTCCTCTATGATAGAATTGTAGTTACTTTCACACAAATGGGTAACTTTACCCCCATATGTCATGAAACAAAAACAATTTTAAACACAGGGAAAACTGGATCCAAATAAAGATAGCATATCTTTTGAACACAGTTATGCAGAACTGAAATGCTTTGGTGCACCATTTTCAAAGCTAAGAATGAATATTATAGTTTGTTGAATATTGCTAATATAGGTTCTTTTCTGATCTGCCCAATATTTGTTTATACTATTATCAAACCAGGCTTTACATGCAGTAAAATCGTAGAGAAATAGATATGGATCTATTATCAGCCTTGCCTTCTGGTAACTTTGTCTCGAAGAAAAAAACTCTCCTCCAAGTCTAGTTTTTGCCATCTCCCAGGACAAGAGCTCCCTACTTCTTTCATTTTTCAGTCTATAGAGAAAAAGTGTACATTTGTTTATACAGTGTCCATCCTTCCCAGGTATACATGAAATAGTCAAAAGTGTAAAAAGGAAATGAATGGGAAAACTACCAGAAATAATAAGAATTAAGTAAGATAGCCAGTTATAAGATATATATGCAAAAGCAAAATACATTTCTATGTGCACAAGCAAAAATAACCTAGAAATAATCCAGGGGAAAAGTTTCTACTAACAATGACAACAGTGGCAACAAATGTTATATACGTAATTATGCATGCAGGTATTTACACATATATGTATAGATGTACATGTACTCTGTAACATTAATGTAATTCCAAACAAAATTTCAGAAAGTTTGTTTAACTTGATGAAATTATTCTAAAGTTCATCTTAAAGAATAAATGTTTATGACAACCCAAACATGTTTTTCAAAAGAGGAGTAACAATAGGACCTCATATTACTACTACAGTAAATGAAATACAGAGCACTGGCCTGATTAGATGGACAGCCTAAAGGACAGAACAGAAAGTCCAGAGATTCAAGGTCATATAAAAACTGTAATATATGGAAATAATGACATTTCAAATTGGTAAAGAAGAGAATAAATAGGTTTGGGACAAGTGACTAAACATTTTGGGAAAGTTAGATCCCTACATCAGATCTTACACCAAATAATAATATATGCTTTAAAGGAATGTATATTGTAAAATAAACTTACTATAAAAATATAGTTGAATGTTAAGAAGCAGAGACCATTTTATGCATGATCTTAAACTCAGAAATAATTTTTAATAATCGATAAGACTATATAAGTTTTTTTAATTTCCATAAGTTAAATTTTAAAATACCATAAACAATTGCAAGGCAAACTGAGAAAAAACAAGTATATGAAAAACAAAGGGCTGCTATTTTTTGACATAAGGAGACAAAAACAAATAAAAACAAACAACCCAACAGAACGTAGGCAAAGAACATGGGCAGATGATTCACAAAATATTATGTACAAAATGCAATTCACAGAAAAAAGGAAACAGAAATACTAACGGTGATCAATCATACACAAATCTACAATTGTATTAGTAATAAAACACCTGTAAATTAAAATAGCCATACGAGACCATTTTCCCCCATCAGTTCAGAAAATAAAAAATGAGTAATAGTAGCTAGATCTGGCAAGAGTGTAGAAAAATTGGCACTTTACACATTACTGTGGGGAAAATGAATTAATATGTCTTTCTACGGGACAACTTACCAATAGCCATCAATCCCTGAAAGCATGTTCACCTTAAATCCATAAGTTTTTATAATCTTATAAGAGCTACTTATAAAGGTTTCCTGAGGAAATAGCTAGACAAGAGCAAATAAACACACACACACACACACACACACACACACACACACACACACACACACACAGAGAGCTATCTCGGCAGGTGATGTAGATGCGAGTAGGTTTAAATGTGCTTTTACATTACAGACGCTTGGAAACATGGGAAAGATGTTCACATCATTCATTGAAAAAAGCTAATGAGAGAATGTTATGATGTTGTCTGGTAACTTTTTACAAGTATGTTTATACGTGTATATTCACATATAGAAAAAAAATCTGCAGAGATATACACACAAATATAACAGTAGGCTATCGCTTCCTGTAGAACTTTCAAAGGTTTTTATTTTCTTTCTTTGTTTACCCATAATTCCTAAAGTTTTTACAATGAACATACTTTTGCCTTTGAAAATGAGGAACCACAATACAAGCTATATTTTTTTCAAGGAAGAGAAACATAGCTCTTTAGGAAGGGGATGAATTAATTAACTAATTAATTAATGACTAATTTCAGGCCCAGGAAAAGAGTCACAGGCATTGACAACCACCACTAACCTCGCTGGGTGCAGTGGTCAGGCCCGGCTGCCTCTGTCCCCTTACATGGAGGTTGGGGTGAGGACAGAAAAAGAAACAAAATGCAATCCCCACCCTCAAGGTGACTATAATCTCACAGCTAAAATAAGACAGGACAGCACGTACCCTAATAACATAAATAGTAAACCATCAAGCTGCCCCAAAGGGAAAATTAATTTCAACTAAGATGATCAGGAAAGCAGGGCCAGGGCAGGTTCAGCACAGAGTGTAGACAGGGAAATACAGGCAGGAAAGAGCAGGTCACATAGACAGGAACCAGGATGTGCAGCCAGGGAGGATATTCAGGGTATGGATAGAAGTCTAGTGGCCAGGGCATAAGTCACGGGTGGATGGTGTTTAAAAGGCAGGATTGGGACCAGGCAGTACACAGATTTAAGCAGAGGAGTTGGAACTTCTGAAGGAAAGGGCACTCTAGGACCAGGAACTCACACTTGGTAGAGCTCAGAGTAAGCACTGTGTTTGTGTCTTCAGAAGCTGCAAAGTCTTTAGGGCCTGAGAAGGACTTAACACAGATACTGGCTCTTTTACTGGGTCAATTAGAGCCATCTGCAAAGTAATTAATGTTAGCAGCAGGAGAGAACGGCATGAGACCAGCAAAGACACTAAGAAAAGGCCTTTCCACATGTGAAAACCTGTAGATTTAACTTTCCTTCACTCATTCAATTAATGGCTGAAGACTGGATGAGAAGCAAAAAAAAAACAAAAAACAAAAAAAATAGATGAAGGTTAGATAAAGAAATGATTTTTAACAAAAAGTAAAGATTATTTCATTTTTATTTAAAATTTCCATTTCTTTTTTATTTGTATTAATGCAGTTAGTTTTATTTTTTTAATTTCTATACAATTTTTAAAGGTTACTTTCCACTTACAGTTATTAAAAATATGGGCTATATTACCCAGGTTGTACAACACATCCTTGAGACTGTCTTACACCCAACAATGTGTACCTCCCACTCCCCCGCCCCTATGTTGACCCACCTTGCCACTGGTAACCACTAGTTTGTTCTCTGTATCTGTGAGCCTGCCTCTTTTGTGCTGTATTCACTAGTTTGTTGTATTTTTTAGCTTCCACATATAAGTGATACCATGCAGTATTTGTCTTTGTCTGACTTACGTCGTTAGCATAATGCCCTCCAAGTCTGTCCATGTTGCTGCAAATGGCAAAATTTCTTTAAATGTTTTTACTGTGAATTATAGATATTTATCCTAAAATTCAGTTGTGCAAATACTAGCATGAACAGCGATTTTATGCTGTTTTAGTAAAGAGTAAGATTTTTGTAGAACAATTACAGTTGTCTTTTGTGTGCTCTCCTCCTCCTTTTTACCCTACCAAGGAGGAGCCTAACCATTTCTTTCTCTTGTGTTGACACAGTCTGAGCATGTACGGTATCTGCTGGCTGACCTGAGACCCAAGGCCTCCACAGAACCTGCACGGCCCTATAAAGGAAAAGGCATTTGACGTTGTCATTTCTCTGTACTTATCAGAAAACAACATTCTGTGCAATCATGGGATCCTTCATACGTAGAACACAGGGACCTTTAGAGATGATAACCGTGGTCCTTCTAAATACTAGATATGTTTATGAAATTATCAGAATGTGGCAATTAGAAACACAGTTCTGCAGTAATATCAAACCAGTAAGCAGCTAAGACCACTACATAGCAAGAAGAAGAGGAGGAAGGAAAAGGAGAACTTCTTTGCGGTTTCTTCAAGACACTACAAAATTACTCTTATACAAAGTGACACCTATTTTTTAAATTAGCACTTTAGAAAAATGATCTTCAAGCTTCTGAGCACATTTCATGGCACTGAGAAATTATTCACTGGGCCTTTAATCGTTTAAAAAATAAAAGTCATGATGTCCCTAATTTCTCTAACCAAAGAGATTTTTTCATTCTTCCAAGTTATGTACCATTTCAAAATAATGACAACAGACCTCTGAAAATTATAGAATTTATTGGAAAAGCTACCATTAATTTGTAGCTTCTTTGGAAAGGGGATTTCTTCCAACTAGCATGGACTTTCTGATTCAGTATAGGTCATTCGAGTGTTAACTAGGCCTTTTTCACTCTGCTCACTGTTATACCCTCAGTCAAGGAAGAATGTCTGAACTAAACAGGCACCCAGGAGCGATTTGTTGGTTGAATTAATAAACAAATAATTAATGAATGAACAGGTAACAGAAATTAGGAGATCCAACTCCTAACCTGACTCTTATTGTCTCTGAGTCCTTCGAGAAGTCCCTAACATTGTGGAACAAGTTTTCTCCCTTACAAAAACCAAGATTGTTGGATTATAGGATCTCTAAGGAAACTTCCAAGTCTAAAATAGTGAATGCGTGACTGCCATCATCTCCTACCCTAAAAGTATAGCTGTGCTAAACTGGGACTTGGGATTGTTAACACACACATCTCGTCTATAATATTTGGTACCTGCTTTATCAAATAATCAACTGTCTGTATATTGGGATGACTTCAGGCCAACGTTTCCAGAATGGTGCTAAAAAAATGGTTGCATTCATGTTCCATTTATACTGCAAAGAGCTGCTTTATAATTTTTTTTTCTAATTCTACATATTTCTATGTACCTCAACCAAAAAAGAACACCTCAATTTCCAAGAAGGAAAGTGATAAACTCTTCCTACAGATTAGATTAATAAAGAACAAAAAACTTTTACATAGAAATTAAACTGAGCCATGATCAAGATCTGCTAAAGCTACATTGTATAAACACCAACCTGTTTAAGGGGTGTGTTGAAAATCAGACCACACAATTACAGTACTGTTACTTGGTTGAAACTAAAAATAAGTCAAAAACTTAAAATCAACTATCATGCTTTATCATAAAGATATTGCAAACCAAAGAAAACAGGGAAAAATAAGAACTTATCCTGTGTAAGTTGCTTATGATAAGCAAATCTGATGACACCTGATGTCATTTTGAAAGACATGTATACAACAGTGACTACAGCTGTGTAATTTACTCTATTCCAGTTTTATTATATCGTCTGGACATTTTGCGTAATACTAAAACTGAATTTTTATCTTTCAAAAGCTACCCAGATCATTAGTTATTTGCACTTGATTCTCGCTTAAAATTCATTTTAAATAATGTATAGACAGACACCTTCCTTCTATTTTAGGACATATAATGTGCCAGTAATAAAATCAAGTCAGTGGTGGTAGAAAAAAGCAGAACAACAAATCTATAAATCAGAGTTTTAAGACAATTTCTGTAAATGGGCCTTTCCTCCAGCCAGACAACTTTCATTAAATTGCCTTAAAATTTTAATTCCAAGTAGATAATCTTACCCACCGTCACCATTAAAGTGCCTCTCAATGTTGGGAGGAAAAGCAAAACCTTTATAAGATTCTAGAAGCAGCCAAATCTCAGAGAGACTGACACAGAAAAAAGGAGAAACTATTCTATTTAGGTTCTTTCAGAGAAACTATTTTTAGTTTAATCCTAAAACCAGACATTTTTAGAACCCTGGTGGAAAGTCTAACAATTAACTATGTGATCCATAGTGGTAAATTCACTGCGTATCAATAGTATATTCAAGGATCATGAGTACTTAGGGTTGGGGATGATGATGGGGAAGAAGAAAGATCCTAAGTGAACTGATTCACATCCAAGAAAGCCGTACCAAGGTTGGTAATTCACGACAGGGATAGAAAATGGAGTGGACTACCTTCAGAGAAAAATCCAGAAGCTAATAGTCTGGTAGAGTTAAAACTCTGGGCCAAGAGCATATTCAGGACTTGAAATGCATATAGAGTCTAGAGATCACACCAGCATGTAAACAACAGATAAGCAAATGAGATTCTCCAAACTACCATCCCACAGACATGGCAGGTACCATGCTGTATCCATAGCTCTTGGTATTGCCACCTACACAGAGGAAGCATCTAATCAAGTTCTGTGGCTGATGAGTCCAGGAAACTCAGAAGAAATAAAAGACAAGATGGCACATCACACTTTAGTCAGAGGAATCCTCAGGAACTCGAGGGTCCTACAAGCAGAGCTCAGCCCCCCAGGTAGGCAAGGTGAGGCCAGAGACAGTCCGTGGCAGAAGCAACAAGAAAACTGAGACTCAGACTACTTTCTGTCTCTCTCTTTTTTTTGTTTTAATTAATTAATTTATTTATTATTTATTTATTTGGCTGCATTGGGTCTTTGTTGCTGTGCACCGGCTTTCTCTAGTCTCAGTGAGCAGGGGCTACTCTTCGTTGCGGTGTGCGGATTTATTGCAGTGGCTTCTCTTGTTGTGGAGCGCAGGCTTCAGTAGTTGTGGCACAGGGGCTCAGTAGTGTGGCTCACAGGCTCAGTAGTTGTGCACGGGCGTAGTTGCTCCGCAGCATGTGGGATCTTGCCGGACCAGGGCTCGAACCTGCGTCCCCTGCATTGGCAGGCAGATTCTTAACCACTGCGCCACCAGGGAAGTCCATGTCTCTATTTTTTATAGCTAAGTATCCATGAAGTCAAAAGCCAATCCCAGGGATGGGATGGAGGAAATGTTTTGGTGAAGGGACACACAGAGAGCTTCTAAGATACTAGCCATGTTCTATTTCAACCGGGATGGTGGGCATTATACAAATATTCATTTTATTATTCTTCTTTAAACTGTAAAAATATATTTCCACTCCTTTATGTGTACATTTTATAATTTTAGTAAAATAAAGAAAAAGGAATCCAAAATATCTGTAAGTAATAAAAACAGAAGAGCCTAGTCCAATTCTGACATTGACAAATTTGAGTACGAGACAACTTGAGCCAGAAATGGACCAAGGAAAAGGCACCTGGAATTAGAAAGTTATCACTACTAAGACCAGAGGGGAAAAAGACTTTAAAGAACAAGTGGGAGGTGAAAAGCACAGAGAGAACAAAAGGCAACTTTCTTCTTCTCTAAAAATAGCAGGCTTATTAGGCCACTTTTAGAGCCAGTGCTCACATGGGAGTCCATTTCTATTAAAAGAATAAAACTTAGAAAGGGAAAAGAAGTTCCTGGAGGATACCAAAGTATGGAAAAGAAAAGTTCAGAAATGTAACAAAATGTAATAGACCAGACAGAATTTGAACTATATATGACTTTATTATCAAAATATTTAACTCTCAGACTAAAGAGGTAAAGGAACAGAAAAGGAGAGGGTGAGGCAAAGAAGATCCTTCCACGCACTGATTTTCTGCTGAACTACACTTAAAAAGTAAAGAGTGTGTGTGGTATAAGGTTAAGTAAACCTCACAGGGAGCACTGCCATGGCACATGACTGCTTTCCAAATAAAGTGGCAAAAGATACCATCCTATACCCTTCACTGAAATACTCAAATTTAACTTTAAAAAAATCCTCATTTTCAATCACCAAGACTAACGTCGCTGGAAAACATCAATCTCAGTTGTTTTGATAATCATTTACAATCACATTTATGAATTCGTAATGCCAACAAGTATCTTCCTTTTCTCACTCCCACATTCTTCTATTGTTTAAAAGACTTATCTGTACACAGGAAGGTGGAATTTATGGATGACAACACCAACAGTGGGTCCGAGAACAAGCAAGACCTGTGTCACAGCTATAGGAAGGTCTACTCATGTTACACAATACAAGCCACTTCTAGACGTTTCTGCTCAACAAGATAAAATCTTCTCCAGAGTTCCTATTTTTCATCAAAGACAATGTATTACAGTGTTAGACATTTAAAACATCCAATAATTCTAAAAAAGGTTATTCGAGGAGTGTTTTCACATGCATGCTCTGAGGGTCAAATCAGTATCTCTATTTTTATACACAATTTTTTAAATCCTAGGGCCATGTAATGGCACTTAACAGCCTTTTTGGATGACTAAGAATATCTAAAACCAGAGAACAGTTTTGAGATGACTAATAACTTAAATACCCACACTAAACTTCAACCCCAAATCAGAAAGGATGAGTGAAGTAATAACATAATGAGGCTTTTTCCCTTTTTTCCATGCCTCAGGCGCAATCATTCCTATAATTCTTAACTAGAAAAGAATTTTAGTTTGCTTATCCTTTAAGAGGATATTAAACAGCTTGTACAAAAAATTGAAAGATAATTCTCATTTTTTATCCCATAAGCTCAGATAACAAGCATGTGGATATCAGTTCTCTTTAGCTCTTTTTTTTTTTTTTTTTTTTCTTGGCGGTACGCGGGCCTCTCACTGTTGTGGCCTCTCCTGTTGTGGAGCACAGGCTCCGGACGCACAGGCTCAGCGGCCATGGTTCACGGGCCCAGCCGCTCCACGGCATGTGAGATCCTCCCGGACCGGGGCACGAACCCATGTCCCCTGCATCGGCAGGCGGACTCTCAACCACTGCGCCACCAGGGAAGCCCTCTTTAGCTCTTTTATCTGGATTCTAGGCATTGCATCATTTTCTAAAGTTGCCTAAATTCTAACACAGGTGTCACTGAAACAAACCCCAAACCCCAGTCATCTCCACCTAGTGTTGGATAACTCAGTGAAAGTTCCTAGTTAATAGACCCTCATTGTTACTAAGTCATCCATTCTACAAATTCACTATAAATCCGTTCTACAAATTCACTATAAATACCTAAGAGAAATACATGATGGTCAAAATACTTCCAAAGATTGAAAATGTTCCCCTCCCTCCCACTTTCCATCTTAGACTATCATTGATTTTTTTTCCATGTTCATATTCCTACAAGGATTACAAACTCCTCATAAATTACAATAGAAGAATAAAATTAGAGGAACAAAAAACTACTGCATTTCCCTATAAAGAGAAATGGTCCTAATTTCAAGCTACTAAAAACTATGAAGCTAAATACTGGGAAATTTGAGCCAACATACCTCTTCCCAGAATTTGAATAGGTCAGAGCAAAAATTTCATATCCAACCCAGTTATTCTTCAAGTATAAGATTAATAAATATTTTTTAAGCATTCAAGAACTCATGAAATCTATCTTGCACCTATACTCTTCAGTTAATTCTGGTCAAGCAAAATACAAATAATCCGGGAAGAATGGAGAAACCACGGTAAAAGGACTCAGAGTGGGTGCTGAATCCCTTAAGTAAAGAACGAATGCTTATTATGGAAATTGTGGTTACTGAGCAAAATGCAAATGTTATACACCTTGACGATGTAAAAAGTATTATAACTAACAGGTGAGGAAGGAAAGTGGAAAAAGTATAAATGTGTTCATTTTATCTTCATTCAAATATACAATTTAGTTGAAATAAGTCTTTTTTTTTTTTTTTTTTGATGACTCCAAACAATGTTCTTCACAACTTTGGTAGGACATTTTTAGCAAGTAACATTTCTTGTTATGAAGAAATATTCATCTCACCTTCATACATCTCTTTAATTTCACTTGTTTTCTTTTCTTTTGTTAAATTTAGTATTCATTATATTTGCATTTTGTTAAGTGTAATCATTTATATTTAAAATATTATTATAATATAACCCCATTTTTGCAAGCTATCTACCACACCTTCTATCTGTATGCATAGAGAGTTCACGAAATAGAGTGTACAAATAATAGTAATGGTTACTTCTGAATGGTAATTTTTAACTTTTCCTTTGCATTTATTTTGTACCGACTTTAAATTTTATAATGAGCAGTATCATTTTATGAAAACAACAAAAAATTTTCATCAGAAAACTGCTTTTGATATAACAGCTACTCTTCTATGTCTCAGAAGTACAAAGATTTCTGACAGTGAAGTGGAAACTAACATTCACCATTAGCTGCTTCTCATATGGTAGTTGGGTAACAGCACACCTGTAGCTTCAGTGTGGAGGATTAAGAGGTAACAGGGGAGATCCATTACTTGGGATAGCCATTACTTCATCATGGCAAGCCGCCATTTTAATGAACTCCTGCTTCAGGATGGAAGTCAATTAAGACAGCTTTACCAGCAATCTCAGAGAGAAAATGTGAGAAAATTATCTGCAGAGCTACTAAGGTGTTGTGTTTTGTTTTTTTGTTTTTTTTTTTTTTTTGCGGTACGCGGGCCTCTCACTGTTGTGGCCTCTCCCGTTGCGGAGCACAGGCTCCGGACGCGCAGGGTCGGCGGCCATGGCTCACGCGCCCAGCCGCTCCGCTGCATGTGGGATCTTCCCGGACCGGGGCACGAACCCACGTCCCCTGCATCGGCAGGCGGACTCTCAACCACTGCGCCACCAGGGAAGCCCCTGGTTTGTTTTTTTTTTTTTTTTTTTTGTAGATAACCAATGCATGTTTATTGAAGCAAAGGAGGAAGTACAGGAGGCCCAGGCTATAGGGAACTTTGCTCCTTAGAGGGAGAGTTACACTTCTCTAGTTAATTTGCTCTTTTTAACATCTTTATTGGAGTATAATTGCTTTACAATGTTGTGTTAGGTTCTGCGGTATAACAAAGTGAATGAGCTATATGTATACATATATCCCCATATCCCCTCCCTCTTTCGTCTCCCTCCCACCCTCCCTATCCCAGCGCTCTAGGTGGTCACAAAGCACTGAGCTGATCTCCCTGTGCTATGCAGCTGCTTCCCACTAGCTAGCTATTTTACATTTGGTAGTGTATATATGTCCATGCCACTCTCTCACTTCGTCCCAGCTTACCCTTCCCCCTCCCCGTGTCCTCAAGTCCATTCTCTACGTCTGTGTCTTTATTCCTGTTCTGCCCCTAGGTTCATCAGAACCCTTTCTTTTTCTTTTTTTAGATTCCATATATGTGTGTTAGCATATGGTATTTGTTCTTCCATATGTGTGTTAGCATATGGTTTTATTTGAACCTCCATACTTTTCTCCACAGTGGCTGTATCAATTTACATTCCCACCAACAGTGCAAGAGGGTTCCCTTTTCACCACACCCTCTCCAGCATTTATTGTTTGTAGATTTTTTGATGATGGCCATTCTGACCGGTGTGAGGTGATATACTCACAAAAGGTGCTTTTGTTACAAGTCTATGTTGTCACTGACTTCTCAGAAATAAGACACAATATTTATTACCAAATACAAAATGCTTACGTCAGCACCTGGAACTTGCCAGTGCCTGCTAACATCTACCTTAACTAAGTGACATCTAAAAAGCAGAAGGCTTTACTGAGCCCTTTTCTAAGTACTATTGAGGAAGTAATTTAAAAATGAACTAGGCAATTAGAAAAAAAGAAAAAAGTTATCTTTTTATCTCTTCTTACCCCTTCCCTCCCTACCCTTACCTCCCCTGGAAAACAGACCTAGTAATGAAGGAAGCCCAAGCAGGCTGCACAGTGATCACTGCCCTGCAGATCTGTGCTCTATAATCACTGTCTGTTCCCAGCTTATAAAAATAAAGGCTGGAGTAAAGTCTACCTGGAAAAAAGGGCACTCCTGAAAAGTTTAAAGACACCCACAAATGTAAAAACATGTTTGCGTTCTTTATATCAGCGAGACCAAACACAAGCATGAGACTATGACTTTAAAATACACAGCATTGGACATTCAGACAAAATATCATTAAGTGCATTTTCGAATGAAGCCCTTGGGAAAACTTCATACAGTAAATCCTATCAGGCAAGGATCTGACTGCAACCTGACATCCAGAATGCCATGACTTTGTCAACTGTCAAAACTTTAAATACACTTTCTTCTTGTTAAAAAAAAAAAATAGCCCTGCCTTTATTTCTAACTATGGCAATGCTGAAAAGCAAGAATCCTTAAATAGATGTGAATTTCCTTTTATTGCAAGATAATGTATAATCCCAGAATATTTTTCAGATCCCCTGAACACCTTTTTACTTTTTTTTAAATGATTTCAGCCATCCTGTCCTCTTTAATTTATACTTCTAGGTTTAGACAATCATTCATTTTGACAAATGTCTATCTTTCTGTGTCAAAATACAAGTATGGTTGACTGGAAAACAAAATTTTTCTCATTCTACTTAGACAAAACTAAGGAACATAACGACACATCTGTTAAAGACAAAAAAGTTGTTTTGTCAGTAACAGAGAAGTTCAATTTTTTTCCAGTTGATAATAAAACATAGGAGGCTTTATCCTGCCAACAGCAAACATCTGTAAAAATAAAAAGAGTGTGGGCTTCCTGGTGGGGCAGTGGTTGGGAGTCCGCCTGCCGATGCAGGGGACACGGATTCGTGCCCCGGTCCTGGAGGATCCCACATGCCGCGAAGCAGCTGGGCCCGTGAGCCATGGCCGCTGAGCCTGCGCGTCCGGAGCCTGTGCTCTGCAACAGGAGAGGCCACCACAGTGAGAGGCCCGCATACCGCAAAAAAAATAATAAAATAAAAATAGAAAGAGTGAATCTCAACACTAAGAGAAAATTCAAATGCAGGTAGCCTGTTTACCTGGAAATGCAAATATAGATTCAAGCTGTAACTGAGGAAAAGTTAGAAAGAGGAAAGGTTGGAAAGTGGAAACATAGGAATATTAAGCTGTATGATAGCTTGTGTTGTGAGTAGGTGAGATAGCCCTGGAGAAAGAGTCCTAATTGAGGTTCTCTTCTACCTAGCAAAAACACCAACCACTTGGTGAACCTCAGGAACAGAGGTTTCATTTAAGACCATCACATTTCACTTTTCAGCTGAAATTACTACTGTCTGTATCCTCCCTCTCCCTCTCCCTCTTTATTCCCCCCACCATCCTGCCTTCTCTGGGCTCAGCATGTGGTAACGAATCTATTCCTATAAGCCCTTTCCTCTGAAAAACTTACTCAAATATAACAAAGAATCACCATGTAGATAAAGACCACTATCTGAAGAGACTGTAGTGGTGAAAAAGAATGCATGGTTTTTCTAGAGTCTTAGTAAGAAATTCAAAAAACCCTGGTGACCCCCCTGAGAGTCAGATGTTAATTCAGGGGAAAGAAATGATGCTGTCTTGTAAGAGAACTCTAAACCTTAAATCTAACCCTTCTTAATGTGATGATCCATTTTATAAAATGTCAACACACAAGTAAATTGAAGCCAGACGTTCCCAGGAGTCAGTGTAAATCTGAGTTGCCCCACAAGATACCCAAACTCTCTCTCTCAAGGAAAGTAAAAAGCTGGGTGAAAATCTAGATTTCCTTACAGCTAAATGGGGTTACCTCTCTAGAGAGAAAATGGAGCTCTAGAGCTCAAATGGGGATTAAATCCCAGGGTTACCACTAACTAGATGTGTGATTTTTAACATGCAACACCTCTCTAAAATATGATACAAACAAACTTATCTACAAAACAGAAATAAACTCACAGATATAGAGAACAGACTTGTGGTTGCCAAGGGGGAAGGGGATGGGGGAGGGAAGGATTGGGAGTTTGGGATTAGCAGAAGCAAACTATATATATATATATATATATATATATATATATATAGGATGGATAAACAACAAGGTCCTACTGTATAGCACAAGAAACTATATTCAACTATATCTTGTGATAAACCATAATGGAAAATAATATGAAAAAAATATACATACATGTATAAATGAGTCATAAAAGAAATTAACACAACATTGTAAATCAACTATAGTAAATTTTTTTTAAATGTGCAACACCTAACTTCTCTGTACCTCAGTTTCACCATCTATAGAGGGTGGGTAATAATGTACCCATCACTTGGGTTATCGTGAAGATTAAATGAGTCAGTTCACATATGACACTCTGAACTGTAGCACACCCTGGAAGTGATCAATAAGTCATTTATTATTGTCATTTTTGCCTGAATTCCAAGTCCTGCTAACTTAGTCTGTCTGGTTGCTGATAATTCTGGAGGTGAAAACCAGATCTAAACCATTGTTGTTAGAAGGCTTAGTTGGCAAATATATACCCATTTGCAAATTCAGTCACTGGGAGGCTTGGTAGTCCCTTCTTTGTTCTGCAAGCCACCTGGTTCTACCAAGGTCAGGAGAGGAAACTTTATGGGAATCAAGTCTGGTATTTAATACCTCAAAACCTACCTTCTCAGTCCCAGAATCCTCATCAAATTTCTGATATACTCATTCTTCTACTTTACTTTACCTGTGCTATTTAAATAATTTGAAATATTTAGGTACAGAGTGTACGGTTGAATAATAATAATTTGAAATATTTAGGTACAGAGTGTACTATGAATCCATAGTCATATACATAAGAGCCCTATAGGCAATGCCCTCCATATTGGGGAAGGAGAATGACAAGAGCCAGAAGTTATGGGTCCTGGGACTCAATGTATACCAGGGTCACCTTGGGCAAAACAGCCTATTTTTGAATTTCAGGGTCTTCATCTGTAAACGGTGAAATTTGGTGCAAACTCTGTGACTCTACAAAGTATGTATCAAATTGATACATACGTTTCTACAGTTATTCTGTTATAATAAAATAATACCCCTTATTTTCCTCAGATTCATGGTACTCTTAACCACCTGGAATGTGGCCAGCATGCAGGACGCAAAGCAAAAAGGCTCACTGAGTCTTTGAAATCACTATTTTAAAGGCAGGGTATCTCTTACACATGGCTAAAGGAGACCTCAAGTCTTTATTCAAGGTTACTAACTCTCACCTAAAATGCTAATAATTTTTGTTATTTCTTATTCTGGAGGTGAAAACATATGAAAAACAATAAATTAGGTGAAAACATATGAAAAACAATAAATTAGTAAGACCTGGGCTAAAATAACAGGTTCACTGAGAGGAAAAGCTACAGCCTACAGCAGGAAACCAGACAGAACACCTATTATATTGCTGGTCAGGCAAGCAAAACAATAACCTTGCATATTGTTCTAAAGTTAAATTACATCTAAAATATATTCTATCAAAGAAACAGGAAGATATGTTACCCATTTTAGAAGAATTTTTTTCAAAAATAACTCTTTTTTTAAAGTTTAGCATGCCAAGGAAAAAACTTTAGTTATCTGGAAAACCCACTTCGTGTGGAACAATCCATTCCCTAGCAACCTTGTGTAAATGAAGTTTCACAATCTAAGACCTTTAAAAATAATCTTTTATAGGTTTTAGGTGATGGGAAAAAAATAGGTCAAAATTTACATCGTTTCAGCATATACAACTGTGTAAGTGAAGTGGTCATCATTTTGAATGGTTTTTAAATAGACCCTTACTATAGTTTTCAGTCAAGTACTTCCATGAATAGCAAAATAGAAAATAAGGGACTGTTTAGAAACCCTTACACCAGCCATCAAAAAGGCCAAGACTAAAGTCAACTTATGACAGAATATTTGCAAAAGATTCTTAATGGTCAGGAAATAGAAATATGTACTTTACGGAAGGAACTGAGCACCTGTTAAGTGTCTATTATATACACTGGTCTCTTTCACAGAGGGCAACTTGCTTAGTCCTCCTATCAATTTCAGTTCAGTTTAATAAACTGAGGCTCAGAATAGTTCTGGGATTTCCCCAAGTTGCAGAATCAGAATGCAAATCAAAATGTTTAGCTATAAATCTAAAGCATACTTTCCACCATACCACACTACTAATTCACTCATCACACAAATATTAACTGCATCTCTACTGCATGCCTTGCGGCAAGGTTCTAGGTGTTAATGGACCATGTATTCCTTCATCCCTCTTCCTTTTCTCACCTCTTATCTCCTCTCGTCCAACTTTCAGACAGGTGCCTTTTTATCTCATCTACTGTAAGAAGTCATATACATGAACTTTTCTTCTTATGCCACAGGTACAGGCGCTCTCTTGGCATATGGTATGACACTTGACTTTAAGTAAATATGAATCCAGTTCTACAAAGTGAATCTACTTCTCCTTTTTAATTATGCTAGGTTTTCAAATTAACACCATGACAACATCAGACAACACTGTGCACTGGAAGAGTAAAAGTCCGTTTCCCGAAGGATCACAGTGGCCTGACCAAATTCATGAATCCCAAGGGAACTAATTTATACAGGAGATACTGCTTCACCTCATAAGGTTTAATCTTATACTTCTGAAATCATTAACCAATAAAAACAAGCAATCAGTTTCCCAACATATGTAAAATAACTATGCCTGGAGGGAAAAAAATCACTTGATCCATCCCACAAATGAATGGGATGCTCTACTGAGCATCATGGCTTTCTTCAGGGTAACTCTGCAGTACTTCATCAAATTATGTATAAATCTGTCTAGAATGTATGATCCAGCATCCTCCTCCTGGGTACATGCACCAGAGAAATTCTTACACAGTTCCATGGGCAATGGGTCCACAGGTCCATTACAACCTGGCTTGTGGTTGTAGAGATCCGAAGGGAATCTAGACTTCACCCTTGGGAGAATGGAAGAGTGTTGGACATACTCCATAGCGTACTCTCCAACAGTTAGGTATAATGGACTAGATATACACAGTCATAGGCATAAATCTTTAAACATTGTGTTGAGTAGCATAGCACCATTTATATGAAATAAAAGTACACACCCACAAAACTGAAATATATATATATATAGATAGATAAGAACACATACAGATAAAAGATCATGTAAGATACCTTAAAATGGTTGCCTCATTTGGATAGGGGTGGGGAGAATAAGAAGGGGACTGGAGATAGACCAAAATGAAAACAGCAAACAATACTGGGGCTTTGCCCAGATCCATGACACAGTATATTATGCCACTGTCGTATGTATTTCCAATACATGACTGAGACAGATGATTAATGGTCTGGTGTTTGTGTCACACTAACCCTCTGCACCTGAAGTTCATGTGGAAATTAACAAGATACCAGTCATAATCACCAAAACATGCTATTTATAAGTGCTTGACTTCTTTTCTACTGTTCTTCAAAGTCAATGGAAAATACTGATTTTCACCATTAATATTTGTTTTACATGGTAAAGATTCAATTAACAGCATGCTATTGAAAAAGAACATGCTTTAAAAAAACAACCTTTATATCCCTTAACCCAGAGGAAATGTTTTTGCTGGTTCACAGATAACACAGGAGAAAATAACTACAGTTATTTATGAAATCTTTTAACATAAACTCATCAGAAGGTGATCTGTTCTGAATAAAGAGGATGGTCAAACACTTAGCCAATTTAAAGGGCACACCCTTACATACAGGTGCCTGCTATGTGTATATAAAAAGAGAATCTTCAATCAGATTTGAATGGTAGATACGTTAAGAATAATAAACATTATAAATAATAAATTTAAAAGTATGGTATTTCACACTGACAGTTTTTAGATTATTTTTCTATGCACCACCCTCACTCTCCAAACTAGGGCAAAGGAAGTTAGTGTGTTTTTTTATATTATCCTTCCCAGTACAATCAGATCAGATACAGATTAATTTTGGACATCAAATTTGATTTTTGAAATAGCCTAATATTTTCTCCAAAGAAGACACTAAAAACATATTTAGGTTACTGCATTTCGATTCTAACCAGAATGCAAAAAGGTTTTATCATATTTCAGTGCAATTTTAGAAACAAAACTAAATTATATTTAATACATTGGGTTGTATATCGATTAATGGGTACTTATTAACTGCTCTCTTAATAGACTGTATGAAGTTCAGCTCATCTGTAAGACGTGTTGAGATAGCAAAAATCTGGCAGAATTCAACCTGAATTGCTTTCGCCTTGCAGAAGGTTCTTACAGACTTCAAAATATCATTCTTTAGACTGCAAAAAGCTCCTGCTGTTTAATAATACTGAACACTGGCAGGGAGAAACTATAAATGACTTCTTACATGCTTAAAAAATAGTGCTTTTCAAGTATGTGAAAAATGATCTGCATTCTTACTTTGTATTCTAGGTGAACACCTTATGAACATTGTCTTGGCTATTGTGGGGGGACAATGGGAACCAATTTCTAGAAAGTGCTGATAATTGAATGAAGTAGACTAATATCTAGTCTCCATGAATGAGTGGATTTTAAATACAAAATCTGAGACTCGGAGGTAAAAAGTTCCAGACAGATATTTTTAAAAGGACTTGATAAATCAGCACAGTCTAAGAATCAGCTACCTGAGGCCGGAAGGTGTTCTGGAATACTCTAGAAGACTACTCAGTGGGGATAAGAAAGGATTTGAGAATCAGCTAGGGAGCTGGACTGCTTGACTTTTAAGAATTTATCTGATCTCAATTTCTCATGATTCGAAGGAAGCTCATAAAAGAAGCTGTAACTTGTTCTTGGAAACAGGAACCAAATACACAAATATACCTGTAATAGTTTTCATTCAGGGAACACAAATAAAGGTGAAAAAAATTTCACCTTCATTGAGGTATAACTGACAAAAGTGTAAGATATTTCAAGTATACAATGTGATGATTTGATATACATATACATCGTGAAAACCCTTTTAATCAATTCAGCAGCCTTTGTAAATCCCTCCAACTTCAATGTGGAGATTCAAAAATCATACACTTTAGCCAAATCAAAAGAGGAAGCAAGGTCACCTAGCTCTTAGCCTCTTCTAATACAAGAAACAAGACCTTTAAAAAGGACGTTTATATGTTGACTTTTAACTCTCAAAAACACCAGAGTAGGAAATAATGCAATTAAGTCCAACTCTCAAAAGATAATTTGGATCATGCTTTCTTTACGTAGTAAGAAAACATTTTCTATTTTTAAAAAATAATAAAGTAAATATGGGATTGCTACATTCAAAGCCCTAAATCAGAAGTGGAAGATGGCAGAGGGATTAATGGCGGCAGGAAAGCATCCCCCAGCTAACCACGGACTCCTCTCACGGGTGAAGACAGATCAGAGTAGACCTAAGCACATCTAGCTCAAAGATGCACACTCTCACGTTCTTGGACTTACCCTGATGCCAAGAGCAAAGCAAGGATAGGACTGACTTTCTGGATTTTGCACAAAGGAGACGAGAGAGGCACCTAAGCTGCTCTACAAAAAGCATTGCTACGGAGCTGTTAGGGAAATTCTACTAAGAAAAACATTTGGATTCCAGAGTCCTGTATCATCCTCTGCTGTGACGGAGATAAGTCTTAGTAACATAAAAGGTTTTGTGTCCTTCTTAAAGGCCAATATTCATGAGTGTAGGAGTATCATCCATTATCATGGTTACCCACCCACACACCTGTGCTACACACATGCTGAGTAACACCTAAGGATTTGTGAGGCTTGTATTTTGGGGCCATGTAATTTAATTATTACTTACCGGGAAGTGGCCTTCAAAGAAACAGCCAAAAATACTGGTTTTCTGTTGGCTTTTTACATAGCTTTACTATAGGACAATGGGGACGATGCTATAAGATACTCTACATCAACATCAGTATCTGATCAACACCACCAGATATTAAGCAAGCCTTATCTACTGAGCCTTGCAGGAAGAAAGAAAAGCATCCTGCATATAAAACAGAAAAAAAATATTTTCAAATAAGTCATGCAATATTTGAATTATAAAAAGTACTTCCAAACAGCATATCTTGAGGAGAACTATACAGTCAAAACAAAGAACACGCAATATGGGCGTCTTGCTGATGGTGCCGGGTGTAGAAACAGTTTGACGCCTTTAATCCTCAGACCTGGAAACCTTGCCTCAAACTGCTCTTATGAAAAAAGAATAATTAATAGTGTCTTGCAGTTTGCTCATTTTCTATAGTTCACCAAATCAAATGCGCACAAAGGACCCAGGTATTCAAAGCTGGATGAAAAAAGGTAGATGTATTATTTACTTCTGAAAGCACTGCTGTCACTAAATGTTTGCATTCCATCATGAGTACATTAATGATTTCATGGGAACAAAGTTAACTAAACCTCCCCCAAAGAAAAGGGCACAGATGAATTTTTAACCTCAGTAAAATAACAATACTTCATTTTCACAGCCCATAAGACTGCTCCTGACTATTAAAGCTGTATCAGGTAGAGATACTGGTGGGGGAAAAAATGCAAAATAACTACCCTGTATCAACAGCCCATCACTTGTGTACATTCCATATCAAACACTGACTCGCCAGCAAAAATAAATGGGTGACCAAAAGAGTTACTGCCCCCACTGCCCATCCAAAAATATTAAACCACTCATCTTTGAATTACTCATCCTTCAAAATTCGGCTCAACCATCCCCTCCTCTGTGTAGCTTTCCCTGATTCCACCCTAGTTTGTGGGCTCCATAAGGAGACTGCATCTTATTCTTCTTTATTTTCCCTTAACTTAGGACAGTGTAGAGGGATGGAAGTGGGGAGGATGGTCAAGTGCCAGGAGTCACATAAAGAAACCCTTTACCAGCTTTAAAGAGCAAAGCATCTCCTTAGGGTCAAGTACCAGGTCGGTCAGCATTCAATGAATAGATACTAACAGCAATGAGGAAGAGCCTCAGACGCAATTAAGTCTCTAAGAAATTCTACCGATTTATAAGAGACACAGTCTTGTCCTTATGCTGTGAGATCCTTCTTGTCACATAGTTTAGTCTAACTTATTACACGTCTGAAGTGTTGGGCAAAAAAATAAAGGAAGAAGAAATGAAATGTGCATTCTACCATGTATTAGAGATTTTCAGCCTCTTGTTTGAAAAATATTCCTGTAAGAAAGACAGATGATTCGTTTTTAATTTTTAAATTATTTTTATTGAATTAAAGACTTGAAATTTTTTTGCAGAAATGGTCACATGAAAAAGCCTATATAGATTTTGTCTTTAAACACAATCAAAATACTAAAGCACATGGTTATCATCATGGAAGATGAGTTAGAACTGACCACTTAGAACACTTTTATAAACAAATCACAATAAACCATAGTTTGGGTTCTAATGTTGGAGATTCTACTCTTACAATAATTTTAAAAGATTAGGGGAAATGATCCTACCTGATGATTCTAGTCTATGAATCACCAAAAAATTGGTTCTAGAAAACAACATAATTCTTATTGGCAGCAGACGATGACCAAGAATCTTAATGAGCTCTTTTATCTGATGTCAAACCCTTACTTCATATAGATTTTACAGTACTTAAAGGAAATTTAATAAATTACTGTTTGGGACTAATTTATGCAAAATATAGGAGTAGTGAAAGCAAAGCAAGATGAAAAAGTCAAGTGATATAAAATTTATGTCTCTATTTATGTATAGCTAAGGTTCACCTTTGTAGAGCTTTTGAAACATAACTTCAATGGGATTACTTTATTGCTGAAAAACATCTCAACTCTCAAAGCCTTTGACAGTGGGTGACCGTGAATTCTGATGCCAGTTCTGTCACTTACTTGTGATTCTTTTTTTTTTGAGAGTAGGAAAAAAGACTATTTAATGAATTAAAAGTCAGAATATGGCATAAAATAAACTGCCAGGACAGAGTACATGAAATAATATTCCATTAATTATGAACTATACAGAGAATAGCCATTATATCAGAAGCAGGTTGTAAGAAATCTAACCTGTCGGCAGGTCGGCCATGCTTCCCTTGTCTGTCATTTCCTCTGTGGAGGTTACATGGGGAGGAACGTGGACCATCTTTGTTGAGACAAAATTCTGCTGGATGTACTAAAATGGCAATTACTGTCTATTCAGAGCAAAAAACAAAGTAGATGATGAGAAGAATGTAAAATTCATTAACCTTCCTGCCCACAGCTCCTATAGGAGAAAAAAAATCCTATTGCTTAAAAGATATAATTTAAAAAATAGCAAGTGGTGGTACTTTCAGGTGTGTATTTACAAAGCTGCCCCAGACATACCACCCTGCCATGGCAAAGTTTCTATTTTTTCTCCAACTTGCTGTGTGATTTTATCAATTTCTCCAAGCCTGCAGAGTCAATGTTTGATATGGAATGCTCACGGGCTGTATACAAGTGATGGGCTGTTGATACAGGGTAGTTATTGCCTCATCTCTCTTGCCTACCTTTCAGGCCCTTACACTCTCTGACCCTCAAACCTTTGGCCAACTCTTACACTTTAGGTCTGGGCTTAGACATTTAGTTCCATAAACGTTAGCTTCCTATTCAATCCCACCCCTCCTAAGGAGATAAAAGCATCCTCAATTTTCCCCACCGCGGCACTTCTCAGACTGTATGTAATTGAGATGCCTGTAGGATTGTCTTTCTCCTCCATTGTTCTGTAAGCTTCGTGAGGGAAGAGTTTCTCTCTGGCAGCTTCAACACTGTCTGGGACTTAGCAGGTACTCAATAAACATTTCTGGAAAAAAGTGTTTGAAATGGTTCATAAAAGGCTTCAATCAATAGAAATCTATCCATCAATCCACTGAGGTTAGAAAGTAGCGGGGGCTTCCCTGGTGGCACAGTGGTTGAGAATCTGCCTGCTAATGCAGGGGACACGGGTTCGAGCCCTGGTCTGGGAAGATCCCACATGCCGCGGAGCAACTGGGCCCGTCAGCCACAACTACTGAGCCTGCGCGTCTGGAGCCTGTGCTCCGCAACAAGAGAGGCCGCGATAGTGAGAGGTCCGCGCACCGCGATGAAGAGTGGCCCCCGCTTGCCACAACTAGAGAAAGCCCTCTCACAGAAACGAAGACCCAACACAGCAAAAATTAATTAATTAATTAATTAACTCCTTCCCCCAACATCTTCTTTAAAAAAAAAAGAAAAAAGAAAGTATGTTATGCTTGGCTACTACGTGAGAAGTCCATTTATGTAACTTTTCTGGTTATTCACAAAATCATGGCTGCAGACATTAACCATTATGCTACCAAATGTTCTGCTACATCAGCACCAAAGGGATAAATTTCTCCCTGATAGGAAAACATTTATATCTCTAGACAGACAGATAAACTTCATTTATCAGATAATGGAAATTATACACCCCAGCACCTGGCCTTTCCCACCTAACTGTCAGAAAAGTAAGATCTAAAATCAGTAGCTTATGCAATTAACTCATCTCAGATGCCTTATAACAGCTAATCCTCTGTGCTTTTCAATTTTTTTGTCAAAATTAACTTCTGCTGTAATTCTTCATTAACATTAATCTGTCTTGAATTCTTTTCCTATTTAGGTTATTACAGAATATTGAGCAGAGTTCTCTGTGCTATACAGTAGATGTTTGTTGGTTATCTGTTTTAAGTATAGCAGTGTGTACATGTCAACCTCAAACTCCCAGTCTATCCCTCCCCCACCCCATCCTTCCCCCCGCCCCGCTCCTGGTAACCGTAAAAACCAAGAAGTAGTCTGAAGAATGAACTAAGTTCTAGTTTAATTTGGCCACATTCTGCATGGGGGTGGACACCTGCAAAGGGTTTTCTTTAATCCATCAGTCAAGAAATAGTCTCTTGGGCTTCCCTGGTGGCACAGTGGTTAAGAGTCCACTTGCCAATGCAGGGGACACGGGTTCGAGCCCTGGTCCGGAAAGATCCCACATGCTGCGGAGCAACTAAGCCTGTGAGCCACAACTGCTGAGCGTGCGTGCCTAGAGCCCGTGCTCCACAAGAGAAGCCACCGCAATGAGAAGCCCGTGCACCGCAACAAAGAGTAGCCCCTGCTCACCGCAACTAGAGAAAGCCAGCACGCAGCAACGAAGACCCAACGCAACCAAAAATAAATAAATAATTTTTTTAAAGTAATAGTCTCTTAATTCAATACATCCCAGATTAAAAAAACAATGCCATGTGATCCCCCTGACAATTAGATCCCTTTGATTCTGCTAGAAATTCTTAGATGCCTATTTTTTTCTTTTCTGTGTGAGAGGCTATCACCACAGCTCCTCATTTCTGGGCAATCACAGTCTTCTCATATCTTAGAACTTAAGAAAATTTAAATCTAGCTCCTATAGCCCTCATGATTTCCTCAGCCTGGTGTTTAATTTCTCTGGATCCCATTCACCCATAATAATTATTGTCAACAGGCAAGAAGGGGAGAGGGTAATGAAGTCTCTTACTGCAGGTAGAGGGCAAACATCCACAGTCCTTCACCACTTACACTAGATCTCATCCACCTACGGAAACCAAAAATCAGTACAATATACCAATGGTTTAATTGTGATTTTGCTTTTAATGCTTCTGCTCTCATGTTTAATTGTGGAAGTCATTCTCAACCCATTTTGAAAGTAGGTCAGATACACATCCTATAAAACAGAACTAGAACCTACTAACATTTAGGCAATACTTATTTTAAATCTTTTCAAGAGTTTCAGGACCTGATCTAGCAGCTTAAAGATGGGTCATCAAAAGCAAATGATAATGATATTATCCAAAGCGTTCAATATAGGTTTAACTCTTCAAACAGAAATGCCCAAGGGAGACCTGATAGGTACTCACCTGATCAGAGAAAGTAAGGCAAAAAGAACTACCCTGTACTATGGAATCAAAATGCTTAAAAATATACAGGAAAGGATGACTTAAGGAGAGAAACCCCACAGCAACTCATTCCTGCCAGCACTGGAAATCTTAGAACACTACTGGGCCTCTAGGACATAGGAAAAGCAATATTTATCTTCATTGTATTGCACATGGCACAGTGGCAATCAGTACTCACAGCAACTTTGGGGGTCTGTGCCTCTTAAGGTTCCTTATTATCACAGAAACTTTTTCAAAATTGCATAAATAGTTCTACTCTCCCTGAAGTACATAAATGCAAAAGAGACCATAATCTCCCAGAACAACACTTTGAAATTATAGCAGCAGAATTAGCTACCAGAAACAAACAGGCTTGCCCGTTAACAAGCAGCAGCTTAATGCTGACTATCCCACTGCAATAAGCAATAAATGGATGAGGCCGGTGTATTTGTTTGCTAGGGCTGCCATAACAAAGAACAACAGAAATTTATTTCCTCCTAGTTCTGCAGGCTAGAGTCTAAGAGCAAGGTCTAAGCAGCACTGGTTTCATTTTGAGGCCTCTCTCCTCAACCTGCAGATGGCTTCCTTCTCACCATGTCCTCACATGGTCTTTCTTCTGTGCACACACAAGTCTGTGTCCAAATTTCCTCTTCTTAAAGGATACCCGTCATATGGGATTAGGGCCCACCATAAAGATTTCATTGTAACTTAATTACCTCTTTAAAGTCCTTATCTCCAAATACAGTTACATTCTGAGTTACTAGGAAGTTAAGTCTTCAACATATAAGTTTGGTGGGGGGACAAAATTCGGCCCATAACAGATGGTCTGGTCTGCTCAACAAACAGGATTATTTTTACTAAGAGGGAAGTTTATAGCAATACACGCCTTTTTCCAGAAACAAGAAAAATATCAAACAATCTAACCTTACACCTAAAGGAACTAGACAAAGAAGGGAAAATGAAGTCTAAAGTCAACAGAAGGAAGGAAATAATAAAGATCAAAGTGGATTAAATAAAATAAGAGACTAAAAAGAGAACAGAAAGTATCATTGAAACTAAGAGCTGGATCTTTGAAAAGGTAAACAAAATGGACAAACCTTTAACTAGACTCACTAAGAAAAAAAGAGAGAAGGCTCTGATAAATAAAATCAGAAATGAGAAAGGAGAAATAACAATGGATGCCAGAGAAATACAAAGGATTATATGAGAATATTACGAATACCAACATACACCAACACATTGGACAACCTGGAAGAAATGGACAAATTCTTAAAATCATATAACCTTCCAAGACTGAATCATGAAGAAATAGAAAATCTGAACAGACCAATCACTAGTAAAGAGATTAAGAGAGTAAACAATAAACAAAAGTTCAGGACCAGGTGGCTTCACAGTTAAATTCTCCCAAATATTTGAAGAAGATTTAATACCTAGCCTTCCCAAACTCTTCTCAAAAATTGAAGAGGAAAGAATGTTTACTAACTCATTTTATGAGGTCAACATTACCCTAATAACAAAACCAAACAAGAACAACACACAAAATGTTTACAGGCCAATAAGTATATGACAAGATTCAACACCAAAAACTCTCAATAAAGTGGGCATAGAGGGAGTGTACCTCAGCATAATAAAGCCCATACATGACAAACCCACAGCTAACATCATACTCAATGATGAAAAACTGAAAGCTATCCCTCTAAAATTAGGAACAAGACAAGGATGCCCACTCTCACCACTCTTATTCAACATAGAATTGGAAGTCCTAGCAAGAGTAATTAGGCAAGAAAAAGAAATAAGAGGCATTCAAACTGGAAAGGAAGAAGTAAAACTGTCACTATTTGCAGATGACATGATTGTATACATATAAAACCCTAAAGACACCACAAAAAAAACTGTTAGAAATAATAAATGAATACAGTAAAGTTGCAGGGTACAAAATCAATACACAAAAATCTCTTGCATTTCTAATGCTAACAATGAACTAGAAGAAAGAGAAATTTAAGAAAACAAGCCCATTTACAATCACAACAAAAAGAATAAAACATGTAGTAATAAATTTAAACAAGGAAGTGAAAGACCTGCACTCTGGAAACTATTAAGACACTGTTGAAAGAAACTGAAAAAAACACAAATAAATGGAAAGATATTTCATGCTCATGGACTGGAAGAATGAACAGTGTTAAAATGTTCATCTTACCCAAAACAATCTATTTCAAACTATATTACAAAGCTATAGTAATCAAAACAGTATGGCATTGGCAGAAAACAGATACATAGGTCAATGGAACAGAACTGATGGCCCACACATACATGGTCAATTTACAACAAAGGAGCAAAGAACATACAATGGAGAAAGGATCATCTCTTCAATAAATGGTGTAGGGAAAACTAGACAGCCACATGCAGAAAAATGAAACTAGACCACTATCTCACACCACGTATAAAAATCAACTCAAAATGGACTAAAGAACTGAACGTAATTTCTGAAACCATGAAACTCCTAGAAGAAAACATAAGCAATACACTCTTTGACATCAGTCTTAGTTATATCTTTCTGGATATGTCTGCTCAGGCAAGGGAAACAAAAGGAAAAATAAACAAATGGGATTACATCACACTAAAAAGCTTCTGCACAGCAAAAGAAACTATTAACCAGACAAAAAGACACCTATCAAATGGGAAAAGATATTTTCAAATCACGATTTGATAAGGGGTTAATAGCCCTTATACATAAACAACTCATACAACTCAACAACAAAAAAACTAACAACCCAATTTAAAAATAGGCAGAGGAGCTAAATAGACATTTTTCCAAAGAAGACATACAGATGGCCAACAAGCACATGAAAAGATGTTCAACGTCACTAATTAACACAAATAAAAACCACAAAGAGATATCACTTCATTCTTGTTAGAAGGGCTATTATCAAAAAAGCAAGAAATAACAAGTGTTGGCAAGGATGTGGAGAAAAGGGAACCCTCATATACTGTTGGTGGGAGTGTAAATTGGTGCAAACACTGTGGAAAACAGTATGGATAGCCCTAAAAAAATTAAGAAGACAGCTACCATATGATCCAGCTATTCTACTTCTGGGTATTTATCCAAAGAATAAGAAAACACTACTTTGAAAAGATATATGCACCTCTATGTTTACTACAGCATTATTTATAGTAACCAAGATATTGGAACAACCTAAGTGCCCATCAACAGATGAATGGATAAAGAACATATGGTATATATACATACAAAGAAATACTACTTAGTCATAAAAAAAGATGAAATCTTGGGACTTCCCTGGTGGTCCAGTGGTTAAGAATCCTCCTTCCAAAGCAGGGGACGTGGGTTCGATCCCTGGTCGGGAAACTAAGATCCCACATGCTGCAGGGCAACTAAGCCCACGTGCTCTGGAGCCCGTGCACCACAACTAGAGAGCTCGCATGCCACAACTAGAGAGAAGCCTGAGCTCCACAACGAAGATCCCGCGCACCGCAACAAAGATCCCGCATGCCGCAACTAAGACACGGTGCAGCCAAATAAATAAATATTTTTTAAAGAAAGATGAAATCTTGCCGTTTGTGACAACATGGATGGACCTTGAGGGTATTATGCTAAGTGAAATAAGTCAGATGGAAAAAGACAAATACCGTATGATTTCATTCATATGTAGAATATTGAAAACAAACTTAAGTAAATAAACCAAACCAAACAAAAAACAAACACATAGATACAGAGAACAGAGTAGGGGTTACCAGAGAGGAAGGAGCAGGAATGAGGGGGGGAGGCGTGAAACGGGTAAGGGGGATCAATTGTACTGATGAATGATAACTAAATTTTGGGTGGTAAGCACGCTGTAGTGTATACATGAGTAGAAATCTAATGTACACGTGTAACTTACATAATGCTATAAACAAATGTTACCTAATAAATTTTTTTTAAAAAAAACAGGACTATTTTAAATCCTATCTGAACCTTCTGCATTTTCTTTATACCGTTAAAAATTGACTGAAATAGTTACATTCTTTTTTCTCACCTAATGTGAACAGATGAGCCATCATTAGAATTATGCCCAGCTCCCTTGTAAATTTATAGTCCAGGGCTGTGATCAAAGCAGCCACAGAAGACTCCAGACAGACTGCCCAGGCTGCACATCAACATGTGACTGAATGTCACCAGGTCTCAGGTTGCTGGAAATGATCACATCTTCCTTGCAGGGTTGGTGACAGCATTTAAATTGGAGCATATGAGTAAAGGGCTTAGCACAGATCTATTACCATCATTACTATTGCAGTAGATAGCCTTCCTTCTACAGACCCCTGATATTAGGAAATAAAGCATTTAGCCTATGAATTGGCAGCATCTTAAAGACATAGAATTCTGAAATGGAAAGCAAGGTTACTTGTCATTTCTAACTCCTCTGGACTCAAATCCAGAAAACATGCCTCAGCGGGCAGCCTCAGCAGCAAGTTTGAGACCAAAAGCCTGAATTCCCAAAAGCCAGTGCCTTCCCTCGTCCAGATGTGTGAGAGGAGTTCCAGCAGTGAGACTGATAGGCAGATAACAGGAGAGAAGCAGGGGGTCAGCACTGACATGTATGGCCAGCCAACCTTAGGTCAGGAGTCAAGCCAACTCACAAGTCCGCCCCGGACTGCACTGGAGGTGGACCTGCCTCACTCTTCTCCAGCCACAGCTTCTGCTCCTATTCATTCACAAAAGGAAAATGGGGCAGGAGACCTGTCTCTCCTCCACATGCTTCTCCTTATAAACCAAATTTTAAGTTCAAATCTCCAAATTTGCAGAGCTGGAAAAACAGTCAACAGAACAAGACTGAAATTCCCCGTCTGAATCCAGTGACTCCAAGCAGGCAGCTTGCCTTCCATCTGCTGATCGGTGGTTCAGGCTTCTTTGCGAGAAGGGGTTCACTAGTCTTCACTCATACCAGGGGTTCGATGCTTTCCTGCTCTCAAACCTTGGCTCTGCCACTTCCCCACGTCAAAGGCACCTTTCTCCCTACCACATCTTTCCAAATCGAAGCATCTGTAGCAGACTCCAACATGCCCTGCCCACATGGCCTCAGCATAACACGCTGAAGGCGGGTGACTGGAAATACCTAAGATTTCTGGCTTTTTTCTACCTGAGAGGAGGCACGAGGGACATACTGAAAAGTTATTGCCCCCAGAAACAGCTCTCAACCAACAACAGACTGGCACTTGGTGAACAAAACTCCAGCTTCCTCACCCCTCTCAGTTCAATAATATTCTGGCATGTTCTAGAGGATGAATCCATGGACTCCCAGGGTTTCCTCAGTGGGAATGAGCCCCAGTTGGGCACGTGGGAAATTACCCTTTTTTAGCTCCCTTCCCTTCCACTTGTCACTCCTCAGCTCCCTAAATGTATTTCCTTGCTTCAGGATCTGCTACCAGGGGAAGCAAAACCAAGACAGCATCCTTTAAGAAAAACATTAAATCTCATCTTCCCCATAAAACCTTCCAACACCAAGGCTTCCCAAGTCACTTCCTATCACGTTTACTATAATTTGTATATATTTTAATCTCTCTTCTCTGCTATGGGCTCTTGGAGAGGAGGGATTCTTTCACACAGCTCTGAATTCCCTGGGTTGCTCAGCACAGTACCTTACACAAACTAGATGCTCAATAAATGTTTGTTGGCTGAATAAAGAATGAATTAACCATGCTAATCAACACGGAAGCCAGGGTCTTTATTTAATCTAGCTGAAACTACATCAATGTGGCTGTTTTCTTCTTTCAAAAGCATTGCATGAACTACATTTCATGAGAAAACTACTGTGGGCATATATTTCTTTAAATCAACATTTTCTAGATATTCATCTTAAATCAAATACCCCCCAAAATCAGAACAAAGATACCATAAACTGGGTAGTTAAACAACAGAAATCTATTTCTCATACTTCTGGAGACTAGAAATCCAAGAACAAGATGCTGGCTGATTCAGTTTCTGGTGAGGACTCTCCTCCTGGCTTGCAGATGGCTGCCTTCTTGCTGTGTCCTCACATGGCAGAGAGAGAGGGAGCAAACTCTCTGGTGTCTATCTTATAATAACACTAATCCTATCAGATCAAGGCTCCACCATATGACCTCATTTAACCTTAATTACCTCCTTGGAGGCTCTATCTCCAAATACAGTCATATTGCAGGTTAAGGCTTAAACATAGGAATTTTAGGGGGAATTCAGTCCACAGCATGGAGCATGCCTTTCCAATTAGCAGACATGTATAAGTACCACACGTTACCTTAGTTAGTTAGTCCTTAGTTAGTCCTTACAACAACCTATAGCTTAAGAAGCTAAGAATATATCCATACAATGGCATATTACTCAGCTACAACATAAATGAACCTTGAAAATATTACACTACGTAAAGAAGCCAATCACAAAAGGTCACAAGTTTTATAAATCCATTTATATAAAATGTCCAGAACAAGAAAATTCATAGCAACAGAAAGTAGATGAGTGGTTACCAGAAGCTTGGGGGGAGGGGGTGTGACTGCTATAGATACAGGGTTTCTTTCTGGGGCAACAAAAATGCTCTGGAATTAGACGGTGGTAATAACTGCACAACTCTGTGAACATAATAAAAACCATTGAAGGGAACACTTTAAAGGAGTGAATTTCACGGTGTGTGAATTGTATCTCAAACTATTACTAAAAAAGAAGTTAAGAAATTTGCCCAAGGTCACACAGCTAGTAACTGACAGCCTCCAGATTCAAACCCAGGTCTGTTTGACTCCAGAACCTATGCTCTCAACCATTATGTAACTCTGATCACAATTATTCCCAATTAACATTTGCTGAAGACACCAGCAGATTTAACTCTAGGTAAAATGGCATAATTCCAATCACACATATCAGAGAGACAATCCTCAGACTCCCCGAGGACTTCCAAGGATCAACAATACACATTAAGAATTGCTGGGGACTTCCCTGACGGTCCAGGGGTTAAGAATCTGTGCTTCCACTGCAGAGGGCACGGGTTGGATCCCTGGAGATCCCACGTGCCACGGGGTACAGCCAAAAAAGAAACAGAATTGTTAATCTAGTAATCCTTTTTAAACCTTATGTAACTTGGAACAATGGTCATTCTAGAGAAAAAACAAAACAAAATTGAAAAGGGGAGTATCCTGAAAGGAGTATGATAAAAGATCCTCTGAAGCCACAACTAGGACTTTTGGGACTAAAAAAATGTAAACCGAACGGTGTGATGCCCATGCTTCCTGCCCTCCAGTGGCGTCCTACCCAAATGCCTCCCCGTGGACAACGGCCCTTCACGGTCTGGCTACACGGCTTCCTCTCTGACCTCATCTCCTCAGTCTCCCACCATCCCCTGCCCCCCGCTGCACTCCAGTCACATCAGCCTCGGTCCTTCTTGAACATCCCACATTCTCCTCAGCACTTGCTGTCTCACAGTCCCAGCTGAGTGGAACCTTCTCACCTTCCAGCCTCATGTGGTGTCTCATCTTGGATGATCAGGTCTCAGCTCAATGTCCCTCCTCAGAGAGACCTTCTGGCTTCTGTGACATCTAAGCCACACTGGCCACTCCCAGCTGAAGTCTCTTTCCATCACGTAGCCCAGCTATATGTTTTTCAATGCACTCGTCTTTATTTAGTGGTCCACTGTCTGTCTTCCCCTGGAACAAAGCTCCATGAGGGGAGACAGCGAACTTGTCTATTTCACTCCCAGCAGCATCAGCAGCTAGAGCAATTGCAGGCATAGAGCAGACGCTCACCCAATATTTGTTGGCTAAATTAAAACACGCACCTCGGCCATGCGATGCCTCAGCAAGCCGAGGCCTCACTTGTTCAATCCATGAAAGCGCAGACTCAGAAAGTTCTCCCAGGAACTCACAACAGGGTAGTCTTCACAAGCTGGCAGTCCAGCCCAGGTGAGGTCATTAACCCTTTAGATTCTGCAGATACCACTCTGATTAGTTTATGTTAACACCTTAATGCTTTCTTTCCTTCACTGAGCTCGTATACCTATCATACACCTTTTGCCCTTCCCCACCTTAACAATTTAAAATTGTTGTAAATAGTGTGGCAACGACCACTCTTTGGTGGAAATGAGATTCCTCTTTGCTCAGAAACTTTCTCCATGACTGATTTTAAAAATTCTCTTGACTCTTTACGTTCATTCTAATGGAGCAGCCATTGAAATTTAGTGAATCACAGCCATCGAAAGTTATTTAAAGTAGAGACCCACCCTGGCCAACACTTGTCACACCCTTACCCAATTCCCTTGTCTCCGGAGGTCATGTGAGCATTGCACACACACGTTGCGCTCAGAAGGCTCGGGACTCTGAACAGGGGAGACACCATGTGATTATGGGTCTCATGGTCTCCCTCTCACTGCATTTACTTGTCCCTATAGAGACCTCCATTTTTTCCTGGTCCTCTTGACCTCATCTCCATTCTTACCCAAACTGGATCCTGATAGCAAACTACCCTAGTTATTCACCAGTATTCAAAGAGCTCTGTCTCCACTGCTCTTCCTCTGAGTCACCACCAGAAAACACCCACACTACAATCTACCTTCCTCCCCCACACAGTGCAGTGACGGAGTTACTGAGCACTCCAGGTTAAAAAAATAAAATAAAACACCATCAGGTACAATGACACAAACACCAACACATAACATATGACTTCTAATGAAGATTGCTCATAAATTCTTTAACATGACCTTGGTGAGCTTCCTCACCCATTTCTCTCCATGTTAGCCTAAACTTTCATCATTTTCCTCAAGCCCAACCCGCCCTCCTTCTCCATCCCAATGGTAGATAATGCTGTCTCCAAGAAGAAAGAAATCTTCAGAGATGCACTGAACTCCATCCCTTCTCCTGCAAGCTTATCTCTACCTGCATATGCCCTAATACCTTCATACAAGTTAGGAATGAACTCTCTCCTGGTTCAAAACTAAGTTGCCCTTGTGTTCTTGCTCTCACTCCCTTCTATCTTCACCCAGATCTTGCTCCATAAATTATCTCCTCTCTTCTGTGTCTTCATTCCTCACTCTTAACATCTCCATTTGTCAGCCTAACACTTGCTCTGTTATCCCTGAAAACCCCTTCCTAGACCCCAATGTCTTCTTCTGGCTACTATGCTAGCTCTCTTTCCTTCTCACCCAAACTTACCCAATGAGCAATGCTGTCTCCAAACCATCTCCTCTCAGTCACTCCCAGCCCACTGTAACCTGGTTTCTGCCCCAAACTTTATGGAAACTGCTGCCTTCAGACCATCAGTGATTAATTAATAGGTAAATACAAAGGCAATCTTTGCCCGTTATCTCACTAAATCATTCTGCTGCATGTGAGGCTATACATCACAACTTTCTGTTTTGAAACTCTCTATTCAATCATGCTCCTGATTCTCCTCCCACTACTCTGATCACTCATTCTCTGTCCCTTCATTGGCTCCTCTTCCTCTCCTCAACCCTTAACAATCTTCCCAACTTATGCTCTCCTTATTTTACCCACCCTTCCTGAATGAACATGGTCTCATTCACAGCCACGTTTATCATTAACATTCATATAGAAACTACTTTCAACTCTACTATCTCTAGCCCCCACCTCTTCCCTGAGCTTTAGACTGTTATATCCACCTACTGCCTAGACATGGCTTCATGTATGTCCCAAAGCCCCTCAAATCAATTATGTCTACTCTGATTTCACATTCTTTTCTCTTCACCATTTAACCTGTTTTTTCCCTGTGCCGCCCATTTCACCTGGATACCACCTTCCACCCAGCTATGCAATCAAGGTACCTCTTAACTTGAACCCTTCTTTCTGCCTTGTCACCCACATCAAAGCAATCCTAATGATTTTTATCAAACGAAGACTCCTCAAAAGCATTCCCTCTCCATGCCTTTTAGCACTTCCTGAGAACAGAACTTCTGTTTATCTGCTTACTTCATTTTTCACAGTCTAGGGGATAACAGAACAGCACTGAGCATGACATACAAGATCTTGCATGAGTTGAGCTGTCCCTGTGCCTACTCTTCTGACTCACCTCCCTCAACCTTGTAATTTACCAAGAAATTCAACAAAAGACTCATGCTCCCTTTAACATGCCCCACTGCTACATGGCCCCTCTCCTTAGCACACACTCTCTCCTCTGCCTAGAACACAATTCTCCATTCTCCCTCTCTCTCTCTCTCTCCCTCTCTCGCCCATCCATCCCCAACACTTCCCTTCCTCACTAGCACTTGCCCTCCAAGATTTAGCTCAAGCATCACCTTTCCTAAGATGCCTTTTCACACTCCTCCAGCCTGGAGAGCTTCCTCTCTCTAGTGCTACCATAGCTTTCCATGTTTATCTCCAGCACAACCAATTTCACACTGCTCTAAAATTATACGTTTATCTATTAACCTCTCCCAAGTAGACTATAAGCTCCTTAAGGCAAGGACTGCTCATAGTAGGTGCTCAATTTGATTCCTCTGCATGTTAAATATTAGTGGTAAATAATTTTCTGATGTGTCTCCAGACCTCTAAGTACCCTGGATGTCCCCATATGACCCCTTCGCAGGCACAGTGCTGACCCAGCATGGTGAAAAGGAACTCAACCAATGCTCAGCAGACTCAAAGAGGAAACCCTGCAGTATCTTCAACACAGGAAATTCTGAGTTCTGCTGATTCATTCTGACTTAAAGCTGCAATTACACTTGAGTAAGGAGCACCCAAGCTGACCCTGCATCTTTTTTTCTGCAGAGCTCACAGAATTTGGCACACAAGAAATTTAATAGTTGTTCTTTATAGTCTTCTGCAATCTCTCAGATATTGACTGTGGTCACCCACATTATAGTGTCTGATAGCATTACGTGGTATTTTTCTGGCAAAAATGCAGTCTTGGTCAAAATACTGATGAGAGTTTAAAATATTGACTGGAGCTTCTTAAACTAAAGAAAACCATGCAGGAAAGTTCTTTCACCAAAGAAAGGCTCACTGCTGGCTCAATTCGATGCTGAAGAGCCCTGCTTAAGGCAACAGCTCTTGTTCGTGCTTTGTACAAAGACATCTGTGCAATTGGTTCCAACTTGGGAAATAGCATTTAAATATCAACGTAAACACATGCTCAGAGAAAAATCGGGTAAATCTTCATCAGGACCAAAATTTCTAACCAACTGTATTAGAGCAAATTACGGAGCAAAGAACCTTCTCAAAATAGGTATTTGCAAGTCATCATTTTCTTCTGTTCTTCTGTTCTTCATACAGAAGTCGTGTGAATTGCATACTGAAAGGTAAAGTGGAATTTCTAGACTGAAGTCTAACTATACTTGAGTCAGTAATTTATCATGCTTGCTATATATTGTAACGATTATAGTTAGCACTTAATTAACTAGCATTACTTTAAATATTTGTTCCATTTAAAATCACAATATCTAAGAACTGTATTTGAGATTTTTAACAAATTAAACGTTAAATGCCTCTTCTTTCAGGAATAAAAAGACATTATTATTATTAAAAGAATTAACTTCAGACTTTTATATTTTTCTTTAAGTGCTATATGACATATAATCAGCTAGAAAATATCAGTTGCTTCAACAACAGACATTACTTTGACTAAAATATTATCATGAAGTAGAGTTTTACTGCACTTACTTCTTAACAGGATCATAACTAAATACTTACTTGTTCAGTGTGAGGTCAAGAATGAATTTGGAGCCGAAGGCTTCAATCTGGAAGCTTGCCTGGGCCAGATGGACAGCCTATGGATTCAAAAAGACAGAAAGAACCTTAGCTTACTTTCCTATCTTTAAAGCTGATTATATTGATATCAAGAATGATATTTAATAAGAAGAAAATTTTATGGACTGATTCATTTCTTTATGGATCCTTATGTAACAATTCATTTCTTTAAGAAATCAGGTGCATTGTCATGGCCTTACTTGGAAGACCTAAATATCTGTGCAGGAAGGAACTAATAAAAGTCCTTTAAAAGGGACCCATCGTGACAAAGATTAAGAGCAGATTCAACTGGACTTTCAAAGGGACCAGGATGAATTATGCAAAAGTCTGACTAATTAAAGCTTGATTTCATCCTATTCTGTGCACAAAGCTAACCGATTCTTTCTGCACACCTAAGTGAAAACTCATGTCAGCGCTCTGCTCTTCATCAGGAATTGGAACTTTCTCTAAATGATGTATCAGCAGAATGTAAATGCCGGTAAAATGGGATAGCACAACCTATTAACTTCAGCAAGCACTTCAAACCAGGCCCGCTGTGGATAACGAGAGTTCAGATCCCCCTTTGAAAGTCACACATTTACAAATACTGTCCTCATTGTGATTTAATCCAAATACAAAGATAATCTCATCTAAACATGAATCATATGTTCTAGGTATTAAAGATTGGTATAGCTCACAGAAGCGTCTTGCATAATGTAAATTAACAAATCAATGAAGTTTTGTTAAAGTATTATCCAAGATAAAACTCTCTTTTGTCACCCAATCAGGAAAGAAAAAAAAAAAAGGACAAGGATACATGCAACACCTACCCCCTACACACACACAAACCTCCTTCCTCCAGATCTCATTCCTAAGGTACAGTGGGTGTCGTGTGTGAAGTGCTACATGCATGGCAACCAGACACTTTCCAGTCCCCCTTCCCTCAGCCACCCCATGCATTATAGACATCCTTCAAGGACAGCCCAACGCCATTACTTTCCAGGAAGCTTCCTTCACACGCCTGCTGGGAACGAACTCAGGACTTCTGGAGCACTGCATTTGTCCCTCCCTCCACAGTGATGTATGATCACTTCCCACCCTGGACGGTTTGCTCCACAACTCATACCACAAGGGTCTTGCGAACAGTTGTACATTAACAACCCTTCCCCCAAATACATGAACTTTCAATTAATTAACCAAGTATTTATTGTCAAGACTCTTTTACCATGCCAAACCTATAAAACACTCTAAATAAACCATGACTTCTGCTTCTTGTCAAGCATAACTGCTGATCAGATAATCATTCTGTAATAAATAAATAAAATTAAAAGGAAATTAACATATTAAATTTTAAATACAGAGCAATGAGAGAGAAGGCACCTCAATCCCTAATACCACGGGACGCCATGTCTACCCCAAACAACCATGTATCAGTAGAACAGGGGCATCATCCTTGATCTGAGCTTCCTGTATCCAGACAACTCCTTGAGAGAGAAAGAAATTTCTGTCTTGTCAGGTATGTTCTCTGTCATCTGTAGCAGAACCTCTATTTATCTACTATAAATATCACAGAGTCTTTAATCTAAATTCATTCTGTGTCTTAAAGCATTAATTTTTGCATGAAAATTTTTATTTGATGAATAATTTGTACAAGGGGAAAATTTTCATCTCTGGGTCCCAAAAGTTTAACAAAAAAAAAGAAAAACCTTACTTCCTGAGAATAAAATAGATCCTTAGGCATATTTCTCTTAAGAATATTAAATAGTAGAGAAGAGTTCATTAATGGCACCCTGACCTAAAAGAGGTGATAAATGTACTTCTTTGAGCATCTTTATAAACAAGAATATATTGTGGTAAAAAGAGTAACTACACATAAAACGAAAAACTACACATAAATTACGACTTAGCAAAACAAATGAAGCAAAACTTCCAAATGAATATTCCAAAGAAAAGTGTTTTGATTTCAAATTTAGGCAAATCTCTGTATGTCTGTTATTGATGTAAAGAACCTCCCAGCAAAAGGCTCATTTTACAGCAAATAAGCAATGAGACAAGTACAAACCCCAAGAAAACCCTGTTGCAAAATAACGTAGCCCGGTAGTAACCGCTTACTCCATTTGAAAGAAATTGCTCAGAGTCAGACAATTTGATCATTGTTAAATAAGTTTATACGGAGTCAATGTGACAAGCTTCAGTTTAACAGAATTCAATGAAAGGGCTGGCAAATAATAGTAATACTGGGATTTTCCTTTGCTTATTTTATTTACTCCTTCCACACACACGTGTTGAGTCCCACCCTGCGTAGAAAGATGGCTGGGACACAGCCCCACGCTCAAGGAAGCGGCAGCCTCCAGAGAAGCAGGCAGGGCTGCCATCCTTCGTGTGCCTAAGGGGCCACAGGGACCAAGGCTTCAGTGACAAGGTGCGGTTTGAACAAAATTTTTTAAAATGAGTAAGAATCTTCCTGCCAAGAGAAGAAAAGACATTCCGGACCTGGGAGGAAACATCTGTAAAAAATAGAGTAAAAAGGGGCCTTCCCTGGTGGCGCAGTGGTTGAGAGTCCGCCTGCTGATGCAGGGGACACAGGTTCGTGCCCCGGTCCGGGAGGATCCCACATGCCACGGAGCGGCTGGGCCCGTGAGCCGTGGTCGCTGAGCCTGCGCGTCCGGAGCCTGTGCTCCGCAACGGGAGAGGCCACAACAGTGAGAGGCCCGCATACCGCAAAACAAAAAAAAAAGAGTAAAAAATGAATATGGAAAACAAACTTAAAAAATTTTTTTAATGAATATGGCCTGTAGATAAATGACTTTTGGAGGAAATGTCAAACAATGAATTTGAAAAGGTGGGCAGGAGACTGTGGGGCTTTGTGTGACGTGACCAATGACGTGTCTGCTCACATATACACACATGTGGCCAAGACACAGAGCTTTCCTTTAAATGTCCCCCACTTACTCAGAACAGTGTCTGGCATATGTCATCATCATCATCATCATCATCAATACCAACACTATGATTCAAACATATTGACAGATTACTTTCCACAACAGCTGAAACAATTAGTGCAATGTCATCAACAGCATTCTTGTTTCTCCATAGGAAAAAAAAAATCTGATTTTGTTACCTTTATCAGGAAGACTGTTTTAACATTTGAATTCACTTTAATGCTGAGAGGCAGCACATTTTCCTATAAAATGATTTAAGATTTCCTTAAACATTCATCTTCCTTGCATAGTTAGCAAATGGAATTAGTATATTCATCTAAAATATCTGTATCCATTTTAAGTAATTTCAATCCAGTGATGTATGTTATTTTTCTTACATTCCGTTTCTCTTTCCTTTGCTATACATTCTGCATTTGTACACAGAGTACAGATTCTTCTCTAGACCAAAATAAATACCTGACAAATGCTACTTTTCCCTATCATTCTGTTATTTCTGCTCTGCCCTAGAAATGATTAAAGTAAGTTTTAACTTCTTGTATCTCTATGTTATTCTATATCAACTGATCCGTTTTTCTTTAACAAAATACCACGCATATAGTCTTGATAATTGTCAATTTTAAATATGTTTTCAAATCAGGTAAAATGAGTCCTCATCATTATTGTTTTACAAATCACATTTTTTGAAATTATTTGTTTTTATTTCATATTAACCCACTTCTTCCAAAAGGTAGAAAAATTAGAAGAATGGTTAGGATGGGTAGAAAGTTTTTATAATATACAGCCATAACACTTATGGTTTATTAAATATTTTAGAGTTGACTAACTGACCAGCACCACTGAAACCCACTGAAAACACAAAGACTACCTCAAAGAGTATTGCTCTTCTTTTACAAAGAAGGACCTGCACAGCGAGATTTAGGAATGTGTTCAATGATACAAAATCACAGGAATACTTCAGAGAAGAGTTCATGAACCACACGTAAGGTCATAATGGGCTATTTTCTCCACTGGGATATCTGCTAAACAGACTTAAAGATTAACACATGTTTTTACAAGACCTGTCACTGTAATAGCACTGTGGAAGAATGCAGGGTTTTAAAGTCAAAGAGCGTCATTTCATGACAAGAATAAGCACAACCCTGGGCTCCGAATTACCATCCTGAAAGACTGAGAACAGCTGTTGCCTGAGCACTTTGAGATTTTTCTTTTGACTCAGGATCTGGCACAGGGAAATTACAGGAGCTCTATAAACAGAAACAACTAAACTCAATTACATACACAAACCTCCTTCACTGAAGAACAATTTATATAGCCTAACAGTGTGCTTTTGTTTTCCTGTTTTTTTACCTCATGGTATCATATTAAATAACTTTAGAAGACTTTTAGGGTCCTCACCTAAAATTGGCCTTGCATCTTATCCAGCAGTGTTATGCCTCTAAGCAATCATAAATGCTCGGCTTTGGGTAAGGTACATTCTATAAGCTGAAAGACACAGTTAGTTTTCTTGGGACTTATAGTCTAGAATAGTTAACATTAATATGGACATGAAAACAAGAGAAAAAGATGACTATCTACTTATGGAAATAAAAAGCATGTATTTCCAGGATATATATGTTTTCATGCAAAAATGAATACATAAGAAGTATTCAATTAGTATTCTTTACTACTTGTAAGGAGTTGTAAATTCTACAGAGTGTGTGCATAACTGAATATGGGAAATGAACAGTTTACACTTTCTCAGAATTCAGAAAATATTACAAGACTGAATTTCAGTAGAAAATGAGCAACTTGAATTGAGATGTCTGCTATCAATCACAACATCCACTGAGCATGTATTTTACTTTACTATGCTCTATAAGGTACATGGTTTGGGTAACAGAGGAAAATTTAGAAGAAGTTTCCCTGCTCTTAAGATATACTCAGTTTAGTTAGGGAGACACTCATTTAAGTAACAAAGGAAACATATCCAGAGTGGCATAGCAATAAGACAAGAAAATGCTTTACAAATGGAGAGCAGAAGACCTGGAAGGTATCAAGCAAGCCTGAGCAGACACCAGGAGGATGATATAAGCTCTGCTTCCTAAGGAGGAGAGCTATGGGCTTCTAGGAAAGAAGGTGCTTGAGAGAGAAAAATGCTATAATTAGAGTTAGAAGCCAGATTAATAAAACTGTCTTCTCTGCCAGAAGGGATCATGGAAAACGTAAAACAGGTAAACAGTTGATTACTAATGAGACTGTAGGTAAATTTTTTCTTTTTCTTTTTTTTTTTTGGCTGCATTGGGTCTTTGTTGCTGCACGCAGGCTTTCTCTAGTTGCAGTTAGCGGGGGCTACTCTTTGTTGCAGTGCACAGGCTTCTCATTGCGGGGGCTACTCTTCATTGAGGAGCACGGGCTCTAGGCGCATGGGCTTCAGTAGTTGTGGCATGCGGGCTAAGTAGTTGTGGCTCGCAGGCTCTAGAGCGTAGGCTCAGCAGTTGTGGCGCACTGGCTTAGTTGCTCTGCGGCATGTGGGATCTTCCCAGACCAGGGATCTAAGCCCTGTCCCCCGCATTGGCAGGTGGATTCTTAACCACTGCGCCACCAGGGAAGTCCCTTTTTTTTTTTTGGCAATCACTTTGGGAAATAAGGTTCCCTAATATATTTATCACAGAAAGATATGCAAAATATTAATATGTCCAGCAAGTAATTATTATATTCATCGCATTACAAAGTACATCTTAATGCAGAAAAAATTTTCTTTCTTCTTATTTTTGCCAGAAAAATCAGAGAATTTTCCCCACTTAACCAAATTTGGCCCACATAATTAGAAGGAAATCACAGAACTATGGAGTCACAGATGTTAAAATTTCAAGGTGCCATTCTGCCATGGAGGATGCATTTTAATCTTTTTACATCATCAGAGTTAATTGGAGGAAATGCAGAACAATATTGGCTCACAGACAGGGAGCTGGAAGCGGGTTGCACCTGGGCAGAATATATTTCTAAATTTTGCCTGAATTTTCCACGTGAAGAAGCTGAGACAAAAGAGGGGAAATGATCAGAACAGTCTCATGGCTGGTGAGTAGAAGAATGAGCTGGAGCCCGGGGAAAGGTCTCCTGGTTTAGTTTTCTTTCCAGCATTGCCTCCTTAGAAAGTGCACAATGACAGTGAGGGTCCTCTATATAAGAAGTCAGGAGGGTGTATTGTACACTTTAAAAGATTCTCATTAAAATGATGAAATACACAATGTTTTTACTTAAAGAAAGAAAAATATGTCCATATATATGGGAAGTCCCTTTTCTTGTTTTTATTTCCCTCATTGCTATGATAATATTGTTTATTCTATGTTCATTAAAATATCAAACATATATGGTGTGTGTGTCTGTGTGTGCACACGTGTATAAACTATAACATTTTCAGGAAAATTTTTTCCCTCCCTTTATCTTTTTGCTCATGGTTTTTTCCCCTACTCTCAATGATTTTTCAATAGATCTAGATCCTTCAAGAGTTTCCACCCTTTTTTCTTCAAATACAGTGGGAAAAGTTCATAGAATTTCAAAGACCTTCTTCTTTTGAGTTCCAGGACATTTTATGGTATTTCAGAGAAGACAGCTTTGGAAATTCCCCAACTAAGAAGGAAGGAAGAGAACCAGCTAATCAGATACTAGAAGCATGCTTTGTTGTAACGGGTTGAGTTGCTGAAGAAAGAACGGATTGAGTTCCTTCACCAGGGAGTCTTGCATCAATCTTGGTTGCACAGTATGTTTTTCTCTACATAGAAAAACAGGAGACACAGAATCCTGCCAAGTTTAAAATGAAATCAGTTTGAGGAAAATACATCACTTTCTTAAGAATAGATATATGTATATGCATAACTGAATCACTTTGTTGTACACCTGAAGCTAACACAACATTGTAAATCAACTATATGCCAATATTAAAAAAAAAGAAGTGAGAAAGGAGCAAAATGTAAAAGAAAATGTCAAGCAATCTCACTATCAACAGATTTTCTCATAAGTCTTATAAAATCACAACTTGAGAACTGAACTGATCTAATATTCTATTGAATAAAGCCGTGTAACTGAGATTCATAAGCAAAAATAAATAAATAAATCAATGAGAAAATATGTTACTTTCTTTGCTCATACAGGCTTTTCTGTACATGACCAATCTGGGTCTATCCCACAGCTAGAGAAACATAAAAGTCCAGCTTGTGGATCTTTTTTCTGTGTAATGCAAAAACTCAAATATGGGATTATGTTTTAGGAGTCTTAAAGAGCAAAAGAAAATATCAATAGGACATTTAAAATTATAATCTAGTTCTAATCCCTTATTCTAAGTTTGCACACTGGTGATCACCAATGTGATCAAGACTCATATATAATAAAAATAATAATGCCCTATATTTCTTGTGTTTTATCTCAGTTATCTAGAATAACATAAAGCTAGTAGGGCAGACTTTTTTATTATCCTCTTATAGAAGAAAAACATTTTTAAAAGGCACAGAGGGGTTAAATGATATTTTTATACAAGGTCACACATCAAAGAAAGAAAGATGAGGTTCAGTGAGAAAAAGGGCCAAGTTCATGCCAGAAGTCCTTAAACCTCCAAACCTCAATGTTTCCTGGTCATTAAAATATAAATAATAATAGCTTACCAACAGGATGTATGTGATGATTAAATTATATAACAACGGAACAAAAAGTTCCTAGAAAAAGTTGGCCACATAGAAAGAGATCAATAATTTAGAAAGGAGGGGGTAAAGTAAAAGGAGGAAGAGAAAAACAGAAGAAGAAAACTATATTAACGTTTTGGAAAGGTTATCAGTCAAGCTCTACCTTAAAAACTCCCTCCCAATATAGCTGGGCACCTCCTAGAAAATCCAATGCGCATTTAGACTCTGCAAAATTTGCAAATTTTATATTTGCATTGCTAAATACCATTAGGTATTATGCTTTGACCTTGTTCAAGTTGCCGTGTCTTTAAAATAATATGAATCATTTTCCTGAGAAGTAGAACAGCTGCAAATGTTACAAGAAGGCAATTTTGCAAATTAATTTGTTCAATGTTCTTCCCAAGATGCATTTAAATAGGTAGCTCGTGGGAGAGAATATCATCATGTTTACTTCTAGCATGTTCCATTTCACAGGATTAACAAACTTGCATTGGTTTGGTTAACCCATTAACAAACTTGTATTGAATCCCTACCTTGGGTGAGATATGGTGGCAGATATACAGATATAGAAGAATTAGTATTTAGATCAAAAAGTTTATAATCTGGTTAGGGAAATGAAATGAGAAACCAAAAAGAAATATAATACTTCAATTAAATGATAATAGTAAATATTATTTGTAAAGATGTCACATATTATTTAACCATGACTGACTACTCAATTTAATAGGAACGAGTGTACGGTATGGGTAGCAAGTACATTTATATATGAGGAATGAGAATGCTGAGGGCTAGAGAGAGCTAAGAAAAGCTTGCTGGAGAGCATTTAAAGAGAGAATTCAGATAGCTCTAGGACTGAATTAATAGGATGAAATTTCAAAGTGTTTCCAAGTGTTTGCTAACAAATAGACACTTAAGAAACATGCCTTTAAAGTAAAAGACAGGAAGTCTTCCACTCTGGAGAGTTAAATTATAGTTTGGATTGTAGAATTTAATTGTGAGAATTAACACATGGTAATTTATTACAAAATAAGCATTGCACGAGGTCAGTAAGTCATGTGAACACATACAAGTCCAACAAATACTAAGGTATTTTGCTAATTAATCTATCTTTTAACCTGAAACTAGGAAGCTGAAGTCCTAGCCTAGATGGATATTACAGAAACAACACCAAAACATCAGCAAAGCAGAGCCTTCTCACAAGTCACAGCAGATCAGCATCTCCCAGCGAAGGAAGCAGGTCACTGGATGACCTTGTTCTCTGTGCCAGCCTAGCCAAGAAAGATAGAACGTCTGCTCTGAAAGAAATCAAGCCAACATTCAATTATCCAATCTGATAATATAGAAAAAAAGGATAGCAGGTTGAATTCTGATTTCTGACCAAATCTTTTACGAGAGCTCTTTTCTAAATAAACCAGTTTTAAAGAGAATCCAATTTCATCTTCCTCCCTTTTCTTACCTACCCCTCAGTTTGAAGTGCTCTCAAAGTCTGATACAGACAAAAGATAGACACTGAAGAGAAAGAGAGAAAATAGGCATTGATAATCCAAACAGATAGTCCAGTGAATAAATCATGAGTTCTCGCTACTGAAAACGTATTTGTAAAATTCCTCATGACCAGCCAAAGAAGAGAAGCTACATCTAATATTATTGAGGGTGGGGGAGGGAGTCACACTAAGATCTTCCTTAGTGATCACTCGGCAACCCAGGAGAACTTTGTAACAATACACTTTCGCTGATAAACCATCTTTGGACATTTATACGAACTGTCTTCTATACATTCACCCTCAGCGATTAACGTTGGCTGGATATTAAACTGACAATGCCAACTCAAGAGAGAGATGAAATCAAGCCTTCAGAGCTCTTGTTATTTGAAAATGAGTAAATCATTACAAGTATCACTAGAGCTATATTATTTGGCTTTCATATATTTTCTGAAAGATGAGTAAAAATACAATTCTGACAACAGTTACCATGGAAGCGGTTTCTTTCTGCTGTCTTTCCTGAATAGTAACATTTAATTTGATGGATTAATCTAGTAGCTGAGGTGTGATTCACCTTGTTCTTTTTCCTCATCAGTTTCTACATCACCAAACTGTGCATCTCCAAGGAGTGCATCTCTCACTGCTGACACTTTCATCACAAGCAAGAACAAATTCTGTCTTTCTAGCCAGAATTATTGAACACCCACTAAATAATTTAAATAAAAGAACAGAAGTAGGGTATAAGATTTGGAAAACAAAAAACATCAAGCTCCATGCTTAATGGCTTTGACTCATTACCCGACAGGTTTTTTTAATTTGCTTATATAACCTTAATACTTTCCTGAAAGGAAAAAGCCTTTGAGAGGCAGCTGTCCATGATGAGCCCTACTTTCTTGGCCTGTCCACTCTGGTCCTTGGAATGCTACGTACAACAGCCCAGTGGACTCAAGTCAACTCAAATATCTATGTAGAGCAAAAGAAGGTTCTTTCACTTGGATCTTTACGATGACCACATACAGATTAGTTAAGAATGAATGAGTCGGGCTTCCTTGGTGGCGCAGTGGTTGAGAGTCCGCCTGCCGATGCAGGGGACATGGGTTCGTGCCCTGGTCCGGGAAGATCCCACATGCCGCGGAGCGGCTGGGCCCATGAGCCATAGCCGCTGAGCCTGCGCGTCCAGAGCCTGTGCTCCGCAATGGGAGAGGCCACAACAGGGAGAGGCCCGCGTATCGCAAAAAAAAAAAAAAAAAGAATGAATGAGTCTAAAATACAGAATGAGAACTATGATACAGTAATTATACAGTCCACTTAAGCATTGTTACATACAGCAAACCATAAATGACATAGAATAAATTCTAATATAAATTTCCAGATCTCCCCCATTAAAAAACAACTGGAAATGTATAACCAAGGGAGGTTAAGCAGACCTGTCCAGGCCAGATCGTTCTTCTCTTGAGTTACCTTGATTCTATTGACCTTCACTGGTGGAACCAACACTGTTCTTGCCCAGAATTGATTTGTATTGGGATCTCTAGACAAGCTGTTATTTCTATTTGAAGAAATGTTTCAGGCTCTGCTTATGAATTCATGGTAAATACATAGCTGTTTGACAACAGTATTCCTAAGAGGTCTCTGCTTCCCTTAACTACCCTCTGCAAGATGTGGGTCACAAGTTCTGTGTCACTGGAGTGGAAACTCCTTTTGTCCACAGGAACCGAGCTCTGTCAACATCTATGGATTAGAAAGAGTTCTGCGTTTTCTGGTTCTCAGCTGTGTCTGGCTCTGTCCTTTGCTCTGATCTTAGTTATGACCATGGATCGGTTGCATTCTGCCCTTTTGGATGCAAAGAGTAACTTTCAAACTGGGGGCCATGCCAAAAATGGATTTTCCCATTTTACAAAATTTTACAAAATTTTCCCATTTTACAAAATGCAGGTGCCATTAGGCTTCCTAAGTCACACCATTAAAGTGTGTTCCCGGATATAGAGGCTCACAACTGTCATGTAACACAATTTTACTCAAAACAAATATCATGTGCACTACACATACCTTACTCAAAGTTAGATGTGGAAGAGCTAATATTGATGTGATCTCATTTTTTCTAACATGTTAGAAAAATGTTAGAAAAATTCTTCCATAGAATTCTTCAAAATGACAACTGCACAGCCTGTAGTCACCTAATTTTTAAAACTAGCATTTAGAATACCGACTGCTATGCAGAATATCCTGACTATTTTAGTAAGCAAACGATAGATCTCACTATGTCTACAGAATGTTGTAGGTTCATTAAAGCTCATTTTTATTTCCAAATGAGAACCTATAATAAGATGGAAACTTGAAGACATACAAAAATAAAAATACTTCGAAATACATCTACTTCCTCAGATTATATGCGACCTCATTGGCTTCTACATCACATATGAAATCATTTACTCATTCAACAAATAATTATTGTGTCTACCATGTTTCAAGCTGAAGCTTTGGTTTTCTGGAGTTTGCATTTTAGTATGTATTGAGGGGCAGTGGGGAGAAATAGAATCAACAAATAAATTTAAAGCAAGTTGGATGGTGATAAATGCTATAGGTAAAAGGAATAAAGTAAGTAAGAGGCAAAGGGAGTGTATAGTAAAAAGAGGTGATAATATTAAATAGAGTGGACAGAGAAGAACTCTTTGAAAAGGTGACATTTGAGCAAAGATTGGGAGGTGAAGGAACAAGCCACATGGATATCTGGGGAAAGAGAATTCCTGGCAGAGGGAACAGTGGTTGCAAAAGTTGTGAGGCAGGAGCATACTTGGTATGTTAGAGAATTGCAAGAAGGCCAGTTTGGGTCAAGTGGAGTTAGTCAAGGGGAGTGTCATAGGCACTGAAGTTAGGGAAGCAACAGGGGGTCAAATGTATAGGACCTTGTAGGCCACTGTAAGAACTCTGCCTTTTACTCTTCACGAAATAGGAAGTCACTGAGGTTTTTGAGCTGAAGAGTGACATATCTGCCTTCCATTTTTCAAAGTTCACTCGGGCTGTTGCGTTGACAATAGAATAAAGATGAGGGACCAAGGGAGAAAGCAGAAAGTCCAGTTAAGAGGCTGTTGCAATAATCCAGGCAGGAGTTGATGGTGGGTTGGACTTCGGTAGTAACAGTGGAATTGATAAGAAGTGGTCAGATTCTGGGTAGACAGTGAAAGCAGAGTCAACAGAGTTGCTTACAGGTCAGTTATTGGTTATGAATGAAATAAGGGGACCAAGGAAATCGCCAGAATTTTTAGCCTAAATAACCAGAAGGAGTGAGCAATGTATTTGGATGGGGAACACTGCAGGAGGAAAAAGTGGCAGTGGGAAACCAGAACTTCTGTTTTAAACCTATTAAGTTTGATATGCACATTATATATGCAAGTAGATATGTGGATTTTGCAGTTAGATATAAGCATATAGATATATCTTTTCATTAGCATTTACTGAGTGACGATTAAATAAATGATTGAGCATATGAATGAATGAATAAATGAATGAATGCTGGGGATACAAAAAAATTCCAGTAAAAGAACTAACAAGGAAAGTATCATTCAGCAGATAACTTATTGTCTGAAATAACTTGGGCTTAAATGAGAAAGCTAAGATAACTGGGGAGAAAGGGGGCGGGAGAGAAGGGGACTATAGACGTCAGTACAAAGCAACCCACTCACTGGGTTTTACAATAACATTTTCTACTAAAACAATATCATTTTGCAACACAAGAGGTATAATATGCACTACAAATTTCTCCAAAAGAATTCAAGTCTGGGGGGCGCCTTCAAGATGACGGAGGAGTAAAATGTGGAGATCACCTTCCTCCCCACAAATACATCAGAAATACATCTACATGTGGAACAACTCCTACAGAACACCTACTGAACTCTGGCAGAAGACCTCAGACATCCCAAAGGCAAGAAACGCCCCCACGTACCTGGGTAGGGCAAAAGAAAAAAGGAAAAACAGAGGCAAAAGAATAGGGACGGGACCTGCACCTCTGGGAGGGAGCTGTGAAGGAGGAAAAGTTTCTACACACTAGGAAGGCCCTTCGCGGGTGGAGACTGTGAGTGGCGGAGGGGGAAAGCTTCGGAGCCATGGAGGAGAGCGCAGCAACATGGGTGCAGAGCGCAAAGTGGAGAGATTCCCACACAGAGGATCGGTGCTGACCAGCACTCACCAGCCCGAGAGGCTTGTCTGCTCACCCGCCGGGGTAGGTGGGGGCTGGGAGCTGAGGCTCGGGCTTCGGTAGGATCCCAGGGAGAGGACCGGGGTTGGCGGCGTGAACAAAGCCTGAAGGGGCTAGTGCACGACAGCTAGCCGGGAAGGAGTCCAGAAAAAAGTCTGGAACTGCCTAAGAGTCAAGAGACCGTTTTTTCGGGGTGCACAAGGAGAGGGGATTCAGAGCACCGTCTAAACGAGCTCCAGAGACACGCACGAGCCGCGGCTATCAGCGCGGACCCCAGAGACAGGCATGAGACACTAAGGCTGCTGCTGCAGCCACCAAGAAGCCTGTGTGTGAGCACAGGTCACTATCCACACCTCCCCTCCCGGGAGCCTGTGCAGCCCACACTGCCAGGGTCCCATGATCCAGGGAGAACTTCCCCGGGAGAACCCACAGCACACCTCAGGCTGGTGCAACGTCACATCAGCCTCTGCCACCGCAGGCTCGCCCTGCATTCCGTACCCCTCCCTCCCCCCCGGCCTGAGTGAGCCAGAGCCCCCTAATCAGCTTCTCCTTTAACCCCGTCCTGTCTGGGCAGGGAACAGACACCCTCAGGTGACCTACACACAGAAGCAGGGCCAAATCTAAACCTGAACCCCAGGAGCTGTGCGAAGAAAGAAGAGAAAGGGAAATCTCTCCCAGCAGCATTAGAAGCAGTGGATTAAATCTCCACAATCCACTTGATGTACCTGTGTCTGTGGAATAAATGAATAGACAAAGAATCATCCCAAGATTGAGGCGGTGGACTTTGGGATCAACTGTAGACTGCGGATTTGCTTTCTGCATCTAATTTGTTTCTGGTTATACGTTTATCTTAGTTTAGTATTTAGAGCTTATTATCATTGGTAGATTTGTTTATTGATTTGGTTGCTCTCCTCCTTTTTTGTTATATACATATTTTTTTACTTTTTTTCCTTTTGCTCTTTTTGTGAGTGTGTATCTGTATCCTTCTTTGCATGATTTTTCTGTATAGCTTTGCTTTTGCCATTTTTCCTAGGGTTCTGACTGTCTGTTTTTGGTTTCTGTTTTTTGGTTTTGGGGTTTTTTACGTATAGTTTTTAGTGCTTGTTATCATTGGAGGATTTATTTTTTGGTTTGGTTGCTCTCTTGTTTCTTTCTCTTTTTTTTTATTACCCTTTTATTTTTTATTTTTAATATTTTTTTATTTTAATAACTTTATTTTATATTCTTTCTTTCTTTCTTTCTTTTGTCACTTTTCTTCTGAGCCATGTGGCTGACAGGGTCTTGGTGCTCTGTCCAGTGTCAGGCCTGAGCTTCTGAGGTGGGACAGCCAAGTTCAGGACATTGGTCCACCAGAGACCACCTGGCCCCATGTAACATCAAATGGCAAAAGCTCTCCGAGAGATGTCCGTCTCCATGCTAAGACCCAGCTCCACTCAATTACCAGCAAGCTACAGTGCTAGACACCCTATGGCAAACAACTAGCAAGACAGGAACACAAACCCACCCATTAGCAGAGAGGCTGCCTAAAATCATAATAAGTCCACAGACACCCCAAAACACACCACCAGATGTGGACCTGCCCACCAGAAAGACAAGATCCAGCCTCATCCACCAGAACACAGGCACCAGTCCCCTCCATCAGGAAGCCTACAGAACCCACTGAACCAAACTTACCCACTGGGAGCAGACACCAAAAACACTGGGAACTACGAACTTGCAGCTTGCAAAACGGAGACCCCAAAACACAGTAAGTTAGGCAAAATGAGAAGACAGAAATACACAGCAGATGAAGGAGCAAGGTAAAAACCCACCAGACCAAACAAATGGAGAGGAAATAGTCAGTCAACCTGAAAAACAATTCAGAGTAATGATAGTAAAGATGATCCAAAATCTTGGATATAGAATGGAGAAAATACAAGAAACGTTTAACAAGGACCTCGAAGAACTAAAGAGCAAACAAACAATGATGAACAACACAGTTAATGAAATTAAAAATTCTCTAGAAGGAATCAATAGCAGAATAACTGAGCAGAAGAATGCATAAGTGACCTGGAAGATAAAATAGTGGAAATAACTACCACAGAGAAGAATAAAGAAAAAAAATAGAATAAAAAGAATTGAGGACAATCTCAGAGACCTCTGGGACAATATTGAACGCACCAACATTTGAATTATAGGGGTCCCAGGAGAAGAAGAGAAACAAAAGGGACTGAGAAAATGTTTGAAGAGATTATAGTGGAAAACTTCCCTAATATGGGTAAGGAAATAGTCAATCAAGTCCAGGAAGCGCAGATAGTCCCATACAGGATAAGTCCAAGGAGAAACACGCCAAGACACATATTAATCAAACTATCAAAAATTAAATACAAAGAAAAAGTATTAAAAGCAGCAAGGGAAAAGCAACAACTGACATACAAGGGAATCCCCATAAGGTTAACAGCTGATCTTTCAGCAGAAACTCTGCAAGCCAGACGGGAGTGGCAGGACATATTTAAAGTGATGAAAGGGGAAAACCTACAACCAAGATTACTCTAGCCAGCAAGGATCTCATTCAGATTTGATGGAGAAATTAAAACATTTCCAGATAAGCAAAAGCTAAGAGAATTCAGCACGACCAAACAAGCTCCACAACAAATGCTAAAGGAACTTCTCTAGGCAGGAAACACAAGAGAAGAAAAAGACTTACAATAACAACCTCAAAACAATTAAGAAAATGGTAATAGGAACATACATATCGATAACTACCTTAAATGTAAAAGGATTGAATGCTCCCACCAAAAGACACAGACTGGCTGAATGGATACAAAAACAAGACCCGGACATATGCTGTCTATAAGAGACCCACTTCAGACCTAGGGACACACACAGACTGAAAGTGAGGGGATAGAAAAAGATATTCCACACAAATGGAAATCAAAAGAAAGCTGGAGTAGCAATTCTCATATCAGAGAAAATAGACTTTAAAATAAAGACTATTACAAGAGACAAAGAAGGACACTACATGATGATCAAGGGATCAATCCAAGAAGAAGAGATGACAATTGTAAATATTTATGCACCCAACATAGGAGCACCTCAATACATAAAGCAAATGCTAACACTCATAAAAGGGAAAATCGACAGTAATAAAATCATAGTAAGGGACTTTCACACCCACTTTCACCAATGGACAGATCATCCAAAATGAAAATAAATAAGGAAACACAAGCTTTAAATGATACATTAAACAAGATGGACTTAATTGATATTTATAGGACATTCCATCTGAAAACAGCAGATTACACTTTCTTCTCAAGTGCTCATGGAACATTCTCCAAGACAGATCATATCTCAGGGTCACAAAGCAAGCCTTGGTAAATTTAAGAAAATTGAAATCATATCAAGTATCTTTTCCGACCACAATGCTATAAGACTAGACATCAATTACAGGAAAAAAATCTGTAAAAAATACAAACACATGGAGGCTAAACAACACACTACTTAATAACCAAGACATCACTGAAGAAATCAGAGAGGAAGTCAAAAAGTACCTAGAAACAAATGACAATGAAAACACGATGGCCCAAAACCTATGGAATGCAGCAACAACAGTTCTAAGAGGGAAGTTTATAGCAACACAGTCCTACCTCAAGAAACAAGAAACATCTCAAATAAACAACCTAACCTTACACTTAAAGCAATTAGAGAAAGAAGAACAAAAGACCCCCAAAGTTAGCAGAAGGAAAGAAATCATAAAGATCAGATCAGAAATAAATGAAAAAGAAATGAGGGAAACAATAGCAAAGATCAATAAAACTAAAAGCTCGTTCTTTGAGAAGATAAACAAAATTGATAAACCATTAGCCAGACTCATCAAGAAAATAAGGGAGAAGACTCACATCAATAGAATTAGAAATGAAAAAGGAGAAGTAACAGCTTACACTGCAGAGATACAAAGGATCATGAGAGATTACTACAAGCAACTGTATGCCAATAAAATGGACAACCTGGAAGAAATGGACAAATTCTTAGAAAAGCACAACCTTCCGAGACTGAACCAGGAAGAAATAGAAAATATAAACAGACCAATTACAAGCACTGAAATTGAGACTGTGATTAAAAATCTTCCAACAAACAGAAGTCCAGGACAAGATGGCTTCACAGGTGAATTCTATCAAACATTTAGAGAAGAGCTAACACCTATCCTTCTCAAACTCTTCCTAAATATAGCAGAGGCAGGAACACTCCCAAACGCATTCTACGAGGCCACCATCACCCTGATACCAAAACCAGACAAAGATGTCACAAAGAAAGAAAACTACAGGCCAATATCACTGATGAACATAGATGCAAAAATCCTCAACCAAATACTAGCAAACAGAATCCAACAGCACATTAAAAGTATCATACACCATGATCAAGTGGGGTTTATCCCAGGAATGCAAGGATTCTTCAATATATGCAAATCAATCAATGTGATACACCATATTAACATACTGAAGGAGAAAAACCATATGATCATCTCAATAGATGCAGAAAAAGCTTTCAACAAAATTCAACACCCATTTATGATAAAAACTCTCCAGAAAATAGGCATAGAGGGAACTTACCTCAACATAATAAAGGCTATATATGACAAACCCACAGCCAACATTGTTCTCAAAGGTGAAAAACTGAAAGCATTTCCACTAAGATCAGGAACAAGACAAGGCTGCCCACTCTCACCACTATTATTTAACATAATTTTGGAAGTTTTAGCCACAGCAATCAGATAAGAAAAAGAAATAAAAGGAATCCAAATTGGAAAAGAAGAGGTAAAACTGTCACTGTTTGCAGATGACATGATACTATACATAGAGAATCCTAAAGATGCTACCAGAAAACTACTAGAGCTAATCAATGAATTTGGTAAAGTAGCAGGATACAAAATTAATGCACAGAAATCTCTTGCATTCCTGCACACTAGTGATGAAAAATCTGAAAGAGAAATTAAGGAAACACTCCCATTTACCATTGCAACAAAAAGAATAAAATAACTAGGAATAAACCTACCTAAGGAGACAAAAGACCTGTATGCATAAAACTATAGGACACTGATGAAAGAAATTAAAGATGATACAAACAGATGGAGAGATATACCATGTTCTTGGATTGGAAGAATCAACATTGTGAAAATGACTACACTACCCAAAGCAATCTACACATTCAATGCAATCCCTATCATACTACCAATGGCGTTTTTCACAGAACTAGAACAAAAGAATTTCACAATTTGTATGGAAATACAAAAGACCCCAAATAGCCAAAGCAATCTTGAGAAAGAAAAACAGAACTAGAGGAATCAGGCTCCCTGACTTCAGACTATACTACAAAGCTACAGTAATCAAGACAATATGGCACAAAAACAGAAATATAGATCAGTGGAACAGGATAGAAAGCCCAGAGATAAACCCACGCACATATGGTCACCTTATCTTTGATAAAGGAGGTAAGAATATACAATGGAGAAAAGATAGCCTCTTCAATAAGTGGTTCTGGGAAAACTGGACAGCTACATGTAAAAGAATGAAATTAGAACACTCCCTAACACCATTCACAAAAATAAACTCAAAATGGATTAAAGATCTAAATGTAAGTACAAACACTATAATACTCTTAGAGTAAAACACAGGTAGAATGCTCTATGACATAAATCACAGCAAGATCCTTTTGGACCCACCTCCTAGGGAAATGGAAATAAAAACAAAAATAAATGAATGGGACCTAATGAAACTTAAATGCTTTTGCACAGCAAAGGAAACCATAAATAAGATGAAAAGACAACCCTTAGAATGGGAGAAAATATTTGCAAACGAAGCAACTGACAGAGGATTAATCTCCAAAGTATACAAGCAACTCATGCAGCTCAATATCAAAAAAACAAACAACCAAATCCAAAAATGGGCTGAAGACCTAAATAGACATTTCTCCAAAGAAGATATACAGACTGCCAACAAACACATGAAAGAATGCTCAACATCACTAATCATTAGAGAAATGCAAATCAAAACTACAATGAGATATCATCTCACACCAGTCAGAATGGCCATCGTCAAAAAATCTAGAAACAATAAATTCTGGAGACGGTGTGGAGAAAAGGGAACCCTCTTGCACTGTTGATGGGAATGTAAATTGATACAGCCACTATGGAGAACAGTACGGAGGTTCCTCAAAAATCTAAACATAGAACTACCATACGACCCAGCAATCCCACTGCTGGGCATATACCCTGAGAAAACCATAATTCAAAAAGAGTCATGTACAGCAATGTTCATTGTAGCTCTATTTACAAGAGCCAGGACATGAAAGCAACCTAAGTGTCCATTGACAGATGAATGGATAAAGAAGATGTGGCATATATATACAATGGAATATTACTCAGCCATAAAAGGAAACGAAATTGAGTTATTTGTAGTGAGGTGGATGGGCCTAGAGTCTGTCATACAGAGTGAAGCAAGTCAGAAGGAGAAAAATAAATACCGTATGCTAACACATATATATGGAATGTAAATATAACAATAATAATAATGGTTCTGAAGAACCTAGGGGCAGGACAGGAATAAAGATGCAGACATAGAGAATGGACTTGAGGACACGGGGAGGGGGAAGGGCAAGCTGGTACGAAGTGAGAGCGTGGCATGGACATATATACACTACCAAATGTAAAATAGATAGCTAGTGAAAGCAGCCGCATAGCACAAGGAGATCATCTCAGTGCTTTGTGTCCACTTAGAGGGGTGGGATAGGGAGGGTTGGAGGGAGACGCAAGAGAGAGGGTATATGGGGATGTATGTATATGTATAGCTGATTCACTTTGTTATACAGCAGAAACTAACACACCATTGTAAAGCAATAATACTCCAATAAAGATGTTAAAAAAAAAAAGAATTAAAGTCCAAGAACATCATTTTCATATGTCTTGTATATATGTGTTAAAATTACAAAAGAATGATTAGCAAATGAGGATGTTAGTTCTTGAACAAACCACACGGGTTAAAAGCATTAATGTATCTATATTAAGTATTCCTAAGAAACAATACAATGCTTATCATTGATTTCCCAAAAGTCATCTTCATATTCAGAAAGTCATGCTATCTTAACTACTTTTAATATTTCAAACTGGTCACTGCTTTTAGGTATACATTGTCATATACCTCATTTTAGAAATTTTTAAAGGTATACACCTCATGATTTTAATTTTCTAACTGTATCTACCATCTTAGGGGCCTAATCTTTTTTTTATTGTATTTTTCTTCTTTTTATTAACAGGAAACATTTAGCCCATTTTCTCAATTTCTTAATTCCCCTGGAGAATTAAAACATACAACTTCTAAATATTTCTCTTTTTTATTTTTAACCATTTTTTAAATCGAAGTATAGCTAATTTACAAAGTTGCGTTAGCTTCAGCTGTACAGCAAAGTGATTCAGTTATTTATACATATCTTATATATATGTGTGTGTGTGTGTATATATATATTCTTTTTCAGATTCTTTTTCTATTATAGGTTATTACAAGACATTGAATATAGTTCCCTGTGCTATACAGTAGGTCCTTGTTGTTTATCTATTTTATACATAGTAGTGTGTATATGTTAATCCCAAACTCATACTTTATTTCCCCCTCACCAACCCCCACTATCCCCTCTGGTAACCATAAGTTTGTTTTCTATGTCTGTGAGCCTATTTCTGTTTTGTAAGTTCATTTATATCATTTTTGTTAGATTTCACATATAAGTGATATTATATTTGTCTTTGTCTGACTTACTTCACTTAATATAATAATCTCTAGGTCTATCGATGTTGCTGCAAATGGCATTATTTCATTCTTTACTATGGCTAATATTCCATTGTATATACGTACCACATCTTCTTTATCCATTCATCTGTCAGTGGACACTTAGGTTATTTCCATGTCTTGGCTATTGTAAATAGTGCTGCTATGAACATTGGGGTGCATGTATCTTTGCGAATTACAGTTTTCTTTGGATACGTATTCAGGAGTGTGATTGCAGGATCATATGGTAACTATTTTTAGTTTTTAAAAGAACCTCCATACTGTTCCGTAGTGGCTGCACCAATTTACACTTAGGGGTTTAACCTTAAATTGCAGAAATTAAGGTATATCCCCCATCCTACTAAATAATGTAGGTTTCTCAAAGTCTCTAACCAATTTAGTAATTAAAGTTCATATTGCAAAATCTAGGAATGAAAAGACTCAAGATCATTGTACAAATCTCTTCATTCCTACATCTTTTCCTTGGGCTGCTACTTAAGTTAGTAAATGACAGAAAGTAGACTTTTCCTCAACATACTTTTTTTTAAATCACAACGCTTCTACTCCAATACTGCCAAACAATAAGAAGTAAAGCAATTTTTACAATTTTATTTTATTTCAATTATAGTTATATCAAGTGACTTTTTTTTTACCTGAAATAAGCAAATAACTACATCAGGGCAGTATTTAATTAGTCATGACTAGCAAGGGCACAATGTTAGTACTACTTGATAAGTAGTCCAAAATAAAAAATGCTTACAGAATATGAAATTTTTTCCTAAAATATGACTATAATAAATTTAACACTTTCATTTTAGCCCCCCAAAAAGCCATTTAAATTGACTTCAAATCCTTCTTTGTGCCTTTCATTCCAGTTAACACTAAATTAGCCAGTTTCTCGCAAAATAAAAGTTATAGAATCTGCAAGAATGTTGTAGTACTTACATCAGGGCAGCAAAACGAAGTTTGCCAGCTCAGTGTGCAACCAGATTTATGTAGGAAGAGTATATATGTTAAGGGACAGAAAGATAATAGTTCCCATTTTCCTAACTTGTAGGTTTACAAGTTCTATTACAGGGTCTGCCAACCTCTGCACTATTGACATTTTAGGCTGAGTACATCTTTGATGTGGGTCGGGGTTGGGGGCTGTCCTGTACACAGTGGTATGTTTGGCAGCATCCCTGGCCTCTACCCACGAGATGCCAGTAGCATCTCATCCCCATCTCGACATCCAAAAATATCTCCCGACATTGTTAAATGTCCCCTGGGGAATGTAAAACTGTCCATGGTTGAGAACCCTTGATCTATATGTTCAGTAGATATAAGAATATACATAGATTCCTCTAGATGTGTTGCCTTTACACAAAATTTAACCTTAATTTCAAAGCTTACTGTCAATTGTCACCAAAGCCCTTGAAACAAAACAACAGGAAGCAACAAGTACCATCAGAAAAGGGGAGTATGGTTCTCTCAAAACTTAAAGGTTATCCACCTGATAAGAAGCAAATTCTTAAAAATTTGTACCCATAAAAATCCCCCCAAATTAAACTATAGGCTTAAATCTGTTAAATGAGCTCATATGTATTCTTCAAAAAAATGAAGAAAGAAATACTGCAACTATCTGCACACTCCAGAAATTTGATCTTTTAAAAGGTTGCCTAATGTTGGGTTTTTTTCCTTCCAAAGTGGCAGCTTCTTATTATCTTTTGAAATGTCATTTGGTGACTCAAAAGAAAACAACTGTAATTTAAACAGCAAGAAATGAGGGGGAATAAGTCTGTATGTGGCCTCTGTTTGGAAGTTACTAAGCTGTCTTTCCTTGATTTTAATGTAATATGCTTTCTCCAGGGGTGTAAACCCCAGGTCTCTAAATATCATTTATATGTTGGTGGCTCCCACATTTCCATCGTATCCTGACCTGCCCCTGAGGCCAGGGCCAACTCGCCCATCGACTTATGTGTATGATGACCAACTGTCCACTTAAAGGGGACAGGTTCAGTTTTCTCTTAGCCTCCTTTCCTCCCCGGCCTTTCCCATATTGGGAAATAGTAGCACTATTCCCCAGGAAAAAGCCTTAGCGTCATTCTTGACTCCTATATTAATTTCCTATTACTGCTGTAACAAATTTCTATGATTTTGTGACTTAAGACAATACAAATAATTTTCTTACACTTCTGGAGGTCAAAAGTCCAAAATCAAAGTCTAGAGCCTAAACTGAAGGTGTCAGCAGGGCAGTTTCTCTGGGGGGGGGGGGGGGGGGCTCTAGGAGAAAATCTGTTTCCTTACCTTTTCCAGCTTCTAGAGGCTGCCCGTATTCCGTGGCTTGTGGATTGTACACAAATATTGAAGAAGTCTATTCTAGCAGACCCAACCTGACTGAAAATCCAGATATAGAAATGTTTACAGACAGGAGAAGCTTCATAGACCAGGAACTCTGAAAGGCTGAGTATGTAGTAGTAATTCATCAGGAAGCATTAGAAGTGGAAGCCCTCCTTCCGGGTACATCTGTCCAAGAGGCAGAGCTCATAGCCCTCAAGAGCGCCCTGTGCCTTGGGGCTAAAGAAAAGGTCACCATTTATACTGATTCTAAGTATGCCTTCTCTGTCGTGCATGCACATGGGGCCATATGGGAAGAGAGGGGTCTAACTAACATCAAGAAGAAAAGAAGTTAAACACGCGGAGGAGATACTGGCCTGATTAGGCTCTGTTATAATGATGGAAGAAGTAGCCATAGTACATTGCCTGGGCCCCCAAAAGACTGACAGTTATATAGCTAAAGGAAATAATCTGGCTGATCAGGGCACAAAACAGGCAGCCAGACCAAAAATCCCCATCCTAAGGCCCTAGCACTCATTCCACGTGTGGACCTATCCCTGTTTAAACCTCAGTGTTGGGAAATGGATCTAGAGAAAGCAGACGAAGGGGAATTTCACGCTGACTTGAGACTTAGATGATCAGTACCAAACAACCAAAAAAGGCTGGATTTATAATGAACAGGGACTAGTGCTTATACCTGAGCATTTAATGGAAAGAGTTATTACCCATCTACATCAAGGAAACCATTAGGGGCGTGACCTAACCAATCACTGGCTACAGAAGTTTATTTTTGGTCCACAAATGCAAAGGACCAATGAAAGGGTAATACAAAATTGCCTGATCCGGCCAGAAACAATCCAAAAAGCAGTCCGCCCCCGATAATAAAAGGGGTGTAAAACCGAGGGACAGAACCAGGAGATGGTTGGCAAATAGACTTGACTGTTATGCCCAAAGCCATGAGAAATTACAGATATTTGCTGGTATTTGTAGACACCTTCACAGGACTCATTAAATTTTGTATTTGTTGTCTGTCTCATATATTTAAAAGGCCTCCCCACACGCATGATGATTGCCTAAGAGTTCAAGGTGGGACTTGTGAATATTTACAATTAAGTGCAAAACACTTTCATTCCTCTTATGAAAATCCATGCTCTTAATCAGCAGGAAGCGCCTAGAGTGATATCACCCTATTTCCTTCAAGATTGAGGAACGTGTAAAGAAATAGGGAGAAATTGAAACAGCACATAAAACACTGACCAGCTTAAAATGGCTTTGCTTCCTTAAAACAGGTTGTTGATTGTTTAAACCTGTAGTTATTTTACAGAGACAGCACTGTGCATGTGCAAGACGGAAACCCATGGCTCCAGGATGACCCCAGAACGAAGAATCTTGAGTTTGCAAAACTCAAAGAATAGAAATGTTGCCACTGGAGTCCTTTACAAAGTGAGAAGTCCTTCAAGAAGGAAAATCGGCTTCCGGATGGACTGATTTGAGACTAGCCAATCAGCTTTTGCCAAGTTCGCCCTTAAATTTTGCCCTGAACCCTGGATGGGAGACACAGATTTGAGTCCTGCTTTCTGTCCCCTTGCTGGTCAACCTCGCAATAAAGCTCTTTCTTTCCTCCAAAGCCAGCGCCATAGTACTGGCTTCTGTACACGTCGGGCAGCCGGCTTGGTAACAATCCTTCCTCGCATCTCTCCAACCTCTGTTTCCGTCATGACATCTCCTTCTCTGACTCTGACTGCTGTAAGGACCCTGTGATGACACTGCCCACTCAAATATTCCAGGATAAACTCCCCATCTCAAGATCTTTAACTTAATCACATCTACAAAGTCTATTCTGCCATGTGAAATATTGTGATTTATAAGAAATATGTATATTTGGTCAGATGACCAAAATATATTTTCATATATATTTGATCTTCATCCACAGTTCCTGGCTCACAGCTCCCTGGGAATTTCCTGGGCAATAAGAGCAATAGGAGAACATTTTGTCATAATATTTGGTCTCTGTCCTTAGTTCCTGAAAGTACTTCAGAGCCATAAAGGTGTCCTGTTATTCATAACAAGCCGTTTTTCACCACAACTAAGTTTTTGTTAATGAGATGACTTTTGGAAAGCACCTAAGGATGGGGGCTGGCTGCTGGGGAACCACCCTTGAAGGGAGAGTTGGAACTTTCAGTTCCACCCTTTGACCTCTGGGGAAGGGAGAGAGGCTGGAGGTTCAATGGCCAATGATTTCATCAACAAGTCCTATGCAATGAAGCCTCCATAAAAACAACAGGAAAAGGAGGTTCAGAGAGCTTCTGGGCTTGTGAACACACGGAGATTCGGGGAGAGTGGTGTGCTCGGAGAGGGCATAAAGGCTCCACACCCTTTCCCCATACCTTGCCCTCTGTATCTCTTCTGTGTAGCTGTTCCTGAGTTGTATGCTTTTCTAATAAACCAGTGATCTAGTAAGCAAAATGTCTCTCTGAGTTCTGTGAGTTGCTCTAAGCAAATTAATAGAACCCAAGGAGGAGGTCATGGGAACCTCTTTTTTTTTTTATTTTTTATTTTTTGCGGTACGTGGGCCTCTCACTGTTGTGGCCTCTCCCGTTGCGGAGCACAGGCTCCGGACACGCAGGCTCAGCAGCCATGGCTCACAGGCCCAGCCACTCCACGGCATGTGGGATCCTCCCGGACTGGGGCACGGACCTGTGTCCGCTGTATCGGCAGGCGGACTCTCAACCACTGCGCCACCAGGGAAGCCCTGGGAATCTCTTATTTATAGCCAGTCAGTCAGAAGCACAGGTGATAACCTGGGTTTGCAACTGGCATCTGAAGTGGGGGGGAGAGGGGCAGTCCTTTAGGACCGAGCCCTTAGCTTGTGGGATCTGACACTAACTCCAGGTAAATAATGTCAGAACTGAGTTGCAGTCTCAGATACCCTGCTGGTGTCCTGAGAATTGCTTGCTGCTTTGGGAAACCTCCTCCACACACTAGAATCTGGTGATCAGAACCACCTTTTACCACCACGTAAGGTAACATGTTCACAGTTTCTGGGATTAGGATGTCGACATCTTTGGGAGGCCATCATTCTGTCTGCCATGATTCCTCTCCTTTTCTAACTCACCCATCCCACCACATCATCAACAATCTGTAGGCTCCACCCCTAAAATATACCCCAAATCAACTACTTCCCTGTAATTCCTCTGCTACCATCAGTGCAGGGCCACACAGACTCTGCCCTGGACAACTGTGAGCATCTCTTAACTGGTCCCCTTGCTGCCACTCTTGCCCCTCTGCAGTCCATCTATAAAGCTGCCAGAATGATCTTCTTAAAATATAAATCATGTAATGTGATTGCCTTGTTTAAAACTCATCAGTGGTTTCCCACTATAACCGGAACAAAATTCTAATAGATACTTCATCCTCTGGTCCCTTCTCACCTTTAAAATATAATAAAGCCTTTCCGTTTGGCGGCAGCCATCAGGTGAGCCGAGATGGGCGCTTACAAGTACATCCAGGAGCTATGGAGGAAGAAGCAGTCGGACGTGATGCGCTTTCTGCTCAGGGTGCACTGCTGGCAGTACCGCCAGCTCTCGGCGCTGCACCGGGCCCTGCGCCCCACCCGGCCCGACAAGGTGCGCAGGCTGGGCTACAAGGCCAAGCAAGGTTATGTGATACATCGCGTTCGCGTGCGCCGCGGAGGCCGCAAATGCCCGGTGCCGAAGGACCCCACCTACGGCAAGCCCATCCACCATGGCGTCAACCAGCTCAAGTTTGCCCGGAGCCTTCAGTCTGTTGCCGAGGAGCGAGCGGGACGCCACTGTGGGGCCCTGAGGGTCCTGAATTCTTACTGGGTGGGTGAAGATTCTACGTACAAACTTTTTGAGGTTATCCTCATTGATCCCTTCCATAAAGCTATCAGAAGAAACCCTGACACCCAGTGGACCACCAAACCAGTCCACAAGCACAGGGAGATGCGGGGGCTGACGTCTGCAGGCAGGAAGAGCCGCGGCCCGGCAAGGGCCACAAGCTCCACCACACGATCGGTGGTTCTCGCCGCGCAGCCTGGAGAAGGCGCCATACTCTCCAGCTCCACCGCTACCGCTAATATAAGTAATGTTTGTAAAATTCTTACCTAATAAACAGTTTAGGACATCCACGTCTGCTTAAAAGTGGTTTTTAATCTGTCTGTTAAAACTAGTTGTCTGCAGATTGCTTCATTGAATGCATTGTCAAATTCTGAAAGGTAAAGTGCAATAATGTTTGAAGATTTTAAGTGATGGTGTGTCTTGTTTCTAATAAGGGAAAAATGCCTTTGTTTTTTGCTTTATTAGGCAGTTGATATGTCCGTGTTTAAAATGCTGGCTGGTAACAATAGATGTAAAATTCTGTAAAAGAGGAGTGCAGAAACTAGCCATGTAGATTTGTTGGTGCATGTGATGAAACCTACAGCTTTATTGGGGTGAGGCAATGCTCTGCTGGTTTACTCTAAAGTGGCTGTTTTATGGAGTTTGGCAAGGACAAACTTTAAATTGGGTTTTCCTTGGAAATGTAAAGGATGTCGTGATCCTTTATCATGATCATAATGCCGAAAAATAAAGTTGACTAGGGCCCACGTTTTTAGACTTAATGTGCTATTCCATATATGTAACTGCTGCTGCCAAAAGGCAGAAAGTAAAGGAATGCCACCATTTTTTAAGAGAATTGAATAAACCTGTTGCAAGATGTTTCTCTTACAAATTGAAACAAATCCTGGTTAACCTAAATTAAATTGCCTTGGCCTCGATGGTACCACTGAAGTTCCCATAAAAGGTGGGAGCTCCTGGTTCAGTCCCATGACTGATCTGTAGAATACTTAACTTCATGCAAAATAGTCATGGTATTTACACTAGTGTACATTGAAACTGATGGAAATTGAACATTGGGTATATGAGGAGGGAGTTTTTAAACCTAAGGTTTGTAAGCTAGTGATGCTAGGATTGGGAAATTGGTGTTCATGAGGTCCCTTTCAAGTGTGGGAGGATAGAAGGGGCTTGGATCAAATTTTTAAATGTTTTATTTTTAGTATTAGTTTGTGACCCATTATGAAATGTAAGCCACCTCGGGGAAAATTGGGTTGGTTTTATTTAAACGTAACATTGCTAAGTCTAATCAGTGTTATCTTGGGTCAAGCCACTTTATCCATTCCCATAAGGCTACTAAGAAGAGTCGTGTAGTTGGTGTCAATACAAGTTCAGTTGGTTTCCGAAAAATAATAATAATAATAATAATAATAATAATAATAATAGAGAAGAAATAATGCAATTTTTTTCCTTCACAAAATTTCTCTCCATCCCTCACTTCCATGGCCTTATATGCTAACAGCAGCTCTTAGCAGCTCATCAAAGGGAGGTACATGTGTTTGAGCTGTCCTTCTGGGTCTCCCCAGACATAGAAGACAGCAAATTACCATATAATTCTAAACCTATGCCCTCCCTCTCCAAGTCTGTTTTAACTGTACATTCCTGCTAAAACTACCAGAAAAGTTAAAATATATAAGAAATGAAAATCAAGAGATAGAGGGAAGAAAGGAAGGAACACAACACAGTATAATATATTCTTCACATTTCGTAACAGGCAGACAAAAGATGTCTTAGATTGATGGATCTAAAAATAGTGCAGATAAATTATTTAACATTAAGAGAGCTAAAAATAAAAGTTATTTTATTCCTTCGGGGAATGATGAGAGAGAGGCTTACACTTTTCATTTTATTTTTTATGAACTCTGAATTCTTTGACCATGTAAATAAATATAGTAAAGCAGCTACTAATTTTGCACAAATATTTACACTAATTTTACCCATGAGGCTGTGCATGTTTATATATGCACATTGGTCATCAGTTTTTCACCTACTGTAACATTTCTTCCCTCTGATTCCCAACACTGTTCTTTGGAATTCCCCCACCGGAAACCGTCCCACCAAGGACTTCTTGCTAATAAATCAAAGGGCCCTATGACCCCACTAGCAACCTCTCTGTGGAAAATTGTTCCCTAGGCCCTCTTCTGCCTCTGTTTCCCAAAAGCTCTTTCCTCCCTGAATCACCTCACACCAACTACTTCTGGAGCCAGCTATTCTTCTCACACTTTCAAATAATGAGTCTACACTTTATAATTCCTAGTCTTTTTCCAACATGCCAGAATCTCAGGAAGCTGCTACTCCAAAAATGCAGGCATTGCTTGGAATAATAAACAATCCCTAATTCAACCACCAGTATACGTATTTCATTGCCTCTTATGAACGCCCAGTCACCTCTCATTGGAGGATATTTCACAGAATTTTAGGATCAATAAAGGGTTGGAGAGAACAAACTCACCCACATCAAAATAGCCTGAGATATAAAAATGCAAACCACTGGACCCCATACAGACCTACTAACTCAAAATGTTTTCAACAACCTCCCCAGGTAGTTCCCATGCACACAAAAGTTTGAGATTCCCCAAATCAACCCAATCTAATTATTTCTGAAATGAAGAAAGTTAAATCCAGAGAGTAAATGACTTGTCCAAAATTGCCCACTTAATATGCAACCAATTCATTATTCTAGTCATACATATTCTGGTACCCTTTTAAAGGAACCTGTGAGATAAAACATGCACTAGAAAGAAACTACCTCAACATAATAAAAGCCACATAAGAAAAACCCACAGCTAACATCATACTCAATTAAGAAAAACTGAAAGCTTTTCCTCTAAGACCAGGAACAAGACAAGCATGCCCACTTTTGCCACTTCCACTCAACGTAGTACTGGAAGTCCTAGCCGGAACAATTAGGCAAGAAAAAGAAATAAAAGGCATGAAAACTGGGGGGGTGGGGGGAGGAAAGACATAAAATTATCACAGTTTATAGATGACAGGATCTTATATAAAGAAACCCTAAAGATTCCACTAAAAAAAAATCCTATTAGAACTAATAAATGAATTCAGCAAAGTTGAAGGATATAAAAAGCAACACAGAAAACTTAGTTTCATTTTTATACACTAACAATGCAAAATCGTAAAAGGAAATAAAGACAGCAATTCTATTTACAATAGCATCAAAAAGAAAAAGTACTTAGGAATAAACTTAACCAAGAAGGTGAAAGACTTGAACTCTGAAACTCTAAAACATTGATAAAAGAAATTAAACACAAATAAATGGAAAGACACCCCGTATTCATGGACTGGAAGATGTCAGTACTACCCAAAGCAATCTACAGATTCAGTGCAATCCCTGAATTAAAATCCCAATGATATTTTTGCACGAATTGAAAAATCCATCCTAAAATTCATATGGAATCTCAAGGGACCCTGAATAGTCAAAACAATCTTGGAAAGGAACAAAGGTGGAGGTCTCACACTTCCTGATTTCAAATTTTACTACCAAGATACAGTAATCAAAACAGTATGATAGTGATATAAAGATAGACATAAAGACCAATGGACTAAAGAGCACAGAAATAAACCCTCACATATATGGTCAAATGATTTTCAGTGAGGGTGCCAAGACCATTCAACAGGAAAAGGACAGTCTTTTCAACAAATGGTGATGGAAGAAAAACTGGATATCCACATGAAAAAAAAAATGAAGCTGGACCCTTACACCATATACAAAAATTAATTAAAAGTGAATCAAGTGCTTACACATAAGCCTTAAAACTATAGAACTCTTAGAAGAAAATATAGGGGGAAAGCTTAATGACACTGGATTTTGCAATGATTTCTTGGCTATGACACCAAAAGCACAGGCAACAGAAGAAAAAAATAGATAAGTTGAACTTCATCAAAATTTAGAACTGGGCTTCCCTGGTGGCACAGTGGTTGAGAGTCCGCCTGCCGATGCAGGGGACATGGGTTCGTGCCCTGGTCTGGGAAGATCCCACATGGCACAGAGCGGCTGGGCCCGTGAGCCATGGCCACTGAGCCTGCGCGTCCGGAGCCTGTGCCCCGCAACGGGAGAGGCCACAACAGTGAGAGGCCTGCATATCGCAAAAAAAAAAAAAAAAAAAAATTCAGAACTAAATTTTAAGAGTAAAATATCAACTCACAGAATAAGAGAAAAACATATCTGATAGGGACTGATATTCAGAATATATAAAGAACTCCTAAAACTCAACTAGAAAATAAACAACCTGATTTTCAAATGGGGAAAGAATTGAATGGACGTGTCTCCAAGAAAGATACACAAATGGCCATAAAGCAAATGAAAAGGAGTTCAATGACACTAACCATCAGAAAAATGCAAATCAAAACCATAATAAGATACTATTTCACATCCACTAGGATGGCTGTTATTAAAAAAAAAAAAGTGTTGATATGAATGTGGAGAAATTGGAACTCTTGTGCATTGCTGGTGGGAATGTAAAATAATGCAGCTACTATGGAAAATGTTATGGTCATTCCTCAAAATATTAAGAATAGAATTACCATATAATCCAGCAATTCCACTTTTGGGTATATACCCAAAAGGACTGAATGCAGAGACTCAAACAGATTTTATATATCCATGTTCATAGCAGCATTATTCATAATAGCCAAAGGTGGAACAGCCCAAGTATCCGTCAACAAATGAATGGGTAAACAAAATGTGGCATGTACATTAAATGGAATATTATTCAGCCTTAAAAAGGAAAGGAATTTTGATACATGCTACAACATGGATGAATCCTGAAGCCATTATGCTAAGTGAAATAAGCCAGTTAAGAAAAGACAAATACTTTCTGATTCTAGTTATATTAGGTATCTAAGATAGTCAAATTCACAGAGACAACAAATAAAATGTTGGTTGCCAGAAGCCAGGGAGAGGGAGGAATGGGGAATAAATATTTAATAGGTACAGTTTCAGTTGGAGAAGATGAAAAGCATTCTGGAGATGGACGGTGGTGATAGCTGCACAATAATGTGAATATACTTAATATCCAGAAATGTACACTTAAATGGTTGAAATGGTAAATTTTATGTTATATCTATTTTACCACAATAAAAAGAATTAACATGCAAAAACTGAACTACTCATCTTTCTCTTAAACATTATTTAAAACAAATAAGATTTTTTTTTAAATTTATTTATTTATTTATTTTTTGCGGTACGTGGGCCTCTCACTGTTGTGGCCTCTCCCGTTGTGGAGCACAGGCTCTGGACGTGCAGGCTCAGCGGCCATGGCTCACGGGCCCAGCCGCTCCGCGGCATGTGGGATCTTCCCGGACCGGGGCACGAACCCGTGTCCCCTGCATCGGCAGGCGGACTCTCAACCACTGCGCCACCTGGGAAGCCCAAGATTTGTTTTATTCATCTAACAAATAGCAAATCTCAGCTTCCAGCAAAACATCTCCAAATACTCCTTTTGAGCAATTTTCTTCTCAGAGCTTCAGCTTATACCCACCTTTCTGTGATCATCCACTCCCCGTGAAATCCAATGGTTACAGTACAATGTTTCCTTTAGCTCTGATATTAAGAGCTCCCGCCGAAAATTCTGTGAAGACTCCTGTCCACACTATGAAGCTTGTCTTCTTTGGCCTCAAGCAATTTCCCCAGCTAGCAAAGAAAGCACTGCTCTTCATGCAAGTAAAAACTGTGGCACTGCTACAACAGCAATAACCCTTCTCTTATTCAGCCCACTGTCTGCTGACCTCAGAAGCATCATCTATCTTTTCTCAAATAAATAATAAAGTATAATCTTTTGACAAGCTATTGACACATCAAAAGCATTTTTGCACAGTACAAGGTAATCTTGAACTTGTCACAAGGTCAACAAATATGTTTGGGTGTTATTCTTGTTTTGTGTTTTATTGTTACAATAAAAAAATACTCCATTTTAATTGTATGGTCTATGGTTTGAAAATAGGAAAAATAAAAAAATTTTAATTAAAATGTGAATGGGACAAAGTAGGTAAACGTATTTTTTATAATACTTTTAAGCCATGAGTGAAAGTGATGTTTAAATATTATTAGTTTTCCTAAGTTGTGTGCTTAAACACACAAACATAAAGAGCACTTCCTGCTATCAAGTTAACAACTAGCAGGAGTTTAGTTTTCGTCAGTGACTACATTATGATTAGGAGAGAAAAAAAGTCACTCTGGGGCTTCCCTGGTGGCGCAGTGGTTGAGAGTCCGCCTGCCGATGCAGGGGAAACGGGTTCGTGCCCCGGTCCGGGAGGATCCCACATGCTGCGGAGCAGCTGGGCCCGTGAGCCATGGCCGCTGAGCCTGTGCGTCCGGAGCCTGTGCTCCGCGACAGGAGAGGCCACAACAGAGAGAGGCCCGTATACCGCAAAAAAAAAAAAAAAAAAAGTCACTCTGACTGAGATGGGAAGGAAGCTCTTGCAGGTTATTGAGCTGAAGAGTGGCATGATCACAGTTAGTATTTAAAAGAATCACTTTGCCTGAAGTGTGTAAAACAAACTAGAGCCAGACTGACAGGAATAGGACAAAAGCAGGGATAAGAGGTAGGAAGATATTTTAATAATACAAGCGAGAGGTAATGGTAGATTAGACCAGGTTGGCAGCAATGGAGACCGTGAGAAATGGTCAGATTCTGAACAGCTCTGAAGGGAGAACCAACAAGATTTCATGGCTTGGGGTAATGCTTAAAAGAAATAGAAGGGTTGAGTCTCTTGAGCTTAGCTGGAAGAAGGATCTTCTATTTACTCAAATGGGAAGAACGTGGAAGGAGCAGATTGGGGTAGGAGATATTAGAATCAAAAGTTCTGTTTTGGGGCTTCCCTGGTGGCGCAGTGGTTGAGAGTCCGCCTGCCGGTGCAGGGTACACGGGTTCGTGCCCTGGTCCGGGAAGATCCCACATGCCGCGGAGCGGCTGCGCCCGTGAGCCATGGCCGCTGCGCCTGCGCGTCCGGAGCCTGTGCTCCGCAACGGGAGAGACCACAGCAGTGAGAGGCCCGTTTAAAAAAAAGTTCTGTTTTGGATGTATTAAGTGTGAGTTGCCTATTAGATATCCAAGTGGAGATACAAGATAAATAGCTGGATATGTAGTCTGGGTATCAAGGGAGGGATTATGCTCTCTGTGAAAGAACCAAGATTTTTAAATGTTACACAACAAAGAAGTGTTTCACACAAATTAATCAAATAAGTTTCCAAACTTTTAACACATTAGGGTGTTAAAAACATGTCAGGGGAAAGCCAGAAATTCTAGAAAACTAAAATGGAAAAACAATGTAAGATCTGATAAACAGACAGGATAGTTTATAAATATACTATTCAGGTAATAATCCTAAAGTACATCACCAGATCTTAAAAGGATTAATGTCCCAAATAAAAGAATTTTAAAAATACAGATATATTTCTTTAGAAAGGGAAACAAAAATAGTTAACTATTTCCAAAAAAATGTTTCATGCACTGTTGCAAAGCCAAAAAATAACAAGACAGCATCATCCCAATGTCCCACTGGTTCTGAAGGGAACAAGTGATTGCTTTTATGCTGCCCAGGAGTGATAAATGCCTCTAACTATGGTCTGAACATTCTACAGAGATGAAAGTCCACTACATTGTACAGGACAGACCATAGTAATTAACAAGAGTTCACTAACTATTTTTAGCCATGATTTATAAGAGAAGGCGAGTCAGTGTATGAACTCCTCTTGGTTAAGGCAGTTAAGAGGCAAAGCCCAAAATTTCACTTAAATGGTTAAAATGGTAAATTTTATGTTATATCTATTTTACCACAATAAAAAGAATAAAAAAAACTTGTTTTATTGCTGTGAGGACCATGTGAGATTATAGATATGAAAATGCCTCAACTAAACCGTTTAGGTTCACTGCAAAGTGAATATTGTATTTGTTACTACCAGTGTATTGTTGAGTGAGTACAGGTTGGTTTAATGCATTCTATCTTCTTAGCTGAAAAAGCAAAGGGCAAGGAGGCACATGCAGGATGGAAGACTCCTCTAAGTGTTGATTGATTTATATCATTAGTGGAGGCCATCTGCAACACAACTATTAACTATTATGGTATATGGTATTCACAAGCCTGTTTGCAATTAAAAGACAGCACAAAGCACCCAATTAAGTGATCCAGACTACAACTTGATATAGCAAATTTTTGAACATCCACAATAAGGGAAAGGAAGCACTGGAACAGATATTAGAATTCAGTAGATACTCAAAAATGAATGGCTCTGAAATGTTTTGTATGATACACCTCTAGGTGTGCTTAGATTTGACTTCTAAAATTAATCTTTAGCCCCACTGAGGGCAGAAGGAGGTGGTCCAAGGGCATGTGATTATCTTGTTCCCCCTCCCACCTAGGATTTAAAATGTGCTAGAATGACTGCCTCATGTGGACACCGCCATGCAAATAAGAAAGAGATGAATGTCCCCAACTATATAATAATAGATCAAAGCTAAAGGGCAATACAGTCACTGGTTATAGGCTCCCAGTTACACTTCTCTGTTCATTTAAGTTCATTGGAATTTAACTCTCTGTAATTAGTGTCTATCAGTAGAGGAGACTTATTTGAATTTCTAACCATTCCATGTCTAAATAGAAAGCTTTGAGAACATTTAGCATTAAGGTAGTTCTTGCTGACAAATAAACAGCTTTTACAACAGACTTGAACATAGATTTCGAATTCACTAATTTGTAATGTTCCAGATGAGGAAAAGTAGCCTCTGTCTACTCTTTAACCAGAGAAGACAACAATATAACAAAACCTTATTTGGAGCATGGAGCTAATTCACAGGTCTGGCTCTGTCCAGACTGGGTACCCAGTGATGGAGGATGCACCACTCACATACTCTGTGAAACGCAAAAACTGTATCTTGATTTGCTGTGAATGAAGGTAATTTTTTTTTAAGGTAATTGTTTTTAACTTCTCATTATTCTAACTAAAATAACTGGATCTACCCTTTTATAATAGAATTCCTAGCATTGGATTGGATTAAAATTGTACTGAATTTATATAAATTCTAAACACAAAAACTCCTTTGTAAAATTGCAAAATTCAGATGCTAGGTGGATTATGAATGAATGAATTATGTGAATGAATGAGTCTTTCATAAGACCATGGATACCCACATCATTTGTGAATTTAATACTTTGTGTGAATAAAGCTTTATGATTACATACATATTTGAGAGGAATAAAATATTTTCATTCAGAAAACTTATTCTCTAGGAGAATTAATTACTCAGATCCTAAAGATGGAGAGGAAGGACCTTCTGAAGCAGGAATTTAACCATATTTGAACCTAAAACAAAAGCCTGAGAACACATTACTGACAGTTTGGGTTACTGCTACTGATCACAAGGGTTTTCCATAACTAGCCCCAGAATTTGGACAGATATCAATGGAGCTGTCCAGATAAAATTACCTCCTGCCATGCACTGACCTGGGTAAACAGGCCTGGAAAAAATGCTGAAAGGAGAATGGACCAGCAAATGTGTAGTGTTCAGAAGGGGGGCAGGGGCAACAGCTCTCCTCCAGAGCATTTCACTTTCTCCCCTTTACTCCACAAGGAAAATTCATCTGCTGAAATCATGCTTGTTGCATGTGGATAAAAGGAGTCACGTGATGCACTAAGTGTTCCAGGAAGATTAATCTGTCAGCAGTGGGACTGATGGATTGACAGAGAAAGAGAGAGAGAGACAAGAGGCTATGACAAGAACACAATACAGAGGAGAAGGGAAGGACGGATTTGGGAGAAATGTCAGGACTTAATATGTGACTATTTATAGACAGAAGATGAAGGAGAGAAAAGAGTCAACGATAACTCCCAAGGTTCACTCTTAGGTGGCTGGGAAAATAGCACCACCACTGAGAAAAGTGAGCAAGGCGGCCAGGACAGCTCTCTTCCTGCCTG